>NC_088109.1:7750195-9010195 GCF_036370855.1 Dromaius novaehollandiae
AATAAAGTTTGAGGTCACCTTTCTTAGTTTTGGAAACATATGTATTTATGCTATTACAAAGGGGTTTTGAGTTGGATGATGTAGGTTTTATTTGAGACTCCCACTAAATTATTCTCTCTTCCTCAGTTTCTGTATCTGTTAATAGGGTGGAAAGGCAGCAATATACCAATGAACTGCTGTCAGATGTAATGAATAAGAAGTGAAAATTATTGTACTTGATTTACACTATATATCTATTTGATTTTAAAGTACCTTTAAAATCAGATTATTAATAAAGTGAAATTACCTCTATGATAGTCTAAAAAAAAAAAACAAAAACAAAAACAAAAAAAACCAAAACACACAACCACTCAGGAAACACCACAGTAACCCCCTTCTTGCTTCTTTTCTTGTTGGTATAGAGATTTTATTTCATTTACTTCATGGGACGACTATGTAGTAGCTAAAAAGTTCTGAATATCTGTAAGTGGCTATAATTATTTAGACTGATTCCTTTATGAAGTATAACATATTCCACCAGTGAAGAAGTGCTAAAAGTCACAGCAGACTTCTGCTGGCCAGAAGTTGGCCTTGTGTAGGTTTTCTCCAAATCGTATGTCAAGTTAAACAGCTTTAATAAGAAATGGAGCATCAGCCATTTGGGTTGCAGCTTTTTTTTTTTAATGTGTAACTTAACTAACAGGAAATAATAAACTTACTTTTTCACCTTAAATAGTGAATATAAAGTGTGTGGGACACAGATTATGAAGGACTAAGTCATTTCTTTTGAGGTTTACTTGAAGTATTACTACTACTTTAACTCCTATTACAGTGAGTTTTGGGAATAACTTCATCTGTCTGTACACCAGAATTCTTGCTTTGTCCTAACTTCTATTGAATTGGGCCTCTGTGAGCACTGAGTTCTGTTATGAATCCCTACCAAGAAAATTAGTAAGTAGCTCCTAACTTCTCTCTAGCCATATTTTAGAAGATGTATTTGGGGACATTTGTTAAACTACAACCAGTGATTTTCAAGCTAACCTGCATTTAAATGCTGTCATTTTATAGCCATATTTTTGATGGACTCAAAACCTTTTTTGAGGGACTTACCTATAATGCTGCAGTTCTGATTCTAGCTGCTCAATGTATATTTGCAAATGTGGCACTTCGTTAGCTTTCACTTCTAGCTCCTTCACTTTGCCAAGACTGTTAAGGACCGCATGTCTTGCTTCTTCAACCTTCTTCCTCATTTCTGCTTGTTCCCTCTTCAGGTTACGGTTGCAGTCTTCCAGGTTGACTAGAGCTTCCTGAGAGCTCTTCAGCTCTCTTTCCAATTCCTGATTGAACTTAATTGCTTCTTCAATTTGTCCATCCCTGGAGCTCCGGATGAGCTCCACTTCCTTCAGGACGCTTTGAAGGCACTTGGTCTGGGGGTGGTTCTGTGTTATCAGTCTTTTACTCCCTATAAAACAGGTCCCCTCTTCCTTATGGTTAGCATGGCTCTTCCGCAGTCCTACCTATAATGAACAGGAGCATAAAGCAGGGACAAATTAATGTATTTGAGAGCAAGTAACATTTTAATCAAGACTGAAAATGGCTGGACTTTTCTTTTGTTTTTTGATCAGCAACTAATATGGAACTTACCTTTGCCAAATACAGAGACAATGAAACAACTTCTGGATAAGTTTTTAAAGAAGTATCTATAAATTTCATTTTAAAATGACTCATTAAAGTGGAAAATTAATCCCTTGCACAGATTTGTGTATAGCTTCAATGTCATTATTTTGGTCTGTTTCCAACAGGCATGTAATTTTGTGAAAGAAATATTTCAGATCTCTTTTTTAAGTTGTGTTTAACAGGAGTGAACGTAGAGTTAGCAGCTGGTGGTGTTTTTGAGCTCTAATCTGGGTCTTTCTTCTGATTCTTTCTGTGGCCTTTGATTGGTGACTTCATGTTTGCCTCTGATTTTCCATTTGAAAACAGTTAATAGTATTTTTTATCTACCACACTGAATGTTGCCAAGATGGACAGCTAGTGCCAAATTCAAACATCCCACACAGAACAGTTACATGAATGTTAAGTACTAGTATTAAATCCAAGCTGATGTTCAGTGCTTTGCCTGCTATTTCATGCTGCAGTATTTTAACTGCTGTTAAACATATACTTGTTTCGCTTGAGCCGATATAACTGAAACAGACCCCAAATTAATGGGGCTCTGCACAGCAGGCACAGACTACTTGTCAGTCCATTTGCAGAACTGGCTCTGACTCTGAACGCACAGGACCACACTCCCAGGAAAACACAGTTCTAATCTTTCCGAGGTAAAACTCGCAAACAATTACGGCTCAGTAGTTGTATGTGCTTATGCAGGTAAGAGTCCAAAAGTTCTTACTTACTTATATGTTAGGAAAAGCACTACATATTGCATATTGCATACATGATTGCATGTGCAATAGGAAAAGCAGTGTTATACATTTGAGTTTGTTAAATTGAAGTCTTCTATAATTTTAGGAGGATGAGTTTTAGTGCATTACTTAAATGTATATAATATCATGTTAGTAAAAATGCTGCAAGAAAACATTTCTCCTTGAAGACTGTATAGTCAAACTATTTCTTAAAAAGTTAATACCGAAGAAGAAGTAACAACCTCGGTCTGTGTTATACTCCTTTTAGAAACCACTCTGGCTGCAGATGTCTTATTAACACTTGATTCTTTGAAAGCAGATTTTTTTTTTTAATCACAGTATCTTCATCTGCAATTATATTTTAACCAACGATAACTTGAGCTCTAGCCAGCAAAAGTAGGGGAGCCTTGAAGACCGACAGAGGAAACGGAGGGGAGAGCGGCGGTGCCCGAGAGAGGTGGCACCGCCGGCAGGACGAAGCCCGGAGCGCCGCGCTGCCCCGGGCCGGACCCACCTGCAGGGCGAGGCAGCGGGCGTCGCTGCTCTGCAGGGCGGCCCGCATGTCCTCCACCAGCTCCCGCAGGCTGCCGTTCTCCTCCTCCAGCTTGGCGATGCGGTCCTCGGCCTGCTCCAGCGCCACCACCTCCTCGTAGCACTCGCGCGAGCAGGGCCCGGCCGCCCGCCGCCCCGCCGCCGCCTGCGCGCCGCGCCCGGAGCCGGGGCCGGGGCCGGGGCCGGGGCCGGGGCCGGGGCCCGGGCCGGGGGGCGGGCGGCGGCGCCGCAGCGGGCTGCGCAGGCGGATCTGCGTCTCGATGTGCTCGCTCTCGGCGCCCAGCGGCAGGCGCGGCACGGCGCGGCGCGGGGCGGCGCGGCCCGCCTGGGTGCTGAAGTAGCCGCAGAGGCGCGCGTGGAACTGGCGGAAGGTGAGCTCGGCCGAGAGCCCCTCGCACAGCCCCGCGCACTCCTCCGGGTCGGCCGCCGCCGCCTCCTCCAGCCCCAGCACCTGGCACAGCGTGCGGAAGTCCTCGCCGGGGATCCTGCCCTCGCCGGCGCAGTCCAGGTGGTGGAAGATCTCCTGCAGGTACTGGTCCAGCCCCGTGGCCAGCACCACGATCTCGTTCTCCACGCCGCGGTCCAGCCCGTAGTGGTAGGCCAGGGCGCTCACCAGCCACTGGGTCCGGCGGGCCGGCCGGCGGTAGGGGTCCCAGCCCTCGGGCGGCTCCATCGCGCCCGCCCGCCGCCGACCATGCTTCCCCCGCCGCCGCCGCCGCCGCCGCCGCCGCAGCGCCCGCTCCCTCCCTCCGCCCCGTGGGCGCGGGGAGGCCCTGGGGCGGGGCGGGGGCCCGGGAGGGGCTCGGCGGGACGGCCCCGCCCCGCCCCGCCCCTCCCGCCCCGCGGGCTCGCCTCAGCGGCAGCCGTTGGGATCGCGGCGGCGGCCGTTGGGCTCTCCCGCGCGCCGCCTGCCGCCCCCTGCTAGCCCAGCCTCCCTCCCTGCGGTGTCCCGTCCCCACCGATCTTAAACTTTTCCCCCCTACCCCTCTTCTTCTTAACGGGACCGTCGGCGTCACGGCGTTGGCTGTCCCCTAGCTCGTAGCCGTTGTCTCCGTGGCGGCGCGGGGGGTAGCGGGAGCGGGGTGAAAACAGTGGAGACCCCGGTCTTCTCCGGCGCTGCTCCTGCCGGCCCGGGGGGCTGGTGGGGAGGGTCTGCAGGCAAACAAGCCTGGTGCACACTGCTAGCAATGCCTGAGGCAGAGCCCCCTTTGAAACTGTCCCCCTTGAGCCCCTTTCCATTATGCCCGTTGGTTTGAATGCCTTAACCTTTCTAAAGTAGTGCTATTTGCTCCTTTATGGAGTAGGACTGCTTTAAAAATGAAGCGTGATTGAACCCAGCCTTAACTAATTCCTTCTGTTCAAGTGCTTAAAATCTTGACTGTAAGCACCAGTCAGCTTTCTTGCATTAGCAGCACCACTGATTCCAGTGGGATCCTGTGAGCAGGATCTGCCCAGCATCTGCCCAGTGGAGTTTGTATGCTCAGAGGGCAGCCAGCAGGGAGGAGCCAGGAGCCACAGGTGACCATGGCACAAGCAGTGCCCAAGGTATGAATAGGTAGATTTGGAGTGGTAATAACAGGGTCTGTAAACAGCCTCAGACCAGGCGAGGTGATGAACCAGGTCCAGGACCCATCCAAGAAGTCCACTTGAGCAGCAGGAGATAGGGCCAAAAACAGGACTGGAAGCAGGCTACAATATAAATCCAAGGCCCATCTACGATACAGGGCCAGAGACAGGACTGGAGTCAAGGCTACAGTGTCAGTCCAAAGTCCATTGGGTAGGCAGGGCTAGGACCTGGGTAGATACACCAACAGCATAGCTCAGGTAGGGGCAGCGTGCCCAGGCCTGGGCTCAGATGGGGCTCCTGGGCAAGGGGTGTTGAGCAGGGGTTGGTCGGGGAGCGAAGGTCTGCTGGTACCCTCAGGGCCCCAACACTGGCCTTACCTCCCATCGTTGAGTGGGAACGATGACTTAATCCCATCTGCTGTGCATCGTCAATGCACAATGATTTCTTACCCAAAATAGTTTTGTTTTACAACCATTAGGAACTATTAAAAAATCTTGTCCAGTTGATGGACCTATTTCTTCTGTTTTGTTGAAGTATTCTTGTACCTTTAAAGGAACTATTAAAAAATCTTGTCCAGTTGATGGACCTATTTCTTCTGTTTTGTTGAAGTATTCTTGTACCTTTAAAGAACATTTCTCTCATTTTCCTCCTGTTTGTAATATTTGAATTGATAAATAATTTGTAACTCATACTTTTGATGGATTTGAGTGACTGGATGAACTGATAGTTTTTTTCCATGCTTAACATGCTTTATTTCCATGCTTTATTTTCTATCATAACTATGTAAACATATAAAACTTTAGGTTTTCTTAGTCTGCTAATATTATTATTGCACGAATTAAAGTCTACAATATGTCGCTATAATGCAGTATTAGTGAGAAAGGGATAGAGGAGACAAACCATAAACCTTGAGTGTTTTTAGCAGATATGTAAATCCACATCTGTTATCTACACACATCAGCTGGACTGATCCCAAACAAGAACTAAAGCATAAAGGTCCTGGAGTTAGACAATGGACCAATTTAAACTTGGTTTGGTCTAGCTATTTTCAATTGTAAAAAAAAAAAAAAAAATCTCAAGTGGAAATAATTTATTTAAAGACTGACAGAATCTTTACCAGGCTGTAAACATGTCAGCATAAATTTTACATTAGCACCTATGGTTTCCAGATAGGTTTCCTGGTGTTATCTCTGGCTAGAATAGAGGCACTGTTAACAGTGTTAGGGAACATTTGGGCCTTTGTTGGATTCCCCATTGCCCATCTGCTGTTCTTCAGTTTTAAAAGAATGAAGGGCATAAATAGCATGACAAATCTTTAGCTTTCTGCTTTATCACTGTAACAGGGAAATGAGTAGGTCAGAATGATGTCAGTTCAAGTTCACCTGAGTTTCATGTCTGAAAGAAAGCAGATACTGCATACTAGCAAAACCTCCCAAACTTTTGGCCATTGTATTTTCTATCTCTGACTGCTAGACAGTTGGCTTTTGCATCATGTTTTTAAACAAACACTCCCCCCCCCAATACTTCTAAATGCTAGACAATTGCAAAAACAGTTGGACCAGAAAAATCTTAAATTTCACTCCAGCCTTTGTGTGAGAAAGGGTTTGGATTTTGTAGAAGTAAGCTTTCCTTTTGTAGCATGTTTTTTTTTTTAAACTGAAACATGAATTCCTACACACTTTTTCTACAGTTCAGTGCTGTCAGTATCAGTGGTACAGAGGTGCCTGTAATAGCTTAATAATCACTGGCGTATTTACCCCTGACTAAGATTTTACCCCTAACGGTCAAGATTTTTGTGTTCATTGACATATTCTCTAAAGCTTCTCAGAGATGGCAATGTTTTGTTAAGTATTTAAGGACTTTTTCTTTACCAAGTTGTTAGCAGTCCTGGTAGTACACAGGAGCTTCTACTGGAGCTTGAAAGTATGTTGAAAAAGCCCTAATTATATATAAAAGCAGACAGGAAAGCACTGTTTGAATAGAATGACTGTTTCTACAGTGTTGTGATTATAATTGGAAATCAGAAGTATTTTAAAATATTGCCTAATAATTTAAATTAACTACCTGGAGATTTTTATTTTAAGAAGTTTTCAGGTATCATCATCTGACTTCAGTTTGTTTGCCAGCACTGATAGAGTATCGATTGAAACTGTACTGGGTAGGAATGGGATTAATAAGGACATACACAGTAACATCGTTTATATATATTTAAAAAAAAAACTGGTTTGGCCTTAAATTAACTATACTCATATTTTATGTTTATATATGTTCAAGGGTCAGCACAGATTGCTTTTGTATCTCAAGTGCCAGGATATCAATAGTCCAGTCTCATTTGGGTAGTGGGTTGTCATTCAATATTGCTATACAGAGCCAGATAGAACTGTTGGGCTGTGGAAAATGCTTATCTTGCAGGAAAGGTCACTTCATTACTGTAAAATATACTTTATTCCTTCTAAACTTTCTATTATTGGAGAGAAAAGTGAAAATGTAATGCTAAGTACTTAAAATATGTTTTCCCAATCTTTTCCACAAAGTCATACTGTGATGTTATGGTTAATTTTTAAATTGACGTTTGGTTTTCACAGAAGAGTTCACAGAGATGAGTTAAAATAATTCTTGTGGTGCAGTATTGTTATTGGCATAATTTTAAAGTTATATACAGTAAGACAAAAAGACAAAAAAAGGAAAAATGTAATTGAGCATTCCTGTCTGTCATGTAGTTTTACTCCTGCTTGCAGCATATTCTCCATTTAATACTTACCTTGAAATGTTACTCTTCTTCACTACTATTTCTGTATTTTGAGCATATTTGACATGTATGAGAACAACTTCCTGCTCTGTAGAGATAGCGTATTGTTGTATAGGTAATATGCAAAAAGAGAATGAGATAATGAATGTGATAGCAGGGTGAAGCTAACTGTATACCTAATTAATTCTCTGATTTCATACTGTATTTTTCTTTTTCTATCCACTTGGTAGAAAATTCTGGTGGAGTAGCTCAGGGAACATGTTATGCACTATTTGGCAGTATAAATAAAGAATTATGGAGGTAGATCAGAATAAGCAAGTAGGGCTGTGGGGCACTTGGTGAAAATAAGGCACTTAAATTTGATCTGTCCTTTAAGGATTTATTGCTTACAGATTATTTAAAAAAAATGATAACATGTATTGTTTAAGGGAGAACTACCACTACCATTAAAGATTCCAAAATATTTTCTAGCAATGAATGGGTAGAGAGGAAGGAATATAAACTGTAAGAACAGAGATAACACTGTGTTTAGTATATCACATCACAGGAATAAGAGGGAAGCTAGCTATAGCATTTCCAGAACTTCAGACCCTCTGCCACTGGGAAGCACCTTGCTTATTAGTCGGTCAGTCAGTGGTTATTTATTTAAAAAAGATTTTTTTTGAAGAATAGCTTTAATCTCTGTTTTTGGGGGGTGTCACTGTGGGTATGGCAGTGAAGAGAACCTCAGTATATTTACTGACATGTATTGGGAGAGTATAAAATTTGTGACAGAGAGCGGAACTCTGCCCTTTCTGTAGTCATACTCAGGTGTTGGCACGAAAGAGAATTTAGAAACAGTCCTTTCCTAAATTGCTTTATTATAGATTCATCTGGGAATTACTTGAAGCTTGAAAGTCAATTGTAATAAACTCTATGGTTTGCTGTTATTTAACTCCTTTAAAGTATAATCCAGGATTCATGGCTGACAACATGAGGTCTTGTTTCTTCTCCCCAGAATAAAATGTGGAAATATTCCAAACATTGAACTATAACTACCTTCACACTTGCCATGCAGTTTTTCCACAAAATCATACATCTTGCCTGCTCATCTGTTCTCAAAGCTCAGTTCTATTATTTGGCCTTTGGATGACAGTCATCAGCCATGTTGTAATATTCCTGAGTAAATCTTAACAAACCTTAATTAAATGAACGGCTTGAAGGTTTGACCAGCGTTCTCTGTACAGTCATTTTTATGTATATCCACAAGTCGTGGCTACATGTGCATCTAATATGGGTTGTAAATCCCTTGAAGTGAAGATTAATTCTTTTTCTTTATATACAGCACTGGAGTGTGCCCTCAATGCTCCACCAAGACTCCAGTAACTACTGTCGTACTGGAAACATTTCATATGCATATGCCTTTCAATAAAATAATGTTATTCTCCAGAGAAATACTAGAAGGCTTATATCCTTCTATAATTTCTTCAACCTTAGCTTCTGAAAATCTGAAAGCTGCAACATTTTGAAATGATAGCAAAGATGAAATGTTAATCTAGGAGGCATAAATCTCGAAATTTCAATCTGAAAACCTGAGACAGTAACTTTGGCAAGCAGTGCCTTACTAAAGTGGCAGGTGCTTTAAGAATGTGAGTAATCATGTTAGAGATACTACTCATGTCCCAGCACTTCAGATATCTGAACGGACATATCTTAAATTTTACAAATGTATACTAGTATGTATGACTATGCTGGACCTTATAAGACATTTTAGATATACACATCCTATGAGTATGTAGGCAATTCTGATAAACTATGCAAAAAACTATGAAGATGTTTTCTTGGTTTAGTTACATGGAGACCATATTAGACAGACTCAGAAAAGAGTTTCAGTAACTAATTTATGGAACCTTAGTAAGCATTTCAATGCATGTAAAGGAAGTGTATATATTACAAATGGACTGTCTGGAGAATGTTCTGCTGTGGAGCCAGTGGGAAACTACTGAAGTTAACAAGAGATCTTACCTCACTGCATTTGGTTTGTATCCTGAGGGAGAGAGATTACTAATCATATGGTGGCCTTTCTCTGCATAATAGTGTTATGTAGTCTGCAGAGGAGACAGCTGCACCTATCTGAACAAAAGGTGTTTTATGTTTCTTAGCTATTCAGAATCTGGAGCAATTTCAAGGCTCTTCTACAGTCATTAGAGAAAGGGAAATCTATTGCTCTTGACTTCTATTTAGTGGTGCTTATGGGGTATGTGTTGCTCTTTTATAAGCAAATTTGGGGGTCAGTTGAGGGGAAAAATTGCAGATTTGCTATAGTATAAGTGAGACCAGAATTTGGCTTGTAGTTCTTCAGTCAATGATATTACCACTGGCTTTCTGTTTCACTAGCTTGTAAGTTATTCAGTAGTTCTTTTATAGGTTTTGCAGGTTGCAGAGATGTTACCTGAGCCTCTGTTACAAGTTTTTTGACTCCTGTTAAGAGTATGTTATCTAAATTACTTCAAAGAGGTGTTTCCCTTCTAAAATATTGATGCTGTCTTAATTTCTCCTGTAAATCAGGCTGTAGATTCTTGGGATGAGCATGCATTATTTAGATTTATGCTTTTTAGATCATCTATACTCCTAAGTATCCCTAAATATTACCAGAAATAGGTAAGTCTGTGTTTTATAGGTGAGGAAATAGAGATACAGTGACAGTTAGGAGCAGATACCAACAGTGCTATGGCTCCTCAACTTTAGTGTTGTAACACCTATTTTGTATCTTTCTAGCCGTTTTGGTGAAATCCAGAACCTGGAATCACTAGCAAATCGGAATCAGTTAGTTTATGAGGAAAGCTGGGCATCTTAGAATGCCTCCAAAATGGCATGCTGAATAGGGAGCTGCATAGAGTTAGACAATACAAAAGATTTAAGTGCACGTTATTCTGCGTTATTCTGAGGTTTTATGCACCTTATTGAGGATTCGCAGCCCACAGCCATTACCTGAGAGGAATAGCTTCTGCCAGCCCAGTCAGCTAGGTGTCCAGCAGATGTATCTACAGCACATTTCCTCTGAAGGCTGACAGGGAAAAATAGCATCTAGGACTGGGGTCTTGATCTAGCTTAGGTACAAAAGGAGCATGGCGTTGTTGAGCCATGTTAAGATTTGGATCCTTCTGGGTTTTATGTGCCTTTCAATTTTAGTATGAAAAATCCAGATTCTTGCTGGGTTACATTTTTTGGATGTAAGGTCCTCTTTGGGTTTGTCCAAAAGAGATTTATGAAAACTCGTGCTACAGGTAGCAGGTATGGGAACAGCATACAGGAATTTGTGTATTTGATCTTTCATAGAATACTCCCTAAAACGTTGAAGCCTTTATCTGGCAGGAAAGCATTTCACTATAATCATGTTTTATTCCATTGACATTTTAATTTTCACTCTGCTTTTTACTCAGATAATTGAGATGTCAGCCAGATTTCCTAATGATCAGTTGTGATCTATGTGCATGTGGGAAAACAAAGAGAATAGAAATCTGTGAAATGAATATCCCCATCCTTTTTCATCCTGATTGTGTGAAATATTGTCTAACTAAGCACACAGATTAGAGCAGGCTTAAATACTGAGTTGTTCATATCAAAAATAGGATGTGTGGCTTGTGCAAAAAGACAAAATATTTACTTATGATTTGGTTTATAATTGCTGAACTAATCCTGTAATAGTTTCACTGTTGTCTAGGGAACAGGGAAATTGATATGTAAGTTGTGAATGTAAGGACTGTTAGTTATTTTTTAGGCACGCTGAGTTTCTGAAAAGGGAGTTAGTGAAGAGTAACTAATGTGTATAAATTCACACTATGGTTTACTGCTCAATGATTCTATGTGTAGATAATCCTGTGTTACTGTCTCTGAGAAACTTATGTCCGTTTATTTCTGTCTGGTTTATTCTTATTTCTGCTGAGTCGTTTGGATGGTGATGCTCTTAAAATTACTAAAAAGTGAACATGCTGATATATTTTGGTGATGTTAGTTGCGTGCATAATTACATATTGCTGATTATTCTTTCGTAAGATTAAACATTTGTAGATAATCCTTTTCTCATTCTTCTGTGCACTGTATCATAAATATCATCTGTGTTCAAGACAACAAATTTTTCCAGAGAAAAATATATTGTAAATGTTTGAAAGGGAATAAGACTGCAAATAGTTTTTTTTATTCCTAGATTATCAGGGCAGTACTTCTAGGTTTTCAGATGCAAGTGCTCCATAGAAGCACAGATGTAATGCAGCGTACTGATGTTGATGCACTGGTTTTGCGTGGCATGAGCAGAGGGCACCCGATGGCCTGCGCAGCTGCTGGCGCGGTCACGGGCGGGCTGGGACCCTGCCGGGCACAGGCACACTCCTGCAGGACCTTACTCTGTCTTAGTTTTAATTAAAGTGGGTGGCAACCCGTTTCTAAGGTATGATATACTTTATATCATTCCTGGATAGAATGTATTAAAAATATTTTAAAATATCAGCATGATGTAAAAATGTTGGCAGTGAAAGCCTACACTACCTACAGTATTTTAGGAATGAATGCTGAAAGGTTGAGATATTCAGGTAGGCTGTTTTCTCTTAAAGTTTTAAAGACAAACTTGGAAGTCAAGCTCCAGCTTTTGAAAACCGTGGCATCTTTTGTGCACTGCAGCTTACTCAGTTTTAGTGCAGCTTTACGTATAAAGCTCTGAATCAGGGAAAAGCAGAGAAACTGCACTTGTGGAAAAAACTTCGGGTATGTAATCCACTAGCGCCAAAGTCTTGATGAACAACTGACCTCTTTAGCTACAAATAACAACGAAAATGTCCGTTTTAGACATAACGTGTGCACGTACGTGTGTATGTACCTGAGCGCCGTACCACGGCCGCCCCAGGTAACCGCGGAGCCGCCGCGCGACATGGCGGCCCGCCAGGTGCCGCGAGCCCCGGCCCGGCCGTGCCGTGCGCTCCGCCGCGCTGCGGATCTTTGCGCGGGCGCCGCGGCGCCTGGCGCGGGGAGGGGAGGGGAGGGGGCACTCTTTGGAGCGCGGAGGGACACCATCTCGAGGGGGGCGGCCGGCGGCGGTAGGGCGGGGGCTCCCGGAGAGCGGAGCCGGGCGGCGCTGAGGGGCGCTCCCGGAGACGGCCCCGCCGCAGACCAGGCGTTGGTGGCTCAGGTATAGCGCCCCCGATTTCTTATTGGAAAGGAGCAGCTCGGTGAGCGGCTCCGTGCCGGGGAGGCCGGGGGAGACGCGCTCCCGGCGCCCTTAGTCGGCCGAGGCGTGGCTGCCGTTCGCAGCAGGTGCGGGGCGCCACGCCGGGCCAGGCGTTACCGCGTGCAGCCTGGGGCGCCTGCGCAGGGGCCTGCGCGGTGGGGCGGATTCATCGTCACCTGCTGCTTTAATGCGCATAGTGCCTTTTCCAGCACCTGTGGTTGTTCAGGTGCTCCACGGGCGTCCTGAAGATAATACTTTTTTCAAAACTCAGCTTTCCTCCGTGGGAAGAAAAGAAACTGGTAGTTGATAGTCTCAGAAGACATTAGCCTTTTCGCTTTTTTGAGCTTTGTGGGCTTTTTTTGCTCAGTGTATTGACATACTGCTGCCTTGTCCTGTTGCTTGGAGATCTTTGTGTGAACTGCCCTGGCATCCAAATGTAACCCCTTGGGTATACGTATTACACAGTTTGAAAACATCTTGAAGTGGGAATGTTTGTGCCTTCTAATACTGTCCTTCCTGGCTCCTGCTGTGGCTCTGGTAAGTATTTTTATTTGTTTGGCACAGCAGTGCTAAAATAAGCTGTTTTCCCTGTTTTGTAGTCTTACAATCAGCTGTCTGTACATCAAGATGGCAAAGCAGGAGCATGGCACGTCAGAGGCAGTGGATGAAGAAGAGGTGGAGGAGGAAAATGAAGAAGAAATGACAGACTTGGACACAATCTGCTCTAAAAGCACTTTTGAAACTGAAAGCCTAGAGGTCCTTGAGGGTGTTGGTCGTCTGACCCCAGAAAGTGAAAGCAGCAGGCCTGACCTGTCTGGTCACCATGTCACCTGCACATTCACTGTCTCACTAGCTGTCCCTATAGTGGTTCCAAGTAAGTATCTGACACAGATTTTCTTAAGAATCCTTTTTTCATTATTTCATAAAATAATTGTGGGATGGAGTCTTGGGTCTTTTGAGGAGATAATGTTAGAAAAGATGTTAGTTGGTTTGAATTTCCCTGGGTAGATCACTCAGGAAAATGACAGTGGGACATAGGAGCCTTTTATCATTGGGTGATTGTCACTGGTGACTGAAAACCTTTCCTGATTGCTGGCTCCTCAGTAGTCACAGTTATTCAAGTTGATGATTTTAGCTGGTGCTTATTAATAAGTCACTGTCTAATAATCAAAAGAAATTTTTTTTGCCTATATTGTCAATTTGCCTAATTATGATTTTGGGTAGTCTAAAGGTAGTATTATCATTTTGGGTGAAGCTAGCAGCTGTTCAACAGATGTATGATTCTCCTGTGACATAGAGGTGTTTTGGCGTAGCAGGACTGGGCATATTCAGCCTTTCCCCAACTGTTGTGGAACAGTTCCTTTGTGCAAGTTATCTGGGAAATAGGATATACGTGTTTTGGGAGTTACAGGAACTGGAAGAAGACATGCTGCAGGAAGAGAGAATGAGGGGAGTTCCAGAAACTTAATGGACCACTATGGCAGTTAAACTTGAGTAAAACAGCAGATTTGGGCACTGGGATAACAGTTTCACATTCAGCAGTCATTCATTTCAATCAGTTATTTTTCTGCTGTCATAATGTAACTCTTGTTACCATTTGAGCATTGCAGAAAGCATTATTTTTTTCTCCTGAAAGTGTAATCTTTGATAACATTTGACACTTCCAGATAATTCTAATATTCTCACTAGGGCACAAGCGGAAGACATCCGATGTAGCTGAAGTGCAGAGAAATAATATTCAAGGTGACAAATATGGAGCTATTCCAAGAATGCGACGTTACTATCACATTGAGTATTTTCTTTTACCAGATGATACTATACCCAGAAAACTGGATTTGGTATTGTTTGGGATGATTGCAAAGCTATTTGCGGAATCCGATTGCAAGGTAAAAAAATAAAAATAAAAAAAAAAAAACACTGAGTAATCCAGAATGTCGTATGTAGAGAATGCTTTCAAAGGTGGAGTGTTGTAGTTATGTATTATTTTAACTACTGCTTAGGTGTTATCTGCATGCGCAGGTATGGAAATAAATATTGAAGATAGAACTTGACTCTGCTAGTCCAGATCAGCAGTAACTTCCTACATTTGTAGTAAGAGGCTGATGGAATCTCTATCATCTGCTCAAAATTTGTTTTATTTTCTTTGAGATAATCAGTTTACTTGGGATTGTGTTTTTCATCTTTTAAGCACCAAGATAGTAATACAATAACTCCAAGGCAACTATCCATTTTATTAAAAATGAAGAAAGAATGAAATTTATGCCTCCAACATTTGTTGAGGGGGAAAAGATTTTAAGGTACTTGAAGAATTTTCCAAATTTTGTTCAAAGCTACGTAAAACATGTCTAAATGATTCCTGTGCATTCAAATCCAGGACCCTCCAATTTTGGTATAATGTTTTGAATACACCTTGATTTGCTGTGAATTTTCTTTTTAAAAAGTTAATGCAAAAATTGCTTGAAAAGAACTAAGTTTCAGAGAGATTTGTCTTTTAAAGCACTGTATCCTGTTCTCTGGTTTTTCTGAATAATCCTGTTAAAGATAGTTTAGATTATATTCTGCTTGCCGAAATTTTAGTGGCCATTGGGTGTCTAGATAGTTTTCTAGTTGAAGGTTTGGTGCATTTGTCTTCTTACAAGTAAACTACCAAGTTGTTGCTTGCTATTAGTTAAGGTGGTTCCCTTTTATTGGTGAAAATGCGGAAGGTAGGAAAAATTGCCTCTGTTATCAGAACTCATGATTAAGTGATTTAAGTTACTGAGATGCACATTATGTTGCACTATTAGTCTAGTAATTCAGTATCAATCTATTAGTATACTTCAAGTTACACAAGAAGGGAGGTTTGAACTTAAATTAACCTCAGCTTTTCTGTACAGTGTGCTGAGCTCTCTTGCAGTGCAAGAGCACAATTTAGTAAGACTGTCTTCTGAAATGAGTTTGAAAATTCCTTGTAGGAAGACAGTAAATCAGTTAAACAAGGGGAAAAAAAAGCATTTGCTGGCCAAAATCTATTGTACTTTCAATTTGACTATCCATCCTTTCTCTTCTGTCACTGTATCAGTGATCAACAGTGAACACAACCTGAGAATTATATGTTGTTACTAGAGTTTGAGTTTTGTTAGGTAACGTGGTCATATCTCTTCCTTTCCTAACTTTTCTTAACTTTTAAATACTTAGAAACACAGTATAAACATCAGCATTCCTTCAAAAGTATAACTGAGCAAATGTATTTTAAACATTGATATTGACTGTCACTTATCATAATATAATAGACTAAGTTATGTGTGGTTATGCAATATTGGAATCTCCAGGCATGTTTCTGCCTGTGAGATTACACTTATACACTGTTCTTTTTGTTATTACATGGCTTCATTTACTTTTGCTTTTTTTCTGTTTGTATTACTGTGTTCTTTTTTAACTGTAAGCAAACAACTACAGGGTTTCAACCAGCTCTTTGTAAAGACAAACTGATGGGAGGGGTAACTTCCTCAGTGAGTGAATGTATAGCAGAGAGGTATATGGAGGAGGTGAATATATAGGTTTTATCAATAAGTTTTGCACTCTGTCTTTTCCTATAATACATATTTCATTGATGTATCACATAGTCCAGAAATCTTGTCTCCATCATAATTTTCTCTTTTATAATAAAAACACATGTGCATACACAAATATTTTTTGACCCTTGAAAGGTGATTTTTCATGGCATCATCCTGACTGACCATGTTTATGTTTTAAACCTTTAAACCTTAAGTCACTGTGAATCTTTCATTTTTGAAGTCTAATACTTTCTGGCAAGGAACTTGACTTTAATTAAAATGAAAGTGAGCAAGACTGCTGTAACAGGAAAAAAAGATGTGTGTGTGTATGTGTGTGTAAATATATATCCACCCACCCACCCCTTCACCACAGTCTGTCCTAACTTTGAAGAAGGATGGCCTACTTGCAGTGAAATTTTCAAGAGGTAGAAAGATTATTTTCTAATATCCCTTGAATACTTGGCTGTAATGTTTTGTAACCCTAGAACTCTTCAGGATTCTTGCTAGGTTTTTCCATGCATTGTACTGTCGAATTAAATAGTTGTGGTAGTGGTCAGCATGTGAATATAAGTTCTTCAGTACTGGTCAGCTCCTGTAAAGATTTTTGTGTTTGTTTTAATAGACTGTTACACCATGGTTTGAAAATGACCAGATCTGGGTATCGTGGAACCACAGTATTGATATCAATGTCACCAATGAATATCTAATGAAACTAAGAGATCACAAAATAACTTTAAAACTCTGGGATTCCAAGGACAAAGTTTCTTCAAAAGCCAAGTTTAGTCAACCAAAGATTTTTTCTTCACAAGTAGAGGATGCGGATGCTGTTGGTAAGCCTAATGCAAACAGACACATTATGTATCTTGAAGTTGTGATGGTGCCTACTAGTAAATTATTGATGGGATTATTTGAGATTCATTTGTCATTCCCATTAAAATAGTTCCTGCTTGTTTGTATTTTAATTAATGCATAAGTCAGCTTCTGAAAATTTTTATGGCGGAAAAATATAATCAGGCCTGTAAGCTGAACCTTTGTAAAATGAAGAGTTATTCAAGGCTGCTGTGTAGTGATGGTAGTAATAGCTGTATTTGTGTTTCAGAGATGGATTTCTCTCTTTTTTTTTTGTTGTTTTTTTTGTCTGTCCTGAGAGGAAGCAAAACTTTCACAGCCACATTTTTATGTTGTGCTTCTTTCTGTTTCATCCTTTCCCTCTTGTTCCTCTTCCTCTCCCCTCCTCCCCCAAGTAACTTGAATCCATGGCTAAATTTTGGCCACAGTAGGTTGAGAATCAGTGGTTTCAAAGATAGTTATTTACTAACTGATTTAATTTTTTACTAGTTGAATTAATTTAATTAGAAAAATAGGGATCTTGTTACAGCTCATATAGAGACATATGAAATAAGAACTCAGTCCTTATTAAATACCAGAGAAGTAAGTATGAGATGAAGCCTATAGGACATGGGCTATCCTTTGTTCTGCTTCTCTGCAACTGCTGTTAAAATTAATTTTACTATTAAAATATGCATATTTTATCAGTAAAATAATGCCCTTGTACCTCAGTGGATAGAAATTTGGGGAGGTTATAAGATTTCAAATGCTAGTTAATACAGGCTTGGGTTTCTTTTTGATTAAATTGATACTAATACATCAATGTTTGCTGAGATATGGAGAGCTTGGTCATAGAAGTAAGCTTTGTTGGTGGAAATTTGTGACAGCATTTGTTCTTTGTCTTTAAGATGTGTTGAGCACCTGAATAGCTGTTGTTGAGGAATGGAACCTTGTTTGTATTTCATTATTTTCTGAACATCCTCCTTACATTTTAGCAACAGGCAGGCAAGAGACAGGATTAAAACCTTTGCTTCCTAAAGTTGCAGTCTTTCAGAGGAGTATGTATAGAGGAGCACCTTTTGGTTTACTACCAAAGCTGCTTACCTCTTGTGCAGGTCCAGTATTCTGGGAGTTCCAACAAGCCTCAGCTGCCCCAATATTTTCCTCCAAGGATGCAGTGTTTTATAGTACATAGGGAGAATATTTTATCCTAGATTCTTCTGCAAGGTTTGAGGTAAACCTCAGTAACCCTAGTGATTTTCATCTCCAGACTAGCAGAAATAGTGTTTCTGAGTGGCTTCTTAAAGACACTAGGAAAAGGGGACCCTGAGCCATGGGAAAGTGATTGTTGAAAACTTGGAAGTGGCCCAACCAGACTAACCAGTGAAGTTAAACCAAGGAATTTCTTTACTTTTTTTTTCCTGATAGGTGGGGTAAAATACACAGTACTGTTGCAAAGAAAATTTTTTGAAGAGACTCAGCCACCACCCAGCTGTACAAAAGTTAAAGGAGCGATGGAATCCAAGGTACAGAAGGAGTCTTCAGCCCATCTTGTTGAAGGTATAGCTGTGTGAAGACTGGAACTGGCTTGATAGGAGACAAAGGGAGCAGGTGTGGAACTGAGACCTGGAGTAAGGGGGGAGCAGGATTAGGACTGAGGAAGCTACTGAAGGAATAGGCTATTGCAGGAAGACTGAGGTTGGAATAAGTTTTTAATATCTTTGGAGTAGAACAGAGAAGAGATATAGCTGCCTCATAGAAGGTTTTTAAGGGATCATCAGAAAAAAGCACATCGGTTTTTCTGCTTCTTCACATTTTTAAGTGATCATATTCACATCTAGAACCTCAGCTTCAATATAAGATTCCAGATTCTTACTGTTTCTTTGCTGTTGGTAAATACCTGAAACCCAGTAGCAATATGTCATGTATCCTTCAAATGGGAAGTTCATGGGAAGTATGAAATTTTATTCCTGACATTGGTGGGATCCTAATTCTAGGAAGTCTTATAATCTGGTGTTGTCTTATTCCAGTTGAGAAACTGCTGCAATATTGCCACAAATAACAACAGTCTAGCCTTAGGTCAAGCAGCACCATCCTTTAAGCAAAGAAGGTAAAAAGTTCTCCATCTAGTGGCTGTGTCATTTGTTGCCACATCTTCTTAAACTGCTTTTAGCCACCTTTGTTCCTTTTGGAGCCCCCCCTTTTTTTTTTTTTTAAGTCTGACTGGAAAGCTGCCCCCTGGGATTTCCCAGCACCTTGGTACTGTTTAGCTAGAGAGAGGTGCAGAGTACTCTGCTGTGTCCTTAGAGGGCCTGTGGTGCCATGTAACTGTGCCTGACTACAGATCATAGGAATTGAGAACTTGTAACAACAACTGAAAATTTAATCACTGAAAATTAAAATAATTATAAAATGCTCAGTATTCTGAAAAACTAGACCCTTAGCTTTCCAGCTGGGCTCCCAAGGTTAGTGGAAATCTTCCCCCTGCCCTTTTTTTTGTGCCTCCATTTTTCATCTCCACACTGGAGATAGTGTTACGGTTGTTACAGAAAGTATTAATGTTGAGAAAGCACAAAGATACTGTAATAGTGAGTGTTATAGCCTTCTCCATGAGGAGTTCATCAATTCTGTCATTATACTGGGATTATTGTTTAGATACTTGGTAAGAAAGAGCAAAAATGCAAGAGCTGCATTGTATAATTAAGGATAAAGCTATGTTTTAAACTACTCTTTTAATGAGCAGTGTGTGGTGTGCTACCTAGAGCAGAGGACCACTGAAAATGTGTTTTGTGATCATCTGAGGTCTGTGTTCTAATGTATATTTGTACTGAAGGGCTGAATTCAGGCAGCCCAGAACTTTTCTTTTTAATTTTTTTGCTTATGGGGAGTTGGCCTTGCAATTCAACGGTTCTTTTCATATAATGGTTTTATGAACAAAAAGTCAAAAAATACTGAAAAACAAGTGTTACGAGTCTCCATGACTGTATTCTGACTTTAATCATCTTTTATGAAAATCCCCATTTATTTTTTAATTTTAGATGTTATGATCAAAACAAAACTATTAGCTATGTCTGCCTCTGTGTCATGTCTGATTTTGTTAGATCCACAAACATAAAATCTTGGCTTGCCAAATACCTAGATAGAATCCTCCAAAGGAATCCTTATTACTGCAGGAAGTAGTAGTGGGGTTTTGGGAAATACCACTTTTTCCTCCTACTTCAGTATCTGGTGCAAAACCATTTACATCATGTTGCTGGGAAGCACTGTTTGCTTTTTTTTCTTTTTTTTTCTTTTTTTCTTTCTTTTTTTTTTTTTTTAAATGATTCATGACCTTTTTCACCAAAGTAGGAGTAGATGAATTCCTGGTGTAGGGATCTGGCAGCGCACATCTGTATTTTGGTAGTACTGCCATCTAGTGACCGGCCTAGACAGGATTAATGGACCAAATACTGAAGTCTGCAAAAGTAGAAAGTGTTCAAGGAGGTAAAGGACAGGAACCTACTTTTCAGCCCCAGATGAAAGTAAAAATGCCTATGTTTTGCTTAAACTGTATCCCATTCTGTGTTAAGGAAGAAAGGAGTGTCCTGAGGGTCTCTTTTCACTGACCTTAAACTGTAGAAAGAGGAGCCTAACTGTGTGCGCTATTGGCACGTTATGGGACCAAATGCTGAGTCAATTAAAATGAAGCAGGACACTTAAATCTGTGACTGTTTTCATATAATTAAATGACATTTGAAGCCAGTTAGATGTAGTATACCATATTGCTGGTGTTATGTAAAACACTAAACAAGCATCTGGAAACTCCTGCACATTGTGTAAGAGATCTGGAGACTAGTAGCATTACTATTTTTTTTTTCCAGTGTTTAATGAGTACTGATTGGATTAGCAATGGGAACAGTTGACTGAAATAATTAAACAGAAGTAATGTATTGTTTCTTAGTGTATGCAGTTTTCCATGCCTTAAGATATGTTATTGACATCAGTACGTACTCATGTACAGTTAGGACAGTCAGTGCTAACAAAATATTATTCAGGTATTCTCACTTCATTTTAATTACTTGCTAATTCCTAGTTTTATTTTGATGTGCTGCATGATAATTGCTTGGGAAATTATCTATAAAATAATGTATGGCTTCATAATATTTTAGTCTCTCTATACCATCCATCGAAGTCCTTCAAAAATATTTTATTTTATATATTTGGGGCTTATTCAAACTCAGCCTTGACACAGACAAAAATTTAATGGATCGTGTTTTTATACATATCATAAAACCTATAAATACAGCTTGCATAAAACTCTTCTCACTCATGTTTTCCTAGAGGCTTAGGGAGAGTTAATTCATCTTTTGAGTTTTATCAAAACATGGAAATACTTGATAACAAACACAGAGCCTATTTTATTCCAACAGAAGAAACTTACCTGAATAGGTTGCCAACATCTAATTATGGCTTGCCACATCCCTCAAGGACAGATGACTTGCATACAGTGAGGTAAGAATGTTGCATTTGCTTTGGGAAATGTTCATATGTTGCAAATACAGTTGAGTAATTATTTTTCAATATTTACATTTTTTTAACCTTGTTATAATTATATGGCGATTTCACAAGTGGTTAACTTTTCTGCACTAGTGCTTTTTGCACCCGTGTCTATTGATTATAGTAGAGGAGCAAAAGCATTAAGATGCCCTTAATAACTATGAGTTATTTTTCCACTGCTAGTTGGTCAAGTGAGAATGTTATGAAATGGCAAAAGTGTGGAGTGTTACAGCTCAGGGTACCTCTTTCTTTTGAAAAAGTTGAAGATACTGTCAACAGTAAGAGTTATCAGAACAAGCTTTGCTGGCGTCTGAAATCACTGAATCAGCTCTGTAACTATGAATCTGCATTGGGTCAAATTTCTCTCTAAATTAAGCTGATAGAAACATGCAGTAATTTTCCAAAGCAAGCGAGGGTAGACCTGAGTGGCATAGTGCCTTGTTAGTTCCATTCTACTTTTAGGAATGGTGCTTGCTCTTTTGGTTTAGTAAGTCATTTGGTTAATAGCTTTCAGTGATAAATTTCTAACAACTTTCTATGCAACTTTCTAAAAGTTCAGAGAATTCAAGACTTGATAAACAGCAACATTAAAAAAGATTGAAGCTTTTCTTGGGTATTACGCATAATGGAAAACTTCGCATTTGAAATAGAAATGAATCACAAATAGGGTGCATCTCAAATACATCATTCAGAATGTCATCCCCAAAAAACCCCCAAACACTTTACTTTCTCAGGGTTTCTATTTTGTTTCCAAAAAACTTAATTGGTATTGATAGCACAAGATAACGAATACACATCCTGTATTGTATGAAGTGCTCTCTCATTTTATGCTATGTCATGAGTTTAAGAACTTCTCCTGAACAAGGTTTAGTCAGATTGTTACTTAAAAGATAGTGAAGTTAATTAATATAGTGAAGGTAATGTTTTCAGCATACATTTATGATCTAAGCTTTGCAGATGGATGTTTCTATTTTCTGAGTGTTTCATATTTAGTAAGAATGCTGCTACTTCTGATGAGTTCTTCAGTAAGTGAATTTTGCAGTTCAAATGATGTGGGCTTTGTAAGATAGAAAAACATGTATTTTTAGAGGTGAAAATATCAGCAAGAATGTTGAATTGAACATGCAAGCAAAATTTTAGATAGTTTACGTTTGAGTTGAAAAGCATCTTGAAAAAAATTCTCCCCGCATTTAGAAGATCCAGATAGCTTATTTCAAATGTCCCTAGCCCATGGTCTTTTGAGCTGCTAGAAGTCAGATGCTTGTTTGGCAAAGTGCTGTATTGTAAGATTGGGGAGAATGTTGATTCTTAATCAATGTTTTGTTACATCGGCTTCAGTAATTCTTGGTTTACTGCCTGCTCTGTTTTTAACAGTTCTCAGTTCCTGCTTCATAGACTAAATAGACACTTCTTGTGCATGTATACCATATTGTGGCCTTTGATAATTGAACTGTTTCCTTCTGCATTGTATTTTTATATGAAAGTAAATACCTTGCAATTGAATGGTAACAAAATAGAAACAGAGTCTCTGAAGTTTTTTAACTGCTAGAACTGGTTGGGTCAGTGCAGTTTTCTGGATGGGACTTTATTTCTTAATGGCTTATGGGAGGAGATATGCAGAAAAAGCAAATATGAGTTTGTGTCATTGAAACTAGTGGAATTTTTCCTTCAAAAATTACATTGATGATATCCCACTCTATACTTTAAAATGTGAATCATTGCTACTGCGTGTTCCATGAATATGTCCTTTCTGCTCAAAGATGGGCAGCCATATTGTGCAAGATTCAGTGCAGTCATCCAGGGCACTACCTTGTCTTTGCACTTACTATGCATTTGATAAACATCATTACTGTATTGCTGAATGTGATATTTGCCCACTTCAAATCGTAAAATGTAGATTTTTGTGCTACTGCTGTCCCCCTGCTTGCACTTGTGCCCTTTATACAGCTAGTAACAACACTATGGTGAAAAATGAACAGATGAAATCGGTGTTTTGTCAAATTAGGAGCATGTGTTTAGCCCTCATGCAAATTTAACTGTCAGTACAGGTTAATTGAAATCCTTTTTAGGTAAAATATATTTTTGGGTTTGCTAAGAAAAGAAAAATAAATCAGTGGAAAGATACTTAGAGATATTACACTCTAGACACTAGAACTGTGTAGGAATATTTATCAGAATATTAGTTCCTTCTGGAAAAATTATGTCTTCAAAGTGAAATGAATATTTTATTTTTATGTACATCACTGTTACTCTTTCATTTACCCGAACATTCTCATTCCCTCTATATTAAGACTGTGGTGATATTTTTCCTAGCCTCACATTCAAAGAACTATTACTATCATAATGATCTCTCCTTGTGGGATGACTAATGAGTTATGGGACAAGCAGCCTGCATGTTTACTGTAAGAGAAAATCTGAGAGTCAGAAGGTTATATTTTACCAATTTTATTATTGACAAAGTTTTGCTGCCCCTTTTCACATCTGGAAAAGAATCTCTTTTTCTAGAGAATCATCTTACTTCCATCATTTTATGCCAAGACTCTGTCGTACAGCCAGGGAGTATGATAGTCACTGTAATTGTATGCTGTATTTCTTCTCTCAGATTGGTTCCAGCAGAATTCTCAGTGCTGCTGTAAATGCCCATCTAAGGGTTGATATCCTCTATGCCTTTTCACTCTGCTGTGGGGAGATTGGAATTTATTGCTGTATTTGTTAGCAAGGTACCTCTGTGAACTCCACACTATGATTTTCTTTGTTTATTCCCAACACCTGGAGGTTCTTCTGTTTAGTGATGGTCTCTAGGGCTTTGGACTCTTTGCAAAGCACTTAATTTTCTTTTATTGAGACAAATGCAACTACCTTATTCTTTCTAGTTTTAGCAGTTTTGATTTTCTCCTAGTGTGATGGTTTAGTTTTAAACCCACGTGTAAACTTATTTAGTGTTTTTTTTGTTGTTGTCCAAGCAATTATTTTGACAATCTGTCATTCAGTATTTAAATAACCATATGGTAGTGCTTTGTACTTCTCTAACACATCCACTTGAAAGACCTCAAAAAAGCTTTATTTTTAATGTTAATCACTTTTAGTGCTGTAAAAACACACAAAAAAGCTTTCTCCCCCCCTCTCTGAACCTCCTCCCACCATTCCGCATCCTTTTTGAAACATCTCTGAGGATAGAGTTATCAGGGAAGTGCTTTGCTTAATCTCGGTAATGAACTATAATTTTTAGTGCCATGAATATAGAGTGCATATAACTGTACTTCATAGCTGTAGTCTCTATTCATTGGTCACTGTGTGGACACCTGTCTGATTTAAAATAGTGTTTATGAAACAACTGAGGAACTTAGAGCTCTGAAATAAAAATTTCTGGGAGGAGAGGGAAGAGAAAATGGTTGAAACATAATGCCAAGAATAAAGTGAAGGTGATGCACATACTAAAAACTTTGATATTTCAGATCTGCCTGGGTGGACCTTCAAATGTGCAAACAGTCTCATTTCCTGTTAAAATTTGCTGCTCTAATTAGTGTCATAGTCTGCTCTCTGTTACCATGCAACTCTGTTGATGCTTGAGTTGTGCAAGCATCATCAAAAGTAGGACATGAAGTTGGCATGACTTGTTAATAGCAAACAAGTGTTTTCCTTGGTAGAAGAGAGAAAATGTTATAGACAGTAGGCCTGTAAATTAAATATGATAGTCTGGAGGCAATCTGCAGCACAGGAAATCCTTAAAGTAAGCATTGTGAGAAGCTGAGGGGCAGTAGTCAGGGAGAGTCACTTTCTGATCTTGTTATACTTTGACTCCCAAGCATGTAATACTGGTTGCAGTCAGAGGTTACTGGATGACATGGCGTTCTTGTAGTTCTGTGTTCTTAGCAGTAAAATGATTGTTAGAGTAATTAAAAACTTTAAAAAATAAGCAAATGTCATAATATGTGTAGATTTTACGTTACGTAAAATAATAGCATGCATCTGCTACGTATATTGAACTACAGTTATTTCATTATTAGACATTGTACCTCTCAAAGCATCATCAAATCTCGTTATTTTCAAACTGCTATTATTATAAATCACAAATATGAAGCAATGACCAGTTTTTATGAGTACCGATGTAAAAATTAAAATAATTTTAATTTGTTTCACTGTTTTGAAGATGGATCTCAGCTTTTTTTTTTTTATCTTGTTAGATGACATAGTACTTTAGGTGACTTGTAAGTTACATGAAGTGTGATAAGTGATTTTTATATCTGAGATAAATTGCTTGATAAAAGGAACGTCTTTTAGGAGATGCAATGAGTCAGATGAATTGCGTTTCAGCATTCCAAAGGATTAGTTACTCTTTACTCTCTGCTCTGATCTCTTACCAGAGGTGTGTTTTTAAAAATCAATGAAAATATCCAAAGTATGCAATTACACAAGAAAAAACAAATCCTTTTACTGCATTATTAATATGATAGGTGGTTAATGTTAATGTGGTGTTAATGTTAATGTGGATGTTAATATGGTTGGTGGTGTCTCTGCAGTATAAAGTTTTTAATTTATTAATTTATCCTGTTTATTAAGTTGGTGACTTTATTTGTAAAGTGCTATAGCGATAATAAAGCGTATTTAATGGGTAGTAGCTTCTGTTCCTCCAAAAGACAGTATGGGCATCTATGCTTTAGTAGGGTTATTAGACAGACCTGTCTAATGTTTAACAGTAAATAATTTTCCTGAGGCAGTAGAACTATCCCAACAATTTCCTTAATCTTTAGAATTGTTTATATTTAAGTGTTACTGTATTTTGAAATTTAAGCCACCATCCTCAGATTATATGGTTTTGATCTTGCATGACTTAATCAAAACAGATAAATCTGAGTAGAGTTCTGTTTCTGGATGAATTTCTGTTCCACCTGTAGAAAGATCACTTAAGACTTTTATTATTATATCATTATTAAACATTAAGCCTAGGTTTTAAGTGATTTCATGTTCAGACTTCTTTTTCTTCACACTTTATTTCAATTAATTTTAATTTATAGCACTCTGCAGAGGATATTATGTTGCATAAATCTTTGATCAAATCAGGAGCTCACCTCTAAAATGTCTGAATTCTTGAGCATCAGATGCCAAAATACAACTCTAAAATTATGGAAATAATAAAATAGCTCCACTTAGTCTAGTTATATTGAAATCAGAGTGTTTTAACTCGCCACATTTAATTAGATCAGCAGGAAGAAAATCTTCAAAGTGTGACTTTTAATCTTATTCTGTATTTGCATTGTTTCCACTAAAAAGATTAATTTTTGTTTTAATAGGATTATAATAGTAAAACAAGGTGATTTACATCTAAGTATAGCCTTTTCAATGATTGGATCATTTCTATTCACTGTCTAAGAAAACAGAATTTACAGGGGAATAGACATATCTCCAAATGTTATTTTTATTTTATTTTCTCTATTTCTTGAATAACTTCAAGTCTTTTTAATGTTTTCAAAGCGTGCCTTTGGCAAAAAACAGATTTCTGAATGAAGTCCGACTTGTGAAGCAGAAAGCAGTTGCTGGCCCTCTGGGTGATGCAACTTCAGAAAAACCTGAGAAGACAGAAGATAACTTGAGAAGTCTGATATATCAAGCAGACAAGACAGTTACCACAAGTGGTGAGTTTTGGCTGGAATTATAGATCAAATTTTAAAAGGTAGATGAGGAATTCTGTTTATGTATTTTCTTTTTATAAAGAGGTCAAGGTTATAAAGAAGTAAGAGTTATTGGACCTGTGTTTTAGTTTCAGCTTTGCCATGAGCTTTCCGTGTTTCTTCAGCAGTTAATTGAACTTTGTGTGCCACAGTTTCCTTAGCTAGTAGTGTGAAGCAGGGATGATGATGGTCCTTCCCTACTACCTGGAGTGCTCTGAGGGTGAAAAAACAGCAAGGGACTTCTGTAAAACAGATATAAAAAGTAACGTTAGAGCTATAACAACAATTCTGATTCTGAAATTGTCACACTGTTGTTGTTTCCTATCACTTGCATCTCTCTTGCCACTAGAGGTGAGGTTTTGATCCATGGTTTACAGTCCATTTTATTTCCAGTGCTTATTCATGCTGTTAAATGGAAGCCACAGCCCAACTGTGTGAGCTTTTGCTCTGTCATCCATAGTTTATAATTGGCTCAGTGCCCATGAAAGATGGGAAGAGACAATAACCACTGCAACAATGGACACTACAGCATGTATTAAATCACCTATTTCAAATAATACACTTGTCCAGCCAAAAACTGTACATGTTCTGAAAAGCACGCTTGTTTAATAATAAGCATCACTGGGCTTGAATGATAATGTTCAGTTGTAGTATGGTTCTATCAAAATAAGTGAGTTCACCAGTAACATCAACAAAAACCTTACTTTGACAACAGTTTTCTGTTGCTATCCAGTGTCGCAAGATCCTGCTTTTGTGGAGTGACCTTTGGAAGAGTTGTAAGAAAAGTACTGTAGAGCGTGCAGATAAATAGGGAAGTATTTCAGAGCTCTTTGCATACAGATGGTGGAAGGCAGCACAGGTTGCAGCACAGGGATCTGTTTGAAAAGCTTAACCCTGAACCACATCTGCCTTGCGTATTTTGCAGCTCTGGCTAAGTCTTTCTTTCCCAGGACTCTGAAGACCTGTGACTTACATGATCAGTTACACACATACATCTCTCAACCTTCACCCACTGTTTCCTTCACAATTAAGGCAGTTGGAACTTTTCATTTACAATCTTTGATATTCTCCATGTGGGTTATCGTGTTCAGAATGGACTGTTCTTTCCCCAGTGTAATTATTGTACTGCGAATATTTCTTGTCACATTGCTACTGTTATTAAAAGAAAAACCTCAGGTAATAATATGTTGAATTCCTCTCGTTTCCTTCTATTTGAGTTTTAAATTTATCCTTACAACGCTCTGCCATTCCTTTTATTACAGGCTGGACCAGCAGCACTAATATTTCTACAGTTCTTTTTTTAAGTTGCTGTGTTCACTTCCTACAGTTTTGCCAAACTTTAACTATTCGTGCTGAAATACTCTGCTTAGTTCATTAAGTGGTTGGGCAAAGCACCTAAACCCAGGATTTAAATGAGCAAGGCTGGGATTGGCCAGGCTTTTCAGGTTGGGTAAAGACTAGGTTTGGGGGAAAAGAGTTTTGGGGAATATAGACTTAGCAACTGAGTAAATCACAAAAATTAATAAGTTTATCTTCGTGGTATCCTTGCGAGGAGAAGTACAATATTCCTGTTTTGTAAATATGAAGTTATAAAATACGGTTTTCTGGAAAAAATAGAAGGGAATCATATCACTAAGAATATTATGTATTTCATAATGCATATATGCAAAGGAACAACTAGTGGCAAAGATAAATTTAATTTTGGTAATTCCATGAATTTTTTTATGTTTGCTTTTGCAAATTTCTCTTCCTTGTAAAGTAGAAATGCTATATGTAATGGAGTGGACTGTGCAATGAATACTTTAGCTTACTGAAATATTTGTCTAAGTTTGTGTTAAGGCATATGGTTGATGTCTCCTTCTAAGGACAACACCGAGTTGTGCCATCTACTGCAGTAGATTTTAAATTATGTCTTTCACTAATAGCAAGAAAACCTTTCCTGCTTTCTACTCAGTCTAACTCCACCATCCATTAATAGGTAGAAGAGGTTCTGGTCAAAAAAAAATCATTGCTGCAGGCAACAAGAGAATGTTGAGCCATATTAAACTGTCTAACGCCCAGACCATGCTCGTGGCTATGGCAAAGAAACATGGCACTGCTTCACTGCAGTTGGATCTCATGCCTCTCCTCGCAGGTACTATTCTGTAAGAAAGGGGCTGGGAGGGAGAGGCTTGCTGGTGTACTGCATGTCTCTGAAGCACCCACACACGAGTCTGTTTGGTGGAACCTGTCTTGAAAGATCTCTAGGGAATTTCATGTTCTGTCTAAAAGCTGGCTGGTTAAAATCGAAAGTAGTTTGAGGTAGTAATTGGGATTTGTGTTTGATCTGGAGGAGGCTGACTCGTTTAGAGTTCTGGGTGTTCTTGTGTTCTGTTTCATTCAGAACGTGTTGGAAGTGGGATAGTGGTCAGAAGAAAGTGGGTAATTTCTGTGACTTCTCTGTGACTAGATTAATATTCCTTATTAATATATGTTGTTCCCTTCTGGTGTCTAGTGAGGTAAATCTTCCTTTTATTCTGTGCATGTAGACAGCAATAGTGATATGTCATGGAACATGGAACTCAGCTGCTAAGTGTAAGTAAGGACGTGGCAAAGGAGCTTACTCAGGTGCATCTGCATGAACTGAAGTCACATAGGGCTACAATATTTTGGAGGTGCTTACCTGGTGCTTTTTTTTTTCCTTATATATGGCATCTAATGGGTTAATTCAGTTTCTTTTTATTTTAAGCCCACTGTAACACTCTGTCACTAAGAAGTATGTTCTGATAGAGAGAAGCGTTTTTGCATTAGTTTCTAAGAACAGTTCTTCCTCTGCTGGCTTTGCCATTAATTCCTCATTAAGCTTGGAAGAATGACTTGTGAGCATCGAAAGTTCATCTGTTTTTGCTTGACTGTGTATCTCCTGTCTGTACCCACTAACATTACTGTATAGTTGCCTGTGCTCCTTGCAAAATGAGTATGGCAAATCCTGGAATAGAATTTGGGAGAAAATAGCAATGGTAGTTTAAGTTCCATTAGAAATGCAGATTGTCAGCTGTCCCTGGGGTCGTGCTTGTTCCCTGCATACAAATTGGCTGTTGGCTGTATCTTTTCCCATTTAAAAAAAAATCTGGTTTAGGGCTGAAACCTCCAACTAAAAATAGATTGAGTGACTATTTAACTTCCGTGCTATCATCCATAAACACCTTTGGTAGATAGTAACTTCTCTGCCCATACTGCTGTCCCCAAGTACAGCAATAGACTTAAGGAGAAGTGAGCCTACAACTTTGTTATCACCTGTTTATGGAAGGAATGTATGAATATAGTGTGATACTCTCAGACATTTTTGTAATAGAAGCATGCTAATATCTTAGCATAATGTGCAGGTTTTTTTAGTTGGAGCATTCTACAGAATCTACATTTGAGCCAAACTTCTTTGTCATAGTTTCTGTCCCACCTTCACTCTGCAGCCAGTAGTATCTTGTAGTAGATGGGACAGTGATTGCCACTCTATAGCATGTCCGTGATTCGTCAGAGTCAAAATACAAGGTCATTCTCAACATCTGAAAGCTGCAGAAATGGATATAGATGCAGTCATTCTACTCTAGTATTTTTCAGTCCACTATTTACTTTGCAACAGTCAGGTATTTCAGCACTTAAAGGGGCTGGCAAAAAATCTTTTTCTTTTTTTCATGCCAGCACTGTTAGGAATGTGCTTTCACATACATTTAACATTTTTCCTCACCATAAAAGATAATTTTTAAAGCAGTTAAAATTATGCTTTTGCTTCATTTTAATACAGTCCAATGGAGATTTTTAATTGATTGAATCGAATACTGCTGCCTTGATGGAATCATTTCTATAACAGTATTTAATCTTGTGTATTTAAAAAGGGGAAAAGTCTGTGATCAGTCGTCTGGAAGAAAATAATCCTAAAGTCTTAGATGCCTATGTGAGTTTCACTGTAGCAACACCTCTTCTGTCTGAAAGACAAAGATGTGAATTGAATCCACTGGTTATAAAGATTCGTTCGGCTACCTGCCTCCCAAATACACCTGTACCAATAGAAGTGCTGCAGGTAACACATACTACTGTTTTCTTTCTGAATAATTCCCCATTTTACCGTTAAGTAACTTTGCTTAAAATATGGGCATGGTTTTAAAGAGAACTTTGCTTATTACGTGGCAAGATTTGTAGAATATGACTAACATATTTTCTGCAAAAGAGATGAAGCCGGATTAGTGCCTATGTATCATAAGCACTGACAGCAAAACAACAGTCCTTGTGTTTTCCAAGGGTTGTAGTTTGTATTTAGTAACCGTATTTTGATTTCTGAGCAGTGGATCTGGCAGGGAAGCTAAATCAGCTACAGTACTATGCTGTTTGAAACAATTTGTTGATAAATCATCATCTGTTGGCTTTCTCCTTAGAACAACTTCTCTTCCTGTTTAAAAAAAAAAAAAAAGTATTTAGCTTAAAAATGGTGAATGTTTCACAGCATAAAAAGTGCTGTATGTAAAAAGAATAATTTTTATTGGTGAGAATATATTCCAAGGCTTTTGGTCTTGCATAAGGTTCTCCCAGCCTTTGTAAATTTTGAGAGATGAGTTAGAGAGGAAACACGTCATCTTGTCAAGAACTTCAGTTTTGGGAGCTATTTTGTATTTTCCAACTTGAGGTAGAATTACAAGGGAATTACAAGTTACATCAGCTTGGTCCTTAATGTTAGGGTTATGGAGGGTTTTTGTTTGTTTTTTGTAGTGAAAATAATTTAATAATCTTATGTCAAGAACTTGGTAAAAGCACATACAGTTATGTGTGGAATTCCGCACATACAGTTATGTGTGGAATTTGTGACTGGTCAAATTGGCTCAGCATTTATGAAAGGTAGCTGGAAAAATATTATCAGTACCTATGCAACATAATAAATAATGGAAACAAAATATGCCAAATAGTTTCTAATGTAGTCTAGGGAGTGATCACAGAAGTTTTGACTTTATTTCCCTTGCCAAATGTAATAATGTATAAAATAATTGTTGCAAATTAGGAAGTCTTAGGATAGTCCTTGACAAGGTAGTCTCCATTCCCTGCAGGCTGCTGTAATGCTGATGGACAGCTGCACAGAGGAACTACAATAGAAACACTGTGGAATGAATCTCCCAATTTAATTCTCCAATTTCATAAACAAATGGCTAGTAATGGAGATATTTCCTAACTTTTAGCTATAGGCATTTATTGTAGGCCCTGAGTCCTACAGATGAATGTATAGAGAGCAACAAAGCCCCATTGCAGTCCCCAGCCTGCTTCTTCGGTAATCTAGAAATAGGGGGTTTGGGGGTATATCTGGAAATTCAGCAAAGTCGAGGTTTGGCAAATGAAGAGGACAGTAACTTCCTGAAACCAGGATACAGGCACATAAAATAGTGTCTTTGGCGCCTTGAAAGACATAGTTTGTGCCTTGAAGCACACCCTCCCATATCTTCTCTACTAGAAAAGCCTGTTGTTGTGAGAGTAAAAATTAAGAGGAGAAAAGAGAAAAGTTAATGCTACAAATAACTGTTTCTTCCCATTTTTGTTCTTTAGAAATTGTGTGTTCCCACATACTGCAAATACAAATTTCACAACTTTCCAATTCATCAAACGCATGGACAAATTCATGGAACTCATGTCTACTTTAAGGATGTTAACGTGCTTCTAACAGGGACAATGAAACCTGAAGAATTACGAGGGTATCTTAGAGGTCCGCCTATGGAGATTGAAGTTCATGACCGGGATAGAAACATGGCAAACGACACAAAAAAGCCGTGTTTGTTTGGGGAGGATCAAGCTGATGAAAAAGTGGGTGAGGTGAGCCTGCTTGCTTGCAAATCCACAATCTATAACTCATTTACAGAGAACAAAGCGTGGCATCCACATGGGATAGCTAAAGTCAGTCTTGCTGATTTATTGTTGGGTAAAAGGTACTTGAACATCAGTGTGCCAATTCATAGCTGCTCAGCTCCAATTGCAGCTGTCTGCAAGGAGGAGGATAAGAATGAGAGAATAGTAGGATCAGTAGATAGTTTTTCCCTACTGCCTATGGGGCATTATCTAGAGTCAGACGCGCTCTTGAAAGTAAGAGTGGAAATAGCTGTACCATTGGGACTGCAAGCAGAAACTGCTGATGCTGAAGTCACAAATTACTCATATGGGTGCATAATCTACATTTTTGACTACAATAATGCATCCTTATTACATGATTTGGTGGAAGAGATTACAGAAATCAATGCTGAAGCACTCCAGCTGGACTGCTATCCTGTACCGTTAATCCAGATGGCTCTTGCCACATTAAAACTGAAAACCACGCTTAAGGAAGTTTCTGAGTTGGATATTGTTACTGGTTTTCACCTACTGGATGGAGCAATTCATCTCTTTGTCTTGGAGGGATTAAAAGACAAAGCAATCAAGAGACTCTGGGACAGACACTTTGAAAGGTAAGAGAGTTTGATGTTTTCTGTTAGTTATTTCCCTGAATTGAGAAATTTTGATCTGACTTGTACTTCCCTCATCCCTTTCTATACAAAGATATATGGCCATGTACATAGTTGAAGCTTTTTATGCAGTTTTAGTGACTGTGAGTCTCAGTGTCTGGGTCAAAGCTTAAGGAATAGTCTTCTCGTCTTTATCGCATGCACCATATATTACCCATGTCAAATTAAAATGAGAAGGATGCCAATATGTACTTTCTTAGGCTATTTTGTGAAAACAATGCTATAATCAGCTAATTCTGAATAATAATAAAATAAAACTACTTTCTCATGGTTTTCCTGTGCATGTCTTTGCAGAGAGATGGTGCAACCTTCAATTTAATTTGATTGCCCTATTTTTGGAGACTTAGTCTGAGCCAACTAGTCTTTGAGGGGTGTGTTTCTTGTATATCACACCATGCCATCAGAAAATAAAGATGATAGTAGGTTTCCATTTCTTTTCTAATGATTTGTGCAGAAACGCATAGTGAATTATGTATTCTAATTTATTTCTCTGTAGCTATTCTGGAGTAACCAATTAATGTATATGCATAAAAAGATAAGGTTTAATAATGAAATGTTTTAATTTCAAGTTTTGTTGAGAGCAGTGGTAGTGGACAAAGAGAGAATATTTAAAATTATTTAAAGAGCCCTTTTGAGAACAGCTGTCTTTAGGCAGTTCTTTTGATTATCGTAATAGTATAATAATCCATGGTTACAGGATAAAGAGTGTAATTATGAATCCAGATAGACAGCTGTGAAGGGTGCTGCTTCTCAAAGTGAACTCAGAAACTTTACACGCTTAAAAGGGAGAGAGGGCAAGGGGAATGATTTAAAAAAAAAATCTTTAAATTCCAGTTTTCAAAGGACATTTTAGCACTTCAGATCTTGAGGATGTTTCTGCACAATAAGGGCAGTACAGTTTAAAGAAGCAGTATGAAAGAAGCATGCCTCACTATGATAGCACAGGTCTTCTTGGCTTATTTCATATTCCTTACACACATGTGGAGCCCCATGCTTTCTGCCCTGGTCACACATCTCTATCCTAGGTTTCAGTGGGCAGTGTAAACATGCTCTGAAGTGAATTGCAGCCTGGCTCCACAAGCTGGAGTTCAGGCTGTTTCTTTCTTTGAGTTTAGGGAAAAATGCGAAAAATGCAAAGGTAATCTTTGGAAGAAAGAAAAGGCTTCTTGTACAAAATGTAAAGATTTCCATGGAAATCTGCAAAAGTGGTGCGGACATATATTTGATTGGAATTAAATACTGCTGGATATTTTGGATAACCTGAGATTTCGATGACCTAAATTGTGAGGAAAAAAGCAGCAAAGTAAGACACACAAGAATCATTATTAGTATCTCATACATTATGTTAATAATAAAGAAATTGCATAAAAATTTCAGATGAAATACCCCAGCGTTACCTCCAACGTTAGGAAATCACTAGAGTGAGTTTCCATGTATGAAGAACCAGAAAAAATACAGGAAGAGAATTGTCTGAATAGGCTGTGTATAAAAAGATACAGAGACTAAGGTGTCTGTTTAGCACTTTAAACTAATTTAAAAGAGGTACGCAATGACTTTAATCTGTGATATTTAAAGGAAATTGGTGTCAGTATAAACTATTATATGCAGCTCATCTTGAAAAGAAGAGAAAAATAAGTTTAAAAAGTCAGTAAAAATTTTGTGTTTGCAGGGTGTTTTGGTTACCATTTCCCTGAAAATTAAAAGTAGTTTCAGCACTCAGAAGTTGCTATAGTCATTGGTCTGCTGACCAAAGTCCTTTGTGTAGGAAGCTTTGGAGAGAGTGAGTGTTCTGGAAAATTCATAAAAGCAGGTTGTTTAGGAGATGCTGCAGAAAAGCTTGATAATAATTATCATACAAAATGGTAAGATAGACATGCATGTGCACACACATGCACACACACATGCACCCTTCTTAACTTTTGGGAGAAAGGAGAGTCCACACTCTCACCAAGAGAAGAAAGATTAATTAAGGGAAAGTGATGTAGCTGGAGAAATGCACTTTTGTGTATGTGAGCTCAACAACATGTGCAAAGGGAATGTCACAGTAAGAAAAATCAAGATTAGGTTTGTTTCTGTATGCACTATTTGCACAAGTAAATTATGGTTATTAAGATTTCAAAGTCAACTCAGCAATGTTAAGCTAATTCCCATTTTCAAAAGAGCTTTTGACAAACCTGAAGTCTTGGGCAATATTCACAGTATAGGCATGTTAATAAAACTGAAGTAGCACAGTCAGTGTCTAATACTCTGCAACTTAAGTGTATCAGAAGTTTGCAAGATAGTTTTGGGTAACTTATTAGGAAGTGAAAGCATATAAAAAGTTCGTGTTATTTTCCAAACTGAAACCCGTGCACATTTCACTGAAATGGGTGGAACATTCACTTCAGCGAGAAATGACGCATCATTTATATTTTTTTCTTCTTTCATTTATAGAACTCCTAGGACTTGCAGAGAATGTCTCCCTCAAATTTCACATTAAAAAATTTGATTTTCTTCCCAGCACTGTAGCACATTGTTAAAGCTTTCCTGTTTTTCCTTTTTTATTTTTGTTTTTGGTGTGCATGCGTTACTGCAATTCTGAAATTACTTATTTTGTGAAAAGTTGTCTCTTGTCTGTGTTCATATGTAACCTAAATTGGAGCTTTGCTTTACTGCTGCAATATGAATTTTGGTATTTGCAGTGGAAACATTTCTATAACATTTTTGTAATTAACCAGACTGTTGCAGGGCAGAGGACTGATGAAACTGAGGTAAGTTTCCTTTTAAATGATTACCATGTGGCTTAAAAAGAAGATGCATTCAGATCAATCATGACATGAGGGTTTGGATAACGTCTTTTTAATTTGTCCATAATCATTATTTTTAAAAAAGTTCACGTGAGGTGAAAGCCATTGAAAAAGAGGTTCCATCTAAATGACGAAAGCAAGGCAGTTTCATAAGAGATTATAATTGTTTTGCAGTGTAGAGGAAACCTGAGATAGGGGTTGATGGCTGTTACCTTGCTGTTGGGGTGCTGTGTTGCAGGACTTACAGACCTGAAGATGGACAATTGGAAATACTATATAATTCGCAACTGTCTTTCCGTCAACGTCTGTATGTAGACCTGGAAGCTATCCTGTATCATTTCTGCCTCTGTAAGCCCCTCTTCACTATAACAAAACAGCCACTGCTTTATGTCAGAGGTATGGTTCCTTGGGCGTGTTTCCAGGCCTTGTCCAGGTATGACTTTTTCTGAATTCATACTCAAGAAATTAAGAACTGAAATATTGTCAAAGTAGAATGAATATTTGATAGAAAAAGTAATAATCTTGGATATATTTTCCCTGACAAAAGCAGTCTGTGGGCGTGGTGGGTAGTTCAGATTTTAGATGAGACATGCTAAGACAGAAAAGCATGCTTTATTGATGTAGCGGTAACAGTATTAGTGAGCTCACTTTTTATGTGGGCAGGAGGTCATGCTTTGTAAGGAGGAGAAGAGAGGTGTTATCAGTAGGACAGTACAATATCAGAAAATACCTGAAAATAATACAAATTCTCATGTCGGAAGCATCAGTTGGGAAGGATTTAATTCCCTGCTCTGCTTTCTTAGAGGTGGTGTAGGATGGAGTAAAAAAGAAAGCCAAATAGAACTTGATAGGTCCAAAAAGACACATGAACTAAGCAGGGAATTGAAAAAAGTAGTTTCCCTAATGTAACTAAGGAAAGGAAGAGGGGGAGGGTTAGGGAGAATCTGTTTCCTGTTCCTGGCTTTCTGGTTTGGGGTTTTGCTGCATGATTTAATGCTGGATCTCTGCCAGATTGTTCACTTCATCAGCACACAGCTATATTCACAGCTGTTTGCCTTAAAGCATCTCAGACATAACATCTTGTGAGATGGATGATAAAAGGTGGGTAAAGTTGCATGTGCAAACACTATATGTATCTATGTAGTTTATAAAAATATAAAAAGATGGAAAACTTGTTCTATGCATGTATTTTATGTCAACTAAGACATATATTAAGAGGTGGAAAAAAATACTGTCCATCTTTGATATAAGCAAGTCAGGGGTTTAGAAGGCAGGGATGAAGTGTGATTGCTTGCTTGTTAAAAATTTAGATTGTTTAGATTGACTTCCAAACTGAAATCCTACAAAGCTTTTATGAAACGAAGAGGGACGTTTAGTCCTGAGACAAGAAGGAGTAAATGTCTCCTAGGCATCAATCTCTTTTCATAAAAATTTCTTGCTAATAAGCAATAATTTATGTATAAGCTAACGGCAGCCTTCCCCCCAGTCTTCCCACATGCTTGCTTTTTGGTCAAACATATGCGATAAAGTATATTACATATGTATTAGCTGTCTCCTACAAGTTTTATTTTGTATATGTCAAGCTACTTAAGCAGCTGCTGAAAAAAATGCAGTACACCTCTGATGTATCAGACCAGTTTAATATACCTGGCTGTTTCCTGTTGTTGGCTGACCCATATATGTTCAAGAATTGTCTGCTGATGACTAATGAAACTTCATTAAGTTAATGAAGAGCAAGGTCTCTAAATTTACTCTTAAGCTTCTGGATTTTTTTTCTTTCCAATGACCTGGATAGATGTGGGTACCTCTTCACATATCTGTAATTTGTTTCATCTGCATATGTTTTCTATGGGATGGTGAGGAGAGGAATACAGTAAGATGACTGATGGCCATTGCTGTGATGTCCTTAAAGTGGCTTTTTTTTTCCTTCAACAGTGGTTGGGAAATACATTTCATCCTTTGGCTATGTGCTGGCAATATTTGAGATAGAAAGGAACGTGATGCTGCATATTTTAGATACTTAGTAGTTAACTTTCTCATGAAATTTTATTCTAGTATCTTCTGTCCAAAACAAGAAAATTAAATCAGCAGGTGGGCTGCAGTACACAACTTGCTAGATAGCTGCAGGTGAGGTTCCTGTAGTGAAAATGAAGGTTTGGAATGGCTGGAATAATTTTAAATGTGGCTAGTTATTTTTCCAGTAGGGAGAGGTGAAATTACAGGAATGATCACTGTACTTCATTGTACTCATTGCTATAAAATCAGGGAGTGCCACAGTTAAATATCTTTAGTGGCTGAGACAATGTCCATCTTGACTCAAGTTCTTTTCAGCAGCCCACCATTACAGATATATACGTAGAGTGATAGAGACAACCACTGGGCTTTGGACATGTTACTCCTTTTTGCCATACCCTCATTCTGCCATGTCTGTAGTTGTACGGAGAGATACAAATATACTGGAGCACAGAGACTATGAACTGTGGTTAAGAGCAGTCTCTAACTTATAAAAATCCTTTTTTTTAATGTCATTTTGGTTTGCTGTTAGTCACTGGTTCGTGTGTGCATAACAGCAATTGCTGCTTCTTGATACGTTTCCTTCTGACTAGAATTAACGAGAAAGTAATTTTAACTGTAGAAAAACTAACGAGTATGATCCACAGGCACTTTATCCAATTTTGTTTTTAACATCTCTATATGAACTCAGTTTGAGTCATTAGTGCCGATAGAAGTTTGAAATTAATGTTATTTATTAATTGTGTGTATTATTCAGTAGTGGTAAGAAAATAATATTGTTGCACTAATTTTACAATTTATTTTATAAACTCTCTGCTATGGCTAGAGTGAGAGAGGTTGATAATTAAGTGCATGTGTACAAAGCTTGTGTATGGCGCTCAATAGCGCTCTCACATTTAGAACCACTTTTGGGTTAACATTAGGCTTTTCAGGCCAAACAGTGAAAAGAAATCAGATGCAACTTTCATGTAAGGTAAGTGTTGTCATGAATAGCATATAGGATGAAAGTTGATCAGAGAGAGATGTAAAATACAGGTAAGGAAGGATAGATTTTAGTGAGTGCCCAAAATAAATGTGGGTCATGTACTAAAACCAGTATGCATGAAGGGAGTTTGTTTTATTGTCTTGATGATATTTTTTCTAGCCAGAGGCTAGAGACATTCACCAGCTAATCATTTCTCTTTCAACTGTATCTAGTGCCAGCAACCTTTTAGTGTATTCCTAGCAGTTTTATCAAATTGTTCACCACCTTTGTCCCTGATAAATATCAGCATACATGAAGTGACCTGAACCTCTTAATAAATACATGTTTAAGGAAGATTATGCAGGTTTTTCCACAGTAATACTAACTTTAAGGATTGGATTGCAGTAAAGTCTTTGTACGCTAATAAAATGTTGATGTCTATTTGTAGGCTCAGTTACCTCTGTCACAGTAAGAGGTTGAGGGATGTTATTCACGGGGATTTGTTGCCCTCAGCAGAAATGATCACAGTCTTGAGTCAAGAGTTTGGAATTCCATTAACTAAAGAGGATCTGTTCACTCAGAAACCTCCGTTAGTCTCGTTTTCCTCTGATTCTTATACAATACCAGGAAAAGTTAGCAGAGTGAAACGGGCAGTATATTCTTCATTAGATAACTACAATGAAAAGTATGTGCAGTGGAAGAAAGAAATAGAAGACAAAATATCTTCTGAGAGAAACCATATTGGGGTGAGTAGTTTGTGATACATGTGAAGTAAGCCTAGTGGTTGCAAAACTTCATATTCCTTAATCAACACCTCCTCCTCCTGAAACAATGACTTGTTGGACTTCAGTAAGCCGTTTGTAGGTATCATACAAACATTATCAAAATGTGCATGGTAATTTTATTTTGCAAAAGTTGAACTGCAGAAGTAATTGCTGCTTGGGGGGGAGGGGAAATCCTAGTGCTTACAGGCAAAGAGAGGAGACACTGTGAACGAGGCTGTTTATTTAAAAGAATCTATTCCTATCTTTCTTTGTCTCTCTTTTTTTTTTTTTTTCTGTAGCTTCTCCCATTGTGCTTTAGCATGTCATTCAGGCTTCAGATCCTTGAAGGGAGGCAAAACAGCTACGCCCATGTAAAAATTGCACTTCCTTCTCTTGCCTGCAAAAGACATGCTTGCCTTATGGCAACCAGCTGCAACTTCAGATTGACATTATAAACTAGCATTTATGGACAGAATTGAGCTGGGCCTTAAGGAAATGGCAAAGAGCTTTAGAACTTCTTCAGGGCTGTTACCAGAGGCCATCTACTCCTTCTGTTGCCTCAGGGAAAAGAGGTTGAGACTAAAACCTTTCCTGTTTGTATAGGCATCCAGAAGAGATATCCAGGATGTTTTCTGGGAGTCCAAAATGTTTTTGCAGAGTATATTGCTTAGTTAAGGACTCTAGCCATCCCTTGGTTTGTGAAGAGTAGTTCTGAATGCTTTCTTCCTGTATATATTTTAATATAAAAAGAGTTTCCTTAACATGGGAAAATCTGTGTTTGTATACGATGGTGGCCTCCTGGGCATGTTGAAAGAAATTTAAGTTGTAAGTATTTCCTCTTTCACTTTTAGTCTGTAGATAAAGGCGTATTGCACAGAAAAGGGCAGAAAAGAAAGCAAGTATCAAAAACAATTACGTAAGACTACTGTTATATTATAGGAGGATCAGAGCCCCAACTCTCTTAAGGTTTAACCATTCTCTACAGATGAAGTTTAGGGTTATCTTATTGTCTGTATAAAGTTTGCAGTCTTCCCAATGTATGTGTTTTAACAAGTTTTCATTTTATATATGCTATTGAGTCAACAGGATAATAGAGGAACTTAAAAGTCCTCTGTAGAAAAGAAAACACAAAATTCTTTTTTATTAGCAGACTAAAATTACCTTTCAGACTCTGGTGAAAAATAACTATTTTGGAGCTAAAACACTGAATGTATTAGGGAGCTTTCAAAGTTATCACAGGAAAGTGACTTCGAAAATATGTTTTACTCACTTGCAGTAATTATCTATTGTGCCAAAGTCTGAATTCAAAGCCAAATTACTGTAAACACAGTACAGAGTGATGATCTTACATCAATGAAAAGCATATGAGTGTTTAATTACACTGTGCCAGTTGTGAAATTTAAATAGTTACATGATGAATATTGTTTCTCGTGTCATTGTATTTGTTGGGGTGTTAACAGTCATGGAAATGAAAGAATCAGTCCTATTTACCTTGAAGAAGACCAGTTTAGCAATATCCCTGCAGAACAACTATTTAGATCTGCAAGTAGAAGTTACATCTGGTGAGTGCTCACCTCCAGTGTTAATCTTGCAGAATGTCATATGCAGGGATGAAATGAATCACTAGTCTGCAGCAAAAAACCAGTGCCGTTTCTGTTTTATAAAGTCTTCTTGTGAAGTATTTTATTAATATGCTGTTACATAATAAAAACATATTAATATAGAATAAGTAGAGCCTGTGCTTATAGAGGTTTTTTTGTGGAAGGGGTAACGGCCACTTTAGGAACAGTTCTTTTTTTTCAGTGTGTGCAGAATCAGTTGCTTGTTCATAAGTTTTGTGAACTCAGTCAGACGAAATGGATATGTGATCCCTCTTTTCAGGCTAACATTGGTGCTGAAAGCCAACTCAAAGGAAAGGTGAAAAACCCGAAGTTTGAAGCCTTCAGGATTTTTCCTGTTGATGGCAAATCTGTCTATAACTACAGTTCTCAGGGCCTGAATTCTGCAGAACTTGCGAAGAAGCGTCTTCGCCAGGAAATGGCAAAGGTGAATTGAGACACATGACTGGAAGATTTTGGCTTGTCATACATAATGCTGAAAGAGAGAGTTGAATTAAATTCAGTTTACATTAGGCCTTTCGTGTTAGTATATAGGATGGGAGGTTCGTATCCAAAAAGATCTCTGTCTGAGTGAGAGCTGCTCTTGCTTGTTGTGTAAAATCTGCCCTTAAGACCATTCATTATAGCCAAATTGTCTTGTCTCCGTGACTTGGATTCCCATAACCTAAGAGGTCACTTCCAGTTCTGAGTCCCACACAGTCATAAATGGGAGCATATGAATAATAGCAATGTTGATGTATGCAGTGTAAGGTGATTCGAAGAGACATTTAATGAAACTCTGCTTTTTTTCCTCCAAGGTCTGTGTTATGAATTAGGTTTTATGATGATAATATATAAATATACACATAGACTTGATATATATTTTTTACATATTACTGAACACCACTTAAGTTGTTGTCATCAGCTGAATAAATCCAAGTTTATAGGAGTGTTTTCCTTGTTGAAAATCAGACTTCCTGAGTTTAGGTGTCTGCAATATAGACAGTAAATGAAATCTGGAGAGCATTGATCTGATCAAATGTAGGCCTCTACTTTACAATGAGGTGAACTGTTCTGTATACTCTGGCTATATTGACAAGACCCACATTGAATGTAGTGAGAATATACAGCTAGTTTTGACAGAACCATACCTAAAGCTAGGCAAGATGCATTCCACCCTTTGGAGACTCTAACTTCAGTGAGAGTAAGAGATCACATGTTGAGGGATTTGTACATACATGCATTTAATTTTCAGGCCCAGTTTACCTCAGCATTTTGTTTTGTTTTTAATCATGGTGTGAAGGCTTGCCTGAGAAATACTTGAATGAATTGGTGTGAGTTTTGATTACCCCCCTTTTTTTTTCTTTTTCTTTTTGAAGTTCTCTCAGATGGCTCAAAAGTGGGTTTGCCTGAAAAGCTGGCTGTCGGCTAGTGGAAATTATTGTAGCTGTCAAAACTGTCCATGCTGTACCATGAGCATGGTATGAGCTATAGTTCTCTGTGTGCATGTATAAGTAAATGGATATAATATTAAAAGTATTTCTCTTCTATGATTATTTTACAGAGATCACATTATAGCACTTGTCATTAAATCCATAGTTAGATCATAATAGAAAGAAATTTAAAAATATTTTTTTGTGTATTTATTGGTGGTGGTTCTCCTTGTCTGATTTTGATCTATGATTACTTGTAGGCATAAGTAGAGAACTGATAGTGACTCTGTAACAGAGGTTGTTTTCCAAGGCTATATGCTCCTCTTCCAGGAAAAGGGGAGTTCACATTGCAAAAAAACTTTTTTTTTTCTTTTCTTTCTTTTTTTCTTTTTTTTCTTTTTCTTTTTTTTTTTTTTTTGTAGAAACCAAAGAAGAGATTCACTTATTGTCATGAATATCTGTCGGCTATGTTTGATCCAGTGGATTTGGTTGCTGCTTATAAAGAATTCTTAGCAAAATCCAAAAGTATGTGGCTGTCACCAGATGGGTTTATATTTCCTGGATATAAGAGCAGCATTGAAAGCAACCTGCACCCTCGAATGCCTGATGAGGCACGTGTGAAGGAGTTAAGTGAGGTAACAAAACTTAAGTGAGTAATTACTAGTGTGTTCTACTATCCAAAGTGAACTGAAGCATTTTAGGAGACCTTGAAAGAGGCAGATTGCTTTTGCGTGTGGAGGTCTGTTTTGGGGAGTACAGCATAGGCAGCTCTTGCAATTTGGGTGTATTAGCACCTAGTTCAGCCAAGCAATATGCTGTTCTTTGGATGCACAAATTCTACCTCAATCACACATACAGAAAACATTTGCCATATAGAGTATTAACAGGTGTTAGTGCAGTGTGCAGTGTTTCCACATGTAAAAGTGGAGGCTAGCAGCAGAAAAATCATAATATCGCATTCCATCATGGAATTCTTTCTGAATTCCCTCACTGCTCACTCTTCTCCGTTTTCATTTATGGTTTGTAGTTACAGTTTTATGGGGTATTTGTCCACCTCCTTTGTTCTGCATCACTTTCTTCTTGTCCTGTATCTTCTCTTCCTTTTCCTGTTGCTGTTTGCTATTAAACTTCCAATTCTCTGTCATGTTACTGGATCACTTCAGCTAGTTCGCTCATCCCTCTTCAGCATTCAGCAGTGTGTACACTCAAGCTCGTATGTGGTCTGCTGTTATAAAGAAAATTTGTGTCTTACTACAACTGGCAAGGTGAGGAAAAAAGGGAATAGAACAGGTATTTTTATGCAGAATCAGTAAATTCTACCAGATCAATTGAACACAGTTACAGCACAGGTGGGAACAAGTTTAATACTTGGAGACTTGTATTTAAATATATATATATTTTTTATATATATATATACATTTTATATATATATTATATTAGTGTGTATATATATATTTTTATATATAACCTTTCAGAGGTTGTATTTTGCAAGAATGTATACAAATTCATTTAATTTTCAGGCTTTATTTACCTAATTTTTTTCCTACTAATTAAAATAGTTCCTCAGAAGGGTTAGAGTACATCTGAAGTGAAATGGTTAATAAAAACAAAGTGCTTTCTTCTGATCCACAATGTTGGAGAATGCACCTTCTCATGGAGGGGCAAAGATGATTCACTGATGAAGAGTAGCAGAAGCCAGTTGCTATGGTGTGATTGTTGGTGCCTTTTGCCGAGGAGCTGAAACAACAGGAAGGGAACTAGCCAGTACAGGATAAAAAATGGACAAACTGAAAAGGGGACCTGATGATTGACAGCAGATTTACTTAACTGAAAGAAATGGGAGGATGTGAAATTTAGTGTGGGAGCAAGAGTTTACTAGGATGTTGTACTGACCACTGGCACCTACTGATGGCATGAGCAAGAGGAAGACAGCTGACAGCACCAGTGCCAGCCATGGAGTTGAAAGAAAAGAGGAAGAAGGCTCATTATACTCAAACAGCAGCCTCAAGGGCATGACCAGCATTTCGTTAGGATAACGGACAGTGATTCTGAACTTAACTGTTCATGTTACTTGAAAGGTGGAAAACTAGTAGGATATCATTCTGAAACAGTCTGGGTTTGGCACACTTCTGCTTCAACCATTTTTGTTTTTTTTTCTCAAAGAAAATGGAGAATTTGACCATCATTTGAAATGACATCCCTTGGGAAGCAAAAAAATTCTTGGGAGTTCTTCTGGATTCCTAAAATATTTCCTTATAGTTTCTGCATTCATTTAGATATCTTTAGTTGCATAGTTTTGGGTGAAACAGTGAAAATACAGTGCTAACAACAGATAGTGGGAGTTATCCTGTAGCTTATGAGGGATACTTTTGTCTGAAAAATCTAACCCATATTTCTGCAGTGGGTGATCAGAGCACCACAAAAAATTGGACTCTTATCACAACTGTGATGGTGAGTATTCCTGCCCTGTTTCCAGTGTATGTGTTTTTTCTCACACCTGGGCTTTTGGCCCCAAGAGTTTAATACAGCAATTGTATTTTTAGAAGCACCAGGAAAGCTTGTGCTTCTAAAAAGCATTGTGCTTTAATATTATCCTTGAGATCATATTTAGCTCTCACTGGTTTGGAAATTCAGTTCAGCCAGTACATTTTTACAGTGTGACCTCTCACCGTGGGGGAGAAAGAATAACTAGTTAGCTTTTGGACTCCTCTCACACTCTCAGTTCTGCAGAGGAGGATATGGGCACAGGGTCATATGGTCAGAATGATGGCCTCTGTGCACCTGCAAGCTTAGTAGCTGTGTATGAAATCTCGGAAAGTGTATTGAACTGCTTGTATCACTGCAGAGAAATGTGACATAAATATGAAACTGGACAGTCCTCTGAAGTATACTGTAAGTGCATATATATTAGATAAGAGCTATTGGCCAAGTAGAATATCAGGTGCTTGCCCATGTAATGGATTTTTGTTCTTATTCATGTGACTCAGAACAATGTGAAAGGCAACTTACAGAGATAATAGTCTTACATAATGAAGTAACAACTACTGTAACAGTAGGATCTAACCCCTCTCCTGAAATCTAATCCTTTTCTACCTGAAAGTCTAGCTATCTTTTTTTTTTTTTTTGTGACTCTTCCCTGGTGGTAGTAGCTTAGTTTCTTAAAGAGATTCATGTGTCATTTAGAAGTGGCAGGAGAATGTTCTGTTTGGTAACATGGACCCAGTTCTGTCACGAGACAGATGGAGTTGGGACAAGCGACACATCGATTTTGATCTTTACAAGAAACCACCTGAGCCGTTCATGACCACAGTCTTGCAGAGAGGTAATGGGTCTGTTTTAACGTGCTAATCACACTGCTTTTTATTGAAGCTCTGACATACGGTCCTGAAGCTTGTTCAGTTCTGCCATCAAGGAGACGAGTATGAATGCAAAGAGGTTTAGCAAGGGGATCCATGTACAGCAAAACTGTTTGCAGTCTAGCAGATAAAACATCTTTGGATGTAAGATCTTGGCCATACTGTGGCCATTATGTGAGTTCCTAGGCTTAGTTCCTTTGTCTACAATAAAATACTATGGGAGGGTATAGATCTTTCTTGGTTTATTTTTCTATAAAGCTAGCTCTGTTAGCTGTCTGATCTTTTTAGTAAGGATTGGTGACAATCAGCTTTTGTTGTTACCGAGGTCAGGCAAAAAGCTACCTCACAGACTCTAAGCAATACCTGAAAACTAGTCCAGAGGAGAGCTAAGAAGAGGTTAAATACGCAGGCTGTCACAGCAGCCTGTAGTGTGCCTCGTTCTGCTATTCGACTGGGTTAATCTTAGCTGGTGAGATGGTCAGTGTGTAACCTCATGTTCCCCCCTAAACAGCAAGATAAAATACAAAGTTATGTTGAAGCTGAATTATATATAATAAGCTATTTTGAAAACTCTGCCATGTGTTTCTTTTCCCCCCAAAGCAATTGAGATTCACTGGAATGCTTAAGAGCCAAAAGTGATAGATTTATTGTGCTTGCTAGAGTCTTTTAGCTTTTACAACTTTTCTGCTGGCACGTTACCCCATGACTTGCAAAACACTCGTTTAGTGTAGTCCTTCTCCAGTGCTGCTTGTGGAGGGATGCTTTTGAAAGTAGGCAGGATTAATTTCACTTTTGTGTGTGTGTTTTATGGAGCCTGCAGTACAGTGAGTGTCTTTGCTGTGGGGCACCAGCCATTATTCTAAAACCTGTATAATTTGTTCTAGTTGAATCCTTGTGAGGAAAGTTGTTCATTGTAATAGCAGATTTTTAGCATCCTTGTTTAAACAACAGCCGAAACTTCCTATCTTTTCTGTCTAACTGCTTTCTATTGCCTGGTTTTTCTTTTGCAATCTATTGTCGGCCTCCTGAAGATGCCAGTCAGGTTCTGCAAACTACGTTTGATGATACCAAGCTGAAAGTTCACCGGTGCTCCACAGCAGCTGAGCTACGCTCACGTGGGCCGAGAGCCAGTTTTCAGCTGCAGAAGCTCCAAGGACTCCTGAAAGACAAACCATTGAAATTCTCACTCAGGAAGCCGGGCCTCATTTTGAAGGTAAAGGATAACTTTCCTGTGGTTCTGATCCTGGCACCTGCCTGTAAAGAGCAACTGCTGTCCTGCTCCTTGTGGTAGGCAGATAATATATTAGTATTGTTAATTTAGTGCAATAGTTTTTGAAGTAAAAATGTTTGTTAAACTTGATAGTAATAACAATGATCGACTCAATCTTACAAAACTTAGAAAAACATCTCAGGGTACAAAATATATATATTTTATTATTCTTTGCTTTGGTGGTCAGAGATAATGGAGGAAGAGGGAGAAGTTTTGCTCAATTAACTTGCCTGTCAGTGTGCAGCGGATGAGAAAAGGCGAATGATTTTTGGCCAGCTGGCTTAGCAGCTCTAAAAGAAATTCTAATGTCCTCTAATGAAATCTAGGGACCAAGCCGCTTCTATTGACTAGATGCCAAGGGTCTCACCATGTGCTCTCTTGATTACCATAGTGCTGTATAGACTTTCTGAGCGTTGCACTTCAGCCTGTCAGTGCAAAATCCCACACAGACACCCCAGTTTTGCAAGACTAAAGGATTTGTGCTCATTAATATGAAAAGCTGTATGGGTGGCCTGCACCTAACTGTTCTTTTGTTGGCTGAATCATACAGACAGTGCTTGCATATAAATGAACGACCCAAACATTGAGCATGCTTTTAAAGCTGATTTCGATCAAAGGGAATGAAGCTCTCTGTTGGCTACAAATGCTCTAGAAAAACAAACACAGGAATAAGGAGAATGTGAATACAAAAGCAGAGAGAATGTTAATACAAAAGCAAAGTTAAATCCTTTAGGCTAACTAGGTCCCTCCTCCTTGTTTTTAATATTCTGAGCAGCAGTACTGTATTAGGTAGACAGGCAGCAGCAGGCTGCCTAGCTTTGTTCACCGTGGCAGGCTTTGAGCAGGGTTACTCTGTCCTTCGCCTTCTGTTTGGATTTGGCTGTTCGAGCTGTGAGAGTTCTCCATCTTGGACTGTGCTGTGCCTATTTTCTATAATTTCAGTGAACAGCCTCTTTTGCTAGACTAAATATAAATAATTTGAATCATTTATTAGTTAACACAGAGCTCGAACTTCATGACATTCTGCTTATGGCAATCAGATTTGACCTCTGACATACCCAAGTTTCTTGAACACATTTTCAAGGCTTCCTACTGTAGCCCAAAGGAAGACACTCCTCCCTTGCCTTGCAGAATTGTCTGCTGCTTTGCAAAGACATGCCTTTACAAGAGAGAGGTTATGTGTAATAACTTTCTAGGGTCTGCTTTGGAAGAAAGATCTGTGTTTTTTGTTGTCATTAGGTTTTTTTTGGGGGGGGGGATGATGTTGTATTTTTGCATCTTGTTCTTATTCCTTTTCCAGTGCTGCTGCTTATATTTAGTTACAGTGTTTTTCCTGTGACAGAAAAAGTAAGAAAACTTCCCTTGCTGGGTAACACGGCTGGCTGAAGGAACACAGAATTTACACAAGATAGATTAAAGCTAAACATGCGGAGTCACTTTACTGTAGCATCACTATTTTCTGCTTATTTTTATTTAAGATTGTTTTCAGAAGAAGGGCAAACACAGTATCTCAGATCCATTAGCTAGTTTACTGTCATTGCCTTCTGTCATCCATTTGTTCTTATGCTGTGTTGTTCTCTGCCTGTTTCTCCCTCTCTTGGACCACTGCCTGTTCCTGATTTTTTTTTTTTTTCCCTTTGCTGCAGCAGCTCAGAGATGGTTATTAAGTACCAAGGACTCCCCTCCATACAATAAGTAGTATAATTCCCCCTGTTGTCGTCTTGACTAGGATTTCTGTATGTCAGATCGTTTTTTTCACATCATCTTTGGAGGGCTCGGTATTGTTGCAGCACTGCTCTGACTATCGCTTAGGTGCTTCAGCCTCTGCTTCCTATGTCATCTCATTGATTGATTCACTTTTTTTGTGAGCTGGGGGATAAGTGTGAGGTCTAGCTGCACCGGGTCAGGTCTGCAAACCCCATTGGAGAGCTGAAACAAGATGGTCTTTGTGTTTGTGCTTAGCAGGGAACAGCATATTCCTAGGTGCAGGCTTTGTGTCCCTAACAGGATTTATTTTTTGCTGTAGAAGCAAATAGCCTTCTTTTCTTAAATCCACGCAGGCTCGCTGTACCTGCTTCAAATGCTGTACTCTCCCTCAAACAAGCTGCTTTTGCCTTCCCTGAGTGTAATCCGACACAGTTTGTTAGCTGTGCTTGCTTCCAACATTTGAATCTTCTGCTCCAGAGCTTGTGTTTGCTGCATCTGTTTGATTATTGGGACTTTCTTCTGTTAAGGATTCCTACTCACTTGTTTTAAGCAAACAAACTACTTGTGGGATCTATGACATCTCTGTGGCTGCTCTTTTTCCAGGCTGGGCTTAAACTTTGAGTTAACTGCAGAATTTTTTTTTCCTCTTAAGAGCTAAGAATCAGCTTGTATCATAAAGGTATCATAAAGCATGTAGTTTGTATCATAAAGGTTTTGAACCATACAGTTTGCAAGTAATGGCCTTTTTTTTTTTTTTTATTTGATCTCAGATACGTGCTTTAAAACCTGATGCTGTTGAGTAATAAGAAGTGGTTTAGCTGTGTATTTTTCCAACCTTGTTGTCATTTGTTTGTGGGATAAATGCTCTGGGACTTAACACATAAAATATGCAGCAGCTTTAATTTTCTCTTCCATGTATTTGGGAATCTTTGTTTCTTGAAATCATGGTAGTGTTACTCAGTGGAGAGGAGGAGAGAGGAAAAAAAAAAAAAAAGAAAGAAAGAAAATCTGAACTGCATTGGGCTCTTACTTTGCATAAAGGAGACCTTCACCTTAGCCCAACAGTGGGCCAGCCTGTTTTTCAAAAAATGTGCATCACTACTTAAAAGTTTTTTTTTTTTTGGGGGGGGGGGGGACAGGTAGCATCTTCTCACTGTTGCCACCAACACTGAATGGCCTTTTTGAGGAAAGGACTGTAAACGAATACATCCCGTTGTCCCTGGGACAGCTGGGGAAAGGCTCTGTTCCCCTGCTCTTGGACAGAATGAGTAACCTTATGTTTAAGAGGAGGTTTGATCCAGTGACTTGGCTGGCAATGCGCCCTCCATGCCCAGCTCTTACTGTAATTGTAGTAATGTCTCATGTCCAGGAACTGCTCCTGCTCAGGACACCTGAAGATTAACTCATGTGGTAGCTCAGGGGCACCTAAAAAACGTACTGTGGAGGCAGCTGTTCCTCCTTTCTTCTTTTTAAGCAGAGCTGACCCACCGCCTGAACGTACTGTTTGTGTTCTTGTCCTAGCCTATCCCAGCCTTGTCGGTGTTGGACAATCATCACCCATGCGGCAATAGTTCAGATGTCCTGGGAAAGAGGAAGAGCGTCACTTGTGGCTTTGTACCAGGTCTTAGTGACCACCACAGCTTGAAGTGGAGCAACAATATAATCCCCTGCTACAACAGAGAGCATAAGACGTTTGAAAAACTCAAAGGCACAGACTTCAAGTAAGATAACCTAACTTCTAGAAATAGATGACTGTGCGTGTGTGTGTGTGTGGGGGGGGCTAGAATGTTAAAGAATCCCAAATCATTTTTTAGACAGTGTGTATCAAGAGCTATTATACATAAAGTTATGTCTAGTAATAAATTACTTTATCAACCTAGTAAACTACTAGACTGTATCTCAAAGAAACCAGTTATTTAGGACAGAAAGCTTGGAGTTCTTGGGAGGACTCCCATTGCAATCCAGACTCCGGTGTCAAGGAACAGGGTTTGCCATTGATAAATGTTTGTCTTGGTGTTGCTGAGCTTTCAACAGTACTGTAAGTTAAGAGATGCTGGCACTTCAGCAGTGTCCCTGGCTTTACACTAGAGAAAATATTCTGCAGCATTTCTAAGAAACATGATTCTAGGTTCATGAAGAGCAATATTTATTTTTCCAGTTCAGTTGAACCACTAGAAAGTTAAAAATTTCGTTTGAATTTTTTAAATGCTAGTTTGCTTTCTGATCTTCTGTTTAAGTTAGATAATAACTACAACTTTCTTGTTAAGTCAGTCATCAGTGGAATTGTGATTGTAATTATGTATGGCGGAATTTAAAATGTTTTTCACTGTATTCTATATTGTGGGTGATGAGCACTGTACTTGCTGTTTGCTAAGTCACGCAATCGAATCTTTTAAGATACTGCTTTGTTTCATTTAATTGTTTAGTTACTGCAGAACTTTGGTCATCCAGAATCCCTTATCTGTTACATATCACACTTAAAAAGGTCAGACTTTTTTTCAGTGTCTGCTTGTGAACAGGGACATTTGCTTGCATGTGTCCTGCAGGCCATTAAAGCCTGAGTTACCACAGTATGTAGTAACTGTCATTTCACAGCTGGCCTCCACCTGCAAAAGGCAAGGTAGAACTACATCTCTTAGAAAACAAGGTGTTAACTAAGAAAATTTGTATTTTCTGGTTCAGAACTACTAAGATGTCAGCAAATGTAGCTGGAGCCCACAGTGATCTGTAAATAGCATAGCACTTTGAGTTAAAAAAAATTCCTTATTTAGAATTGCAGGGTCCCTAAGAGTCAAACAACTAGACTGCAGTAACACAGACACAGTAATTGACAAAAGTGGAGTGCACCTTGGCTAACAGTAAACTTTATTAAACACCACTGAATCTGTAAACATCTTTATTTCATTGAAAAATTGCAGCGCTATTAGAAAAGATGATTTGTAGGCTGAAAAAAGATGCAGCTTAATGTAAGCTTACATCTTCGTTCCAGGTTACTTTGCTATAAACATTCATTTGTTTACAAGAGAGAACGATCAGCACGAGGACACTCCACCATCCTTGCACAACAGCAAGACCCTCTCCAGAATGATATGATGGCACCAACAGTTATTCTGGATGCAGGTAATCTGATAAACAAGAAGCATTAATGAACAACAGATAATTGGTAACGTATACTTGTACCTAAAATAAGTGTCTTCCTATTGAAATCTGGCCAGCAAATACTTCTTAAAGGCAAGGATGGGAACAGTTGCTTAACTGTTGAACATGTCTACTGGATGAAATTAAGCTAATTTAGGCAAAGAGGTAACTAAACTGGGCTAAATTGTTTAGCAAGAGAATAGGAAAAAAATATATAAATATCATTACATCTGAATAATGTTGATGATCAATACTTTTTCTCATGACACTTTTTTTTAAATAAAGATGAGAGCTTGTCTTTAATTGAAAAACTTACTTGTTGGAAAAAAAATAATAATAATTGGGCCAGGGTATGACTTGAGAACATGGGGAAGTTCTTGATAGGATACAGGAATAAGCTTTTAAACAGGGGCCCAGAGAGCTGGTGGAACCCCCATCCTTAGAGATACTAAAAACTTGCCCATGCAAGGCAATGATGAGCGTAGCTGGCCCTGCTTTCAGCAGGGGCTTGGGTCAGGTGACCTCCAGAGGTCCCTTCCAAACTAAACTGTGCTGTGATTCTGCAAGTCTTTCGGTGCTTATCTAAAGGTAAGAAAATAGTTGATTAAGCTTAAAGATACTTACAAACAATCCATCCTTACCTGTGGAAGGAAAGATCTCACAATGTGCACCTTAACCACTTTTATTTAGCTCCAAGGGAAACAGACACACACACCTAGTAAGATAACTGGAGATTTAAATCGAATTTCTTCATTTGTCTTCCATATATGAAGTTGGGTTTGGAAATTTTATTTTACAGTTACAGCTAATTACAATTGCTAAACTCATGAAATAGTTATTTTTAAGGTGTCCAGACATTTAACCTGATGATTGTAAATGAACAATAAGTAACTTTCTGCAGTTCATTTGCTGTCAGTGAATTAATCAGAATGTCCTGTCCAGTGGGTGAGAACATATATAGGCTCCTTTTTCCAGCACTTGCTTTGCAGCTTTTTTAATGCTGTCATCCAGGTTTTCGTCCGCATCTAGCAAGGAAACAAAAGGAAAGTTAACTAAAGTAGAGTGAACAGCTTTTCTAAATTCCTTTCAAAAAGGATTTTAGAGTCCAGATACAAGTATCTAAACTTCAGTGGCAGGAAGTAATTTAAACGGTGACTTATTTTTATCTAATATTTTCTTCAGAGGAGGATTTGTTGTTGTCAGATTTTATATTCCTCTCCATAGCTTCAGGGTGCTCATGCTTTTTTTTAAAAAAGTATCACAGCAGTTTATGCGAAAGAGAAGAGACAGTCCATATTCAACAGGCACCAGTTCTGTTCCTCATCCCAATTAAAGGCAGAGCAAAACTATTCCGTTGGTCACAACATAAAATACTTAATTTTGATTTGAGTCTGTGAAAGCTGTAAGAGTAGAGTAGTTCATAGAACTTACATTTTTCTAATTGAGCTATGGCATAATTATTCTTGAAATATGCTTCTGTGCAGAAGATATTTGTAAGAAGCACCTGAGAAAAGAGTAATAAAATTCAGTTAAAAAATAGCTCCTCCATTTCATAAACAAAATAATGTAGTAAAAATATAGTAGTTTAAGCTTCTGAAAGTTTGTTTTTCTCTCTTGGTTAGTAATGTGTGCTGCAAGTTTTAACACTTGCAATTTTTTCCTCACAGCTACAGGTTCTCAGAGTTGGGATGAACCCCTCACTGAAAACTGATGCGAAGCCATTCTCAGTAATAAATCCAGAAGGGCTTACAGCCACAAAATCAGACGTGTCGAGACCACTGAAGACTGAGATTTTATCAGTTTGGATTTGTCACATACTTAATTGTAGCAAATGTATTTATCCTGCAACATAATTGTTACCACAAAACTTTGAGCTATAAGGCAGCTACCACCACATCAGACTTCCTTGTTTCTCTGTCAATACCATCTTTACTAACGATAATGTGGAAAGCATTTGGAAAGACCTAGACGGTGTTAGGTTTAAGAGAACAAATACAACTTCATAAAATAAATAGGTGCGTTTGTTTTAAAACCTTTTAAATACTATGACACCAAGCAAATTTGCAGGTTCAGAGAACCTGTGAAGGAGGTGGTGTAGATACTGCACTCTTGCACCGATGAATTTAGAAATGTTTGGTGCAGTTAGTTTTATGGGAGACAGATTAAATTTTTAGCCACTATAGACTGTAGTTTTAAGTATAATGAAAGATATGTCTCACTGAGGCTTTGCAAAGTCTGAGACAGTAGCATGTGATGCCTGATAAATTAAAGCACTGTTTTAGGAGAGCATCGTGATCATGCAGCATAGAATGCAACAAGCACAATTCAGCATTGAGGGGAGCGTAGGCTAGTCAAGTTGAAAGCAAGCAGCTGGGTAAACACTTGTGAACTATATGTAGGCTGTAATGCTTCAAGAAGTCAGAGGCTGGTCAGTGCCAAGCTCTCGATACTAAACACTTACTTAGCAAGAAAAAATGGTATTAAATACTTACTGTTAAGCTTCGTGATCTACGGAGCGTAGACTTTAAATGGGTAAATCAAATATTAAAGTACACTTACTTCATGGTCGTGATTTCTTAGACCAATACTGATAGACCGGCTAGCTCTGGAAATAGCTGCTGTCATTGCATATAAATTAATAACTATATCTGCCACTCTCTTCAGAACCAGCTGCTCATCCACTATTGTCTACAAGAGTAAAAATGATTAGCTTGTATTTTGTCAATTTAGAACTTCAGTCGAACTTTTTTCATACTTTGTATTTAGACTCCTATTTATTTAGCATAGCCAGTTAAGTTGTTATAGAATTTTTATGCTCACTATGTCAGCAAGTTTTGGATTAACCGGGCTCCACCTTTTAACAGTCTCTCTGGCTGTAGCCAACAGTAAAATTGCTGTGCCATCAGACCACTTTGGTAAATGCTAGAACTACTCAAGCTAAAGTACTAAACTTAGTAAATCTCTATAGAAATCTACTACTTAGGGTGGAATAGTGCAGGCCCTAGTCTGATAAGCAGTCTCGGAACACATCAGAGAGATAACTACCCTAAATCATCAAAATCCAGGATACCAGTCCCTGCTACTGTAACTGTTCCATTTTGCATGGCATAGATTCATTTCCTGTAGAATATGAATGAATACGTATAATTCAAAAATTAGCTGCATGCCTATTCATTTGGGAACAGGGAAATAGTTTCCAATGACTGCTTAAAGTGGAATACTTAAAATAGTCATTGGAGCAGGGAGGATTTCTGCTGTTGCTGATTGGTTTGTTGTTGTTTTTACTGTTTTTTTAACATAGGTTCCATCGCATCAAGTGAGTATATAATTTCAGTTTATTTTCTCATGATCAATGGAAATGAATTGTGCAAAGGAACTCCTAGATTTTGGTCCATTCTAGATACTAGTGAGGCCAGTTTAGTTGGTAAAACCTATCCAATATCAAAGATAATAGAAAAAAATATTGTTACCTTGCCAAACCTGCTTAGAAGGCCTTTCACTGAAGCTCCAAAATAATGAATATTTTCCTCAAGTTTCTTGCCACTTGCCTATAAAGCAGAAAATACATATTCAGAATATTTAGTACACTTAAACAGTTTTCCTAAGGAAAAAATCCACCTTAAAACAGGACATTTAGCTGAACAACAAGCATGTATAGGGAAGTACTTGTATGCTGCCCAGCCAATAAACTAGAATCTTGACTTGAATGAGACCACCAACTGCATGATAAAGTAGTTACTCTGTCTGCACAGTCCTTGGCCTCTTTGTTCAGGCTGTAGCAGACCAGTGTTGCTGGCGGTTTTAACAGGCAAGACACACGACACACACCAGAATTCTCACCTACAGCACAGAATTAGTTTCTCTTTTTTTCATAAGCCAAGACTGAGGTTTAACAAAACACGGTAGGGGGCCCACAACTGATTCTGATTGATCAAAAGGAAGGAAAGAAGAGTATTTAATAAATAAGTAGAGCAATCAATGGGCAATTCTGTAGAAGAAAATAACTATGCAAGCCCTAAGGTGCCCCCCCAACACACATATGAAAGAACCCTTGCCCTCTCAAAAATGGCAGTTCGATTTTCTGCTAAAAGCAATTTATAATTATCAACTTCTTGTAAATGACTAGCATTCCCTTTTAAGGTGATCTTTCACTAGTTTACTTCTTTTTTTTCTTTCTTCCCATCTAGAAAGGAGAAAAAGGTTGCCTATTTAATGTAAAAGAAATGGGATCATAAAAATTTTATTATTTTCCTACAGAATATCACTGTTTAGATGCATCCCTGGTATCCTGAAGCTCAAGTAATACTAGATTTTTCTCTTGGAAGGCATTGGTATATTAATATTCATCTAGTTTGTTGCTTAGAGCGAATTAAGGCACTTTTCTTCCTGTATATATTATGCATTAGAATTTTCTAAATTTTACTTCTGGTTACTTTTCAGTATAATCTTTATGTTTATACAAGTAAACAGTCCTAAAAATTCTTAGGCAACTTTTATTTACACACAACAAACAAACAATGCTTATTTTAAGTGCTCCAGGTTATAAAAATCCTGAGGATCACTATTATCTGGTACTGCTGGGTAAATTCACCCAAAGTCTCTAATTTTGGCAATAAGTAATGTTATTTTTATTAATTCAAAAATACAACTATTTCATTATGATGATTCTTGTAGCATGAATACAAATGAGTGGGTTTGAAGCTATTTAGAGGGAATGCCTGAAATATCTGACCTAGACGACAGGTATACCAAAAGAATCATTCTGTTACAGTTTTTCAGCTTACTAACAAAGTATCATAGGAAAAACATACCTTACCATTTCTGTTACCAGATCATTTATCGTTGGTCATAGGAATTATTTACTAAGTGATTAGCACTATTAGAACTACAAGTGTTTTTATAGTTTAATAGTAATGTGGTTCTAGGTAAGAATTTCTGTAAACAAGAAAAAACCCAGAAATTCCTGCAGCAAGTAGAACGCATGACCTACTACTACCAAAGCAAGAAGAGTCAGGAGAAGTCTTCTTATTTCATTCTTCAAGTTGCTGCTATTTTCAAGCTAGGATTTGGGGAGATCCTTATACTTGACCGAGACCTATTTGCGGAAGGTCACATGTGGTGCAGGAATGACAATAGAGAGTAAAAATCAAAGACTGAATTTCTGTTGAGAAACACAGTGGGTACTTGTAGTACTGTGTTTTGTAACAACAGCGCTTATGATGTAACCGACCATTAAAAGAAAGATTTTTAATACTGTGAAGCTCAATTTATATAAATTACTGAAGTGGATATAAGCCTGGGTTTGGTATAAATACCTATACACTTAGTCTTTATTTTACCTTGATATGCAACCACGTATCTGTAACTAAGTCCTTACTCCTGAAATACTATAGACAGCTGCTTAACTTTGTAAAGCTCACAATTCTTAAGCATCCATAGTTTTGCATGAACAGGATATAATGTTGTGATGAACAGTAAGGGGAAATCAAATGTCACAGATCAGTGTCTGAATCTGATCAAAAAGCACTGTATTTCTCCTCACTTACCTCAAGACTGGGATGCACTACTCCACGTTCACCAACTAGCCCATAATCCACTTTTCTGCCCATCATGTCCCGGAATTTGCTTAAAAACTCCTCTAGTGCCACTCCTGCATTTCCTTTCTTGATCTCTCTAAAATGTTGGGTAAAAAACAGCTGTTAAAGGACATTCATTTCTGTGTCTTGCACACAAGCATCTGTAATAGTTCCCTCCCTTTCTTAATCTTCTGTTACTAACTACAGTCAAAGATGCTAATATGAACTCTCCTAGTGACCTGAAAATTCTAATTGGCTATAGTAAGCCTCATCCCAGGATGTCTTGCTTAACTTTAAAACAAGATGTTGTTAATTTCCTTCAGAGTGCAGACCACTGTTTGCTTGTATTCACAGTTAGGGATAATTCAACAAAAAGAAGGTCCCTCGAGAGTCCTTCAGGAATACAGGAATGCCAGGCAAAATTTTCAGAATCATCTAGGAGCAAAGCCTGGTTGTCTGTTAACATTCTAAGGCAGCAGCTATAGGAGCATTTCTGTTTCTCATTTCTTAACATTTCTGCCCTACACTGGGTCAGGAGGAGAACACAGTGGCTTTTAGATTCTTGTAACAGCAGGTCCCCATGCTGGGTTTTGCTGAATTGTGAACCAATACAGCCAAAAGTATACTTGCTTAAACTTCACCAAAAAAACCCACACACCCTCCTCCACTGCAAATCACATTTCGGGCTTTGTGCCATTGCATAATTAGTTACAACAGGGCAAACGAAAACCCAACACCAGCATAGGGGTCAAATGTAGCTTGTACGTAAGTGGATGCTTCTACAAGATACATAGCTGTAAAGCACAAATACATATGGAACAGAACACTAAGTATGTATGTAAGTGGTTAGTTTGCAAGGGAAGTTTCAAAATGGAAACTTGATTGGACTTCCCAAAAAAACAATTGAAATTCTAAATGCTTTGCCAATATAATGCAGTCAGTATTTGCAGTGTGTCTGATAAGCCTTAAGTCTTTTTGATCCAGTCATAATACGAAGTATGGTGAACAACTTTACAGCCTTAAAAACAAGTAACTTGCTGCACTACTGAATAGCCAGTTGTTCTCTCAAAAGTCCCCAGCTAAATTATGAAGAAACCAGTACAGCTACCCAATATCTATGATACAGGTGTTTTACCAAAAACAAAACAAAACAAAACAAAACCTCAGTTATAAAATCTTAATTACAGCTTTTATAAGAAAGACTTTTACACAAACTGGTATTATAAAATAAAATACAATTGGCCCAAATTCCTAAATATTTGAAACACTGTCAATTCAAAAAGGGGAAAAAAAAATCTATACATTGAAAGGTCTTTTGGAAAGGATAATAGATTTAGAAATACTGCAGTTTTTTTCCTACATAATTTCTCCTCTCAACTATCATTAAACAATTATCAGGTGGTGTTTAATTTGTTAAGGCTATTAGCAGTAAATAAGAACATACTTAATTTTATCAGTTAAGATTTTGCCTGCATATTGCATACCCGTCAAAGCAATATACAATCGCAGAATTTCGTTTGTTCCCTGTAAAAAAAAAAAACAAAAAACACACAATATAAAGATACAAAGTGGAGTCAGTATCAGGTACAAATATTTTTAGTATTTCAAAAATCTTTATATGCTATGCTAATATTTTCTATCATTTTTTCCAAAATAGCTTTTAATGGCTAAATATCTTATGTTCTGTGCTTTTCCTTGAAATATTGTAAAATGCAGTTGGACTCATAAGATAAAGTTCTTTGGAGCGATCTGTGTAAGACAAAAGATGACCATTACCTGTAGCCAAAACAAGCTTATGCCAGAAGCTGTACTCCCAGGTGAGCGGCACCTGAAGTGGTAACAAAAGCTTGGGAGGTAGACGACATACAGCTGGAGAGGCTTGTGGATGTTAGAAGCAAGCCACAAAGAGTAAACACTGTATTTATTTGAGGTGTATATACAGTTTTGAAGGCAGTTCTTTGGTTAACTGCTTGCAATAATTTACAGTATTAATGCATGCTTTCCAAGCAGGTCTGTGGCCTGTCTTCCTTTCCTATTTTTTAGTATTCAAAGATTACTCTTAATCCATTTGCTGCCTTCTGCTATGCTGTAACTAACTGAATTATAGAATTTTAACTTCATTTAACTGTGAGAAGGTTGAGACATAATTAGATTACTAATAATTAGACATTATTAGACGTAAATACATAGTGTGAAGAAAGAAAAGGATTATTCAATATATTTTCAGTAAAAATTAACTTCTGGATTGTTTTATTAAAGGAACATTTTAAATAAGTGTAAAACTGCTTCAATACGCCTGTTTGGAAGGCAAAAAGCAGACCAGGAAATTAAAGTGATACTGTGCAGTTGGATGTCTGGGAATCCATTATACAATTCATTGTTTTAATACACATGGCTGAAAAATAAAGATCAAACACAGAAGGCAGGTTACAGATGGAAAGCATCTTGAGGTATCAGATGAGTGTCAAAAGTCTAATGCTGTAGTGACAAGCCAAGTCAAAGAGGCTACAGTGTCAAGAAAAAGTATTCCTCTGTCAATAACAGTAAGCAGGAAGTTTTGGAGGGGCACAAACACAGCACATCCTATTTTTGTTGCTGGAAAACAGAAACAGATCCTGGACAATTGCAGTCTGCCTTTTCTAGTCCTTAGTATTCTGTCCTTAGCTGGAGTAAACAGTGCAGTTTATATGACATGTTTGCAGGTCCCTTATAAATATGCTAAGATCAACAATAAGCTCAGTCTGCTTGTTTTAGCAGAGGAAAAACTTTACATAACTGGTTGGGATTAGAAAGAAAAATAAGGTGAATTGCAGGAATTCTGATGGAAGTTTTTTTAAGACATTTCACTATCCAGTGTCTGTCAAATTCATAAACGTGATGTAGGAGGATGACCTTGTTGGTTGGCCGGTTTTGTGCTTTAATCAATATTCGAATTGACTGTTCCTAGTTTACAGAGATAAAATCAGATCCATTTGCAAGAAGAGCTGGTGAATGCTACATAACAATTTCTGGTTTGCAAATTCTTGCTCACTTTAACTTGCAGCAACTTGCAATAACTTGCAGTTTGAGAACTTTGATGTCTCGATATAGGAAGACAGCTGTTCATTTATAAATGGTCCATCATGAAAAATCAAGTCATGAATGAGATATACAAATGAACAGTCATTGATGACCCAGCTTGGAAACAGAGAAAAAATAAACCTCATAGCCAAGATTAAAAAAAAAAAATCAAATACACATCAGTTAAGTGAGGTGACTTCTAGATTAATATTATGTGAGCTTCCTTGCTTCACTTTTAAGAAGTCCTATTAGAGAAAGCCATCTAAAAATTAAAATGTTGCCTGTACCTCTTACCATTTCCCATCTCATACATTGGTATAGATACATGAGAATAAAGGAGGAAAAATATTTCAAAATATGCTTTCTACAACATGAAAAGCATTCACATTAGGCTCTTAACATTGCTCTAATTTTAATTCATTCTCATTAGGCTTTTAACAATACTCTAATTCTATCATGATTCAGCACATGCAGTTAGAACTATTTACTGAACATAAGCTGATGAGCTACTTTTATCAGGTAAAATAGTTTTAGGCCTTTATGCTAAAGAGCAGTTTTATGCTTTTTAATAATATTCCCTTATTCTATTCAAAACAACAGAAGCCATGAACTAGGACTGTTTTTTTCCTGACAGTATAATACAGCAGCGTATTTTGTTCAAAAGTTTCTAAATGTTTAAGAGGGAACTATATATATATGTATATATATATTACAAGGTCATATAGTTTGTTCTTTTCAGAGGTAAAGCAGTTCCTAGTCTAACTCACACTTAAGAGTAAGCATAACAGAATTTTCAACTGCAAATGAATAAAGGCCCATTCAAAGGAATACTGCACTGGATTTGTTTCAGCCAAAGTTTACAGAATGAGAGAGAGTTTCAGTTTATGGTAGAAAAGTATATTTATTCATACTTGCCTCAAAAATCAGAAGTATCCTGGTATCTCTGAGATAGCGTTCATAGGGGTAATCTTTCATATAGCCAAGGCCTCCAAGAATTTGCAGGGCTTCACTTACACAAGTCCATGCACCTTCAGAACTGAACACCTGCCATTGAATAGTACTTTAATCCCTGTGGTACCCATGTTAAATACAGAAAATATTGCTTTGTTATTATACCCCAAGTTAAAATAGGTAGAAGACTGAATTAAGAAGAATTCTGTCTACGTGACATTGCTGTAATATTCTGTAGTGCTTTTACCCTGGCCCTGTTTAAAGCTTGCCTGATGCTGTACGCTTATGGCTCAGAGTCTATACTTTGGTCAAGCTAGTTATTAAAAAAAGATCAGTATCTCCTTTCACTGCAAGCCATGAAAACTCCCCTATAAGGAAATGCTCCTAGGTTATTCAAAGCCACAAACTGGAAGAAAACATGTAGCTGGTTGTTTTGAGCACTTACATCTCCCCAAATTCATGGGAACATGAGTTCTTTTGGACTGACCACAGAGTAAGGTGCACATCAGCAGGGGGGGGTTGAAAATCCGTGAACTCTGAAGGGTGCCTTGCCCGCCAGCAGCATCCCTTGGCCTACATTATAGAAATGCTTTAAATAGTGGCATTCCAACAGAGAGGGCAGGCCTGATTCTCTCTCACTCATCTATTCTGTATCTCATATGTTTTGCAACTGATTCTGGAAGAAAGCCAAGAGAGAAGCTCCTTAGCTGTATCTCCAGCTGCAGAGCTGCCTAAGTATCCAAAGCTCCATAAAAACAGAATTCAAGAGGATCCCAAAACTCCAAACTTCTTGTATCCAAAGTTTTTATTTCATACGATGACAAGAGCCTGAATCTGAGGTAATGTAATATCAAGTGGGAAATAAAGAGAAGAAGAATGTTGGACGTTTTTTTTTTAAATCGAGCTCAGATTTTTCCGTTACTTATCAAAATGTAATACTTCAGCCTCTCAGGAATCTATAAGGAAGACTCAAAAAAAAAAAAAAAAAAAAAAAAAAAAAAAAAAAAAGAGATGTTTGTCTGCATTAGCTTAATGCCCTAAACCAGTCTTTCAGTAAAATTAATTACCTTGACCATGGCTGCCTCCACTGAGCAATCTGGAAACCCTGGCCTGTCCATCATTCCTGCAGTGAGGTAAGCCATACTCTCCATTACGTACGCTTTCACAGCCATAAAACTAAACTTCTCCTGTCAAACAGTAATGAGAGTAGCAGATGAAAGAAATCATACATTAATTCAGATACAAAATACTAGTCCGGTCTCCAAACTGCAGTTTTAACATGTATTATCAAGTAGTATTTAAAAGTACTTAACTGCAAATCAGTCATGAAAATCTAAAAAAAAAATTTGATACATTTATCATTCTAGACATTTAAAAGACTAGTGTATAAAAGTCTGCACTAAAGTTACACAAATTCATTACCTCTAACAATTCATTTTGACCAATAACAGCCAGAAGAACCCCAGCATAATCCATCTACTAGCATCATACCTGAATTAATCCAAATTCACTCAGTTTCTTATTGAATTGTTTCCTGGTACAAGCATAGTCTGCTGTCATTTCTTGAAAAGAAAAGAAGACACCATTTCATCTCAAAACAGTAGAACTATTACTGTGTTGTATCATTCCTGCTGTATTAAAATAAAAATATCTTTCCACTGATTGATTCTGACAATTTCATGTACCTGTAGTAAAAACCTTACTGCTTCAGAAACAGCAGCTTGTGAAGAACACTCTCAAAAAAACTGTGTGGAGAGTCTGGGAACATTATGCCAAAGGTTTTTAAGCAAGAAGAATGTGAGGTGTGAACCGGTACTCTGAGAGAAAAACACATTTTAGAACCAATTAATTAATTTTGAGAGATTTCTGTTACTATTTTGGGTAACTGTTGCCAGAAGCCAATTCTATTAGTTATCACTGTATCTAAACTTTTGAGCTAGTTACCTCAGGTTGGAAGCTTTAACAGAGAATAAATTGTACTCTCTAAAAGCAGTAAGATATGGGGATACTCAGTAAGAACGTTTTACATCAAAACAAATTCAACAGCAGTAGCTTTCTGCTATATGAAATGAAAAAGCTTTAGTATTTTACAGGCTTTAACAACAATTTTTAATAAGTATTTTACAGTATTTAGTCAAAACATTTTATGACTGACAATAGCGAAGCTGCTCAAGACTAGTGTTACTATTTTGAACAAACTGTGATATATACTTCATGCACATCAGGTTTTTTTTGCGTGGCATCCAGCAATTTAGAACACTTAATTTTACCCACCTATCAATTTTTTAATCATTCCAGCAGATGCACTGCCCATGCTAAATCTTCCACTGTTTAGGATATTCATGGCAATCTGCGAATAAAAGTAATGGTTTTTAGGTAACATTGTTGCCACAAAACTTCTCCTGAGGTCAAGATGCTCACTGCTACTTTGCTTCACATTTTAGCGCTTTCCTGGATTTCATGCATCATTGAATATGCTTCCTATCCTATGACGCTAGTCTTCAAACTGGTCAATATAACGTTTAGCATCCCAACAATAATGTTTAAAAAACAAGCATTTAAGGTGATCTACTAGATTCAGTTTATTACTTGAAATAGTTGTACAGATACCAATCACCCAGTTACCTGGAAGTAACCTTCTACTCAAACAACAGTAAGGTAGAACGCAGATAAAACTATTTATCTGCAAGATTTGAATTGGACAACACTGCTGAGGTTCATCAAAGAGAGGAATAAGAAAAATAAAACACTGCTTAATGTGCTTACACAACAGTCAAATATAAAAACCTTCTCTGGAGCTGACCTGTAGTAGAGGCTTTCCTGCTTCAGATATCTTCTTCTATGTCCTATACATCTTGAGATGCAACCATAAGAATTAACTTCGCCCTTATAAAGTGTATTGCTATTTCCACTTCCTTTCTTCCTGAGGACCTGTCATTATTCCATTCAGACCTGCTGCCACTCCCCCTAAGTGTGTTTACTTTGAACCTTTTGCACTCTGTACATTAAAGCCTGCATCACCTCCTTTGAGATGACTGGCATTTTGACAGTTAATGTCACCTCCCATAATTTACTGCCCTGTTGTATTTGTCTGAATTAGGATAAAACTTTTTCTTCCCTCTGTACATCTTAAAATTAAGTGCCTATGCATGGAATCTTACATTTCAAATCAAACTATGATAAACGTACTTGATGCAAATGTATGAACAAGCTCAGTGCACGTATCCAAATGCTAGTGTTGGATAGGGACCAGGTGATGCTAATTAGTTGCTTCAGGGCAAATCATCTTCCAAACCTGTTTTTGAGGGATACTGTAACAATTCTGCTAGCAGTAAAACACAGTAATTAATACCTACTCTTGAGTACCTACTCTTCCTCAAATTCACTGTATCCCTCCATATAAAGTACAGCAAAATAAAAAAGGGGGCAAGGGAGCTACAGCTTAACTAGAAACACCACATTTTGAGAGAAACAGATCAAATAAAAGTATTTTTAAACTGGGGTGTGTGTGCACTGCAGAACTTCACTGCCTAGCCTGGCAGGCTGCATTAGAGAGCCAGGCTCCCTCAGAACATGGCTGGGAGCAGCCTCTCAGCTCGGTGCCTTCCTGCGCTCTCATGCTGGCCAACCTCCTGCCTGTGGCAGCACAGCTAGCCAAATATGCCTGCTCCCCGTGGCCTAAGGAAGGCTGTTGTGCAGCGGCAGTTCTGTACCATACCTCGAGGCTAGTCAGATTCTGGGAAATGGAACTTTAAAGGTTCTTCTTGCCCTTTATGATATGTAGATGTGAAACTGCAGTACAGAATGGCCTACTTTTTCTGCCATCTCACCTCTCATTTCTTCTCTCTGGCTGCCAGGTGCTATGAGAACACTGTAGAAAGAAGCAAAGCTATTCTGCTCTAGAAGAAAGTAGAGACAGCTACTTTGAATATCAGCCATTGTAGAGGAAAATAGGATGGAGGTGCAAGGAAAGGACGGAGCTTACTATCAGCAAAGATGATTGAGAATAATAACCAGAAAAGAGCAAATTAAAAACGGGAGCAAAGCATGTATTACCTGACATTATAAAAAAGGGGAAACTGTCCTAGCAACCACAATATCACATTTATTCTAAATGACTACATCTGTCTTCAGCTTAAAGTACGTTATTCAGTTCTGTCTATTTAATAAATACAAGTGGAAGATAAAATGGGTGTGAAAAGGTGAGGTACTGCATTTCAGAGAGGTGTACTGGAGACAGAACAACCAGACATGAAGCCGACTGACACACAAAACTTCTGTTAGCTCTATATCCCAGAGGAAAAAGTCACTCTTGTATATATGCTGCTGTCACTTGTCATGACAGGTAAGAAAAGCAGAAATTCTAGTTACAAGCAGAAATATGGACATAACTTTACAGTCTTTCAGAATTCCACTGTACATCCAACAGTGCTCATTTTAATCTCACTGTTTTACACATCTAGGGCAGAGACTGTAACATCTGCCCAAGAAAAGCTGCTGAAAATGTACTCATTCTTTCCAAACAGTCATCTTGGAGGAAAACAAGGAGCCTTCTACCTACAGAAAGTTCAGTGCGGTAAGATGCATATCCATCAGGTGCATTCAAAATATATTTCTGGAATGCACACACACAGATTGATCTATCTATCGATCTCCAACAACAATTCACTGTTGTCAAAATTCTGCTGCTGAGTCTTCCAGCACGATACAAGAAAAGGAAGAAAAAATGAAAGGTGTATAGATGAAATACAGATCCACTGTGTATGAAAATAAATTTTGAAGTTTCTTAACAAGAGTAACACAGGGGACTCAGTTTGATGCCTGAGACTACTAAGAAATACAGTGAAAATTCATTGTTCTCACCTTTTAATTTGTGAAAATTACCTGAAGAAACCGGAAAAAAATATTTTGGAATGTTTACTATATTAAAGGAAATTGTTTCATTTAGCATATGGATCTGGAGTTGTCTGCCACAGAAGGAAAGAGAAAACTGAGAAGGGCTATTAAGAATTTTGTAAATGTGCACATCACACTTTCAGAAAAAGGTTACCACAACAAAATGAACAGCAGCATCTTTACAGGGTCTCACATTTCTCTGACGCAACACCGAGAAACCAATGCTAGGGGCAGTCCTTCAGCGTATTCCCAGGATTTCTTGTGCTATCATCTGATCCTGGAAAACCACCTGATACCTCTGTCCTTTGGGACCTTGAAAAGGGTCTGGACTTTCCTCTGACCATTTCCTGTTATTCTCATTTCTTTCCCTCCCTTTCTACTTAGCCCACAGTTCTGGTTACAGAGAACAGAAGATGGTATTTCCCTGGTTCATTTCCAAAGTCCTGCTGAAAAAGTTCTTCCTTTTTCTGAAAAGGACTGTGTGTGTTCCCTGTAGCTTGAAAAACATTATATGGCATCATATTAAAAAACTTAAAATCATCAAATAGCAAAACCTGCTCTATAATTGAAGTATTGAGAAGAAACACACACAAATCTGAGACTCGCACTATGCCAGTGAAACCGATTAATTTAAAGCATGTAAGGTAAACTGAGAAAAAACTGAAAAAGAGTCTCCTTCAGGCTTTTAAAATGATCAGTGGTTACACTTTACTGCTTACCTTAAATCCCCCTCCTACTTCTCCAATAACATTCTCTATAGGCACTTTTGTGTTTTCAAAATGTACTTCACATGCTGAAACACAGAGAAAACAGAAGTTGAATTATTACACAGACATATTCAAATGACACTCAGGATGTAACTGGCTCTTGTAACAATAAGCAGTTTTCCTAACGTACTGTGTATGAAGGAGCTACATGTGTTTTGCCAAAGAAGTTAGAAGTCTAGCTGTAGTTGACCCCAACTGGTGATGTAAAAATTTCAAAATATAATTAATGTACATTGTGTAAACAGAGAAGAACTATAGTCTTAACTCTGTTTTATGGAACTGATACAGCAATCAAATCTGAATGATAGATGGTAAAGCACTACAATCATCAGGAAACTTAAGAAGAACCTATAAAAACTTACTCCTAGACTAATGCTACTTGGTTACTGAGTCTTCTGTGTAACTTCTTTCACTACATAATTAGGGAAACTTAAAATGTGTGGAAAGGGATTATACAATATGGATTTTTTATTTCAGACCCTGCAGAAGAAAAGCTGGTAAAAAAAAAAAAAAACATGAAACTTACCCAGCTATATGGAATAGATATTAATTTGCTTGCAAATCCTGATTATCTAAACAAAATTAAAACATTAAAATATTAAAACAATTTCTGTTAAGTGATTCTTACTATTGGATCCTCGAATGCCTAATTTATCCTCAGGTTTCCCATGAGTGACTCCACCAAAATCTCGCTCTACGATGAAAGCAGTGATTTTGTCTTTTAGTGTTCCATCTTTATCAACAATTTCTGTTCTAGCAAATACTGTGAAAATATTAGCGAGGCCACCATTAGATATCCAAACCTGTTTGAGAGAGAAAAGAAGTAAGTGTAATTATTCTGATTTTGTGAGCGCTGTTCCTAAGTGTTTCATAATAGACATCAACAAAGAATGGAGTGGTGAAAAACTGTTCTTTCTTCCCTTGAATTGTAATCACTGTTCTGCTACTAGTTTTGCATCTTGTGAATGCATTTCCAGGAAAAGTTGACATGAGAGTAAGTTCAGACCAGCTATAAAAATTGGTTGTATTATATATTTGAATTAAATTAAAATAAAATACAAGGTGTATTCTCACAAAAGCTTGTTTATTCTTTGTATTTAATGCATGTGAGTGGTACACAGGTAATAAAGACTGAAGTCCCACCTTGCTTAATTTCACCTCTGATGAAAAATACTCTGAATCAGGCCACATCTGCAGGGCTTCTCCCATAGCTTGGGTCTCTTCACATCATAGACAAATATATCAACAACTACAGATTAAGTCTGTAATGTATCAAATGCTGTTGAATCCAGTATATCTGTGCACATCTTGAGAAGTGTATTTTTCCATTGTTTCTTCTAGCGAGAATGTTCTAAGCAGCCCTATTTCCAATTCACTGTCAAGTTTTCATCCAAAAATATCTACGAAGTTTGGCATGATGAAGAATGAAAAGACGAGGAAACGGTTTCAGGTTTCTATTTGTCTTTGCAGTCACAGAGGGGGTCTAAATAACACTCCCTGGAAAGTCAAACAGCAGGAGTTGGGGATATGGAGAAGGAACTTAAGAGGGGCTTTTTCATACCTTTCTCACCAAGAGTTCAGTGAACGTTATTCCCCAAGCTGGGTGCTTTTCTATTCTCTTTAGCCTTAAAATGACATGAATTATCTTTTTGACCTGGTCATTCTTGACTAGCTTGAAATCTCCAAGAGCCTGATGCAGCTCCCAAGCTAGCCTCTTACTTAGCAGAGGCAGCTAATTACAATGCTGCAAAAGACAAAAATGCTTTCTATAGAAATTGTAACAGAAAAAATTGTCCTATTTCCATTTTGTGAGCAAATACCTTGCAGCCATTTAATAAGAAGTATTTCCCATCTTCACTGAGGGTTGCTCTTGTCTGGATGGATGCAGCATCACTTCCACTGAAAGCCAAAAAAGTTGTTAAATAAATAAACATGCTTAAAAAAAAAAAAGTAGTACAGTTTATTGTCTCTTCCCATCCTTCAAAAAGAACTTTTACGGCTGTACTAAATAGTGGGAAACAGTAGATCCAACAGCTCTAAAGAAACCTAGTTAAGTTACCTGAAAGGACATTTCTGCTGATTAACTTGATGACCTGATTAGAACTTCCTAGAGTGCAATGTAAGCAACTTTGCTGAGCTGCAGTGTGAGCTGTATAAACACAAACACATGAGGAATATGTTATCCTAAAACATAGCCAGTTTAAAAGATCCAAGTTGTTCCTCAAAAATCCATACTCTGATAGTACATCCTAAAGAAAATAGGCTCAACAGAAATTAAAAATAAATGAGCAGGCGACAGTCTTCATGAATGATCATTTGGACACATTATATACTTTCTACAGCAGTAAAATCAGCAGGTCAATTGCAACAAAGCGATCAGAAGTGTATGTTCTGTGATTAAAAGCCCAAACACACTCTTCAATCACCCCCTTATTATGCAATTTAACAAGTAGCACATAATCTCCCCTTCGAAAGAATTTGCATTTTTAGAACTCCAAAAATTAAAATGCCATAATGGCTCATCTGGGGGTTTCAGCTGAAGAAAGTTGGTAAGTTGTTTGAACAACCAGATCTCAGATGATATTTTAATAGGGTTAGACTTCTAAAAGTGAGCTCCAGAACTGATTGCTTCTGTGTGCTAGAACTAAGGTATCTGAGAAGACTGAAGTTAAAGATACTAAGTCAATTTTTTAAATAATACGGGGCTAAACAAAGATATTAAAAGAACTTCAGAACATGGTTAGCACTTGTAACTTGTGTTACTTCAGAATCACTTGCATGGATCACTTTGTTAAAATGTCTGTGCTAATATAAATTTTATCTGCAAATGGAAGAGATTTTAGAGGGTAAATAAAAAATCTGGCTTATGACGACAAATCAAAGCCAACACTAACGGCTGGGAGGTTTCTAATTCATCACAACAAGAAGAAAGCACGTAAATCAAATGCTCATTGCGAGTCATTCTAGAAGACAAAAGTTCAAAGAAGTTTCAAACTGTAATTTTGTATGGATAAGTAAGATTCAACATCCAACATTCAAAGTTCTTCAATCAGTTTCTTTAACAATCATATAGTAAACCATGAGCCTATACGTTTTTAAGAAAAATACACCTTTCCTGCATTAAAATAATTTACAATACTAGCGTGGTCAATAAATAAACTTAATAAAACAACTTTGTCTTTGAAATGAAGTTGCCACTACAAAGATGCCTTTTTTAAACTCTAAGGGAAGACCAAAATTTCTTCCTATTATTTTTTGGTGGTTTCTTCAATACTGGTGCGGATTTTTTTTTATAATTTTTAGAAAGAACTGAAAGCAGCCTAGAAGAGTAACAGCACAAAGTATCCTTTCAATTCAGTTCAGCAATGCTAGAAATTAAATGGAATGGTAACAACTGAAAAAAATAGTGCAGCTCAAGTCAAACACGAGTTAGTGATTTCATGAAAATTACTGTAAGTAGCACCTTAAGAAGAAATGGGTTACATGACTTCAAGTGTACCTTTTTTTACAGATATTGGTCTATATACTGATGTTGCAGGCACAAAATAGTAAAGATTTAATACAGTAACGGAACAACCACTGTAATAAAGATAAGTTCAAAAACCTCATCATTTTAGTGTTTGTATTCCTGAAGCTTTTATGATTATAAAAACAGTACCTTCCTGGTTCTGTGAGACAGAAAGCTGCAATGTGCTCCCCAGATGCCAATTTAGGCAAGTACTTCGCTTTCTGTTCATCAGTGCCAGCAATGAGGATTCCCTAAATAAAGAAATTAGTGGGAAACTTTTCAGCAATCAGAAAGTGCGAAAAGAAATTAAGCTGCCAAACTATGTCAAGTTCAGGAAGTTTAATTTGCAGATTATATGACATAACCAGGTAATATTAAGAGAGTTTAATAAACAGCATCTGATTTATATTAATGTATGATAGGATTTTACTTATCAGACATTAAAATATGTTCAAGTTATCACATACTTGTTCGAACATCCATAGGAAATGGCTAATTATTAAGACTGCCTGCTAGGGTGGGTTTCACTATGCAAACACTAACTGACAACTCTGTTGCTGCTCTGAAACGCATGGGCAATGAGATAGTCCATCCTTTATCATTTGTTATACCTTCATTACTATTTCTAGTGGCTTTATTTAAATAAACCAAAAGGCATGAATTTTCAAAGCTCCCATCAGAATATATTGTTTAGTTGGTTTCCAACCTATTTCACTACAGAAGCTTTCAACAACTTCTGGTGAGAAGTGCACTTTAATTATCTCTGATTGTACAGAGCTGTATTTATTTTTTTATAGAACAGGTTTCTTGTGAATGACAAGCAAAAAAAATATATATGATCAAGCTAAATAATCATTTGTTAAATAGCGAAGATACAGATTCTCAACAAAATTAAGAAGGATTAACACTAACTGGACCAAACTGGCCACAGCAGGAAAATAACAGTAGTTACATTTCATACAGCACTTATCATTAGAGTACTTTACAGATCAGGTCAGCTCACCATCCCTGTTCTATAAACGAGGAAGCTGTAAGTTAAGGTGAGGAATACATCTTTTTAATTGGCCTCATCTGCTCAATTCTATAAAGACTTTTTTGTTATTAGGAAGAACTTAGTGATTCCAAGTTTCAGAATACTACTACTATCCATAACAAAAAATGCACTAAAAAGTAAGATACTTAAGGCTATATCGTACTTTAAAAAACTAGCTTAAAATTCGCATGCTAGCTATAACATGCTGATCTTGGATAAGCTTTGTCTAAGCTCCCTCAATATCCAGCCTCTTTTGCCTAGAAAAAGTTGCACCCTTCTGAACTCTCTTCATGGTTGTGCCACCTTCACGTAATTTTAGTCCTTATGTTTTATTGTTTTCAATATTTCTTCCAGCTACTTTTATCAAGCTTGCTTAATTTAAAAAACTTCAGATCATTTGAAGTACTTTTTCTAAGAACTCCTATCTCAACAGTTCCTGGATTAACCATTTTCTTGTATACCTCATTTTCAATCTTTATGCTGCATGTAAATCCTACACAGGACCACTGGCAGAGGGTATGACACACACTACAACAACCCATCTGAAGTCACTCCACCTGATTTATGCTTCACAGGTAATACTTTTGTTATTAGTTACTACACCTACACTCTGCATTTAATCAATTTATGTAAGCACAGAACTACCTGACATGAAAGAATAACATTACCTTAAGCCCAATAGCTTGATGAGCTGCCAGAGTAACTGCTATGGATCCATCTGAAGAAATGATTTCTCCCAAACGTGCATACATGGTATTTGATAGACCAAGACCACCTGGAAAAAATACTGCTTTTTATTCATGTAATTCTAAGTAGCTGCCTTAGAATTTAACCTCCTTGCTGCCCCTCCTCCCTCAAAAAACCCTTTCAAGCAAACATGAATAATACAAGGCTATTAACTGGGGAATGCCTTAGTATAGGCTTTCAATACTGGATACATTGTGTCCACAAATAAATACCAGGTTGCAGCAGTTGTTCAAGAATAATGCATCTTGAAAACAGTGACTCTTTTCTATGCAAGAGCTGTTCTGAAGTGGAGATTTTAGTTCTATTCATAAAGCAGATGTGTTTGTGCATGTGTGGACGTGCATGCACAGCAAATACGCCATAATCCATGAAATGGTAGCAAACAGACTTGTTTAAATAGTTTATATGTGAAAATGGTAAAATGTTTGGTATAAAAATTACTTCATTCTAAATTTCTGTGCTAACAGAATGAAATCCAAATTTATCTTACAAAACCAGACAATCAGCCTGTGTGTGTGTGTGTGTGTGTGTGTGTGTGTGTGTGTGTGTGTGTGTGTGTGTGTGTGTGTGTGTGTACACACATACAGCTTTGCAGCCAACCAGCTGCAGTCCAAGCAGCAGCGCTTGACACATCTCAGGGCAGGGCTGGCTCAGGTATTGATACGCAAAGCCAACTGGCAACAGCCAGGCAACACCCAGCTTCATGGGAAACAGGGCAGAAAATATCCAAGGCAACAAAACTGGCATAAGATAGTTTTCCATTCAAGCTTCTGAACTGGTACTAAGGGAGGATAAAATACAATACTTCAGAAACACTTTTAGCCCAAAAACATGAATATATCAAGAAAGGAACCTGACACCAAAACACACTTTTTAAGGGTATTTTATGATCTGCTACCAAATACAGAGATTTTATTTGTAAGGAGCTTGAAAAGAACAGAAGTAGGATAAATTAAAGATACATCTGTATGGATCTAATGTGCAAGGACTTTGTATTTTCAGCTCTAGGACCCCCCAATGCCTGCATAATTTAATATGATCTTATATATTACTGTTGAATAAACAATTTTGTTTAATCCAGATAACCTTCTATCTAGGTTAATAAAATTTTCTGCTTTGGGTAGTTGTGGAAGTGAGGATAATGAACAGCTTATTTCAGCAGATTTCTCAACAGTGCTACTTTTTTCTGTGTACTGAGTAAGTGCAAGAACAAGCTCAGCTACAGCCTCCACTATGCCATTAATTTAAATCGCTGCCTCTTAAACCTGCTTTTCCTTCACAGCATGCTTACATTAGTTAAAACTTGCATCCCTCCAATCTATACACACTCTCTTACTTCTGTTCCACTTTCTAAGGGGGTTGGGAAAAGGATCCAGCTTGGAGACTACTGATGTTACATGATTTATGTGAGCTCCTATTTTCCCATTAAGGCATTACATTTTAATGCCTCTAGCAATTACGCCAGTATCACAAACTGCTAAGAAAAATACCATGGAAAGAAAGATGCACTGAATGTGTGACTGAAGAACTTTAAAACAAAACAAAAACCACCAACAAAAATATAGCAGGTTTAAATTACAGAAAAATGTGAACTAACTTCCTTAGAAATGTATTAGCTATGGTGCAGTGAAAAGTAGCCTGCTTACAGTAAGGTGATTGCTTTCCATCATTTGACTTTTATCCAGCACAAATGATTACAAGACCACAGGACTATGAAACTGCTAATCAAAGATAAGTTAGGAGATTAGCTAGCCTACGGTAACTTCATTTATTTTCCAGAATCACATCTTTCTCCTCCCAGAAGATTATCCTGAATAGAAAAACCTTGATGTGAGCTTGCGAATCTCTTTTCTATCTTACTCTCCTAACACCCTTGCCTAGTTCTGAATACCCATGATAAACACACATTTCTAATGCATTTCAAATGTAATTAATCAACAGAGATTACATCATGTTACGGTATATGTAAGTTGTCCAATATACTTTAATGAATTTATATAGAAACATATTTTGAAGAACTGAAATCAGTGCAGCACTGCAACACCACTTATGTTGCCTAATACAATAAATAAAGAATGAGTAACAAAAATGCTATGAAAAACAGGATACTACTTTAACACAAAGTAAATACTGAGGTATCTCCAGCTTTAAATAGTATTACTGCAGTCACTGAAACAAATGTTTAACGTTTCATATTATGCTTCTCAAAAATGAGGTATCCCCCAAATGAAACTAGTTTCTGCAGATGGTCAAACGCTATTTTGCCTTCTGGCGAGTTCCTCTAAAATCTGCTTCTTTAACAACAGAAAATACAAGATTTGAGGATTTCATTTCTTACTTTATATATTTTATGTTATATATTACTTTCAATCCCAAATTCTCTTTATCAGTAAGAACATGATTAACCTTTTCTTCAAAGTTCCTCTGCAAATTTAGGAGTTAATCCTCTGAGGAATTAATGTCTCAGATCTCAATTAGCATTACTATATCCTCCAAGACGGAAGCTTAAGTTAAGACATTAGACATAAGTTCAATATTGCATAGGAATGTTTTTATACAAAAGCTATGCTTTTAATAAATAGAAATTATAATTTTATACTTCTAGATGGCCAAACACATTCCTGGCTGGCAATGACAGGTGACAGTTTTAATAAATCAGTTCCATGAGACACTGCGGCTTGTCTGGCTATACTTTTTAACCCAGTACAATTTTAGAAATCATCAGCTAGTGCTGCAAGTCCCACACAGTGTCAAGCTTCTCTACTGCATCCAAGGAAATGAACAAAAAGGAAAATGCTAAGCCAAGGGGGATTTACACTATCTAAATTTAGTTATCTAACTTAGGCGCCTAAGCTAGGAGTATGTGTAGCTCTCCACACAGCCAACGGACATTCTTGCTGCCTATGTCTCTTTGTTAACTTGAGAGGAAGCCTGGGCTCCAGCTTAGCCATCCAACTCAAATGACTAAATATAGATTAGCATAAACGTTTTGCAAGACCCCAAATTGCATTATGTATTAAAGAAGGATCAGAAGACTATGGGGTTGCTTTTTTGTGATCTTTTACTTACCATATTCCTCTGGAATCTGCATGCCAAAGAGACCCAGGTTCTTCAGTCCTTTTAAAGTTTCAGGTGGGATTTCTGCATCTCGATCAATTTTCTTAGAGTCCACTAAAAATACAGACAGCTTTATAACTTAAAAGCTTGTTTCTTAGTACCCAAAAAAACAGACAGATACTGCAGCATTCTCAAATCAGAGTCAAGATCACCGTATGCTACAAGATAGCAGCAGTACATCTCTAACCTAACTATTGGTTTGAAAGCCACAAACTGAAGAAAGACTAAGTGAAGAACTAATAGAAAAAGGGGCTGTTGGAAGATCACATTGCTTCCCTCCCTAAGTTTTTTCCTGTAGTCTTCTGAAGCATCTTTAGTAAAGACATAGCGCTTGTTGCACCAGATCCAGACATTCCTTCCCAACCCTAAGTTCACAGATATTACTCCTAGGTTTAGTCTGTTCTTACTCACTGTCCTGTTGCCTCCCTCCCCTTGCAGTTGGAAAAGTCTCAGTCCCTAAACTGGCTACTGTAAGATTAATAATACCCTAGGCTGGTTAGTGGCTGAAGACATTATGACATGGAACCAACATGCCATCTAAGTAACCCACCCTTTTAATTGATCAGTCAAAATACAGAACCAACTGGAAGGTCCCAAGAATATTGGTTATGGCTGTGAAGTCATGTCATATAAGGGAAAAGAACTTGGAAGTGGGAAAAATCTGTTTTTTATTCCATTAATTCAAACATTTCTATGTGTACAGGTTGTGCATACATATTTAAGCAGATTCCATGACTGAACTAAGCTGAACATTTCTAGGATTTGCTTCCTGAACAATGTCCAAGCCATGATGAAAAAAAAAAGATGAGAAACATAAACAGGATAATTGCAGAAATCTTCTTCTTATGAGTTATTCAAACTCTTGGGGGATTACAAGAGCTGTTCCATAGGGTTACAGCAAAAATATATATTAGGCAGCTCAGGAATGCTGTGAGCTGCATAAAAAGGACAAGGAGCCATGTTTCCAAAAATACTTGAAAAGAAATAACTCTGCAGAAGCAATGGTACTTGCCTAAAGAAACTTTCATATTCACCACAGCTAAATGACTGCAGCTTCTATATAAAACTTAATGGGGGAAGGCAACTAAAAGCTCTGATACTTTTTACAGAGAAGTTATTCAGAAAGAAAGCACATTTTAACAACACTTTTTTTTAATCTATGTTGTAGTAGAAATACATTTGTGGTATGCCATCAGCTGCTTTGGGAGAGAAAGTGTTTCTTCACTTACTTTTCCATTATGCCCACACAGGGCTATCTGCAATCTGGAGAATGTCAAGCTTCAGAATGACTCCTGCTGAGATGAATTTCCTTACCTAATGCCAACCATATCAAGTTTCTAACTGTTTAAGGCTGCTCCACTAACCTATTTTTACCACACCCATAAGTTACCCTGAATACCTGAACAAAAATAGCTGAGAATTCAGACAAAGATGAGCAGTTTCCATCATCATCAGTCAAGACTGTGATTTGACATTTCTACTCCCTCGTTAAATACCAGCTTTTTTACTCAATGAATTATGTTCCCCAATATAGCAAAGAATTAAAAAAATATGCTCTGCCTAAGTTCTTAATTTACTGTCAGTGAGCAATGTTATACTTTCATAGTTAAAATTATCTGGATCTCATAAATTCTAATCCATGACAATCACAGGCTTCTTCAAACTCCTGGAGTGTTTGGCAATCCAGACCTAGTATCTTTGTCAGCTGGAAATCTGAGATAATACTGTTCAACTATCTCAGAAATTGCAGTTTGTAAAAACAATTTTCTGCAATGGTTCTTGAATTAGCTTTTATATTGCATCAGTAATAGAAGAAACATCCTGTGACCCTAACTGAAAAATGTAGCTAATATAAGTTTTTCCAGACAGAACCACTACTCTAATGCTGAAAAGCCATAAACACCTTTGATTTTTCATAGTTTCTCAAGTAGTCACCTTTTATGAATCTCTGCTGTACTTTGCTGCAAAGAAAGTTTTAGTACAGTAGGACAGTTAATTTTCACACACACACAAAAAATCACAGTATATAAGTGGAAAATAGCTTTATGCAACTGAACTATAGACAATTCCAAGTCCTACTTCTATCTCAGAATTCTTTTACTTCCTGTTGGTTTTGTAGTTCTTCTGTTTTCAAGATTTATTTCTTCTCAGCTTTCAAGTAATCTATACAAAAAAGCCCTATATGAACATACCTATACAGCTGCACTGTATAACTGGTAACAAATGCATTAAATAACTTAAATATTTAAATTACAGTAATCTTATGCAATTAATATAATTAAACCATTTTGTAATCACTAGATCAATTACATGGATAAGAAACTAATAACTATACCTTCTTCATTGAAGAATTTTTCTACAGGTCCCACAAACTGGTTGATCTCCTCTAGTTCTTCGTTGTTAATTTCTGGATAAGGAAAAACTTCTTCCTAAAATAGTAAGTATTTTTTGTAAAGCATGAATTGTCCAATTGAAAAAAGTTTAAGAACATGTGCCTTCCAAATACTAAGCTCTCAAAAAATGTGAAGGTTGAGAATTGTGAAACTAGGAACAGAAAGAGCCTTATCCAATGAAATCCATGGGATTCAACTGTACTACATACTGAAACAAATCAAAAGCCGCTACCTGAAAAACAGAAACATGGCTACAGGAAGAAACAAAGAGATTTAAAGACCTACTAGGATGTAAAAATCCTTGATCAACTATGAATTTTGTCAATGCAATCCCTTTTTTAGGTATTAAAAAAGTTATTTAATTTTCATTTGCATCAGAACTAATTTAATATTTTAATGTTTTCAAAGCTCAGACCATAAATGCTGTTTCTAGAAGCATACAGCACATTCTGCCTGTTTTAACATCAAGAGTACACAGATTAGCGGGTACTGTTCCATAATGCTCCTTATCACCAACCTGATAGGCTGGATTCTTTATGCAATCATTTTGGTCATGATCCGCAAGTAGTATGGCCTGACAGTCAAGTATGGCCTTGAATAAATTAAAAAAAAAAAAAAAAACCTCAAGCAACTAACGTAAGAAGTTAAAAACTACAAGATGAGCATGCTTCTAATTTTTATTATCTTTCCCCTTCTAAATGGAAGATTCTACCTCTACCCAAACAAAACCATTCACCATACTCCCATGAACCACCTCAGTCCTAAAAATTCAGGAACTGGAAAAATGCAATAGTTTCTCAGAAAATAGACTGAAATTTGAGGGGAAAAAGAAACATACATGAACTGAGGTTTTATGTGATGGAGTCTGATCATTAACCTTCGTGACCCTTCCCTTGACAAGGTCTGTCTTGGGCGAATTTATGATTCAGCTCACTTTGGTGGACTTGAGTCATGACTTTTCTTAATTTATTTAATCCTGTAACTCAATTAAATGCATATTCCAAACCTTTTTTGGAATAATGAGTAGTTACATCTGAAATTTGTCATTTTGGTGTCTGGAGGTTCTGGAGCACGGGAGAGCTTTCACCTTACAACACCGTACGCAAATAGTCGCGCAAAGCCTTGTTCGCCGCGGTAAACGCAGACTACGATCTCAGGTTTTATAGCACGGAGTTGTTCAATACGCGGAGCCCAACGCGCGCAAACGGCCGCTGGTGTTTCTGCCGGGACCCTGCCGCGCTCGGGCAGGGGGCTTACAGCCGCTCTGCTAGCGGTTAACTCTTTTCTCTGGAAAGGGGGCGGCCGTGATCTCCGGCGGCCCCTCCAGGGGCGGGCGCCGCGCCCCCCGCCAACGGTCGGCTGTAACGGTCGGCGGCGCGCGCAGGAGAAGGCGCCCCCCCCCCCCCAACGACTCCGAGCCCCCCTCCCGCGAGGCGCCGCCGACCGTTGCCCGCGGGGCGCGCGAGCGGGCGCCAGGCTGGGCCCCGCGGGCGCCCGGTGCCGCCTCACCTTCCGCAGCCTCCCCAGGAAGAGCTCCTTGGCGAAGGCGGGGCGCGGCGCGGCGGTGCGCAGGTGGCGGCGGAGGGCGGCGGGGAGCGCGGAGCGCGCGGCCCGCAGTAGCAGCAGGCCGCTCATGGCCGCCAGCTGCCCGCGCCGCCGGGCCACGTGACGGCTCTGCGCCCGCGCGGCGCCGCCGCCTGGGGGCGGGGCCAGGCGCGGCCGTTAGGGGGAGCCCGCGCGGGCGGGGGAGGGGGCGGCGGCGATGGCGGGCGGCGGCGGCGAGGCAGCGGCGTTGGCTCCGCCGCCCCTCAGCCGCTGCGGGCCGCCCCTCGCTGTTAGGGCTCGGCGGTTCGCCCTCCGCCGCGGCTTTCCTCCCGCCTCGCCTCGCCGCGCCCTGGCCCAGCCCGCAGTGGTGATTTGCTCCCTACCAGAAATGCCGATGACAAAACCCCTTTATTTCACTCCCCTCGGAGAGGGTTACAATCCTTAGCGTTTAATGTATCGCACTGCATCAATTATACATTAAAAGGAAGAGTTTACTTTCTTTTCATTGATTCATTCCAAAAAAAAAAAAAGTGGCCTCTCATCCTCTGACCAGGCCCCACAGCCACACGTACCACTAACAGCATGCTGGCCCTAGCCCTTGGGCTGGTAGGAATCATCACAGAAACGCGGCCGGCGTTAGATGAAGCCACTCACGCTTTTTCCTTGCTAGACTCACTTCTGCAGAGCTCCCCCGGCCAGGCTGTTGCACGGCCGCCAGGCCCCACACACGGGGAAATTTGGTAACAAAAACAGTGATCCATTTCTGTACAAGACTAGTCTAGTTTGTTAGATGTTTAATTTGTTGTATCACCACCCAGTACCTACTGTTCTCGTCTGTGGATGGCTAAGACTTTTCACTGACACATTGTTTATGCATACTAAAATTCATTTACACAAAGGTAAAATTAATTTGTTTGAAATATGCCTTTCATGTCCTTTAAGGTTTTTACTCCTACCCTCTGATTTGCTTCCTTGAGTTGTATCTATGCATCTTTTCTCAAGAATCACTTTAGCCCTGGCAGTCTTCAGCTATCCTTACTTGCTTTGTTCTGTGAATGAAGACTTTCAAAATGTTACGAATTTAACAAAACAGCACTGAACAGCTGAACAAAAGAGCCAGTACTTCAAGGTAAATACAAGCCTAATGAATCTTAAAGAACACAAATGGATTTATACTCACTATAACTTGTAAAATGTAAATCCTTTAATCCTGTGGTCTAGATAAATCAACAAATGAGGATGAAAAGTAGCACCAACAAAAGAAATTACTGACCAGTGACCCAAGTTCTTCAAGATCTGCAGTCCATGTATTACATCTGCACTGCGGATGGATGCACGACCTGTCACCTAAAACCAAGCAACTTAGTGGCAGCAGTACCCAGCACACTCGTATCCCTCCCTCCCTTGTGCTCAGCGGTCGCGCAAGTAGCTCAAGAGCCAGCGCCACTTCTGTGGTCTCTCAGATACTGTGCTGCAACACGGGAATAGTTCTGAGGGCGAGGGGCAGGGAAAGGGTACGAAAATGTATTTGTGATCTCCAGCTCGAGCAGCTGTTTTTATTTTTTTGTGTGCATATATATGTATTCACATCACAGGAATCCTCAAATCCCAAGCACTCATAAATAGATAAAGATAGCTGTCAGTCCTCTGCATGCTGACCAGACTGCAGCCAGGTCTCAAATCTCAGGGGTATAACCTGGCAAGAGGGAGGATATAACTATGTAATGCTGTACATTGGGAAGACGCAAGAAATATTTTCACTCATTGGTGAATCAACCACACAAAGTTGAGTCCAAGCACATAAAGAAATCTGATGAAACAAACATATCTTGAGCAAGGAAGGTTCTCATCACAGACTCCTTGCTTCCTTGCTTCCATGAATTACAAATACTGACTGGGGAGAAGATGCAGCTATTGGGTGCTCACTTTGAGACAGTCTCTTGAAAGGTGATAAGGTGATTTTTTTCATGATCTTTACCAACTACTTGCCTTGGTATGAGAACATGGATACCTCATTTTTGAAAGATGATTAGCTATTCTAGGCTAGCCCTTTGATAAAGGCCTTCGCTGCAACAAATGGGAAGGAAAGGCCATGTGTGGGACCCTGCTTTTCTGTAAGATTACAATACTTTCACAGTTTCATGGTTATGGGAATAAAGGAGTACCAACTACCAAAACTGATCCTGAGCTTCTCTGCATGTTCAATTCTGGTAAGTCAAGTTGCCAAACTCCTTTTGAAAACTCGCTGCCAAAGTCATCTTGAAAGACGGAAAAGCAAGAGGTGATACTTAGCCCTCCTGTCAGGACGGACGAGTGGGAAACGCTGAGTTGGCTCCAACACTTTGCAATTCTTGGGGCGGAGTGATAGCATGTTACTGCTGCGGTAAAGCACTTCTATCTGTAATTGGTTGATAGTGTGGAAGAGTAAAAAGCTCAGCTTCATAACACATCAGGTTAATAGAGCAGAAGGCCTTCTAACATCACATCACTGAAAGGGGACCTGAGCCGGTGTGAAGCTGATGCTAAGGTGAGATGGTGTGCTAAAACCACACCAGCACCACGTCCTGATGCCAGATAAAGGTGATGACATTAAGAGACATCGTCCAAGGGCCAAAAGAGGAGGCTTCGTTCCAGTTACATCCTCTGGAAACTGAACACGCTGAGGAAGTACATTCTAAAGCTGATGACAAAGATGAAGCTCTCTAGTGCACATATGTTGCTCTACTGAGAGAGACAAGTCAGACTAGTTTTGGCCAATAGAAATGGGGGTGACCTGGCAACTTTGAAGAAAGGATAAACAAAAAGCACAATAAAAGACTACTTGAAGAAAATGATCTCAGCAGAGAAAACAAGGCTGGGCAGTTGGGAAACAGCATGTAAAAGATCTCACTGGAAAGTTCAAAGGAACTTAAACAGCAGCCAGCACACTCCACCCTGTGCATTCGTTTGCTAAGCATGAGAACGGGATTGCGAGCTACCTTGAGAGTAGCACCTATGCAGAGAAAAAATTCTCCAGTTGCAGAACAAACCATGTTATCATATCTCCAGCATGAAGTACAAGTGAACTATTGCTTGCAGACAGAGCATCCTCTGTTTCTGTGCTGACAGCTCTAAAGTCGGCATCATTAGTACATCAGATCAATATTTAATTTGTCCCATACCTGCAACTCTAATGCTGTCACAGATACACAACCACAATTGAAAGCACAATCCTGACAGCTGCAATTCTCTGTAACTCTCCATAGCACCGTAATTCCACCATCCTGGCCTATAAAAATTTTCAAACAGCACAGCACAAAATGACACAATATGCTGCAAATAAAATCGTTTGTTTGCCTTCTGCTTTAGCAATGTTCCCAAACCTTTTCTTCTCCCACTTTTGTCTATATCTCATCTCTGCTTCCCCTACCCTGCTACTCAACTTTCATCCACATGTTCATAAAATTTCAGCTTCCTTTGAAACTAGCAGACCCCTCTTCACTACTACCTTTCTGGAACGGCCCCCTGACCACTCAGCTCTATTAGAGAGCTCTTCAAAACTCACATTTTGTGGTCAGCCTTGACTTCTACAGTGATGCCCATTTCAGTCTGTTCCACAGAGATTTGCTTTCTTGAGAAAGAATTAATACAACAGAGATATAGATCAGTAAATGAGCATCATGAAATTACCTTAGTTTCCCTTTTCTTTTTACTCTAGTTTCTCGATAACTGTTTAAAAATATTTAATATTAACATCTGAAAATATGCATTCTTGAGATACTGATATTTTACTTACTTAAGAAGTGCAATTGTAGCTCTGAATTGCTTTACAAAAATACTCAATTTTTGCAGTACTTCCATGAAAATATAAATACAATTCCTCTAGAAGCCTCTCCTCTCTTTATAAAATTGTTGTTTTCTCCTTTTCAATCAGAGAGATGGTGGGAAAGTTTTGCCCTTGAAATTCATAACTGTCTTCCCTGTGGGCATGTGATAATGTGCTCGTTGCATCGTCTCTCCTGTCTCCAAATATTTTAAAGAAAGTTGGTTTAGAGAAGTATAACTTGGGAAAGGTAAGAACAGAAACTGGTATTTCCATTTTTGCTCCTGGTTACATGCTGTAGAAGTAATGCAATGTGTCTGAAACACTGATGTTAACACTGTCACTTTATAACATGCTTGCCCAGGCTAATGTGCATCCAGAATTATTGTACCGTGGCTGTTGTAAGAAGTGCCTGAAAAAAGAAACAGACACATATTGTTAGTGAAAGGAACTCCTCACACCTTAAGGTGGCACTTACAGGCAAATCATCAATTAGCTCTGTCATGTTAGATCAAAAGGAAACACAAAATTATCTTGCTTTTCTAAGCTTTTTATTTTCTGAAGTATTTTATTTCAGACAATTGAGGTTTATAAACTGCTCTTTGGAACCAAATAAGCTTTTGTCAAGAGACAAAAAGCAGGCCAAGCACTGTATCAAAATCGAGCATAATTCTTGGTCCATGAAGGATATAACCTAAACTCTCAATTCAGGAAACAAGCTGTTACAGTGAAAGTCTGTATGAGCACACATGTGGGTAAAGAGCAGCAAGCAAAACTGCTTTTTGTATCACACAAAAATGACAGTGATAAGTGAGAGAACAAGGGTGACTATAAAAAGATCCCGTGGTAACTTTTTTCCAAAGAAAAAAAAATCACATTTCTTTGCCAAACGCTTGTTAACACATTATTTTGTAGCAGAAAGGAGAAGTTGTACATATATTTTCCCTGTTTTCCACTATGCACGCATAAATTTCATTTGTGAATTTACCCCCTTAACCTTATTGAAGACTGATTGATTCTTTCTTCATTACCTACGCCTGCTAAAATTGCTATGATTAAATATGATGAAACAAATGATAGGTGAAGCTTTGCAAGTTATTTTACAAAACAGCTAATAAATTGTATCCGTGTGTGATTTATCTGAGCTGGCTGATACATCTCATGAACCAGGATGCTAATTTTACATCTCAATTATTGCAACAATGCTAAATAAAGGAGATTTTTTCCTCATAACATTTTATGCATAAAATATGCATTTATACATTTGGTAAAAATAGTAAGTCTAGCCAGTTGAAAAAAAAGCAATCGTTTCAATCCAGCATCAACCATCAATTCTTTTAAGTCTGATTTAGCTTAGACCTAAGTCACTTCGAGCAAAGATCTTAACTTAAATGTTTCCTAACATTCATTATCACCCTCATCCCACCATTGATTTAGTTTTGCCAAGTAATACAGAATTTGGCTTTAATTCTTGAAATAATAGGAAACAAAAAAGTCTAGCAAAAATCTACTTAAAATGAAGCATTTTTTCATCATTCATGTAATTTAGACATCTCTCTCAAATTTGCTGTGCTATCCTTTCCTCTCTGAATTTTATACCAATAGCAACAAAAACCACTAAGAGTTAGCTGGCATAATGCCCAGTATGCTTCCTTTTGAAAAAAGTGTGTACAACAGTTATAATACCAGTATAGATTTATTGTGGCATGTTACTGTAACTACATTGTTCATCTTATGCAAATAAGTTTATCACTACATTCATATGCTGATTTATCACACAGTCCTAACAGCATCATAATTCTGACATCCTGTCACAGCTATCTGAGTAACTACACGAAAGACTAGAAGTTGGCTTAAAATGTTTCAAGCTCAATATAAAATGCAGATGGATAAGCAACAGTGCCAATTAAAACTAATGAGGATATTCTGGTCTCTGTAAGATCAGGGACTACAATACTGTGCAACAAACTTCAAAATAATTGGGGCTCCCAAATCTCACACATTCACAGATAATAAATGATGAACACAACATCAAATGTTGCATGAATACATGAAGCAACTGTTATATATATTCGACATAAATATATGGTAAAGTGCAAATATGACTGTTTTACATGAAACTCCTCAATAAAAATCAACTATTGTTGCAGACTGGGGGGTTGGGAGGAAGTTGGACAGAATTCTTTAATATGAGATTGCTAAGCCAATAAAAACCTGAAGAGAGATGCAGATAAAACAGAGCTCTCGGAAGCAAAACTTTTATGAAGATCATTTTCCTGTCATTTCAATATTACCTTTGTGTTTCAACCAAAATATTACACAAAATACTTACAAAGTAACCTCCTATTAAAAAGATGCTATCTGAAAGAGCTTGAAATAATATGCTATTGCATGAAAATTAATTCATGCAATTAATATGCGTACAGACACCCTCCTCCCCCCCCCCCCCCCCCCCAAAAAAAAAAATGCACAACGCAGGGACAAAGTTGAAGAAAAGATTTCAAGGACTAGACTTATGGCTTGTAAAATGTGTTATTTTCAGTTACAGCTCATTACAGAAAATCCTTGACCTTTTCCTTAATTTTAGGGTTAGACTGCCAATCCTCAGTGAGGAGGCAACATAACTTCTTAAATGAAGTCATTTTTCACTAGGTGTGTGCATATGAGTTTTATCAGACACTTTCCATACGCTGCTCCTGTAAGATGAGCATCTCAGACTCATAAGGATATTAAAATTTACATTCTATGAACAATGCTTTAAAATGTGAGCATTATACTGTATCAAAGGCTTTATCTGTATTGATTTTTTTTTTTTTAAAGTTACTCAGCATTGCTGCTACTGGTGTAAATTGTCCACACTGACCACAGCTGGTGCTCAGGTTTCTTTGGCTATTAATTTTCCTTCAGTGCCAAATCTTAAGTGCTTTCAATCTAGTTTTCAGTCGGAAGCAGCAGCAGTTAGAGGTGTTATTTAGGTCCTCCTTTTAAGATGGATCAGGAAAAAAATAGATTTATAACAACACTCAGGAGTCTCTTAAAGAGAGTTAAATTACAGAGAAGAGACTCTTCGCCTTCTTAAAATGTAGACGAATCAAAAATTTTCAAAGTAATCAGAGTTTCTAAAACAGGAATAGAAGGACCAGTAAAGAACATCACGGAAAATTCTTCTATTTCCAGTAACAGTGTCTTTCTATTGAGGCAGTAGCAGCAGCTCTCTCCTAATGTGCCACACAACTCAGAGTGATGACACATTTTGGACTATCTAGTGATAAACAGGTACTTACCTATCTCCCCCCCCCCCCCCCCAAAAAAAAAAAAAAAAAAAAGGATCAGGATGTACTTTCTGTAATTACAGCCATTCAGAAATAGGTCATAGTCAACTATTTCCTCTAAAGAATTCAAGAATTTTCTAGAATTCACAGGAAAAAAAAAGTGAACACTACACTTTGTTTAAATGCACAGCTCAATGTTAGTTTTAACTGAGGTTTTATAGCCACACTATAATCCCCTTTATCTAGGAAATGAACTAAAAAACAACATGAAAATAACTGAATATGCCACAGGTTATTATCTAAAGTAATTGCTGGACATCAAATGTCCTGCAAATGTAACACCAAATATTATGAAGACCACGTGTGGCATATATGCCCATGCTGTGATCCTTCTGTGGTGTAAATTGAGACACACAGCAAACAAATACACGTACAAGTAGCAACTGGGTAATACTTACTCAGTTACATCACTTACTGAAGGATGCTGATGGCTCCCTGCCAGCGGGTGCACGGAAGCAATGAATGCTCGCGAAGCTCGATCCAAAGGACGCAGGTTACACTTAGGAAACGAAGGGCTGCATCCCTGGAAAGGACAAACTAAAACATGTATGAGTCAAAGGCAGTCAGTCACCTGAACATGAGCTCCTAAGGCAACGTGATAACCACAAAGTTAATGGGATCAGTTTAACGTGCTAGGGAGTTCATTTTTAAGAAAAAGTTTCAAAATCCCCTTACTATTTCTCAAAGTTAGAACGTTTTGGTGATGCTACAGAAAAAAGCGTCTTCCATGTTGCCTCTTATTCTGTGCAGATCTAGGTGTGGTACTGCCCTTTACCTTACTTAGGAACTAAATACATCCATAGTACCGCAAACAAACCAAAGCCTATCGAGAAGCGACCACAATCTCCACAGCACTGATTGTCGTTTCCCCCAATTTATTTTAATTTAAGATGAAGACTGTAATGTTGGCCCCTTTGAAGTCAGCAGCAGAAATCCCATTGACTCAGTGGGGCCAGGATATCATAGGAGGGAATTTTCTTTGAGTCTGGAGCATTGAAGTTCTTGGATCACACAAAATGAGAAACAAAGAGTTTTAAATGATTTATTTGATTTCTCCACATGATCACAGTTATAGTTTTACATCAATAGGGTCTGTTACTACTTACAAACAGAATGCATATTAAAATGAAAGCACTCCTTTCTTCCCCATAGTTACAAAAGGGGTCTCAAGCCTCCCGAGAACAGAAGCTTCTTGTAAGCATAATGTTTCTTGAAGTCTTTAACAGTCTGCATTCAAGACCTAATTCTAACTGTTTAATACAACTCAAAGCTGATTTAAGTTCCTAACAGGAGATAGGTATTGTAGGCAACTTCAAAGTGACTGCAGACTTATAGTAATACTAATTTACACACTATGTACAATTTAGAGAACTATCTATTCCCCCTACTTGGTCCCATTTTCACCACCCCCTTTTCTCTTTCCCAAATTTAATCTTGTTATTGGTTCCATTTCTCTTTTAAATATATACACAATAATCCATTTTGCAGGCAAGAAGTGCGATGATATTTTACAACGGAACGGCAAAATGCATGCTTAACTGCAGAAAACACACAGCTTCATATGGAACAGCAAGTCAACATCTAGAGATTCATTGTTTAAATATCTGCTGACTGTCTTTCAGCTCATTTTATCAAGAAACAAGAGGCTTCTGCTGCATGCAGTACATGATGGGAAATCATTCTACACTGTATGTTAGACTTTTTTTTAGCAATACAAGACGTACATTATATTAGGATGAACTTTGTTTCTTGTTTTTTTTGTTTTTACATTGTTGTACATTTCATTCTTAACTTAAAGAAAATTAAAAACCCCAAATATATATTTGACTGTTGTCCCAGAAAAGATTTTTTTGTTGTTGCCACCTTCATTCTTTAGGTTTCCCTTTCATTTTTTCAAACCAGCATTACTGCTCTGCCACATTACTTATGGGAAAAGAGAAACATAGTCACTCTATACTGTTCTGTACCAGTTCTTAATTGACAATGGAATTTGAGAAAAAACCCTCCCAATTCTGCTCCTGCCTGCAGGCCCCAAAAATTCATTTTCTTAACCACACACAGTATCGAAGTACTGTCACTTTCCTTTTCTAGGCATGATCCACACAGCTCTAAGCAACTGTTACTCAAGGGTGGATTCAGACAGGTTACACTACACATCCCTAAATGAGCAGCAAAGTTCTTAAGACTTATGCTGACACCAAGACACATTTGCTTGTTAAAAGTATGTACAAATACATGGGGGGAGGGGGGATGTGGAATCAAGTCCACTGTCTCTCTCCTCACTAACTTGAAATAAGAAATTTTACAAATACTGTGCTCTTACATGGACAGGTTGTTTAGTTGCTCTGGTCAGTGATTTTACACATGCAACTTAATATACCTACAGAGTAGGCATAAACTCTTTCTCCACGTGTATATGAAATCATGCCTAAATGGGTTTTTTTGCATGCGCATTTGTGACTTCTGAATATCTGATTGCACATGGAAAATCAGCGGTCACGCATTAAAATGTGGCTTACAGTGCAAACTTGTAATATTTATATGTAACTCTAATTTAAATGAATGAAAGGGGTTTTAAAACATAAAACAAATACAGATCTGGGATATTTAAGGTCTTCATTGCTAACTAAGTAACTCAGCTTGGGTCAGATCTTCCTTTCCACTGCTACTACATATTCTGCATTTATTCAGTACACAGGCAGTTTTACTGACATTAAGAAGTCTGCATCTGAAAAAAGTACAGGCTATGTCACTCGGTGAAGAGGAGCATTCTTACCTCTGTCCTAATTAAAGGATGCACTTTCTGAGAGATGTTTGTACCTGAATAGTATCTTTATCTTTTCTGGAACAACCTACAAATTACAGTTAGACTCTACCATTGGTACAGAGGTATGAAGAAAAGTCTACATATTTAAATGTTATCACTTTACTTCAACTAATGTCAACAGTAACACTGATATATTTTGCAAATATACAATATGTAGAGTGTAGCCTCACAATAATAACATTAGATGACATGCAGACAGTTCTACTTTCCCTTATAAGAACAGTATATATTTTTTTAAGCTGCAAGGAACAGAGCCTCATGGGGCCCACATGAGCCCTCTTAAGGTAAGCTGTAGAATTAAAATAGCATGAGAGATGCTTAAAAAATAATAATGTAATTACTTGTTTTCTTTTCTTTTCAGGAAGATAATTTATAGGAGAAGAAACAGAAGGGGAAAACATATTGCACACGTGAGGAACAAACATGGACATGTTTTAAACAAAAGGCTAAACTCTAGATTGCTGTATTTGCTCTCTGTGGAGGTTAACAAAGTGCTCAGTTTGCAGTTTGCTGGTATTGTGATATCAATGGTATGAAAGGGAAAAAATTACCAAAAAAATCCCCCTCCTCCCCCCCGAATAGAGATACCAAGAGCAGCTCCATAAGAAAAATCATCCTCTTGCTCTCTTTCCCTCATTATTCCTGACAGGCTTATTATTGTTGTTAAATAGACAATTAATTAGTTGTTGTTACTACTTTTACCCATCTCACACTGGAACGTTTTGCGCATCCTCTTCAAGGTGCTTTTAGGCTGGTACAGTTTTGCAGTTGTGATTCCTTTGTTTCTATTGTTTAGGTGTAAAGTCCTTGCAGTGGCTCAAAATGCTGAAACTACAAAGTAGGCGCCATGTATAACTTTGTACAGGACTTAGGGATAAAAATTTTATATAAATTTGCAAATGGTTTGATTACAACACATAAGCAACAACAGCACAGCCTGTTTTTATGTGATGTCTTGCAACTATCTGGGCTATGAAAGTGAGGGTTTGAGCATAAACTCAGCCTGCTGAGTGCTGGGTACTTGTAAACTAACAAATGTGATGAGTAAAAATGGTGAAGCCACTTTGTTGCTAGCGCATGGCTACATGGAATTACAGATTTTTTTTAATATATTTATATATGTATAAAAAACCCTACACTAAATTCTAAAACAAACCTTCAAGTTTTAGAGCACTTCCATCTGGAAACACTCTCACACTAGAATTCAGCTTAATTGGGGGTAAAAATGAGAAAATATGGCAAACAGGAAACAAAGTAGCTGAGAAGGATGAAAGTTTGCAATTTCATGTTTGAGATGAATGTTTTTGCAGTGTATACATGCACCTGTTGTAACTTTTCATGTGTGTTCATTAAATCATACGCATACAAAAGAAATGTGGATCATGTAAATTCACAGTTATCACAGCCTTTAAAGTGTCTAAGAATTGGTGTGACCGATGCTTGAAGATGACACCGGGTAAACGGTCACCCTACATTGCTACGGTATAACTACTGCATCTTAACAAGTTTGCTTACCTGAAATAGCAGAGCAGTTATAATACTGATTACGTATGATATTATCATGTTAATAAAATAAGAATTTATACAAAGCAATATTTGACTACAACATTTAAATGCTATGTTACTTGGCACATTTAGTAATGATTGCTTAGAAATCTCAGTGAGTTCAGAGGACTTTTAAAGAAAATACTGAAATGTCTGAAATTTGTTTTTAACATTTAATATTTTTGGTCTACTCTTTCATACGCTATTCATCTATTATACTGTCCTATCAAGTAAGTGGAATTCCTTGTAAGGTCTATATTGCTAGTTTTGTGGACTGAAAAATTTCTTTCCAAGCACAAATGTTAACTATACAGTATATATATATTTATATGTATATATTTATATTATATAAAGTTTACTTACGTACTTTCATCAACCATATCAGGTCTACTTATTTTTTTGCCCATTGACAATAAAAGAGCAAGAATGCAACACTTGGTTCTGTATCACTTTTTTCCTTTTTTCATAGGCTAAGTTTTTATTATGCATGTAAAATTGTCACGGGATTTGGTGTAAAAGGTAGCTTTACTCATATTCAGCAAGCAGCATGTTTTCAAGGCAGTGTGTGGAAAGAATAACTAACCAGATGGCAAGTGTCTAACAAGTAGGTAAGTAAAACTGGTATTGATTGCCCTAACTCGAATTATTTTATTTAGTATCAGCAAGCCTTTAAGCTCACACAACTCAGTTAAACTGTCTAGGTAAAAACTGACAATATTACTTGTTGCTTCCTGTAAGTGCCTTTGTAACTGTATTTAAAAACAATAGTTACTGGGAGGGTCACTATGTTCTAGACTATTGTGCTGATGCCACTGTGCTTGGGCTTAGTGCTGGCTGTAGTGGAGGGAGGCGGTGGCGGTCCATGGTGATGCTGAGTGTGCGGGGGATGAGACGAGTGTGGAGGGGGCAGTGGCGGGTGCGGAGAGTGGGAATGCTGCGCGTGGGGGTGCTGCAGGTACGGAGTATGCGGGGAGTGTGCCGCATGCTGGGAATGTGGCACGTGTTGGTGATACTGGTGCGGGTGCTGGACGTGCTGGGGAGGGTGGTAGTGGTGGTGGTGGTGGTAGGGCGGCGGGTTCTGCTGCATGTGGCAGTACTGCGAATGGTGCGAGTGCACTTGTGCCTGCGCCTGCCCCTCAGCCGGCCCTGCGTGGTGCAGGGCCGAAGGATGCTGAGCGTGCTGCTGATGTGGGAGTACTGGAGGGAGCGGAGGTTGCTGTGATGAGCCAGATGGCGGATGGCCTTGGGAAGGTGGATGGCCTTGGGAAGGTGGCTTTCCCCTTTTACTACCAAATAAGGAACCTAGGAGTGAGGAAGAGTTAGGCATAGTCTGGTGAGGGCGAGATGGACACTCTCGGGTTGATGTAGCTCTTCGGCGCATGTGAGGACTGCTAATGATGGACCCCTAAAAAGAAATTAATAGAAATAAAAATTAAAAAAATCTTAAAATGTTTAAAAGAAAAAGTTCACACTGACCCACAAACTCCTCCTTAGGTGCTCACATGGGTGGACTATGTTAGAGCTCTAGGAGAATTTTTATTTCCAGCTTTCCTAAATTGCCAATGAGGCATTCATGCCCTTCTTGGGATGCTTTTAAGCATTAATAGTTTTTCTTTCAATACTTTAATCATGAAAGCTGTCACTTTAAGTAGGAAAATGTCACGGAAGAGTAACATGACATAATACGTAGAAGTGTGTTTTTAAAGAAAAAGTACATTTTAAAATACTTTAAGAGAACATAGTTACTTTTTTAAACAAAAAAATAAAACGTTAAATTCAACCTAAATAGTTAAACACACAGCAGCAAATATTACAGTTACAATTCAGATTTCAAAATCATTTTTTAAAATTTAATTATAGTAGTTTGTTACTACTATATACCACAGTGCTGCTTCTCAAGCCTTACTCTACGTTGTATGTTAAATGGAACCATACCACCCTTGCCACTAAGATTTCTATGTGATTGTGTTGTTCTGACCTACAGTCCAATGCTTTCTATTATTTAGCCTGGAATGGTCTATTTAGTTTCTGGAAGTTTGGCGTTTATATTTTGTAAAGACAGTTACGGGACACAACAGTACTTATGCAAAGTGTGCTAGATTTAAACTGCAATCTACCTAAAGCAAACACAAAAAAAAAGTCTGCAAGCTGAATTCAAAGACATGAACAGTATATATAAATGGTTTGAAGATGAATGAAATCTCATGAAATCCACATTGAATTCACCTATCTTATTCATTTTTCCTCCCATGCCCTATCTGTGCAATTCCATGGTGTCATGACTGCATACATTTAGCAATTTAACTAGAAAATAAGCAATGTGAATGGTTGAGCATGAAAGTCAATAGTTTTAGCTAAATACCAAACAGCAAGAACAGTGTACTTCTGTAACAAAGAGCAAGTGGGCTTTTAAGCTGGGACCAGACTGAAATGGTGGCAAAAGGACACATCATATTCATTTAACCATGCTTGCAGGAACAAAGGGAACAAGGTTAGCTCAAACCAAAAATGGCACTGGTCTAAAACAAGCTGTCAGTGCTTTTTAAGCTGGAAGAATACAAAGTGAGTAGCCTAGGCATGCATTTTATTTGAGGCAGGCAGGTTATATGTTAGAAGAAAAAAGAGCAAAAAAATATGTATATAAAAGAAAGTTTGAAATGCACATCATCACATCCAGCTAGACATCAGTAACTTCCTACTTACTTCCATATTGCTGTCTAGCGATCCTGCACTGCTGCGTCGCCCACGCTTGCCTGCCCAGGACATGCAACACCATAGATTAGAGACTGAGACAAGACCCGGGTGAAAAACAGCTGCTTTCCCTGAATCACTAGAGGAGTCTCTAAATGCAACTAGAGGGGCTGCAGGGGAGTTCACATTGCACTGGACTGGTACAGTAGCTACTAAAGCAGAAACTTAGATTTTAAGGCCAAAATCTAAATTTTAAGGCCATTAGTTATATTGAGTTTCTGTACCTGACTGTAACTTCTAAGAAATATTTGTTGTGAATCAGCTATCATTGCTGGAGTGAGACTCTTTTATTTGTAAAACTCTTAATATATGTATATTTTAGCATCTATATTTAGTAGTGTGGCAATGATGTTGACCAGCTAGGATTTTAAACTGCTTGATTTCCTGGGAGCTAATTCTCTCTGAAATTTTTTTCTTTAAACACTGATAGTATTAATATGTACTTATGGGGGGTAGTATTACTTTAAAGATATAATTTAATATTGGCCTATTCTGAACTTCAATGTGGGGGAATGGTAAGGGGCATCAGTTTCATCATTTCACTTCCAATTTTGAACCTCAGTGGATTTCATATAATCTTCTTTCATGATGTTTTAAAAAACTAAACTTAATTTTTGATCAGTAAAACTGGAATCTCTCGATATTATGGCTAGATTTTGTTTGTTTAGCTGTGCAGTGCTTTAAGTACGATGGATGTGCTGCTGGCTACAACATTCTCAAATTGCCAAAGACGTTTGACTAAAACTATACATGAAACACCAGACTGGTTGCCTAAGAGCCAGAATACCTCAGTGGCTGTACGTAGGACACACAACCCCAGATCTTCTCTCATTTCATAGGAGAGAGAATAGCATGTGGCTGAAGTGACAGCAGATATTTCTGAGAAGATAGCTTGTTGAGCATTGCTTTGGAAAGTGTAAAAATACTTCACTGGAGAGATGTATAAACAAAGCTAACCTTTGAAGACTGGCCAGGTTATCAAAGCTTCTCTTAAAAACTGTGTTTTCAGAACGACAGCTCCTCTCTCAATGCCACTGCTTTCCTGCAAGGCCAAATTCAGAGCCAATCTCCACACTACACTGGAACATCGCTGCCTTCAGCCTTCTACTCCAACAGGCACCGCTGGAGATGAATGCAAGGATTTCAGCATCACTGACCCTGTAAGCCACATGCCCTTATCTTTACAAGACCAAAAGCCGCAAGACATCTGCTGCATAACTCAGACAGCCAAAGAGAAGAACCTGGGGATTCGTTTTTAAGTGGGATGCAACAGTGATTCCTGGGAATCAGCACCTATCAGATCTGTAAGCATCACCATGACCTGGTTGGTCATGGGACACTGCCCTGCAACACAAGTTTCACTTCAGAGCTACTGTATAGTCTCTGGACTGACATGACATACTTCCCTCTCTCTCTCATTATCACTGAGAGTTATTCCCCAGTACAAGCCCTGACATTAAATTGAGGGAAATGTGTCTGCGGCCAAGGTTTTTTGGTTGGCTTGCAAGTTTGTTGGAGATTGCTCAATTCCCCTAGACAGGCTCTTCGTCAAAAGCTTTGTGGCTCATGCCTCCTTGCAGTTTTAGCCTGACCAAAAACTATGGCATCCTATGCACCACAAAGAAAAACTGGCTTTGATAATCCCTTATTTTTTTCTTGACAGGCTTTGATCTTTTTCTGCTCTGCTAATGGAACTAGTACTGGTTAACACTTGTTAACCATGTTAACTCTTGTCCATCCATAAACACAGAGAAAGATGCCCATCTCCTAATTTAGCAGTCAATATTGTAAATGAGACTGAGAGTTGCCATAAATCATTAAATAAGGCCCAAAATGAAGGAAAATAGGAAAACCTCATGTCTTCTGCATATGGCAGAAGTCAAAATAGTTTAATAAAATGACCATGAACACAGTATATATGGACAAAAAGAGACAGATGGGTGTTTGCTTAAAATAACTCCAGGGCAAAGAACTACTAGCAAAGCCAAGAACAAAAGGAAAATCCTATTTAAAATGCCTGTAAATCCCCTCAGATAGGCACTATTACTATAAACAGAGCTTGATTTAGTTTCTTAAAAACAAATTGAACCAGTTTCTGTATTGGTCTACAGTGTGATATGAAAGCTATTTACTAAATCCTCTAGAGCACTCCTCCTGCCAGAGCATGTTTATAAACGACTGTTCTCTGGTCTTTGAGATGGCATCCCACCTCAAAAACGTCTCCCTAGAGCTGCAGCGTTCAGATGCCTTTCAGGAAAATGGTGACTCTCGACTAAAATTTCCCTATATAAGCATCATACTCTACTAGCATAATTATTAACTGCTGCAATATAAAGCAAGGTGGTATTTATCAAATTTGAAGACCAGTTCTGCTTAATATGTTCTGTTCAACTTGACATTTTTTGAAAGCTATTTAGAGTAGTTCATTTCTTCTTATAAAATTAAATTTCAGTTATTTTAATCTTTTCTGATTCATTCAACCAATCCACTGATGTTATATATTGATATTCTTTCTGAGAAATATGTCTAACTTACACAAGTATCATGTATCCCATGTATGTACATGCCTCATATGGGACTAAGAATATTCCAAGTAAATATTTTTGCAAACTTGAAAACTCCTGGAGAAAATTCAGGGTTTCGTTAATGAAAATCCACTCTACCTTGACGAAAGAGATCTCAGATGTGCAGATCATTTCAGGAAATGTTAAATATTTATTTTCTTACTATACTGCATTTCTTGGAAATCTCTGTTCTATGCCAATGAGAGACATTGAGATCTAAAACACATGATTTACTTTGTAATTCTTGGCAAAATCATTTTGGAAGAGTTCTAGATGATGTTTTTGGTGAAGCAAACTAATTTAGTAGCTCTTCTGAGTCATTATACTAGCCTCCACAGGTTGTGGAATTGGTATTCCCAGCAGAATCTGCAACCACCTAAGCGGTAAGGTGTACTACCCAACTTGCTCAAAATTATCTCAACATGCTCTATCCATAATTAGAGAGGCTTCTTTCCGGGGTGAAAAGATTGTTTGTAACCTTTCATGTTTTCATCTTGTGTTTTGGATGAGGCAGGTACAGTCCTGAGAACATACACCAACTGCGAAAACAGTCTCTTGGCAACTTCAAGCAGATTATTCTCAAGATACTGAATAAATTCCAGGTAATGAGGAGACAGCATTAATTACACCTTGCCTTGCTGAACTCCCTCTTCCATAAGCCAGAGAAGTTGTAAACATTCAGGGATACCTTTATACAACATATCTGGAGAATGATTTGGTATTGACACGGATGTATCACAAAAAACTTGATTCACACAAATCTGTTTTATTAAAAAAAAAAAAAAAAACAGTGAACTGTATCATTGGCATTGCTGTTGATATCCCATTGAAGGAAGGGAGAGCTAACAAGACTGACGAGGGAAGAGACAGGAAAACCTCTCCCTGCTTCCTTAGAAAGCTTTTCTGATGAGGGAGAAAGCGTGCTAGTGTCCCCTGTCCTACATAATGCAGCAAAATGCACGGGAGAGGAGGGAGCAAAGAACCTCGTAACCTTGCCTGCATCAGAGGAGGGAGGAGCCAAGGGACTGCACCATCCCATCAGAGACTGATTCAACAGATGGAGGGGTTCTGTAATTGCATGAAATCAGAGTCTATATAAGGGAGTTACAGTATAGCAAAGTTTCACAGTCTTTTCCATTACATTTTGGGATATAGGAAACGTAAAAAAAAAAAATGAAGTAGTTCAAAAAAAAAAAATAAAAGAGGAAAAAAAGATGCTTTTTTCCCCTGAGGGTAGGAAAGAATGTTTTAAAAGTTCAAAGCCAAGAAATTAGATTATATGCAATATACAAATAACAGAATTATTTTAATGCTTGGACTATTTTAGCTTTTTAGTTTTTGTTCTGCTTTGTTTTTAGGTAGTCAACACTGGTCTGTGATTATATATGATTATTTGAGATATGATTATCTGAGATAGCTCAAGAGATGTTGAGACAAGAAGAGCTTTTATTCACAGCAACCATTATACCACCTTGCACTTCTATGCAGATTCCAATACGTTGCAACTTTTAATCCAATGCAGCCTGCAAATATTATCCCCACTTTACAGACTGGGAAAGGAGGGAATAAAGCTCAGTTTCCCGGAAGTGCTCACACCACTGTCAACTCATTGTAAAAGCACCAGGTCCTGTAGGAACTCGCAATCACTGGAATTCAGATAATAACTGACTAGTCTAAAATCAGTCAAGAAAACTATGACAGATACCAACTCAAAAACGCAAGCAGCTTAATCAACCAGTCTGTGCTTTAGCAACCAAATCATTCTCCCCCCATACCAATGACTACAGTGGTACTTTACACCTTTCACTTCTGTGTGTAAACCTACTAATCGCATAATCAGAAATGGAGTAAGTGGTGAAATGATCCACTAGTTCTACCAGAACTGGCAGAACTCACAGCTTTTTTTAACTGCATTAAAATTTGTCTTTCTTCTTGTATTTTAATGTAAATTAAGAATTCCAAATTCTGGAATGAATAAGCTCAGTTCTTCCTTGACTACAGCTCAGCTATATGTAATAAAAAATGATGATGATTTTTTTCTTTTGAGAAATAATACAGCACTAAATGTTTTTTGACTCATTCACGTCTTGGAACACAGTCAGGTGCCAGTTCCCACTTCTGCTTTTTATTTCATGGAAACAGATGTCAATTCACAAAGAACAATACCATCTTCACAATCAGAAGGCCCTCATTCACATCCTTCTTGCCACTGTGAGCCAAGCTATCACAGCAAATGAGCGGAAAAACAACTATCAGTAAACAACTCCTGACGTTTGTTTTCTGACAGAGAAATCTTGCCTTTCCAAACTGTTTATGGCTTAAGAGTTAGAACTGTTCAGGAAATCGATATTCATTAGATCTAAGAAGCTCATGAACCTTCACTCGTTTCCAGAAGGGAAGCCACTTTCCGCAGCCACCATTTACTACTAAGTCATCTGGCAGAGAGTAACGGGCTGTTTTCTTAAAAAGGGCTGTCATATAGCCATGCAACAAAAGTACTGCTCAATCGGCTTTCCCCTTCACTGAACTAATCTTTTAAAAATTTTCAAATTGTTTTTGCAATGTTCACTGGGCAATTATCTGCCTTACTGCATACATATGCAACGAGGCATTTTGCTCACTTTAATTAGTTTTTTTTTTTTCTGAATACAGAAGGGAACTCTAAAATCCATTTTCATACGCTTATTTCCTACAGAAACACACATACACACTGCCTCACTACTCCTGATCCTCCTCCTTTTCAATCCTGTGTTTCATATTACAAAAAAACCCAAGGAACTGAGGCAACCTACTCAGTATGCCTTTACAGAAGTAATTTAATATGGTATAATCACTGGGACACAGTGATCTTGCTAATAAAGTGATTTCTTTGTTTTCCTAGGGATCAACTCTCCATATTAAAACAATGTCAACTTCACATGCAAGCTATTCATGGAAAAAAGGTAGAAAAAGCATCCATAATCTTATTACCATAGCTACAGCAAAGAACAAAGCAAGTTACAGGTATGTCATTTCTCAAGTCAGTTGCACTGCACAAGACCAAACAGAAACTCTCCATAATTCTCAACTTGTTAAAGTTAAAATTAAGTTTAGTTGGGTTTAACAAACTCATTGATAAACCCTCTAGTCTGTGATTCCTACTTATTATGGAAAAAGGTTATTTTCGGTAATGAACATGCCAGTTTTAGGCATGCCCTGTGGAAACATGAAATGCTTTCATGATTACAAATACTTGTTTATTGCATAAAACCTGTAACATGAATTTAAATATATGGTAATGTTAGAAAGACTGGGATGAAAAATTTATATGGGATGAAAAAATTAATCATGAATCACATATATGAGTACACATACCCATTGAACTCACATATTCAACAATATGGCAGTTCTCATTCTAATGAAATGAAAACAAAACAACAGAAAAGGATGAAGAAAGTATTCTGGAATCTCAGATACAATAATGGTGAAGACTAGTGGCTTGATCTAAAATCAATTGAAGTCAATCAAGCAACTCTTTCCAACTTCAATATGATTTTGGAGCAAGGTCCTAGGTCTTTTAAAGGAAGCAAATGGACAAAGGAGTATGAAAGCCTAAACAGAGAATAAAACACAACTGATGAAAGAGCTCACTCTCTACATATTTGTATGCACATACATACATACATATACCCACAAAACACAGGCTTTAATTTCAGTTTATAAAGATTTTATTTATTGCAGCACAGCTAAAACCTTAATTAAAAAAAGGAAAAGACAAGAAGCGTCTACTACCAAAGATATATGTAGTATTGACATTATGACTATATTGTAAATCATCACTGCAATTAATGGAAAACAGCAGAGCACGTAACACAGAGTATGAACTAAAACAAATAAATAAATATCTAGTTGATACTGTCCCCAGAAGTACTTTCTGAATACTGAGCATGGTGTTCAGATATGACTTCTCCTAATGACAGGGATCGTGTATATAACACTGGAACCCAGGGTTACCTGCGGCAGCCTGTGTTACATAGGTATGCCAGTTGTGTATAACAGAGGCAAACAATAAAATTAAAACAGATCAAACTTCCTCTGTTTTTCTTAAGCAAATAAATCACACCAGTGCTCCTTTCCAGTCCTCAGTTATATTAATCAGTTAATAAGTTTTAGACACAACAGTGTTTGGGGCGGGGGAGATATCAGTATTCTCGTTCACTAGGGTTTCTTTTATTATACTGGCAATAATATTTCACAAAACAGCTGCTTTTGCAAGAATTAGGAACTGTATCTTAAGTTGCAAACCAATAAAAGTTATCAGTGACATAGCGTAACTGAATTACATAGCTCTAAACAGAATTTAGTAGGGCTTCACTCAATTTCATTCATCAGTGTAGTAACACAGGTACACTTGAGCACAAAAATACACAGAAAGCAGTCATTACACAGAGACCACAGTTTTTTTCTTTTCTTTTTTTTTTCCCCCCTCTAAGCCTACTGTATCAAGGGGAAGAGGCAAGGGGAGGAAGAAAAGAAAGGAAAACCATATGGGCAACTCCTAGCACAAGTCAACCAACCATTTTTTCTACAAAACACTTACAATTTTTCCTCTGTCTTCACTCTCCTTTACAAGTATATATAGTAATCTAAAATGGTTTAAATGCTTTCAAATACTGGTTGCTCAATAGAACAAAAAACAAACAGAAATTAAACACAAGCTATCAAAGAGGAGTACTAAAAATGTTTCAAATTTCAGTATTACCAGTTCTCACAGCCCACTGCGAGCTGTGCTTTTATATGCATCATCCACACATCTTTACATGCACTAGTCAGAGCAAGGAAATAAAGGCAGTGCTTACCTGCTTCAGAGAGGTCTCTAAGGGAGCTGCTCAGGGCACTTCTTTTCAGTCCCTCCCCAGTAGCATAGCTGTCATCCAGACAAGCCCTGTTCAGTGTCCCGTTGCCAGACTCTTTTTTCAGACTAGAGCACTGAGACATGCTCGGACGCACCACACCCTTCTGTTTCTCTAGCTCAGCTGAAACACAGAATAATTGTGCAATTCATAGTTAGTGACTATAATGAGATGCATACAGTAACATCATCATTTCTGTATGTGATCACGTATTACTATGAATTCAAAAGTAAGAGTTCATTTTGCAACTGCTAAATGCCAGAGAAGAAGTTGGTTCCTGTCCTGAGAGCTTTATAATACAACATATAGGATGAAAGGCTATTCCCTCTGCAGGAAAAACTGTTTCAACGGTCTTGTAATTTCCAGCAAAATATGTGGATTTGTACTATGCTTAATTGACAAAAACACAAGCACAGAACTGAAGAAAAATACAGCGAAACATTTTGAAGGACCATCATTCAAAGTTTCAGAGCCATGTAAACTATCCCTAAAATTTTTACTGTAATTTATACTACAGATTGCAAATCTATCTCTCCTCTGTCCATTGCTCTTTGCTGTTTCTTCAGGCTAAATTTCTACTGCAGCTATACTGCACTAAACATCAATGAACTCAGCTGGAGCTTGACAGGTCACCGGGTTTTTCCACTTTCTAGAATCAAAGTCATGAAAAAAACCCACACTATTATGAACTTTAAAAGAGTTTATACATAGACTGAAGATGTTCCGAATTCCATTACTTTGAGAATGCTCTATTTTATGTACCTTTGTACTTACACTCTATTCTGTGCTTTTCCATTTCTTGAACCTCTGCAATTGACTCCCTCAAATCATCTGTAAACTTCTTCCTGTCCTGAGGATTTGGTGCATTGAAATTTATTAGTACTTTTATATCTGCTCCTGGAACAGCTGATGTGAGCCGTATACCATTGGGATAATCTAGAAGAGAGAGAGAGTCAATTAAAAGACATGAATACTGAAGCCCCAATCATATCAATTACTTTCAATGTCCTTTTTCTTTTTTTTAAAGCCCAAAGGCTTTTTACAAATATTATCATATGGGGACAAAATCAGAGAAACAAAAGTCAAAGGACACAGAAGTAGAATGAAAAAGCCCTAACATACAATGGAACTGTTTAACTGTGAAGTTAAAAATATTGAAAGACAGTCAGTCTTTATGCCCTTAATGTACAATATAAAAGAAAAATCTCTGAAAAAAGGAGAAAAAAGGAAGCAGATTGATAATTTTTGTTTAATGGAACTGATCCAATTCCTTTGCTCGATTATGCATCAAAGTTCTGCTGAGTAAAGACTTCTCAAATATATCTCAAGTACTAGAAACTTTCTTGTACTTCTAACTTAATGTTTGAAAAAAGTCAGAGAAAACATGAGTATGTATGACTTACTATTTCTTATCAAATTATGTTTTCTAGTTACCCTATTTTTGTCTCATTTTGTTTTTTTTTACTTAGAAATTATCTGTAAAGTTACATACTGAGGAAGTTAGGGTGGCACATATTTTTTGCCTGGTAGCACATATTATGGACATTTTTACAATAAAAGGGAGAATTTTCTGCAAATTATCTTTGCCTCTTTTCTAGCTACACATCTGAAACTAAAAATTGTAACAGCTGGTCAAAAATATCTCCCAACTGAGCAAACAGGTTTATAGACAGAAAGATAACTTATAACGAAGATTTGTTCTGCTACAGAAAACAGAGTAAGCTTCTGTTTCAATCGCAGACCTGTAAAAATAGGGAATCACAAAAACTCAAAATGTGCGCTCTTTAATTCAGGAAGTGTCGGTCTTTTTTTTTTTTTTAAACTCAACTGCCTGACCTTATTTATCAACTAAAGCTCTCAAGTGTTTGCTTTAGTATTCAGTCTGAAGTTCAAGAGCTCCCACATCTTAAAAGTTCACTCAAGAACCAGCAGATAATGTAAGGCAGTCTTTTCCCTCAAAGCCATAAGGTTTCAACAATATACAGCCTAAAAATATTAAGAAACAAGTGCAAATACTGCTGCTTTTTAAAAGATACCTTCATTTCCAAATCAGAGAGCCAAAACTAAAGGCAAAGCATGTCCAATTACTGTCCTCAGGTGAGAAAAGGAGCCAGCTACCCCAAACTTCAAGTGATATAGGGGAGGGGAAGGGGGGAGCAATAGCTTAAGGCTCCTGCCTGACACCAACATCTTGTGCAGAAGCAGCGTATTATCGCTGATCTGCTTCTGAGGACACGACAACTGCAGCTACTTTCGGTCAGTTCGGACAGCTGTCTCCAGATGTCTGCAGCTGCTGCCATGCAGAACATAGCCAACGGCCAAAAATACAGTAGCGTCTGATGCCAGGCGAGCTAATGGAAGGGCTTACCCTACACATATTCACCGCATGTTGCTTTGAACACTGAAACTGCCTACGCAACCAAAAGCAATAGGTGTACTTGAATAGGGGAGGAAAAGAAAAAAAGCAGCCTTTCAAACTGAACAATAAAAGGCAACTTGGTAACTGCAGACAAGGTTACGCAGTCACCCTGAGACATGACTCCGCATGCTAAACAAACAAAAATATTTTATTACCAAATGATATTGCTCTGCATCCTACTAATTAAGCATCAGGAAACGCCAGTGTAAGTATCCATGAGTTTCAGAAACACTGCATAAAATCATCTCCTTTCTATTTTCAGTGATTTCCACTGAAAATGTAGGATGTACTTTCCTTGTGGTCTATTTATGCACTAGAAATAAATGACAATATTTTCCTCCTTGGAACTAACCCAGCCTTCACCATAATTTACTTCTATCATTAACTGTGCAATGCCAATCATTTCAGTCAATTCACCAGTAGCCAAATCAGTATTTTTGTTGCTTCTGCTTTGGTGACACTACATTTCATTCACTCGAAACCAGCTGATGCTGACAGCTGCTATACACAGATTTACGGGATGGCATGGCTGCACTGGCCAGGACACCCCTCCACTTGCTGAGGGCAGGGGAGCTGCTAATAGGAATTTTACAAAGCAGAGGGGAAGAACGTTTTTCTTTCCCAGCTGAACAGTACCACATCCCACCTAGCAGGCACGGACACTAGAAGCACACTCAGCTCCCCTGTCCCCGCTTCAGGAATGGCCTGCCCAGGAGCCTGCATGACTGCAGGTCCCCTCAGGTGTCTCAGTAGATGCCTACAGTTTACTGGGAAGAATCCAGGCCTTTGTTCCTAATGCCGCTAGAGAGATTTTTATATTTACTTGAATAAAATGTTTCTACTTGGCATGCTTCTGTGCTGTCCTTTTTCTCTCCTCCGCCCCTTTAACTTGACTTCAGAGGAAATATATATTCTTCTATTTATAGCAGAACCAAGGATAGAAATATTTGGTAGTGCTCTTCAGAAATGAATTTTGCATTACATAATGTGTGCATGTGAGAGAGAGCGAATGCGCCTGCATATAAATAATCTCCAGGCTGCACTGCTGCTAGGAGCTCCACAAGAGCTTCCCTTTTGAAATCTCCAGACGCTTTGACTCATAAAATACAGCAACTTCTTTTCAGTGAGATGAGCTATTGGAACACATTCTCAAGGACAAGCGAAAACTAAGTGCCTTCCACAACAGAAAAGCACAGGAACTATTGAATGTCACACTGAACCGCATCCAATTTATCATCAAGGTCAAAGTTTGGGTTATAAACCATGAAGTCATGTCAAATGGACTGTCACCCTAGGTACCAAACAGACAACTACGCTCTGCTACATTTTACGGATATTGTCTCTGGACTTAAAATCTGCAGAAGCATTAGCAAAATATTTGCTTTTTTGTTGGACTGTTGTCTCCTAAAACTGAGCTTGACAAACATTAAGGAGAAAATGCATATGGGATTGATGCAGATTACAATCGACATAAGAAACACTGTGGGGTGGAAAATAAAAACCTGAATACAGATTCTCTGCCTAATTCTGCTTTGTATTTACGTTATAATGAATATACATTATCTAGGCACAGGGGGAAGTTACAAATCAAGAAAATAAAAGAAGTACTGACTTGAATTACACAAACCATTCTTAAAGCCATTATTTATTACCATACATTCAGTTCTAGCTAACTGTGTCGTAGGCTCAGCAACAGATACACCATAGTTGTTTCTTTACAAACATTCTGCTCTTTATAAGCATCCACCCACATCACTTTGGGCTAGATTTGGTCTCTGGCTACAACCAGAAATCTAACAGCAGTCCTGCTGTTTCCTATGCTAAAAACATCTTGTTTTAAACTTCAGGCCAAATTCAATTCACAGTAATTTTATTCCATCACTTAGAATCAAGTCCTGTCAATCCTTTTTCACTCACACAATTCAATTTTGTTTTATTATTAAATAAAATGACCATCTAAAAAGAGAGGACAGACTTACACTGGTTTTCAAAGAGAAGAACTTGCATTCCATAGAGGGAAAAAGACTGTCGAAAACTGTACGTAACCGAATTCTTCTTCTTTTGAAAGATCTTGGTCACCTGAAAATTATCATACAACATAAAACACCTCCTTTACCATATGTGTTAATGCAATATTATTGTTCATAAGAATTAGGATATGACAACATTTTATGCTAAAGAAAGCTTTGATCTGCCAGAAAATATGAACTTTTAATTTTTTTCTCTTTTGTACTGCAACTGGTGTATTTAATCTACTACTACTGAAGAAGAAAAACAAAACAACAGTTCCAAAGTCTTGGTATCTCTTAGCCAGAACGTTCTGTATTTTATTCAGATGCAGAAGACTTGTGTGCTCCCTATCTCCAGGACCTTACTTCCTGAAATTCAAGAAAAAAAGACTGCACACTTCTTGTGCACTGTACATGCTATCAAAAATGTAAATATGTTTAAATTATGTTTTAAAAAAATTAACTGCTGCCATACCTTCTTTCACACTTTGTTACAGTCTGACTATAGACAGGACAGGACCTCTCAACATAAGCTTACTTTCCTCTTCCGCCCTGCTCTGTGACCTCCGTCCAAGCCTGCTTTGCCTCTGAGCACCTCCAACTACTGTCTTGCACTTTATCTCTAATGATGCTCTGTTTTTCCTGTTTTGTAGAACACCTATCTCAATAAAAGTTTTGAGTGCAGTGGAAAACTGTATTTTTTGCTGCAATATAAATAACATACCACTTCTTACCATCAATTCTTGGGTTCTGCACAGTGAGTGCAATTTATCTTTATTTCTCAGAAGTTTATTTTCACTAATTCTTGCTAATTTTAACTTTTGGATGTGGAATTCCACTTTACCAGAACTGGCAAAATGGGTCTGTACTACTTCCAAAAGTTTTATCGAACTACCAAGCAGCTGAATAAGTAATACAAAGCAACACAACGCCTGCAGCCTGAGGAAGACAATGTTCCATCAACTTATGCTCAAGTTCACATTTACAACTGGGAGGTTGTACTCACAACCAAAGGGGTAAAAGATTTTTTTCATGTACCCCCCGGTTTTAATGTCTGCACATATGTAAAAATTATACACAATAAAAATATATATCTGACATGTGCCTTTTCATAATAAAACATGAAATATTTAACTTCTTAGTTCTCCAGGTAACAGTCAAATATATTCCAAACAGAGTGCAACCAATTTTCCTATTTTTGAGAGGAGATCAACCAAATAATTCCAAGCTGTCACTAGTCTTGTACGTCTGTTTTTCAAAAGACTGGGTCAGGTTAAATGTACACTAGAAAGTAAAGTGAACTGTAAAATGTATTTCAACACATCTGATTTGTATTCCAGTGAATAAACATGTCTGGTTTATAAAACACCTACAGAATACAAATCAATATGCAGATTTTAACTCTTTTCTTTTCCACAAGTAACTCACTTAAATTCATTATTCATGGAACAGAGACATTCTTTAGGTAAATGGGTAAACTGGGGACTTTTCTTTTCTTTATAATAAAAGCTACTATACCAAAGCATTTTCTTATAGTCAGATGCAGCAATTAATAAAAGGCTTCAGTATCAAAGAAAATCTCTTATCTAACTAAGAAAGTTTAAATATTAATCCTTCCCAGATCATTCGAGGCTTAAAAAACATATCATGTGCCAACTGTAACATAATTTAGAGTCTGAATTTTCCTAAATCACCATTTATCTACATTTAAAATTGTAAAAAATCTTGTCTCATGGTTAAGTGCACATACCAGAAAACTAAGATGCATGCGGCAAAATAAACCTACACTAGTGTTCATTTAACAATAAATGAAATTTGATCATCTAAATCTTTAATAAAGACTCATAAACAACAGAGATCCTTGATATAAGTGATATTTCCTCAAACTCACATATTCAAAAATGCATTTTTCAGATTTCCCAGGCATGATTTACAGTACTACAAAAATACATGTAAATAACTCAAACTTTTATTTTCTAAAACTCATTTTATTTTCAGTGCTCTTCTACAAATACATATTTTTTCCACTTCCTCTAAGTGATTTACATACATGTACACAGAAAGGGGAACCAGGATGGACCACGACTGCCTCAGAATGAAGACCCTGATCTAATACACAGAGAAATTTCTTCAGAACACACTGTTTTATTCTGGATTTTGGAAAAATGATGGGACAACAGATTTTCCTTGATATCATTTCTCAAGCTGTAGTCATAACTTCCCTTTGCAGAGCTGTAGCAGAACAGTGGGAGATAAGGAATCTAGTACTGCCCTTCTCCACTGAGTAGTATTTTTCTGTTCTTTTCTCTTCAAACTGCTATCGTTAACTTGGACTGCAGGTAACAACCTCACGTTTAGATCTGGTCAAATCCAGATCTGAAGCACTGAATCTTTGCAAAGACAGTTCATAACTGAATTTTTGGTGCCCTAATGTCCGTAGACATTTGAAGGATTTGAAGGAAACAGGCTCCATCTTGGAGAAATTAATTGCCAAATTCTGCAGTTCTGATGCCTAAGGTACAGATTAACAGGTAACTGATGTTTATTTTTGGAAATGCCTATGTGCAATTGATTCCCACTGATTTCAGGGAGAAAGGCATTTCTGAATATCTCACTAGAAGACTATCCACGCCTATAGACTGTTAAACACAAATAAATACATTAAAAAAAAAAAAAAAAAAAAGATATTTGCTGCAGAGCCAAAGAGAGCCAGAGAGCTGTCAGAGAGCCAAATTTACAAGCAATAGAGAAGCATGTCATGAGCAACCTGGTGATAGTGTCAGCAAAGCTCTCCCATGTAAAAGTCTTTAACTCTCATATAAAAACACGCTGATAAGAGTATCGCGCTAAAAGTTGTCTTGTTTCCACACAAGTACATGAACAGCAGTGGAAGTTTAGTAACATAATGAAGTTTAATGCAGAGTAAAAAAACGTTAAATGACAAGGAACACATTTGATGTTTCTCTGAATCTTTGCATTAGTAAAGGTACTCTTAAAAACAAATAAACAAAAACTGAATCTGAAAACACATACCACAAGAAGATCATTAAATAAAAATATTTCTCTCTGGTGCAATCCAAGCTTCTGAGGTTTATTTGGATCCGGAACTTCAAAGAGCCTACAGTAGCAAACGAGCCTCCGGTGTGGCAGAGAGAGGACCTATGATAATACAGAAGTTCACAGTTAACATTGCAATGTTTAGACTACAAAGAGGGCCTTTCATGCCTAGAATCTTTTTTGGAATAATTTGAATATCTTTACCTCTAAGACCAATAGACTTTTTCATAAATGACCAATAACAGAACACAGATTTATATGCCACAAACTTGCAGCACATTCAACGTCAATAATATCCTTACATAAAACATTTTCCAACAGCTCCCATGCTGAATATGGATGCCAATGGAAGTTCATTAGCGATAGGAGTAGACCTTAGTTTGTAAAGCCATAAAACCTCAAAAGAAGTTAAGTTTAAGCAAGCGGGAGCTCAAAGAAAAGTATGCTTGCTTTACTGAGCATTTTTACATATCTATATTTGAACAAGGGATGCAAAGCGACTTTAGCTTTCGTGAGATGATGAATACACTGATGTTGTAGATTACTTTTTGTCAGCCATTGAATTAATTCAATTTGTTCATTCCCCAATACCAAGGAAAAGTTGACATCAGAAAAAAGTAAATGCATTTTCAGGCTAGCTTATTTTCTAATGCTGGCAAGAAAACTGAGAATAATTTTCCATTTTATTATTTGAAATGTCTGCTGAACTCACTTACAAAAACAGTTATTTTCAACCTACCAAGACTTCATTTCTTTCAAATGCAAATGAAGTTGTCTTGTCAACAATATTAAAAGGAGTCCTTTAAACTTTAAAAATGTGCAGCAGAAAATATTCTTTGGCAACTAGACATATTAAATTTGTATCTTATTTTTGTCTATAATATCTGATTCTGCATGGAGGAATTCTGAGATTTACAAGGCAAAGAAGAACGGTCAAAGACAGCTAATACTTCCTCTTCCTCTAAGCAAGCAGGGAAAAAAAGGAGTGGAAAAGAGTTAGGGTTCCCTATCTGCCCTGTATTTTATTCCAAAGACAAACACACCCGTTACTGACTGGTTAACATGTCATTTGGTGACATTTCTTTCTCCCCCCCCAAATCAAATGGTAATTCTGCTATTGAATTAAATGCTATTAGCATTTTATCTGTTGCCTATTGGCATTAGCTCAGTTACGGACCCTCCCTGGACTTGCCAGGAGGTATTTAAAAAAAATCGGAGGGATGTTCTGTAGGAGCCAACGTGGTGAAGAATGCTGGAGAAATCAATTGTTTCTATTTGCAGGCTGACTACGCTGGAAACCGCACAGCTTACACGTGCTCTCAGTGGAAAGGAACAGCAGCAAAGGCTGCATTTCCTCATGCTCCCCTGCCTCCAGACCGAGCGCCCCCCCAGCGCACGGCTGCCTGAGATTTGCTACTGCAAGATAACAAAGCCCAAGCGTAGTCACCGAGCCCATGAACTCACAACCAGCCAGAGTGAGATCTTGACTTGAAACATAACCGTAGCAAAAGCCTAAGGAGAGACGATCTGGTAAGATTCCTTTCCACCACATTGTACAGAGGTTACATCTTTCCGTTTGTTTTTACAGTCCATTGGCACTGCTTGGTATGCATCCACGAAACAGTGACAGATACTTCACTGAGGAATATGAAGCTAGCTTTGCATGATTTTAATTGTTTACACAAACAAAAGCAAATAGGAGACTGAAAAAACAAAAGAAAGTTTGAACTACATTCCCTACGCTGTCCTGAGTGAAGATACTAAAGCACAGCAAAGTTATAATTGAGAAAAACTGATGAAGACGAAATTTGTAAAAGGTCAGATTTCAGCATACTATGTTCGCTCTTCTGCCTTGAACTTTGTGGGGTTTTTTTTGTTTTGTTATTCAACTACTAGCAATAATGTTAGCCTGAAACTAAAATAAGTTGAAAAGTGTGTAAGAAGAATCAGCTCTAGGAGTATTACTGAATGTGTGTATAACTTAAATTTGAAGTCAGTATTTTCTATGTCCACCTATCTTTTACAAGGAAGCTATTAAATTAACCTGCAATATCTTTGTAGCACATCAATACTGAATCGTGCAAGAAATAATAAACGCATCGTGGCCCAGGTGGAAAGGAGAGATGCAATTGTAAATTTTTTTGTCATTTATTTAATTATTTTTTTACTGGCTATCTAGTTTCTATGGTGACCAAAGCATTTGGAATGCATAAAATATGTATTGAAAAGTCTAGAAAACTCTAGACAATAAGTTAAACAGTCGCTCTGGGAAAAACATTTTTAAGTAAATCTTTATATTTTGGAGATGAGACAAGAGTCATTTTTGTTACAACAGCACTAAAAGGTTTGCTTGAAAGAAGCTCAATTTTTGAAAAAGCTAAAACGTAACAGAACATTCTATTGCCAGTTAAAGAAAATGCTGCCAGTTAAAATGACTATAAACTTTGAATGAGTATAAGAAAAATACCTACACAACCAAGTCCATGATGCAGAGATCCAATCTACAGTAGAAAGACATATACAAGTTCGTTAAACTTCAGAGAAACACAGTATTGTATCATAGCAAGTAAATACGTCACGGTCTTACTACGACTAAATGCCTATAAAGTAAAAACAAATATATCTATCAATAAACACTGCTGGCTATTTCCTAAATTCTTTCACACAATTAAAAAGTATCTCAACAGAAGAGTCCTTGATCCTATGCCTCAAGGGCATTTTTTTCTTAATCCCATTAAATTTACAAGGCCAAGATTAATCTCAGGATTTGGACTGCCACATGCCTGAAGAAAACAGGCAGCAGGAAAAAAATAATCTCCCACAGAAACCTATATATTAAAGCTAAACCTCCAAACAATTATGGAAAATAAGTTTCATATGAAAGCATAAGTGATTGTCAACTTTAGAATATTTTCCCCCTCTACTCTCAAAAATATGCAAAACTTATTATTCTTAGAAATTCTGCTTTCTCTCTCCTCTGCTTCTTCTAAGAGATCCCCTCAATCTTCCATTACTGGGAAACTGAAACAAATCAGCTGGTGGTTTTTTTTTGTTTGTTTGTTTGTTTGAAATAGCGGTGGTCTCTCATTTTTCCTCCCCAGATGAGAATCCATAGGGAGAATCCAAGATCCTTGCTCAACTTTGTTTTGTTTTTTGTTTTTAAATCAGTCCCTACAGCAGAAAAATTTAAGGGCTGCTAAAAACTCATGCAAAACTTAGGAACAGGCAAGTCCAGTCTTCCTTTGGCTTTGTTCTGGGCTGCCTTTATGACTACAAACACGTAGATTTTCAGAAAGTGACTCCACAAGCTGAATTCAGGAAAGCTGAGTATCCACGGTTACTCTTAACATTAGATACCACTGCTAGCATGTAAAATGGTGCTCTTAATGTCTCCATGTCTTAGTCACTCAACTCCTAAAATACAGCTTAAAACACTGTGCCTTCCTTTCTCTCTCATTTCTCAAGAGATGCTTTGGTGATTAAATTATATAGCAAAGTATTTCAGGATGTTTCCCACAACAAAATGAGAGTTATCTTTGGAAAATAAATATCCAAATTATAGAGAAGGTGAAAGTGAGGAAGAGAATTTAAGTGAGCTGCTCAAGTCTAAAAAAACATTCAAAACTAGCATTAGAATTGCTGGGACTTGATTCCCAGGTAAGTTCTGGGACAAAATGACACTGTAGTTACACAGTCTCCTCTCTTTTAAACACTGGTTCACAGAGCTGGCTGCAAGGCTGAGAGAGACACTGATATGAATAAGAGTTTCTATTACTCTTGCAATTCATGGAGCCATAACTGATAACAAAAATGTAGAAATATGACCCTCTAAAGCATCACTTTACAGCAACACACTTCAATTCTCTTGAAACAAACATGAGAGATGCCTAAAATACAGGTATTTCAGAGCCTAATTCCAGAACTGTAAAGCTTCACGGGGAGAAAAATGTTGGAAAAATTATTAAAAAAAGAAAATGTTTTTAAGACTCGGGATCTCATCACTCATGAATACCAGACTGCAACGACAGATTCATCTGCACTGTGAATGCTTCAAAGTTAGAAACAACTCTATAGCAAATTAGTATTTTGACACTGTTCCCACTTCTTGCCATTTACCGGCCAATTCATGCTTCTAGGCAACACACTTCTGTATTGTTCCATGCTGCGCATTGTCCTACAGCTCTGTATTACTTAGCAACTGACAGTCAGTGCAAAGTGAACTTACTGGTTTCTTTCCTACTATGAGTTTTTCAACCTTCTGGACTTGGGATACATGATCCTCATTTGTCTTCAGTTCCCGCTTGCGGATCCGCTCATAAATCCCAATCAGCATTTCTCGCGGGATATCTTCACCATCATCCACGCCTGCAGAAGCCAACAGTTTTCATTACCAGTCTGGCTTTCGATGATCCCACTAACAAACCCTAGCGCCTCTCTGCAGTGTAGGCTTCTCAGCAGGGACAAGATACAGACAGAGCAATCTTTGTTTACTCTGCTAACAGCAAAGCCAACGTTGCCCAGGACTGCTGATGCGCCTGCTTACGCTGCTCCTGTTTTCGAGCTGCCAGTACTCTGCAAGCTAACATCTCCCACGCTGCTCGGGCGGCTGCCTTACCTAAGCGGCAGAAGTTACGTTCCTCAGTACCACAGCACTGATTTCTGCCCGCACGTTTACCACTCCCATACTTTACCACTAAGACACTGATTGGAATTACCGACCTAGGTTTTTTCATTTTTGTTTCACAACTCTAATCTAAAGCTAACCTATAAAAAGGGTAATTTCCCACATAATTTTTTTTTGTTAATATTTCCTCTGTCTCGGTGTCAAAGCGCCAATGAGTTAAATAACTTCCTAGACATCAAAATCTCCCTCTGACCTCAGAACAGTACAGCACGGGGAGGCAACAGCACACTCGCTCCATTTTGTCCCCTCCCCCGGTATTTCTCAATACTCTGCTCCTAATCATTTCTAGATGAGAACCCTGTGGATAACTTGGTAAAATTTTTTTAACCAATACTTCCTGTATGATTTCAAAAACAACTAATTTACTTTGGAAAAATATTTTCACGAAACAGCCCAGTTACAATGTTGAAAATCACACAGTACTAAAAAATTATCAGCACAGAAGTATTTTAACACGGGCCAGAGAGTCTTGATCCTGAATTCTGAACAGCAGTGGAAGGGAGCCCAATTCCAGTAAGTGACTTAAAACTGGATTTCCTGGGGGCAAGGAGATGCATGTTTATTTTTAAATAGGTTTTAGAGCAACAATCTATCTCACACCCAGGAGCCAAAATAAGATCTTTCGTCACCTAAAAAACTGCTCGTGAAAAAAGTACTGTGATAAAACGTGGTTCCTTTGTAACTAAAACAAAGCAAAACAGCCTCCGCACACCAGCACGTGTGCGACAAACCACCCTTTGAGACCAGTCATTTAAAGCTAGAGGCAAGGTAGTCTGTTAGAAAAATCTCTATAATAAGGAATTGTTGGCATTCAGGCTGGAGTTCAGAGAGAGTATGACTGCAATATTACCATAGGAGAAAAACATCAGGGCATTTTTTAATCTCTTTGTGGACTTAAAGATAAAATCTCAAAACTAACTTAAATTTTGCTAAGCTAAAACTTCTGCTAAGAACAGATCACTCACTGATGGTCTTACACAGATTTAAGGAAATAAAATCAACAAATAGAAATTTCATTTCAAGATCTGAAATTCCAGAACAACACAAGTATCTGCTTTCACTGGCACTAAAATGAAATTATCACATGCGCATGTGAGTATAAACTGCCATGCATCTGAGATGTGACAATATGTTTTTACACATTAAGCAACTCCAATCCATCTTTCTGCCATTAAGCTCACTTTTAGATACCACTGAGAAGGTGGCTGCTAAACAAGATATTAATACGTGCTGGTCCCTGCAGTAGTGGGCCTATTCTGCTGCCATGCCGCTACATCCAGCGTTACCAAAAGGAGAAACACCATGCACTAAGCTGCGCTCGTCCTTTGTCTAAAAAGCAGGAGGAGGAGGAGGAGAGGATGGCAACAACTGAGCAGGCAATTTTCCTGGCCTTTACACAAACACACGATAATAGAACTATAATAAAAGATGCTTTTTCCCCTACGGGGGCAGACTACCTCAAAGGAAAAGAGGGATGGGGTAAGGGACTTTGGCCTCATTTTTCTTCTCCAGTGTCTGAGAATTCTTCTATGATAAGAGGTAAACACTGTCTGATCCATTTGTCCTTGAATGCCCAGGAACAGCAGGAGGTATTTTATTTGCTCATGTACCATCTTTCCCCTCAGCTCCACAGTGACTATTTTCTGTTAGGTAAAGCTGAGCACTGGCTGAATTGGTACTTCACAAAAATTTGTTCTTTTCCCCCAAAAAGAACCAGTATAGAAAGATCTGAGATACAGGTTTGAAGAAAAGGTTGGGCAATTTAACTACAGTTTTAGGCATGCTGTTGGCTGGCAAATGGTTCCTTGATCAGAGGATATACCAACCAAGATACCAAAGCAAAATTTATTTACTGGATCCCCAGTACCTTTCAGGAGGGTTTTGGAGTTAGGGTTTTTCTTCTTTCCAGGGAATCTAAATCTTTAGTTTATTTCCAAATGTCTTCATCACTGCACAGTGATTTCTGTTCCTCAATATACACATACAGCCTTAGCGAGTGAAAGTCTTCCATGGCAACACCTTATATACACGCATCTAGCAAAGTCACTGATCTGCATCTCCGAGAACATGGAAAGCTGTTACAGTGCTTAGGTTCCTAGACTGGTAACTCTCTAACAAAAACAAGGAGACAAAAGCTCACCAGTCCCCTCTACGTGTCTGCTTAATAAAAATAAAAAAATGTATGCTTTTGAAACTAAGGAGGGAAAGAAGTTTCCTTTTAGAATAAAATTCTGGAAAATATTTGAGAACGCTTACTTGAGTGATTTTTTTCAGACTAGAGAGCTGATATCCCTCTTACATTGGTTGCTATGGAAAAACCAAAAACTATCAACTACAAAGACAGCACCTCTATAAGAACTCATTAGTAAGCTTATGCTGCAGTGCAGTGACGTAGTCCACTCTAGAAACCACGCTCCTCCTCTCACAAATAGTCTGCAACATGCAGTGACTCTGATTTTATATACAGAAAGATATATACATCTATAGACACACACGCTCACACATTCTTGGTAGAGTAACTTTATTGCAACAGAATTTTTTCACCTTCATTTGTGTGCATAAAAGTCACTGTCTTTAAGAGTTGCCCCTTGACTTTGGGAAGATTGTCAGTTTGGCAAATTTCAATTATAGCTAAGAAACCGAGGCACTGAAGAGTTCTGAATATAAGGTAATGGTCACTTTTCAGCTACATTGTAAGAACTGAGAATAAAAGGACCTGACAGTAGAGCCTCTCCAGAAGGACAAGATAAAAAATGAAAAATACTATATGCTTAATTCTGTTTCCACTTTTCCAGAAACAACAACTAAAGCCTGTAAAAATCACAATGGTTTTAAAAGCCAAGTGAAATCAGAATCCAGCCCCACGTATTTGTCTTCTCCCAGAAAATACACCGTGTCCCTCCAATGACGGTTACAGAAAAAAGCTTCCATGAGCATCACAAAATATTTGCTTACCTCTTAAATTCTTGACAAAATCTTCTAGCTTCATTTTGCGTTCTGGTTTCACATTTGGGCTGTACATATCTGTATTTAACAGTATGATTGCAAAGGCTAAAATGAAGATGGTATCAGGATTTCTAAATTGTCTCACAACACCTGGATTGCAGATACAGTATCGTTGGCTGCAAAAAGCAAAGAGAGGTAAGGGCTGTCAGAGCTATGAACTACTATCCTACTACCATCAAATAAACCAACAGCTACAATGCAGAGGCTGAGCAAGCTATTATTTACGTTCCACACATAAATTTAGTTTTCCGTTCATGTATTTTCGTAAGCCAATCCTAGAAAACAAAAGCCTTCCACATCCTATTATATGCAAAATTTCACTTCTTAGACTAGATCCTGAGCTATAGTAACTTCAGTATTTCATTTTAATCAGTGAATAATACCTACTGACACCAGATAAGAATACAGTGCTGACTGTAGCTTGGTGCTGCAAGTTGGTTTGTATCTCCTGCCCTGGATAAAGTAAATTGTGTTAGCATTAAAAAGGTAATGCTCTTTATGCCACTATTGTTATGTAATGAACAGCTTAATGAAAGGTTGACACAATATATACATAAATGTAAACAGTTCTCTATTTTCTTGCATATCAACTATTTTATGCAAATACATTCTATTACAGACATTCAGAAAACCTTTTTTTTTCCCAATTAATGCCAGAGAGAACTTTTAATTCAGAAACCATGCTACATTAATACGAACAACATACATGAACAGCACCAGCAAGCAAAATTTCCTATTGTCTGTTTAGCAGAAGCACTGATGACGTGGTATACTTAAAACTGTATGCTGCTCACAAGGACAGGGCAAATAAACAGGGAAATAACGTAGATCTACTCAACTTCCCCAGTTCTCCAGTTTGACAGCTAGACAATAGCAGGTTTCTGCTGACTGAACAAATTATTTCAGCATCATACCTAAAAGCTTCAATGAGCCGTTCTACTTTCTGGGCTTCTCCTTGAACACGAATATGAGCCTGAAATTTCCTGAGTGCTTCATCCAGTTCCATTGTTGAGAAGTCCATCTCATCCACAACACAGCTAGGATAAAAACATATTGCCATTGGGTCTTTTCATTTCTAACAACAGGCTACTAAGGAGAAGATTTTGAGATAAGAAAAATCTTTCAGTTTTCCTTCCCTTGCAGCAGAATATCAATTCATGGAATTTTTAGAAACACACTGCAGCAATTGCAACAACTGCAGGCAAACCACGAAGGAAGGATTGCAAAAAATAGATAAATGAAAAAGCATACATGTAAGCAGGCCCATATTTATTTTTCAAGAGCAGAGCTGCTGGAACTGCAAATGTCCGACCCATGAGATGTGTCATTGCCATGAATAATTACTGGTTTTGTGCTTTCAAACCAATCAATTACTACTACTCAGTGCTTGTAATAGTAATAAAGAGTTTATACTGCTTGAAATACCAACTTTCGAACAGCCTGCACCAAATGGCTTTGTATCTAGGAATGTTCTCACATGCTGAGGAAAAAAAAAATTAATCTTGTTTTGGGACTCTAACTACTATTGTAGTTCTCATCTCCCTATCATTGCCATGTTCTTCAGTTAACATTTATTGAGAAAGAATTATTTTCTTGCTCTGTGATGACAAATAATAAAACAGAAACCAGTCTAACATAATCAACGATGGGAAATGTCATTCTAATATTTTGTTTAAAGACTACTTTAAAATCAGAAGCTTATAAATTTCCCTTCTTTTAAACTTGGCTTTTAGTTTTTAAATAACCAGACATGAATCACTGCAAGTAACAGCGCTGTGATGCAGAACCACAGAAAGAAAGCACAATCCAGTTTTAAACGCTTTTTCTTAAATATATAGCTACACGGTGATAAATTAGAGTAGTTCTGGTTTCCTCTACTAACATTGTAGCTACCATAAATTAATTCTAAAGCAATTTATTCACTTTACTTTGTATATTTTTTTCTTTTATGCAGAAGTGCAAGGGAAAAGCAAGTGTGATATTTCTCATGCTTTTTCCAGTCCACAGCTAAAAACATACCGTCAGTTCTGCAATAACGTTTGCAGTCTTCCTACCTATTGTAAGTTCTGCAACACTTTCAAAAACTCTTTCCTCCTTCAAAGGGTGTAAAAGCATATGTGCAGACAAATTGGAGTCAAACTGAAAACTGAAGTAATTAGTGCAAATAAAGACCTCCAGAAACATGCCAGCTAGCAAGCTGCCTGTATGAGCTACAGTAGATACTCCCATGGTTAATGTTAACTGGAACCAGTAGTTTTCTCTAAATATTTTAAAATAGTAAACAAAACTTTTCTAGTGGGTATGTGATGACCAAACATGGGAACATAAATTACTTTGGCTAGATCTATACAGCAAATGTAATCATAAAAGTAGTAAGGGCAGGCACACTAATTTTGCTAACAAGGGTCATAATGACAAAGAGAACACGATTAAATGGACTTCAGCCACTGCAGGAGATTTGGAGTACTCTGGATGAATTCTCCTGTGCTGAATGATCACATCTGTGCTATTACAGCTATGTCTCCCAGACAAAAAAGAGCAAGAGGCAGCTGGGCTTCACTGCTTCTAGACAGGCAGATGATTGGAACTTTTCCCCAGGACCTATCTCCTACTTACCACTTCTCCACAGAATTTAGGCAAGAGCAGCCTAACATTTGGCAGGTCAAGTAAGCTTCCCTACAACTGCCTTAATTGTACCATTTTCCTGAACTCTTACAGAGAACTGTGTAGTGGAAAGAACTGAAATGATGAAGTCCTGAAAAGAACCAGTGGTTTAAATGAACATCCTCTTAAAATGAAGCAGGTTCTTCTTCCAGTCTACTTTGTATGTAAGGTTTAAAAATGTATCAGCAAACTGCTAAAAGTCTAATTTGCTACTCTGAATTTCTGTTTTTTAAACTAGTTTTTGTTTAACTAATCTTTTGGGGAAAAAAAAAACAGTTTGCATAGATCTTGTTGGCATATGCCTCCACATACTGAAATCCCTGCTTATCTAATATTTGAGCCATTTAAATTAAATAAAATAATAATAAATGGTTCTGAAACTGTAGTAATTAGTTTTATGTTCTGTTACCGATGAAGCCTTATGCTGCATATAATGTTATTTTGTTTCATTCAATAAATTATTACAGAGCTTGTGCAAGGAAAAAGGCTTCTAAATAACAGACACACTCTACCCCAGTGAAATTAAAACATAAATTTAGAGTGAAGTTACATGACTGCAGAGAATATAAATCCTTGTAAGCATCCGGCTGGACCAGTATCAGAGAAACAGTAACTTAGGAGGAAAGTGAAGAAATAAATATACATTTGTGTGTGTTTTCTTTGTTAACCTGTAGAGTCTGGTTTCCCCCTCTAGAATATAGAAATAGAAAAATATTCACAAGTTATGAGCAAAACATTCAGAGAACATTACCCCCATTAGCTTGAGGAAACATCTTACCTGAACATTAAAACATGTTTATCCCCTCCCCCATGCAATACTCACTCTAGTACATCCCGGTTGAACTGTTTTTGCCGATTTCCCAAAAATTCTCCAATCATCTGTCTGCTGAGACCTTTCCTTTGCAGGAGAAAGTGGGCAACACCCACTGGAGTGTCTGGCACAAAACCTCGCTCAATTAGGTACTGGACTCCTTTTTCAGGTTTTCTGAGGAGAAATAAAAACGTAAAACCATTTATTTCTTCCACTGGACCTGAAGACATCTGTTTTTCCCTTGAGACTTTACAACAATTTTGCAAATCCCATTTGACTGACTTAGAAGCCAGGCCAGTATGGTTTTAAGATCAGCGTAACCATACTGCAGAGCATACTGTTCTCTTCCAATAGCATACCAGCTTTGAACCAGATCTTGATGTGTTTTTACACATTTCCCTGCCCCGTAACCCTTCCGAAGGGAGGCTTCGTATGCAGGAAGCTTCAGGCATGAAAGTCAAAACACTGGGCAGTGCAGAAGCCGGGCCTGACACCAGCCGCTAAAGGCCCCTGTGGCTGGAAGAGCTGTACCTTCCAGTCCTCCCCCTACACATACCCCCCCCCCGACTGCAAACACGAAACAGAAAGATCACCCCACACCCTGCTTTCACAACCTAAACTCACTGAGCAAAGAAATACCTGAAGGGGGTTAACTTGAAAGTTGAGAATACAGAAAACAAGAAAAGAATCCTTAAAACAAGTCATGTGAAAAGCAGCAATTACATGGGGGGGGGGGGGGAGTTTTTTGGCAATAAGATCTACTGTTTAAAATCACAAATGCTGCTTACATATTAAAATGACATAAAAATCACCTCACAGCATGTGTTACGCACTGTGTTTTCAACCAGTGAGACAAAACAGACATCCAAAATTTCTTTTAACTCTATTTAAGGAGTATCTTTACAGAGCCAGTAATTCCATCACCATCTTCATTTTGTAAGAAACGGTACTAGAGAGCCCACCTGTAAAAGCGAAGGGCTTGTAGCATGCTGGATGAGCTGAGAGAGATGTCCTTTCTCTAGGCAAGCAAAACCAATTTCAAAGGACAAGGTGACCTCACTATTTTTATACAAGCTTGATCATACAACCATAACACTTCCTCTGGATTTTTTTAATTGAAAATAACATTACTAAATACCTCACCATTCAGTTCTCATACTCTTTTACATTACACTATTACACACTTAATACTCTATTAAGTGTTAGATAGATCCCAGGAATTTATATAATTTAATGGAATTCTCAAATCTCAATCTCTTATCAGGCTTTGTTAGCTCTTTTCATCTGAAATAAAATGACACATACAAAGTTACTTTCTAAGTACAATCTTGTAAAACCATCTCCTCCTTACTCAAAACCCACCTTTTTTCTTAAAAGTATTAAGTGCTACATTAAAATGCTTTTTTATTTGGATTTCAGAATTCTTCATATTTCTGAATTTAAATTGATACCATCAAACAAAAACAGGAACACTTTTCCCCCCCTTGCTAGTGAACTGAATTTGCCCACAAAATTGAGGGATGCGAACCCAAGAGAGTTTCCTTCAAGCAGACACTGAGACAGAAAACAAAGACGACTATCCAAAAGCCCAGCTTGATCCAAAGATCACCTTTACCTGAAGCAGACAATGCTGAATCATTATTTATTATACTACACCATAGCTTTAATTCTTACCCATTCCACCCCAAAAGCCTGAACATTTAACACCATCATGAAGGGGACAAAGGACTTACTTGGGGCCAGTTCCTCTGGAGTTGTATCATTTTACACAAGTCAGAGGGTCTGATTTTTCACAAAAGAAATTCTGCTTCTGGTTCGGCAATACAAAATCCCTTTATTCAAATTAGCTTCATATGAAACTAGGTAAGTCTCCAAAACAGACTTAAAAATCCATTTAGCTACTGGAAGCCAAAGGCTCTTTTCCCTTCCTTTCCTTCTTCATGCTTAAGCGAAACGGCATGAGGTTATGCTGTCTAGGATCATTTGGAAGTAGCCCTATTTGTTAGAGAAGTTGTAATAGCAAAGAAATACTTGAAAATTCTAAACTGTAATAACATGAAAGCAATACTTCAAACTCTAAACCGTAAGAACAAAGACTACCATTTCCCTATCTGGTAAATCAAACTGTGGTAGCAGTACCATAAACTTCATCAGAGCAACAAACCACAACAGAGAAGCTAATCAGGCTAACTTAATTTCTTACTAATTCCTGGCCTTATCCACTGAATTTGCCAAATAAAGCTCAAAAACTGGCATCCTATTCTTCTGAAATCTATTCACCAAAAACTAACTCTGAACACTAAACCCAGAGACTATGACTGACACCTAATAAAGAGCCTTTGCTAAAAATACAGAACCCAAGAATTAAAGGGCTTATGTAGAGAATCCCCCCTACCGCTGGAGATGAGAACCACAACGTCCTTTAATATTACTTGCATCTATCTTGGGAGGTTCTGGCAGTCACTGCTGTAAGGGGGATAAAGGACTCCAGAGAGCAAGCAAGTGCAGGACAATTGCTCTTAATGACAGAGCCGAAGGCTTCAGGTGGTCTTTTGGCACCTCACCCCCAGTAATGAGAGTCTACAGTGTAGTACAGTCTGAAGGACAGCAGAAAGGAAGAGCAGCCAGAAGCTGGTACCAGTCTGACGCTGTTAGGGTTTCACTGGTCACGCAAGTCACAGCCTGTAAGTTTTTCAGTTTTCCTATTACCAAAACATATACTATCTGGTTCACAGGAGAATTCTGAAGATTAAAGGTTATGCAGGGATTTTCAAAAATGAAGTTCTCAATAAGTTTCTGTGACTACAGCTAGGTATTAGGTATCAAAGGAAGAGAAAATTTCTTACCCTGTGGCCACCTCCTTAGCTTCCCATTTCGTTCATAAATGCTAACTCTGGTCTCTGTTTTGGTAGTCTCTAATTTGCCAATGAAATTATCTTCACATCTGCAGTTTTGATGATCTGAAACCTCAAAGTCATTCACCATTTTTAACCAGAAATTTAAATTTAATACAAACTAAATTTTTTCAAACAGCTTCTTGGGAGAACAATCCCCTTGCATCAGCTTGCAAGCTAGGGAGATTCAGGGGATTTTATTGCTGTTTTGGGCTCTCCTCACCCCTCCACGGACTGACACTATGTTATGCAACGGGAGGAGTATTTAATAGAGCTGTGTGCGTTTATAAGAGCATTCTGAACTGCTGAACTTCTAATAGAATTTTACTTAAAACGTCAAGTTAACAACAGTTGAAGAGAAAAATGCACATAAGGATGCCCTCTCTCTCCCTCTCCTTTAACATAGGAAATATTTTCCCTCTTTGGGATTTCAGAGTAATCAAAGAACTAAGCAACTCCATGGAAATTTAAGTCAAACCCCTCCCTGCCCCAACATCTGTACACTTCAAATCTTGGTAAGCATGAACAAATTGCCTCCTAGATGTACTGAAAAGGCAAATAGGTTGTGGTGTTGGCTATAAGTAAACTAACAGAAAATTATTTGTTCCTTCTCAATGAAAGGCAAAAAATACCACGTAGTTGACAGGGTTTCTAGGAGGGCAGGTTTTAAAAGACAACACAGGCAAGTGGGGATGCTGGTGCTGGCAAAAGCAGCTGGTTTTAGTTGGACACACTTTCTTTTTCATCAAACCTTAATTTTCCAAAAGAAGGGTAGGATGGGGTGGGGGGACATGACAGAGTCATGGACTTGACAGGGAATGGGATGACAGAAAGGACAGAGGTTATCCTCACTTCTGCCTACTCTGATCCCAGCGTAGGTGGTTTTGTACCTACAACTTAGTCCCTTGTGATTAGGCCAATTCCCCATGACGACTTGTTAATTACACCGGCCCACGGTAACAGCCAGCACGAGAAGTCTATAAATAGCAACAGTGGAACCTCATAAGCAGAATACTCGTTTTCAGATTCTAATTAGCTAATATTAAAATACACCCTCTAACAGCTTGCAATCTGTAATATACATATTTACAGGACCTCTTGTATTTACAGGATTGCTACAATGCAGTCACTTCGAAGCTAAAAATATGAAGCTAAAAATACCTCCTATCTCAAAAAAAGTACTGAAAAGCATCTACTGAAAGGAAGAAGAAAAAAAATCAATAGACATAAAAAGAAGTGGAAAAGATATTTAAACAAGAGATTTCTCAGATGTTGCATAAAGGGCTAAGGAGTCTGCCTGAAACTGATTTAAAAAGGCCTTTAGGATGGCTTAAAGCAACATTTAGGTGAAAAACACATAGATGGAGAAGGTCATGCAAACTTCAAAATAACTCATCCAAACAGGACGATTTAATAAGCATACTTCTTAGACAGTACTGGTCATATCCAATAAAAAGTTTATTTTTGTGTCTTTCTGAGCAGATACTAGATCCTGCAGTAATTTTTGAAAACTGAAAACTTTAAAAGGAAGCAAATTACAGGAATGAAGACTGCAACAGAATGACACACAAAGACAATAATTAAAAAAAAAAGAAAAAAAGCAGCCCCAAACCCCAAGAAAATAGTAAATTCCTGCACATCATTTGTTTCCTTCACTCCCTAAAAATCATTTACAGAGGAATATCTAGAAAATTCAAAAGGTGTACTAGTAGCTAGAAGGAAGTGGCTTATTTACTTGGCAAGTTCTGCATGTATTCTGCATGTATGGCTTCAGTGGAAGGTCATGTAACTTGCTGACATTTGTGTGGATCTCAATAGAGCAGCTGTTTGTTGGGCGAGCATTTACAGCGTGTGAAGCTGACAGCTGCAAGAGTTGTTGCTTTTTTTTTTTTTTTTTTTTTTAAAAAAAAAGGAGGTAGGCAAATTGAACTGCAAAAAGCCACAAAAAGGTCAGCATGTTTGGGACTTCAGTTAATCTAACTGATGTACTAGGCTCTTCTAAAAACTGAACTCTCCTTTGGGGAGCACAGGAAGTAGAAGAGAAGAAAAGAAAAATAAATAGGGAAAACCAAAGTCTGTACATTCCCAAGAAAAATGTCACTTATTTACGAAAGGGGAAAATAGAAGGGTTTTTTTTAGTAGCCTAAAACCCACAAGTATCTTTATACAGCAAACACCACATTCCTAATGTGTTTATTGCCATGAACAAATTAGTAAGGAGTGAAGTGATCCTGACATCGGTGACGCTGAATGCATCACCATTTGTCTTAAGTCACTTTTACCTGATTGAGGAACCAATGGCAATCTCAGGATACCGGGTATTACACTGATTTAAACCACATGAGAATTTGGCCCACAAATCATCAATCCACAAAGACAATCACAAACTAGTGGTTGCAGAAAATCTTGCTTGCCAGGGATTAAAAAAAAGAAAAGCCCTAGAGTTGCATGGATTACTACATAGGGACTCTCAAAATCATGTAACTCCAGTCACTGGCTGGACCTTTCTTTGGCTTGAATTCTGTTTTCAGAGATGCTCCTGACACCAACCAGCATTTGTGAAACACTGGTGCAGAGCAGGACATGGAAAGATGTAAGGCAGGCAGAAAGGCAGAGTCAGGAGCAGGCACGCGCACGCAGGTACCGCTCCAGCCAAAAAACGAGGCCCGCGTAGAAAGACGCCATATGCTGCTGCTGTTGGATATAAAGTAACGCCAGAGTCCAAGTTAGTCGCACGTGGGAAATACGGCTTTGTGTTATCTGAATATTCAAATTGTTACCTTTGAAATTGTAGGGATTTTTCTGCCAAAACATTGCAGTGAATTTGAAAAGTGAATTTGGTAGCCGGTAAGAAAGAGATCAGCAGGAACTTAGCTTTTACTGTTATCTGCTAGACTTACTGGTAGGGCTGGTCTTACTGCAAGAGAAATTAAACTGTAGCTTGGTCAGCACTTCAACGGCAGCGCCTGCACTCGCAGCTGCCTCTTCTCTCATCCCCGTCGCTGATTTAGGACTTCCTGACAAGTCGAACTAGAAGAAAAAGTGGCTTTGGCTGTTTTCTTATTTGTTGGAGGGTTTTTTTGCTTTGTTTTTAAATCCAGATGAGCTCCCCAGGTAGCTGTGCCATCAGCTGCCCTGCGGCGTGGCTGAGGGCCTGCCTCTGCAACGGCCAACAGCGAGGACAGCCCGCACGGCCTCCCAAAGCAACACCACAAGGGTCTGCAAAACCTTTCCTATTTCTGACTTGCTTAACATGTAAAGCTTACATGCATCCACACGAACTCTTTGTGCTTCCTTTTAGATGTTCAAACAATAACAGAGCTGTAAAAGGGCAGCATTAATAAATAAATGAGCACAGAAAGCAGCTTGCCCAAGTGTATCTTCACAACATCCAGCAATGGGCAAAAGCAGCTGTGGAGGTAGAACTGGATTTTATTCACACAATGTAAATAACCATAAACATACTGTTCTTAGAGTCGTTTGAGTCAGCGGAGATAAACCCAGCCTGACTCAAAGTTAGAAGCTTGGTGAAGCATTTAGGAAGAAATTCAGTACTCCTGAATGGCACATCTATGCTTTTTAGTTTCCCCTCTACGTTTAGGCACACACACACTACTCTGAACGGACTTTTAAGTGGAGAGAACCTGAAAACAAGCAAACCAGAGCTACAGATCTTGCTTAAAGGCTACAGATCTTGCTTAAAGGCTGTCAGCACCACAAACAGGAACAGTTCATAAACACACTGCTGCCAGGGAAATCTTTCATGCTGGGGTTGGAGAAACCAACACAGCTACAATGCCAGCCCTCTCCACAGAAAAATAAATCTCCCTTGCCTTTGATATTAGGCAACCCCGTTTTGAAAATAGTTATAATTCTCACAAAACAAAGCATTAGTTTAACACTGCAATCTAGTAAAATCTTGCTTCAGGGACACCTTTTTAATAGCAAGAATCTAAGACTTCTCTTAGTATGATTTAAGAAGTCAGTTTTTTGGGGTTTTGTTTTTTTTAAATATATATTCGAGGTGGCAATAAGATGACCTGAATACTCTCCTAATCTTGGCAGGGAGCTGAATTTTGTTTCCATGGTTGTACTTTACTTCTGCTGAACACCCTACTGGGGCAGCAAAGAAGCTAAGAGAATCGCTAAGCCTATTTTAAACCTTCTGTGAAAGAAGAAAAAAAACCCAACATCCTTAAAAGGCTACCCAAACCAGTGCCAAGACAGTTTGTCAGAGTTCATTCAACAGCACAGCAAGGCAAGACGGGGACTGAAAAAGTAGAAAAACTGTCTGGAAAATCTGTTCTGTGTCTTCCTAATGTTACAGAATTTTTTACTGAAGAGAAAGAAGAAGTAGGTATAAATTGCATCTTCTGGTAACTGAGTCCCTCAGTCAGGAAAATAAGCAAATAAACTGCACATTTCTTATAGCTTCTCTGCATCTCCTGCCATCAGGGAGACAGCTGTCTGCAATATTTGGGCAGGAGACCCACAGTTTACTGGGAAAAGTTTCTCCCCACTAAATTACTAAATATTATTCTTCTCAGTAACTTGCCTACATTCATGCAAGACAAACAGACCACCACCACCACAGGTGTGAAGGTCACAAATTACTTTCAGTTGCAGCAAATTACCTAGTGTAATGTCTATTTAGTGAAAGCTCATTTATACTCCTGTCACTAAAAACATGTTTACTAGGAAGCGATCTCAGTGTCCGGTGTTATTTGATGTGGGAGGGTGGTAAAGGGAGGAACCTCTGCAGGCATTTTTTTTTTTTTTTCAGAAGATTGGATAAACAACTTACCTAAATAGTTCTACTATTACTTTCCATGTGATCAAGTAGTTTCTTTAGGTTAGATGATAAAGTGCTACAAAATTATGTATTAAACAATATGACTGCTACTGAATGTTTAGGCTTGTCTGAAAATTATCACCTGAATCAGAGTTGATTACAAAACTGTTTAGAGCGTAGGGTGTAGCTATAGGGTCCAAGCAGATTAACTCAGGGTTATTCTAATAAAAGGGGAAAAACAGTTTAAAACTACTCCAGAAACATGATTCTTCTGTAAGAGCAGCATCAGCCTGGAGGACCACAGCAGTCAGTGCAGCTAGGGGACTCACAAGGCGCACCCCAAGCAATTGCAAGGCAGCAGCTGTACATGTCCGGGCTAGCAAAAACAACCCTAGTCATCATGCTGTAGCAATTTTTGTAGCTCTTCATTATTTCCTCTCTTGGTGGTGGACAGATTGAGCTGTTTTGCCTCCTCTTCCCTCCCTACAAGAAGGAAGGAAATATTTTACTGGAATAAATGGACTAAAAGACTCTACTACGATTTTCTCACCTCCTCTGATCCCATTGCAAGTCTGCATTTCTCAAACAGTAGAGGAAAGCTTGTAGCATCCAGCAGAACTAAATACACTTCACTTGGAGACAAGAGCACACAGGAAACCTGCAGGCGCTCTCAGAAGCATTTGCTAGGATGGAGTATTGCTTTCATGTTTACCTAACTGTAGTCATAAATGAGAAACTAAGATGACTCTGTCCTTGAATTGAGAAACAGTCCCCGTCTTAGTGCTTCTGGTGTCCCTGCCCTAAATTCTCTTTCCACACCCTCACCCCTAGTTACACACAACAGAAATGTTTTAGCTTTGGTTTCTGAAACTCTGCTGACTGCAAATCTGAAAATACTGACAATTGTGTTTACTTTAAAAGGGACCTCAAACTAGCAATGCAAAAAATCAAAGATCTTCACACTTTTCATCTATAGATCCACCAAACTGCAATTCAGTAGACAGCTGATTATTATTAAAAAGGAGATAAGAGGTGGTGCCATCTTCTATTTTCCTTAAATCTGCTTCCAAAGGTCTCTGTGCAGCCTTCCCAACTTGCTATTCACACTGCTCTCAGCATGCCTGAAAAGGCAGCTGGCCACATTTTTCATTCTCAAGATCTGGTCACTTGAGATTTGAAGGGAGAAAAAAACTGAATTAAAATTCTGGCTTCCTGAGTCATATCGGTTACTCAGCCGCCCAAGTCAAACCTCCCCATTCAGATGGTTATCTCCCAAGAACCGGCTCGGCCCGCGCAGGCACGCAGGCGCTGCCAGAAGCGGCCCGTTACCCATTCCCGGCACGCAGCAGCGGGCGGGAGCCGCGTGCCCCGAATGTCTAAGGGCAGGCGGAGCTGGCGGCGGTGGTGGCGGGTGAGGTAATGCCGCCTGCGCAGTTTGGGGGACGCGCGCACACAGCTAGCGCTGCTCGCACTGCCGCCTTTCAAAGGCGAGGTCTGTCTTCAACGTTTGGTAAAGCTTACACTCCCCTTTAATGACAACAAAGGGAATCCTTATGCCCATACTTGAAACCAGCACTTAAATATAGCACTGGCTGAATCCTCGTGGTTATACATTTCAGCTGTTTTTTGGGCAGGACACTATGGATGCTAAGCAAAGCACCCACTTTGGAAAAGCGGGGACACAAAGGAAACGGTCCTCAGGGAGAAAAACACAAAACACGCACAGAACAAAACCCACAGCGTTTTACCTCTGGGTGTTCCCACACTTAGGGCTAAATGTTTTTAGAAATAATGAGAATAATACTACAAACATTCTTCTCTCCTTACTCAGCTCCTCTGCGTGTTAGAGGACAAGCTTCATGGAGCGCTTTGATTTTAATTTTTGTTGGAACTGTCTGTGGCTGAATAATCTGCAGTCCAGATGTTGCAACAACAGTGAAGTCCCCTTCAGCATATGCTGAGTATTTCAGGGACAGCAAACAGCTCGCTGTTATGAAATCCTGAACAAGCCTCCTGTCCTTCCCTCCCTTTTTCTATAAAATCCTTCCAAAAAATCACACAAGAAATATGATTTGCAAAGATAGCAGAGGCCAACTGACAACACAAAAGAATTCAGAAATGTTCAAAGGTAAAGAAAACAGTCTGATTCACACCTTCTCCCTCCTACCTGATATGCTCTTACAAAGCTTAAGAGCATTAGAAATTTTTTCCAGTAAGCTTTCAACTTAAAATTCTAAGGGGAGCAGTCTACAAATATGTGTTTTCAGACCAAACATTACAATGCTGAATGGATGACATGAGAGCTGACTAAAAGCTCATACTGAAAGCATGCTCAGCATCTTAATCAAGTGAAATTCATGAGGCATGTAATAGGTGTAAATGGAGGAACATCAGATTAGCAGGCTTATTACAGTATTTAAGCTGGTAGCTATTTGCAAAACATTTTTTTTAATATCATACGGCAACTTTTAAGGATTTCAGATGGAGAAAAGTCTCTCTTTCTGAATGTAATCTTCAATCTATATCTAAACGTAAATGATGGAAACTATACACATCTATTGAACAGTTAAAGGCCTGTGGAAAAGCTGATGACAAACATGCCTTCTGACAAATATTACATTCTTATCTGTCAAATTTCCAGCAAGAATTTCTCCACGAGTTGTAGTTCACAATATTCCATTCAGTATAATCCCACCTGCACTTAGCAAAAGACAAATTCCTCTTCCATCTGCTTAGCAAAATAAAGAAATACTTAATATTCCAGCAACTCTAGGCATGTTTTAAGATGTCTGTACCTGGAATTAATATCCAAGTCATACCACTAAAGATTTTTAAACTTTAAATGAAATCACATCCATCATGCAAAAAATGAAGAAGGTAAGGCTTTCAAGGCTTAGAGGTCAAAAGATGATGCATCGCTGCATAGCACAAATACATACTCATCCCTTTCTAGCCCTGTCAAGAAATCCTTTGAGAGAACTTTGGAAGAGTGGGAACTCTGATAACAGCCTGTTATTAAGGAAGCTACAGAAAACTCTTATTTAAAACAGATAAGCTGTAATGGACAGGAGACATGCAGGGAACAGTTTTCCATACGTCACTACCTTTTCCAGAAATAAAAGAGGACAAAAGAGGAAGAGGCACCTGGAATATTTCAGAGTTGTTTTACTGTAGAAATATTTATAGCCTAGCTTCTGTTCTAGTACTGTGCTGCAGTGTTACACTCATCTACCTCCAAGACTTACATGCAATGTTAGGCTGTAAAACCTTCAAAATACCACACAAAAACCCCCTCTTCAACAAAATTATGCAACAGCATAACAAAAAGCACAATGGTACGGTACAGGCAATACTTTACAGTCTGTTTCCATGGACAATGTCAGAAATCTGCAAGAACAACACCACTAGAAAGACTGGCTGACATGGAAAAAAATTAAACCACCACATGAATACTGACAGAGGAGAGGACAGCACCATTGCCTTCCAATGTCTCATATCCCAAGGGAGATGCTACATATGAACCCAGTCCCTGCTAGATTAACAAACGAATCTGAGAAACACAAACTTTTATCTCCCACATTTTATAATACCGGGCACAGCTGCAGCATATTTTCAAACCACTCCAATGTTGCCCAAGTTGTGCTGACAACACTTTATTAGTAAAGGACGGGTGTATGTATGTATGTATGTGCCCCTGCTGAATAATCACTGCCCCACACTCCCGTTGATACCGTCCGACTGGGTGCATCACGCTTCGGTCTGCGGAGATAGGAATCAGGGCCAGCGTTAACAACAAACACTGCCCTGCTACTCTCACACCTCATAGCCCCAAATAACCGGAAGGGCACCAGACTTGCTGCCGCCGTAAGAGGGGAAAGGGATCTGACAATATAGTTCTTCCTACGCGTGCACAGTGCAGCACAGAGTTAGGATCTGCTGCTACTGACGGCAAACCTGATCCAAGGGTAGGACGTGTTTCTTCAGACCATTGAGGTTAAACCATCCCGTCCTATTTAATCCATTGGGACTATCGGTGCACCAGTAGCAGAAGAGAACCTGAATATCCTACCACATTGGGCTGCAGTAACTGGTAAACCTGGTATTTCCAGACTGCAGTCAAAACAAACATGAGAACAAAATCACAGTCCCTCTCCCTGCCCCCCCTTCCTTTTTAAGCAGCAGTCAAAAGCCCTCTTGAAGCCTTGTTCATAATCAAACCAGTCTCAAAGGCTGGATTTGCGTGGGCAGGGTTGGGATCCTGCAAAATAAACTCTTCTAGTAGTGTTCTCCTCCTGCCTACAAGGAAAGAATGGTTTCTACAGTCATTTCTCCCAGACCACATCCCTTTCTGAGTATGCTGAGGAAAATGCCTAATTCAGCACAGCTGGCCTCACCAGGCTTCCCTGGGAGCCCTTGTACTTTGGGCACTACCTGTAGCCCTTCCTTTAGGAAGGCAATGAATGTTAACACACAAGCTGCCAGCCTACCGCCAGGTATGTTCACTCCGGCCATTCAAAAAGCCGAGTGCGTACAGCAGCTGTTGCAATTCTGCCGCAGAAATCATTCTGCTCTGGTGAGAGCAGATGTTCTGGTAGAGCAGATACCACAGAACATCTTTAAAAAATACCCTTATAAAATCAACACTAAGGTCCCAAGCTGAGTGCCAAGTTATAGTTTGAAACAAATTCTATGATCAAGTGACAAAACTGATTAAAAATGACATCCACTTTACCCAGTTTTCTTCTCTACTGTCCTGTATTCTCCATTCTCCAACGACCTTGGTGCTACAAATGTTTTGTTATGTTACTAACGTTTTGGTTTTGTAATGTAAAGATGGCAATTAAGTGAACTAGACATGCTAGAACCAGTCACGCTTAACTTCCATTCCACCCATAATCAGCTATTCTAACAAAGGGCCTCTAGGAAGAAAGCTGCACTTTGGCTTCTGAAAATTATTATTGTGAAAGGAAAGCTAGAAAAATCATGAAGCACCTCCTGAAATTTCAACAGTGCTAAGGGATAGTGACTTTCCATGTGTTTTAAAACCCTACTCTTTCAACACTCCTAGTGAACTAAGCAAAAAGATTTTCTCTGCTAAAAGTCAAACATTTACTTTCTTCAGTTCTAAATTTTTTGTATTTCAACCAAGCTTCATACACAAGAAAGAAGTGAAATGAAATGATTATTTGTTAATCAAGGTTTGGGATTCTTAATTTGTAAGAAAGATTCCAAAGATACAATAGAATTAACATGAACAACTTCTAAAGGCCAGCTCTAAAACTTCCTCCGCCACATACAGACTTTTGGACAAATCCTGATTTCTCGAAATAGGTAGCTTCCAAAGCTGCTGCTTTTCACTCCAGTGCAGAGTCCTGCTGCATGGGTGGAGCACACATCCTCTCAGGAACTCACTGCAGAGACTGGTACTCCTCCCTCGCTACACTATCATAAATGTGTCATGGATGATTACACGATCAAAAGACATCCCAACGATTTTACTGCACTGACTTGATGACTGGAGAGTAGATTAAAAAAAAGTATCCCATCACATTGTGGGTGTACATCTGGTCACATGATGGGAGGCGCAAGCAGTCTGCAACACAGGACTGAATGTGGAAGCACACCATTCTCATACAAGATGCTGGGCAGCTGCATTTTGGTCAAGTCATGACAGAGACTGAGAAGATGGGATTGATTTGGAAACAGTCCATTTGACCTGCAGGCCAACTTGGCGCGTGTGTAACAATGAACTTCAGGTTGGACAATCCTCCTTTCCGTTGTCCTACATGTGAAATAGCAGACTTCAAAGGAACTGGCATCTTGGATGTGACTTATTTTTTAAGAAACTTTTGGACACATAAGATACTACGACACTCCTTGTATGCCGAGAATGATGGGCTAATTTATATTATTTGCATGCTGCTCAGAAATTAATTGAAACTAAATCAACTATGCAGAAAAGGTTCTTCACACTGAAGAAACCATCACCTGTAAATCCCTTCAAGTACCCCAAAACAATCTCTATCTCTTTAGTTACCTCAAAAATGCAATTTGCAATCCCACTTATATATTCTCATATTCTCCTTCTGAACTTTTTGAAGAACAAAGCTTTGGAAGTTTTCCCAGCTAACTTTTTGAAAGAGCACAGATTCACGCTCCATTAGATTCTGTGATGGTTTAACAGCTGACACAGCAAAGAGGGGAAATAAGGCTATTAATGAAATATCACAATCTCTGTGGACTCGAAGAGCCACAATTAAAAGCAAAGTATGCGGGCTAATGGGGGACTGTCTGAGCTCTCACAGAATCAGAGTGACTCAGCAGAAGGTACTGAGAACCTCCAGTTCCAGATCAATACAGGAGACAAAAGAGGGTGAGGGGAATGGAAAACACAGCAGATCACCACGTACGGAGCTGCTGCCTGGAGTTCTGTGCAGTGCTGTGGTTTAGAATTCACTGCTCAGAAACTGCAACAAGTCACCTCCTAGCCAATCAAAAGCTGTAAGTATAAAAATATATATACATTTTTTAAAGTCTATTCTTCAGCATTCAATGCAGCAAGATGTCTTACATGTCTTTCAAAGAACAGTCTCCTCTATTTTTTTTCTATTTTTGATGTTTATTTTTCACTCTCAGCCTCCTACTGATATGACTGGGAAGCATCTGACAATTTCCCATGCTCCCATTCATCTCTGCATGGTGCTTGAGCACTTTTTCCATTCATCCTTTTCTCCTCCGCCTTCTGCAATTGACTCAAAAGACTATATTACCAAGCCAGGCGTTCACTGATCATAGACTGCTTAAGTCTTAATTACTATACGAATAATGAGCAAACACCAAGTATTTTAAGTATCAGCCAGACAGTACCAGCACCTTCTCCCTCCACCAAAGGGTGTTAGTGTTTTCAAATATCCTAAAAAAGCAAACTGCCACACCTTCCTGCCCAGTCTACTTCCTGAGCACAGAAAGTTTGCAAAGAACCTTTGACTCACACACTTCCAATTGGTTAAAGACTCGTAAAATGGCCTATTAACTTCTTCTACAAAGATTTAAAAACAAACTTGAAAGTTTTTACATCCAAACTTGCCTGATCCATACCTGGTACTGTAATGCATAACCTCACATTAAGGCATCAAAAGACTTAAATTATTTCCAATGTTACAACATATTTATTGTATGATGAACCACTGATCTATTAATCCAAACAAAACAAATCACAGAACTGCAAGCTGAAAAGGAGGGCTGAACTTCAGTTGTAGGAAATTGAGAGTCAAGGTCTATGGCAACACACTCTGAAATATCTCCTAGCTCTTCAGAAGCTACACAGTTTTCATAGAGAGATCCTGAAGTACTCTGCAGAGAATTTTAAAAACTTCTACAAGCACACTGCAAGCTGCCAACAATATCTGGAAGAAAAATAAGAACGGATTTTGTCATTTGGCATCTCTGATCTGAGTGTTCTGAGAAGCTTTATAAGCACTAGTGCCAGGTAATTACGTTATGCCCGTGCTAGAGGCAGGGACGTTGGCCTGGGAGGCTTTGATGGTGCAGTGAAGAAAACACTCTGAGACCTGTAGTGCCAAGCGCCTACCCATTCTTACCTTCAGATTATGAGAGCTCAAATGAGATCGGTGCAACTCCAGTAATGTGAATACACAGAGTTTCAGAAGTGTAGTTTGCTACCCTATGTCATCATATTCATGGTTTTCTACAGCCATACAGTAATGCCAAAAGTATTCCAATAAAATATAAAGAAGCTCAAGAATGTTACTCTACAAGAATTTTAAACTCCATAAATGGGAAAATTAATAGACAGAGAAATACATATTTAGTGATAATGCTGTATTTAAAATATTTGGCATAATATATTCAGTGCATTGTTTTTTACTATCAAAGTTTTGATGAAATCTACTGAACAAATTTCAGGTCCTGCTTAAGTTAAACAGGAAAACTCATCTCATACTGCTTGTTATTTTTAATGCCCATATGACAAGCTTTCCACACCTACATGACGAGGGCAGGAAGAAATCTTGAATCTATTCTGTTGAATCCACAAACACCAAAAATAGGTCAGGATGAAAGGAACAATTTTCAACAAGAAAGGATCTGATCCTTTCGAATAGTTTACTATAAAACAAAGTTGATCTTTTTTTTCCCCTGAAGCTGATTAACTGTGAAGATGTCTGCTTTACTTGCAAGACCCTTTAACATGAAGAGTCACCACCAGCAGGCAAAGGAGCTGTTTGACCTAATGGCCTATTGCCATGTCTGTCTATTCTGATCTTTGAGAACAGGTTTTTTTTTCTTTTAAAGTGTTACTTCTTTAAAGATCTCCCACACTTCCACTAAAGGAATGTACTTTTTCTTTTCCTTTCTTTCTTTTATGGAAAAGCCAATTTCAGACCGCAGTCTTACTTATCTGACAAAAGTTAAACATTCTTTGCCAGTGGCTGCAATTCTACCTTACACAGAGAGGAGGAGGAAACGCCGTACTTACTTGTTAAAAAGGTTCAGTCCAATTCTATAATGGCGTTTCCTGATAACATCATTACTGAAGGCAGGGGAATCCCAGCTGTTACGAGTTTCTTTGTGGTATGTTTGTTTGCTCAAGGTTTGTTCCCTTAGGCTGTCTCTAGAAGAAGATTCTGAGCTGCAATTTATTGTATCATTAGAGTTGGAAGTGCTGTTGATGCTGTCATTGTCTCCATCCGAATAATCAGATTCCGATTTGCTTTGCCTGTTTGCTGTGCCATTTATAGCTAAATGACTATCTATAGGCCTAGGCCTATGTCTTGCGTCTTGTTCCTCTCGGGATATAATCTTGGCAGGAATACTGTGAGGGATGTGTTTTGGGCTTCCTTGTTGACTAGTGATTCCTCGATCATACGCATTTTGTCTCTTTAATGAACCTCTCTCTGAGCGATCACTCAAGTCCACTGAACTGTCACTGGGTGGCTCTATAGTTAGCAATGGCAGATGATCCATTCTCATCCTCTGTTCCTGACATTCCAGTGAAGGGGTGCTCCTGCAGCTTGTATCAGTGTCTATTTTATCATCTTTGTGGGTCATGGACCAGTACTCTTGAGAAGAGTTCACTGATCGAAGCCTCATATCAGATTCTGTGCTGGATGGTCTGTCCACTGACTGGGAAAGGGGAAGGGGTGGGGATAACTCTTCCTCATCGATATATAATGTAACATCACTATACGATGCTGTCATCTCATCAAGCTTCCTGTGATCCACGTTATGGATTGCTGGTTTAGTTTGAGTGCAACTATCTCTTTCCATTTCACGACTTCTGACTTGATCTGGAGTCTGGACTTCATCAGAATGAAGACTACGGCAATTTAGCGCATCATCAATGGACTCTGCAAGAGACTTCACTTGCCTGGAAAAAGCATCCTCCAGTTCTGTTATAGCATCTGCAAAATCAGTAGATGCTGCTGGAGACTTCATTGTAGCTGGCTCTCCAAGGTCACCACATTCAGATTGTACCAGGGATCCCAGTTTTGACCCGTCATTTGTAACAGAAACTTGCTTTCCTTCAAAGTAAGAGCTGTGGACTTTCTCAGGTCCTTCAAAGGAAAACTGCATTCTCATATTGGACAGTACAATGCGTCTTGACATGCGATTTTCAGACATAGAACTTCTAAGACGCTCAAAATTTTTGTTCATCTGATACTGGCGAAAAGCTGTTTGTATAGTACGAGCAGCATGTCTAGTTATGAGACGGCCTCCATATTTCCGTTCTAGCATTTCCACCTACAAAAAGGAAGAAACATAATTGCTTTGTAACTTGATGCAGGTTATAACACGACAAATGTCTTCAAAGTATTAAAAAATGATTTTAAGATAATTATCAAGAACTTTTCACATTGGTGTATACCGTTTTTCAAAGTAAAACTGTGAAGCTCCAGACTAACAACTGCACAAATAACGAACTGGACAGTCATTTGCAAAGTCCACCATAAAAATACAGACACAAAAGTATGGGTATGTGAACCATGTCATACAAAATTAAGGTGCTGGTAATTTGTGTGCATGTCTGTGTTTAAATTTCAGTTTTCATATGTTTAGATTGGCATGCCCTTGTCAAAGCAGACAAAATAGGACTCTAATGTGGCATGATGCAGTTGTTTTTTCTTTGTAGGGAAAGCTGTTGCAAAGGTGGAATTCAGGTGTAACACAAATTGACGTATTTTGGTAATAAATTCTACAAGAGGCAATTGTCTTACCATGCATGTGTCACTTTCTACACGAATAAAAACCAGGGAGCATAGTTTCAGCCAAGCCTGGTATCGAAGGAAATCTGAACCTCCCAGACCACACAATTCAGGAGCTGTTGTTTCAAGAGATTAAAAACATGCACACTGCCTCTATTTTTCAGAGTTTCTAAAGGAAATTTCAAATCTGTTTTCATTTTTGTAATTACATTCAACATTACTAGCATTTCCATTTAATGGAATGAATATGCAAAATAAATACATTATAAATGATATCAATTTAACCTAGAGAAAATGACATTGGAATGACTTTGGAACACTGTTACTCATTAGATATTTTCAGACATTTCCTTCCAAAATATGAAAAAACATCACTTATTTGAAACCACTAAACCAGATGAGTATCTATTTTTAGTTCCAATTTTTTTTCCCAGTATTTAATTTCTGTCTTCCTGATTAGTCTTTGCTGGATCTGTATTATTCATAAACACAAAACACCCATGACAAATCAGTATGTGTAGCAGGACCCATAAAAATGCCAGTTCTCTGGCAGCTTTTTTGCTTATACACATGCAATTTCCAAAACACTCAAATGACTCAAACGTCATTTCTCCACTCTCCCAAATGCAGGTACCCTTTTCCATTAGTCCCTATGTTTTATTTACACGCACACACACCCCATACTTGAGGGATCTCTCTAAGCAACTGTTAAGTTCAGATATTGATGCACAGAGGGCCTTTTTCTCCATTCTGTGTAACCAGCTGCGGTTAAATACTACTAAAAATATTCTCTAGTCCATTGGATCTACTATTTGGGCATAGTTGGAGAAGTATTTTTTTCAGTGCTACTGTGAGGTTCAGCAGCTCCCATTCTCCTTCCACATTAAAAATGATCTCTTTTTTGGCAAGGTTGTTTTTAAATTCAAATCACTGATCTGCTTTTGTATCCGGATGCATAAACCCTTTTGCACAGTTACTGGCATAACTGAGGAAGCTAGCTGCTCAGAACAGGACTATTGCTAAAGAAATGCTCCTCTGACTGTATCTTGAAACTTCGTTCAACTAAACTCAAAAAGCTATGACTGATCTCTGAGCCAGGAATCTGTAATTCTCTGAAAAATTTTCTACATCCTCTTTAACAAGTCATTTAGTCTTTCATCTTAAAGTGGGGTTAATATTACATGTTGCCTGAAGAGGAAATGAGGTTACTTATATGGCACTCTCAATATTAAAAAAAAGAACAATTAAAAACTATCACAACCCTGCCACTGATGTCATACATTTGCTGCCATTTCTATCAGTAGTATACATTAGGTCATGTGTGGGTAATGCATTGTAAGAGATTATTCTGCTGGACTAATCTCAAAACAAACTATGAATTACTCATTAATTTAGTTGCCCTTTCAAAATTAAATGTCAAACCAAAGGAAAAGAAAACTTGTAAAGCTGGTGTGAAAAAATTAAATATAATCTAAAATTCTATAAAATAAACTATCTCAAAAATTGTCTGGACTTTATTCCTACAAAAAGCTTATTGTCCTTTGGATTCACAAAGACAATGACATCATCATTGAGTATCATAAACTAGGGGGTTCTGGTGGGAATTTTAAATCAAGAGTATTTTGGAAACTACCTACATGATTTACTAGACCTGTGGCTAAAATTCCTAATAATTTTTAATGCATATACTGCCTTTGGTTAAAGTCTTAAGACATTTTCCCTAAATAGTTTAAGTATCTTCTGAAATTTCAATGAGAGCTTTTCAAAAGCAGTAAACAACTCTCAGGTATCAATCTTCATTGTGACTTTTTACTGTGAAGGACTCCCTGAACAAATACTAAATAACATCTGCAAACCTGATTCTCTGTCAAACTGGCATAAAAGGACAGGCAGAATTAGGCTCTGTGGAATAGCTGCAGTGCAGGAGACTTCTTTAGTAAGCCTAACACTCTATAGCAATCCCTTAAGCAACATCTAGCAAAAATGACTGTCAAAGGTGGAAAGGCAAGTAATGTTTCAGAGCTCTGAAGGAAGTCCAATTTAATAGCAGAGCTGGCATAAGCTTAACCTTTGGGAAAACAAACAGATGGCAAATGAGACTTAACCCATATGAATTTAACATGCCATCAATATATGGCCCAAAATCAGGAATAGCTTGCTTCCCATCTGCAGCACTTCGCCTGCTTTCATGTTGTCCATGTTCACATACAGTCCCAGCGACTGTGCAAAATACCACAAAGATTCACAGTAAACAAAGTATCATTTGGCAAGAAAGATCTCTAACAAAAACATACACTGATGTGTGAGCTACTGTTCAGCTATCACTGAAATCAAGGGTATACTGCATATTTGCTTACCTGAACTATCAAGACGTTGATTTCTAAAGATGAATATGGAAATTACATGGCTATAAACATTTTTCAAATAAGACTATACTCAGAGTAAAGCCTGAAATGTACACTTGAGGCTCCCTGTCTTACAGAAGTGCCTTCTTAGGCTTTGTTCATTTACACAGCTTCTATCCAGTTGTTAGCAAAGCCTAAAAGAGTTTTACTGGGTTTTACTCAACCAGGCAAAGACCTCAAATTCATCCCACAGATTTGAGAGCACGTTAGTGGCAATAATTTCTTCCTTTCTTTCAGCAGCAACAAAGACATCCTGAGTTTAAAATGACTCATTTTCTTAGATAAATATTTTGCATTGTTGCATTCTTATAAACAATATGAGTCCCGAGTATGAAAACATAATTCCTGGGAGAACTGTTTTCACTTTTAATATTATTAACATCTTTCAGGTGTTTCTTTGGGGGCAGGGGGAGAGAGAAAGCACAGAGAAAAAGTCAGAAAGCTCAGTAATACTATGCTCATATTGACCTAAGTTGGTTGCAGAAAAAATGGTATTTTCAGCATCACAACCCAAGTTACCAGAACATTTTTCCTGGTTTACAGACATGCTGCGTTTTCCATAAGCGACATAACATAGCTCAAATACCTGCTTATCCTGTAGGTCTGAAGAGAGTTCATAGCTCTCAGAAAGTGATCTTGACCTTTTAATAGCTTCTTCCTCTGCTTGTTTTCGCAGAATGGATGTGGAGTGCTGAAGTTTGGGCCTCCGAGATCTTTGTTGCCCAGGGGAGACAGAATACAGCCCGTAAGCAGAATGATCGTAATGGTCCGGGCTTATCGCTGAACTGTGCGTTATAGGTCCTTGATGGTAAGTAGATGGACTATCCAAAGATGTGCCAGTTTCACTACTTGGAGCCTCGCCCTCAACACTAGATGGATAAAGAAAAAACAGGAAAATCCTCAAATAAGTACTGTGTACCAAAATTCTCAGCAACTAATAGCATCGTTTTGCTAAATATCATCTTATGTAGACGTCCAGCACACTGTGTTCAAATGCAAATGCAGTTATTACAGGGTTATGTGGGTACCATGTCAAATACCATAGTTTTCACTGTAACCTAAGCAAATCTCTATTTTTGTTGCAGAGGTCATGTTTAGAGCATGAGTCAAGCAGGAAAATGGAGATTTCAAGCATTACTTAACTTTACCTAGCAATTATTAGTAATATCCTGAGTAATTCACTTAGGAACTGCCACGTAAAATAAATGAAAACTATTCATTTCTTAAAAGAATTTGTTCCACCCATTTCCAAGTTGGTCTGCTTCAAAACCACAGATGCCTATTTGTATCTTCTTCCTTGCTATGACAAATAAAACGGTAGTTTCGTATCATCATATTACAATTCAACATGAAAGTATTATTTTACCTTTACTCAAAGGAAATATGGGATTTAATGGATCTTTTGAGCTACTACGTTTCTAGAAATTAAAGTTGGGAAAAATACCTATAGGAGAACTCTCATCTATTTCTCTGCTAGCAAAAGAATGCTCCCATGGGATATTTTTGGCATGCTTTATAATAAAGCATCCCAAGGGATGATGTTTCTAGCTAATGAAAGGAAAATAGTTTCAGGTAGGGAATACACAGCAGAAGCTATCTGGCAAATAAAACATTCTGTTTTCACATGACTGCTGTTACCGCTAAGGAATAAAAGAAAGAAAAATACTTTATACCAAATACTTTATCACACAACAGTGATAATTTCAAAACCGAATCTTGGTCAAGGCTTATCCCGAAGTAATGATGATTTGTATTTGTCTTATATGTACAGTAACACATTCTCGCACTGCAACAGTGTGTGTGCTCCGAGTCTTCCACAGCGTCTCTTTTCTATACATTTCACATAAATATTTATTATTTGCTTCACCCTGTGTACACAGAGCACTGATAGAGAAACAAACTTTTATTTTTTCAATCACTCAAAAGCCTTAGGAAAAACACATTTGCCCCACACATAAGCATATGCATTTGCACTACTTTCCCTACCTTTTGATTTAAGAACAGGTACATCCTCTAAAGCAGTAAAACTCCACACGCTCTCCCCATGGCTTTTATTTCATGTGCTGCTTTCATTCACACGTGTATGCAAACTTAAAAAGTAAAGCCCTGCTGCTGCCTCTCAGAAACGAAATGCCGCGATCTGCGCTACCCCCGAGCCCGTGCAACCCCCCCAGCCCGTGCAACAGTTCAAAGTACAGAGGGGGTTGTGAAAGGACGCTCGCCACCGGGCTGCACCGCCAGAGCAGAGCAAGCTTAACGCTGACAAAACTCCACCAGCTCGAACAGAGTGTACTTTTCCGTAAGTGGAGGAGAAAAAAAGCCCCTTAGATCTCTCAAAATGTTTCTATAAACATGTAAAACTGAGAGCAAGTCCTTTCTTTGCCCATCAAAATATGACTCTCCCCAAAGGCATTTACAAACATACTTTACCCAAGCTGGAAATATTTTCAGTCCGCACACATCACTTTTTCCAGAAAGGAAGCTGACAGGAAACTAAATCCCTTTCCCTCAATGATACAGCTGGCTTTCAACTTAAAAATGATAAATTAGCCGGAGTTTTGCTGGCGACATTGAAAACGTGTAACCACCCATTAACAACAAACAAATCATTCTCTCTAAAGTATCTATTAAAATAATATTACATTAAAATGTTTCGTATTATATCTTTCGATAATAAAATACATTTCTTCTGCTGACTGGTGAGGCCACGCTATTCTGTTCATCAGGGGTTCCCAGTCAAAAGCCTACTTACGAGCGAGCCTGGGATATGTGTCTCAGAATACACTCATAATAAGCAGGAAGTCAAGAAGCACCAGTATTTCCCCCTTCTTAGATTCTGTGACTTTTTTGTCTTCCTCTCCCCTAAACTGCAAACTATTTAATAATCGTTTTACCTTAATTATAATCTCATGTCAGCATTTTAATAACGATTCCTTCAAAGGATCACTTCAAAACCTTTTTAATGTCGTCAACAATAAGGTTACAGCCCTGGTCAGAAAAAGCTCAAAGGGGGTCTACCTCAAATTCTGATTAAAGTTTGAGGATTTCTTCTTTATTTTTAGTTTGTCTTTTGTAGTTTTCCCAGACATAAATACGATCCTTGAATGACTGCAATGCTTGATCTCATTTTGCTCATAGGCCTATTCCCTGCCATCACGTCTGACCTTTGAAGCAGGGAAGTAATTATCTTTTACAACACGATGCCTCCTGCACAACAGCACGACGGACCCTTACAGCAAACAAGCATGCACAACTGGTACTGCACATTTGAAGGTTTTCTCCCCTTCGACCCTTCCTCATCCATTAATTTAAAATCAGCAGAAGCTTCGTAAGAATAATTTCATAAAAGAGAAAATCCACTGGCAAAGAAAAACAGCTTGCTTTCTTTTTATTACTACTTTATATATGTTCGTAAAAAGGAGAAATATTTCAATAAAGAGGTCTTGTGTGAAGTTTTAAGGACAACAAAATTCACCGCTCCATCACGAAGTAAGTGCGAACAGAGCCCTGTGCAGCAGCAGTACGTATCATATCAGCTCATCCTGTCCACCTTTATTCCAAAAGGCCGCATGTGAAAAGGGTTCCTCTGGGCCACACCAGAGTGGAGACGTGAGCCAAGCACAGTACGTCTATTAGAAGGACCTTTCATCTATCCAGTGATGGAACCACTGGAAAATGGCAACACACACACAACCGGCAGGGACTCTGCTGCAGGCTTGCAACAACGATTAGAGTACGGTCCCCTGTGACTGGGGGAGTAGCTAGACACCTCTCCAGTACAACACCATGCGTCCACCTTGCACACACGTTTTTCGTATGGATGAGCAGATTTTTTTCTCTTCCGCTCTCTCCTCCCCACCAATGCTATACACTAATTCCTGTGATCTTTTACTCTTTCCTTATCTCTTCAATAACCAAAAGCAATCATTTTCAGGTTCTCCAGCTCTAACCATTTTGTATTGTCCCCTATTCTGTTTGCTTCTGCCCATTTTTATATTTCCATGCTTTCTTTTATCACCACCACATATGAAAAGACTAGGCACTACTCCATATTAACAAGCTTCTTGGGCCAGATTGCACACTCTCCCGTAGCTAAGAGTTGCTTAATGGCTGGAAGATCAAACCTACACACCTGAAGTAATCAACTCTTCTCCATCCAAACCTACCAAAGAATGAGGAGGAAATACAAGAACTTTTAAAGGAGCCATTTTATTACTACGCAGCTCCAAAAATGTATTTACAAATAAGGATAAAGCAAATGAGAGTTCACACAGCTTCTGCTGTTTCTTCACTCACCTTCCTCTAAACTTTTAAAGAGACAGTCTAGTCAGGCAGAGCCAGCCAACACTGCTTCATTTCCCCCGATATGGAAATGGCACGTCAATGCAAACTGGAATGTCATCAGACAAGTGGCGGCTGTGCAATGACATGCGGCGACTTCAGTCAAGGGACCTAGCTTCTAATTGCAGCTCTATCACAAGGAATGTGGCAAGCAGACCCAAATTTTCAAAAAAATATTGCTGATTTTGGATTTCTAACTTGGAATATTCAGGACCTGATCTTCCAGAACTACACACTCTAGGATTCCAAACCAACAGAAACGCAAATCAACAACTGAGCACAGAACACCTCTGAAAACCAGCTTCCAGTTATCTCAAGGCAGGCACCTTCCTTCTAAAAGGAATTACCATTTCCAGAAACACAAGAGCTACCTTTCTGTTCATTAGCTTCCTCTTCTGTAAAAGGAGGCTTTTAAATTAACCAGGGATTATAAAAAAGAGCTAGGTCTAAATTCACTGCACTGCATAAAACAGAGAATATAACACTGACTCAGTCCCAAGTAGGACTAGGAATAGAACTTCTTAACACAGGTCTCTGAAGTGAGGCATCTGCCATTGACACGTCCAGTGGAACTACTGACCATTTCAGCACTTAAAAAAATTAGTGGATGAATCTAGTTTATCTCTCTGCAACATACAATGGCATACTACTAGGGAGAGCTTCAATATGTTCAGTATTGCAATCGTGTAACACCAGGACAATGGAAAACAGCTGAAGTCAACCTTTTGTTTTGCAGACTCCAATTGTAGTATCACATTCCTGTCTCAGCAGAAAATAGAGATTCATTATATGACAAACCAGGAAAAAAAAAAAGAGAAAGATTTCTTGCCAGTATTTCACAGAAAAGCATAGGATGAAGCAGCTAAACAGTGAAAATGGAAAACTAAGTATTTAAAGTAATTAGTACTATGAACATGATTTTGCATGAACAAAGGTTTAAAACAGAGCTATGAAAAACACGTTTCTTTCTACATCTAAATTACTTTCTTGGAAGAGTGGCCAGCACTGACTGAATCAGTATTTTCTGAGAAGCTGACACTGGAAGTTTCTGCCTGCATAGACATCAACTTGTAAGAATGTTTAAAAAGCCCCCAGTATTTTAACGACATTGGGAAGAAAAAAGACTTCAATAAAATGGAAACAGACTGAGTACATAAATATCTCCATAGATGCATAAAACTACTGGTGAAAATCAGATCAATTTTACTTTTTCTAAAGAATACAAGCCAGTACAAAACATCAAATATAGATGGATTCAAGCATTTTCCTCTTTTTTGCATGCATGCCTCTAGATTTCCTGCAAGACCTAAGCCACATGCTCCACAAACATCTTTAAATCAGAATACACCAACTGAAGGAACATACGTGCACGTGAGCAGGACGCGTTTGCTTCATCAGCAGGGCAGTGAGATAGGGCTCACCCCGCAGTGCAGCTCACCCTGCATTTACCCATGATGCACGCGGAGCACAAGCAGCTACAGAAGCAAAGCTCACTGCTCTGTCTGAACCAAAGAGTAATACCCATGTGCAGGCAGTGGCTGCCAAAAGCTGATTTTCTAACTAATTTGTCTAGATGTCAAGGCTGAATAACGTGGTGCATGGCTGTATCTTTTGGACTAAAGTAGCATACAATAGACCCAGGCTAACAAAATACAAAGTGGATGCTTTTGCTAATTGGAAAGAGGTCTATTTTTCTTAAAGTTATTTCCCACTCTTCAGGTGGCAGGTTCATCTCAAGAATTACCTATTAAGGAAAAGATCTGTCCTCCTTCATCCATCTGACTCTCCCCAAATGTAGTTGTACAGTTAGCTTAAGATACCCTTTATAGCTGCAAATAGAGCTTTTATAGTCCACAACCAGAACACAGTATTTCTTCTCCTGGTGTAAACCTGGCAGGTCTTCTCTACCCTGTGTCTCAATTTATACCTTCAGTTAATACTTCTGATCACAAAGGCTACACTTAGCTAATTGCTTAGACCACTACTGTATTTTAAAATATATTATTCAGAATGTCTGAATATCTACCGCTACTCTTGGAGATTTATTTTTTGCTTTTATATTCATACCTTCCCTTCCTTCCAAATCTTGTCAACTATTATCTTAGCAAAACAAGAACAAACAAAATAAGGGCAAAATTTTGCAAAACCAAAACTCGGACATTTGAGCTTAAGAGGAGAAACTGAAAGGGCCCTCAAGCCCTAAATTTCAGTGAAGAGCAAAGCCCAAGCTTTTCCATAAGTACAGATTTGCTCATTCCACTGACAGTAATGGCAAAATGATCAGAGAAGCTGTGAGTCTAGATCCAGGGGCACAGACATTTAACTCTCAGAAAGGCTACACTATGAAAGAAAGAGATGGCAACCAGAAAAACAGAAACCCATTTTGTACTGAGGCCCACTGGCTTATCTTTAAAATGATGCGTATGTGAAGATGAAATATACAGCTCAATAACATCAGATGCAAGGATTTATTCAGTATTCCCAGTCACCCTAAAAAACTCACATTTTACCAGTAGTGAAGTGTCCCAGTGTGCATGTAGGACTAAAACACAAGGATGATGAGAACATATGCTTACAGAAATCATCCAAATGTTCAGGCCAGTAATGCTGTAGATTTTGCTTGGAACTAAAAATAACAAAGAAATTCAACATGCTTCTAAATAATGTAAAAGCCAAACCAAAACTGCACGCAATATCTTAAAATAGACCCAAATGACCCACTGAGCGAAACAGTAAAGATTTGAGAAATGATTTTACCAATGAACATTCTCTGAAATCACTGGTTATTTTCATCATCCATCTAGAATGGACTTTCAACAGTGTAATATAAAGACATGAAATTGAAAACAGGCCCTAGTAATTAAATGGTACATGCATGAGAACCAATCAGCATTATATTCATTCTGTAAAACATTTGTTTTGAATAATGAAGAGAAGTATGACGACACAGTAAGTTTGGGCTTCTACACCTTAAAAATGGTTTCCATAGACTATCATCTCCATAAAAGAATGAACATGAATTCAAACACAGCAAATCCTTTTACCCCTAAACTGTGGAAGGTGTGCACGAGTATTATGAATAGAGTATAAAAACAGCCAATTTCTCTTCTTTCTAGTCAGCATCAGATGGTAAAACCATTACTCAGCTTCACCATGGCACCACCCTGTTCCATTTTTTAGGAAGCAGACAATTACTGAAGCATCACCGCGGTAGAGCACCACTTGTCAGAGATGGCAGTCAAGACTCCAGGCAACCCACATAACCTGAATTCAAACAGAACCTAACAAAGTATTTACACATTCAGGATTTCATATTTTGCTTCAACTGTGGAGCATTTGCAAGAACTGCTCTTCATGAAACGTTTTCAGTCAAATCTCTCCTTTCTCTACTGTTAACTTGTCTACTCTTCCTTGAAGCCATGTCATTTGTTTGTCACAGAAATATTTCTATCCATAAACATTAACAAGGTGTCTACAAATGAAGTATCTAAATACCTTGGGATTCTCCCATATGATTTATGAAATGGATTTAAATGCCAAGCTAACAGTGAAGCTTTCTGAATGAAACCTTTATTTCATAAACATGACTCCCAATAAAACTTCCATCCCAATCAAAAATAAATATGCTATATAAATATGCCCAAATGCCCAGGAAAAAAGAAGGGCTACCTATTTCTTCTACCCAACTACCTCTTTTTCAAATCTGGAGGTTGAAAAAGTCCAACTCCCATCATAACTCCTAGTTACATATATCCACTTGAAACGGATCCAAATTTTCTACCTAGCTCAGAGAACGCACCCAGAAGCCACCCATGGAACTAGCTCCAAGCAACAGAGAGGCCCAATGCAGCTGCTAGAGCAGCTGCTGTGCCTAGACACTCCCTATAGGAAATCTGGAAAAAACATTCAAATGGCAAAAATGTTTAGGTCAAATCAAGGCATTCCACATAGGGACAAATCTTTAAGAAAATTCATTCCTTGCCTATAACTTTGCCCTTGCAAGGGCAACTAAGCCCCAATTTAAATAAGAAATTTTAAACCACAATTACAAGCAAAACACTGCTAAGTAAAACTATGACTCCCCATCTGCAACTTAATCCAAACGTAAGTATTCATTCGACACAAGGGTGCACCCCACTGCTTCAAAGTTGGCTTAGATTTCAATACCTGTGGTGCATTCCACTATACATGAGGGGGTGTATTTAATTAAAGCTCTGATGTGTGCATTGTATTATCTCAAATTACTCTCCACAAAAAAATCGTAATGTAACTTCAAATGCGAAACTAGCCATATGCAGTTCATATAAACTAGTTCTTCAGTATTTTTTTTCCACATTACAGTATTCCCCACTGGAGTGAGAATATTTGAACAAAAGTATATTATTAGCACCATTTGCAAGAGATTAGGATCTAGTTCTCATTACCATTTCTGTTTTGTACTATTCTAGTAAACAAAAGTCAGTTATATATAGAACTTACACAAATCCCAAATTCAGTAAAAGTAATAACATTAACAAACCAATCTACCTTCAAATATCTGCTGCCAACAGTTCAAAGTCATCATGATGGACAAGAGTATTCAGTCACTGACAAAGGCTTTGATCCAGGAAAGAAATACTGACCAAATCATTTTACTAAGAATGCACTTTAACAATTCAGCTGTTTCTGTTAAAAACAAACGAAACCTTTGAATGCGCATCAAAGTAATGTCCCAGGTAATTCGTCTTATTGAAGTTAAATATTACTGCAAGAAAAATCCAGACAACATTTGCATGTTTCTCAGAAGTGAACAGTAACAACTAATAAACACACCAACCACGCTCTCCTGTAGAGTTGTGTGTGACAGACTGCCAGTAACACCCAGGTTACGCTGGAACAGTCCCAGCAGTTGAGTGAGAACGCGCAAGGTTCCAAGGACAAGTACTACTATGTGATCGCAAAAATTTCATTTACTCACTGGTCCAAATCCTGTATTCAAGCTTACAGGGAAACTCCCAACACCTACTGATTTGGACACTACCAAATTTTAATTCTCACTAAATAACCCCATGGAAGTCATTAAAAAGCACACACACACACACCCCTCTTTTCTCCACCCTGCATTTTGACCCACAATCTTATATACCACTAACAACAATGGAGAGTAGGCAAAAAAAAAAGAAGAGAGAGTCTTCTCCCCGCTTTGAAAGGGAACGCAGGAATTAATGCACCGTTTTTCAGAGCAGGATGTGCACACAAGCATGATGGAAAAAAAAAACCAAACAGAAATCTACTCAACTTTTTCATTTTTGAGAACAACCTTTATAATAGATTTAAGCACTAAAAATATCCATTTGAAGAGAGCTTACTTGAGATTATCTTCAGCTTCCAAGGAGGAGGAGGAAGGTTAAACTCCTTATCCATCATCTTTGTCTAAGTCAAACAGTGACAGCATGTTGACTAGCAGATAAGTATCTACCAGAGCAGAGAAGAAAACCCTCCCCCATCCCAGTTACTGTATTATGAAGCCTGTCTGCTAACGACAAAGCTTTATATTATTTTCATTATTTAGCAGTTCAAAAATATCAAATGAGTCTGACAGCATCAACAGACTTGCACACAGCTTAGAAACATTAACTCCCACCCCAAGTAGGGAAAGAGAATGTCACTCCAGGGCTAATCTGTGCTAATCGCCACCAAATACATGTTTGCTTAGCAGTGACTGTATTCCACATTTTACACTTGTTAAAAAATAGAGAAAATGTTATTAGCAGAAGGAGACTACACTAATAATTTTAGGCTTGTAACTAGAAGAGGAGTTCTCAAATTTAGAAGTTTTATAGAATTTTTATGGTGAGCTTCTCAATATGTCAGCATAAATAAAGCATGCTAACATTAGAAAATGTCATGAAGGCTTCAAAAGGGTATTTACCTTCTTATGGGGACTAAAGCTAACAAGTAAGTTTATCTGTGGTATCTGACTATTTAATTAAACCTGTGAAAATCTACCTACCACTACAGACTTCATCCTGTTCCTCCTGTGTAAAGTACTCCTGTAAGTACTGTGTACTTACACAGTAAGAGAAATTTCACAAATTCACAGAGCTTCTGAACAAAACCGTGGCAGCATTTGACCTCAACTATTCATTATTTATTCAAATATATTATTCAGCATTTGGAATTCTCTTATTTAGTGCACATATGCTATATACAACATACATTTAAGATAGTAAGATATTAACATGCGTTCTAATGTTTATATTATCTTGACATGACCTTTAAACAATGCTAATTTTAAAAACAGAGATTTAGTTTCTACAGCTGAGAAAGAAACGATTTGCATGCACAGCTGAAGCAGCATTTGCTGTAATGCAAAAATCCTTGGCCTCCTATACCAGCCAACCTTGTATTTCACCTCTGCTGCTGACCTCTGCTGTGGCTTCAGCTGTTGTGTCAAGCCAACTGGAGGAAGAGGTGATGCTGAATGACACCGAAACAGAAATCAGCTTGCTGGCATTTAGGTTCTGTAAGAAATTAAACAGCTTTCTCTTCCCATTCAGGCCTTGGTAGACAATATTCTTTTTTTTCCCCCTTTATAGGCTGGTGTTTATCTTATAGGCTGATATAGCATAAACATGAATTAAAGATCCTTAATGAAATGCTATGTACTGAGTGGGAAAGTGTTCTAGGCACTGAAATTTCACATATAAAACAAAACTATAATCTTAGATCAAACGTACTTGATAAAGTCTATCATTTGACTCATTTTAACATTTTGTCCTGTTACTATTTGAAAGGGTAATAAATAAAGTACAGTATACGAAGCTGGGGAAAAAGTTTGAGCAGGCCAGCCTTTTTCTTCAAGTCCATCTGCATCCTTGGGCAGCGGAAAATTAAGAATCATCAGTTAAAGGGCATGCAGAGGGCCCATGCAACAGGAACGACAAGAAAAACAAACATTGTACTGGATAAAGTCACAATCACCTCACAACTGTATTTATTTTAGACCATACTTTCCACTTACGCAGCAAACAAACATTACACCAAAAAACCTATTTAGAACAACCAAGGGATCCCATTTTGGTTAGTTAATAATATACAGTCATTAACTACTGAAGCGTGCTTTAAAAGAGTGTGACTGAAACAGAATACTTTGTTCTCGCACTTGGATTGAAGTAGTGATCTGCTAAAGTTCTTCCACTTGTAAATGTAAGATCAGAATGTTCAACTTCTAGCAGTTGTTTGGATTCTCCCTAAAGTTACAGGTAAATGTTATGAGGTTATAGAGCGATACACTTACAAAAGCCAAAATCCAAACGGAAGATGAATTGTTAACAGTCAAACCAGAAAAAGAACTTTAATTTTACTGTATATGTAGACACACACACACTTATACACATGTATATCTATATATGCATACATAAATATTGCTCAATTTTAACACTATGCAAACCCAGCATTTTGACTTCCTACCTTGTGTCAAGTTTGGGGGGTGGGGGAAAGACAAACCCCATTAAGTGTTAAGAGAAAATAACGGAATTTCAACACGCAAAAATGCATACAAGCACTCCCAGCATACAAATGCATACAATCTCTCACCTGGCAGGAAAGAAAATGGATAAATGAGAATACAGAAGCCCTTGTCCTGCTTCCAATGAAGTGTACAGCTTTGCTATTGACTTCAGTGAGAACGGGAACTGGCCTTGAGCACTCCTCACACTCTGAAAGAGGTCTATGCTATAACCTACTGGAGCAGAATCACTGCTAGAGCAGTCTTTAATCACAGACAGCCTCATGAAAGTGAGGTTTTTATCCTCTGCAACACATCCCAGGTTTGTATCAAAGTGTACAGTGCATAATAGTTAAGGAAACAATATGGTAAGAGATCTTATGTTTGCAGTACGGAGCCTGGTAGTAAAGACAATGTTTTAAACATTACTTAGATCCTGGGCAGTCTGTTCAAATACAGAAGATACTTGCAGACATACTCAGAAAGATATCTAATTCCTTACTGCATGTAAATCTTTACTCTCAGTCCAAACAAGACCCCAGAAGATTCCCTACAGCCTCTGAATCAGTTAAAGAGCTGACAAATGCTTTTTCTCATTCCCAAACTTCCTTCCTTTTACATTTCCTCTCCTTTATGCTGAGCCGGTACATTTTAACAGCTCTTTCTCTGTTAGTAAGGAATTAAATACAGGCTTTCAGTAGGAGCTTGACCCACCTCACTGATCACAATAAAAAAGGAACACAGGTAGCAATTCCTGTCTCAGCAACCTATACATGCTATTTCAAAGCTTACTGCAAGCCAAGAATTCTCTCCTTACAAAGCCTATATATTATCAAATTTTAAGTTCTGCCCCATATTATGAATAATTTTATAAGCTACTTTGGAGCAATACTTAACAATAGAGCGTTCATTGCACATACACAGAACTAGAGTCATGGGTAGTTTGCACTGCAGTGCAAGCTTCAGAAGCAGCTTCATTTAGATGCAGCAGACAGATGCCCAGCACAGCTCCGTAACTCTTGCTCCCAGGACAGGCAACCGTTCCTGGCTTCTGCTGATAGGCCTTGCACCAGCTGGGGACTGCACGCAAGGCTGATCAATGCTACCACAACCCCGTCCAGTGTGAGAAGGGGCTGTAACACAAGGCTCCACCATTTTGCCAGCCTTACAATACATGTGGAATCACTAACAGAAAGAAGATGCTCCAGCAGGAATCTCTCTCTAGCTGATGTAAAATCACTTTGCGTTGTTTCTTCTGAAAAGTCAAGTTAGCAGAATGGAGAGTTTGGGCTTCTGGTTCATTAGAAAAGAAGGGGGGGGGGTCTTAAAGAAGAGCTTGGATCATTATTAGACTTTATAGGCTCTTCACCATAACTTAATTCACAGTTCTTTCCACAGTAGAAAATGCTCTTTTAGGACAACAATAAAAGTCCAACTTCTGAAAACAACAGCCACCATTTTGGGAACCAAAAATGAAGTATCATACAGGCTCTTTACATACAGATTTTGGAAATGTCAATCAAAAAGTCAGAAGCATGTGTAACATGCTGCACTCTGATAGCACAAGAAAGCCTAAATTTTTTTCTTCTTCTTGATTAACCTAATCAAAACCATCTTAATCATGTTTTACTAACAACAAATCCAAGCCTGCAACAAGTTGCAACCATTTGTGACAATTACCAGTAAATGCTGAGCAACCCTCTGTTCTCCATCAGTTCCACAAAATATTAACTAGTAGTATCAATAGGAATCTATGAACTGAAAAGGTCAGTTCTCCAAAAACTTCAAGCATTATAGTCAGCTCCTTTTTGAAACCACTGCTTCTACCAATGCTTCACAACACTGGCATCTTACAAACAAGGCTCACAGAATAAAATGCAAGAAAAGAATATATAAACAGCAATACTGAACTTTCTTTTGAGGATTCAAGAATAGCTAAAAATGTTATCTAACATTCAACACCCTGTGAAACGTCATTAACTTCAAAGCATAAGTCTCACCCCAGTCACCTCCGGAATGGAAATTCAGCAGCTGTTTAACAGCACAGCACAATAGTGCAGAGCCACATAAGAAGGAAGATAATTTTTATTCCCAGTGGAAAGTGCAGAGAGAATTTAGGCTGAGAGAAAAGCTACTGCTTCAGCTACTAAGCTGAAGCATGACCAGAAAGTCAGGGGTTTAAACAGGCTGTTCTTTTAGAAGTACTGTGACAGCAGGATCAGGCACATGGCTGTCCATCGCATTTGAATGGTGACTTCTGCAACACAACCTCCACACGTGACAGGGGAAACACTGTCTTCAGTACTCCCCTAAAAGGCAGGAGTGCATCCAGCTAAGTCACCCATTCTTTCCTGGAGGCTTTCCCTCAGAGCCCTGTGCAAGTACCGACCTGGCCTGCCCCTGCCTAGGCTCAGGAAGACTGACCGGACAGCAACAGCAATTGTTACAGCTAGAGGCTACGACAAAACGAACACGCTAACTCAAGTTAAATGCAACACAACACACAGCAATGCTCAGAGCTACAGCTGCATTTAACTCCCCAAGTGGTCTGAGACTGGTAGATCAAGCTCGGTCCATTCTGGTATCAGGTTGGGAGTGAAAACGGTAGGAGTGTCAAATTGTGAACTTTTCCATAGTGCAGATCTAGGATTAGCTGTAAGTACTTCTGTAAAAGATACCCTGTAACGAAAAACACTCTGGGTTTGTCTGGGTTGTCTTCTTTCCTTTACACTGCATGAAGATGACCTGAAAGGTCGCATATGTATCACCAAGCAGAAGCAGCTTTGTTTTCTTTTTCTCTCTTCCTACCAAAACATTTAAACTCATGACATGTCTGTCCTTGTTAATCCAACAGATCTTATGGACAACTGAAGTTTTTAGACTAAACAATCCAAGTTCCTCTCAAAAGGATTAATCATCTTTGTGATTCTTCTTCTACTGCCTGCCCTGTATTTAGTCATTTATATAAAGGAAAACCAAACCATAACCATTACATTTTGTTTGTGCTTGCACAACACAAGGCTAGAGGGAATTGGGTCCTTTGTTTTTAAGCACAAGTTTAACTCAGATGACACTGAACTACAGAAAAAATCTGATTAACAGATATACAACATCAATTTCCTGTATTAAATGTTATCAAAGCCATCATTCTAATTTTCTGCTTCTCCTGCACAGACAAAAACATTTGATTTTTTAGTCACATCAAATGCTTTTATATACATATATATATATAAAGACATCTATACAAATATTTTATGAAAAATTTTCTAGTCTTTTGTCTATTATAAGGAAGCAAAAGATTTGTTTAGCCAAATTTGTAGTCGCCCTTAATGTAATACTAGGGCTTTGTGCAACAGTGGATTAAAGCAGCATCTGTTCTGCTCTGGAAAACTGAAGTCAAATCACAGCAGTGCAGTAAACTTGCCACCTCTATCTGTACCCTAACTACTATTGTTCCTCTCCCAAAATAAATAAACTAAAATAAATTCCAGCAAGACATAAGAAGTGTTACTGGTATGTGACTAAGATTTTTTTGATTAATAAGTGTTGCTAAAAGCCCATGATCAGTAATTACCTTTGCACAGCAAAGCTGTATGAATTAAACAAAATCTGCATTTACTTAAGTTTTGGTATTAGGTGACAATATACAAGATGCTAAAAATTAATTTTCAAATTCTTTCAATCTTGTTAGGCAAGAAAAATGTAGAAGCAAAACTGAGAATATGAATTTGGCCTGTGGCCCATATTCTGTTTAAACACAAGTGAAATTTAAACAAAGCATTGCTAACAAAAACAACATACCAACACACAGTTTCTCCCCCAACCCATATGATTCATCTGTTCGTAATTCCAGCTGTTCTTCTGTTGATCAGGGGCACATCCTCACATATTTAATGTAACAAATAGTGCAATCAGGGCTCCATCTTGACTACAGTTTCTGAGATCTCCTGCAGCTCTGTTATTAAATAAACATAAAAGCTGTAATTGATTGACAGCTACTGTGATTAAAATATGTCTGCTCTGAAATTAATGACAAAGTTGCCATTGATTCTGATGGAAAAAAAATTATGTAAATGCTGAAAGAGTAGGAGAATTGCATCCTTAATGTCTTTCACAAATGATGGTAAATCATTGCAATGGAGAGGCATAATAAGCACAACCCAGCTAATCTATGTGTCCATGCTTCATAACGCTTGACGTAGAGAACTGTTTTTATCCTCCCCAGGTAGTGATCCTTCGTATTTTTTGAACACACAGAGAATGGGCAGGGTAGGAAGAACTGTTCCTTTGCACGTCTCAGAATCAGGCAAAAACTGGAGTCGTGTGGGTGTGTGACAAAGAGGGCGGGTTAGTCTGCTGTCCCCCCGCGAGAATCCTGAGATTCTCTGAAGACCTAGTGGACAACTTCCAGGACAGCTTTATGACATTACTATTTCCAAAAAAAGCTGCCCTAAAAGTGGGCTAAATCCAATGCTACTCATTAAGAGTAAAGGAGCTGAGGCTATAAAGTTAAGGCAATGCAACGTCTAACACCACACAACACGCAAGAGGATGTACTGTACAAGGAAAGCGGTCTCAATTCTAGCATTATTTTTCCCAGTGCTCAGCTGGAGATGCCTGCAGTCTGAGTTTCAGAGGTGTTAAACATCAAGAAGCACAACTGAAATCTGAGGACATGTTAAATGCCTACGGGTAGCACTGCAGAAACAAGTACCGGTTTTGGTCCACGATGACACCTGCATCCAACAGGAGACTGGCTACTTTTAGGCCCCCTTTCAGAATCACAGCTACTTCCTACTGGTGTTCAGGGCAAAGGCACTTTGCAAGCAGGGTTAGAATAATCTCACAAGTGCACTAATCACCCACACAAATTGTGAAATCTTCCTGTTCAGAAAGTTTGATCTTTGACATTTCATCTTTATACTTCAAAGAAAATCTCATCAGTATAAAGACCACCTGTGTTTCGGAGTTGTAGTTCCACTCTTAGTCCTGGCACCTCACATTTAGACCCTCAAAGAATCTCAGCCTCCAAGTGATGGATGATTATTTTCATGATGAAGACTCCATATTTGCAGGAATACCTTCTATGACCCCACGAATAGAAATGCAATTCTCTTCAGATAATTTTCATTTTGAAATGGTCACCGGGTGAGAAAAACCATGTAAGGCGGTGGTGCTGTCTATCCTAAGAAATTGCTTCTCAATTCTCAAGCGAAGCACCCTGTCAACTGTTAGTGATCGTATCTTCTCCATCAGAGAAGGGCTGCTTGCCCAGCAGCGATCCACAATAACTCATCATGCCAACTGCTAGGGATGCTCAATATAGATTTGTAACAAGAACAACAAATCAGAGTTCCAGTTCAACTTGGTAGTTGCACTTTTAAGTCAAAAAATGAATCCTTTGGGTTTCCTTACCTGAAAGGTGCAAATTATTCAGCAGAACTGAAACGCAAATTGTGTATTAACTGCATCAGGATTCCCAGACAGCTTCCAAAAGGGCAAAGAAACAAACTTTGTTGATATGCTGAGTATTAAAACCTCCACTGGTTAACTCAGCTCTTGTACTAAATTTGCATCTTTGAGGATAACAAATTATTTCATAGGAGCACAAATATGAAGCAAACTGGATGACACTGACTTCGCGCACAAAATCTCAACACTGCCTAGGCCACCTATTTAGCCAGGAGAACAAAGCCTGCTGGCTCCCGTATGACAGTACCACCACCACCACCAATTTCAGGAATTCAAACAGGAGATCACAACAACGAAACAAGTTTTGTACAAAAGAAGAGGTCATTGTAATCAGCAAGACTGACATGCTCCAAAAGCACTAGACAGACGTAACGAACTCCATGTTTATACGAGGGATGTCTGCCACAGGAACAGACACAGGTACATACAACTATCTGAACCAAGTGCTCAGCAATTTTTCTTTTAAGGTAGAATAATCAAGTTTAACTGAAAGGAAGAGCGCAATGCGCAAAACAATGCACAAATGGAGAAAAAAAGATTGAAACAATGACCATGTAGCAAAATAACTGTACGAATACAGGCAATTTGCCATTAAAGTAACATATGCATTATGTTATGCAGCAAACCATGCCATTGTAATGTCATTTATGCAAACTTTACCAACTCCACACAGCAAACTTTCCATCTGAACTTTATATTTTCTCAAGGGTAAAAACTGACCTAAGGATTATTAAACGTGTGACTGTAAGCTGTACTAGAAAACATTTTTCTTATCAAAAAGCATTTTCCTTTCTTTTATAGAAAAGACATTTTTGTATTCATATGTAGCCACACTAAGCCTACTCACTTCCTCCTTTTATACTATTTTCACACACACATACACAATTTAAGACGTTGCATATATTAACTTAAAACTGGATGTTTCTTTAACAGCCAATCAGTTCAGAAGGTAATGAAATTATTTCTGTAGTAAACTCTTACGCTGTACAGAAGATACATTTATTCTGCAAATCATTTGCCGGAGCAGCTATTTCAGCCCACCAGAACTTACAGCACTGCACACGAAAAGCGTGCCTGTGCGCTGGCTTGTGTATTTAGTCGCGAAGTGGTTTATATAATAGCATACTGCATTTTTGTAATTTTGGCACGCGCTATTTAAGTAGTTAACTACACCACCATAACAAGACACGCTCCTATGTGCGCATCAACACCACACACGATTTTCTGGGGGTCGTTTCTCCTGCATCAGTCACCCAGCGTGCCTACTTTAAAGGCCCTTGGACTGAAGTTTTTTTTTTGGGGGGGGGGGGGGGGTGGCAGCGCGGGTCGCGACACGGCGCGGCGGGAGGCGCCGGTGGGCCCGATCCCGGCGGCGCGGCTCCGCCAGACGCCGCCAACTTAACAAAGAGCGGCGGGGGCACGGGCCCGGCCCGCGCCGCCGCCAACGGCCGCCGCCGCCAACGGCCCCCGGCCGCCCCGCCGGCGCTTACCAGCTGTCCAGCTCCAGCTCCAGCAGCGACTGGGTGCGCTCCGAGCTGCAGTGCAGGCACCACATGGCCGGGCCGGAGTCGCAGGCGGGCAGCCCCGCGCCGCCACCATAGCCGCCCGCCGCCGCCGCCGCCCCGCCCGCCCCCCTGCGCGCACAGGCCGGGGGGCGCCGCCAAGCCGCGCGGGCGCGCGCCCGGCCCAGGCTCGCGCCCCAACGCCGCCGCCGCCCGCGCGCAGGCGCCGGCAGCGCCAGGCCGCGCGCGGGCGCGGCCGGTTTCCCGGGCAACGCGCGGGCGCCAACGGCCGCGGCGGGCGGAGACCGCCTCGCCTCGCCTCGCCGCTCCCGGCCCTGCCGCCGCCCGGGCGCAGCGGAACCGGCTTGTAACCGGGGTTAGCGCCCGGGGAGGGATTAAGCAGTGGGAAAGGCGGCCGCGGGGCTCCGCGCAGCTCGGGTGGGCTGTGCCGGGCCCCTCAAACCACGCACCTCTGGAGCAAAGTGCCGGGCGGCCCAAGCTGGCCTCGCACTGTCCCGAGTCCATCAGCCTCAAAAAAGAAAAAACGCCAAGCATCTTTTAAACTATCTTTAGCCATACGTTGGCACTCGAAGCATCTGATAGAAGCAGATAAGCCCCCTGCGGCAGAAGGTTCGGCCGCCTTTTGCCTGGCGCTTCTGAGGGCCGAGAAAAGCCCGGGGAGAGCGCAACATAAAACAGCAACGCTAAAAATATTTCCGATGCACCAGAATAAGAACAGAAAAAATAACTTAGCTTCTTTTTAAAAAATTCTAAATGCAATGACAGCAGCTGTGCTGGTGGCAAGTATTCTGCTAATTTTCCATACGCTTACTCCAAGGCACGCAGCTAGGCAAGGCAATTCAGCACTTTTGTCAGCACCGGAGTCTCTTGAAACAATAGCATTTCACTTTCCCTGTTATTGTTCTAAATATTAGCACAATGATCCAAAGGCTGCTTACTTTCGATAAAACATTATATATATATATATATTACACTAGCACGTGATTGTTAGAGGTTTGCAGTTTTGCAAGGCAAAACATTACTTTGGTCCTGTGAAGCACACACATAGCAAATGTACAGCTGGTAACGCAGTAATGGCTATCGAGGCCTCCTGGCAGGAGAACAACAGACAATTTTGAGAGGAATGATAGACTGATTAACAGAAGAAATGCACCCATCAAAACTAGAACTTCGGATAAAAATAAATAATTCAAATAAGTTTCAAGGTCCTTTCATCCTTTGCTATCCCATTATATCCTAGTCTAGAAAGACTGTAGATTCTGCAATATCATTTTCTATCTATTTTAACAAAATTGCTTACTCTTCATGATGCTTTCCCAGCCTTCCTCCCAAAAAGCCTAGAACAGCAAAGTGTCTACAGCATATCCGGAAGGTTAACCCAAGCTCGGAAAGCCTCAGGAACAAGCCAGTTCCACAACTCGTCTTTCCCAGTCAACATCACCAGATCAGCTGGCCGCTCCACCTTAACATGCAGCAGGAGTTCCTCCTCCCAGCTAGACCATAAATAGTTTTGAAGAGAACTTGCTAAGCAAGAGTTTCTTTGGTGGACTAGTCTTACAGCGCTTTTAGCTTTACAGGATAACAACAACCCAGCTGAAACTCCACCATAAATCCAGCAGATAAATAGTGCTACCTACAGGTACAAAGAAGTTAGTGTCTTGAGAAACAGTAAGTCCCCTAGAGTTAATACCCTGCAATAACACAAAAAAGCAAGACTGGTTTTGAGTTTTGAGTTTCCTGTGAAAACGTTTAACAGAATCATCAGAAACACTTGCTTTCCAAATAAGTTTCTCTTCATCAAAATAAGCATTATGTCTACGTAAGCTGAGCAAACAGCCCAACCACAGACACCCCTGGGCGTCATTCGATGCCAGAGGACTGGAGAATGGGAAGCTAATTTAGAAAACAAGAACCATTCTTGTAGGGCGTTTTTCCATTTTATTTTTTGGTAAGTTCACCACAAAAGGCTTCATTCATAATCATTTGCACAATATTTATTGAAGCTTTCTGTGGGGACAGAGCAATGTGCAGTATACTTTTTAGGAATAAAAATATTCCAGAAAATAAAAGAAACACTGGCTGATCTCTGCAGTTTGGGGAAACTCTGAAGTTTAGTTAGAAACTGAAAATGTTGCTCAAACAAATCCGGTACAAGAGCGAGCATAATGAAAGGCCCAGCTGTGTCCTTGTATTGTATATACAACATACCTTTTATTTATAACACACACTACAAGAGCTGATCACATCTTTCTCGATGATAAAAGAATCAAAGCAACTTCACTTCAGCCCGGTTAAATATTTAGATCTAATATGCATTTTGCACAGTTTCCTAAGGAAGCATTAGGCATAGATCCCACAAAGCATATAAGCATAGACTTAACTAGCTTTACGTGAGACTGCAATGTGTTAAAGATACGCCTACAACGACCATTTTGACAGTAAAGTTAAAGCAAGTCAATAACCAGCGACTACTTACACTTGCACTGCCTACTGTCAACATCTAGTGGTTGTCCAGACAGACTCGCCACTACAGGAGCCTCTGACATCGTATCTAAAATTTCTCGGGGAGCCCAGTCTCGGATAGACGGTCCCTAGCAACAGTCCCACATTTTTCTGGTCCCCACTCAATGCCCTCCCACATCCATCGTCATCTCGTCTTGTAAACAGAGACCAGCCCAAAGCAAGCAGAAGTAGTCCACAGGTCACCTACTGAAAGGCAACCGGTTGCCGGAGGAGGAACCGGGTGCAGACAGTTTTAGCGCAGGCTGTGAAGGAGAATACGTACTGGAGAGGGCAGCTCAGATGTCAAAAGTAGTCACCAAATTATCTGAAGAAAATGCTTTTCTGCATCCATTTCAAACACAATCTTCCTTCTGTGTTGGTGTGTGATACCAACATACCTCCTGTTTCAAATGCTACTTACGTTATTGTCATAGCTTCCCACCCCCCAATTTCAAGAATCTCAAATTCTCAAATTTGTGTTTTGACCATTCTGCTACAAAGTTTCTGTAAAATCATTTTGTTTTTTTAGTGGCAGTCCTTAAAACCCAAGGTAGAGACTAAACATCAAGATCTTGTACATATTCAAAACATAATTTCTCTCATGTATTCCAGCAGGGGAAATTAAAATGCAGAAAAACAAATTCTTGCTGCACTAGGCAGATGGCATTGTGGTTTGCGAGTTAAGGCAGCCTGATGCAATTATTTTTGGAAAGCTTTTTTTAATGTTTGTTTTTAAACATTCCCAAATCATCTTCACTGAGCCATAATCCATGCTGCATAAACTATCCTCAGTCAGGTAACAGGCTGTGATTTTTCACAGAGACATAGGCTTGACTTTTTAGGACAATTTTTTGGAAGTACATAGCTACGTATTTTTGCTGTCCTGACTAGATAGGTGCAGTGCTGCGTGCCAAATATATCAAGGTGTTGTTTCAGGCCTCAGAAGAGGGGGCCAGGGGAGGGTCTTCTTACAGCACAGAGCTGATGTGGGTTTTTGTACCACTTTATCCATCTGCTCTTTGTGTAGGAAGCTTTGGCACAACCAGAGGGACATGCGGAGGCTCCTATATATTGCTGTTTTCCAGCTGCCATTTGACACCTAGTTCACATTCAAGCTGCCACCAAGATATTGTGGATATATGTACTGCAGAGTAGGGAGACAGGGAATTAAGTCTCTGTACCTTAGTATCCCTATTCCCAGCAATTTCTGGGAGCAGAGCTAATAGTGCAACACAAAGTTATGTTTGCTATTTCTGTGCAACAGGAAGCAAACAAAGGTTTCAAGCTATGAACTTATCTTCACTAGATCAGTCCAAAACTTAAGGAGGTGAAGGATCCTGAAACCAGCATGTCACAACAACGACAGCGGCAGTGGGAGAGCTCAGGACTGACAACTCATCCCTTATTGACTGCAGCTGTTAGTTCACTCACTCAGTACCACCCCCATTTTCATTTCACTGTGACCAGTAAATACCAACAACAGCAGACTTACAAAGACAGCTCCAGTTTTGTTACCGTTACTATATTTATCAATGTCTCAGTAGAGAATGTTATCCTTAGACTATGCAATCGTCCTTGCTAAAACTAACCGCATTTTGTTTCTAATATGGAAATATAATTAAACCTTAATGTAAGCACAACACACTGAAATTTGGGGTTATCCAGTAATTTACATAAATCACTGTTATTTAATGTGTTAATAGCTAAGATAAGGTTTATAAGCCCCCAGAGGGCAACAAACTCAATTTGTAATTAAGAGCACACAGCAATTTGTACAACATGTCATCTAAATCTACAGTAATTATGACCCTGCTTAAGAGTAATTCGCAACTTAATCACATTTAATACACCATTATTTCCAAGATCTAAAAGGCTGAAACGGGTATTTATTTTGCATTTTACTTGAATAAAAGCAAAGGCTTGTCCAGAAAACAAAGAAAAAACTACCGGGGAGGATCTTCCTTCAGAATATAAATGCAACCAGGAACTATCCTAAATTAAAATGCATACACAGATCAAAATGTCATTCCTCTCATGCTGGACTTTTGGGGGATACTAGTTCATTTCCAATAATCCAACTAATCCCTTGAAACAAATTTGCTAACCCATAACATGGGTCTTCCTCCTCCTCCATGAATTCTCTGCTTCTCATACTCTCCCTTCACCCTGTACACCTAATGAAAATGAAGCGTTCTTTAACAAAAATTAAAAAAAATCTTGTGATATATCAGTTACAAGGGTGTACTGCACATGAAATGCTCTTTCACAATATTCTCTTTTGGTGTGTGATGATTATCAACAAATATTGATCCTCTAACTGTAAAAAAACCAGTATACTGTGATAACTTTTCCAAATGACCTGGAGTTTCATATGAATTATCAAATATGCCACACCGTTCTTTATAAGCTAACACTTCACTATACTCACCATACTTTTGTATGCCCCCAAATGGATTTCTTATCATATCTCTCATAAAAAGTGCTTCATTTCCTTTGGTAGTGTCCTATTTATTTTTTTCCCCTTTAAATTGACGTACAAAAATCAGTGTTAAAACAATAGCTACAACTTTGCTTTATTTTTTAACTGAACTTACAATTCCTTTAAATAAACACATCTGGGAAAAGGCTTTATGGTGTCTGTTGCTATGGAGCAGGCAAAACAATGAATCTTTGTAGTCATTTTGCTCTTCTAAGAACAGATCCAAAGCCTATTAAGGCAATGGAAATCTTCACTCACTTCAAGGGGATGTAGACTAGAAACTGTACTTTTCAACTATGTACCTCAAAGAAACCCCTGCAAAAAATAAAGCAGCATTATCCCTACCTGAAAGGTGCGAGTACCAAAGCACAAAGAACATAAGCCCTAACAGAAGAAAATCAGAATAACTTTTCAAAGTCACCTTGCAGATCAGTGGGAAAACTGAAAGTGAAACATGGAGCTACACATTCCTGTTCTTTTACCATCTCGCATAAAACAAAATACTTTGCTTTAGAGCAGGGGAAAAGAAAATGGTCCGTCATTGACTTCTGAGAAGAAGCCTGCAGGAGTCTGCAATAAACTCTCTCCTAACCTCTGGTGAGGAGATTTGGATAGGGGCCCAATTTTGGAGCAAAAAAGGAATTTTCATTACAATAAAGATGTTTCAGGATGCTAAGACACACTCATTTATGCAACGTGTGAGCATGCAAAGCAGACAACTATGTAAACTATAGCAGGTTGTAAAACACAAAAAATTTTAGAGATGAGAAAAGCAAGCCATAAAGAGGATTAGATCACAGTCAAACCATGAGACCAAAGCCAGGATTCCTGATGCAAAATTTTCTGCTGTCACTCTGAACTGATTTTGTCCCTCAAAGACAGGGGTCGATCCTACAAACCTTCGCTTGTGCCAAAAGCAAGTGTAAACAACATTATTTGGTGCACTCCAATAGGGACTGATTATTTACATCCACTGGAACAGCGTCTGAAACAGTATTAGACAGAGCTTTTATTTACGACAGAATTTATAGATTTCTTTGAGAACGACAGAAAACCGATCACTGAGCTACTGTTTTTACCTTCTCTGGTTCTGCCTCTGCTCCCCTCAGCGCGGCTCACAGCAAGACACACTTCTGGCGTGCCACAAAATTCAGCAGTTATTAGAAAACTGCATTTCATTATAATAACATCAAAATATTTCAGTTTCTTTTGACAGATCCATAGGCATGCAAGATGATTAATTTTCTGTGTGAATAGCGCGTGACTTCTCTTTTGAAAAAATTTTTTGCAGGGCGCCCCTTCTGCAGTCGCCAGTGTTGGCAGGACTCACCCCAGCTGGGCAGCCATACCTGGGAAACAGAGGCTGCAGTCTCGGTCCATCACTGAGCAGTGGCGGGTCTTCAGGAAAAGCCACTTTCCTCCCACAGATCCACCGACAGAAGGATAGTGGATGCCTGGAAATCCCCCAAGGAAAGTACAGAAGTGGCCAAGGAGCCAGAGAGCCCCTTCGGAAAGAGGTTCATCTGGGAGCCAATGAAGGCCGTTTGATTGCCAGAAATAGTAGATCGATAGAAGAAAATAGAAGAAAAAAGAAAGGAAAACCTTTGATCCACTTTTATGGGCAATAAAGCCAGGACTCTGTACTGTGAAACTATGTAACTGGAGTTTACAGCTCTGCCGATACCACTACATACATAGTAGTCCTTTGTCTCTTAAGATTAAAACACGTACTACAGAAGCGCCTTCATTATCTTCACTTTCACTGCCATGTTTGCGCTGATGGGTCCGGACTTGCTGGGCAGATGTGGGCAAGCTCACGGCTCAGCCGGAGCCCCGGGACACGAGGGCAGCGGGCGGCAGGGCTCGCTGCGCGGGAGCGCCGGACCCCCGAGCCACGTGCAGCCCCGAAACCCAGAGCGTACGGCATACGCGCTGATGCGCCAAGAAACAGAACCTCACAGACAGCGAGCTGAAACCACGAGCTCCCTGGCCAGGCTGTTATTTAGTCCTAATAAACCTTTTCTGAAGAAACACTGCAGTTTTGTGATGAGCCTACGCTGGTACTGCCACCCCAGCAGGATTTACCTGCCCCTCCGGTCTGGTGCTTGCCTCGGCACACTCCCCGCTCCCGCGGGCGGGCGCAAGCGTTCACCTGCTCCCGTGGAACAGGGCACGAAACCAACCGTCTCCTGGCACCTTAATTTTGCATCTAGTATGTCTCCGATCTATATGAGCTGAAACATTTATGTCAAAGTTGCACGCTGAGTAGCAACAGTACTGATGAGACTTGCTGTGCCTGTACTTAACACACAAAAGAAAACCAGTGCAAACTTTTGCTTTTGTTTTTTAAGCCCTACAGTATTATATCCAAATGAGAATATAATGGAAACATCATTATGATTTGTGACATGTGAGTATTACGAAATACAACTGCTAAAAAGCCATAAGGGAGTTCACTGACTGATGGTACCGAAAGCTCCCTGCACAGTCTACGCAATGGTTAACACACTTGTCACTGGATTAAGTATCTTCAGATGAGGCTGGGCAAAACACGAGCACTGAGATGATTAATACAATCCAGCTAGCTAATGCACAGTATATTAACACTCTTGAAACACCTCGTGTAAACCAACTAAAAATGAACCATTCTTTAAAATACATATATATTTATATATATACACACACACATCTAGGTTCCCTGCAGCCTCATCTCCTCTCTCTGTTTTATGGCAGTAATAATGTGTTTTCTGGGAAAGGAATTTCTTTGGGATTAATGGCCAGCCAAGATTAACAGTGCTTGGTTATGCTTCATATAATCAACATCATCTCAACAGCTCTCAATCCCCAAGAAAAGCATACTTTTGTTTGCTTAGAATTTAACAGACTTTTTTTGGTTTTACAATTCACAATTTTGTAATAGGAGTGAGCTTGTGGGTGCATATTGTGCTTCAGGCACACACTAAAGTCAAGTACAAAAATGCATGACTACTTTCAACATGGCTTTACTAATATTTTCTCATTCTGGAAAATTCAGAACTGTGTTTCTTCAAACAAAAATGTGAAGAATCACAAACCCCACAAATACTAGCTGAAAACTTATGAAGGTAATTACTAGCTAGTATTAAAATGCATACCTGAATGCTGCTAATTTATGTTCAGGATAAAACCGCCTTTATATTAGCATTGTGTCCTCTGGCTGAGGATAGTACGCTCTATCGAGAAGGCATGTGCCTGGGAGATATGCCCGCCTACGTGCTCTGCACCGTACACATGCCAGCTTGTGTTACAGTTGTTTATTTTGATAGCAACCATTAAATTTAAAATATGTTACTGCAATGACAAACATCACTGAAAAGTCCCACAGATAAATAAAATAGTTGCCTTAAGTCCAATTTTAAGGTAAAGGCATCTAAAGAAGTCACTTCTTTACTGACTGCATATTTCAATAAACCAGGAGGGAGGAGGTTACAGGGCAAGTCTTGTTACTGACTTAAGGAAGTTTTATTTGAAAGTATTTTAGTAAAATATAATGATAGTTTCAGTATTAGCGCATGACTGTGCAATATGAAAATTAATTCAGGAAGGGAATTATCTACGTTCACGTTTTGCTTGTTGAACGCACCAGTACAGAGACGCACTGTTATCCCTCCACTCAGATAAAAGAGTTGATGCAAATGCAGAAACGTTCACGGACAAGGTGCTGCCTTTTGGCAGAGGCACATTGGTAGGCAAACTTCCCCATACTGCTGCTGTCCGGTGCGGGCACCAGCGTCCCGTTGCGCAAAACGCCCTGGAAGTCTGATGCTCAGAGCTGGGTGTTTAATGCAGCAAAGGGGGATCGTTAAGGAGAAACAAAACCCCCAAACCACAGTCGCCAAAGATCACATAGCAAAGTGAGTAACTGAACTAAGGTCACCCTATATATTTATACCCTAGGAAACAGCTGTGGCACTGACAACGCCACTCTGCGTGGTGACAAAGTACGAGCCTCCACCAATCAACCAAGTCCCTGAACTCGACTCAGTGACCATAAAAACTCTTATGTGGGCCAGCTGCAAGTAGGGAATGGAGGAAATAACATTTAACCCTAGGGTAAATTATGCAAACAAATATTGACTTTTTCCATGGTAGCTCTTACAGCTAATAAAACCTTTGAACACTGTTTTGTTTTGAGACAGATATAAAATAAGCAAAACTACAAGAGGAACCAGTAAACGCACTTCAGAAGAGAAACGCTGTGCACCGACGCAGCATCGCTGGCACGACAAGAGGAATATGTTTGTTCCGCAGCTTTGCGCGGCTGAGGCCGGAGGGCTCCTCCACAAGCAGCCCGGCACGTTCGGTGTCCTCTCTATCGAATTTTGATGAACTCCCAGAAAATGAGACTGGGCAGCATTGACCAGCCTTTTACAGGAAGGTGGGACGCGCTCTGCCTTATCGTGGGAGAGCAAACGTGCCAGCCCCGCAGCAGCTCTGTGCGCCAGCGCTGCGCCGAGGCGAGGAGCGTGGCACGCTGCCCGGCCGACCGCGGCCACGGGGCTTCCGGCAGCTCTCAGCTCTTACACCTGAAAAGACATCCCCCCTTTCTGAACTAGAAAATGATGGGGCAACATGTGAAAGATTTGGATAATGTTCAATCACTTCTTTAGGCATTATTAAACAAGAGAGGAAAGAAATCATCAGAAAATACGGAATTAAATTTATACTGGATGTTACATGCAACACATCAGGGATTTAGAAGCAGGTTATGCATGACCTCAGAGTAATAAATTCAAGGATAAGCAGATTTTAATATCTGTTCCATCACGCTCCCTCACAGATTGCTCCTTAATATCACCCTGAGCCCATCGCCCTGAGCACACCAGGACGGGACGCAGGCGCGCGCTCAGCTAGGAATGCGTGCACCAAAACTGCGCCCGCCCTGGTACGCCGAGGGAGGACCGGGCCAGCAAAATCACCCTTTGAACCTCCCCAGTACAAAGCACTGTGCCTTGCGAAGGTGCCAGACTGTTCCTCGCCGGGCTAAGGCACAGAAAACTAATTACACTTGCTAATAGGTTAAGTGAAAGCAGGGACAGGTCCCCCCGCTGATGGACCCCAGGGACCGCTCAGGAGGCAGCCCGGGAGACAGACACCGTCTCTGTTTAAATGGCTCGTACCAGATTTGCCTTATACTTCTGTAAGGCATCGTTAGCAAAATATCAACAGCAGAAGCAATTTGTGTAGGAGACGTTTATTCCGAAGTGAGTCAGATACATTTCCCCCCATCGTTTCCCTTCTCACCCACAGGCTGTGTTTTGGCACAGCTGCACACTGACCAAAGAGATAACGACAAGATACCTGGCTGCTTAGTTTTCACCTGTTAAAATTATTACTTACAGCGGCCCTTGGTTTGAATCCAGATTAAAAGGACATTTAAAAACATACGTTTCCCCCACACACACACTTGGCGCAACATAAACCAGCAGTGTCTAGCGCAATCCTGTCTCGTTGGACGGTGCGCACCACTGCGGCACGCCAGGCAGCGGGGCCCGCTGGGCTCCCACCTGCCCCAAGGGAAAGTTCTGCTGAACACCAACCACCACTTGCCCCACAAGTTTTCAAGGATAAAATAGGGGACCTACACCATAAACAGAAGTGTATTTTAAGTCACTGCTTTCAAAAGGCAAAATAAATCGTCACATGTTGTCACCCATAACAGAGCGATTACCTTGCAATACACTACATTTCTGAAGGCACGGTTAACTGTTAGGACTTTTTGCCCCATTGCAGAACGTATTTAATAAATCGAGTCTCATGCAGACCTGGCTTAAAAAGAAAATGGAAAGCCATTATACTAATTAATTACCTGGAAGAGCTAACGCTAGGTATGCACAAGGGCTTTCCAATGCAGACAATTAGTTTACAGTAAGAACTGCCCCCAGTCTCCTAGGAGAAGCTGGTGAACAACATGGAGATTAGAAAGAGGAAGCAACTTCAATGTAAATTCATTTACTTTGCCCCTACAAAGAGAAAAACCTTTCTTCTCTAATCCACGTGCCTGCGATGCAGACTGCGGTAGCTTGGCAAATAATAATGACCCCTGAGCTAATAAAGAGAAATAAAAAAGGATCTGTTGTAAACGGGTGATCTTTAGAGCTCACCACAAGATTATTCAGTGAACTAGTTTATATCAATGTTACTTATCTTCATTAATATGGAGGAAAGATACTTGGGACTCAGAGGGACTCCTCAAGTTCTCCTCCTCCTCCTCCTCCTCCTCCGCTCAACACACACAGGACTGCAAGAGCACTGGCAATTTAATCAATTTGTATCCTTTCATGTTAACTGACTAGAGAGATTTCCTCATTCTCTAGGGCTGAATTTATCTCGGTATGCTCAGAGCTCTGTTTGTCTAGAATCCAGAAAACTAAATTATAAGAACATTTTATTTTCTTGAAGGGATCGCACAGTGGTAACTGAGGGCAGCGCATGGCCAATTGCGCGCAGCTGGTACCAACCACCACAGGCGTACAGGGGTGGGAGAAGACGGCTGCAACGCCTCTGCCGCAAGCAGTGCGACGCTGGGCAAACCTGACCACTGCTTTCCCATCGAATGAGCACGACAGGTACTGCAAGTACAGGCGATGACGAAATAGGCTATTTCATAAGACTGGAGGTCCCCTAGAGAGACAGACTGTACAAGTTTCTAGTACAAACAGTGTTTTACAGACTATAGATTCAGACTCCTACCCTAAATCAAATTTAAAGCTAAGCTTAGGGTGCAAAAATCGCTACGCACATTCGCAGGAGACAATCAAGCAGCCCCCTTGCAGACCCCGCGCGCTGTCAGGGGAACCAAAAAGGGTGAAACCAAAGAGGTGGCATAACCTGCCTAATGCATTTTTCGGCAAGCCTCTTTTCAGGTATCGCAGATACCTTCTTCTCGGACAAACACAAGGATAAACTGTACTCTTGGTGGAAAGCGAGAGCTGAGAGAAACCTCACCTACTGTGGCCTGTGTGCAAACTCACCTACCCCCGCCAAATTCTCCAGCAGTGTCCAAAAGCGTCACCTCGCCCTGGTGCTCGGTGACCAGGTCTCTTTGAAATCCATGTCTAGAGCCTGCAAGGGATATTGGCAATATCCTGTACTATCAAAACACCCAGTATCATTCACCATGAGCAGACTGTTGCTGCGGGCCTGAAGTCTGTAACACAAAAATAACCTATTGAGCTAGTAGTTGGACTTCTGACATACTCTTTAATAAGGAGGATGCCCCATAAAGAGCCATGCACCCAAGGAGTACACCGCTGAACTCTAATGAACGTGCGCCTTAAACTTAAACCTCTGCTTATTCCGATGCTGCTTGCAACCCCACTGAAAAGAAGGAATAAAGTAGAGGACAAGCATTTAGTTACGTATTTAGTTATCACCTAAAACCCTTGGTATTTAAGTCTCTTCCTAGAGACAAAAGTAAAGTGAAGATACCCGCAGCTGATCTCAAGAAGTGTTAGAAACCTTTCACGGGCACCCGACTGGATCAGCAGCTTGGCTATCCCGCCATCTTTCGGGTAAATTAGGAACTGCAAAGCAACCGAAATGGGAACTATTGATCAGCCAGCTAAAAATTATCCTAAGAAATTCAGACATACCTCACTTAAACTCATGGTATTTTTCTTCTTACAAAAACAAACAAACAAACAAAAAACCTAGAAAAAATCAATTTTTAATCTTGCTACTCTGCACTGATTTCAAAATAACTTTCAGATACTCTGAATTGACAACAAAACCCTTCAGTTACTCTTATAGGTAGAAATGATTAAAAAAATCTTATAAAATAACTGCAAAAATACTTTAATGTGTCTAAACTGTATTAGCTGCTTGCTTGGACAATCATTTCTGTAATTCTCCTCTTTTCGCACACATAGAGCAGGCTTTTGTTAGCCAGCACAGTAAGTTTAAACAAGTAATTATTTTCAGACACATGACAGATCTTTAACTGAAAACTGGCAGCAAAGATGCATTGTATTTATTTCCATAATAAATGTATTCAGCCCAGTGTATTTACCTGGGCTGAATACAAACGATGTGATTCATTTTGCCATGACTTGGCTTATGAAGTCAGCAGAGCCTACAGACTGCCTAATACTCACTAGTCAGTGATGTTTTCTTACAATTATTTTGTATTACCTGTGTACTCACAAACATACTTTAGTTATTAAGGATGAAAATAACTTTTGGTATTCATAGCAGGAAGGTGTTCATTGGGTTTTGCTTTTTACTGATCAAATTAGCTTCCCTAATAGCAAAGTACTCAAAGCATCATTTTTTGTACTTTTTTGAAACCTCTCCCAGAAAAAGAAGGAATGAGATAATCCAACAGTTCATGCCATGCTGGAGTTATTCAAATAGATTCTTCCTAAAATCCACAGGAAAAAAGTACATTTTGAAGGACATGGAAAGATCATTTCAGGCTGAGGGACAACCGAAAAGGTAAGGTAAGATGATGCATCTCTCCCAAGTGTCTATCTTCATGACTGAAGCTTGCACAGTGGACAGAAATAAATGAGAGAAATTCAAAGAGGCAAGGAGGATGGCTTCTGCCTGGCCCCTGAAGGGAAGGGTGATGGCCTGAGCGGCTTCGTGGATTTCCTTGACTTTGGTCTTTACAGCCACTTTCCCTGATCAAAGCCTACTCCTCATTTATCTCCCCAAGAGGGATATTGCATAAGTGTCCACTCCCAAGAGAGACTAAGACTCTTCAGAGTAACCCGAGAAGATGACACGAAGAAAACGCCCTTGCTTGTTTGTGCACAAGCACCTGGCTGCTCCTACACTGGGCCCTGGGATGAAGCCTCAGGCAGGCAAGACTCCAACCACATCTACTGGAAAACTGAAAGGAAACATAAGTGGTTCTTGGGCAGCCATATTTCAGAGCTCGTGCCCTTACCTTTCAGTGACATTGAACGTGGGTCTTTTGTATGTTTGTTTTTTAAAATCTGAAGAAAACATTCAAACGGTGACGTACAGTGCTAGTATTGGCACATACTGTTCACTGGGCTTTGTACCAGGAGGCTTCTGCAGGTGACAGGAAGAAGCTGCACCAACAAGGACAGCAGAAGTCCTCCACGCAGTGACATGCAGTGCTACTGTGACCTTCCTCGGGCTGCCCTGTCACTCAGCTCGAACTTGCCTAAAATATACCTGCAAGAGCTCCCCCAAAATACTGCCTGTTTCACTGGTCTGGATTTACCCTCCCTCCAATACAAACAGAAATAGGTGTAAGGAGAAAAACACCCTCTAAAATGAAAGGTGCTGAATTCCAGCCTCAGCGGCACTCACTGCACCCGCATTCCACGCAGAAACCAGCCGCTAGCGCAAACGCGGCTTCTGCCTGGTTGTTCAGAAATACGATCCATCTTCCACATGGTAACAGTGCTCCGACTGCCAGTCCTGCTCACACACCGGGAGCACCACAGGACATACACGCTAATAAGAAAAAAAGCCATTCATAGTTCATCCCAAATCTTTAAATGTGATGTTATTATGAAGTGCAATGTATCATCCGAGCTCACTCGCTCTCTCCTTTTTCTCTGCCATCTAAACACAAGTTGAATATTCTGCTCACAAATGACTTCTTATAAATCAATGAGTTTGCATCAGACATCTGGTGAAAATTTCTGCATATGCTCTGTTTGGCTTTATATAACGTTGTGGTGGTCCTGCGGGGAATCATAATGGCACATACATTCTTCAATTAATTCATTTCCAAAAATGAAGGATTAATTATTTTAAAACCGCTAGTAAAGAAGTCCAGACACTTCTATAAAGTTTTCAAATAAAAATAGCTTCTAATCCTTTATAGATTTTATTACACCCAGTAAATCACCACATAAAAATCTCAGGGATTCATTCTTTACTCAGACAAATTCCAACTGTGTGTCAGTTTTTCTCTATCTGGAATTTATTTTTCCTTAAAACACTCAGCTCTGTACATAGAGGGCTCTGCATGCCCCCCTGGCTTCTACTTATAGATATACTCATGCAATACTTTAAGTATGCGATATAAACATAAAATGAGAGGCAAAGTAACCAGAAAGTTTTCAAAACCAATTTCACAGTCGGTTCTGTCCTGGAGAATGTATTTCTGCATTTCTGCTTTTCAGGCCATACCGGCAGCACGGAGGCGTGTGCCCGTGCGGTGGGGGTGCACAGCGCAGCGCCTCCTTCACAGACTGCAATTCGCTCTGTGCTAGCGACGGCAGGAGGGATGACTTGCAAAAAGGACTGCACACCAAAGCGAAAGGCGCAGGATTCGGCTACGGAGGGTAGCTAGCCAGGCTTTCTGGAAGTCTCATAACCACAGTCACTGCCTCAAATAGCTCTGCGGGGGGAGGCTGGCAGCGTCCCGGGGGGGACAAACACCTGAAGCAAGTTAGCTCCTGCCACAGGAGGCATCCGGAAACATACTGAAAGTTTGGAGTCTGTATCCTTCAAATCATAGTTTAATCAATTTACCGAAGCCATTACAATGTTCCCCCTCCAGCGCAAAGGCAAAGGCACAGAAAAAGCACCTCATCCTGTCACATTTCTACAAGCATCACCAGACCATACTTTAATCAAGAGGCCAGACAAGAACGAGCATGATGCTGAAGTGGTTTTCCTTGCTTCTAATCTACTAAGAGAATTTAACCTGTGATTTTGACATACGATTTTTGTTTTAGGTATATACTGTTTATGCATATAGCCACATTTTGACAGCTTTCTCTGCTCATTCTTTGGATCATTTTCTCTTTTTTGACCTCAGTGGGGCTACTAGAAAGAAGGTCACCTGGACTCTCTCTGCCACGCTGCCAGCACAACAACTGTTTAAACGTGCTTGCGTTTTATTTGTTGTTTTTGAAAAAGAGGTTATTAACTTCACCTGCAAGGAATTAGATTGACAGGAAGCTGCTGGTTGATCTTGTTACCGCACAGTTTTGAAAGAAAATTAGTATTCCAGGGGCTCAGCCCCCAGACACATCCGCGCTGCTGGTGAGCAGCTCGCATCTGCCCACGAATGGCTGCAAAAGCATCAGCTGTGCCTCGCAGCCACCGCGCGTCCCCCTGCCCGGGCCAGGCTCTGCAGGTGCCTTCGGAGAGAGGAATCAGGGCAAGACTGAAAAACCTACCTGAGCTGCAAAGTTAGTCCTGAGCTCCCTGCTGCTATAACCACACACCCACTGACAACCCACTCAGCTCAAATGAGTGAAGAGGGCTACAGTTACAGTTAAAGTATGAAATACCAGGTATAAAACCTGGAGTCCATATGTGGCTCTTGGTGACCTTTCCTAAAAGCTGTAAATTTGAAGTTCCACAAGTAACAAGCAATCTCAAAAGCAAAAGCAAAAGCAAGCTGGGGGAAGTGCCCTCTTCACTTAGTCTCCTGATTCTACTTAAATGCCAGAAACAATATGGATTTTCCAATAAATTATATTAAAATAGATTACGCTTATGATTTCTAATAAAAGGCGCAATATATATGTATTTTTTATATATATAGTATGGAGAGGCTGGTGCATAAGGAATCAAAGTAGCCTTTCAAGTTGAAGCAAGCAACGCAATGTCACAACCCCTAAAGTCGGACGCTAGTATCACGCAGTTGACAGTAAGCAGAGCAACTCTGAGAGTGGAGATAGGTGCTAAAAAAAAGCTGGAACAAAGCCTCTACTGAGATAGCTCCGTATTTATACTCAGCTCTTTGGAGAACACTCTAAGAGATAAAACTGTTGTTAAGCGAGCTTTGACGAAAGCAGAAACAAATTTACCTGTGGGAAAAGCATATTCATGTATATGTATGTTACTCTAGAGCAAAATGCTTCAGCCAAACAGGCGAGGTGCTCCTCCAGCTGACGCTGCTGGAGAGCAGCTCGGTCAGTCTGCACAAAGAGTCAGAGCTTTCCTGATGCCAAATTTCTGGCACTTTTTATATCTTTAAGCAGTTTCTCCTGCCGCTCGTTGGTTATGTTGCCATTCTCACACCTGAGAGAATTTAAGATTAGGTGACACACGGCGCACATCACTGCGAGGTGCGTTGCTGTGGAAGAGTGAAACACCAGCACTGAAGATTTACTTTGGAAAACATTTTTCCTCCAATCTCTCAGATATAACTTGCTAGGATTTACCCCAACTGGCAGTAGAGCAATTTATCGTCGTTTACTGTCGGAAGGATGAGGATAAGGCGAGGTAAGGTGAGGCGCAGCCGATGACAAGCAGCAGCGCAGCTCTCCACGGCCGCAGCCGCTCTGCGAGCACCTCGGTGCCGCGCGGGGCGCAGGCACAGCCACTGCACGCGACGCCGCCTCCGCCGCCCGGCCGCGGCCCTCAGCCCTCCGCTACGACGCAGGGAGGACACTGCTTGTATAGACGGCTGAATAATCTAGATAGGGGATTTTTAGGAGTGTTAAATACTGCGGAGATTATTAGTAGTAGCAGTAGCATTCTTCTGTGTTTTTCCAATACAGTTTGTTTCAGCAGTTGCTCTAGATTTACAGGTGACTAATGAAACAGGCCTGTATCTTACTGAAACATCATCATCTGAAAAGAAGGGAGAAATACTGGTGAATGGAAAAATACAGCAAGTGTTTTCAGCAGTATCCAACACGGATATGGACATAACGCCTCGTAGCTCCACTGCAACCAAAACGGTTGCGTTACTGCAGCGCCGGCGGAGAGCCTCAGCTGCTGAGGGCCCCGAGCGGAGGCGATGTAAAGGAACGGCATCACTTGCTTCATTTTTTCTAAACAACAGAAGGAAACAAATGAATTTATGTATATTTGTAAACGCATAATATTATTTTTCTTCTATGTACAGTAAAAGCTTTTTTACTGTGTATTCTACCTCAGTTTTTAAATTTGTTATATTATTAAGATACGTTGTATATAAGAGAATGTAAAATCTACATTAACACCTATATAAATGCAAGCATGCTTTGTGGGATTTATAAATATTACAAAGAAAAAATTTACATATGCAAAACAGAGCATTTGCAGCTATAAATATTTAATTCCAACAGAATGGGAATAAGATTTTCACAGTTACACAAATCACAAACAAGATTAAAAGAATACTTATGGACAAAGAAGAGCACAAATATTGTTCTGAGATGATTCAAATCTTTTCTGCTATTCTTTCCAGTCTCGGTTGAATATACAATTTTAAACATTTGAGTTTAGGTCCAAAATATCTGCACAGTATTGGTAGGAATCTGAAAAGTGGAAGCCCAAATGATAACACTGATTTTACCACGTCAATATAGCTTTCCATAGCAGAGTTTGCCAATACTACCACTACTAGCCAGCTTTTATAAAGCACCTTTCATGAACATATGATTAAAGTTTTTACAAAGTTTATCAAGGTCCTTCTTCAATGAGGAACCTGGATAAAAAGGTCAGGGGACTTGTTTTGCACATCAACAATGGACCGAGATACTCAGAAGTTAATTTAAAATCACAAATAGGCTTCTGCCTCCTTCTTCAAAACTGAGTAGTCACCTCTGGAAACTAAGTCAGTGTCCAATGCTTCTGGGAAGGAGGCGGAAATCTAACTCCCAGGCGGAGGGGGTGGATTTTGGAGGCACAGCGTCCAGCGCCCGATTCTCACAGGGCACCGAAAACCTCATTCTGGCTTGTGCTCTTGAAAATATCTGCCTAATGCTGAAATACAGGCTTCTGCTTTGGAAAATCTCAGCCATGGTGGCTCTGTGCAGATGACTCTTGGAGGGGTTAGGGGAGGAGGAGGAAGAGCTGCAATAATTGAACTTGCCTCAAAGACGAAGTAAAGCACTGCCAGACTCGCCACCTCGCTGCTGCCGCGTCCCAGGCTGGAGGAGCAGCGATGCTGCAGCACCGCAGCAGAGCCTTCGGCTTTCCAGCCCCGAACAAGGAACCCCAGCACGCGCACGCCCATGCTCTCCTCTTCCTTCGAGGCCAAGGAAAGCCACCACTGCTACCCCCTTTGGACCTAGTGCTCCGGAGATAGCCCAAAGCTTCATTTCTAGGATTCCCAAAACATTTGGGAAGAGGAGGAATGGATGAGGAGAAAGCTCACCTGGAGTGCTCTTCCTTCTGCACACAGCTAATGTAATTACGCACTCAAACTGGGGAAATGTATGCATGTTTTTCAACTGGTTATTTTATGCACAAATGCAGAACTTGAGTCCTCAAACCACATGTGCCTATTACCAGATTCAGCCACGGGGAAGCACGGCCGAAGCATACAGAACCAGCAAGAACAGTTTTGCCTTCATGCTCGCTGCAGTTCAGATAACACTACTAATAAAAGGACTGTCTGGCACAGAATGAGCTAAGAAAAATAACTCGCATTAATATTAGTCTCATTTTCACTTCTAAGATCCTGCCACAGATATTAACTTAGCAGGAGCAAAGCATCTCACAGTTATGAGCAGAGTTTCCATGTCATACAAAATATAATCCTGCAATATTCTGCCAATGCGGAACAGCATCAGTGATGGATTTTGGAGGGAGAAAAGCATCCCTTTCTTCCCTCTAACTAGCACGAGGGGTTTTTTTTTCCTTCTTTTTGCAAACATCGCTTAATGTAAGTTAAGGAGTAACATCATGGAAAGAAGACTGCAGCGTGGCGGGAAGAGGCCATACAGGCTGTGACATAAAGCAGGCATCACAAGACCCAAAGTCGTTAATATGAAGTGCTGCTGAAGAAAATGTTCTTCCACATAATCAAGCTGTCACTCTTCACTTAGGCGGACTCCTGCCTCATCAGCAGTAAATACCTGCTGATTTGACAGATAATTGCACTGTCAAAACACCTTCAAGAAGAGATTCTCTTACGAGATCTTTTTCCAAAACAGTAAATAAACAAAGATGTAGTGGGCTAACTCTTAGGTACAAACATGCAGGCGAATGAAAGATGAACTGCACATTGCACTATTGAAGTCTTACATACAATTTACAGTCAATTGCCTCTCTCAGTATTAAAAAATCCCACACAGCCAGCTCCACGCTCGCTTCCTCAAGCCTTAATTGCTTGCTCAGGCTGGGATCGGAGGCTAACGAGAATCCCCAGCATTACGCTCAGCAACGGCCGCTCAGCAGAAGTGTGCAGTTTCAGTATTTATCTTTGCTGCAGGCCAAGAGTTGCAGGGAGTGAAAGCTTTATGTCTTCTGTTTCTCATTAAACGTTGGTGTGCCATCGTAATTATGAAACAACATCAGTTGCACTTTTCCAGCTCCAAAAGGCAGGTTAGAGTTATGGTTTCATAAACAGAAGAACTTTTCCTGAAATAGGCAGGAATAGTGTTTTAACAAATCTATTCATTGCAGAATTTTAAAACTGTATTTATGAGCTGATGCATTATTCATGTGCCAGTATCCAAGTGGCTATCTTGCTCTGGCCATTTCACCACAGCCCAGACCGCCATGGTGTTTACTCTGGGATCTAGAAAGTGCTGAAGCCACGCAGAGTCTTCCCGGCCCTGAATTGTCCAGGGCACCATGCTTAAATCTTTAAAAAGTAAATAATCCTTTACTGGTTAAACAATTTTGTTTGTCCTTTTACAAGTAATATTTTAGTCCCCTTCCTGATTTTGTCTATGTACATACAACTTTGTAGATGTGCATAACGTGCATTTTTTTTTAAGCTGTACAGAAGGTATATGCTCTCAAACCCACAAGGAGATGCAAATAAGACAGCAGTGCTGGGTGCAATGTATTTTTTAAATTATGCTAGAATTGACTTGTGAGAGCAGCAGGTGACGTAGAATTGGTCCTTAAAACAACCGAAAGGTCTCCTTTAACGGACTCCAATAGGACATTTGCTTCTGAATTTTTACTTCAGCAGATGCCCAAAACGCTGCTATAAACTGCTTGTTCAGGGTGCGCAAAACGTGAAGTCCCACGGACAAAAGCAGATGGATACAAGTAACTTGCACAATAAGCAACATGTCATGGTTTCTGTGCTGTGCTACACACCTTCCTGTTTTGGGCCACACACTATAGGAGGTTGTTTGGTTATTTTTAAAAAAGTACTTATACTAACGTACGCTATTTTACGCTGTGTGCATACACACCAGTAGCTGTGACCCTGAACAGCTCTTCACGTGTATCAGTTGTTGCTGTACAGGTTGTTAAGTTGTTATTACTGCAGGTCATGTTTATGCTCAGGTCAAGTTTCCTAAAGAAATAAGTACATCTTGCTTTCCATGGCAGCTTTATACTGGTAATCCACTTCCGTTACTTCCAAAATAGACTGTACAAACACATTTAAAAGCTTTCACCTCAAATTTATTTACACAGTGTGGATATGTAGTCTGGAACAAAACCTGGGAACATTTCGTTTGCTTTCTGGAAGAAACAATAAAGCTGCAGTCTTTTCTGTTCCTCGTCCCCCATCCCTCACCCAGGAGGGAAGCCCGGCGGGAGCGCAGATTTGCCACCCATGCTGGGGTGGGGGGCAGAGTCGCATCCCCTCTGCTTCTAGAGCCCCCCGGGCTCCCTCACCTCGCCACACCTGCCCTGCACTGTCCTGCTCCGAGAAAGCGCCTTCAAAGTCTAACACGCGACTGCTTACGGGTATTTACCCTGACTAAAGAGGCTGCCTAGGACGCCGGGCTGCCAGAGCAGCTTTCCAGAGGTACTTTGGAAGGGTCCCCCCAGCCGGGCAGCCCTCCCGAGCTCCCCACGCGAGCGGCTACGAGCAGCTCGTCCGGGCCAGCGCCGAGGACTGGCCGCGCTCGGCCGGCCGCTCTGCTCGGCCTCGCCACGCGGCACAGCGCGGTGCCGGCGCTCCTCAGCCCCGCTGACGGGAGGAACCTGCTGCCAGGAGGCAACGGCATCTGGGAGCGCTGGGAATGCTGCATTTCCCGAGACCCTGGAAACGCCTCTTCGCTCTCACTCCTCCAGGCATCAGGCTACGCCGCACCCAGGTGTCAGGGAACACCAGCTCGCTCCACGAGAAAACGCGCGCCGCGGCATCTTGTGCTACCGCCGATGAGAGCTTAGGGCCAGCAGCTGGGCACAGCCAGGCAAACCGCACCAAGGAGAGTCTTACAGCGCAAGGGATAGAAAAGGGCTCTGCCACAAATTTCAGCAGCAGGTTTCTCCAAAGCAAAGCCACAGCTGAGCTCCTGGCGGGTGAGAAGGGCACTGCCCTGCATGCCTGGCCACGAGCGCACGTTTGATTACCGCAGGCCCACAAAAGGGGAACTGACTGTATTCCCAGGAAAAGTCCCTCTCATTTCTGCCCTTGCAGAAAAGTTATGCAAAATAAATCCATGAAAGAATTTGCATTCATCGTCAGAAGGGTAGGGGGAGGTTCAGAAGTTTAGAGATGCAACCAGCAAACAACTATATTCATATTCAGGAGGGAATTTAACTGTGGACATTTTGCACAAGCTACTAAGGAATCTGAGGGATGAGACTGCAAGAAAAAAATACTGAGAATTCTGCCCTAAAATTACAGAATAAGAAAGATGATCATTAAATTAGAATTACATCACCACTGGAATACACAGCCAACAGATCATCTCTCTTGGTGGTGGTGGTGGTGATCTCAATCACAAAACTCACTACTCCACCCTATTTTGGAAAATAAAACTAAGCAGTTGCTTGGAACATTTTATGGATATTGAAAAGCTATTCCATCTTAACTCTAGTTAAATATTCCTCTTTTCCTAATACAAATTAAAAGAAAAACAGTAATCACAAAAATGCATCCCAAGTCCTCTAAGGAAGTCACCCCGTTTGGGGACGGTTTCAGGAACATGGCTGAGAGGCACCAAACCTGCTTCTGTCTTGCCACAGAAGACACAAATATGTGCTGTTCTAATCAAAACTTACTTCCTCCTAATTCGAAGTTCCAGAAACATTTGGTGCCCTGGCAACCAAACATCATGAGTATTTTTACTCAGAGAAGCCCCTCTCCATTGTCATAGGAAGGGTCTTGGCGAGCATCTACAGCAAAGCACAGACCAGGAGCTGAAATTCATGTTACGCTTAGAAGAAGCTACTTCATGGCTTCTCCATGCTGACAATGCAATTATGTCATTTGGGGGTGGAGGGTAAACTTTAGTTCAAAATTAATTGTTCAGTGTAGGAGTCAGCTCTGTAAATGAAGCCAGGCAATCTGCTCTTGTGTAAAACATCATATCACGTCTCAGCTATCTGACTATTAACAGCTCCATCTCCCTTGGGGAGGCTTTTCAGGTCTGTGCAACTCTGGCTGATCATACTCTCCCACAAATTGTCTCAGTGAGCGTACAGTTTAGCTTGCTAGCTGCTGTGCTTCACAAGAACATCACTAAAGTATTTAAATTTGAGACACAAACATATTTGTACAATTAAAGCCCCTATTCAACTGAAAACAGCCTTTGGGATTACTGGCTCATAAGGGCTTTGCACAATTCTCGAGCCCCACAGCCATGAAAGCATACCCTCACTTAAACGTCCCACGGCTGTAGATGTACTGCTTCACAACATAGTCCCACCAGTCATCCGGGGAGAGGAAACCTGCTTTGTATTTCTACATCAGGAAGGTCTGGGCCAGAAGCCATTAAATAAGGTATCTCAACTGGCCAGGCTTGATCTCACTCGGGGTTAGGCATGGCTTTCTCAAGCTGGGATTGCTGGGATTTGGCAGATGAAGGTCAAACCCAGAAAGAAATTAAATACTGCACAGATACGATTTAAGGTCACAAAAATGCCTCCCAGAGCTATTCCACCATTCTTCAGCTAATAGGATGGCCGTTTAAAGCAAGCAAGCTCTTTGCTGGGATCCAGTCATTTTGAACAGGTCTGCTGTGTGATCAGCTTTGGTCACAGATATTTCCATTCTTATTTAGGGAACAGAGACCATCTAGTTATTTCTGCACAACTGAATAGATAATTAAAACATTCTTTTCCGTAAGTTCTGATTCTCTAGAATACTTCCAGACTGAGACTCACCAGAACTGCACTTGCAAATCTTTATATCTTTTAAACCACCAAGAAGAACTCTGTGCTGCGAGGACTGGGTCGCAAGTTACTTTCTCTATTGTTAATGGAACAGTGCTTGTACCAGCACAGCCAGGCCGCGTCATCTCACTCATTAAGCATGCCAGATCCATGAAAAACAGGCCAACCTTTCTTCCTCTAAGAACCCAAGGAATTAAAGCATACCAGTCTTTAGCAGTGAAATATTATGTATGCACAGCTAAAACCTAGAAAAAAGGGGGGAGGGGATGTCCACAACAGCATGAACTGAGTACTTTAGTCCTGTTCCTAATATATAGTCAGCTCATAAGATACATTCACAGAGATGCAAACCACAAAATATCACACAGCACATCTAAATTCCCTTTCCCGCAGAAATGTAAACTTCTGCATTTCCTTATACAAAATACAAGTTTTTCATAATGGGAAAGATCATATCTGACAACTCTACTGCATTAGATTAGCTTATTATTTGACCAGTTGACTTCTGCAGATTTCAATTTTTAACTTTACCCACTGTTCTAGACTGAAAAAATGCATACTTTATCCTCTTTTTTATTAAGCAAACCTCTGCCAATACAGTATCATAAGTATGCCCCAGAAGTAGAAATTGTATTTACACAGTAAGTGGAAAGGGACACGGTTCAGCCACCATAGCTCTCTTGCCTGCTGACTGGTCCCATACATGCTACTTTTTGCAGTAAGTTTCAGTAAAAGCCGACATTGCTAGCCTGGAGATTGTACCTGATCGATCAGATGTGTGTATGAAGCGATGAATCAAGGTCTCAGGCTGCCTGGCTGAAAAGATTAAAAAACAAAAACAAAAACACCCAAACCAAACCAACCTGCTGCATCTCCATATACATTAAAAATATGAAAATTATGATAAACTTATTTTTTTCTGTACTGTTTCATGGTATAAGTTCATGCACCAGCCCCATTTTTTGTGTCCCACATTTCAATTTCAGTATGAGCTGTGTGAGAGACGAATGTACACTTGGCTATAGAGCTAATCTAAACTGTAGAGAGGTCAGTGGAAGCTTTTACCCACCCAAGTGGGTGCTGTGGCCACCTCTGGGTACCCCCAGGAAGCAGCGATGCTTGTGCTCAAACACACAAGGATGTATGCTCAGCTACTTCCCTACAACTATCTTAATGCCGCAGGAGAGAGAAGGCTCCAACCAGTGTTAGTGATGAACTGCTTATCACTTTCCCCGACTTTTTGCTTTCCCCCTGCCCCACATTGCCATCTGCTGTTGCTTGAGCCTTCAGCATCCTTGATGCTGAAAGGATGCAGGCAACGTCTTCAGAGCAGGAATCGGGCACGATTCATTCTGAAAGTCAAACCATATCGAGTGACAGCTCTAACTGGGGAGGACAACACAGTTCGCAGCTCAAGGATTGAGGAGCGTAAGCTTGGGATCACCTCACTGTGGTCACTGTGTGGGAGATCAGCGCTTACATAGAAAACTAGTCTTACGTATGAGCTGTACATTCAGATATTTTTTCCTCTGATGTCCCTGAATAACCTCATCACTGCCCCCTATAAAAAGGGGTAAGCACACGTGATAGTTTGTGCTTGATTCGTTGATGTGATCACATGAATTTTACTTGGGCTTGCAGTGCAGAGAGCAGATCAGTTCCTCCCTGAGAAAGCTAACAGCCTGCTCGAGGACCGAGACTGACACAGGGCCTCCAAAGAGACCGTAAAAATGGCACCCATGCAGATGACCCAAAAATCAACCTATCACCTATACTCATAGGTTTTCAGAGGCTTTTTAGAATAATTGGCTTCTTTTGTATGCCAAATATTTTTTCATCCAATATTTTAATTATGGAAAAAAAACCCAATTCAATATACGAAAGCATGGAAAAGGAATAAATGCATGACCGTGCATATAATGATTAGTATACACAAATTACTTTAAACTGTACGGAAATAGTTATTGTTTGATATCTCATGTCTGACCTATGTTACATTTTGCAACTTTTGTTCCAAATAACCAAGCTCTATTACATATAAGCCCACATGTAATATAAAGCGCCCAGACAATCACTAGATATAGTCTAAAAATTTGAGACACTGAATTTACTCAATTTCATTTTAATTTCTACTGTGTATAGAAATGTTAAGAGTGTGGGCTTTCCTAAAAGATGACAGAATATCATTTTACAATAATTCAAACACTTTTAAAGACTGCTAAGAAACCTCCACTGAAATGACAGGCCTTGTGAAGCACTTTGAAATGCTGTTTTATCCATTCTAGACAGGTTCAGTATAATAAGATTCATATAATAAGATCATATATTTACAGCACATCAGCTAACCTTTTAAACTATTCCAGTAATCATATTATTATCCAGAATGGGATAAGACTTACAGCATTGATAGTATATGGCCTTTCTGATCTGAGATTTTAGTCCATTACGAGAACCAGAAAACCTGCGAGGACATTCTTGCAAGATGGGATCGTTCTTTTTTTCTGCAGTCTTTCTATCATGTTGTCTGAAATTTTTAGCTAACTGGAGCTAACTGAACATTAGCTTCCTTTAAAAACACTGAGCTCAGGAAAGGGGAAACAGCTTGACTAGCATTTACTTGCCAAGATAAATAAAAATGTCAGAGGAAGTGAACATTTTAAAAGATTGGGTAAACATATCCTAAGAGGGTGGCTCACTTTTCCTAGATTGTTCAAATACCCACAATTTTTTCCGTTAAAAAAAAAAGGAAGATAAAATCCACTCAATGGCACTCAGAGCCTATCGCACAGCCTCTACTCTGCGAGCTACAATCCTACTCCGCAAGCAAACAAAAGAATACAGCTTCTGCCCAAGATCCACCGTGGTCGGGCCATGTTTGATCGTATCAGCAGCTACTGTTTATCATCATCAATGTCTGGTTCTCTCTTCCTACCATCATTATCCCATGAAGGGGTAGGTAGCACTGACCACCTAATTTGTGTTCTCCAAAGCATCAGTCAACTGAAAGTGTGATTTAGCCCTGTTTTGATCAGGGTGTCCATCTACTATGATTCAGCCAAGACATTAGTCAATTCAGGCCGTAAACATTATAAATAATTTTATTTATTGAAGTCTGAGCAACAGGGAAGGGAGACAGGGCAGCATCCTAACAAGAAATCAAGGTGCACTTTCCTCCAGCCTTCATTCAGTGAATGCAGCTCTGTTCATCACACTTTGTCCTACTCTAATACCAAGGCTGAGATCCTGAAGGAACTTCTGATAGTCACTAAGAACGTCCTTCAGAAACTTACACATTTTAACCTATTAATCTTTGTTTTGAATACTGCTCCCCCTTTATAGGCAAATAGTTTTAAAACAGTTAAGTTCTGCACTCTGCCTTGGCAAGAACAAACAAAAGTTAGCTTTCTGCATAGATCTCCACTGTCATACTTCCACCGTACTCTCCAGTTTATACTTCCAGGGCTGATGAAACAGGATCTTTGCCCAATCTTCTAAAATAGTTAATAATAACAATCTTGAAAACAGACGTGAGTTCACTAGAAACTGAATAGAGGGGCAAACCCGGTTGTTAACAATTTGGTTAAAACCAAAGGTTACATAAACAGAAAACTCTATCCACTTGGTGATTTGGTTCACAGATTTGATTTTTGTAAGCACTACTGTTTGACTTCAAGGACACCGCTGTGCAGAGAGAAGCATCTGGGAAATCTTTGCTAGACAGACTGACAGACCCTGAATTTTTACAGTGGGCAGAAGTCGCTCATCTCGGATATCCCGAGTTGAAGAACATGCAAAAGGATGATGTGACAATACCTGGAAGTGGTGGAGATTGCACAGAAGGAATAGCATTCACACTGCTAATTGGAGGTTGCAAGGGAAGAAAGCTTACAAAGCAGACAGAAGGACAAACCGTATTCTCAAACATTTCAAACTGATTTTGTTCCTGACCCCGAGCACCAGTTATGCCGTGAGTCAGATGCAAGCTAGAAAACACTTCTGGTATTGATATGCAAACATGTACACGAGGCATCTTGCTTTATTTCAGACTTCCTAGATCTGACACTGCCATAACAAACAGCTTGTACTAGATGTAGAAACTTCAGTAGCAAAGTGAGTTGCTTGGTTTTTGCTCCTTTGCATGCTAATACTTTGGATTCTTTTCCAGCTATTTCATTCACTTCTGCTGATTTCCAGGCTCTGGAATGAAGCAGAAGATGCAGGTAAACCTTGGCTGTAGGATTCTTTATCTTTTCAAGCAAAGGGGGAAAAAGACTAAAACTGAAAGGTAGAATTAGGCTGTTGGTCCAGTCCCTGGCAGAAACAAGGACAAGAACGAAATAGAAGCTCTAGACCTGTAAAGACTTCTGCAAAGGCTCGAGGTGGTGGGAAGTAACTGTTTGGTCTGGGCCCATTTCTAGGAGGAACCCTAGTGTGACTGTGACTCGAATGGACCCACAGGCAGCAGAATCAGATAATACGTCAACTAAAATCCTCATTTAGGACTGCTAAATGCATAAGCAAATGTTTGTGAAGAAAACCAGTCATCTGCATTTCTGTTCCTTTTCTGCCCTGCTTTCTACTTCAGAAGTGTTTGGAATGTGAACTCTGTGCTCGGAAAGGTGGCTGGACTGACAGCTGAACCACGGCCTGGCCAACGGCATGCAAAGCTATCCTGCCAGGCTCTGCGCTCTGCAGCTTCACTCAGAGCAGCAGCCGGCCTAGCGTGAGCAGCCAGCGCCAGACTCGCCGAGCCAGCAGTACCCGTCCTCCCCGAGAGTCCTCTCGCCAACGCACAAAGCCTTCCTTGTCCTCGCTTGCGAGGTCTTGGGCAAGGCGCTCCTCACACGGCGTTTACTCCATGGCCCCTTTGCTGAGCTCGCCAGCGAGGCTGCCGGGCGGTGCAAAGGTTTCGCTAGGAACTGGATCAAGATAAGCAGTTGCACTGTTTGGATAGGGTGAACTTGCATACTGGATTGTGGTTGTATGTTTTGCTGAGTGAGAAGAACAAGAGTTTCTGAAGCGTGGGGTGGTGTGAAGACATTAACAGAGCAGCCAAGCAAGCAAGATTGGTAAGGTATAAAGTTCAGAGCAAGCACTGGGGTGGGATGCAGTGACAACGCAAATGGCATTACAGATGAGTCCCATGACAAGAGGGCTCAAAGTAACACACAAACAGGAAGGGAAGGAAGGAGGAAAGGAGAGCTGAGTGAAATTTAACCATGCAATTATTTTCTTTGGCTTGTTTCCTTCAACCCAACCTTTTACGTTTCCGAAGGCTAATGTTTCTATCACTCCAAACTCCAAGCAATGCTTCTGAAATTCACGTGCGCTACCAGCTCAGCAGGGGAAAGGCACAGAGAAGCTATTCTGTGGGAATGCAAATGGACTAGGCACGCATACGGAAAAGAGGGTGCTGCTTTCACCTCCCCGTTGCCTATCTCAGCAGTGCTGCTACTGATAACACACGGGAGCTTTATTTTTCCTTTAGCCTATTCATCATGTTAATCACAAGACGCACAAGATCACAGTTATACTAACATGTCCTACAGACAGAAGCCAACTAGTAAAGTCTTACCACCAGTAAATACTTTCACATTGCCCTTCACTGGAAAGAAGCACATCTGACACCAGCCTGCTTTGGCAGCAGTTATCAAACAAGGAAAAAGAAAGCAGTGTCTAAAAAGCAACGTACTGTTCCCCCCCGTTTTGGGACAGAATCCAAGACTGTTCTCCGGATGCAGCACTGGATGGGCACGCAGCTGAACCAGCACCCTGCACGGCGCACGCCGGGCACCCTAATGACGGCACAGCCGCACAACGGGCCACTGCTCACGCGGCCCTCTGCTCCCTGCGCTCCCCTCTGCTGATCGCTGCCTTGCAGGCTGTAACTGTTCATTCTCTTCTTGGCTTGAATCTGAGAAAAATACTGTTGGACGGCACAACACCGATATTAAACTCCCTGCCTCAAGCCTAACCAGGTCATCACAGCCATCCCTTGCCTCCCAAGAAGCTGGGGCTTCTCCCCTTTGGCCTCCAGCATGGTTGCACTACAGTTGCACTGCGGAGCTGTTGTTGAACTGCTGCTTCTTGTATCTGCAAAATGGACTTCAGCTTTGCACTAAAGCTTGGGAAAATTGGAAAGACTGAAGTATATTTTCATAACTTTCCTTTTTCTGTTTTTCTGTAAATATGAGTTGTTTCCATTATTTTGATTGCTATGTTTATTATTGAAAGTCTAAAGAAAGTTCAACTACGTCTCTTCTGTATTTTAATAATACAGAAGTAAAAAGTGGGAGGCAGTAAGTTATATTACAACATATAGCATACGATTACATCCATTTAAATAAAACTGTCAGTTCAGCATTGCCTACAAGACATTACTTAAGTGTAACTCACTTGGAGATCTGGTTTCCCTCTAAACACCTAAAAATGCTTCCAGACACTGTATTCTGCAGACATCACATATACAACGTAACCAAAAGAAAAAAGGGAAAAAAAAAGGGAAAAAAAAAATCACTCATTGCTAAATATTTCTCTTTCTCATTGTTCAAGTATGTGCAATACGTACTGTCGAGCCTGCCTAGGCAGCTGGGTGAGCGCGGCGCTGGGAAGCAAAGGTTTCTGCAATCAGTCTCTGCCTCTAACATCAACTTTCCTCTGCAGCTGAACAAACCACTCTCCCTTCTCCCTCAGTCTTTCCGTCTGGAAAAACGAAAGCATTCCCATCTGTACTGTGGGTGCCTGTGCTAGGCACATAACTCAGACAATGTTTATAAAATGATCTGAAGATGAAAAGTTACACACTTCTGATTTAATGCATTCAGTTACATTTTTGTGGAACAAAACAGAACCAACAACCCCCCCAACGCCAGCTTCATCAGGGGTCTCAAAGTCCATGAAACTCAGTCTCCTTAAGGTTATGGCAAAGGCGCCTCACAACTGAGCTTAAATACGAAGGAGATCTCATTGCAACTCCAGACGAACACCTACCAGCTATCCCAACATCAAAAAACCACAGTACAAGCCAGCAGACTGAGCTCTCCTCCTCCAAACCACACCTCCGGCGCGTACCGCCAAACGCCGCTACGCGGAGCGGCAGCTGTCAGCGCTTGGCGTCGCACCTCCGCGTGCAGAACTGGGCCGCGCGCCAGCCCGGGAAACCCTTCGGGGGCACCAGCTCGGCACCGCTCACACGAAAAAACTGTTTTCTAACAAAGTGGCAAAAACATTTCCCAAACCCCAGGCCGCTTGTTCTTCACACAGATTACGCCTGTGCCTTTTGGAGGCCTAAAAGAACCAGGAGTCTGGATTAAACAGAGTTGCGGCAGGGTTCAGATAGCTACTTCATGCAAGCTCCTTGGGAAACGGCAGCCAACGGCTGTTTCCTCACTTCGGCAAATCTGGCCACGTGAGGAGGTCGCCCGTTATGCCATTTCTTACCACTGGCAATGACATAATTTCACCTTGCTGAAAAGCAAGTACTTGTCATGGGAGAACTCTGGGTTCTCGCTCCCGGCTCCCTTCCCACGCTTCAGGAGCAGTTGGGTCCTCTATTCTGCACAGCAGCCTGAAAACCTCCTACGGTTTCTTCCACGGATCTGAAGTTCCTGCTTCCGAAGAGTCCCCTCCAACAGACGCAACGGCTTCCGACTGGCCAAAATCTCCAGAAAGTTACACGACAAAACAGGAGTCAGCTTGCCTCTAGCAATTGTTTCCTATCTCTCCTCTCAGTAAGGATTTTTGCCTGAAAACACCAATCTCCCTCTGGAGCTCTTAACCACGAATTCCGAGGGAGGGAGACGCTCGCGGGCCACCAAGCCCTCCCCTGGGCATCAACACAAAGCTAGTGGCATTTACATCAAAAATTTCTAAATTTGTTGACAGACTAATGAAAAAAATGCTCCAGCTTCACGCTGATGCAGGGTTTGCCCTTCGCGAGCACTGTTTCCAGCTGGCAGCTGGGCCTACGTAAAGGAAGGGGCTCGTTGCCGCTGCCGTGCGGCGGGGGCCCCTCGCTTTCTGCTGGAGCTCCTTCAGCAGAAGACGCATGACTTGACTAGCAACAACGAGAGACGTGGCTCCTCTGTCGACCCGCTATAAAAATAATGATTTCATTAAGGAGGAATCAAGTCCCCCAGGCCCCCTCCCAGTCTGTGTACTGAATAAGAAACATTTACATCCAACTTGGGCAATCTTTAGCATCCAGACTACAGTAAAACCCAAACCATGCATGCGAAAGGCTCCAAGTTGTCAAGCCTATAATCACGTATTTAACTACAGGCACAAGTAGTTCACTTCTAATGAAGCTGGGCATTTACAGATCCAAGGCCTACATTTTTCCTTGGACTGCAAAATAATACCTTCTATTCTCATTTAATTTAGAACGAGTGTTTTAAGTTACTTCAGAAAAAAGATTTAGGAAAAACTAGATTAATAATTTTAAAGGCTACCGTGTTTAAAACTAAAGGATAATTTAGTGAATGAAAAAAGTGATTGTCAGTAGCATCTTTGTCCTCACCAAGCACTTCAAAAGCACAAAAAAAGCACAAACCCAAGCAGTTTCCCCTCTGGCGGCGGGAGCTCCGGCGCTGCTCGCCGGCTGCTCCGCGAGGAGTGCCGTCACCCCGGAGCCCAGCGCGCGGGCAGACGCGCCGGGGAGGCCGCAGGGCCGCACCACGCTCCTCGGGCTGCGCCGGAGCCCAGGCGGGAGCGGACCGCCCAGCACGGGCAGCGACCGCAGACCTGCACGTGCAGGAACCCAGCTGAATTTCCCTCTGTGACCTTCCCAGAGCGACAGATCCTCTCACCCCCAAATACCCTTTAGTGCACTGATGCAATGCTGCTGACACCTCTCAGCCTACCTACAGAAATGCCACATTCAGGAGTCAGCCTCATTCAGCCCCCCCAAATCTGACCACCAGTGGACTTCTACAGCATGTAAAACTTGGACTCACATTTACTGTTTGCATACGCTCCCTAGCCAGTCTACAGCAGACAAACATTGCTGACATTTATATCGACGAGCATACGACAAGTCAGGCCGTTTTTCATTCTGTTTATGTAGTTTCTCATAAAACATCTATCTGGCTATGAATTTTAACTTTAACTAGCTGGGCGAGGCTTATGATTTGAGGGAATTTTTCATTCCTTCACTTCCAACCGCATACGTTGGAAGAGCATGGAAAGACCACCTCCGAAGCCCCGTCCCGCGCAGAGCCTGAGCCCCGGCTCGGGGCAGAGTCCTGCCCGGCGCCTCGTGAGCTGCCCTGCCCCGGCCCTGCCCCGGCCCCGGCACAACACAGCCCAGCCACATTCAAAACCACCTAGAGTGACAGCTGCTTAGGAAAAAGCAGCTAAGACTAATACTCCACGGAGCTAAGCTCAAAAGACAGTGGGACTAACGCCTTTTGGGTCCAGCGGCACTGACGGAAACGAACACGCTTGCTCCATAGAGCTGTTCAGAGCGAGGCGGGTATCACCGATGCTCGGGGGTATAAAAAGCAAACTAAAACACCTAACTCTCAACCACTCTACCCACATGCTCTGGCTTCCCCTTATGCAGCCACCAAGCACCCCTGTACATAGCCCAGTGTACGAAACGGGCTTTGGGGACCACGTCGAGAGCCTGCTCGCGGTTCTGTGCCATGACTCCCCATGTTTCTGCGCACACAACAGATGTGGGGCTGGTTTTGAAAGCCCCAAACACACGCGTAGTTTAATTTAAAAACCCTCCTTTAAAAACTGCATAGATTGCATGCGATTTATTAGAAAGATTTCACTTCCTGAGATATTCTGCTGCCTCTGCTGTAGGATTGTTTATTGTTCCGATGAGTTATGTAAAAGCAAATAAATAGAGAAGAATAAATATCCTGAGCAACAAACTGAACAGAAATTCACCAGCAGGATTTCGGGGGGGCTCACAGCTGGCTGACTAAATGCAAATAAGAAACCCGAGCCCACAGTCCAGAATCACTGCTAACCATCTACACAACACAATACATCCGCGACAATGATTAACATGTTCGGTTTTTGCTGAGAACTTGGTATGCATTTATAAGAACAAAACATGACATTCTGTTAACGCTACGTGAGCTAAAGGCATGCCTTTCCCTTGAAAAGACGGCTTTTCTGTGATTTTAAGCAAAGCCAAACCTTTGTGCATCACTACTTCAGGCATAACAGAAAGCTATGTAATTAGAAAACGTCATCTGCTGCACCTAGAAAGCCTTGTTTTGCAAGTGCTACCCTTACCCCTGCCCAACACATGCACAAACAGATTTTTATTAATATTTTCCTCCGCTGATAGCCTGATACATTAAATCATCATCTCCCTAGCGAAGCTACTGCTGCAGCAACTTCCTGCACTGCATCATTCACCTACCTCTGACTTCATTGTTCCACGGGCCATGAATAAATAAAATCAAACATCCAGGTGGAGCTGTCACGGCTTCCCTTCGCAGCGGATGTGCAGTAATAATATCAAAAAAAAGCTAGCTGGTCCTACAGGAGGATAAAGCTGGGTCAGTGCCTCGTTATGGAGCAGGGAAGTGCAGGGCTCTTCGCTGACTGATATACTGTACTGATCAGCACATTTACCTAACGTCGCTGTGATGGGCCGGACCTCGCAGCTTCTGCTCAGCAGCTTTCATACCCGAACGTGCCCGGAGAAAGACCACATCTCCACGGCAGTTCTGGCTAGTAAGCAGTCTCATTGCAAGGTCAGTACCCTTTTCAGCCTTACAAGACGTATCAGGCAGCTTAAACAGCAGATGCTAAACCATACAAAAATGATGCTGCTACATGTGCTTCCCCGCAACAAAACCACTTTCTAGATTTAATACTAATCTCAGGCAATATTCAATTTCTATACTGCTCAGCCCAGCATGTGGTATATTACTGACTACAGCTCAAAATCTGCAATAACGCCACTGATGCAAAAGTATCTGCATGCAGAAGTCTAAATCTGTGTCTAAGATGACAGAAAGTGTTTTATCCTTCAGTCACCATTATCTCCGTGTTTTTCCCCTGGCTTGTCCTGTTAAACACCACCGACCCAGGCAGAAGCCGTATCGGCCTGTTGGAGCTCCCGCTGTGTTCCTTGAACTCTGCCCATTGCCTCAGCCGCTTTTGCATGTCACGAGTGCCGGCCGTCTGCAACGCTTCCCGACTCCGGCCGCCCGGGCGGGCGCTCAGCACCTTTCATGGAAAAATTTGTCTCTTGGGCTTCTCCAACCTTGCAAGCAAACAGAGCCTTTCGCATCTCCTTTTATAACGCTGGCATGCATATCCTGTGTTTGCTGCTACTGCAGCATTTTCCATACGTCTTGAAATAAAATCCAAAGTGTGGGCTAGATTTGCTGGTCTTTCTTTGTGCAGGGCAGCCCAAGTTAGTTTAGGTTTCAAAATCACAAACTATAAAACTCAGCAATGTTTTCCTTGTTTCCATCTAACCCATGAAACTCGGGCTAAGCTTTTACTCGTGTCTGTATGTCTTTTAGAACAGTTTCAGGACAAGCAAATGCTACCAAGCCAACCCCACTAATGCTCCCTAGTTGCCACAAGCTCATACAGCAGCAAATCACAGAGAAATGAAAAAAAGCAAAACAGGAGCTGTTCAACCAAATCCCAAGTCTTTTTCATTACTTTGCCAGAGAGGCTTTGATAACCCTTGAAAAGGTGAAATTCTGAACAAAAATTTCTTGACTACTTCTCTGGATTTTTGCATACATGTACGGTGGCTTTATATTAACAGTATAATAAATAGAAATACTGTATGAAGTACTGCATGCAGTTTTTCCTCCTTGTCAGATATCTGTATAACGCTTGTTAGCAGAGTATTTGACTATAAATGATGCTGGATGTATTCAGCCTGAGATACGGAGGTCCCCACTTCTCCATTTGGGATGGGATCGTAGTGAGTTGTTTGACTGAACTTGGAGCCCAAGGATTTTTACAGGGGTTATACATTAAATCTGTAGAAATCTGTAGAAATAACCCAAACCTAGGTTTCCCAAGTCTGAGACAGAACTACTACATATTGCTTCACTTCCCTTTTTATCTACCAGACTGCCTGTTCATAAAATTATTTTGTTTCATTCAGCTTTATTAGTTTTCTAGGATAGTATTATTAACGGTTACTTTCAAAGAGAGCCTGTATCAGGGTAGACATTTTTTTTCCCCACCTTTTGATAAGCAAAGTGCACCATACTGAAAATCACAGGGTGGCTGAAACCAGACTGCCACACCCCGGGATGCCATGTTTCAAACCCTCCGTACCAAGCCACGCGCGTCGGCTGTCGGCTGCTCACGTCTCCTTCCCTATGCCCGGCCGCTGTCCCTCCCTCCGTTGGCTTCCCCACGGGATGGAGACCCGCACGGGGCCGCGGCCGCTGGGACTCCCCCGTCCGCAGCTGAGCCGCCGGCTCCTGGTGGCCAGGTTGCCGTCCTCGTGATCCCTCCAGCCTCGCGGGTCGCCTCTGCAGGGAAGCACGAAGCAGCTGCTTTTCACGTAGACGGAAATAGCACGTTCAGAAGGACTGGAGCGCTGACGCACATTTTTGGGCAAGTTCCTCCTGCGGCCAAGCAAACTCAACGTAGAGCGATGGCTGTGAGCAGTGAGCATGTATCTAAAAGGTAAACACGGCCAGGCAAAAACATCATGAGGGTAATTCAACTAGGGCAGGAAATGCAAAGGGACTAAAAGGACGCACAAACACACCCAAATGCAGGTCTCCCACCTCGCCTTCTTCCTCCCTCCCGAGCACTCCTGAGGCTCACGTCCACGTTCTCCACAACCTCTCTCTGTCCTGCCTGCCCACCCAGGACCTCGCTGCTGGAACACGGAGGGTCTGGAGAGACGCTTCAGCAGATTTCTGTATAGACGTCATCTGTGACGGTTTGCCTGCCCTGTGATTCCTTCCTCAACACTGCCATGCAGCTTGTCATCACCTAACAAAAACCTCCCTGTTCTGGAGTTCAAGGTTAAACACACATGTTCAGACAAACCGGTAACCTGCACAGAGCTTCCCTGCAGATGGAGCAGCACCGTGGCTACGCAACTCCCCACCCTGACGTCTTCTGTAACTGTCTCTGCATTTTCTTTCCAGTACAGAGGTAAAAAGGTAACAGAAAAAGCTAACAAGTTCTGAATTCAAAATCCAAGTATGCCCCTTTCCAAAATACACACCACAAGTCCTTAACGGCTTACTTTAGTTTTCCCTGTGTCAAAAATGGAAGATAAAATTCTCTCCCTTTTGTTAGGCACTTCTGAGCTTTTCAAAAGACAGACGCCAAGTAAATGCAAAATATTGGAAAAGACACTGGTAGGAACGATTTCTAGTACTTCAGCAAGATGAAATCACGAGGACTGCCAGTCTTCCTGCTTCAAGACCAGCTGGAGCTGGGGAGAAATCTCCTGCTGGTATCAGGTTATCTAATTAGCTGGCGGGAGACGGGAGGAAGGCGTTCATCCTTCTTCTACATTAGACCTCACAAACTATTAGTCTGACAAATTTTACACTCTGGGAACAGCTCCGCTTCTTGGAGTTATTTTTCTTGTACTGCTGATGCTATTCGTAAGAGTTCATCTGATTGTCCTGCTTCTTTTCTACTTCAAACCTCCTAATACTTCAAGTGACACCAGTCCGTTTTACAGCAGATCAGTGGCGACGTCACCAAGAGGACTTGGACCGTCAGGGAACGAGTATGTCGCTCTGCAAAACACGGGAGCAAGCACAGAGGCAGGCGCGAGGAAAGCAGTCCAGGCGCAAGGAAGCCAGAAGGCCTCAGTGATCCCAGGAAGGGGATTGTTAGCAGGAATCCTGATAAAAGCTGCATGAATAACCCTGAAACGGCTGCTCGGTTTTTACATAGCATCATCTACCCCTGCTTACATGAATCGCGAATATAGCACGTTCTCAGGGAAGTTTCCCTGAACATCAAAGCAGAAAAAGTGCAAGATCACACAGTTCTGATGCTGCTTATTTACCACAGTGAATCCAGGAAAACAGTTATTTGCATCCATCAGAATTATCCCATTGCTAAAACAGACCTTACGACAAGGTAAAGCGACAGGAATTTCCTCCAGTGAGCACAGATTTTGCCGTGAAAGGAGGCAGATTGCAATTTGCAGCTAAAAGGACATTTATCTCAAATGCATTATGCCTGCTATCGCCACTTTGGCTCGCATGGCTCGTCTGTGCAGTTTGCATTTTGCACGCCTGCCACCCCCCAGGCTCGTGAAAGGTGCCAGATGGGCAATTTCAGTTCTGTTTAGCCACTGAGCAAAATCCATACACAAGCCCTCTCGCCGCTGCCTCAGGCATACATGCACACATGCAAAATACGTGCAGTGTGTTTTATATGGTGCTTTAATATATGCTAAGGTAACAACTGCAAGTTCTTACCCGGGGGAACGCCCCTAATGAAAGCTGTGCCTTGCCTCCACGCAGCCTTGCAGTCACGCGAGCCGACCCGCGTGCAGCACCCTCAGCAACTACTGCGGTGACGTAGCTCTGCTGCTGCTGCAACGCAAGGGCAAAAAGAAGGCCAACCAAGTCTGATACCCAATAAACACATTTGCTTTCTTGGGAAAACTTAGCCTTGAGCATTGGACCGTAGCCACTGTCTCATTCCTCCAGTACCAATGACTGCACTCCACAGAGCCAAAATATGCCAGCTTAGGCTATATAATTTACCAGTCTCACTTGAAAGTTGTTCTGACGGCGACAGATTTAAGAGTTCAGAGGTACAGCGTAGGGCTTCCTTGCTCCAGCACAACAGAAACGTTTCTCTAGCTCACATATACATCTGCGGAAGGTCTCGGCATGCTCATGAACTCACAGAATTCCTCCCTACACGTTACAAAATATGTCGGTAAGAGCAGACAAACCTAATGCAGATTTTTTCTATTGAGTGCAAAAATTATAGCCCCCACTGGTTATAGGAGAGAAACCAATTCTCTCCCAAAGAGTAACTTATTTTGATTATCATTTCACCATAGCCTCACTAGAGTCTCCCGTGATATAATTTTTATGATAAATTCAAACAGTTTCTCGGGCTCTGGGACTCCGGCTGCCCCCACTGAGCCGCAGACAGCCGCTGCACGCTGCCCCACGCGGCAGAATTTCAATCACCTTTAGAATAACGCTGGGCCGAGGGGTAGGAAATGAACACGGAGAAGGCTTGAAATTAGAGGACAGACAGGCAGGGCAGCTGTAGCTATATTGCCGGGAATACTTTAGCCCTGCAAACAGAGATAAAAAAGAGCATCAAGATATTTCATTACTGCTTTTTGTGAAAGCAGTAATGAATGCTATGCATTCAGACACATTCTCAGTCTGGAAAGAGGAGAATCTGCTGGGAAATGAAACAAAGCTGTGAATGCTGTACTACCTGCAAACCAGTCTCTTCGGAAACAGAGACAAGGGTGTACCACTCTCTACATCATTTTTTTCATGTTGGCCATTTAGTCACAGAAGAAATGCTAAATGACTAGAGACTAGACTTAAACAGCCTGCGTGTGTGCAAGTGTGCAAGTCAGCTGTGTGAAGGACACAAAGCTGCTGTTCTGCTGAGCATACCTTTGTACCTTATTTTCCATTCCTGAGGCTTAACGTTACACTTTAATAAAACTTGTACTACAGACAAGCACTTTTGTGGTACTATTACATCCAAAACTATATAAAGCATTTTACTCTTCAAAAAGCAAAGTCCAAGCTGTTGCTCACTACAGCACGAAATGAAGGAGGCAATACCTTTTATCACCATCTATATTTCAAAGGCAGGGAAACTGAGGCAGAAAACAGTCAATGGCAAAAATTTGTGTTAAAAAAGAATTGCTGCACACACCACTCCTTTATTAAAAACTGAAACACAAACAAGTAATGTGTCTTCAAATGCTAAACACCCTTAATACTGATGTCTGCTGGAACTTGCACCCTGATCTTCTCACAGATGTTAATAACTAAATTTTTACAGACATTTTGACTGTAATCTGCATGGTAAGGGTTATGCTGGGCATTTCTCGGGTATGAGAATGATCGTTACCCCGCTGCTTGGAATGATACTCACTTTTCAGGGAAGGGATCAATTTGCCCATTGATGGATGAAGCCATTTGCTTCTTTTAGTTGGAGACTGTCGTACTCACTTGCATCATTATCAATACTGGCTGTAGAGAGACAATTTTTGTCATTTTGCTCTAATTTATTTGATGTATGTTCACTTCTTTAATGCTACAGTCTCGACCACATTCTCCTCGCTCCCAGCTGGCAGCTCCGCGGCTGGCAGGGCATGCGTCGCGGGGCGGGAGGAGACGGCCAGGACGGGCCTCACTGCGGTCATCACGTGCCACCATCGGGGCGATCAGAGCGAACAAAACAAAACCACCTGAGACTCATCGAAAACCTGCCACAACTATAGACAAAATATAATCTGAAAGATAAAGCATATTTGGATGTAGACACAAATACATTTTAAGAAATCCATCAAATAGTTACCTGTTAATACTTTTAATGGAGTATAATTTAAATTGGGATCTAACAATTAGATACTTATGTTTCACTTAATGCAAAGTAGACCATGTTTCCAAATATTTAAATCTTTTGTAAGATCAGGATTTAACCTGTTACTATGTGGTTGCTTTAGAAAAACATACCCATTTTCTCCGCTCCTTTAAAGCGCTTCAAACCTAAACTCTGCAACAGTGGGATAATGCAGTATAAACATCCAGGAAAATGACTATAAACTGCTTAGCTGCTAACATGAAGCTTATCAGCCTGCTTTAAACGTCCACTGAGAAATGTAGGGCAGAGGGAAAGGAATAGCATCAGTTATTGGAGAAGGCAGACGACACTTCCTGCACAGCTGAGCACTCTAACCAAAAATATCCCCCCGAAAAGAGCTCCTACAACCGATTAACCACAAAATGATTAATTGTACCAACATAATTTTGAATAAAAGAAATGCCCAGGTACAGAACTGGGAAGAAACATTAACTGTTAATTCAATACTTGTTAATTCAATACGACTGTTTGGTCAAGAAAATACGGAGAATTTGATCCTTTTCTCCAGTTCCCACTTACTTCATCCCCTCTTTTTTGTTTTGTGTCTACAGCAGCACAAGCACAATAACTAGGCTTAATTTTCAGGGCCTCTATGTATATAACTATAACTTGTAAAGGTTTCCCAGAACAGATTGTTCATTTTTATTGCCTAAGAACCGGTCGAAAAGCTAAGTTACAGAAAATCATCTGCAGCATGGTTATGTGATAATGACCTTGCCTTGGATATTATTATGACTATTTTAAAAAAAGGAAGTTTCTGCCTAATACAGGGTGGTTTTACAGTAATATCATTTCTACCCCACCAAGCAACTGATGGAGCAGCACCATCTTTATGTCTACGCGAGGTCAGAACCTCAGTTTCTGCTTTGCTGGACAATTATTTAGATTGCCTGACTAGGCTCGAGTCTTGTCTAGTTCAAGGGAGCCACATTACCTAAAAGATAAATATTCTGTAGAAAATATTTGAAGATATTTTCTTCCAGATGAGGGAATGAGAAGCATCGAGGTCGACAACCTGACACGCTACCTGCTGGGAAGCGCTCCTGGACAACGAAGTGGATCAGACAACTGCTCTGGCTGAAGAAACGAACCCTCTTCTCCCTCACAACCTCTTTTTTGTTGTTTTGTTTTATTTTTTTTTTTTCAGCTGGATCAGTTCCCCCACCCAGTTCACGGCACTGCCTCATACACTTGCACAAGAGCTTGTGCAGCAATCGCAGCACAGAAGCAAGAAGTGCTTATTTTAGGAGGCAGAGCCCATTTAAATGTGCGTCACGATGACCTCGCTTGCCAAAGAGCAATTATGAGCCAGCCGCAGAGCTAGAAATAGAACTCGTGTCTCTTGACTTTCAATACTTGGTACAATAATTTTTATTCACTTTAAATAACCCTTTTTCTTCTCATATGCAGTAAAGAAGAGATGGATTTTCCATCTTTAGAAAAGGAAAAGCAAAGGAAAAAGAGTTAAAGAAATGCAATATCAATATTGGAACAGCAATTAGAATTCTAACTCCTATCTCCCAAATCTGCATTCGGACCACTCGCTAAGCTATTTTCTCCCTGCTTTCCGAAATGAACCTTCCTGTGCCTTAGGATACGCACAAGTCGGGATGCAGAATTTATTTTGGAAAACCCTGAAGTTCTGGCACATTATAATTAAAAACTGTTATTACAAAAATTACCCCAAAAGAGCATTTCCATCAAGACCACGTTTGCCTAAAGAGGAGCTGAACCATGTGGCTAAAAGGCCCCTTGCTTCACCAGCACCCCTTTGCTTTCTGGCTTTAACTGCAGCCTCCTCTTCCCTCTCCCTCCCAAAAGCTTAAGAAAAGAACTTGATTTGCAATAATAACATTACATACAACATACAAAAATATGTTAAAGGACTTGATCTATGAAATCAAAAATTACATTGCAAATTAAGTCACGTGGGTCTGGCAGCAGAATCTGTGTTTACAAATGTAGAGGAGGCAAAGCACAAGCACAAGCAAGGGGCCGTTTCCTTCTGAAATCCCTGCCGTCGGGGCTCATGGAGAGGAGCAAGCGAAGGGGCTGCGTTTGCCACAGCGCGCGCACGCGGTGGTGGTCAGGCAGACCAGGCAACGGCTTGGCTCCCGCAGCCTTTCTGTTTCAGCCTATTGAAACTGGAGAAAGTGAAGTAGCCTATTCTGAATCTACAGGTACCCAGTAGGTCTTTGAATTCTTACAGACTACGAAAGCCAAGTAAACGCAGACATATTTCCAAGTAAAAGGAAATTACTTGTATATACATGTAAGTTAAATATGGGCTCAATACGCATGCAGATAAAAAAAGCTGCTTCATTTTCTTACAAGCTATTCATAATGGCGTTTTATTTAAGTTATTCACATGATTCACCAGCACACCTCGCAAATCGGCCTATTTCCTTTAGCTCCCTCAGCAGACGGCCCCGCAGCCCAACCAGGCCCCTCTCCGTGCTTTACCCAAACGTGGAGGTTGGTCGTTTCCCAGGTACGGACGGTTTATCATTACGCAGCCAGGGTTTGACTTACTGGTATTGCGAGTGACCGAGGGAGCCGCAGGCGCCCCGGCACCTCCCTGGGGCGCAGAAGGGGCGAGCGGCAGGCGCTGCCGTCTCGCCCGCGGTCTCCGTCGCCCCGCTGGCTCCGGGGGGCCACCAGCCCGCGGGGGCTCACTGCCACGCGGGCCCAGCACGCCTGCAAGGCTCGCGCAGGGGGAGGCTGCACCGACGCCTGCCGCCACGGGCCAGCTTCTGCGCCAATGCTGGGCATCGTCTCCCTAAGGCAAAGGGGATGCCGTGCAGCAAAAGTCGCATTTTATCTCCCAAATTCTTCAGGGCATCTTTTTTTTTTTTTAATTTAAAGTGGAGAAGTAAAAACGATAGCATTTCTAAACAAGTAAAATGAGCGTGCACATGCACATACACACAGTTCTCACAGTTCCTGCAGTTCATTATGCACATTTATTGCACTGCCCTGGCAGGCATCCCGTAACATTAAACATCGGAGAGAAACAGGTAAGGCAGGTTAACATGACCGCGGGGATTTGAGGTGCACTACTGGTACCTTCACTGGAAGTATCAAACTGGCAGTTATAAAAATTATGGGCCACAGGAAAGGTGCCCCTCCCCGACTGACTGTCAAGCCAAGATGTAGGGATATAAGGAAAAGCCTGGATGATAGGCATTAAAACCCTAAAAATAGACTGCCAAAAGGCAGACAGGTAAGAAATCATTTTACTGCAAGCCATAAAACCACGGAAAACGGAGTGTAGGCGGCCACCTAGTCGTCAGCTGTCTCCAGGTCCCCAAGCAAGATGCTGGCGCCAAGATGCCTCCTTTGGGGAGCGCTGGCTGTGGGGGCTCCTCGTGCAGGCAGCCCCTGCGGCTGCTCTTCAGCCAGGCATTTTCTAAAACAAAGGTGAGAGCCCAGCCAGAATAACTGCATTGGTCTTCCAAATCCAAGGAGAAGTTAATCAAACTTTGCACTGGGTGCAACGGAGGACTCTCTGGATGGCTAAAGAAATGGAAAGCTTCTCTGACAAGTATGGACTGCAAAAGGTTGGGTTTTTAGTCTACCGAACAAAACAAAACAAACCACCCTGAGAAAGGACAGAAGAATTGCTTTTCAAAATACATACTGGTGGGGTAAGCATATAAGCTATAAATGGAAAAACAGCACTGGCAGAAGAAATGGGCACAAACTGGAACCAAATTAACTTAAAATAGAAATATAAAGATTTCTAGCTCTGCAAGCAGCAAAACTGGGGAGCATGAGCGGACTATGACAGGCAGACATGCAACACAGCTGCCTGCAATAGCAGGGATTAGGACTGGTAATCCAGAAAGCCCCATTTTAGTCTTACATTCCCGTAATTGTTGCTGCTTTAGATGTTAATCATCAACTGGTATTTTTGGCTCTGGGTTACTTCTAGCAAGTGTCAGGCATAGCTCTGGGCTCAGCCAGCACCATTTCTATAGGTCTCATTCGAAGCAGCTGGACGGGCTGGACGCCAGGCGGAGGGGCTATTAAAACTGCCAGGGCTTCATCTAGCTCTGTGCATTCAACCTATCTGTACCTGCGCATGGCTCTTCTCTGCACCACCCATAGCCCCATTTTTCCATAAATGCAGTTAGCCTCTTTCATCCAGACGCTTCCTTACGAAGGATGCTCTAAGCACAGTCTCTGGACTTCTGTTACAAAATCACCACAGCGCTTAGCTCTTCTGTTGGCAAATTCTGCTGTATCTTTAAAGAGACGTCTATGAGCTGTGTAGGAACAATCATTCCACATTTAGAAACACAAAAATTAAAAGTGCAGAGGGTTAGATCCTCACTGCGATCTGTGACTCCAACAAAGCTGAAAGTATTTTAATTGCACTTCTGCCAAAGTTTAAATACTTCTCTGAATGACACAAGGAAAAAGCTGACAGCTGAGGTTACAGTCGAAAGATTTCTGCTCAGCCTCCATTTAAGGTATCTACCGCTGGGCATGGACTGCTCTGCAAACTCATTGTTTACTGCACAAGATATTGCAATATTCAATATCGCTGAAAGAGGGCTAATAAAAACAGTCTCTCTTCTGCGTGCACTCAATGGCTTAAACCCCTGCAGGCTACTTTGAACAAATCTAGATAGTATTCTTTCCCATGATGAGCGGCAGCTCTGCCCTGCCTTCAGGGCCAGCTCCCCATCACGAATGGTACAGCTGTGGCAAGGTCAGTCCTGCTCTTTGGTGCCCTTGTAGGATTTCTGTGAGGTAGAATTTGCCCAGCTCCTTATAGGCAAAAATAAATAAATTAAAAATAATCAAGTTTTACTCTGTTAAAAATGTTTATGGTCTTGCCAGTCCTTTTCTCCTAAAATTGGTTTTAGGACCTTGGTCTCATGCACGACTTCAGGAAGCCACTGAAAGCACCTAGCTTTCCTTTGCCTGTGCCATTCATTTCTGGGTATCTGCTCGTATGTGCACGCTTAGGACTTGGCTGAATCAAGGAAGAGAGCTGAATCATGACAAATGCTAGAGATACACTATTGAGATTTTTGGTATCAGATCAGCTTTATAAAAAACTCTTAACATGCCAAATTGGCAGTTGAAAGCTGGAAATACAGGCAGAATGATACTAATCCACAGTTCATAGAGATACGTGCATTTAAAAAAGGGTATTTAATGCTAATAATGGAAAGGTAAGATTGGTCTGGTGTCAGACCATTAAGCCGTCTCACTACACTTTGCCACAGATGGGTTTTCAATATCCCACAAAGGCTCACTCGAAATGACCATGCTTTAGCCCCCTGCAGCTGCAAAGGCAGAAGACAAAGCTGTTCAGAAAGTCCAGGATGGGAATGAATGTTAAGGCACCCTTGCAATTTTTGTTTTCAAACAGTGATGTCTATGTAGCCTATGGCAATAACTCAGTTCCCAATTAACTCTGCGTGACCTGCAAATTATTAATTTCATGAGGTTCTTATAGTAGGTATAAACCGTGTGAGTAGAAAACTGAATAAGGGTATCACGTCAAGATGTATAGAAAGAGTGAAATAGCCATTTAAAACAAAACAAAAAGACCAAAAACACTTTAAAACAGTTACATGATGAGTCTGCAAAACCTACCGCCTCTCCCCGCCTTTAGGGAATACATAGCATTAATCTTCCCTTCATGCTCTTCAGAAAGCTTTTTCACTGGTGTATGAATCAGCAAAGCCAGCAACTTTGCCAATGTTTTCACAATAAAAAATTATTCTATTGTATATACTGAGAAAGGCCATAAGCTTTAGACTCTTCATGACATCAGGAGAAAACTGAAGTGGCACGACGGGTACACAGCACGGGTAGGTGTGCAAGTTTAACGCCTGCTGCCGTGACCACCAGCACCGTTTAGCATTTTCAGTATTAGCATCTTTCTGGAAGCCATCAAACGTCTCAGGACCTCTTTGAGATGAATGTTACTGTTTTTTATGGTGACATCTTGATGTAGTAAACAATGAAAGCTAGTATTTCCTAAGTTTGGTGTTAAAGATTTGGTCAGAATTAATTGTACGTTAAGAGAAAGATATTATCCCTCATTGTAGTGATAGAGACCTGACACACCGAGTGCTCAGGTAACTACCGAGAAAGCCCGCAGCGGAGCATGGCTACGAAATGCCAGGGTCTGCTCACGGACCATTCCTACTTCACCAGCAAATGGGATCAGCCTGTACTTCTGCAAAGCGGGGGCAAGCTTTGCACAAACCATCGCTAAATACATAAAGATACCACACAAAAGCAACAGGAGAGACAGTGAGTCTTCAAGAACAGACATGCACAACCCAAATGGTGCTGTGCACCCCCGGTTCGTGAGGACACGGCTAGCCTTTTCCAGCAGCACGGCTTACGCATCAGCAGCAAAGCAACGCGAGGCACTCGCGCACACTGCCCGCTCGCACTGCGGCCTTTCTGCACCCATATGTACAGCAACAGTCAAACGCAGCACTTCAGAGCATAATATTAATTTCCAGAGATATCCACCACGCACTGAAGCCCTCACTGGGCCTGCTCCGCACTTCACCCGCCCAAAGCAGAAAGGCGAGGTGCAGATCTGTGCTCAGTGGGGCCAAAGCAGCACAGTCCAGTTCAAATGCAACAGCACCGCCAGCACCCACTTACTCCTTGAGTCTCCCAATATACCTGTTTATCTCTATATGTGTGTACACCTGCACATACACAATTAAATCTCCAGTGCCCCTCTCTGACAGATCTCCCGCTGGCAGAACCCTTTCTGCGGGACAGCCGTAACGCCCGCGCCGCATGCTGCAGTACGGTGACGGGCGTACGGATTTCTGTGTCACCTGAAATTCCCCTCTGGAAGGGAATCACACCTGACGCTCAGTTTGCCTCTTACCAGTCTGCTGATTATCCAACATGATTCCCACGTCCGTTGCAGAGCCGCGTCCTTGGGACAGAGGCCCCAGCACAGCCTTCGGCTCTGGGTTACAGAGACTCAACATTACATTTGATTGCATTAAATTATGCACGTTGTGTGCTTGTGCTCTACTGACCAAACCAGCCAGATCCGTCCTCTCCGGCCCCGTATCTGTGTCACCGACTGATACCGCAAGTATTTTATTTTCTTACAGGACCTTTCGAAGTTATGTGGTAGGATGTACCTGTGCCTCCACAGAAACTCACCTGCTCAGCAATAGTTCAAATTTACAGCTATATTTCGAGAACTGTCAGAATTACATCTACAAACACATTTTGTTGCTTCTTATTTCTTAGATAATCCACACACCACAAGTATGACCAAATCTGCAACAACCAATACTGCTTTACATAAATTGTATGCTTAAAAAAAATCAAGTTAGTTTCAAAAAATTTATGCCCATACATTGCATATTAATTAATGACACAGGATAACACAGCTCCATACCAGCTGTCCTGCTCTTCTCTCAAGACTGAGTATCAGGCTCGCACAGAATATCAATCGTCTAAATCATTCCTTTCTTCTCTTGAAGATGGCTATAACATTAGCTTGCACTGGTACAGCTTCTGTTTTCCCCATCCCCGCAAAGAAAAATGAATATTAAATGGTGTAGAGAATTCACTGGCCAGCTTTTCTAAAAATATTTGATACCATTTATCCAGATGTGCAGCTTTGACAGGTGCTCTTTATCTTCTTCAAATCTAGACTAGAAAATACTACTTCAGAAGCTATGAAAATATTGTCTAATAAAATCTCCAAAACCAGAATAAATATATATTGAATTTGCTCTTTCTGCCCTTATTGACAAATTCACCAAACTGTAACTAATACCTTTTAGAATTACCATAAGAATTTAGAATACCGTAAGAATTTTTAATATTTAAAAAGCTGCCCACACCTGTGACGGCCAGCCGCAGGACACACTCGCCGGCCCGGGCGCTGCGGGCGGCTTTCTGGGTAAATGGCACCACCTTCAGTCTCCCCGCAAGCACTGGACTGCTGCGACCGTGCTGGGTAAGACGGATCGCGGGGACGTGTCTAGGGGGTTTTGCCTGAAAGCAATTTCAATTCCCATAAACATCCCTTTTGTAAGCAGAATTTATTTTTTCATTCCAATGAAAATAAATGCATTAAACTTCACTTTTTCCCTGGCAAACTAGGAACATATGCATTGCTCATTTAATGACAGATATTTTACTCTTAGAAGTTATCACCAATTTTTTTGCACACAAGTTCAAAAAATGGGGTTTTTTTTGCATGTTACCGCTTGATGAATGCACAATATAGTAACATACTCTTAGTTTTTCTAATTTTACATACATATTTTCATTGAAGTGCAACCTATTGTAAAAATTGAATGTTGTTTTGTAGGTGGAAATCAAAAGGTTCTGAAGGTCTCCTGAATGGAAGTGAGCAGGAAGCTGAGGGTTTTACACCCATGAGCACAGAACTGAAATGGCAGTTTCAAAGCATGAGTAACCCCTAACTAGTGACACTCCAGATATACTCCTTCCAGTAGTCGCGCGACTCTCTGTCTGTCTAAATTATTTGTTGAGCTGTGGCATTTCATGCTTAATCTCCCCGCTAAATAAAGGCTTTTTTATCCTCTCTTTAGATGTTTCAGCATCTTCCTCTGGTTTTATAGCTGACCCGCTCATAACATTTTTAACTAGAAACAAGCCTGAAGCAAAATCTAGCCTTTCCAAAGCCTGTCAGAAGTTCACATATGGGCAACAGCTCTGAGCCCTGGGCTAATCTAGAAGGCCTTTAAGACATATTGCGTTATCTTAAAAATTTAGGCCTGAGCTGTGTATGAGGGTAACAGCAAATACCCAGCTCATGAGAACAGCCATAATATACAGGCTTTGCACTTCATTAGCTGTGTACATGATAAAAGCATTGAGCTGAATTAATCTGACCCCACCTCGAAACAACAAGACTTTATTTGGAGTCTATTACGTTTAGCGCATGTTTACACACCTGGACAGGTATGTGCCCGTGCGTATAAACACGGGCTGCTCTCCCTTGTCTGGAGCAGTTAATTTGTTATACTATAGGCTTTATATAATATTTAAACTAAAAACATCTTCCAGATCTTCATATGTTTTTTGTATTTCCAGAATAAATCCCAGGAGGGCATACTTATAATTAACTAAATACTCATAACTAATAGTTTTTACATCAGTCACGTATTATACTTGCTGTGGCTGCTGTTGCACAGATGCAACTATTCGTCATCCGCAAACATATCCTTCTAACTTCAAACCACCAAAATACCCGTGTGATGCTTCGCTGCCATGCAGAAGATGGGAAGATTGCGTTGCCACGGCAGGATACGGCGAGAGGGGGCACCCCGACTCGATAACAGAGCCCGAGGACGGAATAGGGCTCCCTTCAGCGCCTCAGGGGAGTCGAGGTCTCCCCAAACACCTTTTTCATCCTGGCTCAAGCTCGCCATTTTCACCATGTGTCCTGCAGCTGCGCTCGGAGCTTGCATTTCACCTCTCCCAGGCATCAGCACTCGGTTTTGGTTTTTCTCCCTTTCCACTCAGTATTGAATCACACTGGAGGAGTTAGGGCCTGAATCGCACAGCTGGAACCACAATCCAGCCCCCAAAAGTCGATGGCTGGATGCTAGGTTACGCGTTACGCTCCCGCGGTGCCCTTGGCTGTCACGTGAAACCCCTCGACCTCTCAAATGAAACTGGGCACAACGCAGCAGCTCCGAGCTGCCTCCGTCTGTTCCTGTGAGAAATAACACCCGCAGCGGCTCAGAGAGGCTCGCGCAGAGGCAAAGGGCTGGATTCCCCCCCGGCGCAGCGGCCAAGCTCCCCTTCCCCGCACACCAGGAGCGCGCGGCCCTGCAGCACACCACGGGGCCCTCTAGCACACCGCTCTTTCCCCTCCAGCAGCGCCTATGTTTTATTTCTGCACAAAGCTGGTAAAGAAAAAATAATCAGCAGTGTGATGACAAAGTCTCAGCATCCCACGATTCCATTGCCCACAAAGCATCTGCAACCGCAGTACATTACGATGCTGAAAGTCTGCTCACCATAGTGTAAATCATTTAACAGGCACAGAAATCACATGACATACAATTATTTCCTTAGTTGTTAAGCTATAACCATTACTTTATAGATTCCACATCCTTTCAATGATATTTGACACCTCCAGTGCAGTAAGACGCTCCTTTCTAACCCCCCGTATTCCTACCACAGCTGCAGGAGCTGAGGAGCTCAGGCATGTGCCGCACAGTCACCGTATCTGACATTTAGATATTGCCCTGACAGAATTTCTGTACAATTATTTTGAGATTCAGTATGTGCTTGGAAACACCAAGGGAGAGATACTTTGAAGAGGGAAACAGATACAAGAGCTATGCAAGTTCCTGACAAGTGCTGGAAAAAGTAATTTTCACAGTGCCTCAGTTCCATGTGTTTACCAGAAACCTTTTTTCCTTGTGAAAGTATATTTAGACACTGCGCAGGCTAAACAGTAAAGCCATTAAACTGCAGAACAGTTGAAACGAAAGCAACTGCTCCTGCAGCCTTGTGCCCGGGCACTATGGACCTCTGGTCCCTCACGCAGGCAACAGCCCCGGACGGCACTGCAAGAAGCAGTCGCAACGCAAGGTTAAACCCTCCGCAACACCCTACAGACTTACAACAGTAACGTCTAGCATCTTTTGTTGCTCTAAAATGCTCTTGGTTGAGAACATTTCCCATTGTATGAAGTGTAATTTTTAGAAAGCGATTGCTGCTTTCCAAATCCCAGCACACAAAATGATAGGATGTGTGTCCTCCTGCCTTCCTGCGCTCTTTGTTCTCCACACCCCTCGCGCTGTCTTATTATCTGGCTAATCATATGCTAAAACTGCTTTTAATTTAGTCGGCGAAGACAGACTGCTGTATGTGGGCCACTGACTGGGAGCAGGCTCGCGCGTGCATTAAAGCAGAGACGTGGGCCCACCAGCTGCCCAGGCAGCTTGTCCGGCCCCTCCGGTACCGCAGCAATCCCAGCGTTAACCGCATGCACGGCTCCGCTTTTGTTTTTACAGCCAAGTTAAAAAACAAAAAACCCCAAACCAGGAGGCATCATCTGCAGCCCAGCCAGCTGATCAAACGCAGCGCCGCGGCGATTTGGAGATGATATTAACTGAGCGCACGGATCACTTCACCTGGTAACAGCACAGATCTCTGAAAGCAACTAATTAAGCCACAAATGCGTAAAATAGATGGAGTTGTTTAGCTTTGGAAAAGGGAAGCGGGGAGGGAGCAGAGGAGAAATGGGGGGAAAAACATCTCGAGACTTCCAAAGTTCACCCAGTTCAACACAAACGAGCAGAAGCCCAAGTGCTCCTCTGAGAGCTCCTGTTTATGTTCCATTCCTTTATCAAGCCTCAATAAATCTAGGCTTAGACTTCATGTTTTTAAACCCTTCCGAGCCTATTTTGGGTAAATAATTCAAAAGCTTGTGAGCTGAAGGCTGGGTGACTGCAGAACGGCTCAGAAGCCAGACTGGAAGCTTCTTGGAAACTGCGTTTTGCATTTGATTTTTAAAGTTAAACATGTTAACCATGAATAAAACATAACCAGCCATCTATGCTTGTAGTTTTAACAGGTTTTTGGCCATGGCATTAGTTACAATAGGGCAGGTACCTGAATTAACCCACATTATCTAGCCAGGAAGCTTGTGGATGGAGAGGAAACTTAATTAGCAGCATTCAAAAACATACATTGATCTTATTCCATAACATATACTAAAACATACACAATTTTCACACCAGGAAAAGAGTGCGGCACTGTTATTTACATATAGAAATGACATGTCAAAATCAGGTTTTCTGCTAAAGAGTTAACACATCTATGCAGAAAAGATGCATAGATCCTTATCTAGATCCTTAGAAAAAGATCCTTAAAAAAGATGCAAAAAGACATCTATTTTTGTGGCCTGACTTCTACAACATTTTGTATCTTAAACTTCAGGTTTATTATGTCTTTAAACACATCCTTTTTACGACATGCTAGTGCCTTTACTAAGAAGCATCTTTAAACTATAAGCCTAGAGGGTGGTTTGTAGCCGCAGCCCTTGAACAGGAGGGCTTCAGTGACCGACACGTTAACTGCCCTGAGTGACACCGTCTGTGTCAAGTTCCTGAATCTACGTAAAGGAACAAAGCAACATTGCACAAAATGAGTTTTTCTCTTCATTGAAGTGCATAGGTTTCCCGTTGTGGAGTTCAGCACATCCCAAGCCCAATTGCTTAAGTGGCCGTGTGTGGGAACCCGCCTACTCCAATCACCGTATTTCTGTCCCTGAGCAGTACAGACATGATGAGAGGGGACAGAATTAAAAATGTGTAGGTCTTCCCTTGTAAAGATCACTGGAAGGGTGAGGCACCTCTCTGGGTTAGTATCAGGTCATTACACAAATTTAATTGAATCTACACCTATTATTTCTAAAGTGAAGCAGGACATGGTAAGATCAGCAAGAAAGAGCTGCCACAAAACTGGCCAAACGAGTAGAAATTGTTTACTATGGAGAAGAAAGAAGTGGCTCTTCTACGCATCCTGTCAACAAATGCCTCCAAACCCTGGCACCCCTCTGTTTCCAATGCTATCTTTCCAGTTCGGAACAGACTAACTCACAGCCTAGTCCGTATAACAAATATTTTATCTCTGTTGCAGCAGGAGCTCCCAAGCTTGCTTTACTGCTAAAAGCCTCGGAAGGCTAGAGGTGACCGAAGGCTGTAGTCTGTAAGAGCGAATGACAGGCGATTAGCAATTTTTGAACTTTACAAGTGAGTATCAGTGAATGAAAACCATTCCCAAAGCCATCAGTGTATAATATTCCTCCGTACCTTAGTAATGACACTAATACCAAGCACACTTCAAATCATCTTCCTAGTTTATTGGTTTCCTCCTATTGAGGGCAAGAGGGAAATCCTTGAAGTTGGCGGGAATTTCTTCACTGAATTTCAGTGGCACCAAAACAATCCCTTACATAAATCATTTGTTTGAATCACATTTAAACATCAGACATATTCAGACCTGGATTCAATAAAAAAGCGATCGCAGTAACTGTCAGGATACAAATTCATCCTTACTCCCAGTTCCAAGAGCAGCATTTAAACAGCATGGACAGACTTTCACAGACCATCTATAAATGTGCTGCCAAAAACCACCACCCAACTCTCTGGAATAAACAGGCCAGCTAGGCAAACTCAGGGAAACCTGGCTTCCAGGTTTATGGAAGTTTAAACCTTGAAGTTCCTTTTCTTTTTTTTCCTCCCATGTTCAACAATTTCCTAGTGAGCAGCGCAAGAATACCACGTCTTCACAAATACAAAACATCTGAAAGAGCAGCATCTCTCTAGAACTTTTTCCTCACTTTTTCATCTATCTTAGATTTATAATCTGAAGCTCTAAGGATATGCTGAATACTAACCACAGCTTGGGAATACCATTGGTTTTACCTCTGGACTTAATCTAATGTAAAATACTTTACAGAAGAGTAATAAGTGCAGTACGTGGCTTCTGTTCTGTTCAGGCCTTCTTGCTGTATCTGCTAGACTCCAGAATCTGTTTCAGCCTTACTTACTGCTTATAAGCAAACTCCTGAACCAGTTTGTTGCTGGGATTTGTAGGAACTGTAACCACATACTCTGTGGTCTTCCAAAAAAGAAAGAAAGAAAAGTCCAGAAACAGCAGAAATTAGATACGTAATCCTCATCTCCATGAGAAGGCTTGTTCTACAATATTTAAAATTTGATTACAAAATACATTTAAATCAACACATAGCTGTTTGCATTATCTAGGCTGTTTAATAGTGATATACCATAATAAAAATAATCCCAAAGAAAGACGGTGCCCATTTGCACGTAGCTAACGCTGATGGTAAGCTTTTACAGTCCACCTGGGCTTCATCAGTGGAAATTGTTAAAATTATCGTAATTGATTATGTAACAGACATACAGGCTTTAACCATCCACAGAAACAGTAAAACTGACCACCAGTGTTACCTGTCTTCTTCCCTCATCCCCGCGACCACGTGCGCTACCAGGACGGCTGGGAAGCTCCTCTGACCGAAGCAATCGGCGGGAAGGGAAGGGTGCACAAAGCGCGTCCCAAGCGCCAGCACGCGTGCTGCAGGGGAACGCGTCCTCCGAGCTGCAGGATCCTCAGCAAAACTCAATATAACAGCAATATAAATATTTGATAGGACTATAACAAACTGCCTTAATAGTAAAAGGGTGAGAGAAAAGAATAAAGAAAAGATCCAGTGGAACACGATGGGAACCCATCTGGTAGATAAGTCACATATAGAGATCGACCATCTGGGATTTGAACTCTACACCTGACCCCCGGCCGCTCTCGTCCTCTTTGCTTAATTAGAAGGAACTCCAGTTTCAAGAGGGGGAAACACTTGAAAAATATTTGCCAAAGATCAATATGCCTTAGTCTGAGCTCTTTGCAGTGTCTCCCTTCCGTTCAAGAACTAATGCAGTTATATTTATTTGCATGAGGACCGATTATATTAAGCCTTTTGCAGCCTTTACTGGGAATTGCTTTGTGACACGTAGATTGAAAAAAAACTTCATCACCAGCAAATTCCCAGGATGCTCCACTGATTCACTCAACAGAAGTAATTACTTTAGCAAATGTTTGTGTATTTTAATGCCAAGAGGAAGATTCCCGGTATCTGTAAGCTGGTTAAAGCTTCTCAGTGTAGTTGAAATCCAGACACTTCTAGTCAACGTGATAGAAAATTGACATGTCACTTAATCGGAAATGAGGATGTTTCCCTGATGAAAAGATTTTATCTTTAACAAATGTTACATTTGATTTTTATTAATATATTCAGACCTGACATCACATGGGCCCGAGATTTCCCCTGGAGGTATAAATTTTAAAAGTCCAGGGGGAAATGATAATACCATACACAGATTTGTTGACATATGAGCTTTGAAATTACCACTGGAAAAAAAAAATTCCAAGGTCTGCAAAGATTATTTCACAATTTAATGTGCATCCTAGCACTGTGTTTAGGAGTTTCAAAAGCTTTTGGAAAGGGAAGTTATGAAGGATGAACAAACAGCACACATCAAGCCCAAAGATTTTAAAGCCATTTTTTAAAGCACTGTATGAAAGTTCATCTCCCTTTTAATGAACACTGACTACTTAGACAAAATGTTTCCCCTCCCTTCCCTTTCAGCAGATTTAGACACAGTGAAATCCATCTTTTGTGCTTTGACAGACATGAAAAATTAGGTACAGATAGGAAAAAAGCTGAGACTGCCATCACAAGTCTGTTTTCTTTCCACTTTCTCATCTGTTTCAGACACAGATGGATATGAGCACCCTAAGGACACATATATATGTATTTTCTATTTATGTGACAAAGAATTAGATACACAGTCCCCATTATTAATAGCATCATCAGGCACTAGTGTGAAGGTGGTAAAGATCCTGTGCCTGACGTCCCCGCTTTAAAAATGAAGGTCGAAACTGCCTCAGCCCCAGCTAATGGCTGTGAAGAGGCACCAAGAGATAGCAGGTCATCGCCTCCCAGAAAAGCGTCTCTTGAAAGGCTGCACACAAGGGGGGTGGGTGTCTTAGTGCTGCTTCTTCATTCTTTAAAAGCATAAGGAAGATGTAGAAGATTCTCTTCTCCCCTCCTGAGCTTATTTGTCATTTTAGAAAATTCAGCCTCATTCTAGCCCTTCCTACTTTTTCAGATAACTAGATAGTCCTGGATTTTACATATCTGGAGGTCTGCAGACCCCGAATTCAGATCGTTTATGGTCACCAATAATCAAGATGAAAATTTCCGTAAAATAATGAATTGTGTTAAGGCTTCAAGACTCGCTGTTATAACTGAAAGCATTCTTAGTCCTCCTCACTTGGGTTTCCCAACATGGCGATCTGAACTACTCAAAGAAGCCCCCCTCAAACCCCTCTAAACCCTTAGATGTGTATCTACAAATACAGACCACATCTTTCTCCTCCTCAAAACAGTTTTACACTGACTACTCACACAGCTTTCTCAGTGTGCCCACAAGTGCCACCAGTACACTTCCTTTTCTTTAAAATCTGAAGAAATCATTAAAAATTAACATGAAACACTACTAAGTCAGTAAGCTTAACAGCTGAATACATACTATGAAATCTAGAGGGTAAGATACAGAAGCAACTTGCATTTTTTTCTATTTTAAAGAAGAACAAGCTGAACAGCCACATGCCCCGCTGCTGTTGTACAATGCTCAAGTCCTCTCTTAAATGTAATGGGACTTTTATTAATAAGGGATCTGTGGCTTTTTCAGCAAGTGCATGATTTTCATTTTGAATCACATTGCGTAAACAGCCATCCACCTTCACCTTTGTTTTGAAATGGTCACATACACCCATTCCCTGTTTCTCTAAAAGCTTCACTGTTTTGGAAGAAACAGCTCTGCCAGTGAGGCTATGCTTCTGTTTGCTGAACACTTTCTCTAGAAGTGACAGTGGCTTAAGAAGCCCTGATCATGCTAACCCATTAGTCCCGTCCCACTTTTGGGGAGCCTATTTTTAACCTGGATTCCTTTTCTTATCTATCACCACTTCACATAACAAACAGTTGCTCCAACAAAACCAGAGTGTCAGAAGAATCAGCTGAGAGGAAGCAAGCTAAAAACAGCATTGTCACAAAAAGAAATACTTATATATTATCATTTATACCCCTTTTAGCATAATTTTTTCACTCTCCACCCCATTCTCATTCCAAGAAACTCCAAGACCGCGTCTGTAAAACAAGCATCAAGAAGGGGAACAGTCTCACAAGGAGCACGTACCAACTCCTGCGCAAGCCTCAGTGACCCAAGTGACGAATCTGCTCAAGTGCTTAGAATAAGCAGGTGGAATAACTAGCTACATGCAGTGATTTCAAATGCTGGAAAATAAACAACTTGGGACAAGTGTTTTCAAGAAGCTGCCTTAAAGGTTTGGGTTCTTTTCCACATGTTTGTTTTTAAAGAATTAATACTGTCCATTTGGAAAGAATTCAAATAGTTTTCTCCATCTCACTGGTCTTTTCCTTCCACAAGTGTTACATTAATTTGAAAATATATAGACTGAGTGAAAGTTATCATCAGATCTCTGTATACGTGTCTGGAAAAATCACACGGCTAAAAGCACGCCACAGGACAGGACTCGGGTATTCCTGCTTGTGGAAAAGTGCTTAAATTCAGAGCAGTGCCCCTGCAGCAATTCAGACTGAGCTCTCCCAAATAGCCAGATTTTAAAAAGGATGCTTTTCACATTGTCTAGTTTTCACTCATTTTCAAACATCAGAAGATAATTTAACCAGAAGCTTCCTGAAAAGATCAATCTGTCCCTGTTTCATTGATTTGGGGGAATAACTCTTTCCTGAGGCAAAGGTGAAAGGGAATCTGGCAGTGAAGCACAACTGCTGACAACAACATGCCCGCCCGCGCAGAACTGACATTAGCAGTATATAGGTCTACAGGCATTTTGTAGACATCCCAGATGCAATTTACTTTGAATTCCTGGCTTTAAAGCTAAGCTGGATGCCTAAACTAAAAATACGCATTTTAACAAATGGTACTGCTAATTTTGCCTCAAACTTTTGTTAAACCAGTTTTCCTTTCCTCAGGAACATGAAAAAACCCAACAATAACAACAACAGCGTTGAAGCCACTTTTACAGCTAAGAGTCTAAAAGTTTTTTTTTTTAGCTGTATCTGCCAGTAATAGCTTTTATTTTTACCCAGGTCTTCCAAATACAGGCAAGAATCACTCCTCTATGAGAGGGTCCAGGGAAAAAGCAGAAACCTCCCTTTTCTCTTCCAGGAGGCATCTAGAAGCTCGGCATCTCCGTTCCCCAGCTTTCTCCAAACTCACCCAGATGCTCCAGCCACAGCTTCAGGACCGCGGCAGCTGTGGGACTGGCTGTGCTTCCCAGCCGGACTGCCAAAAAGCGGTCAAGAAAATGCCTTCCTTGCTGAGGAAGGAGGGAGCGCAGGCACACACTTTCCCTGGCGGCTACCACGAGCGGAGGAATGGCCAAGGTGTCATTTAGCAGCCAGAGAGGTGGGACAGACCGTCAGAAGACGAGGGCCAAAGCATCTTCCAAGGCTTGTGGGTAACACAGGCTTTGGGGTGCACTTATGGACATGGATGAAGCAGTGATCCAACTGTCATTTTAAGGGAAAATATTGTGTTATAAGACTTGCAGTACGTTGGGAAGGCTCCCAAGTGTCAAAAAGGATCGTATTTCCCTTTGCACGACCCTGCTCCCTCCCATTCTGCCTTTTTGACAGGAGTTATCACACCCTGCTCAAATCTTTGGAAATATTTGTTGCATTAACACAAAAGACATACCAGCTGCAGGTGAAACAGTACTATGGACCTCTGCCAAAGGTCACACCAAAATGCTTCTGGCCAAGGAGCGAATAGCACAGGCAGCTAACGCTAACTGCATAACGGGGCGCCGGCAGAGCAGCAGCTTCTCCAGCAGCTCAGCTGTCGTGCAAGCTTTGCTCATACATGATACGCAGCCAAGCGACAGACAACACAGAACAGCTATCCCAGGTATTACGTGGTCACAGGAGCTCCATCCCTCTTAATTCTGCAGCCTAAGTCCCCAGAAGCTGTTAATCACGGATCTTCTCTGAAAGAGTACTTTCGCTGATACCCCAAAAATGAAAAGTTATACTCAGGAAAGCAAAAAGTGACAAAATTGTGGCTGTGAACATAGCCTATTCCGCAAGCTGATACGGTAATGATAGTGCCCAAGAACACACCAGTATCACAAAAACAATTTATGTGAAAATAAATAGCTTTCAGGAGAGCTGAGCATGCTCCGTGTCAGGGTAATAAGTCCTGCGTGATTTACAGGCACGGCATCGCTCCCTGCACAAAACGGGCCCCACTGGACCATGAAAGCGGCCTCCTGATGGCATGAGAAAATATTATTCATTACTCTGACAAAACAGACTAATGAGAATTCATTAAATGCAAAACGCCATGCGTGCTGCTGAGACTTCTGAAGAAGATCAACACAGGTGTGACGAACTCAAGAACATATTTAATTTTTAATTGATCAGTTTGGGGCGTGCAGGTTTAAACCTCAATGCGCCCTCCTCATGGAAACCATCCCCGAGCACAGCAGGTCAGGCAGCCGTGCCGCGGCGGCCTCGAGTTTGGCTTAGACTTCATCTCAACTAGTCAGATTTGATGGCCTCAAGTAAATACGTAGGTGAACAGCTTTAATTTCTTTTTGGTTGTTACTGAGGCTATTATGAGACCTCTCATAACAGCTAAACTCTAAACTCCCCTAATTAAGCAGTTAATTTTTTTCCTCATCAGTGATGGGGTAAAGGAAAAAAAAACCCAAAGTAATAATACTTAAAAACACTTCAGTCACTTGTTAACTGTCAGGCAGTTAATTATAGAAATTAATTTATTGTCTCCTGTTAAAAGATGACTGAATGCAGATACTTTGCTTACTGCATAAATTCTTGTTGTTTCTATACTTATTGTCAAGGAAAATGATTACTATGCAGATATTGTATGGAAAAGAACAAAGGATCCTTAAATAGCATGCAAAAAGCACATACCAAAAGAGAGAAATTATACTTGTATAGCAAAACGAATTCCTATTAGAAAAGTCATAATACCTTTACCAGATTTTTAAGCAAAAAAGTTTTCATTAAAATAATTTCAAATACCATGCTTTTCATAGTATGATCTACTTACAGTATCCACCAGTGTTAATCACACAATTCATAACTCATTAAATTCATCAGTACTCACCAATTACTAAAAAGTCATCTGACTCCTTCTGGAGAAGGGATGATTGTGCTAAAAGCAGATAAACTTAGAGCTCTATTTTCCCTCTACCTAATTTGCTTTATAATCCACTAGAAAATAATCCTGTTCAAATTTAAGATGCAGGCAATACTTCCATATAGATTGCTTCTTTTTTTGTGGGTGTGTTCAGTGCAAAAAGGCACAAGCTGAGACACTGCTTCAGGAGTTTTTAAAATATGCTAAAAAACCCAAACCAAATGATTGGGTAATCTAAGAGCAAGAGCAAAAGCAGTATCTTTCCAGTACAAATCCTAAAAGACAATTTCTAGGTGCGTCTGAGAAGACTTCAAGCAGGAAGACGAGCAGTGAAAGGATTATAAACATTACACAGCACTCCTGCTCTAAATGCATGCTGCCACGTACATTTTTACCATACGCATCACCTACAGCGAGCACTAAAGCACAAAAGCTATCTTAAATATCATTTAACTCCATTTCTAGACAAATAATTTTACCCATTCAGGAACCTATGGCTCTGCATCACTAAGCCCTTCTGAAAGCTGTGTAAATAAATAATAAAACAGTCCCTGTCACATTCTCCAGGCTGCCTGAGACTGAGTTTCAGCCTTCTAGGGTTTCAGCGTGTATCATTATGCTCTGCACCACGAAAGCCCCGAGCTTCAGCATAGTTAAAACCCAGGGCTGGTTTTGGCCCAAACCAAAGGTTAGAGCTAAAAAATGATACAACTACCTCAACGCAGAGACACGGGAACTCGTAAGAGTTGCTCCAAGCTGACTCCATTTCTCAGTGATGAGCTAAGCCAGCTTCAGCTCCTTTTACCCCCGAACAACTCTGTAGGCGCAGACTTAACATGCAAGACCTAAACTGGCTTTAAAGATACTAATGGATGGCTAGTGGAGGCAGTGACTAAAACCAGCCTCCAAATCTCACACTGCTCTGTAATGCATTTTCATTTTCTTGCAACTATCTGCCTTTGGCCCCTCTTAAAAACAACCTCCCCCAAACAAACCAAGCATGCAGCACATGCTGCCATTAAGTCTGTAAAGTGTCTTGAGTTTTTATAACAGGAACCCCCCAATATCAAAAAAACCCCAAACCAAATTAATGCAAGTCTGCTTTAGGTAGACCAACTGAGCTCAACTAAATTAATGCTGAAATAATTTCCTCTCCAGATTTCTATGCACAGACCAGAGAATCGGAGAAACATGGTAAACTTCACCCAATTACTGTATTTTATTATGCAAAATGCACAGGACGTATCCACGTACTCCTACCGTAACAGAATTCCAGGTATCAGCTTCTGCCTAACACCAGTGCCATTTGTCATATTGGCTTCAAGAGTTTTTTAAAAATTCCCTGAAGTGCTTTGTAGCTATTGGCGCTGCCATTTGGAGGAGATCTTTTAACCCAAAGGAAGGTTGGCATTAAAATGATTACTGTTGTACTATACTAAAACACAAGAATAATGGCTATAAAGTGAGCCGTACCCTGTAGGAAGATTAAAGTCTCCAGAGTGCTAATGACAACTTACATTCATTTATCTTGCAGGTGAAGTTCAGTATTTTGCAGATTTGACAGTACAGTTTTCAAAATGCTGAACAAACCCACATACAAACTGAACGCAAAAATAAACACCTTCTGAAAATACGGGAGTCACCATGGAAAACTTCAGACTGTTTGGGGCGTTTTTGGGGGAATACCTGCTAGTATTTAAGTCATAAAATAACTGCAGCAAAATCACTTTTCTGCTCTTAATGAAGGGTGCTGCTAACTCTATTGCTTCTTACCGTAACAGCACAGCACAGGCATCAGCTCCGAGGCAGGGCTGAGAGACTTGCTCTGTAGCTACCAGGAGGCCTATCTGAGCAACGTGGTTTAGTCTCCTCTTTAGACAGAAAGCTGGTGTGTGTAAATTAAAGACCTGATTATATACCCCACTACCATCGGTTGCACACAACGGTTAAGTAACCATAACAACATTAAAGCATCTCTGGCCCCTGCTTGCCAAGGAACTACAGCGGGTGACCTGCCTCCAGCCCCGGCTCTCAGTGCCGTGTCCTCACCCGGCTCCTCCCTCAGCAGGTATGACCACGCTCCGGCCGCGCGCCCGCCCCAGCCCGCTCTCCCACCGCTGCTTGGCGTGCTCGGGGGCCCGACGCAAGGAGGGGTTTTGGGCGGCCTCGTGGTCTGGACGGAAGACAGCCTGTTTTTGGGCACGGTGATCCGACGCTGCTGCGGGCCGGGGCCGGGCACGCAAAGGCTGCTCACGCAATACCACGACCAAGTATGTCACCGTGGACTAACAGATTCAGGCTATGATTCCTTCCCTGTAACACTGAATTAATGCATTATTATTTAGAAGAGTGAGCTTTTGTGACAAGCTATGGATAATCAGGAGCTTTACAAGCAGGCCCTAACTACGGGACGCGCCAGGCTGTGCCCCAGGCGTGCCGGCAGCCCCCTCCCCAGCCCAGCTACAGCAGCTCGCGCAGCCCCAGACACACGGCAGGCCAAGCGAGTACCTGCCGCTCCTCAGGCTGCTGTTTCTTCCTGATGAAAAAGCAGCACTGTTCTGTCACTCCGCAGAGAAAATTAAAAAAAAAAAAAAACAACAAAGCAGACAACTAAAAATAAAGTCTGACTGAACCAAGATGGAAAATGTTTGCAGAAGAAATAAAGGGGAAGGAACTCCATGACAACTCATACTGAGGGCTAATCTCTGCTTTTTTCCAGATGTGCAGCACACTGTTGACTATTTTCCTCCGTTCCTTGCAAATGGAACTGGAAGATGCAACCTGAAAACTATGCGCTACACCACCATAAACCCTTCAATTTACTCCCTGCGGGCTGTGGATGTGCTGATTCAGATGGCCCCAGCCTGCTGCTCTAACCACGAAGCCCATCGGCACGGCCGGCCAGCTCGCACGGGGCACATTACCGAGAGCACAGCTACTGCAGGACGCAACCGAGCCGCTCACGGGCTTCACGTAACGCGCGTTCGTCTGTTTTCACGTTGACGTGACCCAATGGCTACTCTGAAAACGCTGCTGAACAATCTTCTAGTTAACTATTCGCCTATCCCCCATCTGGGGCAAGGTACTAAAACGAACACAGGTTGACGAGTGCTGACACTTTAACCCCTGCTCTCAGTCCCTGCTCTGCAGACGCTGGTGCGGGGAGGGTTGTGCACCTGTAATACCGCTACAGGCAGACGCTCCCCAGGAGGGGACGGTGCTGCGCGACTTCGTGCGCTGCCCCTCGGAGCGGACCCAAGAGCGGCGGGACGGGCCGTATTTGCCCTCGGCATGGGCATGGGGGGAGGAACGGCCCCACCAAGAGCAGCAGGCAGCAGCAGCGGTGGCTGCTCCACAGCACCGCCGGAGATCCCGGCTGCAGTGCCAGCAACAAACATCCCGATTCCCTTTTCCCGAAGTAGCAGGGACGGCTTATCGCGCTGCTGGCAGAAGCCCTCAGCACCCGCCGCGGGACAGGCAGCGACCGCGGTGCCGGGAGGGTCGGGAAGGGCGCGGGGCGGCACCGGTGCTGCGCAGGTGGGCCCAGGCCTGGCGAGAGGAGGGCAACGCCGTGGCCCCACGCACGGGGACGGCAGCCAGCGACGAGTGCGCTCCCTCACCGCGGCCCCCAGCGCTGGCTCTGGGCGGGCAGCTGCCAGTTTTGGAGAGTTTCATAAGCTGCGAGTTCCTCGAGTTGCAAGTTTGGAGGGCGCAGCCCACCCCCGCCTCGTCCCGCGAGCCTTCTGGGGGACACGGCCCGACGGCTTCAGGGTCTGCTCGCGGCAGCACGCCTAACCGCACCGGTGTGGATGCAGACGATTTCCTGCCCTCTAATTAAAACAGCAACAACAAAGACGTGTCAATGAGAGTCCAGTGAAAACAGGACCAACCCTAAACCCCAGATATAATTTCCCTCTGGGAGCGGGGCGGTTTCTCTCCCGGGCGCAGACACCCCATGCCAAGGCTGCGCGCACGCGGGGGCACCCCAGCCCCATGGCGCAGCAGCCTGGGGCACGCGGGAGCGCTTCCAGCAGGCAGCACACGCGCAGGGGGAAACAAACGAACGTCCTGCTGCAAGAGACGCTCCAGCTGAGCGAGCCCTCCGGCAGGGGCTGCACGGGCCTCACCATCCCCTCGCGCTGGGAGGGGGCCGAGGGGGGGAAGGGCTGGCGCGGCCGGATATTTGGTGGGCAGAAGCATGAAAGACAACTGGCTCGCAACAGCATTATAAAGCACATGCAGCACTTGGGGATTTCTGAGGGATAACAGAAAAGCAAATTAAGGTGGCGGCAATGGTTTTTCCACAAGGAAATATTTTTTTATGCTGCTCCCAAACCCACTGGTGTCAAACTTCCAAGAAAAATATTATCCATTAAAACACCCAACAACATGACTGAAAACATTCATAGCGCCATACAAAGAGGAACTTTATTTGCACGGCGCTAGCTGCAGCAGCCACAGCGAGCTGCTCCATAAATAAGCACTGCTGTAGGCAATTAAGCTAATGCTCAACCTTCCTACTCCCCGCAGCAGCAAGCTCACCAGCAAAAGCAGGCAGCACCTGGTCGCAGGCGAGTGGCTCTTGCACCGTGAGCGGCAGGGAAAGCAGCCGCACCCCAGCACCCAGCGGCACCTTCGAAGCTTGGCCGTGGCAGGAGCGTGCGCTTCTGTAGCCCACGAGCTCTGCGCAGGTCAGGATGAACATCTGTGCTGTAAAGACTGCTTCTTCTGCCTTTAAGCACCAATCTGGTCCATCTCAGGCTTCCCCTGTGCTTCTGGTCCTAACCCGGAGGACAAATGGCTTTTGTCTTGACCGAATCCTCCCTCAGGGTTTATCTCCAGTTTCTAATGTACAGATCCACTTTCGGCTGGGAACTGAGGACTTTTTAGCATTAATTCAGTATCCTCATGATAAAAGCTCTCTACAGTCTCATTTTGATTGTCATGAAAATTCATGCAGGAATCCAGGCTCTAAACTATTTCATTGGCACAGAATAATTATGCAGCGCGAAACACACTAATTATTTAGATTATGTGCTTTCTCGAGGGAAGCTTGCATGACAAAACATACCATTCAAAGCATATAACCCTGTAACATGAGGAAATTACAGCATGAAAACGACTAGCTATTTTTAAATATTATACCTAAGCTCGCTGCGAGCACACAATCACCGAGTGTCTCGCTCCACAGCTCCGTTCCCGGAACAGACCCTGCGGGAACGCACAGCCGCGGCGCTTGGCAGGGAGCACGCCGCCCGTCAGGCACGAACCGCGCCAAGGCGGCGAGCGGCGACGCATGGCAGCCACAGCCCGCCGGCGGGTTTACAGCGGCTGCCGCTTCGCACAGCGCACGCAGGTAAGATGCTAGTTAGATGCTAGCTCGGAGACATTTGAAACTTCAGGGTTTTATTCGGCCACAAAAGCCACCTCCTTTTCCTCCCCCTTCCCCTTTGTCCGAAGGAAAGGATGCTCGTGGTGCGCTCAGCACACGCTGGATCTCTGGATTTGGGAGATAAAATAAATGATGATGATAGGCAAATAGTCATTACAACAGGGTTTCTTTCATACTGCAACTTTCGCCCGCTTGTAAATGAGACTGAGGTATTTCCAAGACTCTAAAATCATGAAAGCTCCACTTTTCAACAGATTTTTTGCAGTAATACAGTAAAACATTTCCTTTCAAAGCCTCCGTATAAGCAGGACTCTAACCTAACAATTATGTCAGCCTCCGTAAGAGTTAACCGTGCAGGGCAAAAGAACACCACCGCTGGGAGAGACCATCTTTAACGCATGCAGTTTTCAGAGACTTACCACAAAGCAAAGATTTAAGTGTTCTCACTGTACCTGATTGTCCTGACAGAAATGCAGTATTTCCACATCAGGTTCCACATTGCACTGCCATCTCCCTTCATGACCTCCTCTGAAGCGTTTGTAAAATTAAAGAGACTCCAAATAACTCCAGGAACAAGCAAGTTTAGCAGGCACACGGCAAAGTTAGTCCAAGGTTCACGGAGCAGCCAAGCACTGATTCACGATTTCCAAGTGATTCCTCCGACCTCCACTCAAACGAAGGCAGAGGGAAGCCAGCTTTCTCATCTGAAGTCTCGGGTTACTTCTTTCTTCATGATTTACATGACTTGCTGTTTACATTATTTGCAAGCCAGAGAAGATTATCAGAGGCTGCTCAGAAAGCTACATATAATATTGTTCCAAGTTGTCAAGTAAGGAAAACCTACCTATGCAGCACTTAAGAATAGTTGGTTCTAGTTTATTCCATTTTAAAAAACAGTACAATAAGAGGGTCCCAGAATATCACTCAATGCAATCTGGGACTCAATTGCTCAATGCAAATCAACTCTAAATGCTTACCAAATACACCCTAAATCATATGGTTGAGGCTGAATAAACTCCCAACTGTTTGCAAAATTTCTTGTATACTGTAATAAACTTTTTGGTGCCAAAAGAAGTTATGAGTCATTTTCCAGGGCTGTACGTGAACACAAACTTATGACTTTCAAAAGTGAGTATGTCAGTTTGACACTTTGCCTATAAATTACATGAAAGATGAAATGGCAAGATCTGACTAAAAACCCCCTATTCACCGCGCCCATGGAACTCCCTTACTGCGCTCCAGCCTCTCACGCAGGGAAAGGCCTCGGGGATTTTCTGCTCACGGCAGTATCCACCCCTCAAAAACCTACAGCCAGCAGCCCCCACGCGTGAGGGCAGCACACAACTTCTGAACAGCTATGGGTATTTATGAGCCAACTTACATATTTACACCAACATTTTTTACATTAAACTGAATAATTTTGTATGCTGCTTTCCTAGGAGTAAGTTTAAAGACACAGCATTTAATACATCACCAAAAGTTGAATTTAAGCCTCAAAACACATACAGGGAGTCACCCTCACAGACAAGCATTATTATCGCTATCTTTACTGAAGGACAAGTTCTGCTTTGGTTTCTCCAAGACCACCCAGAAAGTTGGTGGTGCTGCTATGACAGATTAAAACTTCCTGAGCCTTGAGCTTGGCCCACTAGACCACACGCCCCTCCGCAGCGAGGTCACCATCACAGCTATCAGAGATTCTCTGGATCAAAGGCATTAAATACATGTTTATATTATAAAATTCAGTTAAGCAAGAAACTGAGTTCATGCTTTTTCACAGAACAGTATGCTTTTATGATTAAATGTCTGTTTTCTGTTGCACAACTCCATTTTGTACAAGACCTTTTTATATAAGATCTCCTGACTGTTGCTACTATTCTGAAATATATTCTGCTCAGTGTTTTTCTGACAGCTATTCTGGGAACAGGCTATTGATGGCTCACAAAAAGGTCAGAAAAAGTTCCACTGCATGTCATACATTTTAAATCAGGTTTAACTGAGAAAAAGTATATTTATATTAGAAAACTTTTAGATCTGTTCTTAACATTATCACTGAAATACACTTCAATGATGGAAAAAACTACACACATTCAGGCAGACCAGCTGGATCTTGTCCATTATCTTAACTTAGAAATCTGAGAGATGAAGTGCCCTATTCTTATTTAACATAAATAAGCCCATCTTATAGAAAGGACAAAATTGATAGTATTTTATTTTCTGTGTAGTATAAAGGTATCAAACAGCATGCTTAGCTGTGTCTACTGTATCTCTTTGAGCATATACTTGAGGCTTCATTAATATAATTGGCTTATTTAGATTAAACGCTCCTGCATTCACACTCAGTTGCAGTATTTTGACAGTTCGGTATCTGCAACAAAAGTATTTTAGATGCATCTGTCTCCGAAGAAAGATTAAGGTACATGTCAGACAGATCTACTGCAAGGCAAGAAAATTTTAATCACCTGCTTCATTCATGTTTCTAACATTCTTTAAGTATCATAGGACAAAGCTAAGATGCTTTTTTTTTTTTTTTTTTGACTGCTACAGCATTTAAAATAGAAGAGACTATAATTTTATGAAACAGCATGCAGAATATTTCAGCTTCTCTGCTGCTAAGCTAAGTTTGGCCACTAATTCACAATGAGACATAGACAAGTCAAGGAAGCCGCCCACTGAGCAAGCATTAATTCTGCAGGGAAGGGTGTACCAGAGCTCAAATTGCCAAGACTGAAATTTGGAATAATTTGGGTCTGACAGGCAACCTACAATAGAGACATAATAATATGCATCCAAAAATGCTGAGTACTATGAAAATCATGTGTATAGAGTTAATATAATTCTAGTATTTTGGTTCTATGATTAAATCTCAGATGTAAGGAAATGCTATTTATTCTGGTGTAAATATGAGAACAGCTGTAAATATGAACAACAGATTACTGTGAAATGCTTCTTGAAATGATATTTAGGGGTATGCTTAAGCCTAATGGCATCCTGCAAAGCTTCAAGAGGGCAGGGGGAAACAAAGCTTGATTTGACCTACTCTGGGTGCTAATAGCATCAGCTAATAGCTGGTGATTTCTGTACACAGAGACATGGAGAACCGGTGATTAATCAAAACCTCTGGCTAATTCACGTCTCTCATGATGGGCTGCATTTTCTAAAATCAGTTCCTTGGTAATCAGATTACAAAGGATGTGACAGAACGGGTATCAAAGAGAAAACTGACTCACCAACTATTTCTTACTATTAAATAAAAATCTTATTCAGGAAGAGAAGAACTTTTCCAGCAGTAATAAGAGAGTAAGTCCCTTTCGTCTCAGCTGTTTACTTTCTTTCCCTTTGTTCCCAGTGACATTACCATGCCTGAAACAAGGCACAGATTAGCATATCAAATGATTTCATGTTTTTGAGAGCCTGTTTCCAGCACTGTAGAGCCCTTTTGGCATCACGTCAGTCTTCAACATGGATTTTCCATTCTGTGCATCAGTTGTAATCTGTTGTCACGGCTCCAGCCACAGTCTTCTCCCGCAGCGGCGCGGGCGGCCCCGCAACCCCGGCCAGCTCAGAGCCTGGGGCTGGTAGCAGGGGCTGCGTGGGGACGGCTGTGGCCCGGCTGGTTTGTTCTTCCTCACTGGGTGCGGCAATAAAGCTTCAGCACTACCTCCCCCTCGAAACAGAAAAGCCCATTTTCCAGCTGCAGGACATCAGGGCACCCACCCAGTCCGGCTGCGCACGGGACCACATCCGGCACGGGCAAGACTCTCCCAACAGACAGCCTTAGTCTGATGACTTTTTTCCTTCCCCTGTACTCCCTTGAAATCTTTGTTGGATTTTCCCTGCCTGCTGCTGTTGTACCACACAGCTGTCCTCCCCAGGGGCCACGGCAGCACTGCGGGGTCAGGACCCGCGCTGGTGCCCCGCCAGCGGCTCCCGCGCTGCACGCTGCTGTGCTCTCCTCTCCAGTTTCTGTTTAAGCTGCCAGGACAAAGTCCTGCACCTTCCAAAACCTCTTCCCACGTCCTTACACTGGCCTTTCCTAACGCAGCATCATTACAGCTCCCTTGGACACTCAGTCGGTGTTTTATTTTCACGGCATGTATTAATCGCATATTAATAGAGTGCTGCCCCTGCATCAGCAGGTCACATTAAGCTTAAGTTTTCCCCCAGTCTATTCCCATGTTTCTGCATTAAGTGGGCAGAGTGGGTCACGCAGAGATGTACCTCAACGTCTGTGAAACAGGAAAACCAATTCCCAATGTTGCAAAATATTTTGCATCTTATTATCATTAACCTTATTAGGAAGAAATCTTTAACTCAAATATAGAAGTAATCTCCAATTTGGACAAAGATGATCCTATGACACGGGCACTCCCAAGCAGCTTACACGAACTGAGCGAGTCGCTGAGGCAGTGGAAGACGTGCCCACCTCCTCCGACAGGTCACTGCTCTCCCTGGCGCAGCCAGCACAGGGGAGCATCTGCTTCTCAGCTGCTCCCATCTGCCGTCTCGAGCACCGGCTACAACTGCTGACCAAGGTGCGTTTGCACCAAGACAGCCCGGAACGGCTGAGACAGAGGCACGTTTTGTGTTCTGCTGATTGTGCTACAGAAGTGGCGAGCTGGAGCAGAAAGTGGTAACTAACAATTGGAAGAAGCAATATCTTAAAATGCTGGAAAAAAACTCACTGTAACTTGCTTGTCAGAGCCTTCAACTTGGCTAAAGCCACTTCCAAAGACACACTACGTGTTTTTAGTAACAATAATATAATTCTTTCAAAGTTTTTGATTGCTAGGAGACCTGGAGCCACTATTAGCCCATTATATGTTGAAGGAGAGTTAAGGACCCTTAAAACAAAATGTCATGTGGGGTAGGGTACAGAGGGCATGGATATAGATAAAGGAGGACTGGAGGATTTTAATCTCACTCTTTCCTATTTTTTACACTGGAAACATAAAGCTGCTCAGGGCAAAGACGTTACAGGTGATGTAAATCATTCCAAGTATTTAAACATACTAGAGCTAAGGTTTTTAGAAGCTGTAGGTGGTGTATTACTTTTAAATGATATGAATAGAAAGGCAATACTTAATTTGGAGGATCACGTTCTGTTATTCTCCTCCCACTGAGATTCATCCACGTTTCACACAAAAGCTCGCCCGATAAGCAGCGCCGCGCAGTACAGCCGAGGAGACGGGCTGGCAGCGCCGAGCCCCTGTCGTGGAAGTTGCTATGAAGTGGCTGGGTGAAACCGAGCACCCAGGACATCTTATCTGATTTGCTTTTTGATAAAGTCATGTGCTCCGGATGCATGCATCACTTTACACATGACATGTTTTCAGCTAAGATAATCTTACTGCTTTAAATGTACATGGCTCTTCCTAAATTAGGTTAGTACAACATTCCCATGAAGAGGAAAACAAATACACTGTAGAGCATGTTCAAGAGTGAAGAAGGAGATTCGCTTATTTTCATGTAGTTTCTTCCAGCACAAAATGATCAGGAAACAGAATTTAAGAGCATTTATATTATTAAATGGATCATATTTATAGAGCATTTAACAAAAGCAAATTGAGAGTGTTGGCACTAGCACCCATATGTGTTTTCGGATGCCAGGACAGTTCCAGACCTATTTTTAACTCAGGTAGCATTCCTTGTATACAACCACTGTTACCAATTAAGGATGGAAAGGAGTCTTGCAAATAGATAGATTTAAATATTTAAATTGAAAAGCATTCTGGCTTTTTAGACAATTTATGGCATCTTTAAATCTTTAATCTGTAAGAAGTCACCATTTTTAGTGGATAGGGGAACAAGCTTAAAAAAACTATTTTCACTGTGCATTTTCTTAGCTTTCACTGTATTTTTTTCCCTTCCTCTTTAACCTTTTTGATTTTTCACAAACATTCCTAAGAGAATGCAAAACAATATTTTGGGGGAGTTTATAGCGGTGACAGCCACATACCAGTCCTTCTGCAGCACGGAGCGAGCAGGATTTTGGCATTTTGCTAAAGGGCACCCTCTCCCGTGCCCACCGAGCTGGCAGGCTCGTGCAGCCCTGCGCAGCCTCCCCGCGCGCCCCCAGGCCTCCACCTTCTCCAGGCTCCCTCTGCCAGGGGCTTCCTCCTGGAAGACGATCAAGGGAAACGCAGAAAGCTCCCCATCGCCTTCGGCAAGGCTCGTAGCCAAACGCACAATTAAAATGTGACTGCCCCAGGGCCTGCCCATCACGTGCCTCTGACTACAGCAGAGACCAGCGAGGAAAGCAAAGCCTGGCAGCAGCCTGCTCGCAAAGGCTGCAGCTAAAGGGCAGGCACCTGCCCCTCTGCACCCGCCAGACTCCCCGTGCGGGTGCCAGGGGCTGCAAAGGCCTCGCGGGGACCTGCACAGCTGTTTGCGGGACGGCAGGCAGAGGCTGCAGCTGCCCAGGTGTGCTGCACGGGCAACCCGAGGACCCGCACGCTGTTCGCGGCTGAGCGCCGAAGGCTTAGATACTAGGTACTGGGCTTACGGATGACTGCGGAGAGGCAGGAAAATAAGAGAGGCATACACCAGAGAGTGCGGCCTGCTAGCCTGACGCCGGGTCTATCAGCGACGGCAGCAGTGGGGACATCCCCCAGCCTGGACGGTCGCACGGCCACGTCAAAGCGTGGCGGCACTGGGGAAAGCGGGGCGCAGAAAGCGCAGGGATGCCGCCAGGCGACTGCCCACCAGCGAGGGGCAAAGGACTCCCTAGAAAGTTAAAGCACAACTATGAATTTAATGCATATAAACGAAGCATTTTAAACACTTGCACAAACACACCCTGTTAGACGTGAAGTAGCACTAATTCTGTTACAATGAAAGCTTCAACCAGAATTAACAGGTACTCCAGTTATTTTAATTTAAATGTATCAGCTTCAAATCACTTCACTTCCCCGAGCGCAGACAAGCCCTCTGATTGCTTTTAAGGCATTTCCTTATTTCATGCGTTGCTTTAAGGGTTTCATCTAATCACTTTTATGCTGACATAAGAGTACTGCAATCTGCACTGTTTGCAGGCTGCTCTGCAAGAGGATGGGGGATTTAGGGGACAGGGAGAAGGAGGCAGTTTTATGCTCTCAGCTGCTCTGCAATTGCATAAACTTTGCCAAACATGAGCCTCCCCGGAGAGCTGTAGTATAGGCGTTATGACTCAGCCCTGTTCTGGATGAAGTCACTGTCAAGTGAGAGCAAACTGTTTGTTTCTAACAACATATATGGTGAACTCCAAACGCAAGTTCAAGGCAAAGCTTCGGTTACTTCACCCACCCACTTTGCTATTGCTCGGTTCAAGACAGATCGCAAAGGAACTCCGTATTTAAATGGCAGCAAGAAGAAAAGAAAATCACCTGACATGACTGTCTGCGAGCAAGCAAAAGAAGTTCCTTGGTCTTACAGACTAGCACCTAGGGAGGTTTTTCTCCTGTTACTGTGATTTGTAACTCCTCTGCAGCTACCATTTCCCGGCAATATGGCATCACTGTATGGTATGCAATGCAATAGCCAGAAACCTTTTTTCCATTAATAAATCTTTTTTTAAATAATGGATTTAACAATAGCGTTCCCTTTAAGTATGTAACAACATATGACAACTGCAAGTTCTTAGCTTTTTTTTAATGCTCCATTTTGCTTAAAGGAGACGGCCAGTGCCCCTCCTCCTCGCCTGGGAGCAGCCGGGTTGCCGGGTACGTGCAAACCCGCGTCACGCAACCCTAGCAGCAGCAGCCAGCGCTGCCAACAGCAGAGGCGAGGAACAAAGACTATCAAAGCACATTTTAAACAAAGAGTTAACCCAGAGGACAACCCTGCCATCGATCATCTAAAGCACATGTGCCATCTTTGAAACTGCATCTAAATTAGGGTCGGCAACTCCTTTAAGGGCTTCAAATGCTGCAAACTTGTCTGGGGAGCAGGAGGGGCAGAGGCACGAGCACGGGGCTGCAGACGCTCTGCAGAGCGCAACACTCGGCGGCTTTTCCAGCAGCTTCTGTGACTCCGTTATTTTGCGATATCTGATACAGCAGCAATAAGCTGCTCCTACCAAGCAAATATATGAGCGCTTCTCATTTACAGGCATCGCTGAAACACCCTAATGGGCCTGAATTATATACCAAATCTGTTCTTACCCAGAGGTGGGCTTATGCACACGCTCAGCTCTACCCTGAACCACAGTGCTGGAATTGCCAGTCCCACCTGGAGACCAGCAGAAAATTTCATCTAATCCCTGCTTTCTGCAACATCAAAAGCGCCCGTCATCTCTCACTTATCTTATTACACTGGTGTGGCTGGAATCAGAAAGGCCCCCAACTCCTCTTCTATCCATTTATGCTTACTTTCAGAGATCACACTGATGGCAGAAAAATAAGAAGGGAAAAGGAACCATTTACCAACTTCTGTTCATCAAGCAACTCGACTCCAGCAAAGTACCTTTAAAAGGTTAATGCTTTTTTTCTTTTTTTTTTTTCTTCTTTTTTTTTTTTTTTTTAAACAGCTTACTATCAAGAGAAGAGGAAATATTGGAAGGAAAAAGCCCCCTAAAACTAAGATTACAGCCTCTACTGCCAGTGGCAAGTCTTCTCACCTTATGCTTTAGGTTTAGTGCAGTGCGAATGGTAACATTTCTCACTTGGGCTATCACACACCAGCTGGCAGCAGCACAGTATGATGCACCCAGTGGCTAAAGAAAATGTTCACTTTCACATGCTAAACCTGAAGTCACAAGGTTTTACAGTAATCCATTGAGTAAGCATGAGACGTTCATCCTCAAAATCCCACAAAACCCTACAGTGATTTGCTCATCTTAAACTAATCTGTTAGGGAATGAAATCTCTACACTTTAAGCATTTGTATTCAAAGGATACTGAAAACCAGCACTTAAGTGAAGGATTACAGCACTGACCAAAATGCACTCAGTGTTACTGGCCACAAAGACTCCAAATTTGGATTTTCATGAATTAGTAAATTATGAAACATCTTTGGATAAAGTTTCTGTCCCAGTCACCCCAATTGGCTGTATACAATCTACTGGAACTTGGGTAAAATCAGACCAGTTTATATACGCATTACTGGAGGCGTCACCACCATTGCCTCGTGGAAGCTTTGATCGCGTTGCGTAAACACGCATGTGATGGGTGAAGCCCGGGCTGCTGAAGTCACCGCCAACATAAAAAAAATAGCTTAAAAAGGAAGTATATCCACAGGCCCCACACAGAGCTCTCCTGAAGCCCCTGCATTTCCACACGGATGCAAAGGTCCATGCGAGTGGTTCCCAATGCAAGAAAAGTTATACCAGAAATCAGAACTGTCCAGGTCAGGAAACCGATGCAACCTCATAAGCCTCCCTGACCAGCAAAGCTGAAAAACCCTGCTGGATCTCTGGATGCCGAGCAGCAAGCTACAGGGCGCCTGAAGACATGAGAAACATTTTACAACAGACTTGAGCACTGACGACAACTGAAAGCAACGCCGTGCTCTGCTCAGGCCGCCCGCAAGCAGAGAGAGGGGGCCGGGCGCTTTCCTTGCCCCGCAGAGCTTGCTGGGTGCTGGCGGCAAGGGCGAGGGGTTGGGGCAGTGAGGGGCAGCTCTCATGCCGGCTGGCCAGGCTCCCAGCCACCCCACATCCCCGCTCCAAGAGGAGAGGGACAGCCCACGCGCTGCTCGGGAAAGCCAGCTGCCGTCCCAGCTGCACGCGTACCCAGGAAGGCTCGGCGGTTCGGTGCCCCTTCCCTGGCACTCGTCACCGCACCAAGCCCTGGAGAACGGATGGTCACCGGGGCTTAGCGGTGGCACATGGGAGCATCACACACAGGGATGTCTGCAACTCACTCCGCTCCTGCCCAGGCTCCCTGGTGTGTCTTCCCCCATGGCGTAACTCTAATGTTAATACTAAAATTCACATATTAAGCCCTGTGTAATGGAAATGTTAATCAAATCATATGTCTGTTATCTTATTTTATATTAAAAATAAGAAACATATGCACAAAGACATACAGTCTCTTCCCCAAAGCCCCTTGGCTCTTCTCTAAGTGCATTTTAAATGAATCTATAATTACTAATGAACAGTAGTTAAAAGCAAGCCTCAAGAAAGTGTGGCATATTTTTTCTTTTCGATATGGACTTCCTTGCAATTAGTTGCATTATTCATTCTGGACCATTAGCTTTTCACACCTGGTTTTGTCACTGTGCTGTAAGTGCTGAGTCCTCTTGTTACTTCTGTTGATACCAACATGCTTGAGGATGGGGGCCCGAGCACATCTACGTTTTGAAGACATAAATTAACTATCTACAAGGAAGCGAATGGACTTAGCTATTGCTGAGGTTTCCATTAGGAGATGCAAAATAACTCTAGGGTAATTCATGTGCAACAAAGCTGGGAGTTTGCCAGGAACCCAAGACATAAAACTTTAGTTTAGTTGTATTTGTTTGCATCAAAACAGTCTGGCTTCATTTCTATTATTTTATATGGTTTGTCAGCAGAAAAGGATGATATTGCAACGGGCTGGGAATAGGTTGGAAATTGTTTGGCTTAGAAATGAAACCTGTGAAAAGCTGCAACAAGAAGAGAATAAAGCTATCTTTTGAAACTTCACAAGCCAATGGTCACAGATGAGGGTCCTATATTACTCAATGCCAGAAAGTGCGGGGCTCCCCTTAAACCTTGAAAAAGATTGGAACAGTTCCCTTTTCCAGCCTTCAGTCACTGCATGAAAAATTCAGCTGCAATTAGCATTTAGTACAAAGCACTTTCTGTAGACTGACAATAGCTAGTGAGACCAGAAAGTGTACATAACAAGAACAGAATCCTATTTTAAAGAATTGCATGGTTTTTGTTAACAATGAAACGATCCACTTTCTCTTCCCCAGAAAATTCAGATGCATTTAATTCCCTATATTTAGTAGCTTAATTGAAAAGCAAGGAAACAGAAGTTTATAGATTAAAAAGCACCAGAGTAAGTTCAGGGACATGTTAAATGGAATTGCTTATTTTGCTGTTCCATTAAATAGGCAAGCTCAATGCATCCGACACCCAGCCCTATTCTTTATGATCACTATTCACCATCAATCATTTAAGCTGTATGTCAGACCTGCCTGACTGAAGTGCCCACTGCTTTGAATGACTGTGATGTGCACTTTACACTGGGAGGGAAATGAAAGATGAACTATTATATTACCAGCTATCTCGGGGGGGGGGGGGGGGGAAGGGAGGAAAAAAGATCTTCTCTACATTACATAAATTTGCATGACATTTCAATTAATCACCTAGTGCTATTCACAGTCTGTAAATCACACAGCACAAACTACCTTACTTAAGGATGAAATATCAGAGAAAAAAGTACCGAGTCTTAGATGAGATGATTTGACTTAAAGTGAATGTTGAAACTAAACAGCATTACCTTTCACATCTGCATGCACAGAGACAAAAGTGGCTGACAATTAATGCAATAAAAAAGCAGCTTTACAATCTTTGTCACAAGTTCTCATTAATTCCCTACCACTCCCTTCTCTCCCGGCACACTCGCCTTTCAGCAAGAGAGCAGAATAGCAAGGAAAAGCACTGGTGGCATCATGTGCAGCCACCAGTTCTGAAAAGCATTTCAGAGTTAATGTTTTCTTACCTTTTATAGAAACCGTGAAGAGGCTGGAGACATAAAAACTGCCAGTAATCCAAGCAGAAGGCCTTCAGCTTCAGCATTTTCAAATAGTTCTGCTGCAGCCACTGTAGTTTGCAGTCAGGTTTTAGCAACAAGACTTCTTTTTGTTGCGATCTGAATGACTCAAAACCAATCCAATGCACTCCTCTCCTTACTGCTGCAGCATAAGTGTTCCTAATTGCCACCAACGTATGCAGCCAGGCATGCACATGGCACAGCACCTGCACAGTTACAGTATCCTACTTTAATACAAAGAGGCAGTCGCACAAAGGCTACAAATTCATCTACTGCGCTCCCTGATCCTGAATGCAGTTTATCTTTCCCAAAGTCTCCGATACTAGCAGGATTGCTGTTATTACACAGAAATCCCACTTCTCCTTTTGGCTATTTTAGGCCATCCTAAAAGCCCTTTGAGCAAGCAATATATATGTACTCCAGCCAGGGTTTCCGAAGGCCCTTTGGAAAGCATCCTTGAAGCTCCCAGAACTTAGGAAAACGCAAGCAATCATCGCAATTAGATCCGACAACAACTGCCCTATAATCACAGCAGTGCTATGATCCCATCAAGTGGAGGCTGCAGGGTTGCTCCCCCCCCCTTTTTTTTTCCCCTTCTTCTTCTTCCTTTTTTATGTTGAAGGAAGCAGCACCACGCTGCTAATCAGCTGCTCGCGTGTGAATCACAGCGGCTCCATTGTCTGCCGGCACCTAGGAGCGCGGGGGGCTCCGGCTGACAGCGGGAAGGGGGGGAAAATGACGCGCCCAAGTGCAGACCCTCCCCGCTCACAAGACAAATTATGCTTATCTTATTCCCAACACACTTTGCCGGCGAGGGCTGCGTGACGAAGAGCTAATCAGCGGAGCCCCGCGGCGCGGTGCCGCCTCCCTGGCCAGGCCGCGCGTTGCCTGGCAGCGGGACGCGCGGGTCCGGCAGCATCCTCGCCGGCGCGGGCTGCCCTCGGGAGCCTGGCGCAGAGCAGCAGCTTCCCAGCCCCGGCCAAACTCGGAGCCGCTGCGCTCCGAAGGGAGCACAGTGCAACGGGCAGCGAGCTGCTTCACGGCCTGCTTCCAAATCAGTGGCATTTTCCATTTAACTTCTCTGGTGAAGACAAGATAAAAGCAGGCAGCCAAATGTTCTGAAAATAAAGAGTCTGAATTGCATTTTGCTGTCTTTTCTGACAGATAGGGGCCCAGGTCGCCTCCCGGCCCCATGCCAAAGCGCGGTGGCCTTTCACGATTCCCTCGGCCTCGCTGCGGCAGGACACCGCGCAGGGGCTCACGCAGCGGCCAGCGCAGCGGCTTGCAGGAGATGCTACCGGCATGAGAGAAGAATTTGGTAGCAGCTTGCTACTTTTTAGGCCTTTTTTGGTGCTGTTAAGAAATGAAAACAGTCAGTCCCCCATGGGATGTTTAACTCTTAGATTCAGTTTGCCGTTAAATTCACTTTTCCAGAAGCTATGATTTGGGTAGTATTTCTCATTTTGCTTAGTTTTTAATAAAATCACTAATAGGATTAGGTATATTCTTACCATGTAGTAAATATAGCTAATAAACAGCTGCATTCAGGATATAGCTTGCAAAAGCACCAAAGGAGCATTCGTTTTTTCCAACAGGAACAGCAACAACAAGTCAAAATCCAAAGAAACTTTTAAAGGCAAAGATTCAGGCACCTGGCCACTTCTTATTCTTTTTCTTTTTAAACACAGCTTAAAAAAAAAAAAAAAAAGAAAAAGAAAGAAAAAGAGCTAAAACCAAAACCAAAAGAAACCCTAAAGCTTACCATGAGACTCCTTTCCATGTAGACATATCTAATTGCTCAAGTGCCAGGATAATACGCTATATTTAGGGATCCTTTTGGTTTCTGGTTTTACTCAGCGTCGCTGTTTCTGTTCAGTTACATAAGTGCCTTGCAACTTCTTAGAAAACTGGTTTGTGCAAGTTTACTTGAACTGCAGTTATAAATATATCTGAGGAAGAATCTGCAGTTTCATTAGCAGTGAAGTAAACACAAATAGACAAGCTATGCCTAGACAAGAGCATCCAAAAAAAGTCATGTCACACTTTGGGCTGGTACGTCCCTAAAAATACAATGCACACCACAGGGTGAGTGGTGGAAACCATGAACAGAAGATGGGAAAACACCCATGGAGTTTGCATGAAAAGGCAGGAACATGACAGGCATCTGATTTGGGCCTTTTTAAAGAAGAATTTCCTAAAGATTTTTTAAAATAACCAAGTGTGTGCATGTGAGCCCAACATCTACTCGCTGTGATTTGCTCCCTCCTAGCAGTACAGCTACGGCTGCTGAAGTGACTCCTAGGAAAGCACTTCATTGCTCACTTTTGGGGAGCAAACCCCCTAGCAATACACGATACTACGAAAGCCTATTTACTTACCGAGCTCATATTCCCCTGGACTTTATTGGCTTGACAACTTCCAAGGAAGTGATGCCATCATGCTAGGGAAAAAACCTAATATTTAAATTTTCCCATCAAAGCCTTCCCCTCCCCACTTCTCACCCCTAATATCAGCGCCTCCGTCAACAGTTTTCCCTAAGGAGAAAGGGAGCGGGAGGAGGTGGGGGCTGCGAGCCACCAGTGGCCGCGGTGGCCACCACCCTCCTCGCGGTGCGTGGGGCGGCCTCGCCGCTGTTGGCGGAGTCCCTTCATCACCACAGTGCACTACATTGCTGAGAAAATGATACCAGGGACAACTTTCTCCTTTTATGCCCAAGAACAAGCAGATGGGAACAAAAGAAAAGTTACCGTGGCTTTGCTCCTAGCAGGCGGCTTTTGTGCCTGAACTTGCAGCAATTGCCATGGACGAGCAAGGAAAGCCTCAGCCCGGAGCGGCTCCGCTCGGGAACGCACACAGCCAAGGGGGAGGCCGCGCGGCTCACGAGACGCCATCCAAGCACTCGCTCCTGAAATGAGCTGTCAGAAAGCTGTTCTTTCAGCTGCTCATGTTGTAAAGCAATTTCTTTCTCTCAGTCATATGCTTTCCAGAAAAACATGCAGTTTATCGCCTTTATTTATTTCCAAATACTGGACTTTCAGCGCGTAACAGCTATGTACCCACGAATTTTCTGACAACAACTAATGCCGATTATACTGCACCGCATGCAGAGGAAATGCTAATTAGGACTTTTGCAAATGAAAAGCACTATGTTCTCAACATGTTCTTCATTTTTACTTGTCTTCCTGAGGAAAACAACAAAGAAAATTAAGCTTCATCTCACGCTGACCCTGGATATAAAGCTAGTTGTTTCAGAAAGGCATTTACTGCTACCTCTGACTTAGACTTCCCAGGCCTAATGAAGTAGTAATTTCTGGATGTGCTGCAGCTTCAGCACTGTGGCCCTAAGTGAGCAGTATGCTCACAATTTCTACAGTCATTTACGGATCCACGGTGCAGAAGCGGCTCTGGCAGCAAAGCATTGAATGCTCTGACAAGTCCTTCAAAAGCAGCCATTAAAAAAATGGCAAAATGAAAACACCCCCCCCCCCCAAAGATGGTCGTCTTGACAATCCACGAAGCACCGAGGCTGAACTAAAGCCACCCCCTGAGGAGAGTGTTGCATAAAACGCACAGAGCCAGCTACAGTTAGCTGCATACCGATTCCAAATCCTGAAAAAAATTCATGAAAATTGACTTGTCTAGCTACATAATCTTTAGTATAGAATTTATGTATTTTAAGATTTATACCGATTTGGAAATCTATTCCACCCTCAGTTATATGACAGTAACAAAACTAAAAAATATTCTACCTGCCCAGTAAAACCAGTGCATCTGTCTTCTTAACCAGAGCACAAACATTTGGGGAGCCTGCAACAAGAGGTCTCCGCTTTCCCGAATCCTTTCCTGATTACAGCGGCAAGTACTTCGGTAGCCGCACACAAAGTCTTACTGCTGGCGATGGGTAAGTTGGGGAGCTAAAGCAGATCAGGAAAATGAGAAAGGGCAGTTGCTGTATTAACTCCATGATGCTCGCTGTGCACATCACATTAAAAATGGGGATTATATTCCACGCAGCAAGCCAAGGTACATATAAAAGCGGTGCTGGAAACGCGGTTTTGGGCGGATGACTAGCTCCTGGAGCAGCACACCCAGCAGGCGTGAGGCATGGCGGCTGCCAGGACATGAGAGCACGTGCGGCTCGGGCACAAGGGTCCCTTCCCTGACGCTGGCAATCAAACAGCCTCTTCACGCAAGTTTGTGGGGAAACGTCCTCGGCCCCGCGTGCACAGGGCAAGGCAGCCTTTCCTGCGCCCACGGCCCTGGCAGTCGGATCCCTCTTCCTGGCTGCTCTCTGTGCCTCTGGGCGCACCCGCAGCCGGCGAGCCCTGCCCGCCGGGGAAAGGCAGGAGGCAACGGGAATGGCGTGCTCCTGCTTCGCAGCACCATCGCGACACCCCGGCACCCCGCTCGCGTGCTCTGCAGGCAAGTGGGGGAATCAAGCAAGGCACAGCTAGCTCTCCCTTCTCCTCTCCTTACCGGGAAGGAAGCGCTGCTGCCTAGAAACGCTCCAGTAACTCAAACACATTTATTTTGCTTCAAGCAACTCTCAAACTCCTGGGGCTCCCCCCCAGATGAATACTGATAGTCACTTGATATTATCCTTCATTTCAGGTTATTAAGCCTCTAAGCCAAAGTTTCACAAAATAAAAGTTAGAAATTTCCTGTTCTCTCAACCCTGAATATCTTTTCTGAATGTCTTTTCCCTAAATTCATAACACTGATTGCTTGATTTGTGACAGAAGATGACCAATAGGCCTCAAATATCTTCAAAGCTTATTTCTAGAAAGTTTGAAACAAGTCTGATTATATAGCACTCCAGAAGGCCCACATCAAGATTCAGATGTTAGGGGAAAAAATATCTTTTCCAATAACAGCCGAAAGCTGATAGAGTCCAACTCAAAATACCCAGAACACACACTGTGCATGGGATAAGAAAATCTGTGCAGAACAAAATATGCATACATACGTGTGTGTATATATGTGTGTATGTATGTACAGCATGCCAGCCTGCGCAGACTTTCAACTTCAAACAGGTCACAGGCAGATGATGTTTCCCAGCTGCCTTTATTCTTTCGGTACTGGGTTTCCATCTGATCTCGAATACAATTGTGTAAATCTAGAACCAAACCAACAGATCGCCAGTGCAGTCTAAATAAATCTAGTGCAACCAAATGGACCCGTCTGGTGTGGAGTCTGTGTATAACTGAAATTTAATAAAAAGAAGCTGTCTGGACTACAATCTTCCAGAGCAGCTGAGAGCCAGAAGAGCATTTCATAGGGGGGGCAAACTTACCTTGCTGATGAGGACAAGAGCTTAGCGGGCCTAAGAAACAGTAGCCTGCCTAGAAAACCCCAGTGGCTTGACAGGATGCTGGATGGGTTCGAGGTCATTGGTACATCTATTTTATGGGTCACCCAATGGCAAATCTGCTTGACAAATTAATGGAAACACATTCAGTAACAAGGAGTCTTCTACTATCTTTCCTTCTACTTGAAGCAAAGACCTTCAAGACCGTTCAATCACAGCTCCAAAACAGGCATATCTGAACTACTCAAGTCTAGATTTTACATGCTGTTTCTTCCATAATTTTTTAACCCTAGGATAAATTCACTGTTTTAGCTGATATCACCTAGAAGTTCCTTTAATGTCTCTTCTATGAGACATTATGTCTCTTGCTTTACTGAAGAGTTTTTAAATATCATAAAACTATTTCATTCATAGTTAAGAGGAACATTTTTACAGCCTCATTTGGTTACTCCCTACATATCGTTTCACCCCAATACTTAAAATTTAAAACAGCTTTCCAAGTACAAATATATTTGTTTCCAAGTAAGATTTTATAGGGACACTTCTGTAGAAAATACAAGATCCAAGGTTATCTGTATTTGTTTAGCAAATGACTGAACACAAAGGTTGTATAGAGGTAAATGAGAAAAGGAGGAAAACTTCAAGATCTCTAACAGTAACTTACAGCTTTTTAAGAAAACCTTTTGTAAAAGAAACACTATTAGAGTATGAGCTATTATAAAACTATTCTTTGAAATATAAAGAGGATTCCTCAGCAGACTGCATCTCTCTGTGTCAGGCTTAAGCAAGCAGCACAACCCACCAATGTGGGCTCAGGAGAGACACCACCATCCAGCTTAACACTTTCACTCTGGGAATCGGAAACTTTGTTTCATGAGGCATACAGCAAAGGCACTGGCCATGTCTGTAGACGGTAACTCACACCGTCTGATTTTATAAGCAATAATTTTAAAAAAGAAAATATTCACATACTTCAATGATTTCATAGCATTTTATAATAATCCAAGCACCAGATTTTCCAGAAAATCTGTCTATTCAGTCACACTAAAGCTGTTCAAAGAATATTCCCCATTCCTTTTTCCAAACAACATTATAACTCTGCTGCTTCCTACATCTATCAGATTCTTCCTAATCTTCCTTACTGACACCCTCCCATGGGAAGAATTGCACCAGAAGGAAAAATATTGTAATAAAATCTGCTACTTTCACAAAGGTTTATCTAGCCTGGAATAACGATTGCAGCAACGCCTGGTGCTGGGAACTTTATCCCAGAGAACAGCAGGTCAGAAGCCAGCTTCACGGTGCCCTCGCTAAAGCAAGGCTGCAGGAAGGGGGGGACGGCGGGCAGGGTGGGAGGCCGAAGCTGACATTATCCCCCGCATTGTCCCGCTGCACAAAGGAACAGTGTACCCGGCAAACCAGGAGGCTGGGAGCAAAACCACAGCCATGGCCCCGCGCTGCCCAGCATCGCTGCACCGAGCTGAAGACAGATAATATCATACCACAGGGCCTCCTGCAAGCTTTTAGGGAATGGTAACAAGGCATGCCCTTTACTTTCAGAAGTTCATACACTTCAAAATAATGCAAGATTATTAATAGATAGAGGGCATTTAATTTGAATATGGTTAAACTAAACAGTTCCCATTAATGTTTTGTTCAAAAAGAGGTTAAAACTACACAACGTGGAAGGGGAAAAAAAGTCATCCTTAACACATACCATCTCTAAATGAAGACTCTCAGCAAAACAACTGTCAGTTTGATAAAAAGGGACTCTGCCCCAGCTTAATCAAAGGAAGCAAGTGACTTTGATGCATTCTTTAATGTGCAGCTATGAGAAGAAAACACACAAGCTACCCATTTGATATCTAATATTAACAGTGTAGCATTTCTAAATCCAGTGATCAAAGGAAAGTCTCAGTCACTGCGGTCTTATATGACAGTATTCTCTGAAGTTCATACACGTGCTTTCATCAAAATGCTGACCAATGGAAAAAAAATCAATGACATTTAGACACAGTCATCATTAATTTTCACTTAAAGGTGTATGAAACTGCTAGGAAAGGTCAGACATCCTCAGTGCAATCTAAGGTTATAAAACTTGAAGAGAGATTGACCCTGTGTGTACACGGACACACACGACACCCCCTCCCTCTCCTTGGTGCGCATCTGAGAATGAACACACAGCATTTAAAAGTTAGAACTGAATTTCAAGTTGGAAATTCTAGAAGAGAGCGAGCTATCCTCTCTCTCTCAAAAATAAAAACAAAAAACCCCAAATAAAACACCCTCAAACACCCAATCATTTGGTCGAAGCCTTTCCTGGTTCTGCATTATAAGCTTAAGGTATGTGATGCACACTTGATATGGAATGGAGGTCAGCTCTATTATTCTAAATTTATAATTAATATCTATATCATTACAGTACCTGAGCGGATCAGTTGAGATGCTGCTTCGCGTTTCCAGTGAGGTCCTGAGATGGTAACAAAAGAATAAAATTGCAAAGTATTAAAACTATTCAAAAAACCTATGCACATAAATGTCAAATGCTTAATGACTTTACTTTTCCCCCCCTTTTTTATTGACATTCTATAGTACCTAGCATGCCATTAAATATATTATGGATACTTAAAAAAAACAAACAAACAAAACACAAACAACAGCCATTTCCTATATTTCCTATACACCAGAGTAAGGGCAATTGCAGAAACATTTTTGCTCAGCTAGTCAAAATGCAGCTCCTTCTCCCGCAGCCCGGCCACCGAGCACAGCCCACGCGGCTGCCCGGAACCGGGGCGGGCGAAACCCTCCCGCGAGGGCCCCGCGTATACGGTACAGAATGACATTTTGGGGTGAAAAGAAAATTTTCCCCACAGGCTGTAGTAAAACATTAGCCAAAGCCTACTAATAAACACTATGCCATGGCATTAGAAATAATTTTAAATGTTTTTTTTGTACTTATCCATTTATGTTCCTTACACACAAACTGCCATAGACCAACTTTTGATCATACAGTCACAAATGCGTCTGGTCTATGGAGGTTTATAAAATTAGCATTAGAATTCCATTAGTTATATTTACAGCGGGTACCAGTAAATTAGGTGCAGATCTCCTATTCCCAAGATTACTAGTGCGTCTGCAGAAACAATAGGGTCGTGTGAAGGGAGGAAGGCACAAAACACAGCACACGTGAGAATTAGCTGTACAAGAACGGAAACAAACTGTATTGTCCAAACAGCCTCCAACTAAAGAACACACATAGCTTTAAAACAGCTAAGAGGTTTTCCCACCCTGTAATTCGTTTGCTTCCAGCAGAGCTCAGGCCTTGCGAGCAGCGATGCGTTTCGAGGGGGGCTCAGCCTTCGCCTGACGACGGGAGGGGGTCGCCCCGACGCCCTGATGACCGGGTTTGCTGCCGACCGCGCCGGCCTGCGGGAGGGCCGGCTCCCTCCCCAGCGCGACCCTTCGCCCTGCTTTCAACACGGGTTTTGAAATCCTCTCTTAACAGTTTCGGCCCTCGTTGCTATAAATAAATGTCTAACAGATTCGGGGTCTTTGTGCAGAGCCAACATGGCGCGCGGGCAGGGAGCTGCTAACGAGACGCCAGTGAGGCCACCAAGCCTCCCCGGGCGGGACCGCGTGGGCTGTGGCCTCAGGCCTGCTTTATACGTATAAAGACTATCAATATGACTGTTTTAAATAAGTGCATAGGAAGAAAGCAGCATTCCCACCACAGAAACACCCACCTTGGCTAAAGGATCTGCCGGCACTGAGGTGATTTTCCGGAAGGTTCTCTGTTGCCGCTGAGGGCGGTTCAACATGCTGCTACCAACAGCGCTCACACGTTTCATCACTGCGGTTAGGAAACCCCAAACCCCAAACGCCACCGGTCTAATCAGTCTGGTTGCTGCCAAGGTGACCCAAGCCCGGCGGGTCCCGCAGGCGCCATGCGCGGCGCTGGAAACGCTCGGGAAGTTTCTCTGGTTTAAGGGCGGGGGTGTGTGGCGGGGAGCCGGCGAGCCTCCCGCGGGGACCACGGCCCCGGCCCGCGACGCCCGGAGCGGGAGCCTTTGCGCCGGCACCTCGGGGTGAAGGCCAACAGCAGGAACCTCCCACCCCTGTGAGACCTGTTCCTCCATCAGTTACAGGAGCAGGACGCTCCTGCGGGGAAAGGTCTGCTCGCGCTTTTCTTGGATGTGATCAAAATAGCATCAAACACAGAAAAAGCTGCGCGAACGGCACTTAACAGAAAAAACCTCTCTGGATGAGAGCCACAGAATGAATCACCACCGACAAGCAAAGAGAAAGCCAAGAAATGCCCTAACGAGGGTTACCGGCCAGATAAAGCTACTGCTGAGCTTTTAGCCTGGTCCCCGCCTACAGCCCGCGCCTGCCTCTGTGGGAAAGCCACACACTGACAGCAGGGCGAAGGGGGGAAGTTCAGCGGGCAAGGGAGAAAGGCAGCAGAGACAGGAAAGGTCTTTAAGTCTAATATCTGTTGAAACATCCAGACTTGGAGTACGGAAAATTAGTTAATTCTCACTGAATTGACAGAATAATTTTATTACCATCTTTCTCCTTGTTTCTTTACATCCAAGATCCTGTTTAAACCTTTTGGTTTCTTTCCAAGCGCTGCTCAAAGATGGAAAGTTAACTTAAAACATAAAAATAACCCAAATCCTGAACACAGTGTCATTAAAGCTACACCAAACAAACCCCATTCTACACAAAATATTTTTTTTCTTCTTTCTGCTACAAAAAAAAGCATACAAAAACCATTCTGTTTTAGGTTACTTCAAAGCAAGCTTTGGTTTTTATGCCTTTGTTCAAATGAACAGAACTGGGGGGAAAAAATCACAAAGCTCTAAACAGCAGGAAAGTCTATTACTCCTATCTGTTTATTCTGTAATGGGGCACTGATTCAATACACTTGTAGTCTGGATAAAAAAATTTCACACATCAGAAGATAAAGCTATTAAAAATATATGAGATCTGTCTCTCTATGTACAATTTCTACTTAAGTTTTACGTCTTCTATGCCTAAAAACAAAAGTAGCTATTATTAATTGTAGAATTCCCAAGGACCCGAATGCAATTTGAACTAAAAACTTAAAACTCCACTAGACGGAAGAAAATGCAGGGCAGAAGAGCCCTGCACGACTCGGGAGCCGGCCTGAGCAGCCGGGCAGCTGCTTGGTGCCTGCAGCTTGTTTCCATGGAGCCTGAGAGGGCCGGCAAGGTAGGGAGCTGAGCAAGCCTGCACGAACCGCCGATGAGTCAATTGAATGACAGCTCTTGTTCATACAAATTCTTGACGTTTTACTCATCGCATAAACTGTAACTAAACCTGGCACGATGGGCTATGCCCAACTGGATTATTTGAAGCCAATATGGTCAGTATGAAGCTTGAAGAACGGACATAGCAGGTGGTAGCAACAAACTCTTTTCAAGGCCAAAATAATTCCAGGAATTACAGATTTATGCAACTCTGGAATTAGAAACCTTCTTAGAACTTATTTATTTCCCTTAGCTAGCACAAATATTATAAAATAGCCTACTGCTTCAGAGTATTATGCAGGAGAAAATAATATTCCTAAATCATCAGTCCAAAATTCAGACAGCTGCTGTCTCATCCAGCATGCTCTGGGTTTCCAGAGACAAGGAGAGTAAACTCAATTCTACTTTAGAGCTTGGTCTTTAAGCCAAGTCCAAGACCACAGGCTACAACACCCATTATTAATGCTGTCTATATGTGTTACTCACGAAAGCTGCGCAATGAACAAACCTGAGCATACAGGGTTTCTAAGAGTAGGTAAGTAATATTTAAAATATCATATTCCAAAATATTTTAGCAGGTTTAAGTGAGACGCTTAAGATCAGTTTCTTGGTATCTCGAGCAATGACATGTTCTGTTCTGGGGATGTTATTTTTTATGATAAAAAAATGTTGATTTCTCATAGGTGCAAAATCACTCTTTTTGAAAATTACCTCTGAGCCTGCATAAGATGGTGTTCCTTATGCCATATGGACACAGAAAAGATAAAAAAAATAAACACCTTGAAGAACTGACAATCTAAAGTCTTGCTTTCTTCAGCTTTAATAATAAATAGAGTACTATTGATATGGGAAAGAGCACTGCAGGCAGAGACCTCAACTCGAATTATGCTGTTTCTCAGTACAGGACAGTGACACTCTAAATCACTACGGTATTTTTAAGACAGACATCAGTGTGACTACAGCAGCCACTGATACCAGCACCACACCGTAACTCTGTCCTTGCTTGGACTGGAGAAATAGAAGACACTGACAGCAACCCCAGCAGTCTAGCACTGGGGCTGTGCTATGAGCCTTCAGATGCTCTTGACCGAGCACGACGTTACACGGAGGCTCTCATCACACTGAGTGGATAAATTTGTGAGAGCCCGTACGTGGTGCTGGCTCGGCACGGCTACGGCTGCTGCCCCTTCTTGCGGTCCCGGGGGCAGCGCCCGGCCCTGCAGGCTCAGCTCCACCGAATAACGCTGGGGTCTGGTGGGAACAGCCCGTTCCCATCAGTGCAGACGGCTGCAGAATCCCAACTGCTTCATTTGGTTAACCAGAGGGTAAATGAGACCGCAGTACTGCATATATCCTAATGCTGCCAGAGGCTACAAGTAACTACATATCACAGTCAGACATTGCATGAACACCAGGAAAAAATTCTAGTGCAAGAAAAGCCAGCATGTCCTTCACCTGGCACAGAAATGCACCATGGTGGCAGATTACGTAATTTTAGTTGGATCAAATCCCAAATAAATATGCCATCTTTGGTTAAGAAGTGAAACTCCCTGGAAACAAAGATATGCTGTCTGCAAATGACAGCTTGGAGTGTGCCTGAATGGGGGAAAGGAAAAGTTCAGAGCTCCACCAAACCAAACAGGCTCTACAACTACAAGCAGGACTACACAGCATCTTTTTAATGCTGAGCAAAGGAATCCTGAAAAATATATTAAATATTTAAGACACTGTGCTAGATATTGCTCAGTGAAAAATTGCTGCTTCTCAGTGTCTCTGTACAGATATGAATTCCTATTAAACCAGCAGCGCACAAAAGAAACGCCATAGCGCTAGAAAGCTCTGATGCTGTGATACTCCACACGCTGAGTTACAAAGGAGACCCAAATTATTTATTTGTATTCCAAAGTGCAGGTCCTTTGCGGGGTGGCTGAAAGCTGCCACTGCTAAATACTTTGCATCCCTGTCGTAGTATTGCATTGTGTAGATAAAGGAAAAAACATCTATTTATAGCAAGCAACAGGAATGCAACAGCGGAAGGATCAACCCCTGTCCAACCTCACAGATTTATGTGGGGCTGGAGGTGAACAAAACAAAACTGGAAGCTATATTCCAGCTATTACATTGGGCAAATGACCTAAGGACCTAATCAGCCCCTCTTTTTCTGGTTGCTAATCAACGCAGCATAAATAATTATCGACCTTTCCTTCCTTAGCCCCACTGACATCTGTGGAAAGACATATGTTAGGAAGGGTAACACAAGTTACAGGGTTGGGAACTCTGGGGTGAAAAATTACTGCAGGTTCCTAAGGCTCCATGTCGCAAGCCCAGCAGCCGCTCTTGGTAACTGCACGCGAACAGCTTCGATGGAATTGCACCGCATTCACTTCTCCTCACTGAAACCAAAGACCCCTCATGAACTTGGTATATAACTTCATTAGTGCTCACAGGGCCCCAGGATGTCTAGCTTGCCACCTAAACTCTTTAGCTGCGACAGAAAGCCATAACTACCTTATTAACAGCTTAGAGTATCAAGAACTGTACAGGATCATGTCCACCTCCCTCATGCCGTAGTTCAGTGACATACAGTAACTGTATCGCCTTGCGTTTAGTTAGCGGCTCCGCGATTTAGGCCTAAAAGCACCGACATTATTCTGAAGTTACTTAAAATGCACAGAGCTACCAGCTGGGGGGAAATGGAGGGGCAGGAATGCAATTTTAGCCTCCTGCCTCTCGATTTTGCTCAGCACACTGGCTCAGCTTGAGCAGTCCCTCATTAGCGAGGCACAGATCTGCCCAGGGATGGGCCCGGCCACGAGGGAGGACACGCTCCCGAGGCGCTGGAGAACAGCCGGAGCCGGTGGGGGCTGGCTGCTCAGTGCTTGCTGAGCCCTAAGGAACGAGCTGCAGGAAATTCTGCTTTGAATATCAGGGATCAGAAACTAATGAGGAGATTAGGCTCCACCCCGAAATTAAGAGGAATCTGATGCCGATATGGCTAACAGCTCTCATATAATGTCTTTCCTGGATGAAGGGCCATTTAGCAGACAAGCAGCTGTGTCCTCCACTAATTAGTGCAATACAAGTGAATGTAAATACCTTAGAAAATTCAGGCAGACTAGTGTAACAGCATGCTTGTCTTGCTCCTATACGTGCCCCTAGGCATTGCGCTGGCCCAGGGGCAGCGAGGAGATCCCGGCCCAGGCAGACCTTTGCTCTGCTGCAGCATGACTCCGTTCTGCCCCACTGTTTTCAGCAACTCGTTACTCTGTGTGGGGACATATTGCGAGATTTTAAAAATGAGCATGTTAAATGCAGAAGCTAGGAATCCTATAATGCTTCTGGTAGCTACACTTATATTTGGGTCTGATTCACAAAACCCATCTCACAGTAGCCCGTCTGAGCTGTGGAGCTGCAGAAGCGCAACAGTCGTCCTCCCAGGCTTCCACGGCAGGGCACGGGCAGCACAAAATTGAACATCACTCAGCTGATATTAGTCACTGGAACAAAAACTTACACAAGTTGAAAATATGGTTCAATTAAACCTTTTTTTTTTTTTTAATATATATACAATTTAACAGCATTTCTGACATAACTGGTGCTGGTCACCTATGAAAAGTTAGCACTAAGGAGGAGTCATTAGGAACTTTAAAGAACACCCTTAAACAGTTCTCCCTTTTAATTTCCCTTCCCATACATTGTGCTCTGAGCATTTTAATGAACCATTCAGACAAGAAAGCACTTAAATACGTGCTTAATGCTGCCCTAAGGAATAAAAAGCTTCCCTCAGTTGGGGCTTGAATGACTTGGCAGATTCCCGAGCGGAGTTCAGTGGAGTTTGCTGGCAGAGAGGTTTTGCCCAGCTTTCAGCTGGGAAGTACATCCCACTTCCTACCCTTACAGGGTGCAGCTCACTTCCCAAGGTCTCTAACAGTTAAAGCCGGATTATGAGTCTAAGCCCAGATAACCAACAGTTGAGAAAAGCAACTGATTGATAAAAGCTTTCTGCTGGATCTTTTCCAGGTACCACACAGCTAAGTGACTGAAAGATTTGCCTCAAAGAAAGGAACATAGCAGAGAAAAACAAAAGCTTTAAGGAAGAATTAGTCAAGACTCTTCACTACTGTCTTATGATGCAGTTTAACAGTTCAGCAACTGTGCACGCCTCCCATTCAGGCACTCGGCTTGGGATGCCTCCATCCAGCTTTTCCCAGGGAGCTGCAAGTCCCCTGGACCTGCACCCTTGAAGGAAAACAGCCCCCCCCTTCATCAAGGAACCATCCCAATGTCAACAAATCGTTATGAATTTATTATCTATCAAACGCCTAATCAGCATTGTTACTCAGGGTGGTATCTTGCCAGAATTGTTTTCATATTAAACTGCGGCAGCAATGTGGTTTCAGGTTCATTTGTTAGAAGTAAACCCCATCGTTTAAATCACACTTATCCCCAGAGTTACATGAAGATCAGATGTTTATATCCACTGCCGCTTGCAGCTCAAGTTTAGAGCCGTAAGAACAAAATGAACCCATATATGCATCACAGGAATTGAGGTTTTCCAAAGAAGGAAGAGAAAGTGCATTGCTGAAATCAGCAGCCGATTGTATATAATTCAATTTACGGACATTAGAGTTTCCAAATCTACGTTTAATCCTCTGCAAGGCAAATGTCCAGGATGTTAATGTAATCTGAGAACTGAAATGTTTGAAGATGCCTTGCTCAACGATATGGCTGAAAACGTACTCTCCATTAAAAATTCTCATTTGTGCCTACTGTGGTCAGAAGTAGACAGCTTTCCCTTTTTTGTTTGAGAATCATCTGCGAAAAAACAATGTTTATAAATGTCATAAATCTGAGAATGCTTTACCAGTATGTGCTAGATTTCTTGATTACTGTGAATTACGTACTTTGAGTAACGGAGTTAGGCTAATCGTTACCTTTCTGCGCGACTGCTCACCTGTAGTGTAAGCAGCATGATGCCATTTGCAGGGGAAAAGCACAGAAGCTTCCGGAGACGCAAGGACACTTTGCACAAGTTGCCACACACACACCTCTTCAAGTATGACAAATTCCCAAATTTTGCCAGTATCCTTGCAAAGTATTCAAGATCACTTGAAGAATAACAGAAAATAAAGGCTGTTGAGTAAACCTAGAAGGGATTTGTAGCTTTGAACGGGTGCTCGGTTATTGCACGCCCCTCTGCAAGCCATACTGCTGCTGTCCCTGTACAACAGCTAGCACAGCTCCACACAAGGGCAACGCAGTGAGGTAAAAAGGAAAAGAAAAGCTATAACACAACACATAAGCTCCATTACACTATACCCTGAGAGCAGGGAGACTTAAAGACTTCATCCTTTACGACACGGGGACCGTTTCTGTTGGGTGAATCCTTCACGGGCAGTTACGGACCTTATGCTCGCAGACAGATCAAAGCCTAGCAGACGTGCTGGCTGGGAGCAGTACGCGGCTGCTGTGCCACAGAAGCAGCGCAATGACAGACTTTAACCCCGCTTTCACACAGGTCTAGGGACTGATCGTTTGCTCTCGATCCCCGCGTTGGCGGGTTTCGCTCCCCCCGCTCAGCAGGGCCGCCCCGCGAGTCCCCTGCCGCCAAGGCCCGCGCGTCCCCCACCCCGCACCACCTGCCGCGGAGCAGACCAGGAGCAGCCCGCACAGGGCGCCTGCTTACACACGCGCGGGACAGCAAAAGGCCTAAAGACGAGCTTCATTCCCTGTACAGATCTGCCAACGGCCTGACACACTGCCTCTGCTGCCAGAACCTTTTTTTTACCTAACACGACAGAGCAATTTGCTGCTGTAGCTGGCCAGGAGCATCATTACTACAATTTAAGAATTCATAAGACTTTCCATCTCTTTCAGTAGATTCACTTCTAGTCAAATAGTGACTTTTTCTTTTTTTTTTTTCCTCCTGTGTCTCAGTGATTTTTTCTTTAACTAGTCTCAGACAAGCAGCAGCAGATTACTAAGAAAACCTAAGGACCAGTGGGCGCAATCCTGGTATTTTCCAGGAAGTGTAACAAATTACACAAGCGGCTAAGTGAATTCAAAGACTTGTGATCAATGTGCTGCTTCCCTATTACTCACTAAAGCTGAATCTATTATATTTGTTTTTAAGAGACGATAAAATTAAAGTAACAAAGAAAACTGCAGAGTCAGAACCAATGCTTTATAGTGGAGGGAGTGTCTTGCTTTGTCAGTCTGTCACAAGGTGACATTTCTTTTAAATATTGGAAACAAACTTTCGAACCCTTCACATCCACAGTGAGCATTTCACTAGATCAGTTCCCACTGTTTGGCTACAGACCTACTGAACTGAAAATGGGGTTAGACTTTTTTCTTTTTTAAAAACAACTCTGTTTTCTGGAAGAAAAGGCTTACAAACGTAAATTATAACACAACCAGCAAACTGTTACAGAATCTGAACACGAGCACAACTGGAGCTACCTCAGCACGTCTGCGGCAAGATGACGAGAGGAGGGCTCAGCAGCGCGCACGCCGGAAGCGGGACGGGGCAGCGGAGCAGCCTAACCCACGCGAAGAGCACACGACTTCTCAGCTAACCGGCAGTTCAAGTTTGACAGGTGTGCTGCACGAGCCCACAGAGGCACGCTGATCCTCAAACGTGCAAAGAATTTGGGCAGCCAGTCCCATAACAAGAGTGACCGGGTGGCCAAATCCCCCGAACCAGGGACTCGTAGGCGCCCGGCTGCTTCCACCGGCGGCAGCCACAGCCACAAGCCGGGGGGGCTTCGGCACCAGCCCGCGGGCCGCCCTGCAGTGGCTGCCGTCCAGTGTTTGGGACCTTCAGCTTCAGGAATTTATAAAAATACCAGAGTGTACGAATACCGGATAACACATGTATTTTAACCGAATCTATTGTGATAATTTTCGCTATGCTGACTTTTCGTAACAAAAGGAGCCAGCTGAAACTGCAGTAAGATGACTGTATACTTTATATAACTACAGAGCTTGAAAATGATTGCTATATTCACTCTAAGGTCCAACAGTATTTACAGTAGATCGGTACGGGATGTTTTTGTATCCACAGGAACAAGAACAGTTGCGATGTAAACAAAGCAAACACACTGCGCTGTGCCAGATGTGCCTGCCTGAGGGGGCCGGGGCCCTCACTGCCACATGGATGCAGCTGTGCGCAAGGTCTGCGAACAACCTCACCAGAGAAACCTCCGCAAAAGCGGTTTCGCCAGTATGAGAGGAACAGATGATAGACACACTATGAAACTGTTTTTAAAAAGCCATCAAAACACAAAGAATATGGAAAGAAAAAATCAAAATATCTAATGAGAGCACATAGGTCTTCCCTACTCTTCAATTTCGTGTTCGTTACCCAAACACCATGATACCATTTAACTTTCGGTACCAGAGGACTGGATGAAACAGATGACCGGTGGGAACGTGCACACCTGGCATCTATGCTCGCAAACAAGGCTACAGCAGCCACCACCTCCATCCTCAGGTCTAGCCACCACAGCTATAGTTTCCTCCCCACCCAAAGGTTTCACAGAGGAAGCATCTTACATGGAGACTACTCATTATACCATTTGCCTCCCACATTTTCTTATTCACAGCTAAGCTAAAAGTGGACTTTCTGAAAATGGACTAAGTTTCATGGCTGTGAAAGAGAAATGAAACATGAAACCAAAGCTCAGGATTCATTTAGCCTCACCCAAAGCTCACATACAGGCTTCCTGCTGTTCTCCGTATACACCTAAACCCTTGCCTCTCTGTTGGCTCTTTGAGCATCCTACAGTCTTTGATGAAAAAATGTTAAATGAGTTGACCAATACATATTACTCAACCCCTTTTATTATTATTATTTTAAAAAGCACTGTCTATTTTCTTGCCTTGAAGCACTGAAGTGATACAAATCTAACCAGCCAGGTTGCGGGGAGGAGGAGAAGGCACTACAGCCAAACCACCACTGTTCACTTCTTAGCTAGAACCCTACATGTATTTGCAACACTAGCTTAAATATATTTTTATTGATCTCCCTAAGAATTATTATTAAATGTTATTTTTATTTTTCATTTTTGGAAAGGTCTGATTATACGTTACAAGGTACATCTTTGTGGACTTCAGAAGAACTACACCCATTTGAACAGCACCTCAGTTTAATGCTGAGTCCTTGAGCCGCCAGCAGCAATCTCATCCCTTCCACGGCCAGCTGATACGGGCAGGCGCAGCTGAGAGCTCACCCACTAACAAAGAACAAAGCTGAGCAGAATTGCTTTAATCAGACACCTCGTGGCCAGCAAGCAAACTTGTTTGTCAGAAACAGCTGCTACATCCAAGAGATTAAGCAGTGCGCTAGTCACCCAGTCTCTCCAGTGTCAGCATATGTGTTACCTGATTAATAATACAGCTTGTAGGATTACAAAATAAAATTATTTCAGTAACATTTCCTGACTGAGATTAATTATCTGTACTACAGCAGCCTCTGGCAGAGTCTTCTCATAAAATATCAATTACAACTAATTGAATCCTCCTTAAAGACCAATTTAATTGAGGAGGAGATTTCAATTCTATCCAATTTTCAGGTGTGAAAGAAGATAGAAGATATTCAGAGGTGAATTAAGTAGGACATAATTTCTTTAGGAAGCATGTTTACATTAAAGGATCATAATCTGGGTTGATGTGTGTTTGCGCTATCAAGGCATCCAGCTGAGAAAGCCCGTGGTCAAAGCGCATACAAATAACATCCAAAAGTAAAAATAAGGAACTAATGGGTGTGGAAACAAGGCACTTGCTTAAATACTAGAAAGGGACTTCTTTTCATGAAAACCCATACCTGTGTACAAGTTTTCGCTTGACCGTGGAAAACAACAAACATAACTGTAGGAAGAAATAGCATCAGGGACTCCAGCTTCCCAGCTCACTCAGTAAATACCAGTAACTTTGCAAATTTTCTGAGATTCAACCCCCAGCTCTTTCAAGGGAAAACAGCAACACCCATATTTTACAGAAGTGACCACAGCAAAATACATTAATTTCAGATGGAGATGGTCACTCATCATGAAGGAAGCCATAAAAATCAGCATCTTTGCAACCTCCGCACCCTGATTAGGATTTTTACCAGGTACAGTCTTTAATGCGCACCCACAGCTTTGCTATATGCTTTTACGCAGCAGACCAGAAAAGGTTAGATACCTGGATGCTCTTTTATCTTCATTCTGTTATTGACAGGGAAAATCTCTCTCCCCCAGGCAGACCCCGCGACCCCCAGGAGGGCATCTGAAGTCACCTGGAGGGAGGAGCGAACCGAGACCGCTGCCTGTGCTGGGGCAAGCCCAGCAGTGGTGCGACCCTGCGAGTCGCACAGGGCACCCGGCAGCAGAGAGCAGGAGGCTGAGCTCGATCCAAACATAACCAGGCAAAACTCAGTGAAGTCATTAAATGCTGCTGCTCCTTGTGGACTGACTAAATTCAATTCTGTCTCCCCTTTGTCTATCCACTTTGGTCAACCCCTGAGAGCACGTGATCTTCTGCCAACACTGGCTGGGGACTGGTCCCCGGCGGCAGCAGAGTTTGCACCCCTCACTCCCTGCCAGAACGGCAGGCAGAGCCCTCAGCACACAGCGCCGGGGAAAGTCAGAGTCACCCTCAGCTGAGTCACATCCAGCTGCTGCGGATGATTCAGCCTCGCTGGGCAGCTGGGCTTGTTCACCAACCCTCCACCCGGCCCGAGCAGCTGCTCTGCCCAGTTCATGAAGTTAAAAGAACACATAAAACAACCTTTTCTCTAATGTGGAGGTATCAAGGCCCTGAAAATACAGGTCTGATATGCTTAATTGAATTTCTCTAATTAATTCAGCAGGGGTATGACAGTAAAAGTACAGGTTTTGCTGCTTTGACCAGAGATACCTATCTAGCAGAGTTATAATTACGTTTCAGGCAAACTCTTTGTATTAATTATTAACTTCTTCACTTTAAAACCTACAAGACAACACCTCTGGCTTTTGTTCCTTGCCAGAATCTACTTGAGCCTCGGAGAAGCATCACGGACGTGCGCTCGCCCTCTTTGCACGTGCTCTCCTGCCAGCTGGCAGGCACCTGGCGCTAGGGCAGACGCGTCTTTGCTCCTGCCTGGTACGGCCGTTCATACATCGTTATCAAACACGTGCACTTTCTCCCTGGGACAAATTCCACAATAAAACTTGAGAAAGAGAGGCAAACAAAATTATACAAGCAGATTCAATGCCTTGATGTTAATAGTCGTAGCATAGAAACAAAATTGACTGCAGGGCGTGCTGGTGTATATATATACCATTTAGTTGTTCCATGTGATCTAATACTTCTCCATCTCTAGTATTAATAGCATGTAAAGGTAAATATAATTTAATAGATATGGCTTCCTCTTCTGTTTTTAGCCACAGTTTCAGCCGGTAATAAAACAGGCCAGATTTTCTACAATTTACTTGCTGAGAAAGCTTTGAAACAGACTGCACTGGAGCTCCCTCTAGCCACCATTTCAGGAACTACTCAATTGTTAATATATTAAGAAACAAACAAAAATCCCACCCTACCCCTCCAAAAAACCCTCCCTTAAAACTCTCTGGCAACACTCAGTCCCGGCAGCATGAAGGACTCCGTGCTGCCGCTGATCCTCATGCAGATTTTTCCTGTTCCATGTGCGGGGATGGGAAGGGGCCGGCCGGGCGCCGCACCTCAGACTGCCGTTTGCGGGTGGAGGTGCTGCAGCGTGAACGCGGCCCTTTGGAAGGGGAGGCAGGAGGCTGCAGAGGAGAGGAGCCTTTGCAGCCAGGCAGCCCCGTCCGCACGGGTGCCCGGCGCAGCAACGAGGGCCTCGAGGGGTTACTTCAAAATGCTGCATTAATGCCCTTAACTCTGCTCAGCAGGTTACGTTCCCCAAACACGCAATTCCCAGGTATCTGTTCAAGTAAGGAGCTTCCTCAGCCAGAAACCACAAATAGTTCAAACTCATTACAAACCTGGAGTTACTCAAAACTGTGGCAATTTATATTCAACTACGCAGCTGGGGGAACGGCTCAGGGAAAAGGTTGAAAGCTTGATTTGAGTCACTGAAAGATCCACACCCCAATACATTTTCCACGGGCTTATTGCTTCTCCTTATGTTCTAAAACATTTTGCTTCATATGGTTAGAATTATTTTTAAGTCTGCCTCAGCAGATGAGTCTCAAACCACCACGGCGGGACCGCTCCCTGCTCCATCTAGCGGTGCAGGGAAATGGGGGCCCGGCCGCCGCGGAGGCGATGTGCAGCCTGCCCGCAGCTCTCCCGGCCGCGGCTGCCGCGGGCCACAGCACGGGCCGCGCGCAGCAAACGCCACGCCAAGGGAGATGGCAGGAGAGAAACGAAGCAGCTCAATCGCAACCGATGCAAGCGCGTAAGCGCCAAAGGAGAGGTCTGCTAACTGAGCTCTCCCGCAGCAGCAGCCCTTCTCTGCAGCCCCATGAGTTCCCGTGTGAGGCAATCTGGTCTACAAAAACAAGAAAAATGTCATTTCTACGCCACCTTCCATACCAAAATGCACAAATAGAAGACAAGCTGCACTCTTCACTAAGAACAACTGCAAAAGCATCTAGAAATCAGAAGCAAAGTGAAATTTTTCCCCTGCTGCCTTTCTCTTCTGTTTTATAATAATGAACATTATTTAGGTTATCTACTTTTAAACTCTGGTTAACTAAAAAAGATCCCCTACTAGTTTCCCGTACTAAATCCTTAAATTCACAGCATGTTTTGTTTCACCAGCCATGATTTATTCAAAAAGGAAAATGTTTACTTCTCCATTTCTGACTTCCGCCGCGCCAGGCAAGGTCAGCTTCTCTTTGTGGCCCATGCAGAGTAACTGCCACGATTTGGTGATATGATGGATACCAACTCAAATTGCTTCAAGTGCCAGCAACTCATAATGACACTATTTTCCCTTAATTGGAAAACTAGCACACAGAAGACAACCACTGCTAGTATCCTCTGTTACAACTAATAGCCTCAGACTGCATTTTCTCCCGAGCCACATTATTAACTATAGTCACATCCAGAGTAATCAATTCTCTTCTGCTCCAGGCAAAAAGGCTGGCACTTAGAGTTTGGGGGGTTAATTTTTATTTTTAAAGACTGGACTTCCTTCATGGTTTGCTTTTCCACAAATAAAAGATACTTATTAAAAGATTGGACAAATCTTAGCCTATGGAAGACAATAATTACAGTGCTTCAGTTCAGTGCACTGAGTGGAGAGAGGTAATTACTGTTTACGTTGGGGAGGGAGATAAGCAAGCCTAAATAACAGGAAATCCTACTCTTTCTCTCTGTGGATAGCAACACAGAAATTCTTGCCTATTTAATGACAGCAGTAAAAGACTAAGAAATTGTCAGCAATATTCAGACATTTCAATGTTTTACCCTGCCCTGTAAACACTAGAACACTCCCCAAGACGAATTCCGCTGAAGAAGTCATCTACTCAATTTCTTCATGCATAATTTGCAAATTTTGCAGAGGGAATGAACACACACTATATATCTTCTACTACCAAGTGATTGAGAAACACATGAAACTAAGGTGCATTCAGCACCAAATAAACGAAGCAGCCATGTACAGGTTACAGTCTGCCCAGCCAGGTTGAGGGAAGCAGACCACCTCTTACAGAAACATGAAGGCAGATGAGCCTTCTTCAAGCAAATTCTTCCTTAGGCCTCAGACACCCAAGGCAAGCACAAGAAAACATTTAACAACATAATACTGGCACATGACTAAGAAACAGCAGATCGAGTCTAACTGAAAAGCAAATACCCTATATTCTGTTCTTTTATATAGATTCCTTCAGGGTCATAAGCAAAAACATGATACAAGATGAAAATGATCTTTATGCTACCTTCTCTGTTCTTCCCTCCTTGATCCTGATAATTCCCCTTTTATGCAATCCTCAAAGCCAAATATAACTGCAAATAAGCACCAGCTTTTCACCCTATGCCCAACCACCTCTGCCTTTGCATGAGCTCCAGATATTTTGAAGTAATATTTTAACTTATGATAGCAACAACAGACTTACCACCTAAACAGCTTTTCTTCAGTTTTGCTTCCTTGCTAACCTGAGGCTAGTAAGCGCCACTCCACAGAAATTCTGTTTCCTGGAATAGCTGCTTGCACTGCTTAAGTTTAGAAGATCCAACCGCTAGAAATTTTCCAGTTATTTTAGAGCTACAAGATGTGTCTAGAGAGATGCAATCAAAGCAGCACCTTTTGAGCAATAACAACTCTGACTCTATTCTTAGACGCACACAGACATGTTCACATTTATCTGGTTAGAGTTACAAGGCCATTCAATTACAACACGATCTTGACAACGATCTTGTGCACAGCTTAGAGAAAAGTATTTAGGTGCCAGCACTATATAAGCAATGTTCTTGTACCTTTGCTAACGCATAAAGACTTTCATAAACTTAGGCAAACAAAATTAGAAGACAGACATCAAAACAGGCATTAAGAAACGTACTGTTCATAGCTAAAGACATGCTGTAAGAACATAAACCTGCTGGTTCCTCGTAACAGTCGAAAAACAGACAAGGAATAGTTAAGTATAATCTCCATATAGTAACATTCCTAAAATGTGGCGTTCATGTTCGCTCAACCTTGAAACAAATACTTATAACTGTTAGCAGAAAAAGCTTAACCTAAAACAGATAAAAGACAGTCCTGCCACGATCTCTCCCCAGCATTCAAGAGAGAAATCACATTAGTTTGTACCCTTAATACCACATGACCATGTACAGTAACAAAATGCACAGCAGACTTAAAGACTTATGGTACCGTTTATTTTAGTTCAAAATAAATTGTGCATTTTATGTATTTGTTTACAGTTTTATGTGTTTTAAATACTGGACACAAGGAAGAGCTGTAGAAAGTTGAGGAGCATGGAAAGGAGATTATCAAGGACCAATGAAAAAAATTTACAGCTGCGCCATTCTGAGTAACTTAACGGAACCAGAATGATAGGGCATCCATGCAAGCGCCAGTCCCATACACACCAGTGAGAGGAGAGGAGAGGAGAGGAGAGATGGACTATACAGGTGTGGCACTGACTGCACACTGAGCGACCACAGCTTCTCTGTTATCTTGAAGATGGACTACTAGACCCCGAAGGTGGACAGCAGAACTGGTGAAGAACATTATCTTCCCTGCCAAGAAGAAGGGGGGCAAGAAAAAAAAAAAAAGAAGACAGAGGAACAGAATCACAGGGAACAGCATTAGGAAAGTTAAGCTTCAAGTTTTCTTTTTTTTTTTTTTTTAATCTGCAAACAGTGCAATTTGTTTCTAAGTACCAACTAATAACCCATTTCAATCTCAGACTGGACTTTCAATGCAATGAAGAACAACCAAATTATCTCAGGCCAACTTTACAGTTAAACTGAGACAAAAGCTGTTTCAAAATGTCTATCTGTTTTTGAAAGGGCAATTTCTATTTCTCCCATAAGTAAAATTGCATACCCAGCCTGCTGGTTCCTTTATTATTAACATGTTCAATGATTTTCACTGCACATATTTCACTGAAAATGCAGAACCAATGCATTACCTTTCTGCTGGTGATTTACACGCAGAAGTACTGAGGATTGACAGATCTACCCCCCCCCCCCCCCAAAAACACACACACACATTTTAAGGCAGGCAGAAGCGTCTTCCCAGAGTTGCCAGCATCATGACAGGTGCTGCAAGCCAGCAGGCACAGAGCTATCGGAGAAACCAGTGGGAATACCTACATCTGTAATGCTATAATGAGCTTTATGGTGGATGGAGGACAGGGCGCTGACTTAGCGGGAAGCTTGTGCGATGTCACTTTTTTTTTTTTTTTTTTTTTTTTTTTTTTTTAATCAGTAACACACCCATGAGCAGTCAGTTTGTTTAAACTGAAAAGCAAGCTAAAGGAGGAGGATGGAAAGGAGCACAGTGAAGGAAGAAAAATATGAAAATCCAAAACAAAACAGTAGATTTCATGATACTCTGCCAACTTCTGATTGTTTTCAAGCAGCTTGCTGTGTCTCACAATACACCATTTTTGCATCACTAGATCACGCAGGCATCAAGTGGAAAATTACAAGTATTACTATAATTATGCCAGCTTTCTTTGCCATAGGGTAGTTTGAACACAGATGCATTACATAATCATCTGAATCTTATACTGACTTATCACAGAGTACGTGATTTGGCCAGTGTTTGCACCCATTTGCTTTGTTCATCTTGAAAACCAGGATAACTAGGAACAGTATGACGGCTGCTCTGAACTGTCTCACTTTCACTCCTCTACTTGCCTTGAAGAAGGATGGTCAAGCTGTTAAATCCCTGCATATTGTAAAGAAGAGAGACTGCAGTGCTTAAGCTCTACCACTAGCAACTTGCCAGTAAATTCATAACTGATAGTAAATACAATTAGAAGTAAGATTCCTTATTCAACTCTCTTCCCAAAAAAGAAGACAGTTCTATTGACAGGAAAACATAAATAAAATGTTTTCATATCAACGATACAAAAAATGGTGCAGCAGAGCTGCTGGAGCTACAGCTCTGTCTCTGACTAGTCATTGACTGGGAAACCACCACAGGACGGAGGAGTCGGTTCTGTAACATGGGATGCCTTTACAGATGCTTGTATGACGGACAAGAAATATTTGCTAGTTGTCTAAGTCTGGGAAGCAATATAGTGCTGGTCAGGTGAATTTACCTGAAAAATATCTATTTTCCACTGTCAGGAATCTAAATAAAAATTTCCCAGTTTTACCTGACTGTGCCTACTGTGCAAGAATTCCCACAAGGCTCTTGAAAAGCTTATAAAAAGAATTAAACCACTCTATACAATATAAAAGCATCTGGCAGCTAAACACTTTTATTACCACTGTATGTTAAACTTCTGTGTTAACCAGTTATGGTAACAGCTACAATGCCTACACCTCTGGCTCAAGGCAAAAAAGGAATAGCTCAGTTAATCCTTCTGCTATCATAGATACAATGGTTGGTTGCATGCAAGCCAACATTACTTGGTGAAACAGAGTCCATGTTAAAATTTCACGTAAGTACAGTATTCTCAGAATAATGATTTTACCTGTGAGAGGTGCTGATTAAACATAAAGCAGGTAGGGACTGCAAGGCAATGATGGGATTTCTTTGGTACTACAACATCCTTTGCATTATCTTTTTGTTTTCATGGGTATCACAGGGGCAGGGAGAGAAAAATCTCTAGCTTCAAGATTTTGAAAGTGGTCTTCAGACATAAGGGCATCCAGCTAAAATGTAGAAAGATGGAAGATAAAGTGGATGGAGAAAGGAATGATGGAGAGCTGACATTTCCTGCAAGACAGAACAAGGCAATTGTATAGTTATGAATAAACACATCGGATCAAAAGATCCTCGGGTATTAGTGGCAAGCAAATCCATCTGCAGTTGTAGTTGCATATACCTGCCTAATATCCACAGAGTGCAGACTTTATATTCTCAAGCACGGACACTCCTCCTTTTTATATCTTCCTGCTGGGAGGCAGTCATTTCTGCCATAACTCTCATCACACACAGAAGCCTCAACAGCTGGCAGCTGCAGCAGCATTAGGGCTACAGGGCATTAAAAAAAAAAAAAAAATCTTACTCTGGTAGACTAGGAAGCCTTCTCATCTTCAAGAGCTGGCTGGTGAACTCTCCTCAACCTGTGGAAGCACCCTACAGGTTCAGAAAGGGCGTAAACAGCTGAGGAACTCGAAAGCCAAAGTGAGGGAGTCCAAGCTGACAACTATCAGGTGCAGAGAAGTAAGGGCATGTTCTTAGAGTAAGATATCTACCACCTAGATAGACTGAAATACTAAGTTTGTTTACACAGAAGATGAATTAAGTGTTTGACAAAATGCTGTTCTTCGGCCAAGAAATAGATATGGTTAAATTTACTTTTTTCTGACTGCCATTATCTGTCTAGGCTTTGCTTTGCACATAATTGAGCTGCAAAGGCATCGAGACAGGCTTGGAGGCCATACCAAGCAAGTGGCTTAGCAACTGCAGTACAATTAAGACTACCTGGATCCAAGCCCTTTTTGAAGCCTTGCTGGTACACACCAACCCCCTTTACTTTGCCCTTCCTGCTAGACACGAAACCTGCATCCAGATGACCAGTGCGACGCAGAGGGCCTTTTGGAACCGACAGCGTCAGCTCCAGAATACGTCATTTCTAAAACCCTACTCTGAGAGGCAGGCAAGGAAAGGGAGTTAAAGAAATCAAGCTACAGATGTTGCAGATGAACTGCAGATTATTACATGTATTTTTAATTTCCAAGCAAGAAAAATCAAACCCAGAAAATATAGGAGGCATATGGGCTAACTGGAACACACACAAATACCTAGATGAAGTACATTATATGCATAGGCTTAGGCTAAGAGACTTCTCTTATAGTAGGAGAATACAAGATAGCTTGTATTATTTCTGTCTGTTTTGAACAGTGTAAAATGAGCAAGCAAGGGATTACTGCAATAGCTACAGTTATTAAAAATGCATTATTTCCTTATTAACAATTCAAAACAGATGCCAAAGATCATCTTGACTGGAAGTAAAACTGCTGGAGTGAATAAAACATCCAGCAATTAGCTAACAGCAAATCAGAGATGCTCCAGATTTCACTGTAGTGCATTCATTAATTGCTTCTTTCAGAGCAAATTTAATTTTTAATTCTAGGCTACAAAATTAATCCCTCTGTGTATTTTCTAAAGAAAGCTTCAAATCTGAAGTAAGAATGGAGCATCCATTTCTGTTTGCCTTGTTTTTATTTATTTCTATTTATAAACTGATAAATAGAAGGACTAAAAGCTAAATTTAATGTCATTAAATGTATATGGAAATGCAGAGCTCAATCTTGTTAGCCCTCTAGTAGCTAACTTTCATTCACAGCAACAGCATTCCCAAATACAGGCCATTTAGAGAGACAAGTGCAGAATTTGTACTCGACTGAGATGACTGACACAGCGTTGTCAAGCTGTAAGAATCAGTTTGGATACAACCGCCTCAGACACGTAACTCACGGGTAAGCCTGACATGAAGATGACTGCAGCAGTTTGGCTCTAAAACATCATCATGTTCACGCATGAGATATTATCTGGGATATTATTAACATCACTGTATAAGATGAAACTACATTTTACAGCCCAAAGAAGAAAAAATTTCATCTCTTTTTTTCCTCCTCCTATGGACAGAGTCCTTCTGGATCACGGAGTAATTTATGTCAGCAGGGACTTCTGGAAGTCTCCAGTCCAGCCCCCTGCTCAAAGCAGGACCAACGGCATCAGGCTGCTCAGGGCCGTGTCCAGCTGAGCTTTCAGTATTGCCAAAGCTGGAGATAGCACCTCCCCTCCTGACCCCCGCTGCGGTGTTTGACTGCCCTCGTGGTGAAAGGCTTTCTCCCTGTATCTAATTGGAACCGGCCTGCCCGCGCTTCTTTGTTGCCTCTTGCCCTGGCCGTGCCCCCTCCTTGTCTATGCGCCCCGTCTGCGCAGCTGAAGGCGGCACACGGGAGCCCCGAGCCTCTCCTCATGGGTCACCCGCTCCAGCCCCGGCCATCGCGGTGGCCCTCCACCAGCCGTGCCCCAGTGCCCCGATGCCCTTCTGCTCCCGGGAGGCGGAAGCTGGCCACGTGCCGGGGCGGTTGCACAAGTGCCGACACGAGGGCAGACCTGCTTCCCCCAACCCCTCGCTGACAGCCCTGCCCGGCCGGCCACCCGCGCCGCACGGGCACGCCGCCACCTCGCTGCACCCTCCGCAAAAATCTCCTCTTACACCCAGGTAACTGCTGTGGGGACACAAGTAAGAGAAGAAAGCTGCATCTAATCCCCAAACTCGCCTTGTCTAATCTCATAATGAGGCTGAGGGTTCGCACAGGTCATGCGCTTCTGGCAGACGTAGGCTGGCGAACAAGCAGAGGAGGAGGAGGAGCAGCAGACCACGCTCGCTCTTCTGGCAGCCAGCAACCGACTGACCCACTGAGCAATTCGTTTCCCATTAGCCGAACATGGGCAATGCTCCTTCCTCGTACGAACTGCCGAAAATTTCCAGATCTCCGTTGATTCTGAGTTATGGTTGAGTGTGTAGAGTTATACTCTACACACACACATATAAGTATGTGTGGGTCCGTATATGTGTGTATATATACATACATACATAAAATTTGAAAAGTTTGAGACCTAAACTTCCTTGAGAGCAAACAAGGTCAGCAATGGGTTTCTTCACATATCCCAGTCCTTAAACAAAAAGCTAAGAGTCTTACGGCATATACTGGGCACTGTCAGGATCTACATTTTGTGCTCTTCATGCATTAGTACTCTAAAAATGTATATGCTTTAAAGATCCAACCACACCTATGGCATTTATTTTCTTCCTGCACAAAGATACAAACACAGAAGAACTAAGCTAGAAAAGTTTGAGATTTCTTAAGCATGAAGTTACGCTGGTATAAATTCTAATTTCAAAGCCATAATAATATTCTTGCAGAGACAAGTAATAACCCACATGGAGCAAGATATTGAAACATTCAAGAAAGAGTTCTGTAGTTTTCTCATTTATGTCAACATCCCCACAGGAAGTTCTCTTAACAAATCCTTAAAATTAAGGCAATATAAACTAAGGACAGAGGAAAACAAAAGCCTCATTAAAAAGCAAATGGGGGGCCCCTGCTCCTCACTGAAGGAATACCAAGCTGCCTTCCAGGTAGGCTATGGATTTGCTACCAAAGACAAACTGCAGAGGTCTGATGGAAGAAAAAACAACATACAAAGGCAAATAGATGTTGTAATGTAAAACAGGATGAATAAACACACACATGGTTAAAGGTGACTGAGACATGGCAGATTAAGAACTGAGAATGTACATTCATGCGTTTACAGATCTAGGATTCAGTGTTGGTTTTTGTTTTTCATTATTACCAATGCAAAGCGAGTTGATCTTTCAGCACCAGACTTCCAATATTTCAATATTAATATCATTCATGAGCTGGCAATTTTCACCCAATTATTCACTAATAGTAAACGTAAAAGTAAAAGACAGCGTAGCTTGTTCATGCTATGCACACTTCCTTAAGTTTTCACATGTCCAATTACATCAGTTACCTGTCTTTCGATGCGTCTATAAAAAGACTCGCAGTAAATGCTCTGGCAATGAAAATGATGCATAGATGTATAAGATACATAAAAACTGCTGTCCACATTTGATCGAAGAGAGCTTGTAAAACACATACTCAATAAAGACACCTATGTTAAATGAAGTATTATTACCTGGATACTGTATATTTTTGATATATGTAGGACTGATTCTGCTCAGCACTGAGGGCTTCTCATTTATAAATAAATTCCCCTACTTCCAAAACCAAAAGGCAGTGTTGTTCAGCTTTTACAGGTCCATGGCTTTAACCCTGGGAGAACCATATATGTGGCTTACCTCATGTACTGTCATGAAGTATTCAGGGGTTTAAAAAAAAAAAAAAAGTATTGCTCAGAACAACATCAATATCTTATTTAAATTTTTACATAATTTATGTGCCTTAATATGTTGATGATGAGAACTAAATCTACAATTAGCTCATTCCTACCTTTCAAAGAGTCTAGGGGGATTTGCTTCTTAAAGCACATTAATTTTACTGTATAAATCAACAGTGCTTGAGAGAAGCAAATAGAACTATCCTACATAAAGTTAAAAATTGGTTTGATATGTTTTTCTAATACTAGTTTTTAACTCAATCCACTATTCCTTTTCTTATGTCAAATGATAATGTCAGATCTGTCTTCAAAAATAGAAAGTGGGTGGACCATATCTACTCTTACCTGTACTCTGAGTGTGTGGCAGGGACAGCTAGCTGGGTATGGTACAATGGAGCTGGACAGCAAAACTGGTGCAGAGTATTTAAAGACCTACGACACAAGGAAAAACACAGAGTCAAAACACCAACTGTTTAGAAATGGGCTTTTTAGGGAAAGGCAGGTGATAATAGATATATCTGAAACTCTCCATGAATTTGAATGAGATTTGATGTACAGCAGTCAATTCTGATTCCCAGGAAATAAAGAGGGAAATAGTCCCATACTTTAAATATATGCATCAAGAATGACGATGATGGACTGTTGCAACAAAGAATCAAACTTTTGTTGCAAGATTAAAATAAAAAGCCAATTTAAGATTCTGTTTTTGCCTTGCCATGTGGAACAGAGGCAAAGATAAAGGTTGAGGGTTAAAATTCCTATAGAAACAAAATCTCAGACTTGCAAGTTACTCTGCACCAGTCAGGCTGCTTCTTTGCTAATGGAATTACAAACAGTGCTTAAACATGAGAACAGATAACGGGATGAATATGAGCATAAGCTTTCTTCAGGCCCAATGATTGTAAATATATCGCGATATGCTGCTTAAAAATTTGAAAGGATCTCTAAGCTTTAAACAACATTCTGCAGCATGCACTATTAATTTAATTATGGCCATTTGTTCACAACATGGAAAAATAAAAAAAGTTTTACAACAGAAAAAGGTATTCTGCATCTCACATTATGTTTGCATTAATTAAAAGTTAAACTAAACTAAACTAAGAATCACATACAAGAGTTACCAAACAAGACAAGGTATTGCATCTGAAGTAAAGCTTAGACAAGCTGCAAGCAACGTACAGGACGTTTCTCAGCATTTTTGACGTTTGTGCCAGGAAACACTAAGCAAGGGTTAGCACAGCAACACCCTCCACGATCAAATTCCCTAAAACACAGCACTTTAGAAAAGACTCCAAAAAACTAAATCACTATTTCCTAACTCTTAGAGTATGCACATATGGAAGAAGTATCCATTAAACTGATACTCTTTCTTCAAGCCCCAATACTGACTATTTAACAGAGAACGCACATGCGGGTACGTATACACACACAGTGTCTCTCTCAGCTTTTGCTCAGCATTTTGACGAACATTTCAGGCGACTGATTTTGCTTCTTTGGGATCCTTGTGGCGAAGAGTGAAGCCCACGAGCTCATTCGCTCCTCAATCCCACGGAGCGGCTAAGCCCCAAACCTCAGTCTTTCTGAAGGAAGGAGTCAGCTGCTAATCCGTCACCTCTCAGCCCCACTCTCTCCCCTGCAAAAACCCCCCCAAAACACCAAATGGGGGGCAGCCTCTTCTGATTTCGGGTGCCTGCAGCCGCCAGGCCAAGACGAGTCAGCTTTTCTGTGCCAGAAAGTTTGTTCCCGCGCAGCGCCTGGCCCTCGGGCAGCGGCAGCGGGGCGCAGCTCAGGCGCGGGGCACGCGTGGCGGGCGCCCGGCGCGGGACGAGCCCTGCTACGGCCTCGCAGGGCAAAGCTACCAGGTAGCGTCCCCCCTGCAAGGGGGGTACAGCAATTCAGAAGGAAGATGGACAATGTTGCTGAAAAAATATGAATGGACCATGATAAAAGCAGTACAAACATGTAAAACTGGTATTTTCTGACAAGGAAAACACACGACGGTCACACAAAGTGCTCCACACGCTTCACGGACCAGAGCAGCACATTATAAGTGCACATGGCAAGGTGAAAAAGCCTCGCGTGGGGGAGAGACCACTCACGCTGCCAAGACCACTGCTCCCGGCTTTGCGAGTGCCTCATGTCTTTCAGCAGAAGCAAAAGGAGGAAATAAGTATGCGGGTGGCCCCGACCTCCCTCTCACCCCAGCCCTTCGTCACACGCATTTCTGCTCTCGGCAGGCCATGTCCTCTGCAGCGCGCCCCGCTGCGGCTTGCCTGCCCTCCAGCACGCCAAACCACGAGGAAAACCATCACCTCGGCGTCCTCGTCTGTAACGGAGCTTAATACTCACCTATCGCACAAGGCTGCTCAGCAGGTCAACTGCTCCGAGTTTCCTTTCGAAGGTGCAGTAGAAATGCAAAACTCCAGCCACCTTGACAGCAAGTGAGAGGTGCTACAGGTTTGTCAAGTGGTAACTACACCGGCACGCGGCCGTGCCGCGGGCGCAGGAACGGAGCAGGGGAAACGGCTCCCAAGGTGCAGCTGCCGGTGGGTGGTTAAGTCACCACGTACCCTTCCCGTGTTCCCCCAGGAACATTGCAGGTGCACGTTCAACACGCAAAGGGAGATCTCGGCCATTTCTTTGGGGCTTCAGAGAGGCTCTTGATCCAACTTGTTACAGAAGCAAGCAGGAGGTTCAGACTCTGGTCCAAACTTCAAAATTCAGGAATACCTTGACTCAGTATTTTGGTTTCTCCAGATCCTGCTGACTGATGCCAAACAGCCTGGTAACAGATGAGGCTCAGGACCACGGCCTCTTTCAGCATGTTACTTACACTGAGGGCAAATCCACCTTCTGCTGGTGCCACCTAAGATCAGTACTTGGCATTTTATGCCTTCACTCACCTTGTGCATTAGGACTTGCATTTATTTTCTCCTCTAGAATATATCAAAAAAATTTCCCCAAAAGTTTTTAAACTATACAGCGAGATGTTTTACAGCCATGGAGCCATTTCAGTCCACTTTCAGCATACGTTTGCATCCAACATAAAATAAAAAATACATTTAAATAATCTGGGAGAGAAGTAATCACTTCCCCTCAGACCGTTTGCAGTATCAGAGATGCTTGGCTCTATTAAGTGCACTTTTTAAGACCTCCAGTCTTCAAAGCTCTATTAAAGACTAGAGCACAGACTCAAGGGAGAACGCCTAAATTGACCAGTGCTGCTTCTGGTAATTGGAGTTTCCAAAACACCGTTGTGATGTGCCAGAGCAGCTGGACGCTTTGCACTTCTCCCCTTCCGGCACAAGCTTCTTTCAGGTCCCCCAAGAGACACCTCCCACTCAACAAGCACAGGAACAGGTAACCACTTGTCAATTAAAAAAGAAATCTTTTGAGAACAGGCTATTCAAACAGTAAATCCAGAACCAAATCCAAAATAAGATGTTGAAATCACTTCTCGCTCAGGCTACTAGAGACAGTAGGAGACAAGCAGAAGCTACAAAGTTGGTCTGCAGACCCCAAGCAGTTCCAACTCCTCCTTTCACCGCAGTATAAATTCCCATTATGTTTGCTATGAAGCAGCACCCATTTTAAGAATATTCTCATATTCATCAACTGCACAGAAACAGTCTTTCTAAAAATTCTTTTGGTGCTAGAGTCTTGCTTAGATCGACACAAAAAAACCCAGATAACCTGTAGCTGTAGCTTTACATGATTATTTTTTCATTTTCTCCTACAATCACTGACAAGCCTCTAAACTCAGTAACCGAATCTCTCAATTGTGGTTTTAAAGCAAAGCGGAAGAACGCTCGGCTACCTGCTCCGGCTTTGATGGCCTAGCCTCTTCCCGGCTCCCGAACGTCGCCCCGGGGGATGGCAGCCGTCCCCACGCTCCCAGCACCAGGGCAGGCTCCCGGCCGGCGCGGCGCCCACCTCCTCCGGCCAAGGCTGCCCGCCGGCGGCACGGTCGGCTGCCCAGCGCCCCGGAGCACAGGTACGTCGACCAGGACGGGATATCCAACCGCGCAAACATTTTTTCCTGTTTGACGTCCTTTAAATGTGCATAAAACAGTAAGTAGGTTAACAGTGTTATCAAACCAGCGGTACCGTGGAAGCTCTTTCTAACACGGTTCTCCAGCTTCCAACCCGGAGAGACTGCTGTCTCGCGGACACTTGGTAAAACTGTGCTAGCACAGGCCCACCTCTGGGAGAAACGATGTTTTTATGAGGGTGATGATTATTAGGCTGACGACAGGAGTTCGTTAGGTATGTTTACCTCAGCTACTACATTTTTCCAAAGCTGTTACTTGGTATGTGTTTTTCTGAGGTGCTTTGAATCACTTGGCATAAATTAGCAAGCTGTTCACCTCCATCTGCCCAAAGTCTGTCTTCTCTCCTGGCACTTTTTTTTTCTTTTCTTTTTAAACAAGGTGCAGTATTCTAACAAGATGGGCAAGTATTACCAAAAATTGGTATCGGCACCGCCTGCTCTACTGCGTCACGCAGTCCATACCCCTGGTGCTAGCTAACACGGATCCGCGTTTAGACTGCCCCGTAAAGAGCCGAAGTGGGAGATCGGTCCCTCCCTACACAGACCCACTCACTTCAGCGACATATACAAACCCATTCGCTTCAGCATCAGTGATCCGTTTGCCTGGATTCCTGCCCACAGGTGAAGGGAACACTTGCACCTCTCAGTGTTTGAACCTGATGAAGAATCACATTATTTTACAAGCTGATTTTTTTTCCCTCACTTCAATCCAGAGTTACAGCTACAGCTGAGATGAGAAAAGACTATAGATTAAACTGGTAAAGTCTGTCCTGCTGTTGCTTAAATAAATTTAATTATTGCTGTAAGAAATATTTGAAATGGGATCAAAATGACCTCCATCTGAACAACCAGCGATACCAGTCACAGTAACACAGACTCGCACCGACTCCAGCTCAAACTCTGCTTATCAAGGTGCTGTTAATCACGCTAGAGGCACCTGCAGAAAAACGCACTGTGTCCAGAAGACAGCTTCCTATGCAGAAATTTGTCCCAGTGAAAACAGCAGATAGCTTTATACGGCAGCTAAACCCCTCATAATCCAAGTTTGATCACAGCTGTCTGCAGAGATGTCCGCAGAGACATGACCTTCTTAGCGGATGATCCACTCGCGCGTACAAGGACAAATTCCTACTGTTCTGGCAAAGATCTTCCTTTCGCTACTCAGATCTTCACCCAAAATACACATGACAGTGTTTTGGCTTTTGAAGTAGCACTAAAAGAACTTTTTTTTCCATTTTTATTAAACTTCATCCTATTTTATGTCCAGCAACCTGCAGCCAAATACGCCAAGGAAAGGCTGTGGTGGCAGATAGCAAATATTATGGTTATTTTAGAGTGCTCTAATTAATTACAGTATATCCCAGACACACATACTTTTTTGAATGGCAAATAATGAAATTAAATGCTATTATTGCTTTTATAGTTGCATATGGAAAACAACCTTGGAGCTCATATCTACTTGGAAGGGATCTTCAGACACTACGAAAGAGATCTCAATGCGAAGAGAGAGCTCTGAAAAATGGGCTGAGTAAATCAATATTAACGACTGCACTAGAGAATTTGTAGAACTACTTTTTCGCTAATAAGATATTTCCAGTAGCCTTTCTATTGCCCTCTACATGTAAACGTATTTTATGTAGGTCTTTGTTATGTGCAAGTACTGAAGTTTCTATGGCAAATAAATAAACAAATAAATGCTTAGAGATCCCAAACAGTTGACTATAGACATCTAATACCTTTTCCAGGATTTTATTTCTATTGTTTTCTTTCAACAAAATGGCTCTCTGTGCACAGCTTCCAGGCCACCAGCTCGCAGGAAGGTAACAAGATGCCTCATGGCAAGTAAGTGGCAATACAAGTACCCTGCAGCGCAGCTTGCAATCAAACAGCAAAACAAACCAACCCCCCAAACATCACACAGTAGCAAAGCCATGGTTTAGATTTGCATTATGACCTAGGATTTTTTCCTAATGAAAATTAGAAAGGGGAGGCAATTTCACTGAATACTGAGGATGTTCAGCAAACCCTGACGTTCCAGGAGCTCTGCACGTGGAGGATGGAGTACACACCACACAATCTTGCTCATGAATACAAACCAAAATTATGCCATCAAAATGATTAAATATCAGCATTTATGCATGTTACAAATATACATGGAAACCAATATAGTCCTTTTGAATAACACTACCCTTTCTGTATTTCCAGCTCAGGTGTCCCCAGCTGAATTTTTCAAGAGAACGACCAGCCAGGCTTTCGCTGACCTCTACTCCACCAAAATGGCCTTAAAATAATTATCATCTCTTCTTAGGAAATGATGATCAGTACCTTCAAAACATACTGAGACATCAGTTATTTGTGTCCCATTCTAGAACACATAATGCTTATTAACATTATAGATGATTATTTTCAAAATTGTTGTTCAAAACTTACTGTTTCAAGAAAATGAAGTACTGCCTATAAAAAGAATCGCCTCTTGCCTATTTTACATCCTGACCTACGCACAGTTTGTAAAAAGTCTCCAGTAGTGGGTTAGCTGTAACTAGGGTGAAATTAATTAAGATTTTTAATATGTAGGCACTTCTAATTAGGAACATTATTTCCCTTTTGATTAAGTCTTATTAAGAAACCTGAAATAAAACAGAGCAAAGAGACACGGAACTGCAAATGACAGAAGGAAAAAAGTGTTTTAGATAAAATGAGAAAACAGATGGATTCACTGCATCTTTTCTACATTTCTTTCATCATTAAAATAGGTCTCAATTTCAGGAAACTACAACTCTCACCACAGACATAACACAGCCACTTTCATGATTTCACAAAGTGTTAATCCTAGTAAAAAGTATAAAGGGAAACCTAAATAGCCACATTTACATACACTGGATTTGAAACCCATGAAAGGGGAGAAGGAGTAATGTGCAAGGAATGAAATAAAAAAGAAATAGCATATAAGAGATTTACAGTAAGGCAAATCCTATTAGAGCAACGGTACAGTGACATATGTCGCATTCAGCACAGGAGCTGGAAAAACAATGCTTTCGCTAATCTGAAGAGCTTGGCATTGTTTCTGTTTTCAAAAGGTTATGAAGCGATCCAGCTGTTTGCATCTCGCATCCGAAACCGTGAACCTCCTCGGCAAAGCTAAGGGCTGTGCATCCGTTAGCAGGATTCGCACGCAGTTATAGTATTTGCTTACGTTTTAGTCCCAAAGCTAACTCATACACCAAAGAGCTGGTGTAGCAGACTATTTAACATGTTATTACCGTTCAGAACAGATCAGTCTTAAAGAACATGGAGACTTTTAATATATATTCCAGAGAAACAGCTCTAGAAAACTAGACTCACATTTTTCTTCATTTCTACTATTAGCATCTACCGTCCTAAGGATGAGTTAAAATACAGAATTACAGGAGACGTCATGCTTCACAGCTTGCTTCCCACAGCAGTGTGCTGAGGCACGTAAAGATGCTGAACACGTAAGCAGCAACAGGAGAAAATACAGTACAAGATGGTTCTGCAAGTGAGACTGCAACATCACCGTCAAAGTAAGTAACCTCTGGGATGAAATGCTCTTTAACACCGCAAGCCACGCACCGTAACAGCTCCCGTCCCCTGCTGACGGCACTGACATCCCCAAATCCCGGGACTCAAAGGAAAATGGAGGCTCGCACACATCTTCCCTCTCTCGCCTAAGCCTACGGCAGCGTTTCCACAGCCTCTCCACACACACTGGAAGGCCACAACCTGTTTTCCGAGTGGACTTTTTGGATTGGGACTTCCCGTGGTGCAGTCCCAAGCTTGTTCTAATTTTACGACACTCCAGCTTCACCGTTGCTGCCACACGAAACGCTGGAGCAGACAGACGGCGATGCTCCTGGCCCGTCTCGGGCAGTTTCTGCTCACCTGCTGCAATTACCCTGGCTGCGTGTGAACAGCGCTACCGAACACAACGCACGTTTACTGAGATTAGGACCCTCGCAGGCACTGTTAAAAGGACTGAAAAAAGGCTACAGATGACAACCATATTATTGGCATCTGCTTAGCACAGGGTACTCTGGCAAAACGAGATTTAACCCTAAAGGGAGAGGATCTTTGTGAGCTCAGATACGCAAACACCAGGAACGGACATTTCCAACCGCCGTGGCTTAGGAGTGAACCCCTGCTGTTGGCGAGCGTGGGTGGGAGAGGATGGCTTCACTGGACACTTGGGTCTGTTTTGTTCCGTTTTTTTTTTATCTGGAGGGGAACGACACAGCAGCACGGTTTACGAGACGGCTCAGAGTAAAAGCCATGTGGAACCACAGTTCAGCCGAATGAAACCTCCTCGCGCTGTGGTTTCCGCAGACACTTTGATGCTGCAATGTCACAAGCCGTACACAAACTTCAGCATCGTTTTACCTCCGGCTACAAGTGGATAAACACTTAGCTCTTCTGCCAAACGTGACAACTCGCGGAGAGCTGCTGCACTGCATTAAATGAATGAAATATTAAACTCCAGCTGTTCTCACTATAATGTTTGAGAAACTGTTCAAGTAAACAACATGAGCAATTAATGCATCTTTAGGATTACAGCAAATGCATACAGCAACCATAAAGCACAGCAATAAATTTCTGCCTTCTTGATATTCTATTGCTTAAGACTTTAGTCTATTTCCTTGAATAGGTTTTTATGTTTTTAAAAGACAGCTTACATTTTAATATGACAGAGCATTCATACAAAATGGGAGAGATTCTTGACACATCACAGACAATTCCTACCATTCTGCATTGCTGCTTCTACACAAAGTTTCCTTTTTTCTCCCCATAAAGAATCTCTTTTTCACTGCCTATTAGAAGCTCATTCACTTTTATTAAGCTGAATATTTAAATACCCATATGTCTAAACACAGTCATCATCTGTGCATTTCCAATATACAGATCATTCATCTGCCAAAAAGGTAACACCCTAAAAATGGTTCATGGAAGGAGACGTACCAAACAATACACTGATCACTACTCCCACTCCTGGAGTCCTCAACACAGACACCGGAGCCGCGACGACAGATGAAGAAGGAAAAGGTACTCACAAATAACACCTTCTGCAAGCCATCCTCAAACGTGTTGTGGGTTTGGTATTTATATTTTCTTTCACGCACTGAGGTAGAAATGGTCTTTCTTAAGGAAAAAAAAAAAGATCACATTCACAGCTTTTGCATGCTCATTCAGGCTCAGCCCGGCGGAGCATCACCGATAAGTAAGCTGGTGATGTAACCAGCATCAAACACTGCATCAGATAAACCCTGAAGGCTCTACAGGGTTATATTTTGCAAAGCCAAAAGGTTTTTCCCAGGGAGGAGGATTAGCAAGCATAAATCAGCCACACTGTTTTTACATCCCTGGTGGGCTCGCTTTCGGCTTCCAGAAAAAAACACAAACCTATATTTATTATTAAACTTCTTCACTAAGAAAAAACAATATGCTTTCCCATTTGATATTTGGATTGAAATATAAAAGCAACAAATGATGCGTTTTAGAATTCACCATCTCTCAATGAACGCTGTAGTACAGTCCAAACCAAAAAAAGGCCATTGGTCCTTTTATCTCCATGGTAACAGCAGCATCTGTGAAGACGAACTGTATTCCCTCTTCACTGCAAAGTCAATTTATAGTCACATACTACGACATAAACTGATAAGACAGCAAAGCTGATCAGCAGCTAGGAGAAACAAGCACCAAAATACAAGATTAAGCTCCTGCTCCAGAGAATGTTTGCCTGTATATAGTATTTGTCACGGGAAAATTACAATATAAATAACCAATTCAAACTGTTCCTTTTATTTGATCCAGATTAGCAATTTGTCAGCTTCCCCAGTTTAGCTAACAAGGATTGCTGCCAAGTATTTTATAGAATTAGGTTATACTTTATTAAATACAGTGACAATTATGCAAAGTTGTTCTTTGCAGAAAACTACTGTAGAACTATTACTTTAATATGATCTTTTCCCTTCAAAGTTTCCTTGAAAGACTTTTCATCACCAATAGCAATGGCAGAGTGAGAAGCCTTGCTATTCTCTAAGCTACTGTCTCCCCCCACCCCACGCTTTTTTTTTAAGCGCCTCCAACAGCACAGATATTTCAGCAGCATCATATTTGTGCACTAAGTGTCTATCTCCAGAGAAATACCCATATTACAGGCTCGATGAGTCAAACTCACTTTTATTTTATTCCTGTCCACAGTGGACTACTGTCCAAAAGACAAACATTCCTTTTTCTGCCCCTTCTCCTGCTCCTTGCCCCCCTCCAAAGCCCAGCACTTGGCTCTTACATAACGAAGATGGCCACGTTTCCTCCCTCGGTACATAAATCAATATAACAACCATCTGCTCACATTATTAAGTTAAATATACACCAAAGCACGTTGACGAGGGCAGCTCATTTACTACGGTCAAGTGCTCAGTTCCTTGCTGCTCCACGGCCCGTTGTAATGTTTCCAGCAGAGGAGCGCGCAGGTGGCCAGCCAAGTGCCAGGTATCCCAGCGGGACCCGGGAAGCTCCCCAGGCTGCAGAGAAGCACGAACTGTCAGAGATGCCGCTAAACTGTATAACTTTGGGAAACAAAAAGTGTGTAGGCAGGAATTATTCCAACTGTCTTTGGTCAAAACTGATTAGCAGATGACCAGATTTCTTCTGTCACAATACCATCAGGTGCTCACTTGCAGCGAGTAGTTTGCCCAAAGCTGAGTAACGAGCTTTGCAAGCCCACCCCACTCCCACACATCCGCCACACAAACCCCTGCTATGCTGGAAACCAACACACGGATCTTGTTTAGACGACGTGCATTTAGTTTTATCTAATAAACTTAGCCTTCCACCGCTGAAAAGACTCTCCATGCCCCACATGGATCAGCCTGTTACACCCGGATACTGCATCAGCAGCTGCTTAGCTGGTACCTGTTTTAAGGAAGCTGTGTCTGTGTAAACACACACTTGAAGAGATGCTGCCCCAGGCAGCAGAAAGAGTGAATCACACAGATTCTGGTCCAACACAGCAATTCTTGAACAGTTTTGTTTCTAGAGCTCACAATAAAGGTTTTGAGCCTGATCCTGTCACTCTTACTCACACAGGCTTTTCATGGCAGGGAGCAGGCATGCCTTCGCTAACTGAGCATCCAGACCTCGGTAAATACACATTAACACTACTGCAACACTGTAACATACCTGCTAACCTTGCCAGTTAAACATCTTTTCCACAAATCAAGATAATCAAAAGAAATACAGGCTTAAGTATTTTTCTATTACACCTTTAGGCTGCCTTCCCTTTTTCCAGAGAAACTTTACATGATTCAAGTACTACTTCATTTTTAGCAGACACCAAGTTCAAAGCACTTAAAAAAATACCACTATTTTAAAAGGCGTCTCCATATTTTAAAGTTGTACTTCACAGCCAAAACCATCTAATAGCAAAACATCTCATAGATCAAATGCCCCTAAGAAAATAAAACTTTTCTGTAGAGTCCCATGACAAAACGGATTTCCAGCCTTTTATAAAGTCAAGCACCTTAATCGCTGCTAGTGTATAAGGCAGAATACACAAATAGTCTTTTCAGCTTGGTCTGATTCTTCTGTTTTTAAACCCAGTTTCTATGGACATACGGGAGTGCAGTGCACAGACTGAATGAACAAGAACGAAACTAGCGTTCGGGTACTCGCGGGCTCTCAGGACGATAACCACCCAGAGCAAGGAAGCAAAATTTTGGGCAGGTAAGTGAATGTACCAATCCTGTGAAACAGTGAATCATGTAACTTAATTTTTCCAAAGCCCGGTTTTGAGGGACATGAAAAACAACAAGACTGAAAAGGCAAATCAATAAGCAAAAGCAAGCTGCACAAGAAACATGCATTTTCTGGATCCTGCCAGTCCTACGCTCCAGAAGGGCTCCCAGCGGCTCCAGGCACGCCGGATTCTGCAGCCACGCAGGTTTAACTTGGGCATCCGCCACATCTGCTTCCAATACCAAGTATCTCCAAAACTCAGCCTCCAAAACTCAGTATCTCCAAACGCAGCCTTCAGCATTGATTGTTCATGTATGAAAGATGCATTAGTAATTCAACAGCTATTCCTTCCCCTGCTGTAATGAACACCACTGAAAGGTACATTTTAGCCAGTATTCTAGTCATGAAGCTTTTACAATGCACAGCAGTTTGTTTTTCTTGTATATGGTTCAAGCTTGCAGTTTGTTTGATGTGTTCAGACACAAGAAAGAACTAAAAAACACTATCTGGCTCTCAGTTCATCAGCGTACTTACTGTTTTATTCAAGATAACATTACTTGCATAGTTTATGTTAGTTAAGCATGTGCTCAATCTGTTGCTTGAGGCAACACATTTTTAGTTCATTGCCTTCATCAATTTTCCCATAATAATATGAATTTGGCACGATGAACGAGTGCATGATAAAATTTGCCCACATTTGTCTCTCAGCAGAATGCTTTAAAATGTTTTTACAGTAGTTTGAAAACTTCAGAATAAGAAGTTAGTAACTGCGCAGGCAATCCAGCCTCAGCTTTCAGCTCGGAACAGAGTCTTCCCTTTCCTCCAGATGAAGGACGCGGTAAGTAGGACAGGTATTGGAAAAGCCAGGACTGCGGCTTGCCTTGACGCTGTGAAGGCCGCTCCGCAGGATCATTACCTGCGCAGTATGTCGCTCAACACCACTGGGATGGATCGAGGTGCAAGAGATGCCCGAATCGTTATCCTAAGGAGTTTGCGTCATCACTTCACATCTGAAAGTGTTAAGCATAAAGAAGAAGTCTGATGCCACCGAAACGACTGGGAAGGGCTCCCGCGGGTTTCGGCAGGGGCAGCTCATTGCAATAAGCGCTCAGTCCTGCTGAGCCCTGCCCACATTAGCAACCTGCGTGTGCAGCCAGGGAACCATCTGCTCCCGAAAATCCATTTCCTCTGCCCAAATTTCTGTTCCTTGCTCTACAGTAAGACACGAGCAGGTCACCGAGGCAATGCCGAAGAGCAGCACACAGAGCTCCCGCAGAGCCACTGCAGCTTGGGCACCGCACGGCGGGGGGGGGATTTCGTGCACCATCCAGGTGTCTGTGTTTACAAACAAACAAACAACCGCCAAGTAGTAGAGAGTCTGTTTGTTTTTTTAATGAAGGCCTGAATTTAATGTTTTGGGATATACTACTGTTCAAAACCATTTGTTAACCTATACTGTATTCTTGTGTTTACTATTTACAATACATGTTGGTCTCTACTGGATTAAGACGCTTAGCTATTTATTCATTCAGGAAAATGAGAATAAATCGGGTTTGTGGTTGAAGTCACAAGCACGGCCCTGCGGGACAAAGCACACCCGTCCCTCCCGCTGCCCCCACGAGGTCCCAACCCACCTACTCAGCTCCATCGCCAGACAAGTCTCCTCCAGACCCCGAAAGCAGAACTTCCCAAACAAAACCTTCAACACCCAGCTCTGCTCTCGCCAGGGTGACGAGGAACAGCCGCGCTGCTTGCTGCCAGCGTCACCTGCCTTCGGTGCTTTATGGGGGACTTCAGACCAGGACCTGACCCTTTGCTTCAAAGATCTCCCGGTTTTCCTTCAGAAATTTCCCTCTAAATGGATTCAGCAGTTTGAGACATTTTTCTACTTGATCTTATTATTGCTGCCCGAAAAGCTGGTCTGTACTATTGGAATTAATCAGTGCTGTTGGACCTCAGGGACATTAACCCGCTGCTGGCACCAGGAGAACGCTGCGGGCCCTCCCTGCCCAGCCCGCCTCGGGGCTGCCGGCCCCCCGCCGACCCTGCCCTGGGGGCTGCAGCCCGGCGCCCCAGAGCCAAGCACGCTCGGCTGCCCCACGCCAGCGGCTTGACAAATTGCTCTGCCCCCCTTTCACGCACCGAAAGTCAGCGCCGTTAAATAACCGACAACTGTGCCCTCCCGCTGTCGGCCACCAGGGCACGCGGCACGGCACGGGACGGCTGCCCTGCGCGGGGGTCACTAATCGCGTTACCAACCGAGCGACTGCTCCGTGCGACACGAGGCGTTCCCCTCTTCCCCTTCCACTCCCTTTCCCTGGCATCGAAAGGGACATTTAACCCTCTTGTTCCTGAAACATAACATACAAAACAGCGTTTCATTGATGTTTCTTACTTGAACTTGAGAAGAGGTATTTTTAATGCCTTAAATAATGCTTAAAAGTTTTAAATGAGTGGCTTTGCCCAGGACGGACGACCCCAGGCTACCAGAGAGGGAACTAGACGGAGCTGACAGCTCTGCTGCTTAGAGGAGCACCCAGTGCCCCGAGACAACTTAAAGAAAACCCTATTGGAAAAGCGTGCAGTATCGGCTAAGCCCCGCACGAATTCACTCATTCGTTCTGCCACACAGGCCCGTGAATAATTTCTGAAAATTTAGAACTTGCACAGTGAAACAGGCAATAAGAACAGTTGTCTGTGCGTTTATTATACAACGTCTCTTCTCAAAGTAGCCATAAAAATCCCATAGCTATACCAGAGATGCTGTGACTCTCCGGGTACCGAGGGGAGGGTAAAACCCTGCCCCGTAACTTTGGTCCTCCTGAGGGCACACACCGCCCCGCGGGGAAGCGGCGGCGGGCAGGGATGGCGGGCAGGGATGGCATCGACAAGCACAGCGCAAAGCCAAACATCTGCGAAAGGACTGCAAAAAATTTCCCAGGTCATTGAGTGCAGTATTTCAGTCTACCACATGTTGAAATCTTTTTTTATAAATGTATGTAGCTGTATCCTGCAGCCACTGAATGTTTTTTCTACCATTTCTTTTGGGAAGATGCTTCCCAGCTCGACTAGGCAGCATCTTCTAACTCTCAGCACGTTTGCTGCTCAGTGGTAGCTACACGTTCTCGCTCTTTTTTCCTTTATTAACTTTACCCCATGCTTTGAGCTTCGCTACACATTTCCTGATGAATTATCTATTTTATCTATTTCATCTTATATACTCTCCATTTACCCTTAACATAGAAGTAGTTATTTAATCTAACACTTCCCTGCTATTTTGCCTCTTTGCTTCAGAGGCAAGTTAAAGGTACTTTAAGCTAAACAGCCAAAGTCTTTCCTACATTAAGAAAACCCCACGTTGCCCAGTCACATGCCTCTTCTGCATTTAAAGCATCGAGCTGTTCATTTCAAAGCTAGCTCCCTTCGTTTCTCCAAGTTTGTTCATTTATCATCAAAGCCAGCGCTGTATTTACCGTTTCACTGAGAACTATTCCCTTCTCCCTAGAAACCCTCTTCCTCCCCCCAAATTCACACGTACTAGATCCCGGTTACCTTCTGCCCGGCTCCCCGGGAGCCCCCGCAGCCCCTCAGAGCGGGGCCCGGCCGAACGCCACCTCGGCGGCCGCTGGACCGACCCGCTCGCCCGCGTCGCCGGGGCAGTGCCAGCGCGGCCGGCCCTGGCAGCACAGCTCTGCGGGGGGAACCCGGATGGATGCGATCTCCCACAGTAACTTCCTTCTCTAGTCACACGCAATATATTAGCGTGCCTGCCTGTTACCTGCTAAACAACTTCGGCCCTAAGTCGAGAAACAGCTACACTTTAAAGAACTGCACTAAAAAAAAAAAAAATAAAAAAAAAAAAAAAAAGGCTTTAAATAACCATGCACATTTCCTCCTGCTACACAAAACAGCTTCCCCTGAAAGGATAAAGCCTACCAAAAGAACCAATCCTTTCTGAATCAAGGCTATTTTAAAGCCGTCAGGCCTGACACAGGGGTGCACCCATTTTCTGCCTTTCATTTCAGCTGCTTTATCGCATCGCGCTCACCGCAGTGAACGCGGGCAGGGGGAGCGGAAGGAGCCCCGGGGAATCGGGCATCTCTCCCCCGCGGGGATAGCGGTGGGGAGCAGCTGGCACAGCAGCCTAGCAGCATCCGAGCACCTTCGACGCGCCCGTCGCAAACACAGCCGTGCTTCAGCGAGAAAGGAAAGAGCGTACGGTATCGCTGTGATCCCATCAACTTAACAAAACAGCCTCCAAGTTTTCACGTAATCAAGCTACTGGTAGAAATTTGTGCTGATGGAGGATATTATATATAGATATGCTGTGCTCAAGTACAGTACCTGCTATTGTTTTTTTTGTATCCAAATGCAAGGAAGTTACATCCTATTTCCTTAGCCCGCATGTGATAAATCCTGACGTTAACCTGTTCAGGTAACATGCTATTTTAAATGATTACCAAATATTCTCTTCTGACAGCTGTCAGAAACAGAGGACTGTTTTCAAATATCCACCGATACCACGAAATACAAATTCACAGCCAGTACTTATCATTTCAGCACAGCCCTCCAAGTAGTACACATTTAGGCCACTAAGTAGCACTGCTGTTTCCTTAGGTATCTCAGGTTTAACACACTTCTCCTAAGAGCATTATAAATTTAACTACCAGAAACTCCACGGTTTCTGGCAGAGAAACCAGGACTTTAAAGTAACCATTTTTTTAATCGCTAAGGCCACCCCGTAGTAAATATTTACAAAGCAATGCAAGAAAAATTGTTCTGCAAAATTAAACCACTAAATTCCATGAAGCAGCATTTTGTGACGCCCCACAGACAGGATTACTCCCAGAACACAGAAGGTGACAGTAGCTTTACGTTCACTCAAACCACATATGCAAAATCATCTGAACACTGCAAACCTACTCTAGTCTTTGGGCAAGATGACAGGAAGAGCACTTGGATGACCCAAACAGGTCGCTGTTATTTCCAGCACATCTTCTGAGCACTGAGCTCTGCAGAACGAGAGCTGCTCGGTGACACTCACTTCTGGTAATCCCGATCCCATAATGCTGCGCCTCTAGCCACGAGTCACTCTTCTGTTTCATGTCCATCTTTTCATTCCTTATATCTGTTTTTGGAATACTTCACAAGAGGTATTACATCAGCTGAGGGCTCTTCTCAGTGTCCAACAAGAACCGATCAGCTCCAAATACCCGACTCAAAGAGCTCTTGATTCCCGGTAGCTGTGCAACATCATCACCCTCGAGAACGAATTCCCAGGGCAAGAAGCAGCTTTAGAAGATGTATTAGACAACCCCAGACTTCACAGCTCTGCATACCAGTTAAAATTCTTTTTAAAAAAACCAAAATATTCTTAAGCAATTTGTAGAATTTCAAGCTTCAAGATTTTACTTGAGATTAAATTTCTGATTTTGTTTACGTCCCTTTACTATCAAGATGAAAGGAACTACCTCAAAGCCTGCAAAACACTTCGAATAATTCTCTAAAACTGTGGAGGATCTTTACCCCAGGCACTTCACTAGACACAATAATCCAAATTCTCCTACACATGAAGGCTTCAGAAGGTGCCTTGAATAGAGAACAAATATTGAAGAAAGTCTATGAAATTACAGGCTTGAGCAGAACTAAACAACAGGTCAAAACACATAGGAAGGGTGCAGGCCAAGAGTGAACTATTTCAGACACAAATTATAAGCAGCAGCAGGAGTACCTGGAACACAGCCTAGAAACAGTTATGGACAAGGACTAAGTACAATATTTTGGCCTAAATCACTCTTCTGGGCTTCATGATATCAGGTCACATCTGCTGTCCTCTTTAATAAAACAACACATTGTTAATGAATCACACAGTAATAGGTATTTGGAAAGCAATTACATTTCTTCAGGATTAGGATAAGTTTTTAAGTGCTAGCTTTAAAATGATATATACTCCTTTCCTTATCAGTTACATAGTATAAGCACAAAATATTTATTCAGATTCATTCCTTCATCCTTTGGATGATGGAGCAGGAAATGCAAAAAGCTGGAAAAATTCTGCGACATGCACCTTTGGGTACGTCGGATGGTATAAAATAGCCGATAGGCACCAGCAGAAGGATGGATGAAGAGTGAGCACTTACGAGCAGAACGTGATTAATGCCTGCACATCTTCTGGTCTGCAAATAAAGCCGTATCTGTCACTGTAAGATGTTTTGCAAACATTACTTAATAAATGGGCAATGTAATACATTATTTGAGAAGAGAATCACCTTTCTATAGCTGAAGATGTCGTGATTCACTAGATGGTACAGCAGTGTTCCTTCCTTCACTGGACATGTATTTCTGACCTGACCCAGACTTATGAAATCATCCACCAAAAACTATCTAATCCAGGGCATCTTTTTGGGAAAAGATTCCATAGGGATTAAAAAAAAACAAAAAAAACAAAAAAACCCACAAAGGTCAGAAATATTTTCTACATCCTTTGAACATATACTGTTGATGTTATTTACACATTTTATTTCTTAAACTTTACTGACCTCAGCTGCTAGTTACTGGATCTTACATAACACATTAACATTACTTGTTTCATTTTCTCTACATTAAAAATAAGCTAGCACTTCATTATTATTTGTTACCATTAATTTAACATAGTAATATTTTACAATATTTTGTCCTTAACTGTTTTAATAAAAATCCAGCTTAATAAACATTTAGATGGAGGAAAATTTGAACATTCACAGTCATTTACTTTGGCAACCGGACCAGCAGTAGTTTTTCCAATAACAGCTTATTAGACTCCATTTTAATAACCAGACTAGTTAGAATATTTGCCACAGAATATTACCTAGCTGTTCTGTGCATCAATTACATTAATTAAACGGAGAAGACTGAAGACAACCGAGTTCAATAAATTTGTCAATACGTTAATAAAGACAGCAATGCCCTCTCTCCCCCCAGGGAAAATCCAGCTGGAAATCCAGCTAGCGATTTCACACTCGCGCTCCTGGCTGACGCGGGAAGTTATCACCACACCGATGACCACGAGCACCAGACAGGCTGCATTCACCACACGCTGAAAGGCGAACCAGTGTTTTGGGGGAGAAGATAAAGAAACCGCAGGCGAGGTCCCGAGCGGCAGTGCGGTGACGGCGCTCGCGGGCAGGGCCGGGGAGCACCCGGCTGCTCCCTGCGCCCGAGCTCCCGGGCAAGCGCCCGCGGCGGCACCCCGAGCAGCGCTTCGGTTTTCGCTGCCTGCAGACTGTACGCCGAGGTGACGGCCCGCGGCAAAAACCACGGGAACTGCAGAGCTGCCCTACCCTGGCCTGGGGCAGAAGGCGAATGCCACCATCTGATGCTATCAAATCTGCGTGTCAAACGCAAATACTTGGGCTCGCACCCCGGAAGCGGCACCTTATCCTTGACATTTGTAAGTCACCCATTTTGTTTATTAGTTTTAAAAACATATGTTCAATTTAGAGGAAGGTCAACAGATGGTCAGACCACAATGCTCTGGATATGTGCTTGGGGACACTGGCAATCATTCGGTTTGGAAGATGTGACAGCAAACACCAGTTTGCTGTGTTTATGTAGGGTCCATGAACCCAAATAAGAGCAGGCCTCAAAGAACATTTCAGTGAAGCGATCAAAGCAAGAACAATGGAGAACAAGATGGTTCATGCACACCTACACTTGATAAAACTTATAGAAGAGAGCAATTAATTATCCAAAGTGAGTTTCCTGGGGAAAAAAGCCTGGCCAATATACTGCATGCCGATAGTACTTTTACAGCAGACAATAAAACCGCTAGAAAATTTGTACATGAGCAAGCATCTACAGCATTCTCCAAGATGATCATCTGCTATCTGCAGAAAAAGCCAAAGGGCCAGATGTTGCAAACGTGTACAGCTTCATAGCTTTAGCTGCAGAATTAAGGCACACGTGCGCTGGGCACTTTTTTGTGACAGTTTGAAGACAACAGAAGTTTAAAAAATCTACTTTAGAAGGACTTCATTTGCTGCTTATAATAATAAAGTACATTATTCTTGCTCAAGTCCTCCTGAAACTTAGAGGCATTTGAGATTTGACTCAAGATTAACACAAGAATCCGAAGAACATACTTCAAATTATGTTCTCCCTCCCGAGGCCTGTTAAATGCCGGATTAGAGAGTTGATTATAGAGTTAAAGGTTCAAATCATAGGACTTTTTCTTAATTAAATGACTTAGCATAGGACGTTACATTCTGGAAACCGAGCCCCTGCTATCCATGACCCACCTCCGAGATGGTTCCATCTGACCAACAAGTCCCCCCAGTGACACAAGCTATACCTTTCATTTATTATATTTTTCATGGTTAAAATAATAAAACAACTGTATTCTAGTGTGAAACATGGATGAAAATGCCTCTTGGTCAAGAGGCCATCCCCCATCCCAGGAAAAAAAAAACAAGAAATGCTTCCTTTTCCCCCACCATTCTCCACACAGCATTTGCTTTTCTGTACTGGGTTTATATACAGTGCCCGAGCTTTGAATGGCAGAGAGCTAATTAATGTCTCCAAAGGGAGCAGAGACAAGTACAGCTAAGAACACTTAATGCAGGAACTCAAATGAAATTGCCATCAGGTTGCAAAGCTCTTTTCCACAAGCATTTCACCAGTACACCATGCCCAAGCGCACTTTTTCAGACCCAGTCCAGGTCAATCTATACAAAACCATGGCCGGAAGGCAACTCCTTCGATAGCTTATTTTTTCCTCACATTACCAACACCCTGGCGTATGGTTCCCTGTTACACTTCTTATGGCCTCCCCTTACTCTTGCCACGTGTTCATTTTTATAATGCACATCATGAACTGGACAAAGCAACTAGACAAACACAACCCCTAGCACTATCTTGAAACATCATGTTTTTCCACTACACACCACAATTTATAAAATAAGCTTAGTTCTAAAAAAAAGTATTCAACTCTGAGAATTGTGAATAGTGCTGTCAGCCAAAACTCCCTCAAAAAAAAAAAAAAAATCACAAACTGGCATTGTCCAACAACCCCCCTGCCCCCCGGGGGGGGCTGGTTCTTTGGCTCTTCTTTTAGAATGCCTATAGGTAGGGTTATAGTGTTGTTTTCGATGAATTAAAAGTAAATGAGAAACCAAGTAACCATTTTCTAAGGCTTTTCTGTAAAAGCCTTAATGAGTAGCATACTCCCATACATAGACTTTGGAGTACAAAAGACTACTGTATTCAGGATCACGCACAGAAGAGTCCTTTGCTCACAAGGACTATCGAATATGCACTTGTAGGCACAAAAAGTTCCCCTCGAGTACCATTTGCCAGTTCTTTTTTCTGGCAGCAGACGTTGTGGAATTGGCCGGCTTCCCCCGATGCGGCAGAGGCACCCGGCTGGCGAAGCAGCTGTTGAGCGGAGCGGGCGACGCCGGCCGAGCTGGCCAGCTTCTCCTCCCCGAGACTCTCTGGAAGCCAGCCACCGCCTCGGCCGGCCTGCCGGAGAGCAGCGACGTGGGACCCTAATGACCTTGGGAACAGGAATCGCTGAAGTCGACCTCAGCTGGAAGAATCCTCAAAACCTCTACCCAATTTTTTCCAGTGTGTATTGCATCCCTTCCTTATCCACACTTCAATCTTCCTAGCACTCTTCAGTTATAAATATTAAAAGCAAGTATTTAAGCAATTTAAATTACCTTTCAGACATGACCAACCCAAACAAATGACACGGCTCATAGCAAGTGTCTGTGGTCACAAATAGGTCATTTTCACAGGACAGCTTTGGCAGACATCTGCGTTTCAAGCTGAATTTTGACAGCTGAGTACTTCAACCCAGGGCAACATTTTTGAAAGTCTGAAGGAAATAAGGTTGAGTCATAGAACAATTTATTATTTTATACACAGAAATAGTTTGAAGCAACTTCAGAAATTCTGATATGAGCATTCAGAATGATTATTATGGAAAAAAATGCATGTTTATTCCATTTCAATTCTCTTCCACATATGGCAACTACCAACTTATTTACAACTATATTAGAATAATGAATGATTAGGGCAGCCCTTGCAGTACCAATTAGCTAGACAAAATAGACAGAAAATACTCAAAGGATTACTCCTTTCTTCTTTTATTGTTTTGTCATTGTAAGCAAAATATGAGCCATATTAAATTGCCTCAATAGGGCCATAATTTCTCCTTCATATTTAAGTAGATTAAAAAAAAAGGTTTCTTTACAGCACTAGGTTAATATTTCAAAAGTACTGGTGAAGTTTTAGTTGGACTCTAGATAGATTACGTGATCCTGTTCAGCACAACGAGTGTGACTCGCTGAGGCTCGAGTTTCAGCCAGCTCTCGTACACGTTAACTCAAAGTGTTTACACTGATACTTTAGCTCGAGAATTGAGGTGTGCTCCATGACGGGGATTCACACTTCAGTGCAGTTCACAAAGCAGCCCGGGTAGAGCAGGAAGCATCACAGTGATACTGGCCGCTTTCAGCATGGACACCAATATAGTGTAAGCGGACAACTGGCTTATCTATAATGCTAACTGTATTTATTGCAGTAGGGAAAAAGTCTTCATTTTTTAAAGATATTGGGAACTGTGACTATGCATGCTTACAGACTGCATGGTCTTTAAAGCAAAACGGAAGGAGTAATACTCTGAAGTAGTACCTGCCTTTAATCCTTGAGCCAAAATCAGCTCTAACGTGTAGACATAGCAGTTGAACTGCACTCACTTATAACAGTTTGTGCCACAGTTTTCAGAGCTATGCTCTCTGAACTAGAAGCATAACTGGAAAAAGATCAGGGTTTATATGACAAGAAAATAAAACTGATTTTAAAAAGATTCATCTGTGTTTCATTAACTGATTTCTGAGAAGAAAAATAAAGTACTCACCATACTTTGAGTTCAGTATACACACCATAACTGTATATTTGCCTTAATTTTTCACTTTAAAGATATAATTAATGACACAATTACAATTTATGAAGCTGTTTATTCAGCTCTTACTGAAGTTCAAAATACGAATACTCTCCAAATCTTTTTATACATATATATATATATATAAAAAATATGTATATACACACACACACTATATGCATTTCTGTGGGAAGATAAATCACAGAAATAATATAATGCATTCTAACCATAAGGCTCTTGAGCGTAAGTTTGTCTAAATCCATTAGTCTCTTTCCTAAGAAAATGCCTTAAAATAGAACAGCACATTACAAAATAAGTTTGTTGCAGATTCATGTCGTACAGAGGTTAGTGAGAAGACAAAGCCAAGCTCTTTACTGAAGGACAGGGCTGGGGAACAGGACGGTTGCCAAACTGAAACGGGAGAGAGACTGACCGCGTACGCAGGAGAGACGTGGAGCGCGAGGCTGGCCGAGCACGGCAAGGGTGCCGCTGCCCTGCGGTTACAGAGCCTCCATCCTGGGAGGTTTTCAAGACCCGAGAGCAGCCAAGCCTGGAACAAACTAGTCCAATTTCAGCCTTGATCCTGCTCTGAGCAGGAGGTTAGAGTAGATGACCTCCAAGGTCACTTCCAACTTGAACGACTGATTCAATCATTTTCAGACAGTTTCCAATTTTCAAGAACTCAGTTCAGTGACTCCCTAACCACAGGAGTACCTTGGAGGTTAACAACCCCTGAGGAATTTTTCGTTCCTTGACTGTGTCTTTTGAATTAGTATGATCTCTTAATGACAACTATGTCCCATGCCAGAGCATTGGAAAGATATATTATGCTTTACATGAAAAAAGGTTTTTTTTGAATTTTGTATCAGCCTTCATTTTCTGCCCAGTAGCTATGCTTACAGGAGAAGATGAACACTTGTACTCCATCAGTGAACTCCAAAACCCTGTCAGCCTTTTGCATTTCCTCCCCAAGTCACCCCTCAGGCTGAAGGACAGGATAGTTAATCATTCCTCATACAGAAACTGTTCCTTTGATCATTCCCAATTCCTTTCTCCTTCCATTTTTCCACTCTACTACAGTAAGAAATGAAGAAAATACTCCGCTAATAGCAAGAGCTCTAATAGCAGCAGCAGCCTCACCTTTTTACCTCCTTCCCCTTTAGGACCTGGACCATCAGTGGCCTACTGAAAAATGATGGAAGAAACTTTTCTGAGGAGTTTAAGTTGCAACCTCCATACATAACTGTCTCTGTAGTTTCTCACTGCTTCTGTGTTCCTGCAGAAGAGCGATGAGGAGTGGGGCAATATGCCACCTGAGCTCATCAGAAGCAAGACAGATGGTGCTGGAGGCAGCAATCAAAGTTATAGTAGGAAAATCTGTTCTGTTTTCATAATTGTGGAGGTTGTTATATTTGCTAGAGGAATTTCAAAAAAGCATGCCTTTAATTCAGTTTTTGCAAGCCTCGGTAGTGTAGGGTATTTTTGTTCTTTTTGAAAAAATAAATATTCAAATATATTTCAGGTATAAATAAATCCGAATATTTTTCTTGCTGGAAGCAAAGTTAATTGGTTTCCATTTTACTTAAATGGTATACTAGGCATTCCTCATAACATTTGCTCTGGAAAAACACTAATTTTAAGCTAACTTAAAATGGAACCACAAACACAAATCCAGAACTAATTCTGCAAACATATCAGGAAAACGGTAGTTTTGTGGGCATCGCTTTCTGAGAGTGCTAATGTTACGACGAACGATGCAGTTAGCTGCTAGACAGCTGACCAGTCAGCCCCACCGAAGAGCTACATCTAAACAGTACTTTTATTCTTTATACAGGACCTGATGCTCCTTGAAAATTCTCCAAAAAAAGTAATTCCTCATATTCAGTATTACATTTAAGATAATAACGCAGAGCTGCAGCATACTACACCACTGCCTGCTTCCTCATAAAAGCCTATTTTTATATTCGTACAGGCAGAAATGAGGACCACACCGGTTCAGTTTGTAAGTGTTTAACAAAAAAATTTAATGTCTGCAAGACAGTCTTAACCTTTTAGTATTGGAGAAGGTTATAAAGATATACGGGTTCACTTATATAAGCCAAAGTCTGCATTGCTAAGACGGCTGAAAGAGGACTCCACGGAGAGGGCGGCACAGAGGACAGGCGCGTGAAGGAGCTCGGCAAGCCTGGGAAATCCCACGGGAAGCCTCACTCGGCACGTTCCAGCACGGGGGGAGCAGAGCGAGGGTCACGCCTCAAGAGGAAATAGCACAGACAGAGAGTCTGGGCGTCTGGGGTTTTAATCAGCTCCTGCGCACGAGAGCAGCATCGTGCTCTTCCTCGCAGGTGGCTGTATTAACTGTAGCAGAAAGTTGGCAATAAGGATGAAAGGATGGAAGCTTTATCACGCAAAGCTAATGTGGTCAGTTTAGGCATGACACGTCTGTATATCTTATTAACTTGTCAGCACGGTTTGCAGCTTAATAGACATGGCTGACAAAAGGTGTTTTTGTTTTTTTTTTTTTTAATTAAAGCAAACAGCTGAATACCTATACCCATATACTTAATGCCAAGCCAACTATTCTCTTGCTGTAGAGGAGAAAAGCCTTTCTGAATGTTTGACCTACAGTGCAACACATTGCTTCTTTAATCCTGCATTAACGTTAAGATTTTACTAATGCTCTAGCCATACTTCTTCAGTAGTGTGTTTTACGTAAAAAGTCTCTGTGGAGTTAGGACTAAGTTTACGTTTACCCTCCACAGAAATCCATCCATTTCTTCTCCCCAGATCACACAAAGCTTTCCTCCGAGCGATCCAAAAGGAGAGTTGAATGTTTTGGGGAAGAATGGCAACAGCAGCTAAGGGCTGACTTCCCTGAGAGAGACCAAAGGGGCCAAATCCTGTGTCAGGTTGTCTCCTAACGCAGGTTGGTTAGTATCGGTAACTGCCGCAGTGTAGAACAGCCCCAAATACATTTTATTCCTAAGCCTACCCCTGTCACGCAGAAGCCGTATGAGACAGCTTCTCCATCCTCGTGCTAGAGAGTAGTTACCCCAAAGGCCAGACCGGCTAGTTTTGGAAGCTTACCCATAGCAACAGACCAGCATAACCTACTCGCTAGAGCGGTACAAACCACCAAAAAGGCAAAAAGGATGGTTTCTCCTTTCTGGAGAATTTTCAGGAATCTAGTCTCCAAATCTACTACCTTGGTTTACAAAAGTCTTCTTACATTTTACGTCTCTGACAACTGAGTTTAAGTAGGAAACCAACAACTTCTGCAGAGCCAAGCTTTTCCTGACTGACCGCAGCAGCAAGCTCTTCGGATCACAAACCATTCCAGCTTCTTAACAGAACAGATCACTCACAGCACCTTCAAGGCAGATACTTCAGCCATGGTTAAATACTTAAGTGCACACCATGTCTTCAGAGAAAAACAACTTTTCTTAACAGAAGAACTTATCACTTCCAGCTTTGCTGAACAGGCTTAACAACAACATGATCACATTTGTTAAGCCAGAAGTAATTTCTTCTGAGTATCAATAATTTCAAGTTCCATTGAACTGAAATAGGAAAGTTAGGATTTTTGTTTGGCATTAGCTTAATATTGATTTTTTTCCCCCTCTCTCTTAGCAAAACAAGCTCTTCACATTTCTTCATTGCTGACAGCCATAAAAGATAACGATTAGTGAACAGAAAATATTTCATGTTTTTGCAGACACTAGTCAAGAGTTGGATCAATTTGTACCACAGATTGTTTCTCTCTTGCAGTCAAACTTCTACTTTTACTTCTGATTAAGATGCTCACTAGATAGCATATTGATTATTCACATTCCTATTTAAGATTTTTCATCACTGGAATTTGACTATTTTTAAGGCGCTAAGAGCAGACATACTACCTGGCTGCACTGGACCAGTGGCCCCTGTTGCCTGTTGTGACATGTCACCAGTCCCAGGTGGCTGTCAGGAAGGTAGAAGTACCCTGGGCTTCGACCAGTACAGAATGACCCGTGTAAGAGGGGTTAGTGTTCCTTGCAAACTTTTTGTTTTATTTTGAGGGGAATTATGGGAGAATTTTTATTCTTTATAAAAGCATTTATTCCCTTATAAAAGTATTGATACTATTCCATAGGACCTAGGTTAATCACTTGAAGAAAGCAGTCATGACTTATCTAGAAACCGACTGTTTCTCATTAAACAGTTTATAGCTAGGTCTTAATCATTAGGTCTAATAAAAAACTTAGAATGCTCCTATTAGTTAAGCCAAAATTGAGATTCAAACAAAGACATAGAAATCCCCTGCTCAAGGCTCATGTTAAAAGAAAAAAAAAAAACAAAAACAAAAACAAAAAAAACAGGAAAGCCGTAACCGTCTCAGTTCAGGCTGCAGTGCCGGTTTAGGCCGTAACGCAGCTGGACCGTTCGTCATTCCAAGTGAAGCCTTCCCGGCTCCTCCCTGGAAACAGCCCTTACCTGTAACGGCAGGGCTGCAGCAGCAGCTGTGTGTCTCCCAGCTGGGCAGCTGCAGCCTTCAGATTTTCCCACACTCCCGCGGGAGAGACCAGGGTTTTGAGACCAGCAGCGCCCAAGCTCCATCGGGAGCTCTTCCCGCCCGCCAGGATTTTCAGTTGAGGAATGGAGATTCCCAAGTTGTTACCTCCAGAATGGGGAGGGCAGCAGGGAAGAGGGAAGAGTTCAAAGAACTGCAGCTAATGCCACGCCAGGTCAGACAGTTTTCTTACAGCATAGTTTTTTATCAAAAAAAAAAAAAGAAAAGAAAAAAAAGAAAAAAAAGTCTTTTTTCCCCTCAGAAGAATTTTCCTAAAGCTCCCTGCATAAGGTATTACAAAAATTCCAGTTTACCCTTCCCACCGGAAAGGAAAGGAGCTGCCCCGCAGCACTAGGGCTTGCTGGGGCGGTCGTGTTTGCCGGGACGGCGCATTACGCTTTGCTCTTGCCCGGCCTGTCGGCACTGCTCAGCCGTCCTGCTCAACCAGGCTGCTGAACCCCTCGGATGGGGGGGAAAGCAAAGGGAAAAATAAAGAACAAGCCTGTGCAAGGCGACGGAGCTAGAGAACATCCTCAGTGTTTTAGTTCAGACAGGAATGCTTTTGGCCAATGCAGAAACTTCAATGGCAAGAGTGAGCGATCCACAGGGAGAAGGTGACACATACACAGAGCCGCCGGCACCTCCCGGGGATCCCGGCTTTCTCGGTGCGCGGCGGGTACTGCTACCAGTCCGTGCAGCTCTTCTAGAACGTGTAGTTAGCTACACACAGGGATAAGGGGCTTTTAAAAAATGAAAAAAGAAAGATGGCAAAAGTTATTAGTGTAGGTGGTTCAGACTTTAGTCTTAAGTTTAAATTCAAGGTGAATGTATGCAAAAAACCCCCAAACCAGAAATTCATGCAGTGCTATTGTTATTCCACACCAGTAAAATCAAAACCCCAGAACACCACTTTTCTTATGGAGGCCAACAGGTGCTCCAGCAACGTCCACGTGACAGTACAGTACATACGAAGGGGCGTTTAATATACATTGCGTGAGCAGGTCTGCACGAAGCGGCAGAAGGATCCGAGCTGAATGAGCTCAGCTGCCGCACAATCAATACGTGAATTACCTTGTTGCTATAACAACCCAAATTGCCTAGGTGGAAAACCACAACCGCTGATGGCCCCGTCGCATAAATCGGCTCCCGCCAGACACGGCGCAGCGGCGCGACAGTCCCGGCAGCCGCCGCGCGCAGGACGAGGGCTCCCCTCCTCGCAGGATCCACCTCGACGTTCATTTTTCTCTTGGCAGGTGAAAGGAATAAGCTAGCTGCTGCGGGGAAGGCCAGATGGCTAGGAAATACAGGCTAGTCACCACGGAGGGAGAGAAATAGGCTTCGACACGATCTCCGCTACACATGAGCCCAGTGCCGTTAGCTGCCCTGCTCAGCGCGACGTGCCTGCCCAAGCCGGGCTCCGTTCTGCGCCGGCGGGAGCAGCGCGGGCCCCGTGCGCGGGAGATGACTCACTTCTCACTTGCTCTTGCTATTCAGACACTGATATAATACGGCACCAGTCCACCTTAGTTAAGGTGTATTTATAGAGGCTTGAGTCACTGACTAATAAAAGGCACCTTCTTAAAGAAGTGAAGCAGCAGTTAAAAAGTCAGCGCCCAAAGGTATCGTCAGGGACACGGGGATTTGACTAAATACATCTGAATACATACTCCGGATGTAAAAGCTTATTCGGCAAGTCTTATTTTATTTCAGTATGTGGTTTTCCTTCTGGAACTTCTCTTGGTGTGCATTTAGAAGACTATATACTGCCTTTAGACCTAAATTAACAATATTTGCTTTTTTTCATTACTCTCTGACCCCACAGCCACCCAGCTCCAGCATAAAAGCTGTCCTGGGGGAAGATAACCTATCCATGCTATACCAGGAAAACCTCTTTTCGGCTATCTTCTGTCCTCACTTCCTGGGGGCAGGAAAGGCTCGTCGGCATGAACAAACTCACAACTTGTAAGTAGAGATGAAAGAACGAGGAATAAACCAGACTGGCAGACAGGCACCCCCCCCCGCAGTGCTCCCTCACCTCCACGCGCCCCCTCAGAGCACAGCGTGACGTTCGCAGTCCGGAACCAACTTACAGGACTGACAGCAATGCAGCGTTTCCCTGCATGGAATTGCAATGCATTTTGCTAAGCCAAAAAAAAACCCAAAACAAAACAAAAAAGGCTGCAACATTTGTTTAGGGTCACTTTTTAGACTAAAATAGTATCTCTAAGATGCAAGGCCACAAATGCAGTTAAATTGCTTCTAGGCATATAAAGCCTTTTTCACGGTGGTATTGAGGATTTTTTTCCCCTCTAAATCAAGCATCACTTAACATGCTTGTCCACCTACACCATAAATGTTGATGTAATTTATTAGATATAATATACCAGTCTGGAGACAAAACTGAAGCGCAAGTTTCCAAAATTTTCAGTGGGAGTAACATACCCAACTCCCTAAAGTGAAAGGGCCTTTCACTACAACGCGATTCTCATTAGAAGTTCACGAAAACTAAGGTCAAGTCTATGACTGTATTTATAGAAAGATTTGCTGTAAGACATTACTGTGAAACAACATAAAGAAAGAGAGGAATGAATTGCCTAGATATGCAGAGAAGTTTAGCATGATGCATACCTCAACTCCTCGGCCAGTTCCAGGAACACTGCCTGTAAGTGCAGTCCCTGCAGTGGCATGTTGCAAGGAGACAGATTTTGCAACAAACAAAATACACACATGAAAACTTTCCTGGATGATTTAATTCTGTCTACATGCAGAGCTTAAGCACACCTATTTCTGCTAAACTGCGGAAAGAAAATTATGTATCCCGTGTCACTACTCACAGCACCATAAGGTTCTCCTCTCCAGATACAGACCCACTCAGCACAGAAAATCAAAGCACAAGAGGGCATTGGAGCTCAGTTTTATCTGAATTTTATTTTATTTTTTGATGTGTTTAGAGATGCTTTGCAAGAAGAGGCTCTCTTGCAATACTTTCAGTGCTGCCTGCTTCCAGGAGAGAAAATAAGAATTGTAGCTTCAGATCAGAGCGATGTTTCTTCTAACCTAATCCTACCTTCTGAGAACAACGAACATTTCATTTTTCTGATATTTCAATTCTGAACTTGACCAAAATTAACTAATTCAAAGCCAACTTATTTTTTTCCTTGCTTATTCTCCTCTCCCCATCTGCTTTGAACAGGTTCAGGCATGGAAACATTTTGTCCTGACAGAACCAATTCAGGCAGGGAAGCGCCTATGCTGGGTCCGTAAGTACCAGCTTTGTGCTAGTAAACAGAAAGTGTGAAAACACCAGATAAGTATGAAAATGCCAGTCATTTTCAAACAACATGAGGAAACTAGTGAAATCACATTAAATCAGAAAGAACTTCTGTAACTGGTACAGGAGATAGTGAAGAAAATAGATGCAACTTCTCAAGAGAGTCAGAGAACTGCTGAAGTGGATTTTTTTTTAGAAACAGAATTAAAAGATGCTGTGAATGCAGTTATTTCTTTCAACTGAATATCGAAGGCCATTCAATCAAGTCCATATTCTTCAAAAGTTAAACAACCTAGCAGGTTTCAGTAACAGACTTTTTTTTTTTAATTTTTTTTAAAAAGAGAGATACTCCATCTTCTAAGCACTGTCCTCGACTAATGCAACTGTCCTTCACCTCTACAGAAACAGATTTTCTTAACGTGGTCTATATCAAAGATTTTATTCCACTAGTTAAAGGTCATTCTTGAAGACAGCCAGATATTCAGCAAAATATCCAAATACGAAGATTTAACAATTGGTCTCCCAGCTATTATCTATATTGCACATACATTTCATGTTCAGCAGTATCTTATTCAACCTTCACAGCGCGACTATTTTGTTAGGCGAAGCATCTGCTGAAAGGAGGCAGATGAACAGACTGTTCCATGCTAAAAACAATGTTACTTGAAGCACCACTACATTATAAATAACCCTTTTGGTGAGTCAGCAGATGAGTCCCTAATTTGCAGGAGTTTTGATAAGACAGAATGCAATGAAGTTATCTTGTCACCCAAGATGGTTGCTCTCTTGCAATGCAGACCCCATTACATTTTAATATTTCATCACAACCTAACAGGCATTAAAGACTGGAGGTGAGCAGCCTGGTTCAGCAGGAAGGCCGACTTTCCTAACGCGCTAGCAGACCCGCCTGGGCGCGCAAGGCGAGGGCTGGAGCCCTTCCCGTGGGGACTCTGCGCGCAGGATCCAGCAGAGGGCAATGTCTTGCTTCGGAGAAGAGCTAGCAGGCGATTCCCTTTGCTCATCTATTCAGAAAAAGCAGCTGTAGGCAAGCAAGAATAAACAGTAACGCTATTAGCAATATCACAAGCAAATACTCTGAAAGGAAGCAAAGAGAGCATGATTCAGTTTAATCCTGCTCATTTCCAGTCAGTACTAGAGACACCCGGAACAACTACATTTTAGCTTCCTACTAAAGGAGATAAAACTAAAGAGGTTTACTCAGCAAGGAAGCAATTCATCGTTTCTCCTGGTGATCTGACCAGGAGACCATCTACCAATCGTTTTCAAATCCAAATCCAAGTTAACTTGCTGCGTAACACCTGGGAAGCACTGTCATCGCAGGACAGGACCAGCAGGCTCTCAGCACGTCAGCGGGCCCTTCTGTTCCTCCGAGGCTCTCGCTGGGGCACGGAGAAACGCAAGGCGATTCTCCTTCCTTTTCATTAGAAATTAGATAAAAGGTCAATAACGGCCGCTTTAACACTCAAACCCTTTTAAATCAGAACAAGAAATCCTGCAAGTTCCTTGTAGTCTGGTGGGCTCCAGAAAGCCAATGCAAAAGTACCAGCTGAATTCAGCAGCTTCATTTGCCCCACCATTTTAAAGAAGCAGTTCAGACCTCCTCAGAACAGGAGCTGGAAGGGCAGAAGCTCTAAAATAGCCTTTGAACAGCCAAGCAGCCTAGCGAGAGACCTAGCATGGGCTTATGAAAGGGTTTACCTGACAATTCCCAAGGACAACAGGGAAACAAACCCAGCATTCAACCTAGGATAACCTAACGGATGTGAAACAGTGAGTGAGCAATACCATGTTTCCTTTATTTGAGAAAGGACCATTAATCCACTATCCAACTCAGAAATGCCTAAAGATATGCTGCAGCTGTGCTAAGCAGCAGGCTCCAGCGCTCCTTCATGAAATACGTATTCATGGAAATTTACCGTCGGCATTCACTTCAGTTTAGGTAGTAGGACCTCCTGCATTTCTGCTATGTTAATACTGCATTTTGATGCAAGGTTTCAGGAGCATACTGTTATTTTATTGTGCCTGTACTAACCAGTATTCCTACTCATGTAAAGGAAAGCAAAGTACTGTTTTTTTCCAGTTAAAAGTCCTTGCTAACCCATTTGCTACCTGCTAGTATTGTTAAGCCATAGCTCCTCTTCCATAAATATCCTCTTAATTGCTCTGCTGACTGCAGTGATTTTGAGTCTAGAGAAAATCTGATCATATCTCAAATGTTGGCTTCAGTGAAGCATGTGCAACTATTCTGTTAAAGATTCAAAGTACAAAACTCAGAGATAAAGGTACTACGCACAGGCAGACTGACAGACAGCAGCTCGCACTCGCTTTCTCCTCCGGTGTACACAAAAGGCTATCACTGCACAACACGGGAAGGATTTGCTAAGATAAAGATCCAGTGCTGGAGCAGAACTACAACAACAGCACTTTGGAGATGGTTTTCTTTCTATGTAAGTTCACATAACTTAAAAATGAAAATGTTTAGCCCGTGTGCTGTGATTAACAGTCCTGGAATCACAAAGCTAACATTTTCTTAACTTCCCACAACTTCTTACATCAAAAATAGAACTGACATTGAGATTTTGGTATTTGTGTGTGTGCATGCATGCCTGTGTAGGTGTTTTCAAAGCTCTTTAATGTGATTTAAGAGTCAATGAAAAATACCAGACTGATAGCTTTGGATACTGTGTCCAGACCCAATCCCCAGGCCGATTAAAATCTCAGGCAATACAGCTATGGCCTGACGGTCTTCCCAGCTTCCCCTACTGAGAAGGCCTCATTGCAGTGCAGCACTTAAACTCCCAGATTGCTCTGTTAGAGGCAGTTACGGCAACGGTAGCTGAAGGTGCCGCTTTCATACCACTTAAACTAAGCTACAGAGCAGGTGGGTTGGCAGGAACCTCTGGAGATCACCTGGTCCAATTCCCCTGCTCAAGCTGGGGCAGCTAGAGCAGGTTGCCCAGGACTGTGTCTAGGCAGGTTTTGAGCATCTCCAGGGCTGGAGCCCCCGCAGCCTCTGGGCAACCTGCTCCAGCGCTCAGTGACCCTCCCAGTGAAGAAGTGTTTTTCTGAGCTCCAGTAGAATTTCTTGTGTTTCAGTTTGTGCCCGTTGCCTCTCATCCTATCACTGGGCAACACTAGGAATAGTCTGGCCCCACCCTCTTGACGCTCTTCCATCAGATATTTATAAATATTAATGAGATTCCCCCCAAGCCTTCTCTTTTCCAGGCTGAACAGCCCCAGCTCTCAGCCTCTCCTCACATAAGCTGCTCCTGTATGCTCTCCATATTTGCATACGGCAGCAAAATCAGTTTTCCACCAGAAGCTGTACCAGTCAGGTACAGCTGTAGTTGTTTGTACGGAAGTGTAACAGGATGCTCAACTCATGTCATGTAGGATGGAGAACGTGCTGAAATCAGCTGCTGTCTGTCATTTAAAATTTGTTATCAACTTGCGACCTAAAAGTTGAAAGGTTTGACATCTCACTACCATTCACTCCCCAAAGAGAAGAAATCATTTGTTGCACAGAGATCAGAGCGACTGCCATCAAGGGTGGTAAGAAACTGTAAACACCCTGTCAGAATGGTGGAGACAGTATGTGAGTAGTAGCCAAATTTTTCCCACAATGATACTATGCTATCCAACTGCAGGGCATAGTTTTCTGTAATTATAATTACTACTTTTGCAACATATTCTGTATGATTACATCTTTAATGAAAGCACTGTTAAGACAAGAGCTTTTTTTGCCAGCTCCTGACACTAACCTGTTTTCACTTTCCTATAGGAATAAAATGCTAGTCACTCACTGCTTTGTTCATTATTTCCTTAAGCTATTCTAATGAGGGTTAGCACAAAAACGCTAGCTAGAGATTATCATTTTGTTTAGAAGAATCAGAAGCAACCCGCTTGATTTTTTGGAAAATAATATAGATTGTTATCCTTACAGATAATTACTTGGCAACTTTTCCATAAAAAAGATCTGAAATTTATGTAGACAGATATAGTTTAATTCATTAAATACCCCTGTCAGGAAGGTAAGTACTAACATTTCCCTGTAAAGATGAGGGACCAGATTCAATGGGATTCTGACATTCTCATAGAAAGAAAAACAAAGGCAGGTACAGAAATAGAAGTCAGATTTCTCTGGTTCAAAATCCCCAGGTACAAACATCAGATTCAGCCTCTCCATTAACCCCCTTGCTGGATCGTAACGTTCTACAAACAGCAATGCAGAAGCACCACCAGTCTGCCTAAATTATCTACAAATCTAACCTCTATTATGCAATAAACCTCAAATATTTAGTTTTAAGTCTTTTTCTTCTTGGTACATTATATTTAAACAAAGCATTTTTCCAATGTTAATTCAGATTTTATTAACCAATGTAAGCTACTTCACTGCACTATTTTAACCATCTTTATGTGCTATGCATAACATTTTTTTCACCTAGTTTAAGAAAAAAAAGCCACACAACACCAAAGTCCAAAAAAATCTAGTGGTACCTTCTGAATTTTGCTAGAAAACAGGTATCTATAAATAGGAAAATCACTGGCAGATGCCATGTTTGATCTTTAGACTCTTCTTACAAAAGTATACTGAGAAAAGTTAACATATTGCACTTCACTTAAGAATCTAAAAGTAAAACCATGCAAAACTTAAATGTCAAGAAAGGCGTTCTAAAAACGATAGTATGATTAAGTACATAAGAGAGCACAAGACATTCATATTTTGGCTTTGAAATTATCATCTAGCCATTTTTAGGACAGCTACTCTTGCCTTGAAATAACCAGTCCTCTTTTCTAGTTCCTCTAAGCAGCAGAGCTCGGCTCCGCCGTGACGTCCTGGGGCTACGGTGACGGCCCCACGCTTTCCATGATGCAACGCGCCAGCCCTGCGCGATGCAGCTCACCACCTCGCAGGTGACCCGTAATACACTGGGGGACCGAGCCACCAAGGAGATGAAAAGGAGAAGGGCAAATCAGTGACGCCATTTGTTGCTCACAGTATGTCTTACCCGCGTCCTTATTTTGAACTGAGCCATCCTGCGCTGGCTTTCTAGCCCTGTGGTTGGTTTCAGCCCCACAAAAGAGTTTTTCCTCCTCTAAAGGGTGGCAGATTTGAAGTACTCCCAAGATATTCATAGCGTTTAACAAATGCAATAAGAGGACAGAGAAAATAGGAGTACCAGAGCAGGGGAAAACAGTAAGAGGATACCAGCAGTAAAAATTAAGGCAGACAGACAATGTAGTTTCAGTCATAAGGCCAAGTGTTATGCCAGTGCTATGGAAAGTCCCCACTGCTGGACATCAGCTGAGAGGCAACCCCTCACGGAAGAGACCTCCCTAAGGACGAGAGGAACAACGGTACGTGGTACCTGCCAGCCACGCCACCTCCCGTGCTCCTTCACAGAAATACTACCGTCACAAGCCTGAGCCTGAGAGATCAGAAACTACTTTCTGCCCCAAACACAGAACAGGAGAAAACTCATCCAGGAAATTTGAGATAGCTATGCTTTATTTTATACATTTTTCTAGCAGATGAATTTTTAGCCTACCCATTCTAAGCTGATGTTAAGCTGATGTGCTGCTGCCCTTTCAGCTAGTCTAGCAGTGAGTGGACACAAATCCAACAACCATTACAGGAAGGAAAGTTTTGAGCTCCTAACATTCCCCCCCCCCCCCCCCAGCAAGATGAGAAATTCCAGTCCAAATTGGAATAATACAAGTATGATACCGCATTGTACAGCTAGTCAGGAAAACTTTGCTGTGATAGGATTGTTTAACAGCTTCAATATGCTTCACTTGGGCAGTCATAACCAGAAAAACTGGTAAAAATGACTACCATTTACAATAAATTTGACATTTCCTGATTACTAGCAAGCTCAGCTCTGCACCTTTATGCTGCATTCATGCAGTATTTGAAATAAAACAGTGGATTTGGAGTTGTTTTCTTAGTTACTCAGATATTAAGCTGTAATAGAGTACCTAGAGAAACTGCAGATCTAATTTTTTTTCTTACAGCTTATAATGTTGAAGACAAATAACTATTTGTCTTCAAACTCCTTTCTGCACAAGGTGAATTCTAGCACACTTGTAAACAAAGCTACAGAAAAATGTACGTAGGTGTCCAACATTTACTAAACATCGCATAGGCATCCACACTAAATATTTCCATATTCGGCTTAGGAAGCTTTAATCAGTTTCGAACAATTACTACGTTTTGGGACAGCACTAGGGGAATGACAGATTTCAGAAGGAATAGACAAAGACAGAGGTCACCTTCAGTAGTGTGAAATCATGGAGGAGAACAGGATCGTTGCATGCACGGAGGGTGTTATTTCACACCATCAGAGTTAATACACACTAGGTCTAGAGGTCCAGAATTTGAAGTGAACTTTTCATAAGTTCCTTTGTGGTTGCAAACAGAAACTAATTGCATTTTACGTGAGCCTTGGCAGCAACTCCTTATCCCACCAAGGTTACAAGATCAGCCAGATGCATCTGGATTAAGTAATAGGATTTCTAAGGGGATACACACAGTGGTGAAATACGCTGCCCATCAGTGGCAGTGCTGATCCGCAGAGCTCAGGAGTGACAAGAACATACTGGGCTGCTGATCAGAAACGCTTTGGATGAAGTGCTACAGCCCTTGTAGTCAGGAAAAGTGACAGCAGCATAGTTCACTCCAACATGTGCGTGAAGAACTACTGAACACACGAAATCCGGCACAAAAGACAACCAAAGTGCATGTTGCTTAATGCCCGTGAGCCTCTCCGAGAGATTTCTTGTGTCTGGTTTGAGCCTCTGAACGCCGACAGATGGCCGAGGCTCCTGGAGGGCATCGCTGCCCCACGGTGCACAGGCTCCTCCATCGTGTTTGTCCTGCTCATGTTGCGCTCAAAACCACAACTGTCATCTCCAATACAAAAAGGAGGCTTTCGTGCTACGTGCGCAGCAACCCAGAACAACCAGCCAAAGCTGCCAGGTCATCTCAATAATCCTAGTCCCTTGTTACATCCCATGTTTTGAATAAGACACTGTTTCTTTAATGATAAACCACTTCAGTTAGTACCAGAACTAGACTTCAGTAAGTGAGCCTGCTGCTTCCCCACAGCTAAGACCATTTAGAGTCCATCAGTAACTTCAAGTATTTAAACCAACTGAGGAAGTTAAAGTGCTTATATAAATACAAAGTTAGATAGTCTGAATGTTACTCAGCTGGGATGGATGTGGACAAAGGTAAGAGGGCCAGCACACTGACCAAGCACGGACCTGCGGTGCTCGCGTGAGAACGCAGACGCATCTGAGGCGTTTGGGACATGCCCCAAACGTGCAGATGTTCCTGAAACGCCATTTACCAGAGCAATTGGGAACGGTACAGGAAGATGGGGAACGAGGAGTTTCCACTCTATGAGAGGAAAGAGGAGAGAGGAGGATGAAAGGAGTTCCCATCGTGACTAAGCACGGGGAAGCACAACGACCACCACGCAGACATCGAAAGCAGATACGCTTCACGGCGCCTTTCAACGAGAGGAGCGCCGGTGCGGCCCCGCGGCGCCCCAGGGACACCCGCGGCCCTGCCTGCGCTGCCCCGAGCACAGCGCTTCTGCTCATCCCTGCCAGCGCTGAGCTTCATCCTACAGGCTGAAACACGAAGGAAACAAGAAATACCAGAGTACAAGATTTAAAAATAAATAAATAAATAAAATTGTTTCCATGTAACCTTTCAAAAGAAAGCCATCTTACTGGAGGCATCACCTATCTACAAATATATATGCTTTATAGGTATGATTATAACTTGCTTTGAAAACATCTTTGAGGTGTGGGGGTGCTGACCTTCATACTTTTATATCAGACACTATAAAGCAGTGAGAAGAGTTAGGCTGATATTGCTATATTTTTCTTCAATTTTAATCTTATTCCAAATCATGCTGGATATGGCCCATTAGAAAATCAAATTGTAGGCAAAAAGCTGTTTTATCCTCCTTTCTCCTATCCCATGCATTTAGAGCATGCCTATTTCTTTGTACTGAGAAACAAAAAGCACAACTCCATGTATTATCAAATCTTCAAATGTGCTACTGGGACTGGAAATTGAATTGAAATACTAACGCTGCTTCTAGCATAAATTTCCATGTGCAAGAAAAGCAATACATGTGAGCTTTTAATTACTTATCTTTTGTCCTTTGGATTTATTACACTTGTTAATATAACAAGAAACTGCACATCTACTCTATAAAGTGATTCCCTATTAGATATAGCGGCTGTACAAAATTCTGGCAAGCAACGACACAGCATTAGGAATCTAAATCCTTGTTAGAGGTCACGACAAGCTCACCCTAACTAGACAAAAGTAAATTTAAATCTGTTTGATGATCTTTTAATTGCAATTATTTACATTGCATTAATTTCATATGTACTAATTTTTGCTAGCTTCACAAGCATTTGCAATAGGAACTACATTTGGTAAAGCAATCAAGCGTTAATGCCTAAACATTCTTTGAATATAACTTCTAACATTTTGAAGTCTAGATGACATCTCTTTTCATATAGGCAATCGGCATAAAAATTACAATGTGCAAAGTGTGCAATCAACTGTCATGTTTGCCATAGCACAATGTTTAAGCAGCATAAAAGAAAGCTTCAAAAAATGAATATATTTGGCCCTAGGACTTAAGATGAAAAAAGATGAATAGACAAAGCTGGAGTAAACACATCAAAAGTGAAACTGGGGGGCTGGAAATGGAAAGAAACTGTATGGAGAGGGGAAAAATGTGAGGCTTTTTTCCCACCTTCCTTAAAGATACTCAGGAAACACAAGTCTCTGAAAGATTTGAGCATATTTCATGTCTGTGAGCAACACTTCTGCCTTTGAAAAGACAGCTCTTCCCATTTGCTCCCTGCGCCTGCCCCGCGCCAGCACCCGCTGGCACGCACCCCTCCCGCGGCGCCCAGGCGAACGCGCACCGTCCCTATCGCACTGGGGAACACACCGCACGCAATGAGCCAAGCAAAAACGTTTCTGTTTTTATCTGTTTTTACTTTCATCCTGGAAGTAAAGCGACAGTGCCTGCAGCCCTGGGCTGGAAAAAGCGCCCCTCGCCCGGCGGCCACCTCCGGCGGGGAGCAGAGCGCCGAGGCGGCACCCGGCGCTCGCTGGGACCCACCGAACCCACCGACACACCTGGGGGCAAAACGGCTCAACCAACCCAAGTGCTTTTCAGCTGAACTCCCTTTCCTAACCTCACCGTGTTTTACTGTCACCCAGGCACCGTTATCACCTCTAGCAAAGCAGGAACCCAACTCTTAGGAGCAGGCTTCACCTTACTCATACCAGTACTCCCAGCAACCCACCACAATTACTTCTGTGAAGGTAAACAAGTATTTTCAATTCTTCCTCACAGCCTGACTGCCACCTACATCCTTGAACACAGAAAATGAGCAACTAAGTCGTCGTTACACGAAGAGCAGGGCTGGGTGGCCCGGTCTGGGGTGCAGGAAGTAGCTCGGCTCCCAGTCACCGCCGCCCCAGGGCTGGGCAGGACCGCAGCAGTGGCCCTCAGCACCACACAGCAGCCGCTCACAGTCCTCGCTCGCCTTCCTGCACGTGCTGAGAATCCAGCAAGAAGTCTGGAGGGCGCGGGAGAAACCTTCCATTATCTGTAGGTTTCCCGTAGTGGTTTACTACAACATTTGGTTTTGATGCAGTAATTCAGCTTGAAAACATGGACGCACTAAAATAAGCACTAATAATTTTGCTTTCTACATCTGGCAGTGCAAGGCCCATGCGTTAGAGTAGCAAGTACTGCAACTCTGCTATACTGGGGTACAGAAGGAAGATGATTAAAAGGCAATTCCAACAAACAGAAAGCAGTTTCACACATCTTGTAATTTTCTTCATGCTTGATGGAAGCTGCCATTCTCAGTTTAGATGATTCTCTGTGCTTCAGAACATCACCTTTAATAAAGCTATAGAACAACAGCTTCCAAGTTTATAACTCATCGGGTAATTCTCTCCCGCTGGAGCGTAGCAGCAATTCTGTTCTTCGGCAGCAGCTACCCCTCGTTCTTCATTAGTGCTGCATCTCTTCTCTAATCCTTGTTGACTTGCCTCCATCTTTCATTTCCAGCTGCACACCTCCTCTTTGCCAAATCCCACGCTCCTACACACTCATTTCACCCCCGCTCCTGTTACTGCTCCACAAACTCAAGTTTCTTTTCGCTCGGAAGAGGAAATTGCCTGAACATCCCTGTTTGCTTGTTTTCTGCATGTGGTGAAGAAGTCACTGTTTTGTCTGAACCGCTTATCTTCTAACTTATCAAAAGAATGCAAGGACACAGGGGTTTCTGCTGGAGACTATCTCACTGGAAAACACTACTATTTTCTAAAAGTAGCCAATGCTATCCATTCCTTTGACAAGAAAGTCGACCTTTCACGCAAAAATAAATCTTACTTAAGCTGCAAAGTGCTCATGAAAATTTTAAAGCCCTAAACTATCACAAGTCCAGAATAAAGCTCTAAAAGCAAAGAATATATTTTGTACATTTGTTCAACACTTCCACAGGTGAATGAATTTGAAAAAAGTGCTGTTTAGCTTTATCTTGCAGAAGTTAAGTGTTTGGAAATAAAAGCTTTGCTGTAATATTTTTATAGTAAAATTACTAAGCAGTCACATGAACACTGGCAGAGCTTACACCTCTTTCCCCTGAGGACTTCCGCTGTCCCCCACCACAACAGCACCTCTGCACTCCAAAGCATGAGGCCCAAAGGCACTATCAGCCACCAGCATACAGTTTTGTTATAATTTGCTATCTTCACATTTAAGAAAACAGCAGGATTTGAGTTTACTGATTTTCCCTATCTGTGTATTTTTCCATGGGACAGAACTCTACATTATCTGCAGGTGGCTAATGCAGCACATGACTCACTACCCACATGCATCAAGCTCAAACACCGTCTTCTCCGCCTGCTTCCCACAAGCGTGGGTCAGTTTTCCTCATAGCTTGAGAACGTTAAGCTACTTAATGCTTCTTTTCTTAAGCTAAGTATTTCTGTATTGTTGGGTTTTTCAATGACTAATCATCTCACATAATGTTACAAACTACTCTTTTCTACTCAAATATTGCTTCTAAATAGGGTTTCCTTCTGCCTTCTCTCTGGAGTTGGACCTTAATGAGCTACAGTTACCTAACTATTCTCAAAATACTTTGATGGCATGTGGGCCTCCTACTTTTTTTAGCCATTCTGTAATACCAGTATATTAGCAATATAGCAATCTTTTGGAGGCGTGGAGAACGCTACCCCCTCGTCTGTCTTCTGCAATATCATTACTGGGAAGCCTATATTTATTTCTCCCAATGTAACAAGCTGCTTTTTAAAATCAACTTGAGATGAACATCTCATATCCATTCTTTGATAAATATTTGCCAGATCAAGCTTTGGGTGCATAATTTAATTACCCATATTCCACCTGAGGTCAGTGAGACAAGGTACGAACAACAACATTTGCAGGATCGCATTGACAGTCACAGGCTCTTCATTTCCTTCCGTCTCCGAGTGAAATAAGCACCACCGGGAGCCTTACAGCAGACACGGGTGCCCACAACTGCTGCAGTTCATTGCCATATTTCAGCAGAATGGGAGCCTGCGGCGCTTGGTCGGGTATAGCAAAAAGCCCTCTGTGTTTCTAACAGCTTGTCTGTCCCAAGTGGGACATGTATCCAGTTCACTGAAACAAATCTGCTCTGAGCAAATTATCTGAAAGCAGATTTGTGACAGACCAGTGTTTGACCATAGTACCCCATCCCATTAGCAGATACTGATCCTACTAAGCAGTTAACATGTTTCTTTATCTCTTAATCCCACTCTGATACATAGGAAGGGGAAGCAGTCACGAGAAAGACATAGCAGGGGGTGCAATGGGCAGCTCTGCAGCAAATGAACCCTTAAAACAGAAAACAAAACCAAAAAAACCCAAGAAACAACCTCCCCCACCAACCACACATTAGCTAAGTGAACACAGTGCACAGCAAGCTTGAAGAAAAGGCTCATGCCCTTGTGTTATCAGTATTTGTGAGACCACAAATTAAGGCTTAAAAAAAGGACCTGAAAAGGGCTTTCATTGTATCAGTCAATTTTAAGAAGCGGTCTAATACCGTTTCATAAACATCTTTGCACTGCCCAGAAAGGAGCTGGTTTATTTTGTTAGCTTTATAGCCAGCACCATAACGACTAAAGTTACATGCATCTTCCTTGCTTTGCAACCGTTCGGAAACTTGATTTTTAAAACCTCACCCACCTTGCAGCTGCTTAGCACCAAAGGGACTCCCATTTTCACTCTGGTTGCAAATACTCTGGGAATTTACATGCCAAAACTGAAAACAAAATTGCTAGATAAAAATCTTCAGTGCTGTACCAAATACATAAAGCTATTTAAAAGAAAAAAAATGATAAGAAACTTGGATGAATAAAGATCCATCGGTTGCAGAACTGGGAGGCAGCTTGCTTTGTTCATCAAGAGGAAGCAGCCGGGCTCTCAGAAGAGAAGGGAGCCCAGCACTGATAACCCCTCTGAGGCTTGCCAGGGCTTTTAATAAACTGTCCCCAAATAATTACAATGCAACTGTTTATAGTTGTGATATTATCAAGGTCTTTCTTCAGAACTTGCATCTCTTGTTTAGGATCAAATCTTTTGTATGATATTTGGCAAATTTCTTACCGTTTTCCTTGAAAGAGAACAGCAGGAGTCTGGGTCTATAACAGGATTCTAAACCCTGACACAACTGCAGGTGCTTCTGTGGGCATGGCACACCCGGTCCTTGAAAACGCTGCGAAAAAGCTTTAACTTAACACAAAAAACTATTTTTCCTTTTTTATTGCTTGGGAAAATACATTTAATTCTAAAGATTCATGGAAATGAGTCTGACTGAAATAGGCTACGTAAAGTTTCTTTCTTTTTTCTTTTCTTTTTTTTTTTTTGAAACATAAGTTAAATATCTACAATTTAGACCAAAAAGACTTAAGCCTATATTTCTACATTTTGCATTATATCAATTTGCTGCAAGTAACATTGTCAGAGTGTATAGAAACAAATTAATATTTCATCAAATAAGGAAGAAAAAACTTATTTGTCCAATGAATTAAGGATACTGTAGAAAAATGCAATTGGTTATGTATGTAACGTAACATAATACATTACAAAAGGTAAGGTATCAGTTCAAGTGCTATTCTTCCAGCCTACCTGCAAAAAGATAGGTAGTTGTAGCAGCAACTGATTCCAGAATAAGCCCCAACAGTATTTTCAATATAACTTCAGAGATAGGGCTTATCAATATAGCTGTTGTGTTTATTCAATTGCATGGATGGAGAAAACATTATGTGTAAAGCATAAAGCAAAGTAATAAGAACATTTTATAGGAATACTACTTTTCTGCAAGTTAGTACAATTGATAAAAACCCCTGTACATACACAAGCCCCTTCTGTCAACCTCGCCAAGACGTCCTTCAGCCAGACATTTACACAGAAAAGTGTTTCAGCTTTGACTTGACTACTGTGCACAGCCAGTAAACCAAGAAGAGACTAATAGTATTATATTATACAGTAACAGTATTTCAGTAAACTGAAGCAGACCCACAGCCAGGCAGCATCAGTACTTCGGTAGGAAACCATAGCTGGTGAACGGTAAGGGCTCCCACCATCGCCTCCTCTACAAGCTGCCCCCAAACCCCCGCGCCAGCACGCTGCTGTACGGCGGAAAGGGCTCGACGCGTAAAGCAGCCACCTTCTGCACAGGACACAGGTACGCTTTACTGAGGCTGGCATTCACTGCTCTCTATTCTTGCAGGAAGGGAGGAACAGTAATTCTAAAATTTTGGAACACCTACCATCTATGTACACAGGTAAATAGGATTTCCCCCCCCCCCCAAAAAAAAAAAAAAAACCCATGATATTCAGAAAATTCTCATCTACAGCTATGATGAAATGTAGCATCTAAATGACCCCCCCAAAAAAAGTTATCTTCTGAAAAATTTGATTCAGGTCAATCAACTCTGTTTCATTTTTAAGGTTTTCAATTAAAGAATTTGAAAGCAACATAGTCATTTGAGTGTAAATAAAAATACTTTTCTTAGAAAACTGTTAAACAAGACATTTAAAGAGTTTTTTCTCCCTCAAATTTGGAAAGTACTTACTGATGCGCAATCTGGTTTAACCAAGTCACCAATCTCTCAGTGGGCTCCTCCCTTCCCCCCATATTTCACAGCACTTCCCAGGAATTGCTGGTATAAGGAATCAGCAAAGCTTGGAACAAATTCCTCACTATTACACGGGCTTCCTTCTTTCCTGAACACAGCCCCTGGGCTAGATGGATCCATTTTGGCTAACAACAACCCAAAGATTATTTCTGTTTAGCTTTAAGGCAGAAATATTTATGAAGCATATTAAAGGACTTCAGAATTTAAGTCTCCAACTACTTGGTGGTCTGTAGTACGTATTACGTTATTCTGGTTTGTTCAGCAGGATGTGTTGGCAAAACACAACTGTAACAAAAACCCTGCATTGAATCTGTATTTCTGAAAAAGTTATTTCTGAAAAAATACTTTATTTCTCCAATAGAAGATAAAGTTTACCCCAACTATGACCAAATTATTTTTAAAAAGCCTTTCACAGAAACCCTCAGGATCTTTTTACTACACATTTCGCTTAAAGCAGTGATTAAGTATTTGCGGTACTGACTCTATTGCTGCTTTCTTCTCTTCCGCACACAGGGAACATGCGCAAGTCTCTCTAGCGAACATGCACACGCTTCTTGAAGTGCATATTCAAGTGCTAACGTTTTCAAAGTGCTAAGTGTGGTACTTGCCGGAAACACTGCACAGCTACTGATATACCAAGGGCTGCATCACGCTCTGCACAGCTCTACCTGCAGATTCAACAGGCTCAGCTGAAAGGCTTGGTAGGAGGCACTAATACGGATCAAGAGCAAGGCCCTTATTCCAAGATCTCCTGGAAGCTTCTTCACACCTTCAAATCCGGCAAAGGCACGAAATTTGAGCAGAATTAGAATTAAATGCAGACAAGGTTAAACAGGCATATACTCAAAGGACAGGCTGTGCTCAGTCTGTGCTCACAGTTCGTGAGGATATGAAGCGCAAAGGTGTTAGTGCTCCCCCCCGTTACGTCCCCGTTTCACAGAGATTGGGAAACTGAACTCTTTTCTGCAGAGAGTTTCCTGACATGTGCAGATGCTTCACTGCACTTCAGCAGGTCTATAAAAAAAAGTGAGTGCTGTTAATCTAGTACTATGTATGTTAAGTTGTTTTTGACTTTATTAATATACTCTATACACAACAGCTGGAATACACTAAATTTAGACAGGGATAAAACGTTCCTGTGACTTTGCTAACAGATTCCTGTGCATCGGACCAAGAGTTCATTGTTCTCATACTTGAACTGTGTTCCAACAAAAGGACAGAAAGCATCGGTTGTAACTAATGTTAAGATTATTGGATAAAGACAAGTCATTTGCATTTGCTCTGGGCAAAGTACATAGATACATAGTTACCTGCAGGATAGACTATTTTCTGTACAACCCAGTTGTCCAGTAGTTTGCTTCAGAGAACAGCGTTGAAGGATATTTATAACCAAGTAGTTCTTGTTTCTGCTTCTGAAACACCTATATTCTGAAATTCCTATATCCCATCCTTCCCCGCATTTAATTTTTGCGCTAGGCTTTTGTGCAGAATCTTTAAAAGGCAAAAGAAAATTAGGGGTAATGTGTTCCCACTAACTCCAAAGACGACAGGAGCCTCAGCCAGCTCTAGGCCATAAAAAACATGTGGGCAACGGCCTGTGATGGCATTTATATGCTCACACAAGCAGGTCTTGGGCATTGGCAGGGCATTGCTTTGCAGCAAGTTTACACTTGGATCATCTACCCTCTGCCCCTGCAAGTTATATTGCTTTCCTATGATAACCTGCTAGTGTAATGCAGTAATATAGCACAACAGATATATTTCATAATATTTAGTGAATTATCATAATTTGTTATAGACATAAGAGTATACATTCCGTTTAATCACTTAAAAATTACAGTTCTCCCAATGCAACTTTTCCAGCTGTGCTACGGCCATTTGAAAAGACTTTTTCAGAAGCAACTGAATACAATGCTGCCACTTTTTCTAAATGATATATAAGGCACACAGTTGCTTTCTTATGCCTTATCAATATTGTAAAATTATTAATATTCATTTCAATAGATAATTGCCAAGTCTGCAATTTTTCAGTTGGAGAAACAGCACCGACTTCCCCCCTATAAAAGCACAACTGAGACCTACAGCTTCTCGCAGTGGATAATAGTGGTACTGACAAGTTAATAGTTAGTATGGCCCAAGCTGAATTCCTCAGCTCAGTTACTTTACAAAGTGTGCCTGTGCCACGTGGCATACCTCTTGTATGGTAAAGGAGCGCCACATCCACAAAATTGTTTCCCTGATCTTAGGATCCAGCTGTTAAATTCATGGTTTTTTTTTTCCAGAAAACACACAATATACAAAACAGATCAGGTCAGAAGTACCCAAGAGCTTCAAATGCAATTTTTCCTTTATGTTTCTAAGCCATCTGTGTAGTATCTGCTCCCAAGCTACACGATTACATGTTCAACGTAGTAAAGAGTATACGATAGATCCCCAATGCACCCCTCCCTCCCCCAAAATTTTAAGTGAGGGAAGAGGATAGATATGCTCCAGAAAATGCAGAAGCCCTTTTTCATGACAGAAAAACAAATGCCCTTTAATGCAAAATTAATGGCAAAAAACAGGCTTACAATCTACGGGACATATCTGACGTACTGTGTTTCATTCTCATCTCCAGCCTGTGCTGGTGGACCGACTCCTTCCCTTCCCCGACAAACTTCAGTCTCTCCAAACTCCTCCTCTCTCCTGAATCCACAGTACTCCAGCCTACTCCATCAGCAAAAACAGACAACTGCTACCTTGGTTTTTCTTTGCACAACTCCGAAATTAACAGCTGTTCTACAGGTTTCGATGTTTTTGCCACACTGAATTCAAGCCGCTTTTCCTCACCTTCCCAACGTGCAGCGAGAGCTCCAGGCGGCGCAGATGAGAGCGCACGTGTATCAAGGAACAACTCTGATGCTCACCATCAAGGAAAGTTTAAGCATCCTGGTTTTGGGTATAAACCGAAGGTGATATAGAACAAACAAAATGTACCAAGAACCTCTAGCACATCCAAATGAGCAAAAGAAACTAAAATCCTTGAATTTATGTGGGAGGCTTCAAAAGAAGCTGTAAGAGAAAACAAACAGGCACTGTCCCAGGTGTCCTCCCCCTGAACCTGGCATCCTCCAGAAGAAAATTCATCCATCCATAAGGGACACCTGTGTACAAAGAAGGGGCCATACAATGCTGCTGAAGTGACTAGGTGATGCAGACTTTTTCTTATGTATAATGTATTCCCATTTTTCTAAAACAGTCATCATTAAAAATATCACTGTTCATCATTATTTCTTTCCCCTTTTACAGGACCAAATCATCATTTACTGAAATTGCACAGTATGTCTGAGATTACAACACAGCTTTATTTGAGTTTGAAAGTATATCAGGTTCACATCGCACATACTTATTTAAACGTTGCTCAATATGTCAAGTTTTAAAGTTTAGTTCCTGTTACTGCATGTAGCACTGGTCAGTTATAATAGTTTGGATAACATTGCTAAAAGATGAAACCAGGGAAAAGACAGGCAAAAATAGTAATTTGCATTTTTAAAGATAAAGACCAAGTCACAAAGTTTACGCACTTCATGACTGCACACATTTGTATTTTAAGCTGGTTCTATGGAAGTCTTTCCAGTAGGATACGACATAGTGAGGCAACTGTGCCATATAGATTAAAAGTATCTATTATAAATGTGAAACCAAAAGAATTGGAAGTAATCCAAAAAGTAATTCAACTTCTAATACAATTCTCAGTTTTCAAATATCTGTTGTAATCAGAACTAAAGAGAACACTCATTGCTTGTGTTTTCTTTTCTTGGATATTGATCAAGACTTCCGTATAATTATCATGCATTTGCTGTACATGCTCCCATTCCAACAATTCACAATGAAGACGCATTCCTATGCTCAACGACAACATTTGGTTAATGAACTGAACAGATTAGTGGCAAAAACAAGCCTTTCCATTAGCTAATATATGGGATTAAGCAATAGCACTGCTCAGTACTACCCTTCATGCAATGTTTGCAACCAGAGAACTACTAGCAAGGCTTACCGGCCCGGGCCCGAGAACATACTCCTTACAGCCACCTCAAATCGTACGGCAGGTCTGAACCGTTGCTAACGATACAGCATTGACCCTAACCTAGGCGCCTTTAGTCACACCAGTAATTTTTTCCCCCCTCCCTCTTTCAAAGGTGCTGATGGGCTGATTCTTATTTATTTTGAACTAGTCAGCCAGTGGCACTCTAAACCAGTTTCATTTAATAGACACTAAAAGATTTAATGTAAATATTAATGTTGGTAATTTTATATTCAGTGTATAATAAAGATGTTATCTGCAATCAAAAATAGTTTATTCAATCAACTCTGTTCTAGCTGATTAATTTTAATAAACTGCCCCTGAAGCATGCAATGAAGTACCTTTTCTGAATATAACTCTCCAGGCTCCCAGTTATCTCAGTGACTAGACACTACAACTATTTCCTGCCCCCCAAGCCGCCTGCTTTGCACCAATGTTATCAGCTTTCCATTAAGGGAATCTGTAAGTTCCTCCAGTCATTTTTTTTTTTTGTTTCCATAAATTAATCTTATAGATTTATTAGAAATCCTTAGAACTTCTTGGGGAAGAGTACAACAGGTCCCTCCATGTCCCACGCACAGATGACACAATTATGTTAATCTTCAGTGCTACTGCAAATCAGCTGAGGAGCACATGGCAGGAAGGTCTGAAATAGGAGATAATCCCTGGGAGCCCCAGAAAGTTCACCCTTCTAACTGATGAGTCAGGTGAACAAGACCAAAGTGATGTTTTCACAGAGACATGTCCCACCACTAAATGGCTGAGGAGGAAGCCCACTAAACTTCCTCCCACCCTGGGGCCACCCATCCGCAGTACGGAACAATATTCATCATTAAGTGCTCTTAAGAAAACGACATGGCAACCTTGTGATCACAGTCAAGTTTCAGATACAGTTGATTACAGCCTAACCAGTTATGGAATAGATGCACAATTTGTGCAAACCACTTAACACTGAGTTCTGTTCTTCACCCAAAGAGTTAACCACATGTATTCTTGAGGAAAGTGAAAAAATATGGTAACAGCGGTCCATAGATAAGTAATGTCACAAGAAGCCATTAATTAGCCATAAGGTCATACCAGTCTCCAGATGCAAGACAAGTTTAACTGACTGCAAATTTAACTTTAGGCAAAGTCAGTGAAATAGTAAGATGCAAGTGAGAAAAGAAAAGGGCAGGACAGAATAAGGTGGTGAATAACAGTATATGCTTGTTCAGACACCAGACAAGAAATTAGAAGCACAACATCTAAGACAATGAGATGACAAGGAAAAGGGAAGGGCTTGTTCAGGAGAAAACAGGAGTTTGGTGACTGAGGCTTCAGAGACTTTCAGGAATCCAGAAAATATTCTGGAGGGAATTTTAAAATTATGGTATAAGTCAGAGTGGACAGCATTATTCCTATCTTTTTGTAGGGTTAGGAAAAAAGTGCTTTTTCCCTCCAAAAATTTATTTTCACATATACAAGATGTAATTTATAGAGTATGCCAGGAAAATGATGTTTGCACTTATGTTCAAACATATAGTTTCAAACATCTGAGAGGCAACAATGCAGAAGTTCTCATAAGGTAATTTTTTCCTCTAACTCTCCAGCTTTCCTCCTTTGCCATCCAAATCTCAAGCACAATACCAAAAGCAGCAGTTTACTCATTTAGGTAGTGCCATAGGATCTTCAGGAGGAGGAAGTGGTCAAGACCTGCGTGTCCTTCAAAACCCAGCACAGCTCTGCGTTTGCTCTGATCAAGCGCTGCACGATAGCGCCTGGGGAAAGCAGACACGTGCCTGGAGTAGCCGATGTAGGTCCAGTATCAGGCGCCACTGCTGCTTTCCCACACTTCAGGTTACCTCCACAAGATGCAACTGATACATTCACTGGTTCCAGAAAGGGAATTATTAGCTTATTGGGAACTTTTGGTTCACTCTTTTTGCCAGAACTAAAGGAGGGAAAGCAGGCCATGGAGGGAAAAGCCAGGTCATTCCTACGCTACTAGCTTAATTATGCCACTACTAAGGCAAATGGAGTGTCCGTGCTGCCTCCAGTAGGGCAGAAACTAAAACCAGACTGTCTGAGAGGCAACTTCAGACTATCTACCAGTAATGCAGGTTGCGATCAGTGTTTGGCATTGCTGCTCCACAGCTACAAACAGCCCACCTACTCCAGCAGCTGCATCTGCATCATAATATGAATGGGAGTCCAAAAATTAAGAATGCTGCTTCTCTATTGTATCTTAATTGATAATACTGCAGAAAAATGTACAGTTTACCTCACCATTTCAGTTTCTAAAACTTGCATTTGTAAGATTATACATAGTAGTAGAGGCTTATAGCTTTCACACATTCTGATATCATGAGTCACAACCTACATTACTGAGTTTCTTTCAGAAGTCATCTACACTGTAGAATAAAATCACTGACTGTAGCAGCCTTGAGGAAGAGAAAAAGATCAATAAAAATATTGTCTAGCAAATAACCTTCTATGAATGAGGGGAAGTAATTTCAAGTCAAAAAACCCGATTCAGTTATGTCTTATGTATCACTGTAGCAGGTTACTTTAATCTACTACATAGGCATTTCTAGGAACACATCTGTACCAAAATGCACAAACTTCAGTAACACAAGACTGAAAAAATTGCTGCAAGTCAGTCCCTTGTCTCCAAGGGAAACAAGTCAGCCCGAACAGCATGTACTGCTCACAAGAAAACTGGCCAGCAAAGCCATTACAATAACCAAGGACTGTGTTCAGGATGCCATCAACAGCAATACAGTTATTGAGTATCACTGCTATAACAGAAAACAGAAACGCTCTGGATTCAGTTGCACTGAAAACCACGGAGGGTGGCTCACTTCTGTAACGCCTACCAAGAGATGGCAGTGATAGCTCAAGCTTCCTTGCTGCGGATGCGCAGCAGCACTGTATTCACCCTACGCACACAGACGTATGCTGTGCCCTCACCATTACAAACTCTTTGGACACTTTGTCAGAATCACTCCAAGAGGAGCCCTCGGCCGCAGGCAGTCTCTCCAGCCCAGGCGCTCTCCGGAAGGGAATTAACTCCTCCTCCGCAGTATAACAGAACTGTGCAATGGATGTCCCCAATGTTACAGGCAGGTGATCTGGCCCAATACCTAAAAAAAGGTGCCAGCTCCACTACTTAATGTTTTGGTCACGTAACGGTGTACATATGCTTCTGTTTCTTAATAGCATGCAGCTTTTATCCTTGCAATATCTGACCCTTTGAGCCCACTTCTGTCAGCAATGCCCCTCTCTGAGAATCCAAGGCTAAGCTAAGGCAACAGTGTGGCAGACAAGGGCTGAAGGCAGGGCAGGCCCAGGTCCCTTCGTTTTTCAGGGCAAAGGTGTGTGATGTGCCTTCAGGAAGTCATCCCGGGGGGTTATGCAGCAGTGCTGGTATCAGTCTCAGAGGTGGGCAAGCCCATGAAGAGTTAAAACAAGAGGCAAATAAGATAGAGATGGTCTTTTAAGGTGAAACACCCAGTTCTCAAACAGAGTCATTAAAAGGGGAAGCAGTGACAATTCATCACAAGAGAGCAGTGGTAACCTCTTAAAATGTAAAAGAAAGTGACAGTAAATAATCAAAACATGATAGCAGAAAGAGCAAAGCCTCAAATCTAAAACTCAGAAGTGGTTCAGACCTGGAACTTAGGTCTTTTTTTTCTTGCTGGGTTTCTACTGTTCAAAAGTTCAAGATTTGAAAGTCATAGAAGCACTAACATTGCTATATCTGACCCCTTTTTTATATTTGATTTAGTTTTCTTAGGATACTCTAACTGAAATAGCCTACTTTCTCACTTGCAAGTGTTACTTGTGAGTATGCCTTTAAAGGCTAAAGCAATAATAAGGAACCGCAGCAGGGACTGTCAAACCGTATGAATAACAAAAAAAGAACACAGAGATCTAAATTGATATTTGCTCTACAGCATTTCATATTATCGTTTCAGATATAGCTCTGTTCACTGCATTGTGATTCTTGGCAGTACAAATGGGAATGTTAGGTTATTACAATTTCTGTTATTTGTGCAGACTGCAATCTCTCCTCCCATCAGGGAGAAAACCTGAAAGCGTTGGATCATCAAGCTATAAAGCCTGTGATAAAAAGTGATTTCTCAGATACTAATATGCATATTTTAGCATATGGGTGGCAAAATTAAGTATGCACTTTTTTCAGAGGTGTGCTGATGGTGCAACTACTTAGCCTGTGTACACTGTGACTAGGGCAGTGCTCTTCATAAGAACCACCTTCTAGCACAGATAACACACTCTCTCTCTATATATGTATGTGCATGTATATACGTATAGGTATATATAGTTATTTTTATATATAATCACACAAACTCACATACAAAGATCATTTTGATGCTTCTGTTTGAGTAAGATATTTACGTTAGACACGAGATACAACACATTCATGCCTCCGACCCCTCAACAGGCTCCTCTCCCTATCGGCAAGGGAAGGGCCAGCGAGGCAGTTCCCAGACCAGATGTCTTGGGGAGACAGACAGCTCTAAATCTTAACACAGGAATTCAAATAATTGGAGCAGATTACTCTCTGAATGGGATAAAGCACAAGCCAACCACAAACTGAAAATAAGGCTAGAAGCAGAAAAACAGCCATTTCATTGTTTTCATTGCAGGAATATTGCTGGGAAGGAGATCGGCAGCCATGAAGTCTGGATTTGAAAACCTAAATTCAGGATTCTTAAGGTGGCTGATTTTTTCGGGGAAGCTCAGACTATCACATCCACGATAGTGTTTTTGTTTTAAACTGTTTTTTCCACTTATTCCTTTTCTTATTTTTACAAAGTTGTTCTTGTAAATGGGTATGACAGGCCCCACTCTTCCCTTGGCAAGCAGTGCACAACTGGAATTTGGAAGTGTTTTAGACTCCACAAGGTAACTGCGTCCAGTTACCATCGCAGCACTTCTCCCCTGGTAACCACGCTGCTCTGATACCAAAGCTCAGTATTAAGCAGCATCTATGTTAATTATCTTTAATTTTCATTCCACCTCTTTCTCACCACTAATAAATCCACATTGCTTTGTAACCCAGAACTGGGATACATTCCAGCCTTATGCAGTTTGGCATCTTAAAGCCCTTAGTCCTCTGTACCTTCCCCTTTTGGCAGTTACACCCATGTTCAGTGTATGACAGAATTTACCTGTCTGCTTGAGGGTCAGGTAAAGCCTACAGGATTATCATTCCAGAAATGAGAAATAATATAGCATACTGATGCCCTTAGTCTGGGAATGACTTTCTGCGCAGAAGGAACACGATCTGTTCTGCTTGCCATTAAAACATGCTGAAGTCGTCCTACAGGCTCAGTTACAAGAACTGCATCAAAGCCACAAGGTTGTCTGAAAACTCTTGCATTCCCCTTCTGTAGCTCTTCCATAAAGACGACAAAATTTTAATTCTAAAAGAAAACACCCTTTCTTTGCATCTTCAGAGAGCCTTTTAAATATAAGTAGTTACATAAAAGATGCTTTTATTAGTCTCAAGGCTGCTGCTGTCTGACTATTCCTCAGACATTTTATAAACCAAATGAGCCTGTATATATTTTAAGGAGCTACCAAAAATATGAATTTTATTTAATTCAAGTAGCACAGGTCTACTTATTTGAAACTGTGTCTTTCACTGAATCCTTCTGTGATGATACCTATTACCTGCTGTTTTCATGGTAGGCCCATGCTTTTACCAGGGTTTATTACTGAGGAAATGAAGTGTTACAGCTGGTGTCAGACCAACCTGACACGATTTCAGTACAGTGCTAAATCTCATGTCCTCAGGCACTTTCAAATTATGGGCAAGCAGGAGACTCCCACTAACTTGAAATACAAGACATAAAGCAATTGGGGTCTGACTGAACGGGGAAACGTGTGGGTGTGCATGCGCATATACAGACATACGCATGTGTACTCTGTAGCTTAGTATGATATTCCAAACCAACAACAAATTCTCAGAGGCATCATATTTAAAGAAAAGTTTACCTACTAGATGTGAGAAAAACGAGGCACTTTGGAAGGAGGTACAGAACAACGATTCCCTAGCGTCTTCTAAAATTACCACCTCAAGTCACTTAGTGACTCACGCCAGATTATCCACAGAGATGAACACACGATTCCTTCTCCATTTTGTTTCTCCTTGTCCCCAAATATCCACATGTCACCAAGTGACATTGAAGAGGAGTGAACAGTTCTGTTGGTACCTGGTTCAGGACTTGAAAGATGTTTGCTATGGAGTTACTCTAGCCCAGTCAGTTATCCCTTTGATGTCCTGGGAAAAGGACAGGAGTTACTCGAAGTAACACATTCACATGTTCACACATTCACATGTTTAGTTACAATTTTGACTGGTGGCCAGCATTTTCCCAGACAACTGAAAGAAACTGTGTTTACCCCAGTGCAAATGGAACAATTTCTTTAAGAAAAAGGCACTTCTCTAGCCCCATGCTGCTCCCCTAACTTAAAGTCATGGGCACATTGCAAACACTAGAAGTAGACCATGTCTTGCATGACAAGAACTGCAGAAGTATTTCAAGTAAAAAATATTAGGTAATTTAATTTTGGGGCTACTACCAGCTCTCCTTACTGTTTTCACTATCTCCTGCCATTCAGTGACTACCATTGATTAAATTCTGCTTTCAAAGATAATTGAAAGGCAGAGCTGGGGATATTCCCTGTCCCTCCTCCTCCCTGCGACTCGCATTTCAATCTGTGTAGGCTGAGCAGCTCAGGGCCCCAGCAGCCATCCCCTGCTAATTACAAAACAGGCACTCATCTAGAGCCAGGGAAATAGAGAAGAGAAAGTTACTTCTCAAGCAGAAATGAAAACAAAAACTCACCCAGAGCCATAAAACAACCAAGCAAGGACAACTCCCCCCCCCCCCCCATCCTCACAACTGCCTTCCAAACACGGCAATGACCCAGCGAGGACAGCACGTGCCATGCCCCTTTGTCCATTGCTTCAGGTACCCATTCAGACATAAAAGGTCACGTAGGATGAGAAACTAAAGAAAATAACTAAAAAAGCTTAAAAAAAACCTTTTAAAACATTTACTTTGTCTAATCTTCAACAGAAAAGTGCAGTTCCAGATACTTTGGGTTAAATATTTAAGGGGCTTTTAAGTAAATAAGTTTTCATCCATCACTACAGCTAGAAGCAGCAGATTCTCTGAAATATTGAAATCGTTACAGAAGAAGGGTCACAGAAAGAATTAAAATCAGACAATACAAATCCTTCACAGGTGAGTTACTTTATCTAAGCAGCAAGCAGGAAAGAGTCAGCTATAGGAACAAAGCAGGTTCTGAGGTAGGTTATGCTTTGAATTCACTTCAGTAATATAATCAATACACATACTGCTACATCAAAACACAGAAGCTTTTTCTTGTTTTACCCAGTGTATTATAATATTAGTGATTTACTTTTAATCAGTTAACTGCATTCCATTCACCTGTTTACCAATAGCTCTATTAATCATCTAAATTGGTAGTAAATCTTATATTTCTTATTATTTTTTGCTGAACTACACCCACAGGCTTTGTTTTTGCCATTACTAGCAGGCAAAAAGCATTTACTAGCCTCAACCACAGAAGACAGAGCATCTACACAACTTCAAGGAGCACCTTTACAATTTTACCAAACAGGCTTTAGGGTGGATATTCCTGAGGTGTCACATTTTTTCTCCTACCCAGGAGAGAGGATCTTCAGGTGTGAGGAGTCTCAGAAATACGTTAATAATGGAACGGCCTTTCCAGTGCAAGGGCTAGTGTTTTGACCATTTCTGTTCCAAACTGGATTTGGAAAGTCAGAACAGTAGGACTTTGAACGAAAAGCAGTAGTACATTTCAGCTCCCGAAAGAGATCGTGTTGTGCTAACGTTAACTTGGGCAATTGCTGGAGTCCTGGCGAGGTCCTGAAGGTGCTGCAGATCTCCCACGATGCTGAAACTTATTCTGACCCGTCATGCTGCAGTTTAGCTATACATTTCTTTGGCTACAATTTTCACTGAAACCATTATCTTGAAGTGTTTACAGGTACATTTAATTGCTGTGATTTTCAGAGAGGAACCTATTTCAATTACATTTTAAATCAGACCTACTCAAAAAACAACAACAACAAGATGTACTTCTTCAAAAAAAATGCACAAACATGGTGTACTGAAAAGATTTCCAAAGTAGATGTCAATATACCCATATATTTTTCAAAAGGCTGAAATTTTTTAAATGCTGTCCCAGAAAACCTGCTGAAATGCGTATCTAAACCCAAAGAAACACTCCCACAGAGCCTGTATTTCCATAGACAGCATTTTCCCCTGCCCCTTTATGGCTATCACACATTTTTAAAAAAGGAATGATACATACAAGCATAAGACTTACCTCAATATCACAACACAATCTAATCTAACACAATTTAAGAACATATAAGAAAGAGGAAATATTCTTATAAGACAAACTACTCACTAAACACATTAGCAGAAATAGCTTAAGTATTTAATTTCCATGATTAATTCTCAAACACTAGAACTGTTACAAAAATATTTCTAAAAGGACGCTCTCCTTTTTACAGCTGATAGAAAAGGTAAAACAGAGATTCAACACATGTAATATTTGTGCTCTGTCACCTCTGCTTTAAAACTCAGATTTGTGTTGCTTAGTTTCGGCATTAGGTTGCTCCTCAGACACTTGCGCTCCTCAGCCGACCGCAAGCCGCCATAGTTCCACTTCCTCTACTACTTCCACTCTAACGTATGGTTTGTGAGACTCAGACACGCAAACACTGAATTCTGCCTAGAGAAGTGTGAACATCGTCTTCCTTCTTTATATGTGCAGACACATGGGCAAATCTGCATGTTTTCTTTATGCTGATAAAACAACAGCATTTTCTTTAGTGTTTTAAAACAAAATTCAGAATATTTCTAAAGTGAAAAGTATAATCAAAACTAAACTACCTGTAAATTAATAAAGTCTTTAAGTAACATATTAAAATCACCAAATTCAGAGACATATCAAAGTCTTCCCCTTGGGAAAGGCTACACAGGTGCTCCTCAGCAGGTGGAATCCCAACCTCCCTGTCTAACACCAGCCGCCTGCGAAACGCCCTCCCCTCCCCGCTTCCCTTAGCGGTTTGCTGGCTGCACGTGCCCTCCTCCTGGAGCGCTGGCGAGGCCCTCCCCTCGCGTTGGCTTTCAGCTTCCTAGAAACGGGAAAGGGTACGACCCTTGCCAAGTCTTCTCTGTGATGTAACAGGATTTCTTGCCATGAGAAGTTGGTATGACCAGGGTTAACCAAGAGATGGATGATGCGACAAAATACCATCAGGGCATGAAGCCATCTTTATCACAGAATTAATCTGATCCTTCTGAGTATGGACAGATTTAGTTGAAGTAGCCTGTATCAGACAAAATTTTAACGTGCAAGTACCCAGAATGTTTCTGATTTCTATTCTTTCTTTTGCAAGTCAGAGGGGGGAGAATAAGATACTGGGCCACAATTTCAAAAGTCTTAAGTTGAGGCAAGCATTTCAATTTATGCTGCTTTCTATTAACTACACTACATAGCATAACCTACACTCCAAATATTTAACTGGAGACAGATACTGTTTGCATATTTTTCTTGCCAAAAATTGATAAGATTTTAGATTAAATAGTTTAGAAAAGGAAGCTCACCAAAAAGACTCATGGGGAAAACAGAGTTTACAAGTGAGAAACATCCCATGCACGTATTTTTTCCTAGATTATAACTCAGATATCCTGAACAGACACCAATCTCTACTCTGCTATATGTCATGCAAATATTATGAAGACAGCCTCTGAGAGATCACTCTTCCTTATTAAAATGGCAAAAATTCACTCAGTTGATACAGGTGGTGTTTTCAGTGACGTGCACAATGCATATAAAGATGCCCCACCGGGCTTTTACCAAAGAACTTGGCAGCAGAGCGATCACGGCAGGCACATCCATGTTATCTTAATTAAAGAAACCATTTGTATAAATATTCATTTCTCTAGATCAAAATTCTCAGACAACTTGAGTCCAGTGAACCTGGATCTCACCTGAACCTATTCTAGCGACTAGTTCATGCAAGACAGCATGTGGACACGGGATGTTTCAGTCTACTGCAGTAAAGCAGTCCTGGCCTTGAGAAGAGCCGCAGCACTTTGTAGCGCAGCGCGGCGTGCCTGGGAGCAGCACGTTCACCCAGGAGCAGGAATTTAGGGAAGGGAGCTGGGATGAAGATCCCAGCTCCAAGCTTTTTGAAAGTGCATAGAAATGCCATAAGTGTTTTTGCAAGGAGAATCTCTTCAGGCATTTAATTTCAAAGAAAATATTGATATTTTTGTCAGCACTGGTTCAACAGTAAATACTTGTGCACATATTTTAAGTAATACTAGAGGCTTCAGATACTTCCTACTACAACTGTGAGCTGACCCATTTTCACACCTTTAAAACTAAACCTGCTTGGCAAAGAGGTAAAAATGTGTGCAGACATTCACCACAGTAAAGAAACAGAGCGACCCATAAGAAAATACAGGTACTCAAAGACAGCAGCGTGGGCTGGAAGGTACCACTGAGGGAAGAGTAACACCAGGCCATTAGCTAACACAGGTGTTGGGAAGGCAGCTTCAAAAGGACCATTGCATCCCCACGACCTCCCAGCACAAGCAACCGTGCAAATCATGTTGTGGGCTCTTGTGGGCTGCTTCACACCACACAACTCCTAAGTTGCTCAGTTCCCTGATAGAGCACTGATACATTTCTCTTTTCAAGGTGAAAAACACTATAAATTATAAATAGGCAACACAAGAGTTCAAAAATAACCTTTTGTGCTATATCACCTCAAGGACATTTGTATTGCACAAGCATGAAGTTTCTAGGCCAGGGTCCTGGGCAGCAATGGGACAAAAGAGCATCCTCCAAGGCTAGAAATCAGTTTGACTTCTTTGAGGTCAAAAGAAGTAGTCCATTGCTTTATGTTGGCTGTAGCTCTGACCCCAGAGGCTTTATTGACTTCCGCCACAGCATGCACCCCCTCCCCCCGTTTTCTTCCCGCAGCCCTTCTGTCGTCTCTTCTGTTCTATACGGACTTTTGAACTCACCTCAGCTCTGCACCCCCCCCCCCCCCCAAAATGATTCTTTAGCTACACTCAGGACTGCAGAAACCAGAAGGTTTTAAGAGTTCAGACAAAATACAACAGCTGGCTCGTCGGTACAACACTATCACAAACTAAACGGCAAACGAGAATCCTCCCAGCAGCAGAGTCCACTAGCGCCTACCCCCCAGAAGCCCTCCCAACCACCACAAGCGGGAGGACAGCCAGACAGGGAGAAGGGTACCAGGCTGACGTGCTGCAAGTGATGAACAGCAAGCATGACTGAAGCAGAGGTGAAACATATCCCAACATAAGACCCTCTGCTTCAGCCCCCAAAGCAGTTTTTGGTAACAGAAGCCAGAGGAAGCGTGACTGTGCCATGCTTGTTTAGCACCAGGACCTGGTGCAGACAGGATGGCAGTGACACCACCAAAACCACAGAACAACCAACTTGGGGCTGTTTCTTAGCTATCAACCTTTAGATAGAATTTTATCATATTAGCATCACAAGCAGCATCTGGTATACATGATGTCCAGGAAAGAGCTACCAGCAAGAACCTGAGCAAGGTTCAGCAGAACGGCCCCATTAAACATGGGGATTGCACTGGGAACTCTGCATGGAGAGGCACGGACACTGGTAATAAGCTGCACAAACTGGTGCAGGCTCCCGGCACCACTGAGCCGTACAGCCAGATGGAGTGCTGGACTGAGCTGACTGACACCGTGGGGACCCAAACATCCCCCAGCAATAATTCTCATTTCCTTTTCGCATTCAGGTTGCTGAGCTCTTCCTTCTGTGCACATCTATGAAGCAGCCCGGGAGTGTGGGCTTCAACTCTAATGACTTTCCTTGATCTTGACTCGTCAGCGACTAAAGCTGGACATCCATGATGCCCATGAAGCTTCTGCCACCGCTGTGGTAGAGCTCACAGCCCCGGCACACCAGGCCCCCAGCAGCTCGGCTAGAAAGCTGACAAGTAAGAGGCTGCCGTAGCACAGACTCTTCAATGCCTCGCTTGCACGGCTGTGTTTTTCTGGCAGTTATAATGGAAGGAACTGGTGCAGTGGGAACGCTCCTCCTGAGCAAGGAAAAACAACCAGCCCCGAACATGAACAACAGCTGTAATTTCTTAAGGACTGAATAAGTGCTCATATTAGCTGAGAAAAGGCTTATTTCTTGACACCTCATTTGGTGATGACTTATACTCTGCTTTCTCTCCTTGTAGCTTTGCATCTGTGCCCTGACAAAGTAAAAACAAATTTACAAAACAGGTTTTGTTTCAATTCTAATATTTTTTAAAAGGTATGTTAACGCGGGCAGTTTGGGGTGGGGTTTTTTGATTTTTTCCCGAGCAGCTCACAATGCAGGATGTTTGCAAGGATAATCATTAAGTTTTCATTTGACAGGCCAGAGGAGGTGAGTTATCCTAATGTACAAGACAGTCTTAATCATACCTCCCTACATAAAGCACACGTTTGTCAGTGTTTCAGTGAGATAAATAATACCTAGCATTTAATACTGCTTTTCATCGTCAAAGCACTTTAAAATATTAGTGATTAATTTCTGCCGTGAGGGAGACAGATAGCAGCGAAGTACCATCCTGTTTACAGCCAGGGAAACAGATTAAGCTGTGAATGAGCCTCACACCTTGGACATGCTGCACGATCCCACCAGGGCACTCACAAAAGGCAGAAGGGGCTGGCCTCCCCCCTGTTTTTTTTTTTTTTTTAAAGATTCTAGGAGGAAACACTGATAAAGGGGGTAGATGCACACTATGAATTAAACAACTTCACAAAAACCCGAAACCCAGATTATAGCTCAATCTCAAAAAATAATTTTAAGAAGTTCATGGATTCAGGAAAGCTACTTTTAAAAAAAGGCACACACCATTCCCTTCAGGTAGTTCTGTTCAAGAAGTTATCATTACGCTACAGGGGTTTGGTCATGATATGCACCAGTGTTTTTGTTAGCATTTTTTGCTTTCGTGAAGGAAAGCTACCACTTCAATGAGTATCAGAAGTGTCTGCAACCATTAAAAAGAGCAGCAAGTTATATAAAGCAGTTTAGTTTTTACTACAGCAGAAGCTGAGGATCTGAGGCGCATCGCCTCCTGCTCCGCGGTACTCCAAGCGCCCCCTCCCCAGGGAGGGCGGGCGCTGTGCTGGGACAGTTGTTCTGTTTGAACGCCCCGACACGGACGACACGAACTCCCGGGAGGCACACCAAACTAACGCCACTCGTGATTCAGAGGCCGGGAACAAGCTGAATGAAGCTACAAACCCATAAAAGACAGCTGTCATGTTTCCCTCTGCAGTCTGATGCTCTAGAATCAAAGCCACTAGAAACATCCTTATGCCAAAGAGGAGGTTCAGCTCCTCGGTGCCAGAGGTACAGCGTTTTAAACAGCTATTACAAGATAGCACTAAAGATAGCATTGTCAAATACTCATTCGGTCTTTCCGGCTGGCAATACCTACACCGATGGCATGTAGTATAAATAGGACATGATACTCGCACATGCAAGCCTCATGCAATTTAACCTGGTTAAAAGACAAAACCCATTACGCAGTTTTAGTTGGCAGGAAACTCTTGACTCACACTATCAGAGCAGAAATAAAGTATAATCTTTGAGACTACAGCTTATTTTGATCTTTTGATTATTCTGATGCTTCATTTATTCCCTTCAGTCTGCGGAGTCAGCAGCTTACACACAGTTTACTGAAGGGGTATTTTCTCATTTCCTAACCCTGGATACATTTAGACTGACACATTAGCCTTGAAAAGATTCGGTACAGAGATAATTAGCAGGCACATTTACAAAAAAAAAAGTTAAAAAACCTGATTTTGAATTTCATGATGCATTGCAACAATAACTAAAAAAGCTGACAGTTGAAGAGGCATTTTTCAAAAATGAACTTAAAAAATGCTTCTCAGACCTTCATCTATCAAAAGGTCTGAGAACTCAAAGTCATTGAAGTTTGGCACATAAGCTCATAAGGAAATGGCTATTTCATACCCCAATCGGAAGTATTAACAGTAAAAGCAATTTGCAAAGTAGTTCTTGAATTTTGCAATTTGAGAACAGACCAACAGTATTCCCTTGCTGGAGTTTTTCCTCATGTCAGCACAGCCCTACTTCAAGGGCAGCTTGTACAAAAGAGTTAACGCAGACATTCTGGGCAACAGCTATTGATTGATACAGTCTATTAACTGAGAAACTTTGCAGTTACCCGTGCAGACGCTATGGTGGGAGAGGGTTGGGAGCCCGCCACGCGGTGCGGGGCCGGCACGGGGCAGGTTTCCCCGCGTGCTGGGCCCAGGAGCTCGCCCCGCTCTCGCAGTCCTGCTCCCCCAGTGGCGTTTGATCCACATTTGGGCAAACAGGGTGGGTTGGCGGGACACTGCTTTTTCTAGCTTCTCCGCTCACAAATTCAGCAAGTTATTTCATCTTTACTGATTTATAAAACCACCCCAGAAGATGACAACCCTTCTCGGGGAACATCTTGAAGCAACGCACAACCAGAAAAATCGACACTGCAGTGGCCTGCTCCTACAAACATCACAGACTCGCATCCCTCTGAAGGATCTGCTCGTCATTTCAGCAAGAGCTGTGGCCTGGATGCTTTGAGCCCAGGTGATTTAATTGATCTGACAAAGTGCAGGACAAATGTTTCCCTATCACAAATTCCACAAGGAGTTAGTATCACCATTTATTTTTCTTCAACTATCTAATGTTTTATTTTGTTCCTTAAGCCAAACAGGGGGGGAAAAAAATACAAAGCAGTCATGCTGTAGTAATTGGACCCCCTCATTTTTAAAGAGCAGCAGTGGAAATAGTCGTAAAGCAGAAAAGCCCATTAAACTTCAACTAAATTCACAGGGGAAAGGGAATCTCTCTCTTTTCCTTTTTGCAAGGACAAGCCTATTATAAAGCTTGATCCTTGATCTCATTTCCATCCTTTAAAACCGCAAAATTGTTTGTAATACAAAAGGTGAAAAGGACTAAGACATTCAGCTTCAGTGAAGGAAAGAGCAATGCTGATCAAGGGCTACTCGCCAACAGGAGAAAGCATGGAAGGCGGTTGCTCAGCTCACTGCCTTTTCAGCCTACAGAGGCAATTTTCGGGTGGTCTTTTGCAACTTCAGTGCTCAGGAGTATTAGTCCCACAACTCACACAAAGCTTAAATGCTATGGTACTTTTCAAGACTGAATCTAAGTTTTACAGTTTGTGTTCCCCGCTCATTTTCAAAGTAAGGCTTCACATGAAAGGAGTCTCTCTACCAGCACTAATTCAGCCCCTAAGTACTAGAAATTGTTCCAGCAGGTGAATTCCAGGCACCAAGTCAGACCCGTTCTTTTTTTGTGAGATACCAGCAATTTCTCCTTAAACAGCTAATACAGGTTAAAGTGACCGTTCTGTCCCTTTCTCCCTGCTCCTTTTTCAACCCAGTAACAAGCATGCTTGCTCCTACCGGCACATCCCAGAAATGAATAGCTGTTAACACATGAACACCGAATTAAATCATTCTGCACTACTCCTTGTAGTGAACAGAGTAAGGTAACTCACAACTCTTTCAAATTTTCTTACCAAGCACTGCCTGCAAAGTAACCGAAACCCACCCCCCCTGAGGCTGTTCAGCGCAAGCCCACAGGCTCGAGGTCAGGAAGAGGGCCATGGCTCACGCCCTTGGAGACGTTCAGAAGACCTGATACACCATGCTCCTTCGTTCTGTGTTTAAGACAAGGGTGAAGCTCTCTTCTTCCATTTTTCTTCAATCTGCAAACACCACAGTTGACAATGTTTAAGTTTTAAAGTAAGGTGACTACAATTACAATGGATGGGGTGGGGGCATGGAAGAAAGAGCACGAGTTTTTCTGGGTCAATAAATCAATAAACAGAAAAAAAAAATTAAACCCTTGAAGCTTTTCACATGATGAAAAAATGTTTAAAAGTCAACTTTTACCAGGATTTTAGAGTCATGAAGAAAAAATAGTGGAATTTCAAACTAGCTGATAATCTCATTTCAAGAATTCATATTGGGATCAAAAAAGAAAATAATTTACCAAAACCTCTAAGTCTGGTTATTTAAGATTTGCTAAATTTACCAACATCTACTAAAACTTTTAATCCCTCCCCCCCAAAGGTACAATATTTGAGAAATATTACTTAGATATTTATTGTCCATATTAAGCCTTCCACCAAGCCTTAGCTGTGTAATAGAAATGCCACAGAAATACCGCGTGGTGTATACATGCAGCGTTTCACCAGAGAGCAGGCAGAACATGAGAAGGTTTTGTATAACATGGTGCTTTGCTCGAGAACAACTGTATCCAGCAACAGCGCAGTAACGGAAGGACCCTAGCCTGGATCTTTCAAAGGATGGAGCATTAAACAATGTGTTAGCTGAAGTCAAATCATATCACAGGGGAGGTTTTCTTTATTTCTTTTCCTCCTGCACTCCACATCCGTGCCTGTGGTGGAAAGGGTCAAGATGAGAGACTTATTTCAATACCTTCCTCCAAGGATTTCAATGAAAAATTCTTATATACACTCAAAAGGTTCTTTATACTTTTGTAAATGCTGTTGAAAAATGCTTCCTAGAAAATACTGGATTTTTTTTTTTTAAACTAAAAGACTGTTTGTTCTTAATTATGAAAAATATAACTCAAACTGCTTGATGAAGACCTAAGTTTAGTGAATATTTGAAGATAATACAGCAAAAGGCTGCACTTGGAGAAAAAACTTAAAGCTTTTGAAATAACATGAAACTAACCTGAAATCCAGCTAGTTACATGGATTTTTAGCTCTTAATCATGATTTTTTCCCCCTTTTAAATACTGAGCCAGTCCTGAGCACAGAACACCAGCTGTTGTAAACCAGAAAATATGGGAAGTGTTGCCAGAAGGATTCCCTAAATTCCCAGCTCAACCATTTTTGAGAGGAGGACTGGGGCAAGAAATACAGAAGGCCTGATCTTTTCTGTATGAACATAAAGAGGAAAGATTGTCCCTCAGGCCAAATATGAGCAATGCTGCTCTACGGCTGGTTTTGGTGGCCAACTCAGCCAAACTGGACCAGGCTTTTAAAACCCAGGAGGACAAAGCATTCCCTAACAAGTTTTCATAAGAAAACAGTCCTCCTTCCTCCACCAAAAGGTGAATAATTCATATTTGGAGAAAGACAACTGAAAGTGGGAAGACAGCAGGCTGCAAGGATGACCACTCATTTTAAGATCTTCAGCTCTCATTAGAGAGCATCAGAGCTGAAAGGAGACCCCTCAGGAAAAGGTCTTTCAACAGAAAGTGAAAAAAATACAGTCTTTAAAGGTGTTCCGAATTCTTCTGCCAATAAAGCTAAGGCAATTAAAACTTCAAGGCACCTGCAGTAGCCGATCACTTATTTGCAAGCAGGAAGTGCTAATGAGACGCAAAAAAAAAAAAAAAAAAAGCAGCCTGCAAAGGGGAACAACACGTTTTGTTTTGAATCCAGCCTACAGGCGAAAGACGTGCAGCTTCCACTTACAGAAGAACAGAGAAAGAAAAGTATGCAGTCTGTGCGGGGAGAAGGCAGCAGCCCTGCTGCGGTCGCCCTGTCCGGCCTCATTGGCTCCCGATGGCAAAAGGGCTGCAAAAGGCTGAGAAGCAGCAACCGCAGAGCAGCCCGCCGGCTCCGCAGCACCTCCACAGCAGCCCTGGCAGCAGTCAGTTCAAGGAAACGCTGCCCATAGAAGTTGCTCTTTAACCTATGGCAATGTTACATCTCTCGCCATAATTTACTGCGGGAAGGTTTTGCTGTTGAATGGCCGGACGCGGCCTCTCCTGGGCCCGCAGCCGCAGGTTGATGCGGGCAGGCTGGCAGAGCTGCAGCAGGGATCTGAAACACAAGATTGCTATTATTCATCCCGTTTCCACTCAAATGCCTCATTTTATATAACAGAGTTGAGTATATTTTGTTCCAGAAACTTCACTAAGATTTTTCACAGCAGCCATTCATAAACAGTTTTCTGTCATCTTCAGTCTTCTTACATAAGCAGGACTCTTTTGTCCTTGAACATAAGCCTTTACCTTTTACAAAATCATTTTAATTCTGATTGATACAAGAAGTAAGGGCTCAGCACTGATTTTTGCAGTCAGGTGCATTTTCCCTTCAGAGCATACCAGAAATGTGCAGTTTGCTGGGACTCGCAGCTATGCGCCTGTGTTGCGTAGGCAGGCTAAGTTCGGTTTTGAGACTTGGCAAATCTGAGCTTTATCCCGAGCATGACTGATGCCAGCTGTTAATACTGATTAGACTGGGCCAAAACAGTTCCAAGTGACTTCTCTAACTCCAACGGTATCAAAACACTTGAACAAACCTCAGTCTACAGCATCCAAAACCCGTCTCAACATTGAACTTGGAGAAAGAGTACACAGCTGCTGTAATACAGCTGCCCATACCCTTCCTTAGGGGATCAGAAATTGCCTCAGCGAAAGCAGGAGCATTCCTTCATCCCAGTGTTATGCAGGCCCAAACCATTCACATTTAGACAGGCAATCTGCATGCAAGTCTGCAGAATGCCTATCTAGCAGAGACTAAAGTGTAAGCTATCATCCAATTTAATGTAGTCACTCCAGGGTACGATAGCCCAACAAAAATTTCCTTTCACAAAAAACAGAATTCTGACTTGTTACATGGCCACTTCTCCATCGGAACGCTTCAACTTCAGGCACGACAGATTCTTGAATGGAGAGGGAGATAGCTGTTTAGTGCAGTGGCAGACAACATGAAAATATCATATATATATAATGTAGGATATACACAACCACATGCTTGTGAAGTTTCAACCACTTATATTTGTTTTTAATCAATGTGCTGCAATGGCAAGAATCCTTAAAGGATTAGTTTTTCCTTTGCTTGCCAGGGAGGGGGGAGCGGGTGAGGGTGTTGAGGGTCCTCCCTGCAATATTTCAATTTACTGCAAAGTAGTCCAGACTATAATAGATAGATAGATACACCTAAATATTGCTGGACAATAGCTAGACACACCTACAGTTACCATGTATTAAAAGAACAGTAACGAGACAGCTCAAATATCTGCATGCAACTAACGATAAAGTAAAAAAATGCTTCTCCTACCTTGCAGGAGTTTGATATTTAAATGGCTTTCTCCATCCTAAAATTACCCCACCCAACATTTAGTTTTTTATAGTCTAATCTAAGAAAGAGTCATAGTTTATGTTTCTGGGTTGTTTGCCCTATTTTTCCCACTGCAAAACTAGGGTTTCGGTGTATTAAGTTAGGACAACAGTGCGCAGAGGACTAAAGGAAGGTAGTAACACAGAAGGGCTACACAGCTCCAAAGCCCTGTGATGTTACACCATGCCCTCACAGCCCCAGAGCCATGCAAAATACTTTATAATCTCTGGGTCAACTTTTAACGGCATTCAGCACTGCAGATCCTATTCTTTAAGTTTGAACATTTATGACAGTAGGATTTATAATGCGCAGCTCTGCAATATCAAGGTTATTCATTCACCATAACAACAAATGTAGGTGCTATTTAACATCTGACAGTAGCAGCACACAACAATAAGAATTAAAGACAATTTCCATATTTAATCAAAGATCTAAGCACTATTTAGGCAGACAAGAAGGCACTGTTGCAAAAGGCCAAGAAGAGTGAATTTTCATCTCATCTGTGAAAGATAAAATCTTCAAAATGCAGGAATAGCTATATTTAATCCAAGAGACTTAGATCATTACTTGCGATTTCTAACTTCAATTTCTAAATATCACCCATTTATATAATTATGGGACATGACTTTTATGCATTCACACTAATTCAGCTACCCAGAAATAGAATTCAATTCTGTAGAGCAGAACCAACAAAAGTCATGTTATACTTAAACCCTAAATATAGGGCTTCCCCTGCCCACATGGGGCTACCAGCTGAATAAAACCTCAACCAGGGCATAACTGCTTTATGAACAAGTTTTACTTAGTAACTTTTTAGTCTTAACTATACAACAACTTTCATGGTTTTTTTTTCTATCGAAACAATTCCAAAGGCAATGCAAGGTTTCTCAGCACACTACTCCACACAATGGAGTTGTGCCCTTTTCTTGGTGTCGCTGGAAACGATACAGGAAATACTGGTTCCAACGTCTCTCTCGTCCTGGGGCTCTGAAGCATATTGAAGTTGCACGCCCAGAAACAACAAGATTTGCTGAAGACTACGTTCTCAGAAGAGTAACTGGAAGCTTAGAGCAGTTTCAATGTTACATTATTAAAATTTATGTTATAATGAGGTTAAGCCTAGATTAGATATATTTGTATTCTGTCCAACATTCAGCAGATCACCCAGTGCATTTCACTTTTGTCCTGTGGTGACAAAAGTCTGAAGCACTAATAGTATGTTTGAAATAGCTTTTTAAGAGTTTACTGCACTAACTATTCATGGAGAGGTGTCAATATTCAGTGGTTCATTTAGAAAAAAAATTCCACTGGTACCACTGTTTAACGTTACTGTGCTAATCTGCACCGGATATTTTTCTTCCTGCTTTAAATACACAGAACTATTTTCCTCCTAAAAATGTTTAAATGCGAAAGATAGAGCTGCAGTATCTTAAATGTTAATGCATAAATACAACCTGTTCTCCTCAAATATGTACTTAGGTTGTTTTGTAGACAATTTGATTTTTCCAAGAGAAAGCATCAGCTGAAAAGAACAAATATTTGAATCATATTCAGCCCGAAAAACCTCATGACTAGCAGAGCAAAAATGCTGTAATTTCAAGATCTGTGCTTTATAATAGTCATCTTCAGCAGAGAAGGGCAACCCTGCCACAAGCAGCAAGGATACAAACCCAGCAGTTACTGCAATCAACTTCTGCTCTGTTAGATCTTCGTAAGAGCCAGGAGATACTCGGGAGTCTCAGACACGGACCCGGACAGCTCTGAACAGAAGGGGGTAGAGCCGCAAGCGTGGGTTTAGTGCAAGAGGCAAAGGCACATGTGAGAACAGGTTTTAACTTCCCATTTGAATCAGAGCAGCTCCGCTCACGGCATCACACGGCGTAGGTAAAACCTTGCTCCCATCCTCTTTTACCTGCAATTCACACCCTACTATAGCGCAGCATTTCTGTAATGTGACAACTACCTTCCACAAAGCTCAGTCATTTTCCTTACACTCGTGTATTACAGCACCACTTACAACTTCCATTCATTAAGAAACAGGAATAAAGTACGGCAGTTTCCACTTCTACAGAGGCATTTATTAAGATACCTCAGAAACTCTTCTTACTACAGCCACAGTAATTGACTCTCCAAGCCTTAGTCTTGTGTAAATCTCAGATCACTGCTGCACTTTATGCATATGAAACTTTAATGCACTGAGGAAAGCATGCAGGGTTTAAGAAAAGCAAAGGCAATTTGTGCCTAGCTACAAACTGCAATAAAAATATCTTGAAAAACATTCTGTCTATCTTCAGGAGGTGAAAAATCACTCATACCACAGCAGTCAGCAGACTGCTTATGCATAATTTAAGAGCATCATCTCATTTCCACCAAGTCAATGAGAAATCTCCTACAAACTTTAGTGTCAGCTGAATCGTGCCACAGGGACTGAACTACACAACTCACAGGTCTTGTGCCAGCGCTTTGTACAAGATGAACTTTGCACGGCAAACTGAACTACTTGTTATTCTCCATCTTTGCTTTCCCCTCAAATAAAACGAAATATGAATTCAAAGCAAAAGTAGGAAAACAAGTACATCCAAGTCTTCTGTAGAGAAAACAAAATTCACTTACAAGGACTAAAGACGCATGTCTCGAGTGACTGAGGCGCTTTATGTTACAATGCAGCATGACTTCTGGAGGGCAGCACCAAGTTTTAGGAGGGCTGGGCAGAGGTCACCCGTGCAGGGATACTGCCCACCAGAGGACTTGGACAGCTTCTCCAGGGAACCTGACCAAAAGGCAGAGATGGTTATGACACCTAGATGACACTGGATACTTTGAGACTTTGCCTCATTTTCTTTTTTCCTTTTTGAATAAAAAATGAATTTGATCAGCAAGGGGAAAACTGAAGTCAGGATCCATTTTGTCACAGCTCCAATATTAATTTCTGGGAGGAAGAAGGGAGCAGAGGCATTTCTTGGCACTTAGCCTTACTGTGCCTGCCTTACTGTGCAGGGTCACAGCCCTTTTGCGAGATGCCAAGAGCCTGAAGAGCTGGTTAGGACCTAAACTGCTAAATACAACAGAAAGGTGGTGGGAAGGCACAGACTGTCCATACGGCACCGGAGGGTTCCCCTGCACAGAAGAGTGTGGTGCAGCCAGGGGCTGGCTCCTTCTGAAGGGCTCCAGTTTGACATGCACGCACAGACGAGCTCCCTTCCCAGGTCCTCCCAGCTGAGCACAGGTGTCACATTACGAGGTGCATCCTGATCTGGAGTAAACTGATGTGAAGCTTCTGTATCTGAACACATCAGTTTTTGCAGCTATCAGCTATTGATAATACAGCATGTGATATGGTACAAATTGGGTTTTGGAAAATTCCCTATTTAGGGCAGGAAGCTTTACAGTTTAAGTAGGGTTAAGGTTTTAGGGTTTTTTGTTTGCTTGTTTTGTTTTTTACTTTTTTCCCCATGAATCTTAATGATGAATTCCTTCATGTTTTCATGCTCTCTCCCCCTGCTATAAAGTGTTTGTCACAAAAAGAAATGACACTTTTTAACCTTTTTGTTGGCAGTTAACTAAGTTTGCTCACCCTTTATTTTAAGCTACTGCAGGAAAACAGTAAGGCAGATATTCTTTGCACAGCGGGACTCTATTCCCCTGCTACACCGACTGGAAACTCAGTGCTGCCTCTCGACTTTCTGATGTCTAGCTTGGCCTCTGTAGCATTTGCTGAGATTTGGCCAATTCTCCTACAGACTAGCTTTTCCTCTGCAGTTGACAGCGATCCCACATCTCACTTTGTACAAACACTCAGCAGTGCTTTAAAAATGCCGTCAAAAACCACATGCAATATCTCACATATTAATCTATGTATTTTTCATTAAATTAACAGATTAAAGTGGAAGACTAAACTCTTCTGCCTAATATCAGTTACAAACCTTGACTTTTCAACACATGAAATCTTACGCTATACAACCAATTAGCTATATACTTCTGTTTCCAGAACCAGCAGCAAAATCTTTCCTACCATCTTTCAGCCTTTGAATAAAGTATTATAGTCTTACAAATCTGACTACAGACATAGATATGACGTGTACCTTCACTGCCATACAATGCTTTTGAAAGCAAGTTTCTATCAAGTATACTAGTAATATGAGGATCTTTCACACCACATAAAAAAAGGAAGTGTATATCAGCCTTACACCTATGTATGCTCAGGAAAAGCATGCATCAGGTTGGCAGACTGCAGCTTTGTGCTGTAGCGCATAACCCATCACAGCCAGCACTGTTCATCTCCGAAAGCTGACACTAAGTCTCTTCTTCCAAACCATTATCAGCTTCTCCATATTGTAAAGCCAGTACCAGTGCTCTCCTACCATTTCTCTGCAAAGACTTAGTGCAATAAAGGGAGGCCTAACTTGCACGCAGCAAGACTACATGGAAAGTAAATAGGGAGTAGTTAATATCATGCTGTAAATTCACCATGAGTTTACTGCACGCTTTCTAAACACTCCCGTAAAAAGCAGAGGTACGTGGAGCACTGCCTGTGCCGGAATCCAGCCTCTTGGCTAAACCGTTCTTGCGTTCTCCGAGCCAGACCAGCAAAGCCACGTTAGAGCTGCTCTGAACTGCGCAGCCTGATCCAGACAGTGCAGTTCTGAACCACTTCTATTCGGTACAACCAGTTAAAAACAACACTTCAGAAGTGACCCGTCTGCTCTGCATCACAAAGACAAATCAAAAACACAGCTCAAAGAAGGATTTAGGCCTTTTTGGACTGGAGCGCTGAGATACAAGAGAGAAGCACGTTGCTTATTTTTAATGTGGGTTTCACATGAATGACCCTTACTGTTAAACCTAGTGGTACTAAAACTGGCAACTACATGGTCTCAGAACTGGAACTTCAAAATTTGGCAAGGAAGATTTAAGGAAGAACAGGCACCTTGACTCCTTATCTATTTTTAAATTCTTTACCTTTTCCAGGATAGCTCAAATAGGGTGCATCTCCAGCCATGCAGTTTACTAGCAGGTATCGAAGGGCTAGAACTGTATTGTAGAGGACAATTTGTAGCATTCTTGTGGGAAGGACTAAATGGAAGAACAGGCCTTACCTGTCACCTGAATCACCATCTTTAGACAGCAGAGAACTGAAAAATGACAAAAAAGTTCAACTGAACAGCAGAATCACACGGCTGGGTAAAAGATACTCACTGGTTTTAGATGCAGTCTTTTTTTTTTGGCTAGAGATGCCTTTCGGCTGCTAAGTGCCATTCTTTCCAAATTTTAACTTTATTACCCTAGTCTCCTTCTTCCTACCTCTGAAGAACACAGGCACTAAAACCAAAGTCATCAAAAGTTGCTCACCAGGACTAAATACATGGGCCTTAAGTTGTATGCATTTTTATATATGCACACCCTTTCCTCCTGCATTATTTAATACTAGGAAAAACTATTTAATGCCTGCCCTGAGCCAGGATTAACCAAGACTTTCATTCCCTGCTTTGCTGCTCTATTATTTGAGGGTAGCAAGTCCCACCAGTTTTCTGTAAGCACCACGTCAGTCACCAAGTCAAAGCTCCTCCTGCTTCCTGCCACCCTGCTCATAGCTCAAGCACAGGCAGCAGGGGAGCTTCCAGCTCTTCCACTTTATAGTGGCTCTTTTTACAAGAGAAATCAATTTATAAGTGGCCAGTGAGGCACTCAGGGAAAGAACAGAACTTATCATAGCTCTTCGCTGGGGTAGTTCAAAAAGTGCACAGTTGGCACGTGTAGGAAGGGAAGCCTTTGCTCAGCGCGCTGCAGTTCCCGGCTGCTAAGGGCATACCCGCCAGGCGCAGGGCGAGGGCAAGGCAGGTTCGGTGGTTTAATTTCGAGGTCGCAGACATCTTCTGCCAGGAGCATCCTTCACTCATTCCTCTCCCTTTCCCCTGCAATAGCATTTATGGTGTAAAGCCAGTATGTTTACAAAGACATTACTAGCTTGTTGCTTGGGTATTTAAGACACCTGGCACATCAGTGTACACAAGCATTTTTTTCTTCCTTCTCCTGCCAGAATCACAGCTCTAATCCAGAACCAAACAAACGCCTTATGGCTTGGCTTAGAGAAACCAGCTCTTCCTAAGGCAAGGCATGGAAAGATCAACCCCCCCAGCTGGCTCAGCAAGGCTCAGGACTACTGTGCATGAAGGCTGGTCTGAGTCTCCCTCTGTTTTGTAACTTCTAGGATTTATGAAGGAAAGGGACTGTTAAGATGGAAACACCACAAAAACAAAAGCAGTATTTCTGGCCAATCCTTCAGAAAGCAGGAACTCAAAATTCCAGGAACCATCTGACCAACTTAAAATTGACCAAGTTTAAAAAAGTGAAAAAAATAAAATTGCTTTTTCAGTGTCTCTTCATTGTTTTGGCACTCTGGGGGACAGGGCCCTTCTTAAATCTGCATGTGGTCACTCACTTTCCCAGCTAAGTCTACATAAAACCAAATGCAAGTGTTTTCATGACTGAAAGCTGTCTTCCCTTCCGTTGCCCTCCCTGACATGAGGCTGCAACTGCAATAACCTATCCCTCTTCTATTACTTGCTGCTTCCCTCCCGCCCAGTTGAAGTCCTGTTCACTGCCTCTGTCCCACCCTTTCTTACCCTTTCCACTTGCTCTCCTGCCTCCGACCTTCCCTTGATCCCCAAAACATCCTTCCGAGATCTCTGCTGCCCCAGGTCCCTACGGCTACCTACCTACCTTTCACATTTTGGCCTCCGGATGCACCAACTGTTCACTGTAAGCTATTTTTCCCCTCCCAGGAACTTAGGTAGCTGCCATCTAAGGACCACTTGAACCCACCTAAACTGGGTATAAAAGGAAAGCAAAGTACATCGTTAACAAGGGCAAGGCTTATTTTCTTGCACTTCCTAGAGGGAAAGGAAATTTATCTTAACTAAAGACAGCTTGTGACTATAGCCCTATGGAGAAGAATTGGAAATTGCATCCATGTTATGGAGAAAATTACTTCTTGAAGGTGATTTCTTAGACACACTGAAGATTCAGGTGTGTGCCACATTTTGTACTGGTATATATCTGTTTGTAACATTCATGCAAACCATGTCAAAAGTGTTTACCTTGAAGATAAGTTTCCATTGCTTGAAAATACGCTTAAAACAAAAGCTACAGAAAAAAATTGAGAGGTCACTGAAATCAACTGAAATCATTTGACTTGTGTATTATTTTTCTTGCATAAATTCTGGCATATTTGCATTTTCCTGATTTAATTTCACTAAGCTACAGTAAATTCATTTCAGAATGCAGCTTTTCCTATGGAATTATAGCTGTCCTTCCACTTCAAAAATATCCCAGAATGTAATTTAAAACATCATTAATAGCATTTTACTAATACTGAAACTCCTGATAACATTAAGTTATTAAATTTCCATTACTCTATTTACCAGCTGTTTTGTATTCTGATTCGCTATCTATCTGTTGTATTTTCTGCATACAGCACAGCAACTTTTGTGCATTTCATATAAGCTGTTCAGCTTCAGTATTAAGAAGAGGATTTTTTGGCAAGAGAAAGCTGTTACTCCCCCCTTCACCACTGATATTCCCATCAGTAGACTTAAGGAAAAGCAACTTGAGACAAAGACTGTGACCTTTATGAATTTTTGAGAGGGGGGAATCACCCCTCATACTTGGCTATTACAGTTCTAGTAACACATCAGTATGTTAAACAAGAATCTAAAGCACTGAAATAATTTGTTCCTGTTAATTCATTTAGGACAGAGAACAGATCTTTGCTAAATGTCGCCACCTGCACATCACCTACGCTGGCATCTTACTATCACGTGCATGGGCTTAAAGCTCTACTTCCAGGGCTACAAGGGTAATTCACTTTGCTTTTCAGAAAAGGCAACAAAGCACTAGCTAACACCACAGCACTGACACAAAGTGACACTTTAAAAATCCATCTAACATATTTCAACTTTGGTATTGGTGCTTTCCACCATTTTTGCGAAGAGGCTCAGATTGAAAAATCAAACCATGAATTCCCAGCAGGAAATATTCTGTTTTGACATTTTTAGAATGTCTTTTTCAAAGGCTGCAGGACACTATTTTTTGCAAGCAGTAGCTTGCACACATGCCAAGTTTAACTAGGTATTTTATCAAGGAAGATCTAAATAGGTTTTCCCCTCCTAAAGACAATTATATAAAAGAACACCAACTAGAAGCATTTCTCTTGCCAACTTAAGACAGTTCCTCTGGATTTTAAGACAAGACAACTTATTTGCAAAGAAGCCCCTGTTAACTAAAGCCAGTGCTATATACTTTCACTAGAGAGAATTGATTTAACAAGCAGCACAAGCAATACTAGTGGAAATTTATCCCAGGTTACCTCAAGTCCTCCATCTCCCACAGCCCGCTGCTTCTGGGAGCACCTTGGCCCCCAGCTCCGGTTCCCGGCAGCACACGCTTCCATGCAGGTTTTCTGAGAGTGACCCCGCCACGGTCAGACTGCCTGCAAAAAGCCCTTACGTAACAAGGATTTCTCAGCGAGCCATAGCGAGCTCTTTTTGGTAAAAATTGTCTATAAACATCTTAAATGCAGCTGTGAGCTTCAGGAAATAGTTTATTAGCAAGTAATGTGCATTTTAGTGATTGCTGAACATTAAGTGGTTAAGGTTTGGAACAAACGTTAAGTATCTTTCGACTGCCAGTTTCACAATTCACTATTATTTATTAGGATCTATTACATAAAATGAAGTATTTATGCAGAAACAGGCACAGATTCAAGTGTTCGAAAAAATTCTTCTTTCTGAGAGATGGAGGGCCAGCATTGCTTCATTATTCATCAGAAGGTGTTGACAGGACATGTTTTGTGTTGTTTGATCAGGGTTTGTTGAGCAGTAGGTTTTCTAAAAATATTCCCCGTTCTGTTTATCAGGAACTTGATTCTATTTTTTCCTTTGCATAAACCAATTGCATGGCAAGCTACAACACAAGCAATCAGCCAGTGCCGTAAATATGCCAACAAATAATACAAAGCATAGAGCAATCACATTTCATTCATCTAAGCTGTAGAAATACCACAACCTTAAATAGGGCAAAGAAACTTGATTCAAACAATACTTATCTAGAAAAAGGATAAAGCAACATCAAAAGAAGGGGGGGGGGGAAGCTACCTGTGCCCCACAGCGAAAGAGAGAACCCCAAAGGGGACAAGAGGGCACAGCCAGAATACACTCTCTTAAAGCTATGATTATATTACTCAATAGACTTTGTAATATGACCATATTGTAAACTATGACAAGCATCTTTTCAGATAACATTTTGAAAACATGAATTGTCACACACACAAAAAAACCAAACCACACACACAGAGAACCCACAGTAATTTACACAAGTACTTTAAACCCAAGCAGGAAAGCTGATCTGAGCTAGCATTACCTGCATTACTACAGCACTTTGAAATGCCAATTAGTGATCAGTATAATTTCCAGTGTTAGGAACAGAAGTAACTTAGACTGTGGGCAGAACAGAGTTTTGTCTACCAGTAGTCCTGAAGTTAAATAGCATCTTTGAGACTGTTTCTAAAATCCTTCAGGCAATGGAGCTTTCCTTCCTAATCACTGTCAAAACAATGCAATGTAACTATTGTCACATGTTCCAGAAAAACTTACAGCAAGCAGCCAAAGTACCTCCAAGAACCAACTGTAACAAAATCCAGTTCACAAAGCTGGACTCTCAAAACAGCCTTGTTTTTTAAAAATCAAATCAAAAGAAAGAGGGCCTTTAAAATGCAGAGAAAGGGCCAGTCAAGTAATATTTTCAGCCTGTCTACCCAGATGTCTGGCAACTGCCGGCAGAAAAAGATGCATGCACAAACAGAAGAGGGCCGGGAAGCTCCTGTCCAAGACGCGGCAAGCAGGGTTAGAAGAAAAGTGTTCTAAACATCTACTGCAGTTTTATAAAAGAAAACAAGTACAGTTAAACATAACTATTTCCCAACTAAAACTGTAGACTTGCATATTTCTATATGATGATCCTAGATTTTTTAGGGTTCCCAAGAAAGCCAGTGCCGTTCCCTCCCTTCTGCAGGCTGAGGCCAGGCCCCGTTGGCTTGCAGGGGGGACCCAGGGCAGGGCCGGGCCTGCAGCTCGCAGGTGTCACCGCAGCCATCCGGGCTGGGGACTGCAGGGACAGAGACACCGCGAAGGTGCTCGCTTTTGACTTCTGTTTACAGCTAGTGAGCAATCAAGGACAGACATAAAAAGAGTAAGGTACTTCAAAGAAATAAATTTTGGCTTTTTACCTCTAAATGGGTAAGGCAATTTCTGTAGTTATTTATAGGCCGGTTTAAATGAGTAAGTCACAATGAATGAATTCTTGCTGCCTCGCAGCATTATGTGCATTTTAAGAGGTATAGAACAGCCATTACGGAACTATAAAAAGCAGCAATGGCAACTGCGCTGTGTTTATCTTGTCACTTGACACATCAAAATACCCACTTAGTGTCAGCATAACAGAAAGGGGTCTACGAAAGCAGAAGCTTGCACCACGTTAGGAATGCTTGCCCTCATTTCAATGACAGGTCTTACCAATAAAAGAGATTAATTACATGCTATTTTTCAGTGTTTATGAAACTGCAGACCAATAGTCATGTAATTAGAAGAAAGGCTAGATATGCAAGGTTGACTTAAGAGGCAGTTTAGTAAATATTTGGAGACAGACTAGTTTTACTAGGTGGCAAGACTGCTGCATGCAATAAACAATCAACACCATAAATTCACACCATAAACAATTATTCTGCGAGCAGCTCGTATTTGGTCAAGACCCTAGAGGGATATGCTTTAGAAAGGAGCTCCTAAAGAGCAACAACAATTTCATTTTTCACATCATATCCACTTTCATTAACCTCACAAAGGAGATTATTTATTCATTACAAAGATATTAAAATACTCTAAGCCTTCTCTTATCGCAAGGTATTTGTCATTATTTTGTAGAGAAAATTGCATTTAAAAAGCTATTTGAAGTCACTGCCACTTCTTTTTAATTACGGTTTGCAATTGATTGGTTCCTTTGCACGTCCCAGTCTCTATTCACAGAGGTACTGCAGCACTTCGTGATGTTCCAGTAGCAGAGAGCTGTCAAACTGACTGATCTCGCTAGTCAGAGTCCCCCGTTTCTTCCTAGCAGCACTCCCTGGTATCTGAACACTCCCCGGCCGTCACACCCCATAACCGAAACCACCTATTTTATTTGGGGATTTGACCAGAGTCCCACTTTCCTCAAAACCAAATGAAAAAGGCAGCTAAAATTCATCCTAGCACACTGTCCTGTTTGGCTGCAATCGCCCCTGAGCACTGCCAGGACACTGCACATACTCGCGACCATCCCATCTATGAGTTTTGGCAATGGGGGTGGTAAATCATCAGGAATAAGAACAGCCATCAGCTAGAGCTCCCTCACAGACTACCCTCCGCAGAAGTCCTTTGCTCTTCAGCAGTGCTTTGAACAGGTTTGTTTCATTCGTTCCAATGATCCTGGTCAGCATCCTGCCTCCAGCACCCGCCTACGGAGCCGCCATCGGTTCTGATCCGAGTCTTCCTTCAAGAAGGGGACACTCTGCTCCTCCCCTCCGTGTGCAGGGCACACAGACCGACTTTCCCCAGGAAATTTCTCCTTGCCAGAAGAACGAAAACGTGCAGCAAGCATCCTGGATTAAGTAGCAGAAATGACTATTTGAATATTTGTCTATGTTTGCCTTTCACTACAGATTTACTTTGTGGCTGAGCCACCTCATTTACTGTGCTGCAACTCCATCAGTCTCTGATTCTGTTATTACTCCCTGTTATTGAGGGGCAGCTCCGTTTATCTAACTGAAGGTATTGCCAATTTAAATTAATACGTGGTAGCAGCAAGCCATTCTCTGAATTTTAAATTACATTTCTCCTTGAATGTCTTTAAAATAAAAACAAACAAGCTACACTACCTTAAAATTTTTCTACTTGAGAAGAAGAGCTGGCTGAGCACACCAAAGCTATCTTACACTGCTGGGACTCAAAATTAATCATTTAAGTCTATGCAACTTCAGTAAAAATGGGTCAGATCCCATTACTTCCCCCTGTGCAGGCACTGAGTGCCACTTTCAAAGAATCCAATTACTTTTGTAGGCTACTATCAAAAATTAATGTTTTCTCCCCATTTCTGTTTCAAATGTCCTCTTACATCCCATCCCCTCAACATCCACCAAGTCACATTACACACATCTTGTCTCAGGCTCCTCTTTCTGCCAATTCCCTGGAAAAGCTTAGTATTATCCTCACCCAAGTTTAAGGCTGTCTTGGCACTAACCTTCCTCTCTCCTAATCTAATCTAATCTCTTATCTCCTATCTTGACTTTTCATTAGCTCCTGCTTTGCCCCCTTCTCCACTGACTCGCACTGCACACTCCTTCAGTGACCTTCTGAACAGATGCGGACGTTTCACAGCCAATGCATTTTCCCCCCCTGCAGCTCTCTGTACCACAGCCGGCCTTGACTGCCTGTGCTCCCACGTTTTAGCCACTGCCTCCCCAGGAGAGAGCTGCTCCAGGCGGGCCGGGGTCAAGCTGCTCCCCATGAGCTGCAGCACTCAGACATTTCAGGGGCTGCCAGGGGCTGGTGGCCGAGGGGAAAGAAGCAGACTCCAAACAAGATTCCCTGCTACCAGGCACATGGAAACACCAGGCAGACCCCTGCCCCCCACCCGTGCAGGGCTTTGCACACAGAACAGTTAAGCTACTTTATACTTAGTCTATTTACCTAAGCTTATTTTCTTCTGTAAAATTTGTAATTCAGTATTAGAATTTTTGAACTTCTTTCTAGTATTTCATTATGATTTATCAGAAGGCATTTCCCCTCCAACTATCAGTGATTAAAAAAATTCAGTTCTCTCCCACTTCTGTAACCCTTCCTGGCTGTATATATTAAGCGTAAGTATGGCAGACTTTGCAGGGAATAAATACCACCACCACCTATTATTTCATGTTTCAGATTTTTTAAGTCCTTTGCAAGTTTCCATTATAAGCTATAAAGAATAACTATTTTTTTTTAAATACATCTTGAAATCCATCACAGTGAAGTTACCTCCATCTTTCCAGAAGACACCCTCTCCACTGTTTTCACCAGTCAAGCCCGTTACCTTGCACAAAGAGAAGGTAAGCATCCTGCACTTCGGCCACTCCTCACAGGAAGGGCCACAGAAGGCACAAGCAGGGAAAGCGCAGTCAGTCTTGAGCAGACCCTTCCCTCCCACAGCAGCCTCCCAAAGCCTGCAGGTTCTCAGCTCGCGTGGCTCTGGCAGTGGCAGTACAGAGGTTTATGTGAAGTAACATTGCCACTGTGCAATGCAAACAAGGAAGAAATGTTCCACCAAATATATAGCTCACAGTACTAATAACTGGGTCGGCTGAGGAATTCCTGCGAAAGGCAAGACGAGGTTATGTTCTCTGGCCTTCAGCGCCAGCACACAGCAGTCCAGCGCGCTGCAGCGCAGACAGGCGACCACAGCCTCCAGTGGGGACGACGCTGCCTGAGGAGCAGCATCCCGCTTGCCCTAGGGGAGGGAGCAAGAACATGTAGTCTGACCTGTTCCCAGTTCACACCCGGGATGCCTTTGGACTACTTGCGTTGTAAGGATAGGGAAAGTTTTCAGGAACCCTAGTGAACGTTTCACTAGGCTTACCAAAATTTACCCTGTGGTATTCAGTGTGAACAAGTTTACGCGGAAGATACATGATATGATCTTGTTGATCAAGACCTCTCAATGCCACATTTATCACTTTTTGTAAGATTGCTTTCATCTAAGCACTTTCTGACTTCTCACTGTGTACTTGTACTGTTTCATGTTCTACTTCTTATTCCTTATTTTAAATGTCGGTAGCTTTCATTATAGATGCCAAGCTAACAGAAAATTAATATCCTGTGTCAAGCTTATCTTCAAGTATTAGTGGAGAAGTAAAATAACTGATCTGGATACACAGTCTTAAATTTATATTCATTTAACACACACACACACAAAAACACTCACCTTGTCTTCATAATTCACAATATTTCCTATTTTGTACAATTAGCTTTTCTGCTTAGTAAGGCACTTGACCACTTCAATTCACCACCTGGCTGCTTAAATTCGGTCCCAGCCAAGCCAGAAACACTTACAGCATAGGCCCCCAGCTCAGGATAGCTGTGGCACTTCACAGCAGAACAAATCCTTCTAGAAGGTATTAGTAGTTCCCCGTGTGAATTCACCTACGAGCCTGGGGGCAAAGCAAAGCTGGAGCGCGTAAGGAATTCTTGCCCCTTTTCCCGTTCTAGTGCAAGTATTGAACGTCTTGTGCCCCTGGCCTTAATACTACTTCTACCACCTCTTTTTTAATCTTAGACTTCCAACACCATGGTATCTGACCTACCAAGCCACAGAAGACATGCAAAAGTAGTTTTAGATTGTACAGATATCTGTTGATGTGATTCAATTATTTTGACGCAGAGGGGGGAGGCAGGAGGGGGGAAAGTAATCAACTACTGCTTCAAAATCTCTTCCCTAGGAAAAAGTTTAACCTCCAAAACACTTCTGTTTTCATTACCTGATATTCCAAAAAGGTAAATCCATACTATACCATCTTTCAAAATAGCAAACTCAATCTGGATTCATAGCAAGAGTTCATTTAAGGGTCAGCTAAGCACACATTATGTTTTACAGTAGGAAGGCAATGTGCATCAGCTCCAACTGTTACAAAGCAATTGACAGGTAATAGCTACAACTCATAATTTAAGCTCAAAAACAAATATCTTACCATCCAAAAAAGTGAGCATAAATGACAAATTTACATTCTACAATGAGAATTATTTACAGCTGCATGAAACTTGCACAGCTTTATTACAGGTGTTTGCCTATGCAGGATAGTTCTCCTACTTCCACCCCACAGCAAAACAAAGACGCTCAAGTCAGGGAGAGCTAACGGCATCTGGGGAATCTACAGCGGGAAGAATGGACCTGCAAATACTCCACAGAGATCAGTGCAGGCTGTCCATTTGCTTGGTTCTTAGGTTTAAGATGAAATTCTCCACTCACATACTACTTTTCACTACTGTTACTGTTAGGGGAGAGTATGACAAAAAGTAGCCTAGGTTTTAACCTATGGATTTCAGAACAAAAGTTAACACCTCTTGCAGGCTGGGTTAAGGGCACTTAGATTTTTCACTTGAATCAATTTAATAAGCTAAAAATTCTCACTTGTAACAGTAACTGAGAACAGCCAAGCTTTAAGATCCACATCTACCTTTCTGAATAAAGAACTATGAATTCACTTGTCTACAGAAAAGCCTTACTGCAGCTTTACATCCCTCTTCTATGGCCAGTTCTCCACTGGCTGGGGCCTAGTAGCCTCCTACGTTCTTCCAAAGAGGAGATACCAATTTTGCCACTAGCCAAGCACCAAAACAAACAAAACCACCAAAAGCCACCCAAAAAACAAAGCTAGATTCCATTATTTTCTTATCAAACCATTTGTCTTGCCCTATTTTGGTCAGGGAACAGCAGCAGGACCTCTGGCCTTGAAGTGATAATGAAGACGCTCATTACTGAATCGTACATTAAATGCCCTCCACAGAAGCCTCAGACTGGTAGTGACTTAGGTTACACACACTTTTAACAGAATGAAAGGCCAACTGCTGTTCATTGTTGCTCAGTAGATGTAGGAGCTTTTTTTTTTTTTTTTTTTTTTTTTTTTTTTTTTTTTTAAATTGAGGAGGTTTATACCACCCAACATTACATGTTTTTTTTGACACTATAGTTTCAATGATCTTGTACTTGCAGCAAGATACAAAGCTAAACAACTACTTATGAGCATCAAGAACAGTGTTCAAGACTCATTAGCACTTAAACTCATATAGAGTATATATGCATTTAAGTGCTAGTGAATATATTCTATTCACACATAGAACATATAGGCATTCAAGAATTGATACTCATCAAGGAAGTTTTGGAGAATAGTACTGTACCTATGACATTAAGTATATGGAGGGTAGTACTGTGCGTATGACATTAAGTATGTCTATGAGCAATCTGTCTGTCCAGTTACCTACTGGATCTCCCTAAAATGTAGCTAGAGTGAGCTGAAGTGAGGAGTCATCCTTGAAGCTTCCCTCTGGCTTCTTCAGCTTTTCTCACTTAGGATGTGTTCATACTACTTGCTTGCTACAAAAATAATTCAGATAAAGGGAAGGAAAAATCTGGTAAAATCCCATTTTTCCCCTACACAGTTCCAGAAGCACACACTCCTGTTGGTACCCAGTATGGAGTTCTAACAGGATGTTAACAGACTATTCTTTTAAGAGTGATTAAGGTTTGTCAAATAATATGTATTTAAATGCCTTACGTGAATTTCTTTAGAAGTAATTCAGTATGTTTTATTGACACATATACTAAAATGACTCTGACTGAATTGCTTCTATACAGAAAATTAGCATTCTTAAAGACATCTGAGTCCTTTAAGCACACAAGTCATCACATGTATTTAATGTTGTTATAGAGCACAACTACTTCTCACAGGCCCTTTTGGATCCATATTTACATAAATGCATTCAAAATTTCATATTCTTTTAAGTTCAGTTTAAATCCTGACTATTTAACACTCAGATCAGTATAATACGCTATATCAATGGGAAACGTGCATGTTATTGGAACAATATCGGAAGAACTCAAAGTTCCCACACAACTGAAGATTGGTTTGGTCTTGAAGTTGTGGAAACCATATATTCTATAAACAGAAGCTTAATGTGACCAAGATTTACTTTAGAGTTGTTTAGGAAAATACGTAGTTATCATCAAGTGTATGCTAGGAGGGAACAACAGCACAAGCTGTTATGCAAACCCCTTAGAACACGAAACAGTGTAGACTCAGTGCAGATCCTGAGAGCATTTAAGCTTTCTGTTTCATGCTATCAAAATGGCATTGCTTTCTTATGTCTTCCCAAAATTTGTCTACTGCTTCTTTTCAAGAAGACTGCTGTTAAAGAAACAGACTTAAACAGCAGATGCATTATATTCATAGTGTCGAGGCACTGCAATCACTGCACGTCACAAGAAAGAAGGTACGTTTTGTATCCTGAGGCACTAACAAATGACTCTCACCTGCTGAAGCAAAGACTTGAAAGGACCATCTCCCACCCATTCGGTTTTTAAAGACTGCAATAAATGGATTGCAATAAAATAAGGGTCTTACAGCAAGAGCAAGAGGAGAGAGAAGACTCATCACTTTAGGGCTAGAGCTACATCCTAGGCAGAATCAGCTGGTTAAACAAGGGATTGAACAAAAAGCACCTCCTCCTCTCTCTGTAGACCCTTTTATCATCTCCAAACAGCACACAGCAGTGAGCACTTCCAGAGTCAGAGCTACTTCACTGCCCATAAGTCTACAGTCCCTGTGCCAGCATCCCCTCAGCTCCGCTAGCATGCACAGGTGTCACGAAGCTGCTACAGAGCTCATAGCGCTGCGGAAGAACGGTTCCCTGAACAGACATGCATCTTCAAATTCCTTTTCCTGGGAACACAAATAATGATGCAGAGGGACAAGATTAACATTAAAACCACCTTTAAAATATATGCTTATAAAAATTACAACCAGGAGTGAGCAGGTCACCCTTAAAGAATCCCTAGTCAAACCATTCCTCTGCAAAAGGAAGAGCAGACATGCTTAACTCTCCACACTCGATCCATTTTGCACTTTGGTTTGATCGGCAATCATGCCAACAGTTGCAGACATCAGTTATGCAGTCTGAGCTTGCACCCATCTGTCAAACATGCTATACTACCAGAGTGCCAACTTAGCACCTGCACAGCCTGTCACAACTGCATTTTTACCCCCTTAAAATTGCAGACTCATTTGTTCTTATTGCTAGCAAATGGCCTAAAAAATTCCAAACGGCTTTTTCAGGAGTGAAAGCACTTCAGGTTTTTTTTTTCGCACTTCCATTCAGCTAGCCAAATGAATCTCTCGCCAACTCAATGTAGTAATTGGCACATGGGCTATGACCATTTCCTGAGTGCCAGTTTTAATCCTAGATTTTTTTAAGCAGGGCTCAATTGCTGCAGGAAAAAAAAGGGTTATGTCTCTATCTTAAATGGTCTCATGATTTTGCTACAGGATCTCTCTCTCTCTCTCTTTTTTTTTTTTTTTTTTTAAATAGAAGTAATCTACCTTCCAACCCAGTAACTGGATGTCTTCACAGGAATATTATTCTTAAAGTTTCTTTAACAGTTTTTGTATTACTATTAGTCACATCCTGGAGCCAAATATTAAAGTAACAAGTTTACAGCTTCATTCAATAAATTAAGTTTTAGTTTCATAAGTAGTACCCCTCACCTAACAAAAAAAATGCCAAAACAAAAGAGCAAAGGACAGAGAAGAACAAACTAAAGAAGAACTCCCACGACAATCGGTCTTACTCCGATGAGGTCTTCTAGCCAGCATCTGGGCAAAGTGACAGGCACCAGGGGCTTTGGCAGGGATGGGACGGCAAGTGAGGTAGCATGACACCACCTTTGGTCTCCGTCACATGTCTCAACTTGTTTCTTTTGCAATATAGAAGTTCTGCACTCTTCAAAATTACAGCATCAGCATAACCCTACCATCCTCCTCCACTTTTGATCAGTTCGTGATAGGCATGATGCACAGATTGGAAGTGCCGACAGTTCTCCTGTAACGGTGAAATCAATTTTAGAATGGCTGGTGGGAAAGGCAGCTACAACGTCACTAAAGTACAAACTAGACAGTTACTGAGGCTAACGACAAATCAGTCAAGGGCTCTGGACTACAAGTAATTCAAAGACACCGTACATTTCCCAAATCCAAGTCTTTTGTCCAACAGTTCTGACCAGTGCTAAGAAAGCATGAAGCTGTTCTCAGAAACAGTTTCCTGCTCTCTAAAACAGGCAGGAGTCTCTGCCGTGGCAGCTCAGGGGCCTGTGAACACAGCTCTAAGCACAGTACCCACACAAGCAGCACTTCCCTGCTGCTGGCATGTTTCTTCCTCCTATCCTCCTTCCAAGTCAGGCAAGCAAATCATTCAAAGTTTGTATCTTACTTTCCAAATTTCATGGGCTACATTAGTCAAAAATCTTTTGTTGGTGCACAAACATCCACATGAGGATTTTTATTTATTTTTTATTGGGTAAAAATAAGGCTGTTAATGGCATATTTTCTGTGCCTCTAAATGAGAACGCACTGCCTCTGAAGGCTAGGAGCCATTGAGCTTTGAAAAGGCAGAGCTAGTGAGAACCCTATAAAAGGGAAAGAAAAATCCTCTTTCCTCTTTCATCAGAAAGAGCAAGAACTGCAGGAAAGATGACCAATCACCACCTAGGCCACAATGTACATTGCTGACCACTACAAATTTATTTTAATAGTCCCTATAAAGTGGTTACATTGCAAATGAAGTGTTGAATCTTTATGCCAAGAATAAAATTAGGATACTTAGCTGATAGCAAATTACTGCATATTTTAGATTTTTTTAAACCCAAAGTGTTCCTTTTATTCTTATATTATATTAACATACTATGCTGTTCTCAGTTTCACCAAAACATAGCTTACTCGGCTGATCTTCCATTTACTTCCAATTGCACTTACTGGAATCCTTCCAAAAGCATCATTAAAACAGCTCAGACTGTGAACCAGATATCTAAATCACCGCTAAGTTCTAATCCAAGGATCATTCATGAATTACACTTGAATTACACTGAGCCACAAAACTGTCCAGAATACAGATTAAAAAAGTAAAAATGAAAGATTGCCCTCTAAAATTCTCTTGAGCAGTTAACTATTTTTGCTGCCTTTTTTCCTGTTGGATAGAGTTAGTCTAATGATGACTGGAATTAAATAAAGCAATGAGACCAGGAAGAAGCAGTACTATAGAAGTTCTCTCTCCCATTTGATTTTAAGTCGTCAATGTGCATACATGACATATGAGCTGTCACACCGCATCCAAGCCAAAGGTTGCTTTAGCCTAGAATCTTAAAGTCTAATCTAGGAATGCTTTGGAAAGAAACAAGTCACGTACAAAGAAGCACAGCTTTTTTTTTTGCCACTGCACATACATACAGACAAGTCATTAACAGAATTTGTTGTCTCCTATTCATGACCCTGTCAGTTTGCATACACACACAGATTCCCAGTGGTTAGTATAGACTAGATTTTCAGTATTCTGGACAGAAAAATATGCCAGTTAAATCTGAAGTCAGGTTTTATTCCTCTCCTTACATGGCTACTCAAATGCAATCACTTGTCTCACAAAAAAAAAGATAACTACTTCAAATTCATAAACTAAGCCAACTTCAGATCACAGTCTGTCCTCTGGAGCATCAGCCACAGCCACAGCAGTGAGGGGCTACCTGGACTCACTGTGTGACAACTTCGCCTTCTAACAATACACTTCCTCCAGGCAACAGTGGAATCGCCCGTGGACCAAGGACAGCTTTGCACTGCCCATCACATGCTACACTCTTCTGAAGCGCAGACATCATGAGAAGCCAGGAAGGCAACTTGATTTAGTATAAGCTGCAGAGCAGGATCTCTTCGCCCTACTAAAACAATAATCCACATAGCTGGTTGGGGGCCCAATGAGAACCCTCTCTAATAGCTGTGCTAAACTACTCGAAACACATGCTGCTCCTCTTCAGGATGAGCTCCGAACACTGGAGGCCGACTTGACTAGTGTGAGGGAGCAGTAATGAAAATTTAACCAAGTAATTACAAGCAGTTCAGCAGATGCTGCAAAACCAACTTTAACGAAAGCCACTGAAGAATATCACCAATCACACAGGAAGCATTAGATATTCCACTTTTTCTTCTTTATATTCATATTCTACCCCCTAGTTTTAGCCAGCTTTTCATGTGAAGCCTAACAGAAAAGAACAAAAGCAACTCAGCATTTACCATGGAACAGCAAAATCATGAAGGAAATTTAAACTACTTTATCTACACAAAAGACAAATCCTGTGGCATTACGAGCACTCAACTTATGAATTAAGTTGTGCACACATGTTGCTCATTAAGCAAGCCTTATCTTACGTTGTAACCAATGGGACTACTTACGAAGAACAACTCCTGCAAGAATTGAGCATAAAAATTAGCTGCATTGAATTAATGTGAAACCACTTACAGAGCTTTGTCTTTCCTTCAAGACTGCAAATTCAACAACTGCCAGCCTGTCAAGAGAATTCTATTGAGCACAATCAGCACTGAGAAACTTGCATAAATTACAGCTGTCTATTTCCAGTGGAAATAATTTTAGGCAAAATGCTTGCATATGCTAGTTTATCCACCTGGATGGTATCTGATTTTATTTTAGCAAGAATCAATTCTACTTTTCAGTAGAAAATATGAATCTCAGTAACTCACAAGTCAAAATACTAGTATCATACATTACCTGATGTGAAAGCCTCATTAAATTGGAAAGACTTGTTTACACAGCTATTAAAAAACAGATATCTGTTTTCAGCCCTCTTTCCCATTAATTCACCTTTTAATTCCATGCTATCATATTTCTTTGCCAATTGAACGTATGGAAAACAGTAATAAGGGAAAAAATCCTTAGTTCATGCAAAAGCTTTTGTCCCAAAACATAACTGATGTCATGGCTGTGATTGTAAGCAATCATTTACAGTAGCGAAGCTTTTGAGTCATGAAACATTATATCCATAGATTTAGTACATTGAAAAAACATCCATAAAGATAAAAATCTTACCATACAAAGTACAGAATATTCATGGATCATGGTCTTCTCCTGAAGATTGTCAGGTTAAAGAGCTTCCCCAACAATCTTCCCCTAGTATTACCACGCAGCTACACATCATGCTGAGGCAGTTGGGTGCCTCTGGCTGTATTGCCTGAGAACTAATATGCAGTTAACCAGTTTCTTGACTATGCTGTCTCAATACAAAAGAAAGTAATTTTCTGCTTTGGCATTTCTTGCAATGGACGATGCATAAAAACAATAGGAGATGTGTGAAGTACAGTGTATGTGCCTCACTTATATTAACAGAGTTGTTAAATTGGACTACTTAAAACATCTTTTTTCACCACTCAATGCTAAACATCACTGATTAGCTAGCAACACTGGACCGGCAAGCTTTTTTGAAACGTACTAGAAATTCCATTCAGCAACTCACAGATGTAATTTGAAACACACCAATTGCTGGGGTACACAGTCAGCACTGAAAATCAGTTTTAAAACACCTCAAAATGGGCACTTAAAAAAATTAAGGCACTCAGCATCACCAGGAAATCTTGAAGGTCTCGTTGCAGTTTAGAATCAATTTCTACATTCCCTTTCCCAAAACTGAAGTACCTAAAAAGCCGCTGTTGCCATTGGCAAGTTATTACTCTGAATACAATTACACTTGAGGAAAAAGCTTTGCAACTGGGAATACATTGCACTTACAAGAGCAGAGAGTAAGATGAATATGAAGCGAAACAAGTATTTGTGAAAAGCATGATATTACAGAGTTCAAATCATGACTGCCAGTCAGCTACAGCAAATACATGTTCATGTTCTGCTCTCTAACTGTTCAAAAAAAATCTCTAAGGAGATCAGCTGACTTGCAGGATACCGCGAGCGGCAGGGCAGAAGATGGAGGCCGCGGGAGGATTTCTGACACACCGCTGCATAAGACAGCAACGCGAGACTAGTTAACCGGGCTGCAGGAAGCAGCACCACCTTCTCCTCCTCCAGCTTAGCAAGCATCTTCCAAATACTGTGCAAGCCTCTAGCTGTGCCTACGGGGTAAGACACTGGAACAGAACCCGAGTCTGCTCTGTGCTGTGTCCCCGACCCCCTAACTTCAGTTAACTCACCTCGCCTGCTATTGCCTCCCGCCACGCTTCATTGCAGCTCTTCTGCATGCAGTCTTCACAGGACTGGGGCTCTGATCACCCAAAGGAGCTCCGATATTGTGCTACTACCTAACTACAACCATCTTCTCATCAAAAGGATTGCTCTGTATCGGCTAAAATTTCTTCCTTAGCAGCCTCAGGGATCATGTGGGCACCCAATTTAATGACTCGCAGTACAAAACTGAAGCACAAAGGAATGATTGAAACTAATTATCCCAACAAAGTCAGTCAATTCCTAAATATTTGTTAAGCATACATATACACACAAAGAGCATACGGTATGCAGTACATAGGATGAGCTGCCCACAGTATTTGTTTGTGGTTTCCCTTCTTGGGCATCTCTCTCGGTTACTGAGAAGAGCACTCTGCACTAAGACTTCAAACCACAGCATCTCCTGCAGACGTGTTACGTACAGCGCACTGCTTGCATGATTCCAGACTGCACAGGGTGACAGATTATTGTAAAGAGAAATATGAATAGGTACTCCCAATCTTGTTTCCCAAATTTTTCAATTTTCACTCATTCACATTATTCTGTAAAAGTAGACTTTTCACACTATTTTAGGGGGAAAATTTCATATACATTTTTAACACCAGGAGCATAGAGTTAACTATTACAGATGAGGGGAATAACAGCTCTGATGCATATGTACTGCTATCCACTTTTCTTTTTAATTTGAACTAATGTAATTACGTAATTTTAAAGCTGTTGGCAACTGCACAGTCACCTCAGCTATTAGAAACAGTTTCTGTATATTTTATTTCTCTTAGCAGTAATAAAACTGCCACTTAAATTAACATGTTACAACTCGCACTCCACTCTTTTTCAGAGGGCCAGCCTGAGTTTTATGTAGAAAACTGTAAGAAAAAGTAATATTTTTTTTATTATTATTAGTATCAAATAATGACTTTATACTTTTTTGTTCTAGGACTGCAAAAAAAAAAAAGAAAAGAAAAGAAAAAAAGAAAAGAAGAGAAAAGAAAAAAAAGGGAAAGCCTTTATGCAACAATTAAAGCAGCCAGAAACAGCGACCTTTACATGTAGCTACTGAATCATGTAGATCTCAAAGCAATATACAGAACCTTGAAAATTAGTTTTTACAAGTTTGTAAGTCTTTATTTCCCCAAAACTTGTACTTTGCAGGTTATCAGAGAAGAGGTTGAGTCACACAGTTAAAATAGATCATATTAAAAGAAAAAAACGAAAAAAACACCTCTGCTTCCTGCCAGACGTTCTCTCTCTTTGGCTCAATTACTGAAGTTTGTCAAGGTCTGTTGAACAGCCATTCCTCCCACTCGCCACTCAGCACAGAATCAGGCTGGTATTTCACAATCCTTTCTCACTCTAAAGCAAATTAAAATATTATTTTTCCACTTAATTTAATCTACATCTTCACAAGAATTTAAGCCTTTTTTGTATGACCCTCAACACAGAAAACTTTGTCTTCCATCCTTTTACACATGGATAGTAATTACAGTCTCATTTGGACTTTTCTATTAAATTTAGTCATTTGGCTGAATTTTTCTCCATAGCTAATACTTAAACCACCCTATTTGTTACTCTCCTCCAGGCTCTCTCCTCTTTCTTCAGCTATTTCTTAAACTACGTGGCTATTCACAGCACACCGCGCTGCTTTGGCAGTAGTGTTGCATCTGTCACAGCTCAGGAGCCATCAGAACCACTTGCTTTCTTACAGTACTGTTAGTTACTTACAGCCTACCCCATTTCACATTTCGTTTCTCTTTTACAAAGCTCACAACTGAGAAGGAACACAAATACTTGAAGAGGACAGGTCAAACCCCGCGGTCCCACTGACGAGGCACTCTGCGCAGGAGGGCTGCGGCCAGGGCAGCTCAGGCCTCGAGGGGCTCCGCGCTGCTGCAACCGACCCAAGCAGCAGCGACGGCGCGACACCGGGGACGGCACCGAGCACCTGGGGCCAGCCAAACTGCGCCTCACAGCTCGCCTATTTTACTGGTAGAAAAAGCAGCAAAGGAATACCGAGGGAAATGGTTAATGAAAACTTAGGTCTTGGAGCCACCATGTGACATAGGGCCATTAACCTCTCGGAGGAGCGAAAAAGGGAAAGAGAATGAGAGCCAGAGTACAACATCATACTACTAAACATTAACATTGTTTGTTAAACAAATTCCATTTTCTACTGAAAACATATGAACAAAGATAAGTAATTAAAAAGGACCATCACAGCTCACTGGCTAGGTGTTCATTACATCTGAGAATGTAAAGTATTCAGAGCAAGATAAATTATTTTATAGCTTTAGCATAAATACCCATGCTTGAAAATTGCATGGTATTCACCAAGAGAAAACCAATGCACGTTTATCATAATGCAACAATATTATAAGCAGAATGTATTTTACAACATCCCTTGTCATTCCAGAAAGGGATAATTCATAGTTTTTAGTCAGTAAGGAAGCCATGGAAAAGTCAGAATGACTCCCCACCTATTCTTTTTAAGCAGGTCCGCAGATTATCTAGAACCATGTTTCTTTTCTGTATGAAACATGCCTCTGCATAGTCAGACTTAGCATTTACTGAAATTCGGGGCATTTCAAAATGATGTCTTTTGGATAAACTTTTAGACTTATGAAAAGCTATAAGGCTTCTAAAAACAAATCTATCACAGCAGTAACTTTTGCAGCTCTGCAACAGTATCAAGTTATAGGACATACCTGTATTGGATATTCCATTGTGAAAAAAGAGCCAGCTATTTCAAAACCAGACTCTCAAGCTAGGGCTCTGATTATACTCACTCAGCTCCAAGAGCCACTGAAACTGCACCCGCCGTTTCCAAACCCCACCCATACCGGCACACTGCGCTTCAGACTTCTGCAGTCTGCTAAACAGAGGTGCCTATCACAGGCTTTACAAAGAAAGGAGGGGGGAAGGAAGAAGATACTGCTCTCCCTTTTGCATCCTACTTCTTCCCCTTACTGCTCGCTCATAGAGGCAGGCAGAACTGCTAAACAGGACCCTCCTAGAAGACTTAAAGTGCAGTGAGGATGGTGATAGCTCACGTTTTACAGGATGGAAGAGGGGATACGAACGGGGAAAAATGGAGCTGGCTGCCAAGGTAAACCCGCTCTACAAGTGAGTGTCCATGTCAGAGGTCTCAGTTCTGACCCGCACTGAATTCAAGACATCAGCTGCTCCTCTATACACCTGCTAGAAATGCAAACGAATGTTAATTACTGCACTGGTTACTCCCATGCCCGTGTCACTCAAGCAGGAGGGAGAGAAAGATCTCTTTTCTATGTAAGGAGCCACTAAACTGTCAGGAGATACAAGTATCTAGTGACAGAGAAATATAGGCCAAATTTCATTATCCATCTGATCTCAGAACAAACTTCTACCAGAGAAGAAGTTTAAAAAAAAAAAAAAAAGTGGTTGCATCTCTCAGGTTTTAGCTATATTTGTATCTTATGCACTGATGCTAGCAAGAGTCAAACACATTACAACCCTAACCAATACTCTCTTGCTTATTAACTGCAACCATATTGAGTGAAATCAGTCCAGGACTTCTGGTACCTGTCCAGTTAATGCTGGGACAGTACCTGTCATTGGTGGCCCACCAGCTGCCAGGAGCTCCTTGCTGCAGCTCCCTTCACGCCTTCCACTCAGCTTGGCCAAGGACACTGACCCGATACGGGCAGCGTATTGATCGTGCGAGTATTTTGTACTCAGATGCCTTTAACTGCATGAGGAGAAATGATGATTTCTTTTCCCCACAGTGCTTAAAAGCACTATCCCCTAAACTGACTTTAGCACCTCGTTTAAGATGATTAAATTTCATCCATCTAGAAATAAGAAAAAGGAAAACAGTATGAAGTAAATTAGCCACAAGGTGAAGAAGCTACCTAGAGATAAGTGAGTTTCGTCCGCGACAAAACAAACGCTCACCAGGATTTTATGTAGGCAAATATACAAAAGCACATGCTCAATGACATTTCACTTCTGCTCTGAGGAAACGGTGCAAGTAGAGTAGGTCAGGACTGAAGAGGCTGCCTGAGAGCATTCCCCCTTCGGCTCCTTCTGCTCGAGTGGCCTGCTACTGGATTCCTCTCCGTTAGCCTAACCTTAGGCTGTTGTGAAAGGATGGAAGTATGCCTTGCAGTAACTCAGGCTCATGCTGAATAACACAGTTAATTCACTGGAGAGAGGAGAAAACCCACCAAACGTCCTGCATTTTGTGCTGTACCTGCCCCCCACCCCCAGCTCATTAAGACGTGTGCTAGCACCATGGGCTGGGCACTGGTAGAGCTCTGTTAAGATTTATTTTTTAGGTAACACCCAAAGCAGCTCCAAAGTAAGTGGCTTTCAGCTGCGCTTACGCAATCTGCTCTAAAATACCTCAAAATATGGTCACTGATGGGTGAGCCCCACTGCTACCGAACGCAGGGCAGCAGCAGCAGCGATGCCGCGCACTGTTCAAATAACCAAATCCTATAGGAGGTTCAACAGGTCAAAATGAGACCGAGTATTACAGGTGAAAATGCAGCCTCAATTATATTTCCGTAAATTCACATACTAGTGGACTTATTTTTGATTTCCAACAGCTGATAAACATTATTCCTTCCATAGCTTATAAGCATATTGGCAACTCTACTGAGAGTTAAAAACCAGTAAATAAAACACAGGTATCTTACTGTGATCTGAACTATAGCAGCTAATGGTTTTGTCCAGTTCTGTTACTGTATATTAAGAATATGCTACCACCTTCTGCACACCCTTCACTCGGGGTCAGTTCCATACAGATTTTGATTTCTGTGGCAAAAGAAAACATTACTTTCAGAATATCTTTGGTCATTTTCTCCAAGCTTTCATTTCTCCCGATTTGGATCGATTATTCCACAATTCACTTATTTTTGTGGATAGTCTGCATACTGGTAGGCAAGAACTGGATTTTAATACTGCAAGTGATGGCTTTTTTTTTTTTTTTTTTCTCCTCCTGGAATAAAGGAAATAATGTAAAATGTCAACAAATGAAAAGTCCTGACAATTCTGAGAATAGCAAACCGCAGAATATTAACCCTGATATTTTGGACCTTGTTATCATTAATCAATGGCCGCACTCCTCCTGAAGCAAGGCATCTACTTAACCGTAAGGGTCTAATGCATAGGGAACTTTCAGATTCAAGTGCATAGTTTTAAATCTTCAGTCATGTTTAAAGCACTGTTAGGAGATCTACAAGTCTGACTCAACCACATGTTCAAAAAGGTAGGTTTAAAAAATCCCATCAAGTGTAAAATACTAAATGCATAAGTTATAGAAGGGAAGTATCTGATAATTACATTAAATTCACTAAATCATCAGAGTCTTCCAAGCGCATCAGCAATATTGTGACAGCAAATGAAGGTTTTCTACGTCAGGCAAAGAAGTGGAGATTCTACCAAGCTAGAACAAGCACGTGGACTTCTCCCAAAGCAGGTGCTGCTTTCACTGTGGTGCACCCCAAGAATGACAGCCAGCTCACTCCTTTGCCAGTACAAATGACCATTTAGTATGCATTTTGATTGAAAACCCTGGAAACTAACTTTAAGCAGTTATCAGGCTTCATTTTGTTAAGAAATTGAAAAAAACATAAGATACAAGTCTTAATTAAACCATACTACAGACAGAAAAGTTCAGGAAGTGCCATCTTATCCATTACTAGACTTCTCCAATGTAGAAGATCCTTTACAGAAAATACAAGTGGCATGCTAAGTAGAACCAAATTAAAACCACATTTCTTTAAAAACAACATTGCTTCTATTTTGTGCTTTTAAATAAAGTAGCACTTCTTAAATAAAGAAAGTATTTTCTTAGAACAAGGACAGCATGACAGAAACAGGGAATGAGAATGAACACATACCTGAGGCTTCTTGAACTTTCACCTTCAGACCTGTAAATTAACACACAGATAGTCAGGACATTACTACTTTTAGCATTTATAAGCCAGCTAGTCTAAAAATGGGAGAATTCCCTATGCATCTCTCCCTTTGCATTTCACTTGCTTTTTCTAAGGCTTTTTATACTTCCCCTATTAATTAACCATTAAAAAAACTACTTAGAATAAATCTCTTAGAAGTTTAAAGAAAGGATAACAGTTAAGGTCAATAACTGCATAATTACATATATGCTGTCATCCACTGAATCCTCATAAAGATCGTCTGTAAACACGCAGTAATAGATTTATGCTCTATAATTGTAAAGGAAGAACAGCAGCCTCTGACATTATTCTAAAAGCAGATTAGCTTTTACTTTTTTAGCCTTTCTTCAGTCTTTAGTTGGAAAAGGTCATAGACAAATACATTTAGTAATCTAACCTCCAGACTTATCAGGCACTACTAGAAAGGGATATAGTTTGCAAACAGAAGTCATCTAAAACATTTAATAACTCACACATCTGATTCTCACAATTATGCCAAATGAGGGACAAAATATACTACATTATAGGTGCTCTTAAAAGCCATATTTTTCTCAAAGTCAGATAATTTTATCAATGAAAACTGAAACAAAACCTCTTCGCCTCATTTTGTTTTTAGAGTGAGGAAATGGGGTTTGATATCATACATATCAACAGTTTCCTCCTCTGAAGAGGAACAAACAATACTTTTAGCGTTTCACAAGTAAACAAAATCCATAACAAAATATATGCAGCCATCTGCTCAATTCTGTTCCCTCCTCACCCCAAATCAATGCAGCCTCAGTGCTAATTGAAACCTTAAATACATCAGTAGATCTGCAAGGTAAAGCTGAGAAAAAGGAGTCAAGTGTATAAATCAAAGCAGGAGTTCCCATAAGAACCAAACCTCAAAACACACTTTCCATGTCAAACCCTTCCCAGGAACTCAAATAAAAAGGTGATCAGTACAAACTTGTAAAGGGCATTAAACATCTGTCTTTTGACATAGATTTTTATTTGCCTACTGCAGAACCATGATGGTGACTGCACAAACCAGCCACCACATCTTAACTTTGTGTACAGCAGGGCATAAGATACAACCAGAATTCCTTAATAATCAGTGAGAGAGAAAAATGAACCAATTCAGATTATTGCAAATACATTTGTTTCAACATAGTCATCCAGTTCCAGATCAAAGAGCCAGATGAAGCTTCTTAGCGATCACTCTGTCCTCAAATCACGCGCTGGCACTGCGAAACACAAGTCTGCCACTTTCTGTTGCAGACTTTGTAGTTTATAAACATATTCCCAAGCTTCACTGGATGAAGTTATAGCACTGAACACAGATACCCCACGCCATGAAACATCTCCTGAACCAGGGATAATGGGCTGTGCTGCTTCTTGGGCTTCAGCCAGCATCTTGGTAGAGCCCCCAACAGACACGCAGGCAAGCGTTTCATTCAGAGCCAAGTGGGGCATCTAACGCGACATACGATACCTCCAACCGTTTGGGGGTTGGCTGAGGTTTTCCATGCTTGCTGTCTGCCTCAGGCCAAACTAGCTTAGAAAATTTCAGAAATCTGCCTGCTTTTACAAACTAAGTTATACACAATACTTTCCTCTTTTTAGAAAAGAAGTTTCATGCTGAAGCTAAAGTGTTTGTACTTCTCACAAATTAACTGCACATCCAAATCTCTACACGAGTATAGGTGGAGACTACAGTGAAAAGCACAGTTTAAAAACTACCAGACAGACCATTGTGGTGTCTCGTATATGGCTTCACCATCCCTGTGAAAATATGAGACTATGTAGAGTTTACTAGCCAAGGCCTTGAAGTTTGACTTCTCTACTCAGATAGGTCGGACATGGCAGAAGGCAGGAGACAAACTGTGTATGCATAGTTGGTTATCGGTTCAAAATAGGTAGCAGGATGGACCAGTAAGGAAAATGATAAAAGACTACGAGGGCGCCAGAAGCTAAAGCAGAAAGCTAGTACAGACAAACTAAGCAGAAGGTTGGATCTGTTCTCGAACCAAAGGTCCTGGATTCCTCTGTTGTCAGACTCCCCAGCTGGCCTTACACTGCTTCTCTAGTAAAACCTGGTCTTTCTAGAAGGTAACAGATTCCACCTTACCACTTACCCTCTCTGCATTAATGGTCTACCTCAGGAGCCTGAAAAAAAAGTCCTGCTGATAATTCAGGTCAGTCATTAAGGGCTCACATGATAAAAACACCTGGATTTCAGTTTAATTAAAAAAAGTCGTAGTTACGCTTAAGAAAATTCTGTCAAGTAAACTAACGTTTGCAAACTCTAGCACTGAAGTAGTGATAAGTTAGGACCAAAGTTGCCTCCTTAGAACCAAAGGCAAGGGTATTGCTTTAATGTATGAAATGCTAAATATTTCATATCTTCTCCAGGTCATGACTGAAAAGAGACTGATTTTTTTGTATGAGAATGACTTCATCTCCTGTGACAATTTGCATAGTATGCTGGCAGCAGCAGAAAGAGTTATGACTAGCAGAAGTTTCATAACTCTTATGCCAGAAAAAAACCTAATTTTCAGGATCTCTCATAGAAACAGGTGCTGAAGACTTTTGTCACCTCCCTGCACCACTACATGTTCTAACATTATCTTGATTTTCCTCAAGCTCAAGGAAATCTTTTAGAAGTACAGTCTGAAAGTAAAGGAGGAAAAAATACAGTGGATGAAGTTAGAAAGTCTCTTGTCACATAGGATACTTTGGCACTGGGAATCTTGAAGGCTGTAGTTCAGTGGACCGGGCTACAGAAAGGTGGCCACATATAGCTACAAAGAATTTTGGTTGAGCATACTGACAGCTAATACCATAAAAATACTTTAAAACAGAACAAGGGAATTCAGTGCACTGGCAAATTCTACTGCCCAGAGGAAAATGAAACAACTTCTGCCTAGAAGCAAAATGCAGTAAGTATTTGCATTGCATAACCTCCGAGTTTGGAGCATCCAGGAGAGGAGGCAACTCAAGATCTGTAGTTGAGCACAACCACCTTTCAGAAAAGGTTTCTAAAATTGTTAGAATTGTCTTTTTACTTGAAGTGATGAAGAATTATCACCATCCCTCATTTAAGAACAATTCACAGTTAACAGGATCTTTCACCACTACATAAACATACTGTATCATTTTGTATGCCAACACAGTATCTAAAAAGAACAATCCTGACCTCTGTAAGATTTCTCATGACTTGTTACTGATATTACCATACATCCTTATTGGCATCACAAGATTTACTTTACTGCATATTGAAAAGATTTTGTAAACAAACAAGGAATAGAAAAACAATCCCACAAATCCACATACAGAAGGGCGCTCAAATGAATATTTAAGAGACAGGATCTGATACTGAATGGCTAATGACATGTTACTTCATTTTATTCAAAACATTTCAAAGTATAAGCATACGCGTAAGACCTTAGAGATTATGGAAATGTTCTGCATTTCCACCCTGGCAGCCTGCCTTAACGACACAGGCAGTCTGACGACCTGCCTTCATACACTCCGTGTCACCTTTTAGCACATGCAGATGAAGCAGGACAGAGGTGAGCGTGGCACGGGCTAAATTCTAGCATCAGGCTGCAACTTAATTCAACACTGACACTATGTTAATTCATGAATCTCTTATGTTTCCATCCACACATTTGGACCCTGTCTATCTGGTCACTGTGAGCTGTCAGGTTTCAGATATGCACACATGTTCCAGTAGACAAACGGCAACTTTAAAGCAATTTTTTCTACATGATTACTGTATCCCTGAAAGTTACTTGAACACAAGGGGAAGAGGAGAAATCAACTCACGTATGCATCACCATCAGTAATGAAAAAATTAATGAATAAAATCTGTTTAAACTGACACCTTCCCACACTCAGTTTTCAGCAAATTACATCTTGGAGAACATACACCTTACAATTATAAAAAATACTATATGTAACTACTTGTACTATCAAGTTTTCAAATATAGCTGAGACAACTGGATTTTTAACTCCTCAGTCTCCTGCTCCTCCCCCTGACCAGGGTCCCAAAGGCAGCGGCAGCAGCAGGCAGCAGCACACCCGCACACAGGCAGCGCGTCTTCCAGCGCTCTCAGCATCCCGGGCTCCTGAGAAGCAGCAGTCAGTCACCCTGGAGCACCTTTTCACTAACTCACTATTCTTATCACTAAAATCAAAGGCTTACTTTTTATAAAGGTGTTTTTAAGCAAGCAAAGGTGGCAAGGGAAAGACTGGGCCTTTACAATGTGCTATTCATCATGTTGTGTCGAGCTGCACAAAGGTTATCATCAATGGCTCTCTGAAGTTACTCCCTTTGCAGATGAGCAACTGTTTTCAGGATAGCTAAACATAAAAAAAAACCTGCTAAATTTTGCAACTGCATCCTCCAGGCTAAGATTTACTCAAGTAAATTCCACGGAATTATTCAGAGACGGTCTCTGTTTTACCCATGCAACAAGTAATTTTATTTGCAGGGCTGAATGAACACACTGCCAAGAAAAACAAAAGAAAACAAAAAAACTAAGTCTGAGAGCACTAGATTATCTTTAAGTTTTTAATTAAGGCTTTTTAGATCAATATTTAGCATTTCTGCTTAGGCTGCAAGCCTGTGCTAGGTTCTGGATTATGCTCTCCTTTTCACCTGGAAAGACCAAGGATACAGTCACCGCTGAAACAACGGTGTGAGCGTGCAAAAGTGTCTCAAGTCATATATTGCACTACTTTGCAAGCTTAAAGGAAGGGGCAAGTATAAAATCTATATCTTCCATGCTACAGTATTTTGGTTTAAACAGAACATAATCGATGGATACAACTAAGATATATCAATAATGAATGACCTGCAACTTTCTCAAGAGATTCCTCCTGCCATCTCTTGCTTGGTTCCGCTATTCCACCACCTTTGGGAGCAGGGCTAAGTATCAGCTTGCACGCCCCACCGAAGCACACGTCTGGCTTCTTCCTGACCCAGGGAACCACGGCAAACAAATCCTATTTATGATTGGGATAGTCAGAGGCAGAAATATCTTGGCTAATATCAGTATTTACTGTAATTCCACTTCAAGCAGAGACCAGGACAAACAGGTACTATCATAACAAACCTTGAAACACGAAGCAAAGACAAAACACATTACTGGTCAGGACTTACACGAGACAGGAAATGAGCAAGATGACTTAAAATCCTGAATACTTTTTGTTTAAGTTTAAATTAAATATTGCCACCATCCTCCCTCTGTTAGCCCACATCTTTGAAGACTGGGGATTTTAGAAGACAGCTCACTAAGCTACAAAAGTGTCTTAATATCATCTTTTGTTCTGCTCATACCCAAGGGATAAGTCATCATTACCTTCCTGTAAATGCACCAAGTAGGCAATTACTAACAAAGTACCTCGGCTTCCAGTTACTGAGTTAGTTGGTAATTTTCAGCAAAACATTCTTGGTGGGAAGTTGTCAGTTCATAAAAATTGAAAGCAATTTACAGGAACACAACAATTTTGAAGTCTTTCAGAAAAGTACGAGACAGAAAAGCCACCCGAACTGGGAATGTAAAAGATGAATATTCACGTCCCTTGTGGATTTAGATGAGAGCAGGGCCTTAAACTCAGAAAAGGCATAACTTCAGAGGCAGAGCTCATTCAGGGGCTTTTCCTCTCTCAAAAGACTTTAACAAGTCTTCGGCTCAACCATTTTCAAAATGATGTTGTTTACAACCAATGAGGCATATTATACAGAGCGATGCATCATGCAACTGCTCCTGCAACAATTCCAGACTTAGCAGATAGGTTATTTGGGCAAGGATTACAATTATTGCAATGTTCTGTAAAAACAGAACAGCTAGAGCAGTAAAGCCACTTGTAAAACTGTCTAAGATGACAAGCTCAGGACGCATCAAAACTCTGCTTTATGTGACAGAGTAGAAAACCCACCAAAAACCAGAATTTAAAACCCACTTTAAGACCCCACAAGTAGACAGGAGTATAATATGGTTTCACAGTCCCACACCCACAGCATCTGGTAAGTCAAGTCAAAAGTTTCTCCTATAGATAATTTATAATCCATGATAAGCAAGTGTAGCCACTGGCATATGGTCCCCTCAGAGAGCTTGTTATATCTATTTCTGGAGCGTGTGCAGTCAGCACTGTCCAGGAGTGCCTCTTCCAAATGCTCTTGCAGGGATCTCTGATGACAAGTTCATGAAGAAATCGGACTGATTTCGTTGCCCAGCCATTATCCTCTGCTGCACACGCTACTGAGCTTCAGGCTAGCTAGCATTTGGGCTGAGCTCTTCCTCTCTATCACCTTGTTCACTTACGACATGTTTTATAGCAACCTAGATTCTCTTTTCCTCTAACATCTGAAAATAGTTTGACGCAATGGATGGGGTACAAAGCCCCACATGTTTTCATAAAAAGCAAATCCCTCCAGTCTGTGCTGTGTGCTTGATATCAAGGTTAGCAACACCATCTGCTTGCCCAGTGAGAGGCACAGAAACAGTTCTTCCAGCATGCAAATAAATAGCCACGTTGGGCAGATGCTTCGTCACCCTACCACCTGGAATAGCTTTCAGTACCTATTTAACAGAACATTGCTAAATGCATATATAAGAAAGCTGCTCAGGGTACAGCTGAGACTACCTCACAGCACTTGTAGCTAACCTGAGGAATACTGCTACCCTTCACACACAATTGCTCATGTTACGGTGGGGAGAGAGGGGAGAGGCCATTGCTTGGTGCACATTAATGAAGTTGCATGCAGCAGACTGATGGAGCAGTGGTCTAAACATGCAATAACTGGAAGATATTTTTACTTTTCCTATACCAAAGTGTTTGCTGCCTGTCTCAGGAAGAGAAAGCAATTAAATGAGAGGCAAAAAATAAGGGGCAATCTCTCTCATGTTCCCCCAAAGCAACCGGGCATATGCCGTAAGAACTCCACCATTTCTAGGTAGTTATAGTCCTCTAGACACCTCATCCAGACTGCAGCCTCTTTACATATACTACAGAGTAGAAGAGAAAGTGATCTGTAGAATATTTTGCCTTCCCAAAATACAGCCAAGCACAACACACAAGAAAAGCTTCATTTACAAGTGTTTTGTACTACCCTCCTCTGCAGCAGGTAGCACATAGGGTTTAGCAAAACTTTTGCCTCTAGAGCAATGCTGCACTGTGCTAAAAAGGCTCAAGTTGCCGCTTGCTTTACGTGAAGTCCGGCATCGCTACCCATCTCACAAGATTAAGCAATTAGAACATGCAGTGAAGCCAATTTATGATCTAAGAAAGCACAGTGCCAAATAGCCATATGGAAGGAAAGTATATGTTTCACTTTGAGCAGGGGGCACTCTTAAAGTCAGTGTCAGAACAACGAGTAATTGAATCTGAAAACAGATTAAAATATCTTGGTTTTATGATCCACCAAGACCATTTTACCTGCTTTTGCTTAATGTTCAGCTGTTTGTAATTTGGAATTGCTTAAAACAAAACCATTGGTATTACAAAAACTGAAATGGTGCACCTGCTTCAAACCCAAAAGACAGCTAATTCTTATTACACCATTAACTACTACACAAGTGAGCTAATTCCACCTTTTCCCCTGCAGCAGGGGGTCTTCTTAATAAAATCCGCTACATACAGTTGTTGTCAAAATTTATTTTAGGTACACACTTGGATTATTTAGAGGAAGAGTGAGCAACCAAGGAGCCTTCAATAAGAACAAATGATGTTCTTCCCATAGAATTTGTGTCTTTAATCCTCAGGCTTTGGATGCCAGCACATCTATACACTTATCTTTTATACAACATAAGATCTCACAATGTTTATTCCATAAGGAAGAAAAGCAAATAAAGCTTTTGGGTCACAGATGTCAGCCTTCCATCCCAGGATTTCATTCAGTCATTGATCCAACAATAACTACAGAACAAAATCCACCATCTGAGACTTCCCTATGCAACTTAAACCATCAGAAGATGTTAAGTAAGATATACTACTTTTTGCATAAAACTTGCTATTTAAGATGGACTTAAATCCTATTTCAAAGCAGAGATCTGTACATTAAAACTCCCACACAGATTCTTATTTAAAGTCTGTGTGATTTATCATTAAAATGGCAAAGTCATAAAAAAGTGGTGCTTTCAAGCTATATTTCACACTCAGATGTAAGAAAAGTATTAAAATAGTAAGATAGCTAACCTATGAATTAACCTCAGTCTAAACTAGCCGTATCTTGGATAATTCTGATACAAAGACAGCCTGAAACATCTGAAGGCAAAACTTGCTCCCAGTGGTCTAGCTTTGGCTTGCATTCGGGAGAGACATGTTGGCACTCAAATGTTGACACTTTCCAGATTATTTTTGGTAGATGTTTAAGTCCTGATGTTACATATTATTCTACACTGACTTCTATGCATGTTATTCTGCCACTGAAGTCAATATGATTTCAGTGGACATAGGGGTATACCAGTTGCAACCTGAGTTTTTGTTGCCACTGATGTAAGTCTTTTCTCAGATAACACTAAATCAGAAAACCTAAAAAGATACAAAACACAAGTACATACACTGTAATATTATAAGACATTAGACAGAAGGCATTAGGAAGGATGGAACTCAAGTCTTAAATTCGTTTATAATTGATCTAGTCTATTCAGTTAAATCTTAGTTGTGAATTACAGTGCTGCTTCTCAGTCTTTGCATGCAGAAATTAAAACATGCCATACTATAAGGAAAAAAAAAATTCCATAGTCAGGATTCTTGGGTTCTTTTTAGAGGCCTGGAGGTCTCAGTTTCAATTATAATGGCTATCCTTACAGCTAATGGTTTTCTTGCTGCTAGTCAGACTCCATCTGTCCTAAAACTGGCAGTTACTATTGAATAAGCCATCCCCGAAATAAAATGCCCACACTAATCATCATCTAATCTTAAGGTTAAAATTTCTCGAAGCAATTTTGACATGGGATGCAGTAACACAGCCTAATTTTTGCCTTCTGAAAAATGCGGGCTTTTTGTTTTGGTTTAAAATTGCTCCCTCAAAAAAAAGCAAGCTTCAGTATGATTACAACATTCAGGGAGCATTTTAACTAATCCATACAGCTTTTAGAAGCATTACTTTAAATACCTTCTTTATCCTCCATAAGCATTACTGAAACAGCTCCCTCAGAGACCCCTGTACTATCAGTCTTTCCGGTTTTTCTCACTTCTTGGTTTGGTATTTTCCATTGCCTCTTGCCAACGGCACACTACATTTTCTTTAGGACCAAGCACACCAACACCACGTGCTGACCTAGACACTGCCAGCAAGTCATCAGATTTATAATGCTGTGAGCATTGAAAAAAACAACTGCTTTCCCCCTCCCTTCACAAAGCAGCCCACACAGCTAATCCCCAAAGCACCTCTTTCCAATCCTTCCTGCCATTCAGCAAAATTCATATTAGAATGGCGGTGTCCAGTATTTGAAGTCTGTTCCCCTATGGTTAACATTTTTATTAACCAGAAATTCATAAAGCTGTGGCATAAAAGTGCTTTCTTAAAGACAAACATGCTAACCATGCTATGTTCTACCCTTTCTTTCTCTCACTGCTAGTGTTCCTAGGCAAGTGCTTACTGTTCGAATTGAACATGCACCCAAAACCCCACAGTCCTAAATCATATTTTGTGTCACTGTTCACAGAAGCACATTTCAATCCTGATTTTTGAATACATGAATGATTTTAAAGAACAGATGTAAATAGCTGTACTGCAAATTTAGAGCTCCTCTTGAGAGCAGGTGACACAATAAGCACACTACTTCAGTGAAAGCGGATTTTGTGTTCGTTCACCTGCAGCAAGAGCATATTCACAGCACCACATTTTTGAGGCTAGATTTGCCTGCTAAAAAGCATTTTATAGCCTTTTACCCCACAAAAGCAAAAGCCTTCTGAAGAACAGGAGGACATCAAGTACTTAGCTGGGTACCAGGTTCTCAGGTTGATTCACACTGATGTGGGTCAGTCTACACCATTAAAGCAATGGGAACCTAGACTGGAGACTCTAACTCAGGGCTCCTGCTATGCCCGCTGCCTGCATCCCTCTTTGTTCCTTTGACATTGCAGGCAGATGGTACAACTGAGAGGTTAAGCACACAGCTTGCTGCTAGCTTGTGCAATAATTTTACTTCTTTTCTATATATTCCTTTTCCTCCTCTTGCCCTTGCTGGTTTTACTGAAATAATAATGCAGACTATTCTCCCTCCCCTCTCCCCGGAAAGGCCAGGGGACCTCTGGACTGTTAGGTAACTTTTGGAAATCTACTGCGACAAAGCCCAAATGCGCCTGTGTTTGAGTATACTCAGCCTTAGCTCCTCTGATGTATGGACAAGGACAGGTACTCTAAGGCCCCAGCTGCTCCACTCCCTCCCTGAATACTGTCTTTGCAGACCTTTTGCTGCCACTTTTCAGTCTTTTTTCCTCTGTAGCGTGAACTATTTACAGAATGCTGCCTGCTGCTGTTTACTCAGCAAACCAACCTACTATATTTAGATAGGAGATTACTGATATGAAGAAGATTACAAGGGAAACAGTGGGGGTGGTGGGAAAGAAAGAACAGGTGTATAATAAGTCTCAGCTACATAAACAGCAAGTTTTTGCCAAATTCAAAGACAGCACTTATTTGGCTTCATGCCTTCTGCTCAACATATGATAATGTGTTTTTGTTTGGCTGTTGTCAAAAAAAAGCCTTTATAAACAGATTAATGTATTTTTTAGCAATGCTGAAGCTGCTATCAAAATTTAAATAATGCCCAATGAGTAGCACTAGCACAAAGTAATAAAAATTATGATAAGGTTTGTCTGGCACTCAATACATTAATTGCTTAACTAGACTTTGCCCTCTAGGCAGTCACACTGGAAATGTGCAAGAAACACAATACCTTCAAGTTTGTTACCCAGCACTCGGATTTATGCGGTGGCCGCGGAACCGGGGGGAGCAGCATCCTTTCAGGTGCTCACGCGTCGACAGCCCATTGTTGCGGTGCTCTGAACGCTACAAAAGCGGTAACAGTCCACTTGTATGGAAACAGCTAAGCTCAAAGATCTAACGTATACATACTGAAATTAAAGATTCCTTTTTGCTTTACAATAAATCAACTGTCACTATTTGACTAGTCTCTTTAGTTCATGAAATTTTGATGGACCGCTGCTACCTGCACAAGTTCACAAACTTCTCTCTCCTCCTGGAGCGCAGCTACCATGGATAATGATTCCAGCATCTTAGTCTAGTCTCCATTTACAATTATTGCAGATGTGTGTTATTCAGTCACTGCTGAACAGAGGCTGAGGACAAGAGAGATTACAGGGAAAAGTATAGTTTGCTTGAAAACATACCTATACATTTGAAAGCTGTACAACATCTCTGCTCTACAAATGGTTATTTAGAGAGACCATTACAATTCTAGATCAACTCAAATGTCATGCTGCTAGTAGTATTTTCAGCACAGTTCTTTTTCAGATCTTCAGCAGCTTTTCAGGTGTTAGCAAAGGCTATGTATCCATGTATTTGCATAGCAGCAAGTGTTTTGGCTGCAGTAGTGGGGAAAAAGCAAGAGACTGGACACTTTGGTGTCCTGCTTGTTTTATACGTATAGAAGTTAGGTTACCATCAAAAGGTGTAATTTCTACACAATCGATATTAACTTTAATTCAAATAGTGTAAGAGACAATAGCAGCAAGGACATGGCGATTCTCATGGCAACATCAGCACAAAATACTGGTTCCACTAAAAACACTTGATCTTTCCTTGGGCAGCTGAAGCCTTTTCTGCTGTACTTTCATTTTATAATTGAGCTATAACTAAATTAAAGTTAGGAAAGTTATGCCTGCTGGTGATGAGAGATTGGAAAATACAGTGCTAAACAATTATTTTAGCTATAACATGGAAATAGATGAGTTGGTTGAAAAGAATTACAAATATCCAAATATGATTAAACTTATGTTACGCACTTATTTCAGAATATAGGATTTAGAGGACATCCGATCCTTGTTACTTCTGTACAGACAGTACAGTGCACAGGTATACATTTATTAATGCAATCCTTCATCTTGTTAATAGTTTACTTCTGGTGAGAAGGTTGAAGACAGGAAAATTGTATTCTTGACTCCTGGCTCAAAAGCAGAAAGTCTGCTGAATTTGATACAGACTTGGCTGTGTACATTGCATCATATCTGAAAGCCCGTATTTTGTGTGGATGTGCCTTGAACTGAAGACAGTTTTGCTTTCCTGAAGACTTCCCTTGGGCGAGCATCGTGACATGCTCCTCGAGAAGGCAAAAGAGAGCGGTATCGACTCTAACATTTTGCTGTGCAGCCACTCCTCTGTATAAGGAGCTGGGCTGCAGCTGTGAACTGGCAGTCAAGTCATCCTGCCTGAGGAAAAAAAAAAAAAAAAAAAAAAAAAAAAAAATCGAGAAATCTATACCATTTGTCACTAGGCTATTTTTGTTTCAGCCATTTGCACCAAACTTCATAGGACTGAATGACCTATGCATTGTGTTCATTTGACTATTAAGTTACACTGATTTTTTTTTCCCTCCCCTTAGCCCTATGGTACTTTTATCCAGCTTACAATTCTGGTTCAATAGCCTCAGTATGAACTGCATAGTTAATACACAACGTACTTGCAAATTCACTGTTAAGCTTGCCCAAGATATGAGTGCAACCTAACTACAAAATATCACATTTGTGCTATTGTCACCAAAATTACTTATTCTCCCAGTTCTCAAGACGACCCCACAGAACAAGCAGTTACTACTGGAAGAATAGAACTTCTTTTGAATTCTTTTGCTCTGAATATTGCTGAAACATTAAGCTTTAGAAGTTCATCCCTTATGTGAAATTCATTAAGGAAGCTTAGAGAATACTACAGGAACTTTGTTATTAGATTACATGAACCAATCCAAGTGTTTGTTCTATAAAGTAAATACAGCTGAGCCACAACACTACAGCAAGAAATACTAATTTCGCCACTTGTCTACAGCAACAGCTCACCATTAGTACACTGAAATAAATCAAAGTTTTAGAACTATAAGCTGAAACAGGCATGTTAAAAGTTTTGTACTGTTACTATATAAGCACATCACAACACACTGCACAAGTTGCCAGAATGCAAAACGAGTGCAGCACAAGCCATAATATACTATCCTACTTGTATCATCCACATCATTCAAGGCCCAGAAGACAGGCACAGAAGAAACCTTATAAATCCTAAAATTTTTAAGGGAAAGAGTTAAGTAACTGGCCAGAAAAGCAGTAATTCTTAAGTTAAGACTGAAGTAAATTCCTACAGAAAACCTCATTTCAGTACCTCAAAATGCATACTACCTATCAGTAGTATTTGATTTTTAACCACAACACAAGATATATTTCAACCTCTTAATGTTGACAGGCTATAGTAAATTTTATTCTCTCCTCTTCTGGCAAGATGGAAGTGTTCCTACTTGTATTAGTATTTTCATGTGCTTCAGCAGACTGAAAAGGGTTGGACAGCAAATAAGGTTCTTACCATTACTTAATAATTTCACTGTGGCAGAAAGTCCAAAAAACAGTTGAGAAGAGCTCATGTTATAAGCTTCAAACATGAACATAAGTTTTATTTAGAAAGTGTAATTAAGGATAGGAATAATTATATTACAAGTATGAATTCTGACCCAAATTCTGCTCCCCCAGCCCTGCTATCAGCCACAGTTTACATTTATCTACTATCTTCAGTAGTAGAGTTGAAAATTATTTTTGCTGTCCACAGACTGGTATTAACTTAGGGTTGTTTCCCTTTTCACAGAAAACACCGCAGATTTAAATCCAGCCTAGGGCAGCAAGCGATTTCACTAGGACAGATGTATCAGCAGCGCAAAGAGTAAGAACGAACGCTGGCGTTAAAACCCAGCAGTTACTGGAAAGCACCAAAGAATGTGTCAGCTCCTACCTGTATAGAGAAGGATGCACAGAAAAAGTTGAAGAATGAAGTGCATTTTCCCTGCACAGCAAATTCTTGCCTCTTAGCATGATAGTTCGGTCTTAAAGAAAACAGATACCCAATGAAGAGGAAAAATACCTATGTAACACTGCTCAGGTAATGCAGTTATTCAGCAGATCAAACACTTGCAAAGCACCAGCTTGTCCATAAGCATTGCTGAACTCTGTGATACGAGCTATTGACACAATGCAGAGGAACAGATCAGACGATGCTGTAAGCATGCTCACATCCAGCTTAAAAACAAAGATACAGTTTTTATATTTTACTGAATGTAACTATAAACTGTGAGAAAGTTAAATATCAACACTTAGGTTTAACAGTAAGTCCCAAAACACTGAAGCAGTAATATTTTGATCCTGTTGCTCAGATGATGACTAACTTGAAAAATGAGAAGTTTGAGCAACAGAACAAGTAACAAGTCTCCTCTCATTCTGTATAGCTTGTGGAAGAACACAGAAGCAGCAGTTCTCCTAAAAACAAGGAGTACCAACACTGACAGTCTGAAACATTTATTAATACTTCATATGTTTTTTAAACTGGTCATGCACACATCGGAGAGAACCTCTAAGAAAGGAGCCTTGCTCTTTTGCTTACTGCTGTTTTCACTGAGCATCTACTAAGCAAAAACTAATACTTTCTTTCCCATTAGGAAAGAAAATTCGGGGTCTGCACCATTCATTCACGGTGGATTTACTGCCTAGTGGCTGCAGCTATGCCATTTAAGCAGTTGTAGAAGTGCAGCTCGAGAAACTGGCAAGAATTCACTAGAACTGAGTTATTAAAATGGACTAGAACCTTGAGAAAGTGACTGTCAAGTCAAGGTTAGGTTTATTGAAAGCACTTCAGATTTGTATGAAAACATCAGTGAGAATATTTAAATAGAGACTTACAAAAAGAGATTGTCTAATTTTCAAGTATGTCTTAACAACTTCAAAAAAAACCCAAGTAAAATGTAAAAATATACTCCATTCCCTAATTAAAAAGAGTTTGCGCTTATAGCACTTACAAAGCAATTCCAAATCTAGTGTGTCAAAAGTCTATGGTGTAATTTTTTCATCTACCTCCACACTTGCTGCAAGTATTTACAGCAAACAGGAAGGAAAGGATGCAGCAGATCCTGTAAGCAGATACAAGACATGATGTATGCTTTCTGGCACTTCTACAGAAGGTGGAGATTTTGGTCTGCTTACTTTCTGTACTCTTTTTATGAAAGATAGTCTTGTGATAACATACACCTATGGGATCAAGCCTGATGATTTCATTCTTGACATTTAAACTTCCTTCTTTTAAGGCGCTAGAAGCCTTTTTGTTTGTTTCTAGTAATTCAGTGTTATGTGAAACACCTAAGGATATACATGAAAAGATGACTGCATGGTACTGCTTTCGGATCTTTTATATAAGATTATTCATAGGCAAATAACTCACTGAGATTAACACATACCACTAGTGACAAAGCATAATTACATTAGTCAAGCATGTCAAGGTTAGTGCAGTTCATTACATTGATGTTTGCTGATCACTTCTGCCTTCAATTAAGTGTGCATAAATGAATCTCAACACATACCAATGTCCTGTTAAATCCTAACATTTAATAGCTCTTAATTGCTTTTACCCTAAAGAGAAAGCAGTAAGAGGGTTGTATTAGTCATCATTTGTCATGTAATAATACTGCAGAATTGATTTGAAAAAAGATGCAAGATATTGTCTTAAGTGTTGATCATAAATTGGCAGGGCTTCAGGATTAGCTTTTATAATCTATACAAAATCATGCCAGCATTCATGGAAGCAGGAATGAACAAATGAATACATAGCTAGTGGGTCACATTCCTCTTCTCACACCTTCTCGTATTTATCTACTAGCTAGTGGTCAGTCACCACATTAAAAACAAACAAACCCCAAAGACCCTACGCACTGCTTGGAGAAGGAAGCCAGGCCTCAGAAGCCACAATAAAGAACATCCTAGAAACAGAGAAGCCTGGATGTCACTGCAACCAGAAGCCCAAAGGCAAGCTGGGACTGCAAGGGCTGTGTGTGTAATGGATTGTTCAAGGTTTGGTTTTTTTTTTCTTCCTTATTCTGTTTTGCTGATCTCTAATTCCTAAATAAAAAGCCACAAGTTCTGTTTTCAGTCTAATATCTGACTGAGCTTGAATGCATATATATGCACTCTGTTAAGCTTACTGTAAGAAGGTTTGGACAGGTTCAGTACAAGCTCTGTCCAGCTTGGCACCCCCAGCACAGTTTGCACATATGTCACTGACAGATATTGATAGTCATACTTTTTCTAGCTAAGATGCTTCCAAGAGACATCAAAAAAGACTGAGACATTTCTGGAGATAACTCAATAGGGCATATCTATATAAATATCTCCAATAAATGAAAAGCTTGACAATACCTCAACAGAAGGAGAAAAACTCCAACTGTGGCATTAAATAAAAGATGCCTTCAGCAAAGGTACTAGCATAAAAATCCATCAGTAAGGGAACTATTTTCAACACCCACCCTTCAGCTCTGAAGGTTTCACTTGGGTGCTATTGCAGTGCACTCCAGGTCAAACATTTAAACTGTCCCTCTACACACAGTATATTCGTAGTGCTGGGAGTAAGAACAAAAAACATCACTTGGCTCATCAGCGAAGGCTATCTCAAACACGTGGCCATCCCGGTCACTGGGAAAGTCCACAAATCAGAACTGCATACACGAGACACCACATGCATGCATCTATAAAGCGAGCTTCCAGCAGTTCATTACATGTAACTGATTCCTAATTCTTGTTCTGAAGACTAAATGAAAGACCTTAAGTGCTTTAGTATTGTACGGTTACGTTAGATGAAATCACACCACCCGAGGTCAGAGCATTCAGTGTTTTATGCAATAACAAGACAAGTTTGATTGAAGTTTCTTTGGGGAAGAGTAAAGGGGTTAGTTTTTGGAGGGAGAGTTAAAGTCCCAAAAGTAGTCATACTCTTTTCCATACATCTTTTGGTTTGGCCTAAAAGTCTTTATTCCACAGTATTGTTCTGGATAGTTCAGTGAGTTCCAGAAAAAGTATTTTCTGACTAGAGTCAGACATCTACTTTAATAGGTTTTGCAACACCATTACCACACATCAAAATGTAGAAGCTCAGAGTCATAAAAACCTTAGTGTCCTAAAATAGCTTCTCCGCAGAAAGATATCACAGCTCTAAGAATGCTACCTCAGAATCTTTCACAAACCAGGGAGTAGGTGCTTGGTCAGAATCAGAAACGGTCATTTATAGCGCCGCAAAAAAAGAGTTCAGTCTGGACTACTCCTAGGAGCTGTCAATGACCTGGGATAAAATTCTGTCCATCTTGTGCCTCGACGAGGTGCACAAAGAGCAAAAGCTTCCTAATGTGACAGAGAAGGTGAAATCCTATACTTCTGTAGCAGACTGATTTATATGCAATATTACATAAACCCTAATTAACAGTAGAAACATTACAAATAAGCTTAGTATTGAAGTCTACAACTCATGGTATCACTTTCACAGCTACCTCGTTATTGAAGTGCTGTATACACAATATGCTCTAGCACACATCTGCTCAGAAGTAACACACTCTCTTGCTATCAGAGCATTACACTGCGTACAAGCCGCATACTAACTGCTGTAAGAGATATGATCAGTGCCTTTAAAATTGGAAGCAGTTTATACATCCAGTTTCTTTTTCAAAAAAGGGAACTAGAAACATACTGTAATATTCCTCAGTTTTGCAAGTCCACATTTATTTTGGCTATTCATGTGCACTTACTAGTCATGATTTCTGCCGTCCACGTATTTTCATAATTGCCATGATAAAAAAAAAAAGCTGAACAAACTCAGAAGTCATTTGGGACACAAACTTCTTCCTACAAAAAATTATTTTTGAGAGCTGCTGCTGAAAGCAGGTGTTGTATTACTTCTTTCTATTTCACAGCATTGCTGTGACTTTTGTATGGACAGAAATGCCGTGACATTGAAATAAGTTGGTAGTCCAGGAAAAATAAATAGACTGTAGAAAATTTAAGTACTAGCCTTTTTGACTGTAAAGTGTTATTAATAATGACCAGAAAGTATGTGAAACAAAAGCATTTTTAACCTACAGATATGCACAGTAAAGCCATTATAATGTAGTTTTAGAAACTGCTGCATGGCAGACATTTAAGTTCTAAAAATAACTATTTTTCCTTACATAAAGTACTTCATTCAGTCATGAGCTATTTACATACCCCATGAACTACCCAGTCAGTTTCATGGGTTTTTGGCTTTTTCATTTTTGTATATAGGCTATTTATTTGCAGACATAACTCTGCTTCTGAGCTTTTCCTGCTATAGCAGTGACCATCAGTGAACTACGTAAGCTACACTCAAGTACCATTTTCTCAATTCTTCATTCATCAATGCAAAACAAAAAAACACACATACAATACCCACGCACCACCCCCCTCATGCAATTTTCTGTTGCTTCATTTTCGTAAGTTTTCATTTATTATGTGTATAAGAACAACATTGGCCAAAGAACATGAAAAGTGCGTCCCTTCTCATTATCCCTTATGTTACAGAAATGACATCTCCATACATTACAGCAAATTTGTAAATTCATTTCTACTCCCTGTCAGGTCTACTTCTTCCATTAATGGGAATCTCAGATAAATGATCTACTGCATAATCCTAACCATTATTTTGGAAGCTGGCCAGTTAAACCTCAAATTCTACAAATGCTAATTTGAGATGAATCTTTGCACTATTAAATAATTATGACTGCAGAATTTCATCGTACATGTCTTTGCTCCCGCACCTGTTAGAATGGCAATAGACTTTCCAAAAGAAAAATTCCACAGGCAAATTGCTCGTTTCTCTATTCACTAGAAGTCTGACACAAAAGCTTGAGAAATATTGCAAAAGATTTCTAGCGCATCCATGCCCCAAGTCAATTGTCTAAAGGCTAACGATGACAAATGCCACATTTTCTGCAAGTTCTCTGTATTTTCTGCATAGCTGTTCTAAAAACAACTTGTAGTAAAAAGTCCGCAGTCTTTTATGCCACCCAGGGAAGTGGCACATTACCATGTTACAAGTATGCTTTGGATATGCATTCTAGGAGAGAAATGACATACTGCTCACCTTTGCCAAGAACACAGGTCTAGTTTGGGTTAACATTGTGATTTTTTTTTTTTTTTAAGTAGGTAAGAGTGGTTATTTATTCAAATGAACTAGCCACAAGGGGCAGCAAATTAATTTCAGATTTTAATCAAGTATTATTCTACAGAGCAAAACACATTCAGCTGAAGTAAAACAAAAATTAAAGCATTTCTGCCTAACAATATCACTTCTCCCAGCACAGACTTAATGAAACTCCTTTAGATCCTGAGGAAAGCAAACCTGTTCTGTTAGGCACATCTATGGCTAAACACACCACTCGAGAAAGAGCTCACCATATTCAAATATACTTCTACTAATTTTTTCAGGTAAGTTTACTTCACAAAGGTCATCTCAGATCATAACATTATTTTTGATACCATCAGACAAGTTGCACAGTATTCCAGTACTGTATATCATAACAACACTGCAAGAAATCAAGTTTTGCATTCAGTCATCACTCCCGTATTCTTTGAGCACACCTAAAACAGAAGCATTTGATCTCCAATTTTGAAGTTCAGGAAAAGTCAGAGCCCGAGTTTGTTCTGAGTCCACTAACTGGGATCCTAGTTAGGAGGATTTAAAGGAACCCTTGTAAAGGTACTAAAGAAACTCTGGGATCACTTCCACCGAAATACCATACTCTGCTGCCGCAAGCCTGTCTTTGGCATTGCTGCAGAGGAGCATTTTCAGAGACACTGCTGGATGCTGGCATCCAACAGGGGTGTTACGTGAAGCCCCATTTCACATATGCCAAACAGCCCAAGTGACCAAGGGCTCAGCAGCTGCCGGGGGCTCCACACCTCTCACGAAGCTGACTGCACCAAGTACACAAAATGCTTCGCAGCCCATTCTTCGTACTGACCAATTATGCTGCTATGATTAACACCAGGTATGAAATAACACAGGTCTTTCACTATGCTGACAGCACCACTACAGAAGCATAAGAAGATTCAGTACAATTAACAACTGCCACTGTGCTTAAGAGAGATTAGGAATTCAAAGGTCTTTGCTTCCACCCGCGCTTCCCTAGCGCTACTGATCCTAGGCACGCTCTCCTGCTTGTTCCAGCATCCCAGGTAGCACAGTCGCACATCGCTGTGCGCTCCCAGCAAGGCAGGTGTCCCACCACGACTACCCACCTGCGGGGGTGGCACTGGGGACCAGGTGACCACTTCCACCCCATGAACTCCATAGTTGCCCTAGCTTCAAATCCGTGAGCTAGGAACTAACAATCCCCACGTCACCCAGGAGCCTTCTCTTACACACAGCCATTCCTTTCGCTATCTCAGTTTACCGACGTACACATCGGGGGTTACGGACAGCTTTCCCGTTTCACTTACCGCTTTGTGACAAGAAGTACTCTGCAGTCTAGTTCCTAACAGATTGCCCAGAGCAGCAGAATAAACCAGATTAAGACTAGCAGGCAGCAGTAATATGAGATGATTATCTAAATCCTTTTCTGTTTTACCAGCTCTTAATATTTACAGATAATTATTTTTAAATGTTTAATTCCAAACTGAAGGGAGTAGGAGTATGAACTAAAAAGTAAGAAAGTGATATTGATAACTGAAGTGAATATACAGAAACAGCATTAAAGGCCCACTGCACCACACTGATGCCAAGGAAGATACTCATCTCTTGCTTCTCAGCATCTGTCAATATTTTACTTAACGCCTAGCCCGCAGAATCCAGACACTACCTGGACAAAGATGGTCATATGCAACTGAAATTAAGTCAAGACAATTGAGTAAACTTGAATACCTACAGGGTAATAATAATGGCAAGCAAAGGTAAACGAATGTTTACCTACATATATACATACACATACATATATACAAATATATACACACACAGTTAAAGATTATGTTTGTAACTGCATAGAGCATACACATTAGGGACAGCCAGTAGGGAAGCTGCTAGTGAAGTTATCAATGCCAAAAACAGCACAGAATTAGGAGCAGAGAGAGCCTGAGGTTTGGCTTATTGGTTTGTTTGCATTCGTAGCACTAAAATACTATCAATCCATCTTTAAAAGCAATTCATAAACTAGGACCACCTGCAAAATCGCTTAAGCTATAGAGAACATTTTTAGATTCCTAGAAATCAGTGCCCTAAAATTTGCTTACAAAATGATCTTTACAAGAGCTATTCAAAAATATTTTAGTTTCCTAATTAATCCAAGCATCTGGAAGAGTGAACTAGCATTTAAACAAACACTGCTTTCAGAACATTAGAGAAGTCAAACAAACATCTTTAATCTTTACATGCAAACTGGCTTTTGCATTTTTGGGGTACTCAGCCGGGGTAATTGTGGTTCCTATACAGCTCAGTTAAAGGCAGACAAACCAGCTGTTAGGCCTAGGCTTGCCATTACATTTTGCTGTGAACTGGTCTCCTTTGCAGCTGCTACTACTTTAAATATTTAAGCTGTTGATTTTAAACAATAGCACATTGCCCAAAGAACACACAACTAGAGCTAATCAAGATAAACAACATATGGAGAGAATCCAGACTGGTGTGTCTAATCAGGAGAAACTCAGTTTACAGTTTAAAAAATTGTCTTAATGAAAAAGCCAATCTAGACAGCCAAAATCCTTCACTAGTATAAGTTACAAATGATTTCTTCTGAAATTAAATTGAGAAATGCTACATTTGCACAAGTCAGGGACCAGCATTACTGATACAAAAAACACAGACATGAGACAGATCCACTAGCACGTGAAAACCAGTGTCCAGAGTCCTGCAGCTGAATACCACACAAGTCGATAGAAAAGCTCCTGTAACTGAAGGGAAGCAAAAAACTTCTAACCACGTGCTGCCAAGCGGTACAGCAAGCTCCCAGCATAACTGACTGCAGCATCTCGCGGCTCTGAGAGGCCTCCTGGAGCAGCAGCAAGGGCTCGCGCCGTCAGCTCGCCCCTCCCGTCGGTGCCGTGTGCGAAACCAGCTTTGCTGGACTCCAACCTGAGGCTGGAGCAAACAGGCTAGCTGCCTGGATTGCCAGCTCCCTGTCCTGGGTTTATATTCCACTCTACGGCTTTGTTTTACAGCCAGAAAGGTACATTCCTGTTAACGACACAATTTACTGAAAGTTGTTAGAAGGATTTCAGACAATCTAGAAGAATTTCTTTCAGCTTTAAGATCAGTCACAAGCTATCCTTGGATTCGTTTCCACCTACGCATTTTAAGTTCTCAAAATGATACCATGCGCAAATTTTGAAGGATTGTGTTACTGTTAATCTCATCATCTATTAAGGTTTCCCTGACATGGATGGTGTGCTCCTTACATAGCCTTCCCATCACTTACATGGCACATTGGGACATTTGTTTACTTCTGTAGGATCCAAGCTGTTACGCAAAAGTTTAAGCAGCAATTTAAATGACAGCACATGCAGACATTCATTAGTTTATATTAAGCATGAGACCCTCATAAATCATGTATTTCTCTATGTCACAGTAAACTCACTTAAGTGAAAGAACCGAGGCAGTTTTCAAACTTGCCAAGAAAAACAAAAACAGAACACAGCAAACCAACTATCTGCAAAGCAATGGTGTTCACCTCGCCGTGTGTCTGCTGCCCACAGTAGTCTCATCTTCTGTTGCTCATCTGACATTCAAGTGCAGCAAAGAGCATATTCTGCTCTTCGCAGTTTCTCGCTGGAGAGCAGATGCCCTCTGGGCCACTGTGTGAAGCTGGGGCTCAGCAGCACGCAGCTCTCAAGCAGCGTTCCCTTCAGCCGAACGCCTTCCATGACGCAAGCATAAAGCACATGCTCAAGTACCTCACTGAATCACAGCCTACACATTTTTCTCCCATAGGCAAAGGAAGTTTACCTACAAGCAGAGACTAAGGAAATTCCTACATATAGAAGAAAGGTAATGAGACCAATTTATTTATTGCATATTATTTATTGCAGTAGGATTTATTATGGGCCTTAACATTTCCTGAGATCAGTCACAGAACTGAAACACAATAGCCAAATTTTCCACTTAGACGATGCAAGTTTTATACTTCAGGAAAATTGTTTTTAGGACATTTATGACAAGTTTCACAGAAGATACCACTGCATTGGCGCTTCTACAATTAATTAGTTTTCACAATCGGCAAAACTTTGTGACATTTGAAAACAAGGCGTATATATTTTTGTTTTAAAACAGCTACTTGGCAGGTACAGCACCTCTGAGCAGCACTGTGCACACAACTGCCTACTCTGCAGCAGAATGGAGCACCCTTGGAGCAGCTGACCAGAAGAACAGATTAACCGAAGGCAGAAGAGACTTCCAACCTCACGATGAAGGTTACGGGAAGGATGCAAGGGCTACAGCTTGCACACTACCTAGCTCCTTGTGGAAGAGAAGAGAAGCCAAATTTTGCCCATCAGTCAGGATACGTGCTCCTTCCTAGAAGCATGACTAGGTACACAGCTCGTCCTACATCATGACATGGGTAGGGTACCACCTCATAGCTCTACAGCCCTCACTGCCACCTCATTACTTACGCCATTAATAGTGATCCCCAGACTGCTAAATTCCTTACTCAAATAAGACTAATAAGGGCCTCTGGCAGGGATGAGTGAACCTAGTAGAAAGTCAAAACAAGGACCTTGTACAAGAAATGCATCTTTGCAGGCTTTACTTCCTAGAACATGGTTATCATCTGGCTAAGTTGGTGCGACTGGTCTACAGTGTTAATTCTAAGACACTACCAATATGTTATAAATATGACACTAAAATTACACACACTTCCACATTAGTTTATGCTTAGTGGGCTTTTTTTCCACATGACAAAAATAATGCAGTTAGATATAAAACAGGGCTCTGAGTGGGTAGACAGGGAGAACCAAGAAAGATGAACAGGAGCCAAGGCAGACAGCTATTATTAGTAACAGAAATCAAGTGTTCTGTTTAAGATTCAAGTCTCAATTCAAGAAAATTTCAAGATTCAGTTGTGCCAATTCAAGCACATCAGGCAATTCTGGCTTCAGTCTCAAGTCAGTAGAGTCAACTAACATAAGCCAAAGATACTACTATCGAAGTTATTTCCCCCCCCACACACACACAGTTTTCATCATGTGGTTGATGACAGATCAGAGACAGTTCCAGAAAGGAAGGAGAGGGGGAATGCACATAACACCTTTTGCAGAAGAGTTGAGCAAAAAGATGATTTTCAGGTTTTTCAAGGTGGGCTATCAACTGGGTGTCAGTCAACTGAAAGTTGACCAACAAACTGGTACCAATGCCAAGTTGTCCCTTTCAAACGAAGTTCTGTTGATAAGAACAGGTAACATCTCATTCAACCCCTAGACAGTAAGGATTTGTTAAAACACTCGACAGTCAGATTTAGTTCAAGCTACAGAAATTCACATCTCTGAAGCTCCTACACTCCCTAGTGTCAGCTGATGCACCCAAACCCATTTGATTCAGTAAAAGGGAATCAGATTAACCAGATAACGCTGAGCAGTACAGTGAAAAGCTCATTTAAGCTCTAGACTAATGTATGTTACTCAAACTTGTGCTGATGAGGTGAGCCTTCTTACTACCTTCTATTTACCCTTCCTACATTTCAATAGGGCATTTCCGGAAGCAGGTCAGTTCCCAAGGCTTTGGGAAATTGTTCTGTTCAGAGCAGTGCCTTATCAGCTACCAATTTTCCATCATCTGCAACAGCTATCCTCTTTTGTTCCTGCTTTAAGGACTAAATGCTAACTTTGTTTCTGTATTAAGGGATCTAGATGAATTTAATCAGATCTGACCACTCACACCCAAAGCCTTCAGAAAGAAGGCTGTACATTAAACCATACAAAGGAGCAGTGCACATCTGCTATTATTCCATACATCAAGATGAGCAGTTATATAGCAGGTGCTTTTGGGTTACTGAGTAGAACGTTCAAGTTACTGCAGAGGCAAAACTCAAAAGAAAGTACTAGAGGTACAACTAGAGGGACTACACCAAATCCATCTGTTGAAACAAGATCTTTCCCTGGCTGTTTTTGTTTTTCAATCCTCTATCATTTATTGTTCAGTAAGAAAAAAAATGCAGCACCTGCAGCTTGATTCATTTCTTACTGAAATAGATTGCACACAGAACCAGCTATTTCCAAGGCATTAGCATCTTTGCATATGATTTTTCACCTGTGTCCTGTTTACATAGTTCACTCAACATTTCTAACAGTCTAAATTTAGAACAATTCTACTGTCGGTAGCTATTTCAGGTAAGTGCTTAGGAGAATTTTGTTACAGCTACAAGCGATGCTCTCGGCTTCTACAGCACAATTTTGTTTTGTTCTATTTTAATACCATAACTAAGCTCAGCAATAAAGAGTAGTTCAGAAATATTACTTATCATAGTCCCAAACACTTCAAATAAAAAGTCAACTTCAATTTCTTAAATTTACATCCAAAGTTTAAAACACTTTTCATTTGAAATGCCAAGAGGGAGGTTTTTTGTTTTTTTGGTTTTTTGGGTTTTTTTTGCTGAGAGAGAGAGATAAAGAGAGAGAGTTCGGTATTATCATTCCTTCACGCTGCTCCATCAGAAACGGAACTATAAATGAAGTTTCTCACTAGATGATACCAGAGAAAGGAGAATCCTTAGGAACAGAGGAGACAGCTTTTAGTCTAAACATGCAGCACACTGCTCTCCTGACAGCGGATCTGTATAGGCCTGAGATATCAAAGCAGACTACAAAGGCATTTTGTTATCTTTTGCCAAGGTATTTCTCTGCATAACATTCCCAGCCTCTGACTGCCTTTTTGTCTTCTCCCCTGCTCACATTCTTGCAAACAGATGAAAAGACAGTATGTGTGCGCCTGCAGGAAAGGGGAAGCTGGTAGGTGCAAAGTGTGCACACAGGCTCCTCGTTAATGTTGAAATGGTCATTTTCAAATAAACAGCTAAATCAAAGATTGTTTCAAAAATGCTTATGTAGTTCAAAGTACAATTTGAATGCAGAAAATTAAAGTCTGATTTACCCAACAATATCAATACATCCACTCAATTAAAAATTCAGCTCATACATATATCAATGTCAATAATATAAATGTTCTCCACCACTTGGATCTTGCAGGAACCATACACCCTATCGAGACTTCTCATTTGGATTTTTAAGTGTTTCAGATTGATTACAAAGCAGCAGTCACCCAGCGGCCAAGTATTAATCATTCTCATGCATTAAAAAAATTAATTTTCTATCATGCGGGTTTAATACAACATGGCCAGTAGACATGTATCATGTGTTAATCATGTAGATACATGATTAATACTTATTCCTATAAAAGTATACTGACTTGCATCCCAGTTCGGCAGTTTGACTGGATTATGACTAAACTCTGCTTCCACAGGATGTTTCCTATCCAACACTAAAGATTACAGCTCCTACCTTTGTAGGGTAGCAGCAACCACCCCCCCCCCCCCCCAAATTCTCATATCTCACTTGTTACCCATCTTTTCAATACGTTTCCAGGGTGAAGAGGAAAGACAGCCTTTAGAAAGATGTATCATCTGTAGTATACTTTCAAATTAGTGGTAGCTTACACAGGTAGCAAACAGAAAGCCATACAGCATTTAGAATGGCATGCTGACTACCTAAGTCTTCAGAGAAAAAAAATAATATACATATGAACATACAATACCACCATTTAGCATTCAAGCTACTTGGTAGCTAAACACAGAAGGCCCAGATGGGCTGGCAGTACCCAAGGGCAGCAAAGCCTACGCAGCGCTGGCTCCAGGGGAGCAGCAGCCATCCACGGGGGCCACGCTGCTTCCCCGGCTGCGTGGCACCTCCCTGCCTACCAGCGTTAGGAGCTCGCTTCATGCGGGGAAGCAACTGGGAACCGGATTTTCTCCTCCTCAGCCAGGCCACTGGTATGCAGTCAATAACATGAAAAAAGGCATCCCTCAAAAGCTTACTTCAGTCATTTGTTAAAGGGATTCTGTCCATAAGCCTTACCAGTCTCCATGTAACCTAATACAATTTAATAAACCACAACTACTCCATTAGCTTTGATCCAGTATCCCTCAAACAGAATAAACAATTCCCAAAGTAGAAGCAAGAAGGTGCCAATTTTCTTCCGAAGACTGTCAAATTGAATCAACTTTTTTTTTTTTATTGTTGCTTTTTTCTTTAACAGTTTGTCAATACTCGAAGCTAAATACTTCTGGTAAGTACTGCGGAGCCAGGGAGTTGCTAAGCCTTCACATAGCAGCACTGGAAGGAAAAATATAAACAGCTGCCCAGTGCAGATGGATAGCCACAGCTGGCACTCTCAAGCAGCAGAAAATGAGATGGCAAAGTTAATGAGGAAGAGTATCGATCACAAGACGCAAGCAGAAAACCTGGAGTCATTACCCTGTGTGCTGTGAATATACTCGATTAAACAAAAACAGCTAAAAATAGTAAGCAACTTCCCACACCTTAGTCACTGCCTTCCTACTGATAAATCATTGCTGCAACAACAGCCGACAAGACAGAAAGACAGAGGCTGAAATGAGGCTTTAGAAATGGGCAAAATGGGCCCCAATCTGGTTCGTAGTTTTTCAGATTAACAGTCCTAAATTTGAGCAAGATTAACAACGCTCTGCCTAAAACCAGCAATGATTAAGTCCATTCCAGCAAAAAGTTATTATTTCAGAAAACAAAGCTACTTTGACAGTCCATAAAGCACTGGAAGATAAGGAGCATACTGCAGCTCCTTTCACTCAAAAGCTGTTGGATCCTGGTTAACCCGAGACTGCTTAGTGCATCATCGAGGGGACAAATGGTGGATTTCAGAGGTGAAAAAGGTTCAGTACCACTTCAGGTTCAGAATTTCACTGTACCTAATAACTACATATGTATTTTCTAATAAGCACTCTACACTGTCATAATGGAGGTTATGGTGAGCGTCACCTTACATTAAGTGCTGACCAAGATCTTGACTTTTCACTCCAGACAACATTTCCTGTGTAAGATTTAGAAACAGCAGTAACAAAAAGAGAGTATAAGAACCGTGGTTAAAAGAACATGCAAGTCAGTTATACAGCCTCTGAGCTGTCATTATTATTAGTTGTCATAGTTTAAAGCAAGTCACCTAAATCAGGTTTGTCTATTCCTGCAGCAGAAGACTCAGGTTATTTTTCCATTGCAGTTGTTAATCGTGCTCAAAACACTCATTTTTCAGAATTAATTCTACTTGTAGCATGTCTTCTACAAGCCAATTGGTAAAGCATTGTCAGTATGTCACAACTTTGTTCTCTCACAGCTAATATTTAGGTGGAATTCTTCAGACAGAGCCGAAGAGTCCAACTCTTCGGAAGATTTCAGATACACTTCACCTCAGCTTTATCTTTATGCTCTTTGTCACATTTCATCACTATATTCCTAGTTTAATTCTTATGAATCACATTTAAGTTGCTCTGTTTCTTCAAACAGGGGCATAGAGCTGCAGTTCATGAAAAACTGTATATTTTAGATAAAGCTAAGAAAGCCAAACGTTCTCCCAGCATCCAAAGCAAAGAGCTTCAAAGGGTTCCGTCACTGCATCCGCAACCTGTTTTGCTTGGAAAATTGTACAAAACTGGATTTCTCAGTTCAAGAAACAGAAAAACAAATTCCCTAATTCTTTCATCAGCAGAACAATGAAGTAATCCAGTTAAGATCTAATAATTCAAGTGAGCAGTAAATTCATTTTTTTAAAAGAGGTAATAAATACTACAATTTTGTATTTTTAAATCTCCAATTCATGCTTCCATTTCCTGGCCCCCCACTCAAATCCAGGCAGTAAGTATCCCTGTGAGGAAAGATCAGCCCACAAAAACTACGTCACTATTTCGAGAGAGTTAACCTGGTCTGATCTTGTGCAGAAGAGTGGTCATCTATGCCCTAGTTCTTGGCCAAGGGCACAGCCCCATGAAGGACAGTTATTTGTAGAAGGAATCAAGTGATTTAGCACGAAGAACAGAAATTCAAACAGTTTCCCTGTCACATCAGAAGTGCCACTGAAAGAATTTTTCATAATTTTATTTGCCACCCAAGAGTATGCAATGAAGTTGTTCTGTCCAAGACAGACATGCGACAGTCATGTACAAGATACAAAAATAAGAATACTGAATTCACGTCTGTCTATTCCAAATGTGCCATTTCCTAGCAAAGACTCAGAGAAGTGCATTTCAGGAGTGAGTTATCAGAGCCTGTTCCAGTTAAAGTTACTTTTGGAGAACATGGCACACGGATCAGAAGCAGCTGTTCCTAAAAAGGTATAGAACAGATTAAGTTCTCCACACAGTATCAAACACGACAAACTTCAGCCATGGGGCCACCCGCCCCCAATACCTGCATGGTTCGCAGTGACATTAGTTAACAGGCTGACTGAGCTGAACCCAAGCTATAGAAGACTATCAGCACAGAGATTTGTTAGACTATATATGCAGCCCAGAAGATGCTTAAACAGAGCAGAAACACATTAAGATTTATCCAGCAGTAATAGAATAGACTGAAGAACGCCACAGCTATTAAGAAGCTTAAAAAAAAAAAAAGTGTCTTAGAAAAGCTTTTATCTGACATGTTCTGTTGTACTTGCACCCCACTAAAGCCACTTCCCTCTACCCTTTTCATCTTTATTGCAGCAGTTACAAGAAACTTGTAAATGAAAGGCTTAAACTCTAACATCCAGTGCAAGATTTTAGCTAGATTTTTCAACCAAAAATCCTAACATCACCAACACGGTCACTGCCAACACTCAAGTACATCTTTTACATGAAATTGCCTAGCAGACCACAGCAAAGCAGAGACTTAGCTAGCCATCAGCCTCAGTAAAACCCATCACAGAGCTCCACGCTAGTCTATCTCAGCTGTTTCTAGTATCTGGCATTTGAGCTCATTTAAAGCTAGCTTGAGGGAAAAAAAATCACTAGGAAATATGGAAGTTCTTTTCTCTCATGGTACAACCCCCCCTTACAGAAAGGGCATTATGTTCCTCATTAAGGAAATTAAGAGGGAACCACAGTTCAACTTGGAAAATTCACCTTTATCTTCCAAAAAACCCAAGTTTTCAAGAAGTCATTGAATCAGACTTCTTCCCATAAATGATCCCTTTTTGCTCATGATAACTTTCTATTTTAAAATATAGCACATCAGTTATGACAGTCTATATATCATGGTTAAGAGTCTTTGCTGGACTTCATTTAAAAAAAAATGGACTATTCAGAAGTGGAATAACAACAAATGCACACCCTTAACAAGAGCTTGACATTAAAACAAAGGCAAGAAAGCCCACTTATCTAGAGCTACTTTAAGCAGGAAAAATTCAAGTTTAGAATAGACACCAATTCCTCCGTTTCCCACGGTTCAGGAAGGACATTCTTTTAGAAGCCGTCCCCGCTGGACAGAGGATCACCTGTTTCAAGTGGAGTAGTAATCTGGACTGTTGAACAGCCCAATCCAAAAGATAACTCCCACACTGCAAGAGCCAGCTTTTAAAGCAAACAAACCTATTACTGACTTCTTTATTCCCGGTGGAATTCTTCTCCCAGGAGCATAACAAGCAAATGAACTTGCTATGATCACTTCTGTTTTGTTTGTTCAATGGTTTGAGTAAGAACAGAAAGACCTGTTTGCCCAGAAAAGCAAAGCTTCTCCTCCAAAATCCACCAACGCTGCAAGTCATGTCAGTGTTGTGACAGAAAGGACGCAACCAGCAACTAGGGCTTGCACATGACTGCAGATTCTGGAAGAGATTTTCATGTGTACTATGTACTGAATGCCCTATGTACTATGTATGTACTACGTATGAAGGCCCTATGTATTTGGCCTTCAACATAAAATAAACTAAAAAGCAAAGGAAATAAGAGAAAAATCAATGTCATATTAAACCAGAGCATCAGGCAAGTTAGAGTTTAAATCAAGCAGGCTAGAGTTTAAATAGATTTTATGGTGTCAGTTATTCATTAGGCTACACAAGTATTTATGTGCACAAAGAGCTACACGTTTTCTTCACAAATAGTTCATTCCTTACCATATCATCTGCTTTATTAACTACTAAAATGCACTAAAACTGCATGCTTTACTCCTAGTAACAAATAGCTTTAAATAAATTTCTTCAAGGACCACACACTAGTTACAAGAGACATTAACAATCCAATTTTTTGTGTTATGACAACCCAGAGCTTGACTCTCTAAAGCATACTCCACGCATTTGGTTTGGCTGAATTTAAGAGCTGCATACTTTACGAAAAATGCCCAACTGCTAGGTTTCAAAGCTTGGGACGCACTTAAACTGTAATCTACTTGGAGAGGAACTTTCTGGTTACCTGTTAGCACTGTGTTCCTTAAAAGCCTAGAACCAAAATTCTAGAGCCATCAGGGCTCTTGATGTCTGTTCTACTTAACAGACCAAAAGTAGTTACGACAGAACTACCATTATATAAGACACTGGTCAACTTAACATTGACTGAAAGAAAACCTTCAGAAGTCCATTTCAAAACACTCACTTGCCAACAGAACTAGTCTCCCTGGAAGCAGTGCATGGCCCCATTAAAGGCCATAGACCTTTAAGAGCATCAGGTAGAAAGACTAAGTACAAACTGGAGAGGGCATGGGACAGACCAAAAGGTACTTCCTGACCTGGCACTGGCTCGCTGCTCTTAGGGACAAGCTGCTGCAGTCTCCTGGGCCCCATTTTAAGAGGATAAACCAGGTTTACAGCAGATGAGTTGATGCTTAAGGAGATAGATAGGACCATTCTTGGAGACTCTCTGAAGGAAGAAGTTGCATGTGAAGTATTTCCACTTGCTGGCAATCTAGACAGCTATCTCGCTTGCAGGAACTCTCCTTTGTAGGAGACAGGGGAAGGGGAGATCTTAGGACTCCTGTAGGAACAATCCCACATTAAGAAGGGACTATGTTATTCATGTTTATGTATGGAAATTGGACTTTAGCTGCTAGTTCTAAGACTCTAAAGTGTAGTTCTGCTAATGAATATCATAAAGCATAATTTTAAAGACTTGATTTCCCCTAGTCCCTTTGCTTGTCTCTTCCCCTCTCAATTTGGTCCCAGTTCATGAAATAACATGGCCTTTCTTATTAGAAAGAACCCTTACTTCAGCCTGTTTTCTTGGAGAGTCTCAAAAATGTACAAACAAATAAGAAATTTCAGATTCATTTATTAATCTAATCTCTACCATAGGCCAATTAAAGTGCTACATACAGCCTCCAACTAAGTGATTTTATTTTTAAACACCTTCTTGGAATAACTTGGGAATACTGCTGTGTTTCACTATTTCTTTCACAATTTGTCTAACAGTAGCTTGAACTGCCATTAAATTATGGTGGGTTTTTTGTTTGTTTGTTTTTATATATATTTGACTCTTTGCTTATCCATGATTCTGAACTGTGTTTATGGTGCAAAAGCGATTTCATTGAGTTCTTCCAACTTTAAAAAACAGTTTTTCAGCAGTGAATCTTGGTGGAGATTTTCAGCTCACTTTTTAAAAATTCTTCAGTCAGACTATTACCTAAGGGTAAAACTTACATAAACTTACATACCAAATTAAGGGGTCATACAGTATTAACAGTTGGATACTGAAAACAAATGCTGAAAATTTCTGCTGGATTTGAGAGACGTTTTATAAATATTTATTAAATTGTTAAGAAAATCCTCTTATTTCTTAGTAAGGGGACAAAAAAGAGCAGTGAGCCTGCAGGAATTAATTTAATAGCCTTCCAAAAGAGAGGGGGGGGGGGGGAAGGAAAAAAAAAAAGAACTGACACATCTTTACTTTAAAAAAAAAAAAAAAACAATTAAAGCATAACAAATGATCCTTTCAATACAATTCAAAGATAAAAATACCCCAAACTTTTGAAGTTTGGGTAGATAAAAGACAGGCAACTAAAGGAACAACAGTTCACAGAGAGCCAGAAAACCCAAATTCTTGTATATCTGCAGTATGCTTGCATAGTCAGCACAGACTTCAAGCATCTACAATATTCTAAAAGATAATTCTGCAGAATGATATTTAGTGTTTACTGAAAGTATGTTGTTAAGCATCTAATTTCGACCCTCCAAATTTCACTTCGACATCTATAGTAATTACGCAGATTGGTACTAATTATACAAATTATTATATAAATTATTATGTAATAATCATTTACCACTATGGTATAAATTAGTACTAATCATATAAAGCAGTATTTATCAGTGACATCAGGTTGCTGCCTCCAGAATGAAGATTCAGAAAGTAATTGTTTAAGACTTGCTATTTCTGTGTTATCCATGATTAAAATCAAGTATCACAAGTTAGTGGTTACAGTTAAAACATAGGTCTATTTTCCTCCTAATTGTCAGTTTTTACACAGTTTTTAACAGTTTCATTAACAGCTTTGCACTTCAGTTTCTTTCCTATTCCCCTCCCTCTAAAGTTATTGTTGCTTTATTAATAAATGTCTGAACAGAAGATGCTCTTATTAGTTGTATGCACATATACATTAATAACACACTCCTTCAGAAGTGAAGAGTCTCCAGAATGGTACTCTGAGACCATTTGTCAGCAGCTCAGCAAACACTCCAAAAATATTTGGGACATTATTCAGTTAAAGAAAGATAGCAAGTCTTAATAGGTAAGATGAAGGTGTAAAATTCATGCAACATCTGTCCTCCCCATGAAGACTAAACAGCTACAAACACTGGGCCAGACCTGGGAGTGCCTGCAGTTTTGGTTTTAAACAGCTGATGAACCACACAGAGAGCTTAAGGAAGCCTCATAAGAATGAGGATTTCACCTGAAGTATTGCCTTCACACAGACTCCCTTAGCTTGCCAAGAAAAGGGTAGATTAAGAACCAGGAATAAGTACTTGGTTCAGAATCAAAGCTTCAAGTCATGTGTAACCTAAAGCCACTTTTACCAGTTACATTATTTTTAAAGCAGCTGTGAACACCAGTGAGCTCATCTAGCTTCAGCTGGATGAACCACATTTTACTCCTGAAAATGCAAGTCTGATGCATGCTATCCTCAGTGCTTTTAAAATATTTGTAGATTTAAGTTACATAACCTAGATAAATAAGGCCAGTCTGTATGCTGTACACCAGGAAAAAAGAGAAATTAAAAATGAAAAAATATGAAAAATTAATCTATTAATAAATATGAAGAGATGGAAGAAAACCAAAGGTACTGTTTTTTGTTTCTGCAACCTGGAAGAGTGCCAAAGAAACCCATCCTCAATGCAAAAGCCTGCCTGTTTACATGAATACAAGCACGAGATAGACATCCAAAACAGCCTTGTCCCATCAATGCGAACACATTACTTGGTGTTGATGCAACCCCTCAGAAGGGCACTACTACCTCTCTGAGCTGTTTTATCCATGAAAAATTCTAAGACTCTATTTCAAGTACATTTCAGAGATTGAGGACAAATGTAAGACAAAAATCCTTGACCGCTCTCCATCAACCCCTTAAAACTAGCATGGCCAAATAAAGGCGGAGCAACTAGCAGCAAAAATTTGTTTCCTATCACGTTAGGCCTACAAGCTTAAGATAATTATGTCTTAGCTTCAGAACTAAGAATAAATACAATTTCACATCAAAGAGTTCAGTTACACTTCTCAAGTCTTGTCAAACAGAACAAGAAGCTTTATGAATTGCATTTTATTGACTTAAAGAAGGTGTCTACAGAACAGCTGCCACTTCAATCCAGACACTTGGTTCACTGACTCCAGCCACCAATCCTATATTCTCCTGCTGTACCTCCCTCATTCAGCAAGCTGCTGTTATGCTGATAGAGCCAATGGGTTCAAGCAAAAAGACTTCATACCAGACTAAGCTTTGTGCCACCCTGCTCTGCTCCTTAGAGACTTTACACTGCCATCAGGTCTCCCAAGAGTCATTTATTTGCCTTTCCAGAAGAAAGCTTGCAGCAGACTCAGCATGTCTAAAGTACTTCTGTAATAGAGGCAATAATTGACAGTAATTAAATTTGTCAGTGACTCATCACAGAAGCAGTTACGTCCAAGTGTGGAGGAGCTAGCAGTCAATGGGAATGAGAGTTGACAATTCTGTTTCTCTGACACCAACCGGGGCACTCTAGGATCCAGGTAAGCAGTAGTATTTGTTTACCTTTCCGCTGTTCTATACATTCAAACAGGCCAAAACTGATATTTGCAATATCTGATGGCTTAACCTCAACTGAATATTCTCCTGCACTCCATTTAAGATAGTTATTGAAACAGAAGAAAGCCACACCAAGGTCTAATTGAATAACTCATTTCAAAAACTACAAGATCATCTTATTTCACAGATACAAAGAGGCCTGACTAGTTAAAAACACAGCCCAGGAGCTAATAACCAATTAGTTTAATATCACCAATGAGCTGAAGTTATGTGGCTGCTCAAGTGACAATATCACTAAGCTTCAGGGACCACTGTCACTTCTGTTGACACATCACCACATCACTCCTTAAAGACAGACTAGGTCAGTAAAAGGGTTATGGACATAGAGTCAGTGAACAGCTGAGTTAAGAGAGTTATTCTCTGTATTGGAAACTTAACTGCTCTCACTCATCCTGACAAGAAATATTTGATAAAAATAAGAACTACTTAGAAAATAAAGCTTGGAACTGAAGTAAACAATGTCTCATCACTGCTATTTGACTAAACAGTAGCACTAGAACAGCTGCATCTGAGAACCAGTTTCTTTATGGCTTTCAAGAAAAGTGGGCTTTAAGTTCTAATATGAAGAGGTTAAAATTCCAAAGCCACGAGCTTTGGAAGCTCATGAGAGAAATCCATATCTATTTGCTTAAACAGCCAACACAGTCTTTGAAAGCATACTATGAAACAGAGCAGACATTCATCAGCATCCTCGGAAAGTAGACATGGCATTGAGTGGTCCTTACACAGCTTTGCAATGGAAAGTTTAAAAGCCATGCAAACACAGGTATTGTATATTTAGTTTTCTAACAGTTTTTTTTTTTCCTTTTAACTTCAGATCTACAGCCCATCTCTCCACACAGCTCTGCAGACATAACACTCCCCTGCATGCCACTATTCATTCAACCACCTCTGGCACTTCATCAGTTGCTGCGAGTTGAACACCCTCTTTAAAGCGTGACAAAAACTGTATAAATCTTTCCGTAGTAACTTCAATGCATGAAGTAACATGTTTTCCCTTTTTAAAAACAGATATAATGAGTTTCAACCATGAGAGCGGGGCTGAATAATTAAAATAAGCATCTTTTAACCTTATTCTAAGTCATGAAACTTTCCAGCTTCAGACAGATAGGAAATGCAGCAGCAACCGCTTTAGTCTGCAATGTGTCTCAGGTAAGAGAATGAAAACTTCAAGGAAGCAGGAAAACAATGAATAACAAAAATACAAGGCCTTAAAAATGAACCAACAAGAAAAATTCCATGACTATAACAGAAGTTTTGGCTGGATTAAAATTCAATATGCAATTCAGTTTTCTGGCTTAAGATATCTATTCATTTATGTTTACATCAGTGAAATGAAATTTCACAGAAAATGAATTTATGTAATTTGTATGTATTTTATGTAATGTATTTAAATGAATTCATTTATGTTTACATCCTTTAGGATGGAAGAGGTCCCCTTCCATTCTCATCACCCTTAAAAGCACAGAAGACATTCATTTCATTCCGTTCATTTTGTGCTGACAACCAAACTTGGTGCTTAAGATCAGACACACAAATACAAAAAAAAGGCAAGTTTCAAGCTGAGAGTTGGTACAGCACATGGCAGTCCTGACCAATGCTAAAGTTTTGCAGTGACAACCCTTGAAAAAAGATTTTTAGCGCTAGAATTTTTGCTCCCTTCCTAGTTAAAAGAGTCAACAAGAAGCATGGCAAAACAGTTCTTCCATGTCTAAAATACCTTTATTAAAGAGATTTTTCAGTACAGATACTTTCTATAATAGAAGCCCTGTTTTTATAGTCATTCCATCCTGTAAAAACATAATTGAAGGAAGAGCTAAGTTTTACAGTGACTTATGGCAACTATTTCTTTCCAGCAGACAGCAGGGTGTTTTAATAGCACTTGTCCCAACAGGCCAGCAGCTATTCCAAGCCTCATTAACTAAAAATACATGTTTAGGAGGAGTAATTCCTTCTTTATTATGGTATTCCTGTTCACTCACTCCTAACAGCTGTAACTGGAACTGCTCTAGAGTAATTAGGTCCTCAACCAGCACAGAAAGAACAAGGATTTTCCAACTCACTATATAGTGACAACTGTTTTATTTTTAAACGTGGATCTAACATGTTTTCATACTGTTGCTGCGAACAATAGTGGCTGAACCAGTTTAAACTGTATTTTTACAGATCAGGACAATATAAGTTACATATAAATGGAAATATCCAGTTGAATTGTGCTTGTAAGATTAGCTACACTTTCTGTAAACAGTGCGCTTTACACGCTCTTAAACACCTCTGCTGCTCATCCTGCCACTAAGAACAACCTCAGATATCTATTTCGCAGCTTTTGATCTTGCAGCTAATTGGTCCTTCAAGCCACCAGGGCATTACAGGTGGAACCAACCCCTCTGGAACGGTTCAGGTAAAGCATCTCACCTCTTCTGCTTCAAAAAAGTCTAGAAGTGATAGCATCCAGACTAGTTGCACATCTGTATTTTGATGGAGCAGTTAATTCGTTACCTTAGTTTATTTCTCTATAGCTTTTATAAGTAAGAGACAGTCAAAACTCTAAAGAACAACTTACTGGTTAATCCCATTGCAGACTATATCATAGCTTAATACAGAACTATAAAACCCTTTGGGTAAAAGTAGAGCAATTACCTGTGAGAACTGCTTACTTCCCATTGTTACTCTTCAGGCAAAAGCAAAGTGTGACATTGCTTAGAAAGAACCTGTTTGTATTTCCATAGATAACCACCAGCAGAAGGATTACTGCTGAAAAGTTGGGATAATGCGGAAGAAGCAGAGTTAGACTTGCGCTATCTCTCTGGAAACATAAAAGGGAAAAAAGAGCCAACAAGCAGCATTTTGGGAAAATTAGCCCTTCCTACTGTATCTCAGTGAAACCAGACCTGGAACAGCGTGCTTAACTCCAGAAGCTACTGGACTTTACCTAATCAACACCAGTGATCACTAATAACCAGCTATACAAAAGCTGCTATTACAAAATGCTGAAGTAGCATAGAAGGACTGGAGAGGAAAAAAGGATGAATTAAAGCTATTCATAGTCATTTAAATTATGATACATACACTGGGACATAACTGTCTCCTAATTGCAACCTTAGAAGCCTGAAAAAAGTATTCAGAGGCAGAAGAATTTATTGTAGATTTTAATATAATCAAATTTAAAACCTTGTTTGTCATGTGTTATTCTGTAATACTGCTGCAGAATTTTTCCATTTCAAGCTGTACGGCAGCATTGTGTTCTCCTGTTTGGCTTGTTCTCTGCCAGATTCCAAGGAGAAGGCAGTACAGATTAATTTTCATGTGCCCTCCCCTCAGAATACATGATTCACTAGAGAAAAAAGCATTTTTGCTTTTGATGGCTGTGCAAGCTATTTTTAGAGGTTTGAAGTTAATCCAGCTCTGAGCTGCTGTAACAGTGATATATCTTCTCGACCTCAGCACAGGCATCCCAGCCAGCGGGCTATAGCAAAAATTCTATCTAGGCATTAAGGGGAAAAAAAAAAATCAAGCAAATATTTTTAACACATGGGACTGCTTAACAGCTTGTATTCCTACCCAGGTATTAATGTGGACATGTGCCCACTCACAGGGAGTATACTACTTCCCCCAGGGAAAAGATGTCAGCTCAAGGTGGTCAGCTTATGTAATACAACTCCTGCCATTTTTCTTGCAGAAGTTTCACTTTCAATAAAGAACACTGCATTAGAGTCACATATCCTTTAGCCTAACAACGATATTTATGTACCAAACAAAACTATCTGGACAAGTAGTATAAGGAGAGCGCTAATGGCCACTTTTAGCAATGGCTCAAAGATAGTATATACTGCTCAAGATGCAGGTACACCTTTTAAAAGAAATACAGTAAAGGCAATGGACTCTTTTGTGCTTCATCTAGTGAGAATTTGCAAAGTGACCCAGCATAGCAGTGAGCTGCCACCAGCTGTCAAGAGAAGAAAGCCTCTCAAAGAATGGACAACACAGGTTAACTAGTTTTCACCAGTAGATCTCAATTCTGCACCAAAGCCCATCCCAGGCTTCTGACGGGAGTGACAGATGATTTTCTCAACCACCTCACCCCTCTAAATATCTCCTCTGAGAATCACCTTGATCCAAACTCAACAGCATATAGGAACACACAATATTGTTTATCTATCCATGTTTATCGATCATCAGCAACGGGCCACAAAAGTCAGTATTGTAACAATGCTTTCTGTACACATCACTTGAGTCCTGATTCCTCTGGTTTTAAGGCGAATGAAGGAATGAAGTATGCATTTCACCAAATTGCTTCAAATACTGCATAAGAAGGCTGGAATCAGATTTTTAGTTAAAGGGCTATTCTGAGGCTAGCTCGTTCACTTGCATGTTATGTTCAGTTAGTCCCCAAAGCGCTGGGGGAAAGGCACAAGGGAGGGGGCAGCTGAACCCTGAGGCAAGGTCTAAACTTTCACTGAAGTAAGTTGAAATGGGATGGCTAACATACTCCTTTTGTCCCAAACAAGTACAGACATATGCTTCCATGTATTTAGTTACCATAATCCTACAGGTATTTCTATTCCTACTTCAGAACAAGCCATAAGGCGTTTAGAAGTACCGCTTAAGGAAAACAGATCTAATCTTGCACATCATTCAAGACATGATCATTAGATCCAGTTGTTCATTTTCTCAGGTGTGTAAAACTTACCCCCAACCAGAGCCTCTGTTTACAGATCCAACAAATCAGTCAAAAACTGATGTGAAGCTGCAGTTTTGCACTTGTACACCCGAGAAATAGCAGTGCTGCCCACCTTTTCCTCAGTTTAAAATTAAGTGCTAGTTTATAGAATAAGTTAGGCTAAAATTATACAAGGAGTATAGAAACAAAACAGTAGTTTTAAGGAAAAGAAATTGTTTTTCTCCCTCTCCCACATCAGCTTAGCGATCCATATTGTTAACTTAATTTTGTTTGGTTTAACAAGGAACTTTTATCTGTTCATAAATACCAGTATTTAGTATGAAACAGTTGAATAAACCATATAAGGATATGCCACTGCTAATTTGGCATTAGCAAGGATTGTTACAAATAAAATTCTATACGTGGTTTTAAATATTTTAAGCAGAACTGTTGTTTCAGTTTTGGTTTGTTTTAATAAGGGGAAAAAACAGAGTAGAAGGTAGCACACAGCTTGCAAAAGGTACTTTACTGCACAGGCTCACAGACCCCACAATAGCAACAGTCCCAGGACCACAGCTCATCCTGTTAGTATCAGGATATTTTACTTTTATCTTAGAAGATTCACTCCCACTATTTACTAGACTTTAGACAGGTTAAGATCACAGACCTACGCAAAGCCAGTTCTCATGAGGACAATTCAAAAGGTAACACACAGCTCATCTGCAAGCTTAGAAGTGAAAACTAAAATTAAAGCAAGAAAGCAACTGCTTCTTAAAGTTTACTGATACTCCTTTTAGTTTTCCTTCTTCTCAGCTTCCCTACTCCCACAAAAAAGAAGCTTTAAGTTCTTGGAACTAAGCTAATTTTGTTCTTTTAGTTGCCCTCAAATTGCCACTAATATGTGTATAAATATATATGTATGCACATCATACACACACGTCATACACATACACACACGTCATACACATACACACACGTCAAAGTGTAATTAGAATATTAACACCCAAAGCTTCACACTAAGTTTGCTACTAACCACACCACTATCAGTTTAGATTTCCCTAGTTTTACTTGAATCTCAAGTATATCAGTGTAATTATTCTCATCTGATGAGAAGCATTTACTCAAATTTAAGTAAATTAATTTTAAATAACTTTACACTGGTGCCCTGAGTCTTGCTGGTAATCTAAATACAGAACACCAGAAACAGGTCACACTGCTTGATGACATAACACCTAAGCAGCTCGCTACACTGCCTCTGAGTGCCGTGAGAATCACTGCTTCATGCAACCTGGATAAGGCAGGTTGATAAACTGCTTGAAGATCCTTGAATGCAAGGGTACCCCAGGTCTGCCCCAAGCCTGCTAAATTTTAGTGAGTGCTTTATTGCCAGGATGGGAGGGAAGAGTGAGAGGGAGTTGAGCAAGAGATAAGAAGAAAGGGTATAAATTAAGGTTTTGCATCTAATAAGCATCTGCTAATAGAGCAGATTATTAAAGTTCCATCACAGCAAATAAAAATAAAAATTCAGTGCTGTCACTTTAAGACTTTATATTTCAGTTGTCAATACCATTATTGCTTGCAATACTCTTAAGCATTTACAGATTAAGAAGTGCACTGGCTGCAAAGCTTCTGTGGAACATATCTAGTGTGCCTGGATTGGAAAAGCATTATATGTTTAAACTGGAAGTTTGCAGTGAGGAACTCAGTAGCTTTCTCACAAATTGATTACACTGAGCCCCTTTCTTACATCCCTGCTCTCAAGCTGTCAGGTTTTTGGCAAAGACTTCAAACAAAATACTCCCCTTTGCAAGTAAAAATACAGGTCAGTCCACAGTTACCAGCACTTTACTGGGAGCCAAGAATTTTTCCCTGTAGCAAGGAAAGTTAAGACATGCCATAACAAAATCCATCAAAAGGACAGCTCAAAAATATCACTATCATCTCCAAAACAAAAACTAGAGTTCTAGAACATGACTGTAGCAGGTGGGAGTTCAGATACTAAGCACGAGATAACAGCACTTCTGTACCCTCCCCAAACACCATACACAGCCTCAGCAGTGCTTCCCAAGCCCCCCTGTACTTTGGGAGTTGACATGACTGAATTCTCTGGCTTCCTATATGACTATATTGAAGATTTTTTTTTGAATGAATGAATGAATGGTGTACTGAAATGACAAGCATGGCTAGCAAAATCAGTGAGAGCTTTTACTGATTGCTCCCTACACAATTATTTTAAAATGCTTCACCCAGCTGCCAGCTTCTCCTCTTGACAGCTGGCTTTGGCTTTCCTCCTGGCCACAGACTGGCTCCTCTCCACAGCTACAAAGTTTCAGCCAGGGGCTGGATAGAGATTTGTTTGGAACAGAATAGAGATACTTGAAGCTCTGTAGATTTATTTATTATTATTATTTTTAATCCTGGAGCACCAGCTTCCAGTGGTACCAGCATACTTTGTGTATGCTGAACACTCTGCACAGGAAAAAAAATAATGCTGCAACAGAGGAGTCTTCACATAGGTCTCCTGGCACGCAGACTAACAATGACAATACTAGCTTTGCTTGGTTATCCTCAGAAAATATACATCCTAATCCAGCAGGCCCCTTAAGTGCATTCCTACCAGTAGTCCCATGGACTTTATTAACTGCAGTGTGCTTGAAGTTAACACATTTTGAAGGATTTGCAAGGCTTAGTTCTTCCTGATTGCTAAGCTTCAACTGAATTTGATAAGGACGAAACTGAATACTATTAAGAATCAAACTGTCAGAGTCACAGCACAGAAGCATTTATTCATGGGCACCTACTCTTGAACTTACAGCCTTTATTGGTAAATCTCTCAGTTCCTCTTCAGTCAAGAGCAGCTTTGCCACCCACAGCTTTAGAACATATGCAGAGAAGCTGTCAGGTCATATCCACCTTTTGAGCAGTTTACTCTGAAGCCATCTACAAGTACAGGAGAACAACCCTCAGACATCCATAAATTTCATTGTATATTTAATTATTCAAACAACATCATTCCAATTCCAAAGACAAAGTGGGTTCCTAAATACATTTCACACATAAGTATTAATACTGGATTATTCTTAAACACCTATTGTGATATTCTAGCACAGCTGCATATACTGCTACATCAAAGATAAATGCCTGCTGCATTATTAACAGCTCTCGTCAGTTCCGCATCTGCAGCTCTTCCTGGAAGTGACAGGAACACTTCATTGTTCTAGGCAAATCAAGCCACTACTCCTAAATTTCCCTCCAAGCAAAACTACACATTCCTGGTTTGTATTAAGAACACATTACTGCAGAGCTCGGGGATGTCCTTAATGCGCTTGTGAACCTCTAAATAACGTTTTATGCTGCAATCAGTCCGTTGATCTATGCAGAAAATTCAAGTAATGCACAACCTCTAGTATGCACTAATTACCTCAAATATCAATTACAAGTCTACTAAAACCATTTGCAAGGGGTGATGGTTAGAAGCTTGCCAGCACATTTTATATCATTCAGTATTATTAAATTTGAAATCTATTATCATTCTATGTGCTGCAAGCTAGCCTACAGCTGAGCTGATTTACCAAGACAGGTTACACCGCACAGCCCTGAAACACATGATCTGGAAATAGGAAGCTTATCTATAAAAAGGCACATAAAAGCATGAGTTTATAATCTACTGGAACAAAACAGGAGATGACAACAGACTCTTCGCCACTACAACAGCAAAACTGTATTTCAAGTCTACTGAGAAGGTAACTTAACTGAGACCTGTTTCGAATAAAACTAAGTCAACATCTATATAAACATAAGCTGCTGTATGCATTTATTCTACAAGTACTTAGAGGAATTTCAGGCACCTCATTTTCATTAGTAATTGTCCAAGTCCAGGAAAGCTATGCTAATATATGCCTCAAAACGACAGCAAAATATCAGACTAATTCACAAACATAATGAATAATTAAAAGGGTTATTAAAAAGTACTAACAAGGACACTACAGCTATTCTACTATATCTGATTTCTGCATGGTGATAACCTGCTATACTTGGGTTTTATAATACCGTACACCTTTAATAGCACAACCAAACCTGACAGAATGCATCAGTGTAGCACAATCTTATAAAGGAGATAAAGGAAAGATTATATGAAGAATCATAGTAATATTTTACAGTCAAGTCATCAGATCACATCCAATACTGTCAGAAGTAGTGAGGAATTGGACCAGAATGTTTTCACTTCATTTGGTTTGACAACAGGTGTGATTTGATCCAGTACTTTTATTGGATAGCAACAGAGACTAAAATGAGCCCAAATATCAACAGAAAGGTGATCATTTCATAACAGCTAGAAATAAGAATACCTGCTTGCTTACCCTCAGCATTTGACTTAAGACATACCAGAGGGAAAATGAGAGTGGAAGAATATTGGTTCATCAGTTAAATGAAGTCAAAGTTGCTTAGTATCTTTACATCCTTGTCCAATGTTATAGTGTCGTGAGCATTTAGACGGGTACCTTATTTGCTGCTAATGTAAAATGAAACTAAACAGAAGAGGGTTACTGTACTAGTGGCAATGGGCAGGAAAATTAAACTAGCACTCACTCTATGCACTTTTTAGACAAAGTTCAAAATTCATGCTTGCCAGCTTGCTACTCTTCAACCATTTAATTTTCTTCTGTACATGTACACATGCCTATCCTCCTTTTTGCACCAAATCCTACTGATGGAAGTTCTGCAAATTTGAGTGCAATGAGTGAAAGTAACAAATTAGTAGAGAGATCAGAGACAGGAAAACTCCTGAAAATACTGGGAGAAGGACTACCTTCGGGGGGAGGGGCAGAAATCCTAGAAATGCCCCACTTGCATCACGATAAACACGTAATAAAAACACCAGGCAACCTGCTTGGAAGGCAGATATTGATACATGCCCTATCCACAGAAAATAGAGCTCTGGAAGTAGTAAAGCATAGGTTGATATACCAGACACCAGCTTTAATACTCACACTATTTGTTTTAAAATGTGCTCATGTATGATGCTTGGCCAATTGAACAGGAACAAAAACCCAATGGAAACAGATTAGAAACTTTCAGGATTCTTAAATATAACATTATTGCCTGGCTCTGAGCTCATCAGAAATTATCAAAATAACATAACTAGAAGCTAAGTTTAAATATTTAAATGCATTTGGAAAGCCATTAAAGTTGACCAAAATACAAATTATTCCTTTATTTTATATTTCAAATGAAATTATACCTTGTACACTTCTACCAAGAGAAGTTCATGCTGCATAAACAGGTGAACTCAGCTACTGTTCAAGAATCCTTTAGCTATCAGAGTATGATACAAGTGACCTAATTTTGGGCAGGTTTAAACTAGTGCAGTCAGTTGTTTGGGAGACTGGAGTCCCAGGCATTGTACAGAACAGACGGAGAAGCCAGTCCTGCCTCTGAAATAACACAGGCAAGGGAAGCTTGGTAATCGTTATGAGCCATGCAGGCCAAAACATCTCACGTCGTGGTGCTTATGCTTACTCTTCACTTTTGTTGTGCCTATTTTCCCATCACTGAAGGATAACAATGGAAACATATGTTCTTATGCAGGCTGCTCCTTGCTTTTCAAGACTTACTGCCTTCTGTTATTATAGCATTGCAACTTCTAGCCTGAAGTTTTTCCCCCAATACTTTAAGCATGAGATCTTAATTCATTTGGGAAAGTAGTCTTCACACTTACCAAGCCTACCTTTCAATTCATAGCTATATTACTAAAGTGCTTTTTAATTGTAAGTATTCAACTCTAGGCTCTTCATTCACACATTATACTGACATATGATTCCCGCTAAGGGCAGAAGAGTATTCGCTGAAATGCTTGCTGTTGCACATGGCCAGAAAAGAAGAACACTTTAGACAAGCTGCTCCATCCACCCTGTAATTCAGCAAGGTTTTCACCACAGTCAGCTTTTACTGAGCAGAATACAAAACAAGGAAGAGGAGCAACTCAGAATCTATGCAGGTCAGCAGCCTGCTCCTTAAATAACTGCAGACAAACCATCTGATCTTCAGATCCTCATCTTGAAACCTACTTTTCAGCGTTAACAGTAACACAGTAGAAGTTTCTGTCTTTGGGTTAAACATATCAGTGGATGTTTTCTAAGCAAGGCATTTAGTGAGACACCTTTTATGGGCATTCCCCATGTTTGTTGTTAGGTTCTTTCCTTTGGGGAGAAAAGGCAGGGACAGTCGGTTTTCTAGGTTGACTGTTCTGGAAGGGTTTTCTTTCCTTTCTTAAATGAGGAGACAGATTTTCATTAGTGCTGAAGATCCAACACCAGATGGTTTCAGGAAAAGCATTAGCATTATAGCTAGGCTTTCTACACCTACTTTTATGAAACTTAGATATTGCCAGCAGTCTTGACATGTGAATGGCAAAACTCCCACTGAAGCAGTGTCAAGAGCCTCCCAGCTATATTTATCTACATTCATGATGTAATCCATTATCACTCCATGCCTGGATCTGCAAAACGCAAAATGCTGCTAAAGAATCTACAATATTGAAAGCAGTAAATCAAACAAGTCTGTTGGATGCCACTTTGGGATACTCAAAAACCCACTTCTATTGAGAACTCCAGTAGTAAATAAAACCTAGACTTAAAAATTTAAGCAAAGACTTGTTCGTCAGCAATACAAGCTACTGAGACACCCAGAATAGAACTGCCACACTCAGTTTCTGGTCTTTTCTTCCAATTGACACATTCATTTAATTATGAAGAATTGTTCAGACAGAAATTCATTTTGCTTTGGAAGTAGGGCTTTTTTGTTTGTTTTTTAAATGAGCTCCATGTAACAGCAAACTTCTTACCATGTTCTTTTCTACTGCAATGCTGCAGTTTCTTTTTCAGCATAATATAGTTGTGGATTTTAAGTTTATCATGGGCTTGAAGCACTCTGTAGTAGCAGAACGCTTCTGAACTAGGACACTGTTTCATAGCTACCCATAACTGCAAGTAGCTTAAACCCAAACAAATCAACCCACTCCTGATATTCTTACCTTTTTGATTAAAAAAAAAAAAAAAAAAACTGATTCTAAGAACCTGCCTTAGAAGTCCAGGGTATCTAAAGTCATTAGAAAGACCAATGGTATAAAAGCTTTTTCCAAGGCGGCAGTCAGAACACATTTTAGAGGGTTTTTTTTTGTTTTGTTTTGGTGTTAAAAAAAAACACACTAAAAACCAAAAGGTAATCCAACCTACAAAGAGGATCTGGCTACTACATAAGACTACCATTTAAGGGCTTTCTAAGGTGAATTGAATTGGGATGTTTCATCTATAAGTTGGTAAAATAACCACTGAAGAAACAGGGTAAGAGAGACTGCTTAGTCAAATGCACTGTAGGTATTCCATTAAAAGAAAATTTATACAGAAAAATCTCAGCATAGGAGCTCACTGTGCCTCATTTTTACCACCTCTAGTTATAAACTGTTCCACATCACTCTTATTTGTAAAGCTCTAAAAATAATGTATTTTCAAGAGGACAAAATTATTACTATGTTAAAAAGCAAACTTGAAAGTCTCTCACCACCCCCGATAGTTGCTATACTTAGCAACAGCTAGATGATCACTGCTGATTGAGTCAAGCTGCATTTCATAGTAAGTGAAGACAAGATAGAAATGACATTTTTCTTCTGCACAGTGAAAGACATCATGAATTAGAATAATGATGCATTTTAGGTTCATTCTAAGATGCAGTAATAAGACTAAGACTTATTTCTCAACTTCTTAGCTACCCACAAGTTTCATTGAATGAAGTTCTTCCTGAGCAAGCAGACAGAATATATTAAGGCTAAGTGCACAGATTAATGTTCTCTGAAAATAGTGGGGGGGGGGGGGGGGGGGGGGAGATGACAAAGAAGAAATGTCTTCTGTTTTTCTTCAATACTATCTGTACTCTATTTAGTACCTCTGTTTACCACAGAAAATTTTGTTGGGTGGGGAATGGTAAAGCAGGATCAGTGCCTGTTTTGCCATGTTTGCTTGAGTAAGGTAAAAGAGTATGAACTCTACAAGGGCCACAGAAGTGTTTGCATTCCTCTTCCCTCCCTTCTTTTTAAAGAAAACACTAACAGACAAACAGAAGTTTTCTAAAGTATAATTTACTGTCCACAGTATTTTTCTTTTTTAATGGTAGGAAACGTGGAATTTTTCCTCAATATCAAAGCAAGACAGCAAACAGCGCTATATTCTTCAGTCTGCCTTCTTACCGCAATGAGGTATTAATTCATTGCAAAGTCTCCATTACAGAGAATCACATTCTGTCAAAAGCACGTAAGATTATCACCCAGCAGCTTCAGTGAGGAACCTTTCCCCAGAGCTACTAAAGGAGCAAATCCAAAGGCAACTACTGTACACAGAAATAAGATAATTGTTAATAGGTTTGTGCTCTGTAGCTACCTTTGGATGTTTATAATCCTGTTTTACCATCAGGAAGTCTCCAACACTGACTTTGATGTTTAACATTCGGTTATGGGTCACATCCAGATAAAAATATCTACAGCTCTCTGGGCAGTACAACATCAGAGAGATACTGGTGTTAAGTTTAAAAATAAACCCAAACAACTCACATCTACATGAAAGAAATAAGGAGAAACAAGCCCATGCAAAATTGTCTTTTGAGGCCAAGATAACAGATGGACCCTAAATTTGACTCCCATGAGTTTAGGAAAGCTAAGCAAATGTAGAAAGTTAAATGTGAGAGGGGACAGCTGTAGTGTCTTCAGAACAACTAAACAGAGTAAGCACAGCAGCAGGCTTCCCAGAAGCACTGCTTTCCAGATGCAGCAGAACACAAAGAGCAAGCTCTGCTCTTGAGCGAGGAACTACGCATCAGGAAGGCACGAGGGTTTGCAGGAGGAGCTCTCTCCTTGCAAGGGGAAAATGAGAACGCACAGTAGAAGGCAAAATCCAAACCAGAAATTAGGTAGTTTGCTGCCTAAATATGGCAGTCAGAGGAGACATCATAATTAAACTGATAAATAGTTTACTCCACCTGCCCTGCTCAGGGAGATGGTATTTTGAAATAGCATTTTTTTTTAAACATACTGAAGTACACTAGAAGAACACACTTTCGCCATGCATTCATATGCCAAGAACATGCAGTGCTACATATGCAAGTGTCTAACCCCTCTTCTTTTCAGAACAGAGATACACATGTGGCAGGGGATAAGCACCAAAGCCAGCTTGCTTGCCTTCTCGCTCCTTCCCACTACTAAAATATTGTAAACAAAATTCCAGGACTTGATTAGCAAAACAAACGTTTACTAGAACTGCAGCAAACGTATAGGATACTCTCCTCCCTAACCGCCTCAGCAGGAGGCCTAGGAAAGATCAAGCAGCAACCACCACAGGTGGGTACATCCTAAACTAGGAAGGGCGAGAACTTCTATTTTTTGCCTTACAGTCACCAAGACAACACGCCAGCATCCACTAAGTCCTCAGGTGTGAGACATCTTACCAGCTGTGCAAGGGTATCCACTTAGCAAGGACTGGCTCCAGACCCGGGACACACCAGCACCGACAGTGCTAGACAGGTGACAAACACACAGCTCTCTCCAGCAGAAGCCCCAATCTCTTTTTAGCTCCCCTTTGCTCGCATGCAAGCAGCGTAAGAAAAAGTGTACGTGTGCACACGCACACAGTGACCCTAGTGTTACTCTCCCTTATTCTGTGTGCATGAGTAAGTCAAGAGCTATTTTAGTAAGGTTAAGGAAACTTCAGTACTGCATCTCATTTGCTACTCCTGTACTGGGGCCAGAATTTCCAGAGTCACATCTGAGCCATTTTAACAGTTTTCTAGAACACTCTGGTATTTCACCTCCTTGCAGTTGGACAGTTTCAAGCCTGCTTCATGAAGTCTCCCTGCTCACCTGCTGCATGGGGCGTCAGCTCACCAGGACCTGTGTTAGCCCACACTAGCAAGAAGTTATCCCACTGCCATGTTTCCTCACTGGAAGTACACCATTTTTCAGATGCACTTAGTCAGGATTAGGATCCAGCATCTCTGACATGTAACACGTCCTTGCTGACTGAGATAGTAGACTCAACTTACTCACCTACATCTGCAAAATAAGGATTGAATTTATCAACTTTGAAAGTTTTTCAATTCAAAGAATTACCTTACAGGATGCCTCAAACTGCCAAGCTACAGCTGATGTGTTCAACCGTACTTTATTTACTACATTTTCTCCAATGTATTGGGCAGAACAGTAGTTCTGCATACGATGTTAAAGCAGGCCAATATGAAATCAGCCAACAGAAGAGCGAACAAGATATCTCCTTTGACACCACCACAGACCTCAGAATCCTCAAGGCATTACAATTTACTCTGGATAATTTCACCACATCCCAGGCATTACTACTTATTGTGACATATCTTCCTATTTCAGCTAATTCAGACTTCCACTAATTAGAGGGCAAATTTTTCTATCTCCCAGGAATCTACCGGTCTAAGCTACCCAGAGCAGGGAGATCAAGCTACCCTACCTTGTCATTACTCTTTGGAAACAAAAGCAGCCTGCTCAAGTCGATCAATCTGTTGCTGACAATGAATTCAAATTCAATTAAAATCACTACACAATTAAGTTGGCAGAAAGTTACAAGCAGCAAGTTTGAATGTTTCCTATTACTCTCTCTTCCTAAAATAAAGGAGGAATTAATTTTAATTGGCAACAATAATGGAATATGATGGACATCAATTATTAAGACAGACTTCTTGAAAGAATTCCATTATCAGGAAAAGGAGCAAGTCTATAACAGTTAAGAGGTTACTACTAGCAATTACTTCTGTCCAAAGGAGACTTTTTGCCAAGTTAACCCTCCACCAATAGAAACATTATTCAGTTGAGCAAGAGCAGTAAACTAACTTTCACATTTTGCACTCAACATAGTAACCAAATCTACCAAAACAGCAGTAAACTATTTCCAAAAGTTTATTGGATTTTAAATTAAATGAAAAACCCAGTCTAGAAGTGAACTTCTGGGGCTTGGTTCAAAAAGTATTTAAAATTAAACTGGTTAAAGTTTATAACTCTCCCTCAGAGGAAACAGACAAGAGCCGCCTCATTAGTTGTACTGTCCAGAATCCTTTGGATTCACTTTAAAAACTACAAAGCTCATCAGACCAGTTTTACTTAATATTTATTATTACAATAGCAAGTTATTAAACAGTCACTGCTATTCATTTAGCCACAGTACAGGAGCATATACTAATATAATGCACAGAGATGGACAAAATTAAAGATCTACACAAGCTATAAAATTAAACAAAGCTCCAGTGACATTTGTGCAAGTCAGTTACCTTCATAAAGTAAATTAAGCATGTTAACAAAGACACTTAAAGATCAAGGGTCACTGCACTGGTTATCACAAGCAAAGTATAATTTCAGTTAAATAAGATTGTCTAGCAGAGACTCCCCATCTAGCCTAAGAGGTTTAATTTCCTTCACTAACAAACATGACTCGTGAAACAGTTATGCCATGCTACTTCTACAAAAACCAAAGCAAACAAAAAACAAACAAGAAACCCAACACACACACGTTCTTAAGCATTTCTAAAAAGCAGGTTCTTTTGCAATTAAGAGATATTTACATAGCAAAAAGTTGCATAAGACAAAGATAGCCTCTCAGAAGTAAACAGATTAATCTCCAACGATGCACTTGGCCTGTACATAAAACAAGACTGGTGCCTAATTTACCAACAGCTTTCCTTGCTCTAGAAGAGAATACTCAAAACAAGTTACAAGCAGAAAGCCAAGTAGAAAAACAAATATTGAAGCAGATGTGCTTTGAAGAATACACTTCCCCCAACCTGAAAACAAGATTACTCAAATCTTTCCACTACAGGTCTAGACATGAGAGAGGATACAAGAAAAGCCAAAATATACCTACTCTCCATGACAAGACACTGTTAATCATAACTCCTAGCAGGGAGTAAAAAACAGTAGTAATATTCCTACCACTATGAATTTTTGCTCAGCTGTCACCATAAGGACCTCTCACATAAGCCCTATCTACTCATGGACGGGGGACACCGCTGCATAATCTAGAGAAAGCAAGTCAGTCAAAAATACAGTGCGCGCACACACAACACCTCACATACATGCACCTCGGGGTGCATTGTGTCAGTGGATCCAGCTACTCAGGCTTAAAATTTAAAATGCTGATGCACCAAGTTATTTTGGATTTGAGTAACAATGCTCAAGTTTAACTTCCAAAGGAACATATGTAGTGTCCAGCTAAGGAAAGCAGCTTATTAAGGAAACAGAAGACCATCAAGCAGAATGCAGTCTGAACCAGTTTCTACTTCCAAATCACTGGTGAAAGGAAGATGAAGTGAATGCAGCAAGGTAAGCAGCAAGAGCGGAGAACAGGAGTGCAGCTCTCTAATTCCTCCACTGCAGCCGTTGTGACTAGAGCTGCAGAGAAGTCCCTTTGAATGTAGCACAACTACAACATCCCAGCTATACTGCAGGGTGGGAGATTGATGCCTGTCTGCAGCCTTCCCTGGGCACATGATGCACGGCAACTCTACATGAACTGGAACAGCTAAAAGCACCAAAGACTCAGGCTTTGTACCTGGAAGGAATATGCAAGGAGCAGGAGCGGAGTCCACACAGTTCAGCTCTTAACATCCATATCAGAAGACTTTACATCCACAGAATAGATGCAACACAAGTACTTCCGCAACAGGCTTAATAAACGCACGTGAAATTCCTAGAAAAGCTCTTGCTCCTGTTTAAGAGCACCTGTGAAGGATGAAGAGTAAGACATTTCTATAGATCTCTATCCTACCAACAGACCAAGTTGGAAAAATGCTGATATATACTACTACTGTAGTGTAGCAGTGAGTGTTAGAAGTGATGTTACTTGCTTTTGGTTTGCCATTGATTCTTCAATCTTGTATTCAAATTCAGAGACAGCCAGACTACCAGATCAGAACTGCAGATTGACATGACATGCCTGAACCTAAAATGCAAGACAATAGTCTGTCTAGAATCTCACACACACACCTTGACATTTTGCTGTACATCCAGTATCATTAAGAGTGCACAAAGTGCACCCAAATAGAAGATTTTAATTCCCCAAACATGAGCGGAGATCAATAACATCTCTAGAAAGTCAATGAAAAACATGACTTTGCTGTAGCAAACTTCCAAAATACAGGCAATTTAAACCAGTTAGGTAGACAAAGGTAGAGTTCTCCTCATTTTATTACAATATCCCAGTTCTCATCCCCAACTAGCGCCAGCTATATATTGAGGTCTACTGATCCAAGAGTGCAGTCCACTGCCACAGCCTATCACTCTAAGCAGAAGGTCACATCAGGCAGTGGGCAAGGACTCTCCAATAGTAAGCTTAGTGAGGCAATAACCTTAGCAACTATCAGACCTTCTGTATTACACAGCAGACAAGCTGGATTCCTGCTCCCGCTTTCCCAGCTTTTAGAGAGCACACAAGAGCTGTGGAAGATTTTGGAGAAAGGCAACACCTTGGGCCACAGACTGCCAGCTGATTAAGCAAAAGCAGTAGGCATTGTTCAGTTCTCGAATTCAACTTTGAACCAACTGAGCAATACCAAACTGTCGTCTTTAAATAACTTCAGGAAACAGCTTGTGCACATCCTGGACTCAGTGATCCCCATGGCACCCCATAATAGATCCAACAGCACACAGTACTTCAGACTGTGCCCCCTTGGCTCCTATTTTGGCAGGCATTCCCTTCAGAGCCACACTGCAGGATGGTGCAGGCAAAATAATCCCTCACTGTTCAGATCAGTCTGTTCACAACTACACAATGAAAAACTATAAGGACAAAAAAACCCTAAACTTCTCCCAGAAGACGGGATTTGATATGGCAGCAAAGGTCTGAACGCGGTAAAATGAAAGATCTGTTTTAGAGAGCTCAAACTACTTGAAAGTAAGAAGTGGGAGAAGTTAGAGGGCAATACAAATGGTAGTTTTAGTATCACTCTTAATAAATGGAACAGATATTAAAAACACTTAATTTGCTAGGGCCTCAGGCTTCTCCAGATACATAGTTTGCTGCATAGTGGTTCAACACTGGCTGCCAGGAAACCCATCAAGGATTTGTTTGCTACAGCATGATTACTTTGGGAGAACTGGTTGGTAGAAGTGCTGCACAAGTACATTTAGCCACCCCAAAGAGTGCAGCAAGTCCCAAACAGGCACTGGCACCACAAGGAAGTTCAGGAGACTCCAGATAGGGTGTTGGAATGACCATTCCCAGTCCTAGTGCAAATCCACATTAGTACAAAGGTCATGAAGTGGGTCAATCTCCCCTTGATCAATACTCATTTTCAGATACACAGACCTTGTGCTACTCAAGTTTACACGTAAAGTTTGGAGAGATCCAATAAGAACGCAGAAAAAGCACAGGCACAGAAAGGAAGTTACAGATCTAATATTCATCTTCATAGTATATACAAGTGTTATTCCAGTGGACAGAAAGATGGCAGAGGTGAGTAGGGAAAAAAGCATGTTAAAGCTACAGGTACTAACATGGTCATATTCTCCTCTTCCTTAAAAATACTCATGAAACTAAGTCTACAAGAAGATGGTTCACATTCTACAGGGGAAGGGAGGTTCAAGAATTCGTTAGCCTACAGTTTTTATAGCTCTTCAGGGTCAACATGTAAAACTCACCCTCCACAACCCCTGTCTCTTCCTGCACGATTATCAAACACCATTTGGCAGTCTAATTTACTTGTCAGTTAAAACCCTCTTAGAGCAGAAATTAGTTTGTAGAGATGGGCACAACCTTCTCCCACAGCCTGGAAAAATGTGCTTACTGTTTGGCAAGCTTGGCTTGTTAATAAAACTTCTAGTCTGTTCATTTTATAGCTGCATGTTCCACTGCCCAAAGAGTGTCATTAAAAACTCCCACCTGTGAGTGGTCAAAACAACCTGCAGATGTTTTCAGTTACTAGAAATCCAGTGAAGATGCAGGAACACAGACAGGTATTAACTCATTACCTTGTCTTAGATTTTAAGAATGGACAGGAGGACTGCTTCCCCACCTTCCTTCCCCTGCTATATTTGTCCAATTATTCACAACAAAACTCTATACTCACAAAATTTGAGTTACTGTCGTTCAGTTAAGTGATGTGCTACATGTATGTCTTTGTCTCTTACTCATGTTCATGAGGAAAATCTGGTTGGAAATCTTATTGACATACAAATAACATGTATTAGGTTTCAAGCAACTGCTGTAGAGAGCTATTGAATAGCAGTATCTCTTATCTATCACTGCAGTGAGACTCATTCAATCTACACATATGCCACATAGCAGATTAATTTCTTTTCTGTGTATATTTTAGAATAGTATTGTTTGAAAGGAAAGTTTACCTCTGCACAAGAAGTATAGCTCTTGGAGTTCAAAAGTAGCTGCTATACCAGTTTCCCACAGAAAATATATATGGGGGAGGGAGGCGTGAACTATTACAAGCCAGCCAGCAGAGGGAGTACAAGTCACTGAGACACTGATATACAGGGTATTTTAAGCGGAGCGTGGAGGGGTGAGATTCCATCCAGAATTATATAGTTTGCTAAATGCAACAATACATTTATATACCTAGCAATGGCAAGACCAGAAGACTCATGTTTTCGGATTCTATTGTGAAAGCTGTTCCGCTTTACAGCATTAACCCTGTTAAAATACTTTGCCCACTCTACAGCAACATTAGATTTTCTCTACACTAACTATACAAATAAGATCAGTAGGAACAAGCAGCTTGATATATAGCCATGAAGAAACTCAAGACTGAAAGAAAAATGCTTGATGTTTGTCTCAAGTGCAATATAAGATGGAATAATTTTCCACCTAAAGCTCTGAGCAGTCTGTTAAGAGATGATTGTAAACCTTAACATTGACTTGTCCATCTGCAAAATAAAAATCATTATCTCCATGCTTAGTTTTGTCAAGGGCAAACAGCAGGTCACCAGCTGGGAATAAGAACACTTCTTACTCCTACTCCTGTCCTTAATCACAATACCATGGAAATGATCACAAAAAACAACCCTCAATCACATTTCTAGCTAGTGCAAGCCTACACTGCTTCCACTGTCTTTAATATAGTAAATTACAGCAGCTGAGAATCAGCATTTCAGAGGAATACTGGTGAGAATCCCCAGAGGAAGCCCCTAGTAAAGGGGGTGGAAGAAAAGCAGCCCACAGCACGGATAGCTACCAAAGACCTAGAATCCAGCCAGAATGCACATCATATACCACCTCCTTAAATCACGTTGCTCTATTGCAATGAAGCCTGTTCAGGTTGTCCAAACTTCTAATTCAACAGTTCTGCAGAGAAAAATGGGGCAATTAGGCAAGGATACAGGTAAAATGAAGTTATAGACTCACTTAGCTAAGATGAAAAACAGGAACACTGGCAAGAATAGCCTAAAAGTATCTACAGACCATAAGCCATCAAAAAAGGTGGAATTAACATAATAAAGCAGGCATGAGTAGGAATAATAGGATGAAATTAGAATAATACAAGTGTGGGCTGCATATCAGGAAGTACTTGTGGCCTGCAAAATCCACTTACCTAAGCAGCTTCCCACACACCCCCAGTGTGGGGTGAATAACATGAAATGACCTTCTTGCCACCTGCAAGTGGAAGGCAGGAGCCCTCACACAGAAACAGGCTCTGAAAGCAGATATCTAACTCATCTTGGATGTCAGCTGTCTACTTTACAGGCAACTCTTTGCATATTAGGGTCATAATGCCTAGAACTCAGGAGAAATTCATTATACTGTGATGTTTTGCAGGTCTACACAGCTGTACTCTTCAGGAGCCAACAAAATTAGAGCAATGTCAAAACTGGAAGTACAGAGGAAGCCACCACTGTGGGCCTTCCTAGCAAGCCTCATTCCGTTAAAAAAAAAAAAGACCTGGAAACATACATGTACTTCTGCAACTACTCGGCATCTAAGACCATGGTCTGACATACAACACCGGATCTGGCACAGCACCTTGTCTAGCATCATTCGACCAGCTCATGAGTAACAGCCACCTAATTTCATTTTTATACCCAGTAAAACTATTTGCAAGAAGCATTAAATCCTTTACCAATTTTAATAATTTACTTCTCCTAACAGTATGCTGTGATAAAACACCTTGAAATACCTTTTCTTTTTTCTCATAGCTTCTACCATCTGCTATTAAAAAGCTCTCCATGCAGATACATTCCTTTGAGCATGATGTATTTTGCTTCAGGTTTTCAAGAAAACTGAAACTTGTTTTTTGCCAAGAGACACCTTCCCTAATGACTGATGAAGTTTTGTCTTCTTACACAAATAACCAAGCCAAGAAGACTACAAATAAGATTCTGAAACATGTATGTCTATGCTGAATTCCTCCCCCCCCCCCCCCCGTTTACTACTTTATTAAGTGGAAAAGGACAAAGCTCTCTTGCTCAATAGCAAGCTAACTTCCTCTTCAAAAGCACTGTGCTTGGCATGTTTGTGAAAAACACTTTTGCTTTCCCCCCCTGCACCCATACAGCATGTTCCTATACGGCTGTTCAGGACCATCCCTCTAACATACAATTAAGGATGTAGAAGTGTACTGTGTTGACAAACAGTGATTACTATGTTGAAGATTACATTAATTTTAGGATTGACCCCAAAGCCATTAGCTTATTAGGACAATAGTGCACTGTTCCTAACTTACTGACTTTTCAGGAGACGTTAAGAACACAGTTGCTCAAGTTTAAGTTCCCCTACTGCACTCAGGCCAACGTACAGCACTCACAGCCACGTTTTCTGATAATAACTAGAAGACCAAGACTCATGTTCTCTACTTCGTGCCAAAACTGAGAATAACCAATACATTGCTGGTGAACTATGGGCATCATATACAGGCTTCCTTTGGAGAGGGGCTGTTTTGGAGGAGTGGGAAGGGAGTCTTCATACCTGCATTCTACTCTCAGTAATTACAGTAGCTCTCATCCACTCACTAGGGACATACAGTCCATGAACTTTACTAAACATTTTCCACATGCAGATCTTTGGAAATGCATTTCAATTGTGTCAGTAGTGAATTCAGTAGCAGCACATCAAAGCGCTAACTAGCAGGAAAACATACTTTGTTCTTGAAGTTCCCAACACCAGAAGCCCCAAATTAGGGAGCTCAACATTATGGTCTGTGTCAGCAGAATAAGAGGCTTCAATAGAGAAAGGTCCCTGATCCACTGAGCACTTGAATTCTTTAGGTCTGGTATGCTTTAAATGGGATGGGTTTACTTCATTTCCAGTTTTGAAATCATCTTTAAATCTCATTAAGCTATACAAAGGGCTACTTTCTGCTGCATTTATTTTTCCCTGACAAAACAGCACAAATTTTCGCCATTTTCTTCATGGCCCATGTTCTCTCTCCATCCTTTAATTCCCAAGGTTCATGATACCAGCATACCCTTTTGTCATTACCATGGGTTTTTTTGTTTATTAGTTATATGCTCTCCATCAATTGTCAAATTAATTGTCTTCATGTGTTCTCATTTTACTTAATGTTGAACAGATGTTAAATACAAGAATTTGCCAACATTTCAGAGAACCAAAATAGTTTAGTTAGCAAGTTCATGTCTTATTACGTATGTTCACACTATTGATTTCCTACAGTCTGCCAGAATGCCAGAACAACAAATGCCTGTTTTAAGTGATGCTCACTCATCTGCTGATGTGCAAATCACACTAATGATGTTGAAACACATGCTTCAAAAGCAAAAGCACTCCCTCACTCCCTTCAGTGAGAAGTTCTTATTCACACAACAGGAAAGGGATGACTACTGAGCTAAGTGTTAAAAACAAGATGAGCAGTGTTTTAAGTTACTTGAAGATATGAGTTTACATTCTGTCCAACCTCAGAATCATGTCATCCCTCACTACTATAGGGCTTACAGAATAATTAGCATACCACAGCAGTAAAGTGTTCATTTTGGACAAAAACTATGTTTTGCACTGGTAAAGAAAGATATACTTCCAAAGCAAAACAAGCTAAATAGGTAGAGCTGCAATTTTTAGTTACACTGCACTTCTATTAGAGGCTTCTCCCAGCAAGACTGTCAGTCAAAAATCACACTTTCCTCCTCAGCTGATTGAGATAGAGGACCTAGCAAAAGCACTTCATCTACATGCTTGCTGTCAAGAAGGCAGAGAAAGCAAAGTCTAATCCAAACATGCATATACTTTTGTAGAAGTTGGACACCCCTACTTTCACCAAAGCAAATAAAAATGAGTTTCTGTTAAAGTGCAGCACAGGCAATGAAACATGATTTACATCATACCAACAGTCTGTCTCAGTAAAGAGCATCCCTGGAGGCAAAAAAAAGGTCAGGCTAGTCTCGACACTAATGCAATCTTTGGCTTCCTGCTGAGATTGTGAGCAAGGATAGCACTCAGTGCCAACAGCAACATGCAAAGCCACAAACTCATTTTACATAGGCCACAAAGCAGCTTTCAGATGTGACTAGCACCATAGCGACAATTTCCATTTACTAGATTACACTACGTACACGTCAGTCTCAACTGAAGCTATCTTCTAAAGATGGTAAGGGTTTCTTCGAATTCTAAATTGCAACTATTTCCCCCCCCCCGCCATAGAACAAAGGCAGCCAAGATTCATTTAAAAATGAAGCAAAAATCATCAAGCCAGGTGCAGACTTTACACTAAATTATAAATAACAGCCTTCTAAGATTGTTTCTTTCTTAGCAGGCAACCACCTCCCCAAACTCTCACTGGGAGCTTTTTCATTGGAAAAGCAGCAGAGTTTCCACTTGATTAGGTTAAGTACAAACCTAATCTAGTAACATGCCACTGTTGAATTTCAGGGCTGGAGTACTTCCTGTACTTACATATTTGAGAAAAATCCAGTAAGTCTGTTTCTGCATATTTACACTAAAAAGTACATAACCAAAACAGATGTCAAACATGCCTTCCTTACACTGAGGACCTGAGTTTGAGCTTTTTTAAGTTTTTTTATTTTTTTATTTTTATTTTTAAAGTTTTTGCTGTTTTCTCAAGTGTTAAATGAAATGTATCAACTGGAAATTAGGTTTTTGCAGCTAGTTAAATACCTATTGTTATCTTTAACATGCCAATTCATTACTTCTAACAGAAAGCCTTGCAATCAACTGATCATCCACAACTCCACTTATGGATTTTAAGGTTGATTCACAGTCAGCAAGTTACCACAAAATTAAATGAAACAGCACTCAAACCTTATTTTGGTATACTGCCTTGCTTGCAAGACAATAAACACCTCTGCACCTACTAATCCTTGCCTCTGCTCTTCTCTCCCACACCAGCAACCCACACAAAAGACAAACATTACTTCTACTTCGGTCCTTTTTTTACAAGGACACAAAATGGTATTTGTACCTTTTAGGATTTTTTTCTTCCAGAAATCTGGGCTCATCGAAGCTTGTTTAAACAAGCTTCAGCTGTACATTCATCCCATCGTGGGAAATGAGAAGTTTCAGGACTTCTGTAGGGTGTTTTTTCATTTATGAAGTATAAAAACTAAATGCAAGTATATTCTCCTGTACATTTCCATGCTTTCTTTTGTATCACACAAGTTATCCAAGTTAACTCAACCACCACCTGCTAGTATGAAACAGCTGCCTTAACACTACAGTCATCCACATCAGTGGATGCAGACAGTGATCCACATCCACTTTACACAGGTCACACTGCTGTGGAGAGAGAAGCCTGCACTGTCTGGAAAAAGCTATTGAAGTCTCAAGGTGCAGGCATTACAGGTGACTTCTAAAGTACTGATTTCTGTAAGTATTTAATGAAGAGCATCCCAGTTTCCTTTAAAGAGGGTTCTAATCATCTTAGCTTTGAAGTATTGAGGGGTAAGAAAGAACAGTGATTGCTGCTGACACTCAGGCGTGAGGCAGTTGTGCTGCCCCTGGAAGGGGACAGAGGCAAGAGCTGCGCACCAAGGGCTGAAGGGAACAAGGAGGACATGCCACCCCCACACCATCTCCTGTCAGCAAGTGTTATTTATACTAAATTGTTACAGAATACCAGCAAACAAGGGACCTTTATCCCCCAAACACACACAAGGTGCACATGACATTCAATTCTGGGGATACTGAGACTACTCCTCTGTGAATGTTTTCAGAAAGCCAGGATAACTGCAGGACTGGGAAAAAGTCCTTAAGACATAGGTTTTTCCTAATCTCCAAGGCAGATTTTCTCCACCTTTTTGCAGTTAGCCAGAGCAAGCCATTTTGGTGGCTGGAACTGCAGGAGGCACTGCCCCAGGCATCCTGTGTGCAACTGGCGGAAAAGCAAGGTCCAGCCACCCAGCGACACCAGGTCTGGAAAAGGGAAAAAGCTCACTCCCTAGAAGAGAACGGGAAAAAGGACAACTCCTTGGGGGCAGAGGAGCAGAACTCCTCAGAGGAAGGAGCCCTGCAAACACCCAAAGAGAGCAGCAGCCATCTCCCCAAGGATGAGCATCCTGCATGTGGGCCAAAGAGCCCGGCCTGGGACCAGACTGGCAAGGATGGCTGGCTCCCAGGCTCCCTGCTAAGCCCTGCAGGCTATGCCTCCAAGCAATACAACTCTGCCATAAATATCCCAGATTAACTCTGATCCCAGCATCAAATCCACTTAAGAGACTTAAAAGCCTCCAAGTCCTCAGAGCTGCTTGCCTAGAAAGGGCTCTGCAAATGAGTCTTGGTCTGGTCGAAAAGAAATATCAAACAAGGCAAGCTATTTGTACAATTTTTACTAACGTAATTTGCCAGAGGTAAAGGTGACAAGATAGCCGAGTTGATGCATCAAACTAGGAGTAGAGCCACAAAAGCTTTGAGTGCTAGATGTGAGTGCATAGGGCAGGATTTGGGTAAATATTCTATACTTTCTGAAAATGGTTCTTTCTAAGAGGACTGCTTGTTAAACAATAGCATATGCTCTCCTGTCTGGTTATGGAGCCTTTTTTGTTTGTTTTCCAAACCGGATCTCTGTTTTAAAAGAAAAGAAAAAGCCTAAAAAGGGACTCCAGCATCATCAGAAAAATCCCTAAACGTTATCAGTCCTACAGCAGGAACGAAGGCAGGGGCGGCAGAGGTGCCTCCCTTTCCACCCTGCTGCATCAGACGGGTGAGAAGCACTCGGGAGCGGGAGCCGGCAAAGGCGGCAGTGAGTGACCAGCGACACTTTCCGCGTCGCTTGCGGCTCGTCCGCCCCGCACGACCCCGCTGAGCGCAGGCGACTTCAAAGCGCCGCACTCGCGGGACCCCGGGCAGCGGCGCCTCCCCGCCCGCCCGCCCGCCGCGCACGGCTCGCCCTCAGCCCCGCGCCGGGGCCGCTCCCGCCGATCCGCTCCGCTCCGCTCCGCGGCCGCTCCCGGCTCCCCGCGCGCTCCTCGCCGGCCCCCCGAGCCCGGCACCGCCGGGACGGCGACGGGCAGGGCCGGCTGCCGCCGCCCGTCCCCCCGGGGCGCGCACCGCCGTGGGGAAGTTCACCGGAGCGCTGCTCCGCGAGGACGGCTTGGACTCGGCGGAAAAGCGAAACCCGGGCTACACCGGAGCGCTTATTCACAAGTACGGGGAATTCGGCTACACCGGAGTACAAATAGCCCATTGTGCTGTGTCAGAACAGCAAAGGAGGCTCCTAATGCGATGCATGCTTTTCCCACTCCAGTCGAATAAAACTGAGTCTTAAATACTTTCCCCTAAGCAGAAACAAGTCGGGTAAGCGCTACGACTTCAGTTACCGCTGTTCTTGAATTCCTGTTACTTAAGAATCGCGCGCAATTAAGCAGCTTCCCGTACGCCGTGAAGCAGCATATGATTAATTACAGACTCTGGAAACAGATGCCCAGGTCGGGACCAAGCGTGTCCCCGGGACGAGCGCGCTCCCGCCGGCTCCAGCCAGGCTGCGCGGCGCCGCCGCCAGCGCTCACTGCCCCTCCCGGGGTCCCTGCCCCGAGCTGCGCGGGCGCGCGCCGCGCCTCCTCCGCAGCGCTGCCGCTGCCCGGGCGCCCCGGCGGGCTGCCCGCGCTGCAGGGAGCGGGCCCCGGGGAGCCGGGCGGGCAGAGCCGGCCCCACCGCTCCGGCCCTGGGGGAGGGCTGCGTGCCGGGGCCCGGCCGCGCCGCCCCCAGCGCCGAGGGCTGCCGGCCCCGCCGAGCGCGCCCGCCCAGGGCAGCCTCCAGCAGCGGGGCCGCGGCTCGCAGCCCCCCGGCCGGCGAGCCCGGTGGGGCAGCGGTACCCGGACGGGCTGGCGGTGTCGCGACACAGCGACCGCTCCGCTCGCGCCGCTGCCGGGCGAGGACCGCTCCTCCGCGGCGAGCAGCCCGGAGCTCGCTCCGGGGCGCCCGCTGCAGAGTTGCGCCGCTTCCTAGGGCTCGCAAGCGGGATGGCTCCGGGAGACCGAAGGCAGGAGAGGGAAGGGAGAGGAAGGGAAGCCCCGCTGCAGAGACCCCCTCCTCGCAAAGGGCACGCACACCCGGGCAGCGCTTACTTTTCGTGCTTCGCGTTTTCCTGGATGGCGCTCAGCACCGCTGCCCCCACCGGGTACGCGGGGGGGACGCCCTGCTGGAGCCTGCATGTGGCCAGGTGCCGGTGATGCTCGTCCTGCAGACAGGCATTTTCGTGGTACAACTTGGCCACTTGCTGCTCCAGCTCGTCTATCCTCCGTTTCTGCTTCTCCAGCAGCTCCTGCTGCGTCTCAATGATCTTGTTCAGCTCCTTCAGGTACTCCGCCGCCTTGCTGGGGTTCTCCGCCGGGCTCTCCATGGCCTCCCCACACCTTCCACCCTCCGAGAAGCAGGTGGGGGGCGCAGGTGCCGGCCAGCCCGCTCCGCTGGGAACTTAAGCGAGAGGGAAGAAATAAATAACCCGCCGGAAACCAGCCCCCCTGCGAGGTCCGCTCTTCCCCTCCTAGAGCCGCGGCCGCCCAGGCGAGCGCAGGAGCGGCGCGCAGCGGCTCCTCGCCGGCGCCGCCATTGCAGGCGCGCAGCTCCCCGCCGCCGAGCGAGGGCAGGGCCGCCGCGGGCTGCGGAGCCGGCGGCCGGGGCTGCTGCCGCTGCTGCTGCTCGGAGCGCGGCCGCCGCGCCGCCGCTGGCGCACGGGCGCTGTCCCGCCCTGCCGGAGCCGCAGCCGGCTGCGCCCGTCGCCTGGCAGCGCCCGCGCCCCCGCGGAGCTCGCAGCCGGCATGGGGGCCCCCTCCAGCCGCCCGCCCGCTCCAGCCGCCGCGGCCGCCGCCGGGATGCGCTTTAAGTAGCAGCAGCCGCTGCCTCCTCGGGGGCTGGCGGCGGAGGGGCTCCGCGGCGCGGCCCCTCCGCGGGCGCGGGGGGCGCCGCCGGCCCTTCCCCGCGCAGCGGCGCGCTCTCCCGGCGGGCGGGGGCGCGGCCCCGGGCAGCGGCGGCCGCCGCGGAGCCCCCTGCCCGCCGCCACGGCGGGGCGGCCCCGGCCGCGGCCCTGGCAGAGGCGCGCTGGGGCTGGGGCGGGGGCGGGGCGGGGGCCTGCGGGCCGCGGGGCGAGAGCGGAGGCGCCGCCGGGGAGCCGCGCGTTGTCATTACTGAAGGAGCGGCGGGGCGCTGGGTGCGGGAGCTGGGAGCTCCCTAGCAGGGTGCTGCAAGCCGGGCTCGTGCTCGCTGCTGCGTGGCACGGAAACCTCTGCCTCTCCCGCCAGCAGCCGGGATGTGTAAAACCTCTGTTGCTGAAGCACTGCTTCCTGTCGGGGTTGCTTCAGGCCAAAAAAGTTGCTGAGATTTGGGTCCTGTGGCATCCCGAGTGAGCGCGTGTGGGAATGCTCATGAACACGGGGAGTGGGAAAGGAAACGGGGAGATCTGCAGGAAGAACATAGGAAGGTGAAGAAATGCTTTTCTCTCTCCTTGTCTCCCTGATTTTTTCCTCCTCTTTTTACCTCTTCTTTCCACCTTTGAACTTTGCAAGTTCTCAATGACTACAATTTTTATAGTGGTTGTTGCTGTCACTAATGCACTAGCCCGTTCTTGTGGTGTCAGCTGTCACCTGCCTTTGCCAGGACGCGTGGCGTCTGGAGTACGGCTGGCTCAGCAGAGCGAGGACGTGGCGGGCTCACAGCAGCCGTGGTGCTACGGCAGTGGGAGACTCTAGGCCCCGTCCTTGGAGCAAAGGGCTGAAGCTTTTGGTACAGAGTTCCAAAACTGACAGTGTATCTCACCCCCCCCCCCCTTACAGTTTCTTTAACAATTTTGGAAAAAAAGGGGGGTGTGAAGGGAGGATAAATCTAGGAGAGAAGAGATTTATCGGGCAATTTGCATATGCATTCATATTTCTTTACAGAAACAAGGTATCAGCAAGACTGTTATTTCTGCTCTGGACACATATGCCACAAAGAGCTGTTGTCACTATGGAAGTGACTGAAGCCCGAAAGACTAATTTACAGTGCTAGTGGTGATCGTGAATTCACAGAAAAATCTTTGGCTGATCTTTCAAGAGTTGTGTATTCAATTCATACAAAGGCCAAAGCTTCTTTTCCAACTTGATCAGAATTTTTCATTAGAATTGTTGAAAGTCAGTTTTTTTCAAAATACTATTTACTCAAAATAAATCACTGCAGAGTGTTTTACTGTGCTCTTTGTGGTAGGAAATGCTGATTACACTTTCTCTTTGGGGTAACCTGCATAGTATTAATTGATGTAGCTAGGATATTTATCAGAGAGTTAAATCAATAAATAGAGCAAGTGAACTTGCTTCATATATTCAAAATAAAATGCAGAGCAAGATGCCCAAAACTCATTAATGTATCTGTAGACACTAAAAGCTTATTAAGTGTTTCACAAAAAGGGCAGCTCAAGTGGAAGAGCAGCAGCATTTAGTACAACTAGTGCTTGTTTCAAAGGCATCTTTGCTAGGTAGAAATTACTGAGTTTGTGGGACCCAAGCAACACTGCTGAAGAGGCATACGCCTCTTACCTACCTCCTTCTTTCTTTTATAGATCAAAACCGAAAGTCTCAGTTCCCAAATGCTGAAGTTGTCTTTTTTAATGGCTTACAGTCTTCTTAGATAAGCTAACGAAGGAATAATAGTTTGTGAAGGGTTGGAGCTTTTGGGTTGTTGTTGTTTGTTTGCATTTGGAGGTTTTTTTGATAGGATACCAGTAAGTTTACTGCTTCTCAGGAGTTCATTAACAAGCTAATGACATCACCTGCCAGTCAGAAGCCCAGCTACTTATGATTACACGTAGATAACATGGATAAAATCAAACCTGCTAGAGACTGTTCCCAGGAAACCATAAATTAGACTGGAAAATACAGTAAACCCCCGGAGATCCCCTTGGGTTAGCACCTGGCCTCCCAGGCCATGTTCCTGAGGTACTTTGTGTGTTATTTGCTAGCACTGAGTATTTAGGAGCAGGGAGGAGTACTGTGTGTGAGGGGACTGTTTCTGTGAAACACAAAAGGCCTGTATGCTTCATCACGCTCCGTAAACCAGCAAGAAGAGGTAAACTTAGAAAATAAGCATATTGATGAAATCAGTAATATATTCAGTCTCTGTGTGTCAGACACAGATTGTAAAAGCAGATCCAGATTGTTCAGATTTGCTCAGTTAGAAAATTAAGTGACATCAAGCCTAACCTTTTTAAATATGAAAATTACCAAAATAGCATTCTTTTTACTTGCTAATACCTTCCCTCAGACTGTCTGTTTTTATAAGCTAAGCAGTACATGGTTAATTCTTGCCTGGGAAAGTGCCAGGGAAGGCTTAAATATGAAAGGAAATGTTCATTTAGTATGTGAGCTTCTCTAATTTACTGTTAGCAATAAATATCCCATCACACTTTGGAGAATCCTGAAGATGGCCTCAATTTTAGTCTGTCTCAGAATCCTGGTATTTTCTGGTCAATTGATACTCTGTGGAGTGCCATTTGTGAGTGTAGTGGTATTAGTTCCAATGTCCTCTACAAATTCTGACTGAATCAATCTGGGGTTCAGAGACGTCTCTGCTTGCAGGACTTAAAGGTGTGTGGCTCAGTGTTGTTACATGCCCAAGAGAGAACAGGGCATGTTTGCCTGACCAGTTCTGAAAACCTGGCTCTTGTTGGTATGTGGTATGCACCTGTCTTGTTTGGATGTTTTATCAGTTTTAAGCTTACTTTATAAAGGTTCTTACTTTATAAAAATTAAGCCTGTAATGTTAATATTTGAAAAGTAGTTTGGCATGGCTAATAATGTTTATACTAGTGAACACACAAACAGCTGAAGTAATTTTTTCAAAGTAAGATAATTCCAGGAAAAAGCCTCAGATACATATTTTCCATTTAATTAATTAGATAAGTATGAGATAAAAAAACCCAAGTCCCTGCAACTCATGCAGTGATTTGTGCTCAGTCTTAACTCTGCCCTCTATCTCTTTGAAAAAAATGGAATGGAAGACGCTTCTTCCTTGCTATTTCTTTCCCTCCCTCTGTGTTCCTCTGTTTCCCTCCCTCCCTGGTTTGCTGCATTGTATTTAGAAACTAAGTAATTTTAAATCTGTTACTACAGTTTAGACTACTCTCCTGCATAACAGAGTCAAAATAACTTTTAATATTAAAAAAATTCTGTATTGGGCATGTAACTTCTCAACAGGCAGCAGCAGTGGCCCTCAGGCAAGGGTGGACCATGTAGCTAATACTTTCCTTGTCACACAGCTGTGACAAGGCAATCCTGCCATATCCTATCACACAGATGCATTTGTCCTGTCATGTGCCTGGGTGGCAGCAGTTACAAGGTTTAACTTAAATGAATCTTCAGTCACAGGATCCAATCTGTAGGTACTGACCTCTTTCCTCCCATGTGCCTCATATATATATCCTCCTTCATGTGTTCTAATGATACATGACATATATGTCATTACTTATCACTTAACTGCGTACTCACCATATACCCAGAAGTGCTTGTTCATATCCCATGGGCTGACGATGGGGCATCAGCTGAGTAATACCAGAAGAATCAACGTTGCTTGTAGGCTGTTTGCTGCACACATCTGAGATTCCCTGAAGAAAGAAGGCAACAGAAATTATGCTGCTGACATGCAATATTGTCCCAGTAGGCCATATACTGCCCATGAGACTCATATTTGACTCCAAGAAATTGCATATTCTTTTTTTTTTTTAAAAAAAAGTTTTAGACCTGTAGTTTTTAAAAGCCTTTAAGATCTTTAGCCCCCAAAGATCTCAACTTCTAAGAACCTACTGTGTTTCTAGCTTGTTTTATCCATGCCAGTGGTTACATATAGCCCACTTTTAAAAACTGACATCTTGTTTTCTGTATCAGTATATCTGATTTGCCTTCCAAGTACTGAATTTCCTTGTGCCTTTTCCCATCACAAGTATTTTTTCATGATAATCTCTTGATTTTGTTAGCATGATTGTATTACCTTTTAACTTTTTCTTGGATAAATGGAATACATTGAAACTCACTCCATGGAATCCCTGTCTTGGATTTTGTACCTCAGTCCTTCTAAAATGGAAGAATAGTGGATAGCTATAAGTTCAAACCTGCAGTTGCTAGCATACTGTGTGCATTACAACGTTGTATCTGTATAGCTTTCATGGCACTTGAATAATTAGGTTGCGTTTTGGCCCTGACAAAGTTATGAGCTACGTGAGATGTAGCAAGCTAAGCATGAGAGAACTACAGACCATATTTTAAGGCATGCACACAAGACAGTAGAAAGTTCAATCTTAACTTTATGAATTCTGATTTTAAGTGTATCAGTCATTATTACTATTTGTATGATTTATTTATAAAAGTAATAATAAAAAATTGGCTCTTCTGGATTATGTAGCTTAACCTTGAAGTTCATAGAACTTTACCTGTAGAATTTGGTCCAGAGCTAATCTGTCTGAGAGTAGATAAGTTTAATCAAGTCTTTAACTCTAATGAGCCTTTCATAAAGATATTTCCTTTGTATTTTTGTTAGTTTCTGTCAATTCTCTCCATGTACCTTGATTTTGGTAAGAATATCAAGTAGGTAATGTTAGTAGGCAAAAATTTGTATCCTAATACACACTCCTTGGGAAAGGGCTACATCTTTCTTTTTGTCCTATAACATAAAAAGCACTGTTAATTTAAGGTATTAAACAACTCTAATATAAATGCGTGGGAGAAATTAGCAAGAAATATTTTGCTCCTTTAGGGAAAGAAGAAAGATCTCTGATGTACTTGTAAAGGAAAGAGTACATTGTTTGAAGAAATGGTTCACAGATACTTTTTCTTGCGGAGTATGGTGCGGCAGTGACACTGAATGCGCAGCTGGCGTGTGTACCGGGGATGTGTGCTGAGACTCTGGGTGCTGGGAGAGATGCCGTGTCCTAGCAAAGTGGGGGGAAATGTGGGGCACTTGCAAACACAGCAGTTAGTGTGGTTAGTGGAGGATCTGCAAACCACTCGTGAGGCCTTGGGTATCAGCAGTGCTAGGGCCTTGGGAAATACCGTAGCACAGGATCACCCCAAGAAAGTGTGCATGCTTCTGCCAAATGTCTATGAAAATACATTTTGTTATCTGCTATTGCAGTGTGCACTGTGGCAACAGATGAGTGCTTATCTGTAAAACCAGTGAGAGATAGGAACTTACACATACTGATTTACTTCTGATACGTGGTCCAACAAACGTGATTTTTAATTGTGTTAAATTTCGTGAGGGTATTTGGGCTATAAATTTACCTGGAGCCACTTAAACTTGCTGGTTTTAGTGATCACAGGGATTTTCATGACCTCTTATAAGAACAAACAAGATTAAAGTAAGATTGCTTAAAACTGAATTTATGATAGTTCAGACTGAGAGTATAGGTTAAGAGCTTTGGGTGAGTTTTGTGACTCTTCTTATTCAGATTAATTTTTCAGAGTGAAAACAAACAAGACAATTTCAATCCAAAAAGAATTTTGCTGTGAAAGTGGAAAGTAATTTAAAAAAGAGGATTAAATGGAATTTGTAACTCAAATTTAGTAATAAATATTATGAAATTCTGAGTACAGCTGTAATTGTTTCTCTGATAATTAAACAAGCTATCTTATAAATGGTGCGGAAAATCATTTTCCTGGTACTTAAGCTGAGATTCAAGCCAAACCAGAGCTGGACTGAAGGACACCCTTTGTTAAAACATAATATTTTAAGCTCTAAGAGAAACTGTGGGTGAAGAAGAAAAATCTATACTACAACATCAAATACTTAGTGTCAAGAGCAGATTAAGTGCCGGAAAATAATAGTTTACATTAGATAAAGATGAACAGTACAGGTTTATGGGGTGGGAAAAAAAAATCTTTAGACATCAGATCAGGAAGCTGAATATTAAAAAATGAAAGGAGATAAAGAAAACCCAGAACTACAACTTTATGAATTCACTGAAAGCAAAAGGATAAACGTCAGATTGCTAAATGATTCATTTTAATTTTTCATTACCATTGCTTGTGATTACAAGTAACTTCCTTCTAACACGCTTCTTTTTAGAGCTCAAAAAGCATTAGCATACAACATAGATTAAAGAAATCAAACATTAATTAAATGCAAAAAGAAGCCCTAAATAGATATTTTTCTTGAAGATGCCTGTTCTGGAGAAAAACTTAATAGATAACACTTTCTCACATGAACATGTGTTTTTTTTCCCATGTGATATTTAAAGGAATAATTATCTATGTTGCCTTAGTTAAATTAGCCCACTATTTTTCATTTTAAGATGTTATATTCCATTTTGATTCGATACATTTCCATTGCCATACTGCAATCAAATTCAAATTGGACACCTAAAATTAATGAAAATTCTAATGAATTTTTTCATTAATTTTTTGTTCTCAATTCCCGTCTGTAACTGGCACAATACTATCTCACTCATGAGGATGCTATGAACAGAAACTGACTCAGATGACATAGTAATATATTTTACATTAGAAAAAATAGTTGTCTTCAAAGGCAAGTTAAAATAGTAAAACAAAATAAATAAAATATTGGACAAAACACTAAAAATAAGTATAAAATGGTATTTTGAATACATATTCATTCTGTCCAAACTGAATGGATAAAATGGCAAATAATCTGAATGCAGGGTATACAATAACATATATATAGGATCAAAAAGAACAATTACGGACAAGCCTAATTTTTGCATTTAATGACTTCTGAATGCTAGAATATTCAGCCCTGGCTATCTTTCCATGTAATACGCATCCCATACCTTCTAACCTTTATATTTTATGTTCAAACTCATTTGAAATCTTGTATACTTACAAATGGTTTAAAACGGTGTTAAAATTAAGATCTACAGATCAGCCGAGAAGCACTTATGTGTCTGAAAAGGAAGCTCATTACAGAGGCTTAATCTGTTACTGCCATCTATAACAATTATTTTTTTGTTTAGTTTAGTGAATCCCTGTCATCAACAAAACGTGGAGGAAAAGAACCGTTTACTCATTTATGTATCACAACAACATATAAATCATAAAACATAGCTCCTAAGGCTTGGGTTCCTAAGCTTTTCATATAGTGTAGGCCACCTTTTAATTTGTACATATATACATTATTTGGCCAGTCTTACTAGTGCTGTGGACCACTTTACCCACACTTTAACTTTATAGCATCCCTAGGACAGCTATGCTATTTGCTGTCAAAGTAACATATGTAACAAAGTATAACATTTTATTCCTTAATATATGTTAGCAGCTAAATGTTAATACAGGCAGTCATTGACTAAGACCATTTGCAAATAATTATAGATTGCTACTGAGAACCGCTAATCTCAAGCTCAGCTCCTAATTCTGTGATAACAGGCACTAAACTTTCCATCTCCCCATCTGCAAAATGGATGCTGTAATGCACATCTGTCTCTGAAGAGTATCGTGAGGGTGCAGGTACTTTTACACCAACAAAACGGCACAAGGCAAAGTCCCCGGAAATTTTTCCATTCCCACAAGAGGTTTTATTTTTTGATTCTTACACAGTGCAGTGCCGTGTGGAGAGCTACCTCAGGTCGCAGGAGCGAGGATCAGCAGCAGCAAGTCCTCTCCCTGAGCGGGAGCAGGCGATCAGCCCTGCTAACTAGCTCCGCCACAGCACCGTGCTGACAACTGCCGTACTTTCAACTCTGGAGCACCCTAATGTGCATCTAGTTCACAGAGCTCTATGTTGTCCTATATAGTGAGATTTTACATCACCTTCAATGACAAAAAATAGCTATGTGCTAGGGAAAAAGCACCTATTTAAAATACAGACCTAAATTATAGCAAACGAGGAAAGCTATTTCATTAAATGTAGGCAACAGAAGTGGCACTTCTACCTGAAGGGTTGAGGTATACTACTTGCCTTGACTATGGCATATTTATCCATAGTTTAAATTACTTTTTCTCCTCCTCTCCCCATGAAAATGTGACCTAGAGATTGATGAAGAAATATGTAGAAAGATGAAAGTGAGAAATCCTATATCTGCCAGTCAATTGTTTTACACTATGAGAAAATCAGTAAATTTTTGATACTGTGGTCATAAAGGTGTATTTCAATTAATTTAATCAGAAGACTCTATTTTTGTTCCGACTAACCATATTTTTATTCACATCTACCTGCAGTTGTGGGTATTTTTATACCATATAGTGTTTTCCAGGGAGAAAGCAGTAATGTATCTCTGTCCGAGGCAATGTATATATGCGAAGAGAAATAGCTATTCATTTGTAAATGAAGAGTAAAAAGCATACCCCAGCCGAATCAGTGGCAACAGCTGAGGGAAATTTAAGTTCTCTCACTTTATTTGCTGCAAATACTTAAAAATAGATTTGCAAATTCAGACTGGAAACTCTTCTATCCATTTCCGAAAAAGAAAATGCATCACAAGATGGACAAATCAATTTCAATTGCTTCTTACCCAAACAAACAGTGCTAAATCTTAAGAGAAGAAGATGTCTTATGTAAAAATTCAAAATGAGGAAATGGAAAACTGAACAATAACACACTAAGGTCGAACAAGATCAGTCTTATCTCTTCTCTTTTATGTTATTGAGGAGGATAAGGGAGGAGGGTGAAGTGTGTTGATGCTAGAGCGTATCATTAATAATGGTCCGTTATTTACAATTTCAGCCTAGAAGCCTTGGAAGGTATTTTATCACTTGATCTTCAAACTAGTATTTGTAACTTGTCAGCCTCTCTCCGTTTTATGACTGTTTGTACTGCAACTGCATTGAGAAGCCCTAGAGCAATGTAGTTAAGCTCTATTGAACTCTATGGAGGTTTAAAGATAAGGGAGTTATTTCTGTCAAAGCTAACATGAAAAAATATATCTGCTGCTTTATAATTGCCAAATAGTGGAAAAGAAGCTTTTTTGTTGTTGTTATTTCCTTTTTTTCTACTCTTGCAATAGGAATCTAGTCTTGCATAAGCAGGGCTCCAAAACAGTGTGGACACATGGAGGACTTTAGTCTCAAGGGTGTGTTGTCCTTACAGAGTATGTGGCTCTAGCATCACATTTCCTGATACTGTTAACCACTTACAATTAAAATGCCTCACATGAACATAGTGCCTCCCCAGTCTCTTAGTATTTGGTCATACAGACAAGGATCTTAACGTGCTGGTGGGTATGACTAGCTGGCTTCACTGGGATTGGTACTCCTGAAAAGCCCTGTTAGTGCTCTCTTTTTAGAGTCTGAGAAAAATGAAGTAATTTCTGGAAGCTGGGTTCTTCCCAGTTGAAGGAAAAAAAAAAGCAATGTACTTGCTTTTGGAAGTTTTTTTTTTTTTTTCATATCTGAGCCATCTCTCAAAGGGAGGCTTTATCACAGAGACTGAAAATCTGTCATTTGGGATGACAAAATATTGTGGCAGCAAAATGTTCAGTGAGCACTTATATGGTGGATTACAGATTGGCAGAGAGAACAGTTTTTCTAGGACAAGGAGCTTCCAGAACTAGCCTTGTCAATGACTATCTCAAGGCAAAAGTAACTTGATTCACTGTAAAGATTAATTGAAATTCAACTCAAAGGAAAAATAAGAAGAAGAATATGCTGCTTCTACAAAGAATTCATTATGGAGATGTCAATTCTGGAAGTGCAATATATCAAGAAATAACTGTTTCCTTCATAATTCTGATTTTGTCCTATTAGTTTGTCAAAATGAAACAAGGTCACTTATCAGGAAAATAATAATGTTCTGAATCATCTCTGAGATCTCCAACAAAGTGTTAATCAGATATTCAGAGATTTCCCTTTGACAAGGCTATTATACTGAATGGGAGGAGAAATACCATATCAAAAGTAGTTTTCAGTGTAAATGACACATTTAGTTTCTTCCCAGGCCCTCAACAGGGATTGAAATCTTAGACTTTTAAGAATGTCTTACAGACTAAGTTGGAGTTTGTGACAAACTCCTTCAGGTTTTTCTAGACTAAGGAACACTCCAAAATAACTTGCTTCATAAGATTTCCCAGTGAACAGCGATCACCCAAGGATAATCCATGTGCTGAGGCTTCTCAGCTTCCAGGTTCCCTGAGGCCTGTGCAGAGCAGTGCAGGTGCACTCTCTTTACTCTTTGGCAGCCTTGCAGAGATTTACTAGTATGCTACACACTGCAAGAAGAATATATAGAAATATGTCTTGATGTTGGTGAGTCACCTTGAAATTGTCCTTCGTTCAAGCCAGGAAAAAGCTATGAACAAATGAAAATATTTATTTACAAAATCCCAAACAGGTAACATATTTACAAAGATTTATAAAGACCCAAATAACAGGAAAGTAAGAAAACTGTATCTAATATATGTATGTAATCAAAAAAAAGTCAAGTGTCTGACAAGTGGTAGATTCTTACCTTCATCACTGGGAGGCCTCAGTCTTTGTGCACGCTTCAGGTTGCAATCACAGAGGAGGATCTTGGACTGAAATGTGCTGACTTTTAAAACCTCTCCTACCCTCTTCTGAAATTTGCATTGGAATTAATTCAGTTTTATTTATAAGGGTTTTGATCCTCAACCTGTTCAGGAGGCTTTATTTTAAGTGAACTTCTACCTTTGGAAATGCTGCTACCTTTTTGGTAGAGAAGGTGCAGTCTGAATTATGTGATAAATCTGGTCCTTTTCCCACATGGAAAACCAAATGCAGATCTCAGTATAAAGCTTTCAAATGTATTGAGCTTTGTATTTCATAACCCCATGTAATCAACAACAATCCTTTGTATCTTGAATTAATTCATGTGAGTAGTTCTTGACCGAGACACAAAACTGGCACTAGTGAACTACTTTGGTTTGTGGTGCCTGATCCTGAACCCTATTTTTGAAGCACACTATGATAGGACTGGGAGCAGTGAGCTTTTGTTTTCCCTACCAGCAATCCTGAAATTTGTAAATCTCTTACTGCATCTAGTTGTGGAATTACTACAGAAAAAAAGATATATTATTAATGTTGGGGTCTGCCTTTTATTCTAGAAAGGTATTTCGTGATGCTTAAAGCAATATAAAGAAAATATTTTCCTAGTTGTATTCATATTACTCAGCTCTGTTGAGGAACATAGTTCCTTCATATAACATATGGCCTGGGAAGGCCCTGCTTTTCTCTTCACATTGCAGACAATTTGCTTTCCAGCTACAGCTCTTCAAAAAGTGATGGTCATCATTGTATCATTTCTCTGCTTAATGCTAGCTAGAAATTGACATTTAAAATAGATTTCCAGGAATTTCTGATGTAGAATGGAATAAATTCTGCCCTGGGAACATCTATCTAATCTGGTGAAAAGGGTATGGCCACAACTGTGAGCAGGTTTCAACCTGTTCCTTTTTAGTTTTTCAGAGTATTCTATTTTGCCACCATTTCTTTTCTTTTCTATTTTGACTGTAGTTTATATATACACTAAAATGTATTTTCCTTCTGTGTGTCTTCATACTTTAAGGAACAACAATCAAATGTTGCAGGCTTTACCCCACTTTCAAAATAAAAGAAGTGGATCTTCCAGTAAGGATTTGTCAGCCCTTTGACTTTGTAGTTTTGTATTTGTTATTTTCATCATCTCTTTCATATTTTTGTCTCTTGTAATGCTTTCTTCTTAATACTCCATTTCCCAGAGAATGATGAAATTGATATTAATAAAAACAAATATGGTCTTTGTTTTTCAACAGCAAGAAAGTATGTGTATGGTATCTCTTTAGAAATGAATGTCATGTCAGGTTTTGTTACTATTTTATTATTCTGTTATTGTCTGTTAGCTTTTTTTTCCTTTAAATTCACAGAAATTCTGCCACTACATCTGCCATACAAGGTAGAAAGGCAAGCGTGAAGCATTTACCTAATGTAAACACTCTCCTTGAAGCTAGGTCCCACCCAAAGCAAAAAGAGAGCTTATGAAATCATGCTGACCTTTGCTTTTTTATTTGTTATCATTTCAGAGAATACCTGACACAAAAGGGATTTATCACCATCATATTCAACCTGCAGTAGACAGACAAAGCTCTTGTTCTGCTTGCTGTAACCACAACTGTAATCTGACAAGGGACTTTTTTCCTTTTCCTTTTCTTTTTTCTCTCCCATTCCCTCTCCCATTCCCTTTCCTGTTCCTTTTTCTTTTTTTCCATGGGAAAGGTGCTTGATGATATTTTCTATCAACCAGATTCCGCTTAGGAGCATTTACAGCATCACATGGTGAACGCAAGGTCAGCAAAACTGTGACTGAGACATCCAACCCTTCCTATTACATTGCTTCAGTGCAAAATTACGAAGATTTCTTGACAAGGTCTACACAAACATTGTTTCTAAAAAGAAGGAAGTAAATATGCTGCTCAACGAAATACTGCATATCAGTTCTTACCAAATCCAACTGGCAAAGAAAGCAGTCCTTTATTATGCCAAGTCCATGTTTGTAAACAGTGTTCCGCCTTTAAATTGAATTTAATGCTTTGCTTTAGCATGCTGTAGATAATACATTTATTTTCCCAAAATGAACCCACTACAAGTGCCATCTGCTGGTAGAAAAAAATTAGATCTGCAGAAAACATTTTATAGGATTATTAGAGGATAAATTTCCAGCAGAATGTAAAGGTATTTAACCATGCAATTCCCTTTAGGAGATACATGCAACCGAGTCTATGTTATAACACATGAATATGTTTCACTCTAGTTTTGAAAGATTCCCACAAAGACAAGACAATTTAGATTTAAAATAGAACTTGGTCCATGACTCATCATCATGCCCAGGTAAATGACATATTAGTACATATATTACAGTGTAATAATGCCCAATTTCATCTCAAAAGAAAAGAAAAGATGAAACTTGTTCCACTCACTGTCTATGTATATGACCTATTAACTGCCCCCATTTATGGATTTTCATGATTGGACTCCTCAAGAATGCCTTCTTTTAGGGAAAACCACCTTTTCCTTACTAAAGGGAAAATATACAGTTCTGCATTGCAAAAACACTATTCACTTCTGCATATGATCTATTTTGGGATATATGATTTATTACAAATACCCCAAACCTTTAGCTTTTTTAGCCAAGTCAGATTCATAGATTTCATGCTTAAGCTATTTTTACTATGACATTTATGAAAAGGTGAAAATCCTTTGGGGGAACAATTTGAAATTCATCTTTGTAAGTTATGTTTAGGGACTCCGTTCTATGGGAAGGTTTTCTTCAGTATTTTGGCCTCTCTCATAAATACTTGCGTACCTGGAAATACAGTTCGGTACAGTGATGTATATTTTGGCCAGTATAGATGTTAAACACGGTCTCCATGTTCTTGTTCCTAGTATACAAGGAAATGTTCAGTCTTGAGAAGACATGTTATGTGGCAGGGTTACATCTGTTATGAAAACCTTCTGAGAAGAGAGAACTGAATAAGAAGGCAGATTTGCCTTCTATCTTTGTCTGTAGATGTCAGTTCTCGAAGCAGAGTTGCTGACTAAGAATCATAAACCCTGCAGGGTGTAACTTCATGTCACTAATTTATCCCCCACTAGGAAAGGAGCCTGACTTTGAATTTAAAAAGTCCCATTCCAGTTGGAAACAATTCGGTCTTAAGACTCACCACTAAGCATATTTCATTGAACAGGTTTTCTCTGGAGGAAAACTGGTTGCTGATGGTCACATGTAGCTGTGTGTATCTACCCTGTTTCTGTCCTTGTGTTGAACGCGGTGAAAGCCAATTGGCTGGTCCTCTTCAGCTATCTGTGTTTTTAATGCTGAGCAAACACCTGCAACTTTTGGGGGCTATTGTGCCCCAGTAGAGAGAATCATCCCTCCCCATCGACTGGTCAATGTCATTTGCCTCTCTCTGGTTGCTGACTACTTGTAATGTACAACTGCAACGTACAACTTGTATACACTTTCTCTCAGCTGTGTGACTGACCTCATTTCTAGGTGATATTATCTCCTGACTTTACACAGAATGATACAAACCTGTCTGCAAAAGTGGCTCAGCACACTGATCTCTGGCCCAAGGACATCCAGGGGAATAACAAAAAAAGTGACCTTCACCATTTGTGGCAAAACTGAGGGTACAAAGCCGTTTTTCACCCTAATGCTTTTAAGGGTGCAAAGCAACTAGAAAAGGGTTGATGGTGGACAAGAATAAAGTAAAGGATAGAAAAAACTATGCGAAGGGTCAGAAACCCATGCTAGATAAAGCTTTTTTCTGTTGCTGAAACAATAGCAAGGGATGAAGTCATCACTAGATGCTAGCAACAATTGCCTGTTACGCTGTTCTGTGAATCACCCTTTCGAACACAGCTCACAGTAACCTGTAATTTTCACATGCAGAATGCCCAATTGCAACACAGTGATAAGTGAGAGGGAGGAAAACATGTTTAGTTGAATCATTCACACATGTAAGTGTCAACAGGTACTGTCAAGCAAAAAGGACATGAGTCAACCATGTAGCAGGGCTGTCTTTGAGGTGGGTCTTCTTGCGGAATACCTGATAGAGAAAGCATCCAGCAGCCTGCCCAGCTCAGCTCACTGTCTCTTGGCACCACTGACTTCATCAAATGGGGCAGACAGTGTTAGAGGGCAGTCGGCCTGGCAAATAGTCTGCTCAGAGGCCACTGTAAATACTGAAGATGCAGTTTGACTGGGGTGGGGAGAGGGGGATACAAGTCGAGTCCATCACACTAACTGCTGCACCTACTGAGCTTTAACAGTCCTGGTGCCTGGCTACAATTTCAGTGACTCAGATCCTAATGCCATCATTTTTATAGCCATGTAACTTGACCATGCATAATCGCTCATGGGGCTAAGGCTGCGGAGCAGGGCATAGAAACAGGTTTGGGCACAGTATCAAAACTGGTTGCATACTCCCATGGTTCTGAAACTGTGATCTGGAAGCCACCACTGGTACATGGAGCCTTTTCTACTCAGCCATCAAATTAAATGATTCAGAAGGTTAGTGGCAAAGATTTGAAAGGGAGGAGTAAAAAAGGTGGAGAAGCACTGCTGCATTAATTGCTCTGGTAGGATGAGGAAACAGTCACAGGGACTGCCATCGCAGTCCGTGTTTCTATGTCGGTCTGACCAGAACAGTCTGTTGTGCTGTGAGAGGAAAACGATGTCACGAAACAGGAAGCCGAGAGAGCTTTTAATGGCATAGTTACAAAATGTCTCCCCGGCAGTCAAAGTAACGAGTGTGTTTTCCAAGCAGAATACCAATGAAATAAAATTACAATAAGTAGCATTTAGCAAAATACTTTACTGAATGGACCGAGAAGAGAGGAAGACACAACCGGAGGGAACAATTCATTCATCTATTTCTCCCTTTTCTCCTACATTTTGATTTTCCAGTTTAGCAGTGATGAAGTAAGGCAATGGTTTATTTGCAATATTTTACTGATTTTCTAAGCATTATAGCAAAGAAAGACAAAGAGCTGCAGTGCAAACAGGAAATACAGTATTTACACTGTGCTAGTGAGAATGCCTACAGTGAACAACAGCAATAATATTGAGGGATAGGGAACAGGAGGAGACGAAATCCCCATGCCACGGAAAGAAAAAATACAAGTTCTAGGACAAGACAAAGGCCATTTCAGCATAGTGCCTTGAGGTGTTTCTCCAGAAACTTGAAAGTTTTCCACAGGGAAGAATGAGGAGCACCAGATCCCAAATCCTAGCAGAACACTGAGACAACACCCCACCTGCCTGGAAGGCGACTTCGGTGGCCTCTTCACTGTTGTTCATTTCCCATTTAGGTTCAAGCAAACAAGCAGGATTCTTGCTTTTATATACTGCACTTGAACTTCTTATAGACAAATCATTGCCTGTGTGTTTTACTAACAATAATCCTAGAAACACTAGGAAAGATCCTAGGAAAGGTCTTTGTTGAGCATGCCGAGAACCCAGGGTTACCTGTACCGCTGAGTTTGGGTTCAAAATTAGGCAAACCCTGCATGGAGGTACGGGCAGCTGAAACCCAGTCCTGATGCCTGAAAGCTCAACAGCAGAGAACTAGGGAACTGCCTGCTTCCAGCACCTGAATACAGCCTCACATTTACTATTGTTTTCCAGCTCTTGTCTAATATTGGTAGGGACACTGTATCAATTAACTTTGAAGTAGTTCCTTGGGAGTATTTTAACTACTGAGCAGAACTGTTGATACAGAGAGCTTAACAACCACATCTGTTTAGATACCTCCTGAGCACATCCAGGACTGATTAGAGTCTAAGGATCCAAGTTAGTTTCCCTTCTGCTGCCTCTGTTTATCCTCAGCCTCTTGAAATCTTCAAACCCTCACAAAACAACACCGATCTTTGCTGTATTGAAAAGGAGCTTGTTTTTAATGACTTTGTGGTCTCATAACTTCAGACTCTGAAGTCCTTGAGCCCAAAAGAGTCAGCCATCTTGTCGTGCAGTAGTTGCTTCAAGGTATATATATATTTAGATCACTATTAAAATAATTAGCCATTAGTCTTTTCACTTGACTTCAGGCAGCAGCTGTTGCTCCATAAGCAGGAATTGCCTTTATATTTTCAACTAATAGTTGAAAGTATAATTTCTCAGTTCAGTTATGAATATTTTAAAAGCTGACCTTACTCTCCACCCTCATTATGTGCTGTATGGATGAATTGATATGTCATGTCCACAACAACTGTATTTTAAATTAGCCCTTAATTCTTATTTTTAAATCATTTATATAGCAGCTCTTACACTCTTTTAAAGGTGCAAAACTTTGGCTTGCTGCAGAACAATTCTTCTCCCTGCTGTAAGCAGTAAATATCTTAGGGTGGGGGGAATAGGTACTGTTTAAATGAGTTAGTAAGGAAAAATGCAAGATTCTTTAGTCTGTGTAAGTCTGTATAATTGGATCCATCGCAACAATGGAATGACAGCAAAAGAATAGGTTGCATTGTGCAGTTCCATACAGTAAGGTAAAAAATACTTGCACCTAAACAGCCTTTCTAGAATTTCAACATTAAGCAGTGAATCTTAAACAATGTAAATTCTTTTAGCTGAAAATTTCAAGGGATCCATCATGACAGGAAAAGCTAATTTTATGAGCAGCTATGTACTAATAGTCATATAACATTTTTTTAAAATGTAATTTAACGTAGGTAGATATTTACTTTCAAAAAAATTCTGATCATCCATTTAAATGAAATGCACACAAGTTCATTCATCAATGCACAATACAAACTTCTATTTAGAAGGCAGATGCCAGTTTATACATCCCAAAGCTACTCAGCTAATGTAACACCTCTGTTTCAGGCATAAGCAATACTGTTTTAGCTAAGGAAACGCCAAGAGATTAAACTGATCTGAAGGTTCATATAAGACTTTAGAGGGTTGTTTGACAGCATAATTATGAAGCCCAATGTATTTGAAGCTTATGCTCTGCATTTAAATAAACAAATAAACCATGGTGTGAAACAGTGAGAGAGGCAATAATGTCATATTCTTTTCCTTTTTTAATATACCTACTGTTACTTTCCTAGGTGATCAGTATTTCAGCGTAATCACTGAGGTATCTACTCTGCTTATACTAACCGTGGAGATGGTGCATGTTTAATCCACTAAAAGAGTACCAGGAACAATTTATCCATAGGTAAGGATGACAGTGAGATGATGCTGAGAAGGAGGACTGCTGAGAGAGGACTACGTGACTGTTGCCAGAGAGACATCTCCTCTCTTTTAGGTCCTAAGTGAAAACAGTGCAAAGTTTATTAATGGTTTGCAGAAGATGGCTGCACAATGCAGCATCTGACCTGATTCTAAATAATATATATTAGCATGTACCAAACTCATTTAATTTACTGCCATAGCTGGTAGTGAAAAATTTGCATAACTGTAGACTATTCAGATCAGCACCTAGCTCAGCAAATCAATTAATTATACATTGATTTTACCACACGTTTGTTCAAATAATAGTTGTACAGCTGCGAATTTGGGCCCCAAATTTTAAAGGATCTGTTGAATATGTACATCCAGCTTTCGAATCTGAGCTGGTTTCTTTCTTTTCTGGCTTGAAGCATGGGCAGAGAAGTTAACATCTGTTCGCAAAAGGCCATGCAATCATATCGTATCCTGCAAAGTACCTTTGGTTATGCAGTGGCCTAAGGGAGAGCGGCAGATTCCTTGCCTGGTTGCAATTACACAGGAATCGTAATAGATTCATGTAATGGCTGCACATTAATTCTGTAGAAGTAAAGAGAAGGGAAATCTGTATCTCTTTATAAATGAACGCTGTGTTTTCCTGACTAAAGCACAAAATGGGTGGAGATGAGTTTTCCTTCCTATTTTTGATTTCTACAGGAAAATCTGTATGCATACTTGCCCATACATAAACCCATAGAGAGACAGGACGACTGTGAATATAAGCCTGCAAGAAACTGAGTCCCTTTTCTGTACTGAATGTGTCAACTCTCACTGATTTTGATAATTATTGAGGATGCACAGCTCTTTGCTAGACATGGAACAACTTCTATAAAAATTGGTGGAAAGCGTGTGGTTTTACTGTGAGTGGTCAGTTGCTGAAAGGACTATCTTAGAAGCTGCTGCAGCTAAGGGAATAGAAAAAAATATTAAAGTAATGGAAGCGTAGTTTGGAAAGCAATGATCAAATAGGAAGAAAATGAAGAACATAAAGCTGATGTGATGTTTTAAAATGAAATATTCTAATCAGAATTCAAATATCTATTACATGAAGCTTTAATAAAGTTTATGCCCTCAAAGTGCTATATAAATCTAAAGTAGAAGATAGATTTAATCCCATTAAATATTTGTCAGGGATTAATAAAGTAGATAATGTAATAAGAACTATTAGCCCTGCCATTACAATTATCCATTATTACCAAAACACCAATGCTCACAGCTTGAAAAAGAATTTTGCCTGAGAAAGGACTAAAATGATTGGCCTTCACATTTCTTTTTAATTTATCACAGTCACATGTTAGAGCTGTTACTGTTTTCTCAGCTCTTTTATCTCCTGACTGTGAACCTGGCTTTGTTTCCATATTACAGAGGTTTCCAGGGGAAATGCTGTAACAGGGATATTTCTATAACCTTCCTTTTAACAGAAACATGACAATTTGACCTACTGATTCTGTATATTTTTTTCCTACTCAAGAGCAGAATATCATCATCAGCCTCCACGTAGTTAAAGGGCTGCTGCCAAAACCAGCTTCCTTTGCTCAGATAGTGACATACACTGATATCTGCAATCCATTTCAGTCGAAACGTCAAATCTGTTAGTTTAGAGAATGCTTGGCTTCCAGATTGCTCACACACTTTATTTTCTTGGGTCATTCCAAGTTTTAATCCTGACTGAAAAAATTATAAGGTAATTAAAATAAAAAAGTTTTGAGTGCTGCAATCTCACAACATAAAGCTAGAAATCCATTTATACATATCCGTTATACTTTTTTTCCTGTTTCTGAGAATTTTTTCTATACTTCTGAAGCAAATTTTTTAAGAATACCCTACTTCTCTGTCCTCACAAGTTTAAAGCTTCTGTTTCACATCATAGTCATCCCAGGCAACTAAAATGATTAGAATTCAAATATTTGTGTTTGGATTTTTTAACATAGCATTGTTGTCTGAATTACTTCAAACTGAATTAATTAGTTCTTCTCCATTTGAGTTTAAAACTCTTCAGCTATAAAATCAAGGAACTGAAATAACACTTGGTGATTTTAGTTCCTAAGCACCATTAATAAGTTTACAGTTAATGGCTGAAGTGAACAATGCATAATTTGTTTATGTACTGCAATTTATTTGATGAACACGAACATATGCAAAATGAGTATTTCAAACATTTGGCAACTCAGTTAATTTTCTTTTCGCCTGTGCATAACTAAAAATTACTTTTTAGAACTTTTAATGCCGTGTTTTGTAGCCACTCATCAGGTGACCTTTCCTGTATAACAATGGGAGGAAGTAAAATAAAAAAACGTGTTGTCATTGACTAGAAGTGTTTTGGAAATTCATGCCAGACTTCATATGAAGATAAATCATAGCCAGGCTCTCAAAGCATACATTTTCCACTGATAGGCTATCAGCATCCCATGAAATATTGAAAGTACTCAAATCTGTTGAAATTAAAACCAACTGTTTATGTTATTTCTCTACAGATTTAGATCAGCCTTTCCAGGATTTCCAATTGCAAAATGAGGAGCCAAAGTAAAACCAGCACAGAAAAGCTAATTCATTCTCCAGCAAAACAAGACACACACACTATAAAGTATTACACAAGGAAGCCCACTGTTCCTGTTTTTTAAAGAAGCAAATGGAATTCTGCTTTCTTCCCTCTATCTTCAGCACTATATCTGAACTACAGTATCTAGAGAGGAAGGATGTTCTGAGACTCAGGAGACCTGCCTTTAAGTCCCCACAACTTCCTAAATGATGAATAAATCAATAAAATTGTTATTTCCTTTCTAGAGTGAGGTATTTGGAGACATTTAAGTTATAGCTACAGCAAGATCATCTAGTTGGGTCAAGTCTTCCTGAAGTCCCTGTGGCTGCAAGAATGCCAGACTTCCTCGCGCTCCCTGTTGCACTAAAATGAAGTTCCTGGGTAGTTGTCTCTGCAGGGCTCCACATAAGAGGAGTTTTTTGTAAAAGTATTAGGACAAAGAAATGATTAGAAATTTTGAGAACATACTAGATCTATGGTCAAAGAACCCTACACAGTGTTGGGTAAGCTATGGAACACAGCTTTACAGTAATACCTGCTGCCCCGTTCACTGACTGCTGGATGTGGCTTTCCCCAAAGGTAACTTAAGCTTTTTGCATAGGTGACCGCTACCTGAAATTCACACAGAGCTGATGGCTGCTGCTTTGTCCTCCTCATGCTCCACCCTCAAATCCATTACTTTTCTCATGTTACTAAACACCTTCCTTTTTCACAGCAGGAGAAAACTGAGACTTTTAAAGTTTTTCCTTGGTGAGTGGGATGGGGAGGAGTGAGGGCATTTCCAGAGTGTCATAGAATTTGGGTCATTCCTTTTGAAGGAAGAAGGTTCAACTTTAATTTACAATCGGAGGTGAAGCAGGATCTTGCACATGGCCATAAATATAGTGTAACTATGTATAAATATAGTCCCTCTCCTCCAGTGAAGATTTGCATAAAGTGGATATTTCATTACAAAATGAATGTTTACCTAAATTCTCATCATGAAAGATAGACATTCGCTTGAGAACTGCATATAAAACTATTAGACTGCTTATCTGTGATGTGAGCACATTGCATAGAAGACCCTGGCCTGAATCCAAGGATATGGATCTTTTCTATCACAACCATTGCAGGCAGAACTCTCCCTGTACTAGAATCTAGTGCAAAACTGCAAAAAGTTTTAGTGTTATAAAATGACTATTTTCTGTATAAAATTTCCGAGAATTTGAAATGCCAGTCTTACCACCATGTAAAGAGTGATTGCATGCCATCACCAAAAATTTCCTTTCTAACCAATCACTCAGAAGCTGATAAACTCTGATGTTCCTAAAAGATATCCTATTGCTGAATTTCTTGACCCACTCTGTCAGAATACACTGGTTTTCCACAGTGTATTCTGATTCTCACTGACATCTCACTTTTCTCTCTCTTCACCTTGACCAGAATTTTAGTTGGTGAACTCTCATAAAAGAACAGTTTTGCTAAACCTGTACTTCTCCCATAAAGTACAAATGACGCTACTAGTGCTCAGCCCTTCTGAATTCAGGACAGGATGTTTTCAAAGCATATGAGATCTAATATTCTGAAATGCCTACAAAGTTGCCACTCCTGGTTTCCAGCTATGACTCCAAGAAAAAGTAGGCAGTGAGAGATATCAGAGCTGAAGAAGGGTAGGGAACACGAAGGGTGGAAAAAGAAATAATCACAGTAACACTATTTTAAAGTCTGATTTCTCCTTAGCTCTGAATATGCATACATGTTGTCTAGCATCACTCTTGTCAGTTTAATATTAGTGCTACAGGTGGCATTCTTTCCCACTGCCAGCAGTCTGTGAGATACTGAACTCGAGGCTCTAATTGGTTCTTCACAATCCAGCAGATTTCATTTGACATATTCAGTTTTGGAACAAACAAATCCCAGACTTCCTACCAGTAATATTTTCACTCCCTTGCTATCATTTATTTTCAATAAAAATTAGATTTGCTCCTTTATCATTAGGACATGCAACTAACAGCAGGATCTTCAAAAGCATGCTCCTAGTGTGAAAAAATAATGAGAAAATATCATTATTGAAGTATAACACACTATTCTCAGAGCAACATCGGAGCATGCCACAAGGTTTATTATCTGGTTCTTTAGGTCCATTGATGAGCACAAAAAAAGATGACAATTAAACATACTACCTTGAAAAATATATTTCTTTCATCTAGCAGTATAAAAAGTTGTGTTCATCTGTAAGAACTTTTTTATTAGAAGTTCTTTTGTTCATTTTAATGGATCGAAATCTAGTAGAATATTGAGGAATAGAAGTATTATATACTCAGAAGTTCCTGCCGTGCAAACATTATTTGTCAAATGCAAAAACTTGCACTTGTCAGGAACAGGACAGGAAATTTGAATATTCACAAGACCAACACTGTCAACAAATGAAAAAGCCAGCATGTACATATATTGCTTAATTAGAGGTGCACTACTATACATACAATATGCATGCAATAAATAAGTGTGCAAATCATCAAACACCTACATTGCATTTTAAGGAATTAGATATACAACACTAAAATGGTTTAATCCAGAATGAGAAACCTTAATAAAAATGTGGATTCCTCCCCTTCTCTTTTTTTGGCAATCCATATTTTGACATTTCCTTTTTCCTGTTTACACTTCCTCTCTTGATGATATTTGGGAAGATCCCTGCTCTGTTGAAGATCAAGTTTAATCACTGATTTCAGTAAAATCATGTTATAGCTCTTTGGATATCTGGCAAAATTAATCCTGATTCCTTAATCTTTGTTGCCATAGCTTCTTCTAAATGTAGTAGCCTTGAAGGAGTAACTGATTGCCTTTGAGGTAGCTGGACCTGATCCCACTAAGACCTCTGAAAAGGGCTACTTAAATCTGAATGAAGAGTCTTATTTACTAGCACAACTGTTCACAGAAATGGAAAGCAAGAGAATTTCACTGTTGGGACCCAAAATGTTTGTGCATTCATTCAGCTGGAACACATTAGACTTAACAGAAGAAACGGTTTTGATTTAGAATAAATAGCCAATTTGTAGAACAGCATTGAATACCCTCAAACCACAGTCTGCGAGGAGAAAACATTACTAGATCAATTACAGAAGTTGAACCTGTGATGAATTTACTCAGCTATAACTTATACTTTTCTAAAAGTAACATGTAAATAATAATCAAGTCAGAGCTGGCTGCTATGGAAATGGAGATATGTCATAGAATTTTGACTTCATAACTTTCCCCATGTAGGGAGAAGGGCTGGGATAAGGGGGAATTTGAATGAATACAGGCACTGTTTACAGTAATTAGCTTATAAGAAAGGGCCTTGGGATTATAGTGTGACAGTGTTTCCTGGTACCAGAAGGGCAGCCAGCACCTACGAGGGAATAGACAAATGAGACATATGAACTGTGTCTCTTATGTGTCTTGTTTCCTATGAGGCACTGTGATAGCATTTCAGAACTGAAATTTCTAGGTGTAGCATTTTTAATGAAAAATCAGTATTTTTAATAACTTCAGTAAAAAATAATTTTCTATGAAGTAAGAACTTTTCCATCTCTCAACATACCATATGATGTGAGACATTCAAAATATTTGAAATATCTATTTCCCAATATATGAAATGCCTAACTACTGAAAAACAGAACCTAATTAATTAAAAGAAATCTAATTAATACTTACAGGAGTTATAAGGTGCAGTGAAGTAATCTGTACTTCAGTCTCACACTTCAGCTAATGCTCTCAAAAAGCTTGGATAGCTACAAAGGAAAACCTCTTGGACAGAAGGTCCAAGTTCATGATAAGTATCATTATTAAACCCAAGCATGTTACTAATTAGCAAGACAAGAAAATCTAAGAAAACTCACGTGAAAGGGAAATGGCTTTTTCGTCTAAATTACAAGTCATCCATCATATAGATGTTCCTTTATTTAAAAAAAAAAAAACTCAAAAATATAGAGACTCCAAGAAAGCTTAGAATAGCATATAAGAAAACTACTACTTTCTTATCTGCCTAATGTGAACTATTGTGAGCACGGCATAATAACTTTTTTAACTACAGGAGCCTCACTCATGATAACAGAGAGCAGTGGGAGGGTCAGGACTGGGCAGACTTGCATTGTTATTTAGAATCATAACTTTCCATTGTTGCTAAAACAGCGAAACAATGTAAGCCTATAGATAAAAATGACATTTTGCCGTCAAGGGAGGCTTTGTGTCTAAAAAGTCAAGAAAGAAATCAAAAGGAGCACAAAACCATACGCATGATCATGAACAAATCCTGAAGGCACAGATTATACTGATGTATCTGAATTAGAATGAGACATTCTTTAATAACTGAGATAACATTAACAGTGTACTTACTGACCACTTGCTCAGGTAATGAGAAAAAACAGAGTACATTACGCTTCTGGATAAATCCAAGGTGAGTATTAATTTTAAGTTGTCTCCAACATACAGAACTGTCTAGTGACTCACTATAAATGAGTCTGATGCAGCATCCACATTTTGATATTGGTGCTATGTTTTAAATGCCAATAATTAACCAACTCTTCTCCTGACTGCAAGGCAGGGTCAAGAAACTCACACTGGCACCCCTGCTAATGATGGACTTTAGCTTTAAGAAGTCTCTTTCTAGGGCTATAATATACCTTACCAGCCAAAGCACCTTGAAGCAATGCTGGTACAGCTTTTTGTCCCAGTACACACATCATCTCCTTTCCTCCGTTACAGAGGTTCCTTCTCCCACAGGGAGTAATTACAAGTGACTCCTTACTGAAATTTTATCAAAATGCACCATAACCATATTCAGTAAAACAACTAAATAGAACAATATGTGCAAACTTGTGTACACTGAAGCAGCAATACAGGCTTCAAGCTGATAGATAGGTGGCAATAGGTAAAGGCAAATTAGGCTCCTGCCTCTTCTAAGGAGGACCAGCAAGGACAACTGGAAATAAGGATCAGTGTTTGTAACAGGTTCCTCTAAAATTCTCTCATCTTTACTACTTTATGCCACCTCAGAGCCTGGGATCCTCTCTTTTATGTTCCAGAAGATGTCCACGCACCCTTGCAGTCATGAACTACATTTCCCAGTGCTTTCTGTTCTGATCATATAATGTAACTAAAACAAAATTTGCATCTGAGAACAACAAATGGAACTCAGTGCATGATCTCTGTGAAGCACAGCTCATATTCAGCATATTTATACATTTACATTTTTAGTATTGACGCTATGCTGTAAGATCTTAGACGTTCTGCCTTACTCCTGGTGACCCAGAAGCTGCAGGGACTGTAAGAGATGAGGATCCCTCTGCTTTCCCAGCATTCTCACAGAGAGCAGGAGATGTGGGTTTCACTCTCTTAAGCAGGTGTTTCGTGAAATAAAGGTTTTTCCCCAGTCAGCATGCTATCAACTGACCTGGTTCACTGCATTTATCCATTCCCATCACTTGACTTAGGTATGCTCTTTGGGAATGGAATCCTTCTTGAAAAATAGTTCTGGCTCCTCTCATTTCATAAGCCTCCTCCCCGTAAACACTTTATCTGATATCTTCTCTTTATTATGTGCAAGGAAAGCATAGCTCTAGTGACATAAAATGATGTATTGGAAAGAAATATTTATATGAAATACAAAAGTGATAGCCCCAGGCTGCTTGTGCCTGCTCTGTTCTGGTTTATTCCCTCATGTGCCCTGCCTCAGAAGGCTGCAAATGAATCCCTTTTCGTTACTGTTGTTCTTAATACACTGCTTTCAATCTGTATGAACTAGGTAGCTTTTAGATGTCTGTTAAGTTTTGAGTTCATATGCAGTGGGTGACAGTAATTGTTTAATTCTGTTCATAAGTTGTCACTGATAAACTGTCCGGGTTAGTAGTAACTTAGTCTCTGACACGGTAGGCAGATTTTCTGTTGCATACACTGTGCAGTATTTGCTATAAAAGAAAACTTCAATTTTTTTTCAGGTGATGAAGCTCATAGAACACATTCTGGAGCAAAGGTACTTCTCTCTCCTGGCTTGTTCTGACTTAGACACGGTAGTATGTTCACATTCTCGAAAGAACACAATAATACACATGTTCAGTCTTGCCATAGTTTGAACTTAGGACAAGTATCCATGACACCTGTCACCTCATCTATCTTCTTCCCATTCTAAAAAGGTTCACGATAACCTTTCAAAGGTCCCTTTGAAGTTACAGGCAGTGTTTCATAGACATCTGCCTAGTTGCATGTGCTACTGACTTCCTGCCATTGTGAACTAAAGCCTGCTGCCTCGTATTGCCTGTTCACTGAGCATGACAGGGATCACTACTCACGCTGCACAGTCTGTTGGGCTACATCTCCAGGACCCTGAAGCGCAGAGGCATGTACTGCCCTTTTCTTACATGGCCATACCTGGGACTGACATTATAAACTCACTCTCTTTATAAAAAAGATAATTCATGATAATCTGGATGTACTTACTTCCATTCAATGAATCCCTCAGTAGGAGACTACTCCCTTTGCCAAGATCATCCTATTTGTTGTTTTCACTGTTGTTACTTATACATTAAAAAAAAATTACCAATCCTTAGGTCTTATCCTCAAATACTGGCAAAGATACCAAGATTTGGGCAGCAGCTATTTATTCAATGCAGATAGCCGTACTTCCCCAGTTATTTTTCCTTATTTGTATTACCACGTACCTAGAAGACCTAGTCAGAGACCAGATGTTGTAGTGTAAAGTGCTGTAAAAACAGTGCAAAATGAAGAGTTTCTGTCATGGACAACTGCAGCAAGCTCAAATAAAACTAAAGAGACAAGGTGATGCCTTCTAGAGAGAAACCTTGCAAAGATCATTATTGCAACATCAAAATTACTCAGTTAAAGAGTACACCAATCTTGTAGGGGAGGGTGGGCGAAAAGTATTCTCAAATCCTTTCTTTCAGGTCAAATAGCTGTAGACACTGAGGATACTTTGATCCATTAAGAAAAGAAATCCTCTTTCTACTTCTCTCACTGTCATCTTGCTGAAATACTTAATATCTTGTGTTTTGTACCTGTCTCTATATGTTTCATACATAAGCTCATGAAAAGTGACTACTGATTTCCTATGCAAAAAAGCACTGAGAACATGTTCTTTCCTCAGTTCATTCACCACTGCTTCAGAAACTAATTTGGAAAGGCTTCCACAGGACAAATAAATACCTTTTATTCTGAGTTACCTCCCGGTACAACTGACTTCCCAGCACAGGAACACTTATCAGCATTCAGATCTTCCACCAGAGAGATGAAAGGATGACCCACAAGAGTGACAGGCTCTTCAGCAATTCAGGCATACTTTAAAGAAATAGGATACCTTGAAGAAGTAGTAAAGAAGAAACCATTTTATACATGGTTTATAAAGGATTAATAAAATACACTGGTACAGTCAAGTGTAATTGTTAAAAGATAATTTACAACTGCTTAACAATGTATTTATCTGTAGTCCTTCTCTCATCTATCATGTGCTGATAAGTGCTTTGAATTTTGATTGAGAATTCTGAGATGCTTCATCTCCCTGACTCAGTTTCTCTTGGGACATTGTAACAGCTTTTATAGAAAGTGCTCTACAAAAGCTAAATATTATTTTGTAAAAGTACCCCTCAGTTTCTACCACTTTCTGAATCAAATCTGGAAACTTTCTATTCTTATAGCATAAAGCAGATACCTTCAGATTTCTACATTTGCTGCATGAATTGAAGCAGAAAAGCAAGAAGAAGCTGGGTCAGAATCTCTTTTTACCACCAGCTACTTACATTACCTACTTTTGATGTAGGTGATGTAAGAATGACAATACAGAAATTCATGTGTGTAGGCAAATAAGTTCTTCTCTCTTCACGTAGGTTAATCTTCCTGCTTTCAGAGTCAAGTAGAACCTCCTTAGGGAAAGGTCAAAATCAGTTCATTGTGTTGATAAAAACTTCGAATTATCCTGTGTGCCTAATCTGCTGCTGGAAGTTGTAATGTTATTTTATTCATGATTCCTGACTGCTCATGGTATTAGTCCATTATGCTCTGCCTCAGGTATTTTGGATTTTTTAATCGACTCCTCTCTAAACGGATGCAGTGAACAACTGAAATAGGATTTAAAAATAACAATAGTGGAAGAAGTACTAATAGTTCATATTATCACTGTATTCAGATTGTAATGGGATGAGAAGCGGGCAGTCTAAAAACTGCCATTATTGCACACTGATTAGAGTTTGTCATCAAGTTGGACACAGGAAAAAAAAATCATCTCACTCAAACTGGGATTAGGCAGGGCCCAACAAATCTTCATATCTTGATACTTATATTGGTAAAACAACTCAACACATCTCTCTTTCTAATGATTTTGATAATGGATTATGATATTGGCATGCATGATCCACACTAAAGATAATAGTAGTTCATCAGCTAATTTCCCTTGGTAAAAATGCTAGCATGGTACCACTGTCTGCAACTTTTAGGTCTTAAATCTTTATTCTTCATTCCTTATGCACCAAAAAATCACAGTGCATTTATTGTAAGTTTTGCATATACAAGAATAGATTATTAGTTTTATCACAGGGGCAATAAGGAACACAAAGTAACCTTGGCAGACAACAGCAAAAATGATGATGCCCCATGGAGAACAGGAAACAGACTGGGAGAGGATTAGGTTTAATCAGGAAGTGGAGACCTTTGTTCCTCCTTACCATTAACCTCTGCACTTTTTATGGCCTCAGGCAGCAACAGCCTGTTAAATTATTCCTCATTTAAATTTTAAGTCCCTCTAGTATCTGCAGTTACTAAATGCAATTCAATTCAACATAAAGCACTTAACTAGAAAGTCTGTGTAAAATCAAACCTGTATTTACACCTTTGTCCTCCCATTTTCAAAAATAAAAATTCTAAAAGAGGAGGCAACTTCCCATTTCCTGCATTTAACAACATCCTGAATTTTAAAATAGTTAAACTATCCACCATTTCCTATATAATTTTTGATACTAAATGGATTTATACTTATACATCCTGAACACAATTGATTCCTAAAACTCTTAAAGATTTTGAAAGTATTTTGCTAAGGAATTACTACAGCTTGCTGTTGTGGATATGTTAGTTAATTGCTGACAAAAGTTTACAGGTGTTCTGTTTCATATTTATATATCTAAGAACACTGAAGTAATTGCCAGAAAAAAATCACAGGTAAGCCTTTAAGCAGAGGGCTTCATACATTAGTATGAAGAATGTATCAAAGGTAGGAAGGAATGGAAATTCACAAATTAGAATCAAACCTAAATGAGTAGCCATACAGCCACATGACAAGGTAATTTGCTTTTCCTTTGTAATATATTTTGGTAGAAAACGCAAGCAGAGCTGCTATCCCATCAAAAATCAGTGTGGAAAAAAGAACGTGTATTAGTGCTCAAAGGTGTGCTGAAGGTCAAAGTTCTGACAGCTGTATGGAAATTCAAATGAATGTGAGGCAAGGTTTCTGCTCTGTCATTTTCATCCTGCCCTCTTCCCTTCTCCATACTGAATGTCAAATGCATGACAGCAAAGTTTCTGCCTCTGTCCTTTTCAAATAGTCTAACAGCCTGTAGGTTCCACAAAGCAATATGCAGATACACAGCTCCTATCGTCCCAGGTTCATGATCATAATTTCTTGTCAATGTTCAGCTTGTTCCCAGTCCTGGGTGAAGTCCAAGGGGATGACAGTTTCAGCAATTATCTTTGGCTCAAAGCCCTTGGTCTAGACCAAAAAAGGGAATTTAGGTTCAATTTAAATGCTTAATTCCAAGAATATGATCCTCATACTTCATCTCACCCAGGCACCTATTCTTTTTCTGACACTAACTTTCCTTCATTATCTAAAATTCAGCCTCCGCTGCAGACCCAGAAATATCCCGTTTGACAACGCGGAACAACTCAAATACCTATTGCATAACTCACGCAAAAACCTGGGCACCACATCGTATTCAGTGGCTGTTTAATCAGTCCCTGAACTAGAAACTAGTAGCCAATTGACTAGCCTGATCCCTACACCAGTGATTCAATCCCCCTCTCTTCTCTATCTCATTGAGCTTGAATTCCTTTATGGAAGTGGCATTTCTACAAACAGATGATGGACCAAAAACTAAGTTTGTCTCAAAATAGCCTCTAGTGTAGGAGGCATGTACAAGCTTGCACCTTCCTGTTTCTTAGACTGCGCTGCAGTGAAGTCTTAGGTGTGTACTTTGTGCCCATATTACTCATGCTATGGTTCATAATATAATATAACATTGTCTATGAAATGACTGCCTATTTTTTCTTCCATCCTCTCCCATTTCTTTCTACAACACAAACATGTTCTCATACAATTGTAAGTAAGTATCAGTGCCCCCTGACAAGCATAGCTAACAACAGCCTATCAGGAGGTGTCCGTGCTTCATTGAAATATCTGTAATTACAAACAGTAAAATGGCAACAGTGAATGGCAAGCTGAACAGGAGCCTGCAGTGGTCCTGGCAGCAAAGGTGGCTACTAGCATCCTGGGCTGTACTGAATCGAGCAAAGCCAGTAGATCAAGGGAAGTGTTTATCCCCCTCTACGCAGCACTCATTAAGACCACATCTAGAATAACACATCCAGTTTTCAGCTCTGCAATACAGGAAAGACATCAACAAACTGGAATGAGCTAAGCAGAGGGCTAGTCAAACTGGTTGGGAGCTGAAACACATGCCCTGCGAGGAGAGGCTGAGGCAACTGGGCTTGGTCAGTCTGCAGAAGGGGGGTCTTTGGGGACCTAAGTGCAGCTTTCCAATACCTATGAGGAGGTTATCAAGAAGAGAGAGACAGGCTCTTCACAGAAGTGCACAGTGGGAAGATGAGAGGCAATGCGCATAAGCTGAAACAAGAAAGGTTCTGACTAGATGTAAGGAAAAACTTTTTCACCATGAGGACAGCCAAGAACTGGATGATGCTGCCCAGAGAGGTTATGTTGTCGGTCCTGGGAGGTTTTCAAATCAGGCTGGATAAATCCCGGTCTGACTTATTAGCTGACCTTGCTTTGAGCAGGAGGTTGGACTAGGTGACCTGCTGAGGCCCCTTCCAACACGGGTTTTCCTGTGATCCTATCGCTTCCCCTCTCCTTAGTCCAGCATTACCAGATGTTGGCCTGGATTTATGTTTTCTCCCAAGGGCTACATGGCCATTCATTTAAAGAGAGAAGTTGAGAAACACCATTTGAAACAGTAGCCTATTGTATACAAACAGGCCTCTTTCTTTTTGAGAGGAAAAGGCCTGGGAATCTCAATAGTCAAAGTTTTGGCACTAAATTCTAGCGATAGGCAGGATTTAAGATCACTGCTATGTCCTCTTGTTTAGTTGACATATCTCCCCACTCAGCTTGCTGTCCACTGCGAGGCACAGTTCTCCCTATATGTGAAACAGAACCACTAATATTTTGGTTTGTGGAGCCAAATAAATAAGAATTTGACATTGCAACACTGAACATCACAATGCCTGGATCCTTTTGTAGCTCCAGTTCTTATTTACAGTGATTTTTTTTTAAGGAATCATGTCAGTGCAAGGCAGACTGGTTATAGGCACTGCAACCTCTGCGAAAACTAGATTTGAAAGATGAAATTACATGGAATAAAATAGGCATTTCAGCCATTTTACTTCAACAAGTCCCTGATACAGTAGTATATCAAAAGTATAAACATTTCTAAAAAATTCTTAAGGCATGAATGATTGGAGAAGCAATTCTGAGGAAAATCTCTGAAAAACTATTCCTGCAATTTAATCTCCCAAATGCTACGTTTCCATCTACCTTGTCACAACTTTCTCAAAGGGCCAATATGTAGCATATATATACAGTGTGCATTTACGTCTGCAGTACCTCAATATCTACCTCAAATCTGAATCAGCACATGCAACTGTTGGACAGCAGACCAACGAGAATTTCAGAAGAGGTGCAAGAAAAGGTGAGGGAAACCCTCTGAAACAGTTTTCTACTTGGCTCACAATAATAGGAAGGTACTGAATCATTACACAGTAGAAAATCTTACTCTGAAGCAAGACAGTGAGTTAAAGACGGCAATTTTTAAAGAAAGTATGTCTTTCTCTCATAAAGTACAAGCACACACTACAAGAAAACTTGCTTATTCTCATGGAGTACAAGCCAACCGCAGCCCACCTTAATCTCTTTTCTTTGCCACATCTACCGTCCCAGGAGCCGGCCTGCAGTGTGGCATGGCTTTGCTCTGCACTGTGGGGGGCTGTGGCTCAGGCCCCAGGGAAGAGAGCCCTTCGGAGGGAGGCTGGCTCCAGCAGGCCTTCAGTGCACAGCCAGGCTCATGGAACTGAGAGGAGCCAGCTCCACGCTGAATGCTCACATGGTTAAAGTTTTGGGGCAAGATTCCCAGCTTGTAAGGTGCTTTGGGATCCTTTTACATAAAACATGGCATGGTTGTGCTCAGGAGCAGGTGTTCAGCATAATCTCCATAACTCCAGCATATTTTTAATACAATACAAAAGATAGCTTAAAATGAGCTCAGCACAGCACTTGCAGAGAAAAAATACAAAACAGAAAAACTGGAACTGGCATAATATCAGCTTTCTGTCTTGGCTCTTTACAGTAAGAAAGCAGTGTGGCCAGCTGCCAGCTCTCTCAGCACAGAACAACATATGAGATACTTTGAACTCTTCCTCATTACATGCAGACTTTCTTATACCATCACAGCAAAGCTCCCAAACTGCAAACCAGATGTCACAGCCACAGATACAAACCCCAGAGACAATGGTTGTTAAAATTCAGATCCCTATTCTGTACTCATTTTTACAGTTTGCTCCTTCCCCGTTCAAGATGCTTTTTGGCAAACGACTGGTGGTTGCTACTGCCTTCTACTTTCTGAAGCAACTAGCAAATGAGCAGCTGAGGACAGGAACTATAGTTTTAGAACACTCCATGAATCGGGTAGTATATTTATAGCTTACACCATCATCTTCAAGTATCCTTGGAACTTCTGATGTTAGCAGGACAGCAGAGCAGGTCAAAAAGGCCATATCCTCTATTCCCCTCTAGGATAGCCTTTTCTCTGTACACTCTTCTCTGTATTAGAAATCTTTTCTCCAATTTGCTTCTGAAGACTCAGTGCCTAAAGAAGTTGGATGTCTTGGGATAAACTTGTTTTATTAAAACTTCTACCAAAACTCTCATTTGAAGGCAGAACAATCTAACACCTTTCTTAGTTATTCTATTTCTGCTCATGCCAGTTTGAAAGAATCCTGCTTGCCGCCTTGATTTCATTGTCATGACCCTGCACTCACCAATGCTTGCTCTTCTTTTGATTTGGATATTCCTGAGAAACTGATGAACCAAAGTTTCTTATATGAGTAAGTTATATTTGAAAAACGGACCTTTGGCTCATGATCATGCCTGATGCTTTTGAAAAATTCTATTCTCCTACGCTACAGGGCTATATTAAAACTATCACTGAATTCAGGAAGGATGCAAAACAAACATCATGGACATTCCCGATTACAGCTTGTTAACTAACATGAACATTAAGCCCCCACTCTACAAGTGAGGTCAGTCTGCTGAGGAAACAGATTATCAGTTAGCAAGAATTAGCATCATTGAAAAAAGCTGAATTACAACAGTTTGCAACACATCAAGGATTTTGGCCCTTGCATTTGAAATACTACTTGACAAGCTTCTTGCCTTTTCCTCAGCGTATGACTAACTCTCACTTGAGCTCAGATGCCCTAAGTGACTCTCTTGCCCAATTTCTTTTACTTCTGCTTCTAAAGGAAACTGGGAATTACAGAAAACAGTAAGTAGTAGTAAATAAAAGTCTCCATGAAGTCATTGTATTTAATTTTAGGCCCAAAATAAATTAAATAGCCAGAGAACACTGAAGTTCCCTTTTAACACTGAGCATTGGTTTTCTCCCTATTGATACCAGGAATGCAGGAGTGGAGGTGAAAAATAATGTGTGCTTGTGTGTCATCCCCAACACTGGAGAGGGGATATGGCTGGGGAAATCAGCCAGTCTCAGGCTGCAGTCCCAGATTCCCCAATTTAGATGTACTCACTCTCATAAGACATGCCCCTCCTGAAAAGAGCTTTAAGTAATATTGCTCCTGCACTTTAAGTCCTGCTTATCTGCCCTGCTCTTTTGGTAGTGGTGATTTCCCCCAGAAGATTTGAAGGTATACCCATTTGTCTACTGAATATTCATTCAAACCACTGACGATGGTGGATTTGCATTATTAGGTTGACCTGTGAGTCTCTGAAACCTAGGCACATATTACATTTTGCCAACTCTACTCCACAGGCAATAAGCACCAGGAGAAGAATGATTAACAGCTGGTGAGAATAATGTCTTAAATCTTCACAGCTGTCTGCTCACTGAATGTGAATCAGCAACTTTCATTAAGGAGGATTTTATCATTTGGAATGGATTTCCCTCCCTCTCAATACTTTGTCTTAACTACTGCATTGAAGAATTTTATTTAAATTCATTTTGGCTATTTATTTCACAATAAGCTGTTTGACTTGCAAAATAACAGTGTCAAGCTATTTTTTTCTTTTTTACATTTTTAACACTCTCTGCTATGCTGTTATCAAGACAAGTCATACATTTCAAAAAGATACAGTGCTGTTTTGATCTCCTTCCAATATTTATCATTGGTAAGGTGAGATTAGTAAGAAACTTCCACAATTCTGACTCACAAAAAATTAATCGAAACCAAAGAACAAAGCATTGACACCCAAAATCAAAACATAGGAAGTCTAAGACCCCCAAAAGCTATGTTAAGGAAATGTCTGGGTAAACATCTGCAAATTATCATGGAAAGGATTATACTTTTAAATAAAGGAACTACATCTGAAACAATGAAAGCATTTTCATTGATTTCAGTGAGAAATGGATTAGAATCCCAGCAGCTTTGAACAAGAACACAGCTAATGCAGGTCAATGGTTAATGTCCTGTGCTGAAGCATATAAAACTACGTATTACATACATCATATATTATAATTATTATACATAATTACATATTCAATATCAGAGCATGCATATCAGAATATGAAACTGGCTTCCAGCTCAGAAAAAAGCTATTTTATTCTACTGTAGTCTGAGTAACTAGAAAAGACTTGAAAGAACTGGATGACTATTTTCTGGGGTACTAGTCTCATTTCACTGGAACTACTGCATAGGTTTTAAATTAAGCATGGGCTTAATTATCTGGCTGATGGGACTGATTTTACTACAAGGATATATAGCTCTGCAAGTGTTGGATATTCCGAGTCTCCAGTGAAGGCTCACTGAGGACGCTGACAGTAGATTTTTCAGTGCTAGTCTACTAATCTAGATCAGCATTAATCAAACTTGTGGGAGCAAAAAATTCAATGGATTGCATGGAAGTGCAATTCTAGTTAGCCAGTGAATAGAACTAGGCATGTGGGCAGAGTAGGGACATAAGCAATGCTGAGGACAGTCCAGGAAGCATAAGTTTAAGCTTACAGTTTGTGAACCAAGTCAGTATTTCTCAGTACTCCTGGCTGTGATGGTCTCCTCTTGCAGTTCTGAAAAGCTATGGCTTAATTCAGAGTCTGCAGGCAGCAGTGCACTCTTTGGGCACACAATTACCAAGCAAGTGGGTCTCTTTCACTTTCCAGGTTTCAGCTGTAAAAATTCCAAGCCCTTGGTTCCAAAGCTCACAAACACTCTATGCTCTAAAGACAGAAAGGTAAGAGCCATGACATTTGAATAATTTATATGGAATGTCTCAGTACATGACCAGTGTTCATGCTTATTGTACCTGAAAGAACACTGTATCCAGGATTTTCATGCAGTCACTTTATTTTATTCTATTTTTATTTTTTCAAAAGGAAGAGGCAAAGCATTTCTGTTAAGGAAGTATCAGTGATGTGTTGTTATTAAGTACAATAAAATTATAGTGTGAAGAGGCTTTTCTGAAGGGTCAAAGTCAGAACCATGAACAAAACACTTCAGCAGCAACTGAAAGAGTCGGTGACATCTAACAAGAAAAAATATAGCAATCCAACACAAAGGAAATTCTGAGAAGGCAGTAATGTTAGTAACTAAAGATTAAGAAAAGCAGTTCAGGAATCAGAATTCTTGGTCTGCTTACTGTTAATAAGACAGCATTACAGTGTACTCCCTTGCCATGTTAAGAAAACTTTTTTTTTTTTTTTGAGAAGAGAAAGAAAAATGTGCAACTGTTAACTTTAATTCTTATTCTAAATATTGGCAAAAGTCTAAACCACATTGTAGCTTTCCTCATATTACTCTGGAAGTCCATGGAAAAAAGAAGGAGCAGAACCTGGATTTGACTGTGAGCTCCATATCTGATATATAAATACATATTCTTCTATATCCCCCATAAATTTCATTTTTTCCTTCAAATATGAGAAGAAATACCAGATGGCATAGGTGCCTAAGAGAGTGTAAGTTAGCATTAGGAAGTGTATATTTATTATAAAACAGGTTGGTCTTTAAAACCAATAGGCATCCAATAGACTGTTGCTAACTGTAAACACTCAATGTCACTTAGCTGTTTTTATTTTTGAAATTAAAAGAAATAGACAAAATCTGTAACCCTATATAAACTCCTAGAGTTTATTCTATTTCAGAAAGTTCCCCTAGCAATAATGCTGTTGTTCGTAGACTTGCCCTGATTTGATGGCTTACATTATTAGACAAACTGCCTTTATTAAAGCAAGAAAATTATTTGTATACTGAAGTATTACTGAGTTCTTTTGATTACCTTGGTATAAAGAAATACTCAAATCCCAAGAAGTACTTTTTTATGGTTGAGTTACTAGAGTAATACCTATTTGTAAGAACAACTGAGTTGCATTTGTCATGGTCCTTAAAAACATTTGCTTTTTGTACTCTTCTGAAAGGGTATTATATGAAATACTGTTGTATTGGTGGTGCGGTGATCCAAGTGCAGTCCTGATCACAAAAGAGCTGACAAATTTAGGAATAAATAAATAAATATATACTTTCATGTATGCTTACATCCTGTATATTGTTCATTAATACTACAAAACAGGTATGGCAAATTGGTGTGTCACACTTGTGGGACAGAGCTGCAGCTTTTCTAAACTGGCTTACTAGCTCTTTCTCTGTGTCATTAATTTTTTCCCTTAATTTTATGTTTAACTACATTCCAAAATAGAAAGTAGAAAAAAGTTCCTGGGTTCAGATCTTGTCTCTCAAAGCTGTATCTTCAGAGTTACAGTGCCATAAAGGAAGCAAATCATCCTCTGCTTTCAGGTCACATTGGAGAAATAAGCTGCTGGAAGAACAGCCAAATATTACAGAAGAAGTCTCTCCAGTTTTACTCATTAGCTTTTTTTCCAACCTCTGGCTGTTTTAAATGGTTAGAATGAAAGGAAAACTTCAGGGACAGAGAAGAATAAACTGTCAGCAAGACTGGCTCTCAGCTACATCAATGTATTCTCTTTTTTCTTTTCACTGAGGTGGCAAGGGACATTCTGCAATAATTAGACCCTATGGAAGGGGTATCATCATTGTAGCAGTTAGCACTGCAGTCTGCAGGGACAGGAGAGACTCACTGAAACAAATCCATTTCTGTTCTCTATTCAAAGCAGGTACTAGTTCTGGGTTAAAAAAGTGTACTGCCATTTAAGTAACAAATAAAGTGCAAAATGTGAGGGCGTTACACAAAAAGAACAAACAGCACCTTGAAGCCTCTGCCTGAGCTGTGGGGGCATGTTAGTAGTAGAGGAGCCCAAGCACAAAGCTCATAGAGAGCAGTTCTACATCTCCAAGGAATTCTCTCTCTGACACCTGACATACACTTGCTCTTCCTGAGAGCCCTCTTAATTTCTAGTTAACTAGTCTCAGCACTTTCTTTCTTGTCCTTTACTGAGATATTACTGAGGTAACTACATCTTACTTCACCAATAAGTTACAGATTTAGGCAAGTGGTTTATTTATTTTATAGTAAGTTGAAGCAGCATTTTATTGGAAGGAACTATTTTCCCTACTCCTAGACTTTCAAAACCTATTCTGATAAATTAAACACAGCTCTAGGAAAGGCCTTGTATTCTGGGAGCAGCTCATCATAAGGTGAGATAAAGGGTCTGAGTTTGGGATTCTTGATCTTTTTAAAAAGCAGATGAGGAAGGGGAAGGGGGAACCTCTTGGCCCATGGAGGTGTGATGGCTCTTCCCTCAGACAATGAATGGTGCAGGACTGAGGCGCTCTGTCAGTCCCATCAGAAGATGTGAAAGGGCCTCTGAGTGCTCAGGAAATACTGACTGGGGGAAAAAATGGATCCACAAGTTCCCATGCAGAGATGCTTTTAAGGTCAATTTGTGGCAGCATAAGAAGTTTAACTTCTCCCAGCATCTTCAAGGTAACAAAATTCAGATTAGCCAGATTGTGATAAAATAGATCATATGTGTTCTCCCATGTTTATAGCTTCCCATAGCTATTGTCTCTAAGCAAGCACATAAAAAAAGATGAAAAGATTTAATATCAAGAGCCTAGGCTGAATTTACTACTGTAAGTTTGCAGCACCTTAATTTTTGTCAGCTCTGAGTAATTTGATAATTTAGTGCAATTTTTTTTTTACAGCTATTTACCCTAAAACCTTTGTTTTAAACTCTTCTCTGCCAGATTTGTGATTGCAAAATTTGAGCATTGAGCAGGTGTCTTCTGAGAGTGTGAGTTCCTTAGAAGAGTATTTATGGAGTACCCCAACATCCTTCTTGGCCATTAAAGATGCTTTTGGAATTCTCGATCATTACCTTGTGTATGGAGAATTGCAGAGAGCAACATTTGTTTTCATTCCACGGACAGATCTTCACAACAGAAACATTTAGGCTGAGGTAGGTTCTGATCAGAGGCTTTAAATCACAGGTGACTGGAGTTAGCGAACCTGCAAAGAAGAGAGGAAAAAAATTAAATAAAAGTTATTGTCTGAAATTAGGCCTTGGAAAGTAGTTATTTCAACAAATGTTCTTGCAAGTAACACAATAACCATTCAAGATAGGTTTGAGATTTTCTTGCGAGAAGACTATTAGCATTTGAACTACTAAGTATTTTAACAAGGTAAAAACAAATCCGAAACCAAACTGTAATGTATGAAAATTAGAAATCAGGAGACCAGCATCAGAATGATTCAGTTACTTGGGCAATATACTCTGAGATTCGAATCAACCTGGGTGCTTTTGGTCAGAAATGCTGATAAGAGGGAACTATAATGCCTCCAAGGGATCACTGGGAATTAAGCTGAATTCTTTTAAGTACAGTAATGGATGACTTGTGCTGGCAACCTCAGCCTCCCAGCAGGAACTACAGGAATGCATCCAAATTGCAGCTGAAGAAAAGGAGGAATGCACACAAAAAAGATAGCGCTAAGATTCCTCAGAAGAGGGGAACTGTTGTTGCCATTTCATGCTGCAACTTTTCCATCTGAACCAGGCATATTGTGGAGTATGGATGGTGGCATCTTAACAACATGAAAACAGGCCACCTAAATAGGCTAAAAGCTACATTTCCCTTTTGCTTGATGGAAATACTGACTGAGATTAGAAAAGAAATACCAACAAATGTTATAAAAACAGTCAGAACTGCTGCTTGACCCTTTGATTGAACAATTCCCATTCAGAAAAAGAGAGATTAATTCAGTGGCAAACAAAGGGTCACATGTCTAAAGAGGACATCACCTGAAATGCAGTGGAAAAACCGGAATACTGCTGTGATATGGTGAGGCAGACAATACCCATACCACATGGAAGGACTGTTTGGAGATACCGCCCATTACTCATTTTAGGAGAATAATTCTGACAACAGTAGCTTCCAAATAGAAAATCCCTAGATAGCAGAACAGGAATACAAATATGGACAGCAGATTATATCTGACACAAACTCATCCAGAATAGGATAAGGGAGGGAAGGAGGGAAGGAGGGAAGGAGGGAAGGAGGGAAGGAGGGAAGGAGGGAAGGAGGGAAGGAGGGAAGGAGGGAAGGAGGGAAGGAGGGAAGGAGGGAAGGAGGGAAGGAGGGAAGGAGGGAAGGAGGGAAGGAGGGAAAGAACTGTTACACAGGACCTAAGATCTCTTCATTTCGTCTATGATAACAAGATATTCATTAGCATCTCTCATACCTCTACTACAGTAAACTCTCCAGGGACCCCATCACCAAACTCAGGCACAGCGACCTCCAGAACTCACTTGAAAACATTTCAAGAAATCCCCTATAAACAAGTGTATACACTTGCATGTTATAATAATACCCTCTATGGATGTGTCCCATAAATACTTAGCATATATAATAATATCAAAACCAAGTATCTTTTATGACACTGTTTTCCTCCTTATGATAACTTGGACCTAACTTTGAAGTTGGTCCTTCTTCGAAAGGGAGGTTTAGACAAGACCTCCAGAGGTCACTTTTCAACCTAAATAATTCTGATTCTATTAGGCCATTTATCAGCAGGATGTAACCACAGCCTACAGTCACAAATGCACCTGTTATTCAATGGTCCAGTTAAATGCAAAAATAAAGTAAAAAGATAATCCAATAGAAAATAATTTATCTGTACAGTTTGGTCATTATAAACATTCAAAAGGAAATGAACAAAGTGTGGGAAAGTGGGTTAAAACAGAATTATAAAGCACTGCAGAGCAAATCTAAATAGCCTCTTAGTCTTACAATTCTTACATGTATTCTTCTGAATTTGCTTTTATCTTACATGCTTTGATCCTTCATTTCTTATCTTTGTCATTTTTCCAGACTTTTTATCCTAGAATGACAGATTTATTGAGCTTTTCTTTTTTTAAAAAAAATAATAAAATAATGACACATATACATTCAGGCACGAGCTATGAGCTATGATTTAGGCAAACATCAACAGCATAAGCCTGAACTGAGTGTAGTGAAATTTACAGGAAGTTAGATAAAATAATATGAATCATGCTAAAAAGGTAAAAGTTTACTGACAAGAGAGTCAATGCGGGCCAATATCAAATTCAGAAGCTGCATGAACTACCACCCTGTTGGCTTGTAAATAGCTTAGTACAATATAATGCTGGAGAGATGAAGCACAGTTCTAAACTGGCCAACTTCTGTTTCCTGAAAGTGAGTGTGAAATGGGAACCTCACACTATCAATTCCTCAGGACACAACTGTGAGCCTCAGGAGCCAAAAGTCTCACGTACATTAGCTGAATGGTAACAGAACCTCCTCTGAGCGGCCAGAAGGCTTAAGTTGACTGTCCAAGTGATAACAAGACTCTTACTAATATAATGGTATAAAAAGCAAATTCAGAATGGTAGCCAAGAGACTGGTGCTGGGGAGTAGGGCTGTGCAAGCTTTTAGAATGTGAAAATCAGTTTCCTGTAATAGCAGTATTAAACGCTGGATTTTAAAATGAACTACAGGTTTAAAGTAATAATAATTGCCAACTCTGTCCATTTTAAATATACCATGTCTCAAGATCAGTGTCTTGTATATAATGTGATTATACAGCTGCATAAATATCCTTCCCGTTAAAGCTGCTGATTAATAGTATTCTGAAATCTAAGCTTATATTTAAAGCAGAAAAAAATCCTCTAGCCCTATGGCTGCAAAGTTAACCTGCTAATAGAACATAAACCAACACTGAATTTTCTGCTCTAGCCTACAGTTAGTCAGAAACGATAGTTCTGAAGGTACTGTGCATTAACCTCATTCATCTCCTATGCAAGGCTGGCTCAGAATCATAACTAAAGGCATAAAATCATCACATTTACTTTTTCAGTGCTGCCTGCTTCAGTAAAAAATAAATAATAAAAAAGTCAAGCAACTAGCATGTTTCCTGAGGCAAGATTCAACAAAGCATATCTGCCTGTGCAGCCTGACAGAGACCAAGGCAAGGAAGATAAACAGAAGTTATTCCTCTGCTGTCTGGGTCTAAAACCCCAAATTATCACTCAGCAGCTGCTAGAACACTGACTTCACTCCAGCAGGATGGGGTAGTGTCATGGATCCTCCTCACTCCAGCAGGATGGGGTAGTGTCATGGATCCTCCTCACTCAGCAAACAGAAAAGACTGCTTGAAAAAAATCAAATGATGAAAACTAATTTAATGCAAGTGAAAAAACTTCCAAACATTTAAGTCACAAGAAAGCTGATGACATGAAAATGGCAGAATGAAGACACTAATACTAAGAATAAGCAGACTCCAACAACTTCCGGGGAATGGCAGGCTGGTCAGCCAGGAAGACCAGGTGATAAGGTGACACTGAGGATATACAATCTACTTCAGAGTTGTTTATGTTTTGCTTTGCTTTAAAAAAAAGGAATCCACCATCTTTTCCCTGCATGACATGGAGAACCATGCAGTAGGAGCGTTTGATGCCCAAAGGCCAAACTCCTTCATGCCTACGCAGTCCAGCACAGAGCTAGAAGACTCCACTGCTGCCATCTCTGTGCAACAGAAGGGAGAAAGTCGCAGGAATATCTCTTTGCTTGCACATACAATGCTTGTTACAGAGCAGCTGGAAGCAGTCGCAGTCATTGATATTGTGGTACACAAAAAGGTACAGGAAGATTTCCATGTACCAAAGTCACAGATCAGCAATAACTGGGAGACTTTAATAATGGAGGAAGAGAGATAACAGAGAAAACTGAATTTCATACAGTAATATTCAATGCTTCCAGTCTTCACAAAAAGGGTCAATTGTGACCAGACGCTCAATGCAATTTATTTTAATATTGGGATAGATACAAAGACAGAAAAGAGAAATTTTCCGTAGAATACTTAAGGAATCAGTCAAAGCAATCTCTCAGCATTAGCAGTCTTCAGGAATTCCTCAAGAAGATTTAGAATCCAAGAGAACTAAAGAAGGCCAAACCTCTCTAATAAGAGGAATAAGAACTGACTGCAGCTGAATCTGATTAATTTGATTCCTGGAAAGACACTAAACCGTTATCAAACAATCAATTTGTATCTAATTAAGTCATATTGAGGTGTAAAAAAAAAAAAAAACCAAACAAACAAAAAACCAAACAAACTGATTACAACCAATTTACTCAAAAACAATTCACCTTAAGCCAAGTCTAATAGACAGATTAACAGAACATACATACAATGTAATTTAACTTCAGTGAGGTTTTGTCATTGTCCTGCAAAACATTCTTCAAAACAAATTAAGAAAATATGTTCTGGGTGAAACATTACATAAATGAATGCACAACTGATTAAAAACACCATTGCATGGAAATGTTCATAGAGTATTGTGGAAGAAGATATTCTAGCAGTCAGAGTGAAGCATCTGACTGTAGACTGTGTTAAGAGAAGAGCCATACACCAGAAATAGGAGGCATTTATTCTGTGTTTACTTTGAGCAGGTAAGATGTCATTTGGCATCCTGCATCTAGTTTTGGGCTGCATGCTTTGAAAGTTAGTAGAGAGGGTATGATAAATGTGGTGGAAAACATACTCTGCTTAGAATCTTAACCAAAGGAAGTAGGTTCATTTCTGTGAGAAAAGAGAAGAACAAGAAAGAAAGGATGAGAGAAACACATGCATGACAACAGTCTTCCAAGTGCTGTAGTAAAGAAAACTTTGTAGTAAAGCAGTAGTAGCACAACTTTGTAGTAAAGTACTACTTTCCAGTACAACAACATCATAGTAAAGATCATTCTCTATGACAGCTGAAGAGAATACAAGAAGAAATTTTAAACTTTAAATTGCAAAAGAGAATATTTAAGCTGGATACTAGGCAAAATCCTCCAAAACAAAAACATCCTCTAGTCTTCCCCACCAGTCTAATCATGGCATAAGCATGGATGAGTCTCAAAGTGAGCTAGCTCACTTTAAGATTCAAGAAAACCTGGGACAGCTTATGTACAGCTGCAGATATGCGCACTAGCATGCCCAGTGAATTCAGACTCGCTGAACACAATGTCCCACATGCATCAAGCAAGAGCACTGCTTGTGGAGCTACATCTGGGAGCTGCCCTTCAAACTAAGGGCTAAGACTTAAGATGTCAGTAACTGAATACTCAAATAGGTTGCCTTGAGAGTTCTTCAGCAGCCAGGTAACCATAGGAGGTTGCAGACACTTCTTCACTGGCAGTTTCTAAGCAGGAGTTTCAACAAAACACCTATCAAGAACAGTCTAGGTATACTTAATCCTCCTTTGCATGACAAGATGGACTATATGATCACTCATGGTCCTTACTAGTTCTAGTTGTGCATTTTCTAACCTAGTTGATCTATAATTACAATTCTGGAACCCCTACCAGAAATGTATAGTTCACAAAAAATGAAAATAAGTGCAAATTGACAAGAAAAAATAATGAAGATTATACTATACTAATCCTAGATAAGTGGAGGAAAGGCCACTCAAGATGAGAACTTGATGTAGAACTGTGGAGGTCAGGGTTGCGGACATGTGCTTTGGCATTAATGTTTTGAAAAGAACACAAATCCTTCCTCAAGTGTAATGAAAAGATGTAAGTAGAGTCCTCATGCAATAAACCCCACCTCGTTCTTTTACAATGCTCTTCATCAGATTTCAGAGCACTCAGAGCCACATCAAGCCCCACTAAGGTTGCCAGAACTCTGTGGGCTGGATATTTGCACTCCAGATGCATCTGCAGAGCCTGAACTTTCTCTAACCTTAAAAAATAGACACAATATACTGATTATCAGAGTAATTCTAAAGTTCAAAGAACAACAAATATCAATTCATCTTCCTAGTTTTCTAAATACCTTGTAATTAGGATGATTTGTTCCTTGAATGTTTATACAGCTGATCTGAACTCTAATCAGGAAGAGGCAGGGGATACTTTCTGTGCAATAGGCAAGCCTGATTAACAGTAGCACCAGAATTTATTGGCTTGGGCCATACCATAGCAATAATGAATGCTTTCTTCCACTGGGGTGATTGTCATTGTGTGTTTGAATGGCACACAGGGAAATGTCCTCATTACAAATGACCTACCAAAAAGCTAAGACAAGTTATTCCAGAGGGCTTGTAAATTTGCCAGCAGAGCAAAATAGCACAAAGTTAAATTGCAGTTCAACAACTCTGCAGGTAATATTATTTATAAACTATTAATTTCTTCGCTATCTTGCCAACCTAAATGAGTAGGGGAAAAATCTTTGCGTAGGTTGCCAAAAGGTTGTGCCTTCTAAAGAAAATATATCCATAGCCATTATTCAAAGGACACATGCAAATGCAGCTAGCCAACACCAATGCATTTCTCTTTCTAATGAGGGCCCTAGTTACCATATTGTTATGTGGGGGAACAGGATAGACTTGTCATGTATCTTTGCATTACGGTCTAAGACAGAGTTGCAACATCTACATGGTATCTGCACAGATTCAGTCCTTTCCTTACTGTGACACAGTCTTACACCTCCCCAGTCTGCCAAATCTAAAGAAGGAGAATAAGACAGCCCCTTCTAGAATAGAGGACACTGCCTATATTCTTACAGTGTCAGATTTGCTTCTAGAAACACTTCTGGAAATGGGATATTTATGTCATATCTCAAGGTCACAGTGTTTCCTTTGCAACACTTTTCATTAACTGCTCCAGAAAGGGTTTTTTTGGTTGGTTTAACTTTTCTTAAAATATTCATTTCAGCAAAATGCTTAAAGGCTTATTTCATGAGATTCCAACCTGAAAGTTTCATCAGTGACTTTCAATGAGCCAGAAGTTTACCCTTCATTTTAGGTTACTTTTTTGTGCATGTGTATTTGCCACTTCCATGCTGAAAGCAAATAATTTCTGTCAGGGTCTTTTTCAATAGCTCTCCACACTGTGGGAATTATTTTCAAGGTTAGAGTAGATGATGATTCCAGGTAAGAACTGTTTACAATACCTGTAGGAGAAACTCCTGCTTTGGAGCTCATGGTTTTGCTCACATGCTTCCGCAATATCCTGTGCTGCCTGCAGATTCCTCTATATGATATGGATTTATATGTGTAAGGAGGAGAATGAGAAGGCTAATGTGCCACAACGTTTCACACTTGATGCATGTGTGCTGCACAATCGGACACCCAGATTTCTCTTCAGGATGTGTCAGTGAAAATAAGAAGAGCTCCAAGGATACAATTTTATACCACATTGGATCAGCATATGCCACAGACACATATATACTAGTCATTGGAGCATAATGGTGACATGCAAGCTGATAAGTTCACATGGGCCAGTGTAGCACAATACAGATATACCTTTCCAGTATCACATCCATGAACGTGGAGAGGAGACTGCTATCCCTTTGAGAGGGACATCCAATCAAGCAGCTCTTACATGTAAGAACTTGTCTTGTGACAGATTTGGCAGATAATTCAGGTAGAACGTGAATAACAAGTAAAACGAACAACCAACCTTGAATGAACAAACACCTATGTGTGTTTGCCGTTTTCTGGCAGGAACACTGTGTTTCCATTCAGATCAGCTCCACAGGGATTTTGCTGAAGGATAGCTAATCTGGGTTAGTTATCCCATGGTAAACCCTACCATTCTCAGTAGTAAATACAGAGCCAAATTTCTGTAATCCTTCCTCCTTCTCTCTCCCACTGACACCTCCATTCTAACATGAAAACCCTGCGCTTCCTTCACTTAATGCATGAAACAGGCTGTACATACAGTCATCCTGACTATTATAAATTTTTAAGTTGCTGTAAATAGTTTACCTATAACACCTTTTTTAATAAACCAAAAGTGGGGATAAAGACTCCAATTACATCCTTATTAGATTTATTAATGGAATTACACCTAGCCCGTCACCACTTTGGATTGAGTTTAATTCTTTTTCTCCCCTCTAGGCAGCCACTTTATTCCACAGACATAATGCTGCTGAATTTTTTTTTTTTTGATAAAAATTATTTTACTGATCTAGTGCTGTCCTTTCATCCAAAAGGAAAAAAAGTCACACAGACAAAACACGAAAATCCGCACAGCTCATCCCTTCTAGACCACTGCAACAATAAAATAATGTTAGGTCAAAAAACTGTTATGAAACTCTAGTGCTTATTTTGATTTTCTAGGCCATATAGTGGCCTGAAGTAATCTCCATCTGGAAGGATTCCTCAGTCTCCTGATGCATATGTGTACACACACACACACACACACACACACACACACACACACACACACACACTCTGAATGCATTACAGTACAAATGAAAATATTTAATGGGAAGCAATACTCTGGCAGAGAGTCTGAACTACAGTCTTTACCTTCTAGATGAGTGCCTTGCTAGTACCATTAGAATAACAGCACTAGTGTCAAACTCTTGCATACGCTGTTCAAGTCCGGGAAATTGGTACAGATCCACCTTGCAGATCACTGCCAACTTTAGGAACTTGCCCACTGCCTCATAACCAAGCAATGTTACTTCATTAACTATTTACAACTTTACAGTAAGAATGAGAAGATAGGCGTATTATTAAAGGAATGATTTTACTGCCTATATCTAATAGGAAAAATACTATGTATAGGTAATAATATCTGTACTAGCTACACATCAAGCTAATTTTAGTGAAAGTCAGGAAGTACCTCCCCTTCCTTTCATTAGCTTACTATACTGGTTTATTCTTGTCTAACTATAATTGTCTACATTTAAAAAAAATTAAAGTAAAAATTTGTTAAGCTTTTTCCCTTGTTGTCCACCAGACAGTAATTTTCTGCTAGATTAAACATCTCAAAATCCTTCAGGAATATGTGCATATCAACTAATTATTTGAAAAGTACTTGGTTGTTTGGGCTTTGAACATAGCAGGAAGCTTTTGAATTACAGACTGAAATTCTATGCAGTTAAATAATTTCCATATAGATCTGTTTCTCTTCTCAAAGCCCTGATCTAGTAACGTACTGTTCATAACAGCAGTATGTTAAAAAGTTTATGCATTTGATTAGAACAACTATAAATGGAACTAATTAAACTAGGCATAATTTTAGGTACATATTTAAGTACTTTGATGAATCAGGCACTTTTTTTTTTTAAACTGGAAAATCTAAAGGAACATGGAAGAAGAAAGCAAAAACTATGCACTAGTAGTTTATCCCAGAATCACTCCAGATAACATATTTTGATACTTAAATAGCTCAGTAGTCTCAGCTTCTCCTATCTGTAGATTGATGACCCCAAAAGATATGCAATACCACTGGGCAAGACTGTCATACTTCTGATTAACACAGAAATATCTTTTCATTTGAAATATATAATGCTGCTGATGTAATGTACATAGTGCAATCAGATTCCCACCTACATGGGTAATGAACTAAATTTTATTAACAGTAAAATATTTCCAAATGAGATGCAAATAAAAACAAGTATTTTAGACAAAACATCACCTTCCACTTTCAACTCCACAAAGTCAGCTTCAGTAACATCAAGCATTGGACTTGTGGCATTACTCTATCAGGTGTGCCTGGCTGAGCTGCAGTAAACAAATCTTGATCTGAAAGATTCAAAGATACAATCTGCTCACATGCTTGTCAACGCAGATTGTCAAAAACCAGCATGTTTCTTCTCTTTCTGAGCCCTAGGCTGCCCTTCTCATGCACAACTAGCCACCAGTAAAGCAGATGTTTGATTGATTCTTGGATATGTACTCAAACGTGGAGACCTGATAAAAAAGTAGAGGTAGTTTTATTATTTTAACATTTAAAACAAGTACTGGTTTATTAACTACTGATTTGCAGCAAGTTTCTTCACTTAATAGTTTTAGCCTTTTGACATTGTAAGCAAATTATTTTATATAAAGTTAACAAACTTCATCTCCAGAAATATATGTCTGGGAATTGAAAAGAGCTTTATATCATTTTGAGTGCATCACTGTGTGTATTTTAGTACTCTCCATTTCTACCCTGGTTTCTCTTCAGTGTTAGATGTCATAGACTGAGCAATGAACTCAACTGATAAAACACAGGTTTTATTTTCAGCTCTGCCACTGGCGTGAGAGGGACCTTGGGCAAATCATTTGTGTACTTCTGCCTCCCCAAAAATAAGATGAGGTTAACAATTCTGACTTTCTGCATACAGGGATTCTGAACAGCAGAGTTCAAAATACTTTACAATTATATAATCAAGCACTAAAATAATGCTGCATGTTCCAAAAATAATCACTCTTTCCCTTCTTTCTCTTCTCCTTCATTCTCCGCTGAAAAATCCAAACAAACAGTCCTCAGTTGAGTTTTATAGGTTTAAATGTTTCATACAATCAGTGTACAGGATATAAAAATATATTAAAAATTTGCATAATGGCAAATAACATTATGAAACAGTAATGAAATGAAGGTCCATAAAGGAAAACATGCAATACAGTGATGAGGAAGGGAGAAAGAACAAGCTCCCTGATGTACTATGAGTTAATCTATAGTTCCTCTCCTTCTCGGGGACACCTTTCTACTAATTTAACCAAAGGGAATACTACACCGTACACTGTCTTACAACCTTGGTAAACCAAGGGAAGGGAATGCCAAGAACCATGTTGTGAAGGAGGCCAATACAACATGACTTAATTTCTAAGATTAGGAATTAAATTAGACCCATGTCTTAGCTTGCTTTGGACACGCTTGTTAAATGAGTTTTCATGGTTTCATGTTCTAATCATTAAATGGAAAATTATAAGCTATTTACGAACTTTGAATAAATGCCTTTGCATTTTTACAAATAACTATGATCAATATCCAAGGCATATGCAAATTCAGCAGCTGCAGGCAATCAAGGAACCACTATGCCAGGAACAAACTTGTCTTTTTGCACATGCAAATCCATATAATGAAACCCAAATGGGTATCCACAGATTTGCATAGTCATACTAATTAAGACATACACAGATAAAAATGGCTGAAACTGTTATTCACAAGCATTTGTATATCAGCAGTTGTAGAGTCACAAAACTGCAGGATGCAGTGTCTGTGGAAAGGGCACACCCCTTCTAGAGGACATACTCCTGCTGGAGCTACAAGTTTACCTGATACTGTAGACTGGCACTTCCCATTATTTCACCACTTATAAACAAAGTACAGATTTCTAAATGTGCTTTTGGCAATAATTCTAGACTGTAGCATTTGAGCTCCAAAGCCCCCCCAAAACACACTGATGTACAGCTAAAAATTTTGAATCGCAAGTAACAACTGAGCAATACAGGTGCAACATTAACATGCTAAGAGCTTTTCTGAAACTACAAACATTACAGCAACTGAAAGATATATTGAATTAGAAGCTTGAGGAATAGCTGAACCAAGAAGACAGACAAATGAATCTATAGGAATCGGTGGCTATTCAGTCACTCATAAAAGGTACAAGTATATAAATGGAACTGCTAAGAAGATGCTGAGGAAAGAAAGGCTCAGAGAGTAGGATACACATACAGGAAAACCACTGAAATGAACCTGCCCCATGCTGTCCAAGGACATCTGTATTTACTGGTTCACACACAAATACATCAGTTAATTCTTCACAAAAACTGCAGTGACCTAAGCTTTGAGCTCTTTCTCCTTTCTAACAATGTAAAGCGATATAGCAAATGAGCATCAGATATTTATCTTAGAAAAGGCTAGGCAGGTAGATCACACACGAGTCACACTGAAATCTGGTTAGAGCAAACATAAAAAGCACTTTTTTTTTAAGGGTACATTAACAGATATTGTTTTTTCTCTTTCATGAGAAAACCATCAACTCTCTCATTCATTACTCTAGAATAGAAGTTGGTATTGATGCAAAGCATATGGATGACTGAATTTCTAGTCATTTATATGTTATATGGCAAATTTTTTGTATGCAGAAACAAACATGACTGTAAGGAATGTTTATATGCTTTACAACACCATCAGGTAGTTAATGTGTTAACATGACTCACTTAAATACGCCATTAGAGAAAAGTGCACTGCTTACCATCTCACCAATATCAATTTCTAGGGAATCTGAGCTTGCCTAGCTACAAATGAGTCTAGAGTTAACACCTGGTTTGAAGAGTTCATAACTCAGAGTTCGATGTTATTCACATGCATGCCTGCATTGAAATGATGATTACTTAAAACAGCAAACACTCACTAGCATACAAAACTTCATTGTGTTTAGTCCATAGCTTACTGATGTATTTGTTCGTAAAGTCACATTTATTTAATAAATGTTGACATGCTTTAGTTAAACAATCAAATTTAAGAGAAGATACAAGTTAAATTATTACTTCCTTCATTACAAATGAATGCATCAGTGAAATTAAAACATTCGAGTTTTTGGTAAAGTAATCAACTATCATGGTAGACAGTTAAAATATCTGACTTATTATATGATTGAATGTACCCACGGAATAAATTATATGTCCTGAATGTTACACTGGGATTTATGGGCTCTTCCAGTTTCACTATAAGACCAGACAAGGAACCAAAGTTAAGAAATTCTGAAGTTATCTGAAAATAGAAGAACTATTCCTTTAAAAAAATGGATCCCCAACACATCGCACATTAAAAATACTGCCTGAACCTTTGGGCAGAAAACTACAGAAGTTATAGTATTCAAAGAATAGTGATTTAGAAGTTACTTGATCTCAGAGAACAACAAAATTACTAGAGTTCATTAGCATTGTGAAAGATTTTATGTTACCACTTCTTCTTGTTGCTTGAATTCACCTGCATGTACTGTGTTTTATTTCTGAATAGCTGCATGTACTGGAAAAACATTCACTTTAAATATTTACCTGGAATGAAACAACCTAAAAAATTAATAGTAGACTTAGCACAGTCTCATCCATTCATGCAGATGGCATCAGTTACACTGAGAGAAATTTATAACAATTACTTAATAGAACACCTGAAGCACAACTGAACAGTGCAATACCTGAGACCTGCTGTCAGAAAAACTTTATGGCCAAATTCTACCAGCAAAACAAACATCATTAGCTCACGTGAAGGTATACCATATTAACCTGAAAGACAGACAACACTGAATTTAACACTACTCACAATTAAGTTGAGCTACTTGGAGAAAACCTTCCTCTCCCCACTTGCTGTCTCCTCACATAGTTTTATTCCACATATCCAGCCTCTCATAAAAATGAGAGATGAAGATGGTTAACATTATTTCCTTTGCTAGTCTCACTATGTTATACAAATCTACTTAGGAAGTAAAAGCTGCCTCTTACTTCTCTATATTTCTTTTTCCTAAAACTGCATAAAACATTCCCTGCTGTATTTATGAGACTATTTCACTCTGGATTTATTTTTCTTCCAAAGGTCTTTGCTTTCTCATATACTACCCTCTACCTAAACCATAATTCTTTAAGATCAATCTTTAAGAGATTCTGTCTGCCCCTTTTCCCCCAAAGATTAATTCCAACTATTTCTAAATTTTGGCTAGTCTTTAATTAGAACTACTTCAATTCTCCAGAGGCCTAAAAGTCTTCAAACAGTATGCCTAAAAGGCAAACTGCTTTGCTTTCTGTTGCTGACTTTCATTTGTAAAACTAAACTGTAGAACCAGACACTGGTATTTTATGTAATGGTTAACCAAATCCTATGTTTTTTTTTTTCCCCGCAAGTGGTTCACTAATTCTAAAACTTCAAAGTCAAGACTATTGTGTTTTGAAAAATGCCAAGACTGACATTTATGTGAAAACACAGTAGATAGTACATTTGTAACAACTGAAGTCTAATTACTTACCCTGGAGTTTCTAAGTAGCCTGAAATGCGAGATCATGCTGACTGGGGCTGGGATCACTACAAAGCTTATATCCTAGTAAGACATAATTCTACAATTTCAAGCTTACAGAATCAATGACTTTTTATTTAGACAAACAACATTCATAATTTGCTTCCTGCTTCAGTCATTTGCAAAACCATGGCTGCCTGAAGACCTGGATTTTACTGTTTGAATGGTTTTGTTGGATGAAAGGATTCACCTTGAAGACCATTTGGCAAGAAGAGTGGTAAATAAATATTTAAGGTCCTATTCAGTAGTGGCTTCTATATATAAACTGGCTTATTTTATTTCTGAAACCAGAGAGATTTTATTGACGATAGTAATTACCAATTGTAACAGCAGGATGCTATTTGAAGATAAGCCTCCATGTAACAGCCAGAATATGTTCTGACACATTTACAATAGTGTTCTCAAAAGTCATATTGCTCTATAATTCTGGCTGGTTTGTTGAAGAGCACACTGAATGGCTTTACAATGACATTTGACAGATTTCATCAAAATATATGTACATCACATTACATAGTCCAACCATATCAAAATAACCCCTCTTACACATACTGGGAGAATCAGCAGAAAGACACCAGTTCAATCAAACAGAAGGTTTGCTTTGGCAAATGTTATGTTAATTTATCGGTGTCTAAATGACAAAATGGAGTTGTTGAACAAGACTGCAGAGATAATTTGGATAATTCTGAAAAATGTGAATCCATCACATTGGTCTAAGAGTTTCATTACCGAAATTAGGGGTCTTTTTGCCAAGAAGATCTCTATTTACAGGGTTGGGAGTCAGGCACTTGTAATCATTAGAACAACTCACATGCAAAGTCAGAGGGAGAAGTGCTGCTGATGGACTTAAGAGCAGTGAACAAAAAGACGCCCATTTACATTTACAAAGATGCTCACTTCAGGTAAGAAACCAGACGTGGGTGTAACGGATACAGAGAACCTGCACAGTTTAGTTTTGGAAGGAAAACAGTTCACTTTAAAGGCTTCCCAGAATATCACAGCGTCCATCTAAATTATGTATCTGAAGTATCTGAAGACCCCAAATCCCATATATCTGATGTCCCAAAGCTGCATTCAAAACTATGGCTTAGCATAGTTTTCAAGTATGAGAATATACTGCCCCCTTTCCACCCCCCCTCATATTCTGAAAGAAAAACTTCTCTATCCAGTGCTTACTACACGTACTTCTGTTACTCACTGCTGGACCTTGTATTGAAAAATAAGGAAAGACTAAACAATATTTGCACATCAATTCACGGTGACCATCACCCGGAGTGGATATGGGCTGGAACAGTGATGACTGCAATTGCAGCTGAGTGAGAGTATAGAGTTCAGACAGAGGACAAACTAGCTTGTCGCCAGGGAGGTAGAGATTGATTTGCACAGACGTTACTCTATTAACAATACTTGGATAGGAACTGAAGGCAATGTACAGCATTTTAGTTTAAGTAGCTGACGGGTATAAGAAGTAGTTAGAGAAGATACTTATTTTGATAAGGCAATATAATAGAGAAGATATAGTTAACAGTGAGAATACAAACATTTTAAATGACCTCAAAATTAAAGTGTAACATTTTAATAGCATAAAGTAGCCTGTTTGGCCTCATTTGATCTTACTAGGGGAGAATAAATTCCTTCGTGGCACACAGTCCTCTCCCTCGAAGCCAGGACAGAAAATGATCACAGACTTCACTGCACTAATATTCACCTACAAAATTACAACAGACTTGGATAATTTTATGACCAAGCAAAATAAGTTTCCAGCAATATTATGGTAGGGTCTTATCCTGCCTGATGCATGAAATTAGATTAGATGACACAGAACCGAAAATCCATCCTATTATCTAGGATCATTATTTTAACAGATTTGGATTTTGTAACCAAAATTTAAGAAATTATGGAGAGTGTGTTGTACCTCAAATTATGATTATATCCTCATCTTGTGTATTATGCGTCTATATCACATATGGGCCACAAGATTCAATGCAGATTTTAAGTATGTACACTGCTAACCATTAAAAACAGGCCCCACTTAGAGAAAGACTGTACCAAAAAAATCTATTCCTTAATCATTCCCTGATGAAATTAATGTGGGATCTTGACCAAAGGACTGTCATCCAATAAACTGCTGGAACCATTATAGACCAGCAAAAGGCAACAAGGAAAAACAGACACTTTTCTTCTCTACTTGCTCAAAGAGTAAGTTTGTCCATAAAGGAGAGTTTTATGAAAGCTTAGGGTTACAATAGATAGTTCCGTGAAAGTCTATTTCTTTCTTAATGAGTTAAAACAGAAAACATATTTATGCTGCTGTATAAATTCATGGCTCAGGCACACCTTGAATACACTATGCAGTTCTGATCTGCCCATCTCAGAAAAAACATATTAATGTCAGAAAAGTTCCAGAGAAGCAATGAGGATGAGCAAAGGTATGGAATGGCTTTTATGCAAGAAATGGTTGAGTATGCTGAGACTCCTTAGTTTGTAAATGAGACAAAAGTGGGAATATAACTGAGGTCTACAGAATCCTGAGGCATGCAAAGTAGCTATATGGATCAAATGGTCACTTGCTCATCCAGTGCAGCTAGGGGCCATCAAATGAAGTTAGTTGGATCCATGTTCAGCACAAAGGGAAGTTTTTCATCAATCAGATGCAAGTAATTTAGACAGTACCAGACTCATGTTATATATACACAATCACCCTGGTTTTATTCTTCCCCAGGGAAGAGCTGACACAGGATACTCAAATTATTTTCATCAGATCATTTTCCCCTACAACATTATAAGTATATGGTCCTATCAGGAAAAATTTTGAGATCTGGCTGTCCTGTGGCAATTTGTTCATAAGACAAATTAGCATCTATAAAACCTCTTTAAACTTGACTGTATGTAGGAGTTACCACTTTTGGTGCAATAAAACCATTTGTAAAGGGATATTGAACACAGTACTTGCACAAAGCTGACCTGTTATCCCACAGGGATAACAGTAAACAAGAAAAGGCTATAGATACACTCAAACATCTTACAGAGTTTGGAAATAGCAGTATGAGCTTTAAAATTTTCTGAGATGCAAAGTTCCTATTTGTATCTGTGACATGGGGGTGGGGGGGTGGGGGGAATGACCAAAACCCAAATCACAAAACATGCACATTTGCCAAAATGACAACATGGATAGAAAATTTCCTTTTCTTAAATATCTGTAGTCAAGTTTTAACCTTGATCCTATAATTTCTGCTATGTTATTTTGGCAGAGGAAATTTTATTGCTTCATATGGAGCAATAGTCCATTTTAATTTATTTCCCTCCTCATTTTTAATACAGTGTTGAAGATTAAACTGCTAAAGGTATGCAGACTGTAGGCAAATTAATCAGCTTTGAATGATAGCAAGTCTTCGTCCTGGTGTTCTGTCACCAAGAAACATCCAGCTTTACACCACCTTGCAAAAAATCAAAGCTTTCTGACTTTGAAGAGCTTGAGCTTTCTGCTTTATTATACACAACTTTTCACCCTTAAATTGAAGGGCTGATCTGCAGGAAAGGATCAAATCTCTATTAATGACATATAATAGAAATGATTTGATATTAAAAAACAAACAACAGCAGCAAACCTTACTGCTCATCGCTGTTAGACTGAGATAGGAGCAGTCCTTTCAGAGAGGCTAACTGTGTAATGGCAGCAGAAAAGACAAACTTACTATTCCAAGGGCCAGCAAAAAATCTTCCTTGGCTAACGCTGTGTTTCTAAATGGATCGACTGATACCGAGAACACCATGGGAAACAGGACCTTCAAAAAGAACAGGCAAGATGTACTGAGTTACTAAGAGGCAAGACTGCTGCTTGGCAGGAGTCTTCCATGTATTTTCGCATATACTTTTTCACTGGTGTTTCCTTCCCTGTGTTAGATACAATCATCCAAACTCAAAGTACTTTCCTATGCTTTCATCATATACCTTCATCCAGATAAATATTGCACAACACATCAGCTTTGGGTGGCAATTTCTAAACCTTCAGTTCCCCTCCCCAGTCCTCATCTGAGAATGGCCTTAAACTTTACAAGATTCAGTTGTGCTTAAGTACCTCAGAAGGCATAAGAAATGAAGCATCTGTCTATTTATTGAAGCTTCTTATTAGGTGCAAAATACACTGTGATAAGGAACACTGAAAGCAGAGTGTACTTTTCACAGGAAAATTATTTGCAAGCATGTGTTAAAAATAAATTGAAAAACAATGTGTTCTTAAAGAATTCCAGGCATTCAGTATTGGAAGCAGAAGTCTTAAGACGCAGTTCATTTCTCTAAAACTACAAAAAAAAAAGAATTAAAAAAATGAAACCATAGAACTCTAAGCAAATAACGTGCATGCAGATAAATGACTGTTAAAAAAGAAAAAGAAAAGTAAATCATTTTCATACTGAACAGGCATTTCTGCTCATTTTAATATAGAGGATATTGTAAATTAATGACAGGTTTTTTTATCATCATTAACTTCTGGAGCCCACACGGATGTAGTATAGTGAGTAGTATTACATTCTACTTCCCATATTATCAACAGAAGCGTTAGATACATTTGAATTACACAATACTTTACCATGATTTTCAAAGATATGTAACCACAGATCCTTCAAAAATAAATGGAGGATGAAATGAGCACAACACATTAAAAATGGTGTTACTCATTAGAGTTGGGGGCAACCCACCAGCTAGAAAGAGCATGGCTTGACTTTCAGATTCCAGGTAAAATTATGATAACTATTTTCTTACATAAACTGAGCACATTTGATATAGTGGCATATGAGGATTTAAGGTTATTAGTAGTGCCACTTTCTAAAAAGATAAATTCAAACATCTGAAGTGGAAAAACTCTCAGATCTTTCAGCTTTACTTCCAATATGTCATTTTAAAAAATATGGATATGGAATTTACTAGATAAAAACTGGAAACATAAGAAAGAATAGAAGCCTCATTTATGCATTTTGGCACATTCGATCTATTTGTGTGTATCATCATTATTAGGACACTCCTGAGAGCACCCAAGGCTTAAGTAAAACAAAGGTTTTAGAAGGAGCTTTTTTTTAAAAAAAAATAAAAATTTGATTTATAGTTCTACCTACACATTGCAATACAGCTCCAAGAAGATCAAGCATGTTCTACAGGGCAATTTTCCTGTTTTCATGATCTAAGCTGTGATGATTACTAAGTGTTACTCCCAAGAGAAGTATTCAGAATCTGCTGCATAGAAGAACAACTTCTTTTGGTGAAAAATGATGGCTTTTGTTCAGGGCAACACTAACACAATCCTACACATTAATCTGTAAACAGAATGAAAAGAAATAATTTCTATTGCAGAATATGTTCTACATATATTTTATGAACTGCATTTCACAGTAACAAGCAATTAGGAGTTTCTCACACTCTGTCAGTAAGCTGTTTCAGCCTATTCTTTATAAATTGCTTAGGCTGAGTGAGGTGTGCTGGTAACAGGAAAGGGCTGATGCTACACCAGAGTCTGCTCAGGACACTTGCCTCATATTAGTAGAACATAAATGTGAGGAAAAAATATCAATAGACTGTAATTTCTCTGCCCAACAGGCAATATAGTTCTCAACACAATCAGCACCATGAGACCATGGGATCTTTTATGGACTCTGAACGTTGAGATTCAGGCAGTGTATGTATTTATCACCATTCCCTTCATCAGAATGAAGGGCAAGGGAAGTACTTCATTCTTACACAGTTCTGCACTTACTGTGGTTTGTAGGTGTAAATGGGAGTAGCATTATGCCACAGGTTAGTAGTGCCTTTGTCAGTGCTCCCATGAGTGAATACTATGTTGACCCCTCTAGGTATATTCCTAATTTGCTACTGAGATAATTCTCTCCGTATTAACTTGTCCAGAAATAGACTAGCTAATAAACAAATAAATACATCAATAAATGTAAATTCCAATTTTGCAGGTCTTGTTTTTGGAAATGCAAATAAAACCTAACATTTTAAGTGTCAACTTAAAAAAAAAAAAATCCACAGGTGGTTGGTAAAGCTAAGTCACACTGAATAACACTCACAAATAAAATTTAAAAACAATGCAGTAATCAAAACTCAAATATCTGATAAAAATGTCCTTGAAAATGTCAATTATGTTTAAGTAAAATGCTACTCTCAGGAATAAATTGGGGGAAAAATGGGAATCTTCAAGGCAGGCTGAGAGCATGCATTAACCTTATTGCAAACCACTACTTTTCTACAAAAAATAAAAGAAATGCTGCATACTTTGACAGCTAAGTGACAACATACGAGCAAGGTCTTGGCAGCATCAAGTGTTGCTCCAATGTCTCTCAAGTGTCTCAAAAATAAAAATCTGAATCTAATTTTAAATTAGGTCACTAATGTTTAATCTCTTTAATTCAAATGCTATGGCAGCTGGCAGCAAAATTCCCATTTCGTTGAAGTATACAAGGGATGTTGGTGCTCATGTAGGAAATACCATTAAAAATACCCATGGCTGTGAATAATAACTTAACCTTTCTGAGAGAAAAGATGGTTTAAAATTCAGTAATGATTGATATGGATAAGAAGAAAGCAGACATCTACACTGACCTTTAGTGATAAGCTAGATATTCATATCATCAAGTTTAAGCAATTTGTACAAGTTGCAAAACTATCTTCTCGTGCAAATTACATGCCAGCAGAATGTGGGAACCAGCAATTCAGAGGCTATGCTTAGGTGATGGGGTTCCTACACTCAGTATTGGGAACATCTTAGTCTTAAGACTAAGAAATAGGAGCTTTATGTCAAAGGAACTACAGGACATTCTTGCCCCAAAAAAATGCAGTCAGAGAGGTTTTTGTGGTTTGTGATGCAGAGGGAGTAGATGAGCCCAGCAGAAAAGACTTAAACTCTGTATGATTATCTTCCTCTTTGAATAATATCTGTAACTGCTGCATTTTCAGTTGAAGAATGTAAGGAAAAAGTTTTGATATCCAAGGTATTTGTTTACACAATGGGAGTCACAAAGACTACAGGGTTTAATCTGGAGGGTGTGTTACAGTGTCTTGGGGCCTCAAAACTCAGCATTTTGGATCATGTTACCTTTACCTCATTCTTAACACTGGCATTTTGTACTATGTTACTGCACAACATAAATATAAAATCAGCCAAAAAACCCCTGTCTATACCTGGCTGCCTATAATAGGATATTCACTGTAACTGGAAGAGAAACAGAGTTGCTGTTTCATGTTTTACTCCTAAACTCTTCTTTTCCCCTCCAAGATACATATGGATAAATTAAAATCATATAATCCAATTATTAATGGAATGGTAGAGCCTATTATCCACTTTTTCAATACTTCTCATCCATCTACTCTGGCTGAAGAAAGAGATGCAATCTCGTATCAGTGAGACAAGGAAAATGACCCATTTCCACATTTCTCTAGTAAAGTAAGAGTGGAATATGGAAACTTTACAAATGGTAATAATCTGTTTAACATAGAGATGATGAAAGTCCCAGCATCTTGGGCCACAACCTGTATGAAGGCAGAATCCAGGACCCAAAATTAAGTAATGTCAGACTCAAAAAACAAAACAGAACAAAAACAACAAAAAACTCTAGTTGACCTTTAAACACCTGAAGTAGATCAATATTTCTATAAAGCTACCAAAATAATCCTTCAATTCAGCAGCTTATTTGGAATTGGATCCTGGAGTTCCAAGGAGAATGTTTAGCCTTAAATGTTTAGGTACTTGCTGAAAATAATCTTTTGTTTGGTAACTTTATTCATTTTCCTCCCTTGCAAGAAACAGCTGGCAGTGAGGATGAACCAGCTGGGGTCAGATGCTCAAGATAAGACATTCTTTTTTCTCCCCAGGAGATATTTATTGTGCTGGAGTTCAAGGCCATTTACTTCTATTGGCAATTCTTAAACCAACTTAAAGTCAAATATTAATCTAGCAAGTGAATGAAAACCCAAATTATAGCAGAACCTCGCCAGGAGCTTCCAATGCAAAGATGACACTAGGGAGTGACGCCGAAAGACAGAGAAGTGTAAAGAGAAAGTTATGGGGAGAAAATAAACCACATCCAGTCACTCACGTGACTGCATAGAGTGCAGTCTTTTTTGCAGGCGGAAAGGTACAGAGAGCTGTGTACATACCCATCGATAGTTACAATGGGCAGTATTCGGTGTGCAGTTTACCTAGTCAGCCACAACTTGAGCTCTTGAGTTTTACCTCACTGTGGTCAGATTCACACTAACTCCTTTGTCTGTGGGTGCTGACAGCAATTTCCAAGTTTTTTGCTGTCCTCCAAATTGCAAAGAATATCACAAACTGGCAGAGTTATTCTAGACTCCCATGATTCAGCCTCTTCAGAGTCTCTTTTGAGTCACGTAGCTGTTAGATAACTATTTACACATTTTTAAGGTCAATCTGCTGTCCCTACACAGTATATAACAACAAAAGAAAATTCATGAAACAGTATCATTTCCCTGATGTCTTTGATAAATAATTTTTCTACCTATATGTGATATAAAGAGCCACTGAATAAAGAATCAAAATATAATCGAAATTAATTATTTCAAAACACTCTCCAGAAGAGAAAATAAAAACAAAGTCTATGATAGCATTGAAATCATCTGACATGAGAATGTGTGAATTTTGAAGGGCACTAAGAGTATCAGGAGCAGCCAATGAAATTCTAAGGCTACTGGAGATCACGAGACCATACACGGACCTTGGCAGACACCAGCCATTCCTCCTTCAGCCCACTGTCTTGCCACATAGTGTACAAACACAAACTGGAATTACATCAGACAAGTGGTGGACTAAACAAAGAATAGAGGAAATTGAGTGGACAAACATGCTTTCAGTCCTTAAATCTGTAGTAAAGGTGGGTATAGTACTCCAATCTCTCGGTTCCCTAACAAGCACACTGATTACAGTACATTGCTTCCACTGTCTCAGCTACTTAGGAAAGCGAATGTTGTAAATGACTGTTCTCTCTCTCTCTCTCTTTGCTGCATCAAAGGGAGTAGTGCGTACTGGTTTACCCATTTAGTCATCAGAAAACCAAGGAAACTTCATTTTATACATGTGTATTTGTGGGGAAGAATACAGAAAAATTTACAGAGCTAAGAACTCTCAAGTTCAGAAATGCAAGATAGGTGCTATCTTGCATTATTCATTACTAAGTAGCAAGAGCAATTTGAGTGATTATTTCTGTGTAACGTTTGCTACTGCAATGAGTCGCTCTTTTCTTCTCTGTCTCAAACTTGCTTACAAGTTAACGTTTCCTCTTTCTTAGCTTCTCCTTTTGTTCAAGTTCATTCTTTCCCACTTAATATTAGTTTTGTGCCTGCCATTGTTGTAGATTTTATTGTTAATAATGGGTAAACACTCTAAGCAACAGTGAAATGTATTCAATGATGCAGAACAATTGTTAAGATGTAAATTACAGACTTTATTCTTTACTGTTTTAGCTTGTACCATTCATGAGGCTTTGTCTCATTAAATCTTCAGCTTGCCACAACCGATTCTATTTATACTGCACTGAACATTTCTGCTTTATTTCATTTTTTTTTCTGTTCACAATCTTTAAAAAATTTCTGTCTTGGAGTACTTCTGCCATATAATCAAATCCTTCTCTATTTTGGATGAAAAGTAAGGCTACTGATGCTTGGTTACCTACAGATTTGATCTTCATGGTGGACTGCAAACTCACAAGTTTCATACAAATTGGGCATTTGTAAAGGACTATGTCTTTTTCTGTAGAGGCTACCAAGAGGTGACTGACTGCACTAAGAAGTGAGTTACAGAGTTTCCTTTACATAGCAATTTAGTTTTGCAAAACTCATAGGAACTTAGTAATCCTTTAGATGCCCATTCTGTTACCCAGTTTGGTTGGGATCAGGGAGCAAGTTCAAAAGTAAAACAGTAAGTGGAAGCAGATAGACATAGGCATGTCTCTGAACATGCCTCCTTTCTTTGGAAAATCAGGCTAAAAATATCACTACTATTATTCTGAAGTTCCCAGTTCCCCCCTAGATTCAATTTATCCCAACATCTCGGTAAAGATCAAATATACATAGGAACAATCATGATGTAATGAGGCCCAATTACTGTTAATAGCTCTGCTTGTGCTCATGTTGACTTGAATCAAACTCTGTGTGGCAGAAGAGTTCAAGTGCAGATCTCTGTTTGGTGAATTTGCATCATAATATTGAAACTAAAGGCTTCATAGCATTTTTCTAATTGTAAGTTTGATCCAGTTTTCCACCAAAGGCAGGCTAATTGGCTTTTGTAGAAAAAAAACCCTGAAAACAGCTTTTACCCTTCATTTTTAACTTGTAAGAGAGACATTTGTAAAAATAGCCTTTTTGATGAGTAAATTTTGTTAAACATTGCAAATAAGCTTTGCCTCAGACTGTCCATGGATTACTATCTTATTAGCAACATTTTATAAGAGGTATTTTCTTTGTTACCTTGATATATTTTGAAAAAATAACTTTTTTAGTGCCTCTTCTATTTATGACTCACTCCTAATAATGCAAGTGACTCATACTGTCAAATTACAAGTTATTACTTTAGAAAGTGAATTTTTTCCCTTCCTTTTGGGTAAAATATGGCAATTTTCACTACTTTATTACTAAGGGCAGTTTCTTATTACTTAACAGATTCTCAGAATTTTATTTTCTAAATAAATTATTTGCCACAAAAGACAAAAGCATCTCCCACCTCTTGTTTCTTTCAAAGATGAATACATTTGATACAGAAGAATTATTTAAAACTAGTTCTAGAATGTCAGAGGTTGTTTATCAGTAAATTGGATTTTACTTAGACAATTCTGCACTTTTCTTTTTTTTTTTAAAAAAAAGGTGTTTACAGTAAGCTATTAACATATATCAGCCTAAAGTTAATTACTAGGGATACTCTTATTGCAACCAAAGAATCAAGTCCTCTGTTTGCAGGACTATCTGGTCTGACTTTACTGGAAAGTTATGTCTTGCTTTCACATACGAAATGTCAAAGGACATTCCCAGGTTGGAATTAGCTTCCAAAATTGGGAATGGAATATTTCTTGGGTCAGAGAACACTACGAAGTTTCTTATTTCCCGACAGCTTAGTCAGTCCTTCTGGCCTTCATTTTTTCCTCACTACGAAAGCAGAAGACGTTCTCCCCAGAAAATGATGTAAATAATTTCTGTGTTACCTTACGTATCGTAGCGTCACCTTATTGTGGATATGCTTAATGATCTTAGCAGTCCTACAAGTTCAGCCAACTTGCTTTTGTGTGAGGAAGCTGCTGTGTTCTCACTCTTTTCTCTGATTACTACCTCACGAGAGGCCTAGTACTGTCTGGCTAGTCCCCACTTAAATTGTATATTGAGATCATTCAATGGAAGAAATTGGATTTTTCACCTCATCTCCTTTACGCCTACCCATAGTGGATCACTCTGGATGACATCCTCACTATCTTATCTGCTGTTAAAGCAGTTTAAGTTAACAACATCCATGATGATAAGATCCAGAAAATACCTTCACATGGTTCCCTAATGCTACAGATCAGCTTTTGGGACTCAGATTAATGTCTCCTGTTCCTAGAAGATTCTGACTCTGTACCTGTCTCTCACAAATGAACAATCATCATTCCCTACAGCAGCACATCTCTCCTGATAGAGGGAAAGATTCAAGTCAGCATCATCTTCATTCTCTGATCTTCATAAATGCAGATGCAGCTATCCTTACTTTCCCTGCGTAAAGCGGAGAGACGCAACTGTAGTAGGGCTCTCTGCCACGTATATCCTAGGCCACGTGTTTCACGTCAGTTGACCCAAAGTTACCATCTGGACGTCGGAGGCTTCAGAAAGCAAATAAAAAATCCCTTGGCTCAGACATCTCCCATAACAGGATGCTTCTTCTGTAATTACTGCAGTTCAGACCTCATCACTGAACTCTGGGTTTAGGCAACACGCTGTCTTTTCTCACATGGTTTCTTTGCCAAAAGCAACATACAGACAAATGTACTTCCTGCTGTACCCATCATAATCCTTGCTTTTAAAGCTTTTTCTCCTTTAAATCCACCAGACTTACTGCTTCTGATCTGTTCTTGTGTTCACAGAGAATAGAGGCAATTCCTCTGTTTGGTTATTCATTGCATTTCCTCTTAACTCTGATCTCTCTTTTTTTCCTTCTTAGGTCAAAATTCAGCCTTGATGGAAATACAAATAACTGTCTTAGAATTCAAGAAGCTCTGCTATTTTTTCCTATAAATATTAATTCATTTTCTAGATTCTGTTTTTGCTACTTTCAACCCATTTGCTATTTCCTCTATTCCTTCTGCTTCTTTCCTTAGGAAATCCAAAGCACAGTACATCAGCAGTGTTAAAAGTCACATTGCTGTCCACAATCCCATTCCACACTTGGAAATTCCAGATCAGGTTTCAAAATAGACTCAGTCTGATGACACTGCAGCAAGAGCTAAACACCTGCAAACTGCAAGGGTTGTGTGAGCTCAGTACCTTAACTCTGCTGAGGTCTGTCTCTTTTCCTTTGTGAAGGATAGTGCAGGAGAAACACCCCTTGAAACATCCCAGGCCTCTGCTTAGGATAATATTGAGATATCTGGTGCATGTGATGTGACACTTACCAGAAGTCTTGCCAGGAAAAGACAACATATAAGGAGAACTCAGTATTTCTCTCATTTGATACAGAAGCTTGTCATTAAAGTCCTCTCACGCAGAAATATGTACAGGTACCAAGTAACCACCTTACCCAACAGAACATCTAGATTCATGCAGTTTATATGTAGAAATAAAGCTATGTAATACTATGAGGCTTAATATTATTTCCCCACTGTCTGCACTGGAAGACGGTCATCTTTCCTGAACAGCAACAAGAACAGTTTCTAAAGTTGTAGAGTTCTAACACAAAATATACCTGTTTTGGAATACAACTTCACATCTAAGTTATTATTTACATTGCTTCACATTCGATCAGCAAGAAACCATTCCCATATGAAAAGCAAAAGAAAATGAATAAAATGTCACAACAGTGATGCTGTGACATATCTGTAACCACAACAGCTTGAAAATATACTTATTTATGCTAATGCAAAACCCAGAGACAACATAGTCCCTGGGACTGCGCAGAATAGAAACAGCACTTTAAAGATGACATGGCAACTAAGAAAAGAGAGAGAAAGAATTCAGAAAAATGGATGATTGGGTGAATTATAAACATGTACACAATGTCCGCTAAATGGAAAACAGCAACTGCATCTTGCAAGCCATTTAGCAATTATGGCAAAACAGACAGACCCCAAAGCATTGAAATAGAGGCAGTTTAGCACACTAAACAGAGAAACAAGACACTGTGCCGAACTGTGAAGACATTATGAACTGCAGGAAATGCTTTATTAATACAAAAAGCTCTGGAGCAGGCCACCTGCAGTGGTAAACACAGTACCTGTGATAAAAATAGCTTTGAATATAGAAAGGACAAACGGTATGAGGGAAAATATGGAAAATGGTTCTCTGCTTACTGATAGTGAAACTCAGAATGCACAGCTCATATAAAATGACAACAAATATGAAAAAATGAGAAAAATCACCATCCCATTCTTATATTAATTTTGAAAGCTTCAAGAGAAGAACATGAGAAACTGTATTTCCAAATCCCGTGCCTATATTTACACACAAAAGTAGTCCCATTGAAGTTAATAGCTGAAAAGTAAAGCTAGATTCATTCAAACTAAAAATAAAGCTACACGAAACTAAATGTATGAATAAAATATCTAGTTACCTTATCAGGAAAAAAAGAAGAGGAACTAATTTGAAAGTAGATACCTTGCCTGTTGACCACATGTTATATGCAGGGCTCCTCCATCTACAGTTCCTCTATCAGGATGTCTCACTGCAATTATAGTGAAACGATGAGAAACAGAATAATGTAGGTGCAAGCAGCATGTCACAAAAAAGGCCAAGAAAGATGCTGGTGAACATCAAAGTTTCAAAGTCTGTCTTGCATAGGCAGCCGTACAGAGGAGCACTGCTGGCAGAGGATCTCTGGAGCCACCCTGCAAGAAAGTACAGGTATTTACAAAAAACAGGGAAAGATGCTCTGCTATTTACCCCTTTCTACTTCTCTAAAAGGGAAATGGCTGGTGCTTCTGGTAGTACAAGCCACAGACTATATTTATACACCAGTATCATGCAGATCTAAGCCAGCAGCCTATATGCAGGTTTACTAACAGTTGCATTATACCTGAATAACAACTTATTTACTCTGATATGTAATTCACTAATACACTGTATCAATGTACATTTGTGCAACCTGTGCAGTTAAAGTTACAGGTAATGATCAAGCTTCCAAGGTTTTAAGTTGCTACAAGTAGCTGGCTGTTGCATTTGTGGAGTAGAAGGTACCCTGCACTCCTGGGCTATTACTGCCTCCTCAAAACAATGCAAGGCAAGACCTAGTCTCCAAGATTTAACTAAGATTATTCCCCTGGCATTCATTCAAGAACCCCGCCTGTACCCAGCATGGTAAAAAAACAATGGTAGGTCAGTGATTTCTGACATATATGCATATATACTAATAAAGCTGACCACTGCACCCAGATTCTGCATACAGGCCTAATGGTGAGTTCTAAGACAAAGCAGCCAGGTTATCTCTGTTGAAGACCCTCTGCCAGGGAGGCAGGCAGAGCAACATGCTCTGACTAGACCCTGGTCTCCTCCAGCTGTATGTCCGACTGGAGAAACTGAAAAGAGAACAGACCACGCTTCTTAAAGAGATCTGTACTGAGAAATCCTCAGGGGACATTTTTGGGTAGGTCACAGAATCACATAACGGTTGAGGTTGGCAGGGACCTCCAGAGATTGTCTAGTCTGATCTCCCTGCTCAAGCAGGCTCATCCAGAGCAGGTCGCTCAGGACCATGTCCAGGCAGCATTTGAGCATCCCTGAGGATGGAGACCCCACAAACTCTCTGGGCAACCTGCTCCAGTGCTCAGTCACCCTCACAGTAAAAAAAGTGAGGTACCTCATGAATGCACATATTGACAACCAAATAGAGATGCAGATCTGGACATTATCTTAAAGTACATGCAGTGATTAGGAAAAAAGCTACACAACACCTGTAAAACTGAACTTCTTTATAGAAAAAAACAACAAAAACAACAAAACCCAAAATTAAAAACAAAAACACAGCAGACATGCTGCTGGGACAACCTTCTCCTGAAGCACTATGTAGTTATCCTCACTCCTAATCAGAAAGGACTCCTAACTGAAAAAGTTGGTGCAACGTTTTATTCACTATCTGGTCACACAGGTTTTTTCTTTTTTCTTTTTTTCCCTCTTAAGTGGAGAGAGGGGGAAATAATGATTATGTTATGTTGGGGGTGTTATATTAGTGAGTAGATTGACTTGAAGTATAGCATTAGCCTAGTCAGGCTAATCCAATTAAGTGATTCTTTGCAGTCTGGCTATTAAACCACTGTTGATGGGCAGCAGTTTTCTGTATGCAATGAGACAACCTAGAGCAGAAAGTGGGCTCTTTATCCCCTACCCATTCGAGGTACCATCCGTGCCTTGTCTTGTCGCAGTGCTTGGTTTGTGTGCGTGAACAGACACACGCACATCCAGGTATTTCGAGACTGTTTCAACAAAATTTGTGCTCACACTCACATAAAATACCACAAACAAGATTTATTTTTTTCCTATTCACAAGAACTGTAAGAAGAAACTACATTGCACAGATTAAAACCCATCACATTTTCAGGACTCTATGCCTGCTGCCACAAGTAAATACCCTCCATTTAATTATGTTCTAGTGACAGTATCTAGGAGAGCAATCCAAGCCACTTTACCAAAGGGCAGGAGATTGAAATAGATTTTCATTCAATAGTTCTGCCTCAGAGAGGCACAGGAGACCTGAGGCTAACTTTAATTAGTAGAGAAAGACAATTCAGAAACTGTAATAGTACTACGTTAATTCTAATGAGTACTCTTGTTTTTTCCCCCGATATATTTCAGTATGATGTTTATATTAAAAAAAAAAAAAGAGTTTTACTAACACTTCCTACTAACACAAGCATTTGAACATCTGCCAAACACATTCAGCAAACATCGCCTGCTTTGTCAGCACGACGTTTCCTTCCCCCTCGGGAACGGTAATTCCTTTCAAAGGCACAGTTTGCTCCTCCCTTTGCTAGCCCTGAACGCCGCCGTACCTTTGAGGGGATTTTTCCCTCATTCAAAGGAAGTTAACCGGGGCGGCGGCGGCTCCCGGTCCCCGTGAGGAGCGCTACTGCCCCGGGCTGCCGGGCACGCGCCCAGCCGCCGCCGCCGCCTCAGGCGCCGCCGCCGCGCGCGCGGCCGTTGGCGCTGCGGTGGGGGAGGGGCGGGCGGCGAGGCCGGCGCGAGGCGGGAAGGCGCCTCCGCGAGGCCGCCATGGTGGAGCCTGGGCCGAGGCGCCCACGGCTCCGGGCAGGCGGGCACGGAGACCAACTACGCCCAAGGCTGGCTTGATTTTTTCCATAGTTTACCTAGCTCTAGTCAGCCCATTAAAAAAAAAAAAAAAAAAAAAAAAAAAAAAAAAACCACATCACACCAAGCTTTTAATACAAGAACTAACATCTTGTTGTTGCATGGACAAAATCCTGCACCTACTAAAAGCTAATGCAAAAGCTCCTGCTGAATGGGAAGGGACCAAGATTTGGGTTTGAGTGCAGCAACTGATACTTTAACAACTGATAAAAGGATAAATCGACTCCCATTAGACCTCTAACTTAGAGTACACACATCCCCAACAGTCTGCTCCCGCAGAAACGTGCAGGAGCAGCACTGAGCCCAGCAGTAAGCGTACAGAGGGGAGCCCAGCGTTAGATGCCAAGTCCAAACCTCTTTCTAGTCAAATCCTTAAGAATTTTTTCTCAGCAATTGTGCTTTACACTGGCAGCAACATACTCAGAAACACTTTATCCCCAAATAGCCCCCAGAACAGCGGCTGTCTGACAGCACCCAGAGTTTCTCGGCTCAAAACCCATTTCTTAACGCTGCAAGTCAGCAGCAGGAACCACACCTACTCCGTTACACCGATTTCTCCAGCTCCAGCAGTTTGTGGCAAGTCACAGTTCCTGAAGATGCATGCCAGCAGACTGCAAGCACTTGCTTCCGGAGGTGAACCAAACAGCAGGCATGTGCCAAAGTACTCCCACCGCTTGGAGCGATTCCTTTCTCAGGACTCGCGCTGCCAGACTGGTGGGCTGAGCAGAAAAGAGGAGGAGGAAGACAAGGAGAGTAAAACCTCTCCTGTAAGCACTTCTGAAATGCTTAGCACAGTAGCACTGAGATATTCCCAGCCCTTTCATTTCTCTGTAAAAGGAAGTAGAGAGAGAGAGAGGACATTTCTCCTTAAAAATCCAAATGAATCAAGTGGGAAGTTTGGACAAACCTCTTCATCCACCGCTGATTTCAGTAGGCCTTGAAGATGCTCAGAGAAAAGTGGGAATACCTAACAACAAATACTAGATGAAAAGTTGACAAAGCATCTCAAATCAAGTTACCAACAAAAATGAAAAATTAAGAATGTAAAATCATGATCGCTGATACTGAGAAGTTTTAAGGACAGGGCCCAGCGGCCGTGCCCTGGAAGCTCGCTATTTCGGATAGCATTCTCAGCCACTTCCTAGGATGGAGACAGGGAGTGCATGTATAAAAACAAATACATACATAAAATGAACGATCTATGATCTAACATACTGTGTTTAGCAAGGAATAAGATTAGGAGACAACAACGTATGAAAAAGTTGAATGGACACTTCACTTGTTCAAATGCTTCACTGCATCCATTTTCCAGTTATGTGCTGTAGAAAGCATTTTAAACTGCAGTGTCTTTGTAACAGGCACAATAGAGTACATTATGAACACCACAATTTTGTTAATTAACCCAATTAACATTAACACAACACTAACAATCTAAGAGCAGCACTTCTATTAGTGATTCCAAGCTAACCAAAAAAAACTAAGTCCTGATCCTGTTTCACCTGATTTTTCCCATCAACTCCCTTTTAATTGTTAAACCTAACACTTGGATTTCCCAGCTAACAACTTTCTCTCACTCTAGGACTGGGGGTGGCGGTGACAGGGAAATGTATTTTAAAATTCAGCCAGCAGGAACCAGTCAAAAATACAGATTGTCACATAAAATGACACACTGTGGTAGGGGTAGGAGAAAAAAAAAAATCAAAGCATATTCACATGAGTGGGCATGAATTATGGGAGATGAAGTACACACAACATAGTTAATGATAAATTCTAAACAGTCAAGACAAGAATATTCAGAGACAGTATACTAAGGAATCTTACAAAGCTTTATTAAATAATACAGATACAAATGCTTATTATTTACATCCAAATTGTCAATTCTAAGCAGTACTAGCATGTAAGGCACAATTTCTCAAAAACTAGCAAATAAGTTATATAGGACTCAGTGAAAATATGTGAAGATGTTGCTTTTCTGTAATACTGTATGAAACCAAAACTATAGGCTATATACTGTGTGCGCATTCCATTCCTTTGACTATTTGCCTGCATAATTCTGCATATTTAATATATTTTGCATGAGATGTTTTGTTCTTCGAAACAGAACAATTGCAATTATTTTCATTATGGTCATTAGACCATATGAGACCTTGAGGATGAGAGTTCAGGCCTCCTGAATATTATTCACAATTGCAACTGTGACACTGTTCATATACAAACAAAGCCCCTACCTGATAGTTGCAAAATACAGCTTATGGATTAAAAATGACTATGATTACGATCCCTAAAATGAAGGATTCTGTCCTTCAAGAATCTCAACTGAGGTGTTTTCCTATCCTCAGGGAAATATTTTAGGGCTAAGGATTGGAGCCAGTTAATCTTTGTGTGTTTAAAATTAATGTGGAAAAAAGTTCAGGTCAGCATACCTCACTGCCATCATCTTGTTTAGAAAGCAAAACACATCTGAGCATATGCAGTGATCAATTTTCTGATTTAGTAGAGTACATTCTGGTGCACCCTGAATTGTGCATTTTATATCTGTGTCCTAGTCAGTAAGAAAAGTTACAAACACAAAACAAAAATCCAGTAATCAGTAATACTGATTATGCTACGTTGTAATTTTATGGACATACAAGTGAGCAATTATTAGTAGAATATTATACTACAAATATTCCCTATCTGGTCATACCAGTAATATCTTACTGTATAGCTGAAGTTAAGATTGTGGATGTGGCTGTATCAGTATGTACACAAATATACCAGAGACAAACAGATTGAACAAACTGAAAAGACCACTAATGGTAATTGTGAAATAAGCTACTTATTTTCCAGTGCACCAATTGGCTAGTGGTAATAAAAGGAGGCTCAGTTTCCATTGAGGTACTTCCATATGTAAAATGACTTATAAAAATGTATTATATGAGAACACAGATAAAACAACTGCCTTCAATTAAAAATATGTACTATCAAATGAAAGGTCCTCTTAGAAGGCACATGCTTTCACATTTTCAGTCCCCAAAAAAGTGCTTACAGTAAGAAGAAAGGAATACTGCAATTGTACCCAAGGGAAGCCACACTTTTTGGATTGTTTTGTTTTTGTAGCAAACTCAAAATCTATTCACAGTTGTTCCAGCATTCCTAATGTTAAAAAAGCAAATTATAATGATGTATCACATTGTAAGGCTAAACATAAGAACACTTATCAGTGCAGTACATTCCTGAGTCTTTGGAACTCCAAATAAAAATCTATAATTCTCTGAAATATACAATCCTTCACATTTTTGGCTCATGTTTGACCTGCTTTTCTATTTCCTTTTTTAAAAAGCTCATTAAGAAAAAAGTTAATTTTCACAGAAAGTAAATAAAAAACTTGTATCACTTGCCTATAGACATAACTTCTAATTGTTTGAAGAGTGCAAGAAAGCTAGCTTAGCACAAACATTTTTTGTCCAGTCATCCTTGTTAACTGAGCATAAAACAGCAGATAAATTTTAAAGAACTGAAGCACTGACATAAAAAGATTCAAACAGCTTGAAGTATTAAAAAAAATTATGAAGTTAGTTACATTTATGAAATGACCTGAATTATATCAAAACTGTGAAAGTTCTTAAACTTGCTAAAGGCACCAATTTTTTTTATTCTCAAGCCCTAGTGTACGCTGATGAGTCCTGCTGCCTCTAACGTGAGCCATAATCAGTGCTCCAGAGCGTGGATGATGGGCTTGTCCTCCTGCTTGAGGACAGGGGACTGAAGGAAGGTGTGGGTGATACAGAGAAACCTAAAACACAGCAGAAAAGGAGAAAAACAGTCATACTCAAAAATGGTAAAGGAAGTAGGAAACAAATAGCTGCTGTTAATCATCTGTTGGAATACCTGGCAAGTGAGTCTAAAAATCCATTCAAAGTGAAATAATCCCTTTAGCTTATAGTATGTTTTTTCAACAGGTAATAACTATCAACTTTTTGCAAGTCTTCCTATTAGTTAAAGAATTGATTAAATCTTCTGAGGGGGGCAAAATACATTGCATTTCAGCAAATAACTTCCAGTTCAGATTTGCTTTGTCACCTGAAATGTCAGGCATGTATTTCCACGAACAAGACTTCAGCTCACCGATATCTTAGACATATATCTGTAATAATGGGAATACTATTTTAATAACGACTGCTATGTGATTACAGAATCTTGTAGTGAACGGCTATTTTTTGCAAACTCCTTTCTGAAGAGCTTGATTATGCTGCTCCATTGCAAACAAGTAAAATTGGAAGTAATTATGATGTCAAATGATACAGATAAAACATGGCTGCAAGATCAAAACCAGTCAAGGAACAAACTGTTCCCTGAACAACACAACCAAGTCTTCTGTAGACTTGTGTCCTTTGCTTCCAAACATTTCCACTTCCACACCTCTTGCAATAGCCCCAGTTCCCGCGACCTCACAGCGTGCTGACAGCCCAAGGACGGCTGCACATGCTGCAGCTAGTCTGGTGTCAATGAACTGAGTAGCCTGCCAGCTGCTGCCAGGTACACTGTATTAGCAACTAACCTCCGCTTTGCTTCCCCTCAGTAGGAGGACAATTGTGGATTGCTCTCCTCTCTCCATCTGCTGATTTTCATGAATTCTCACACTTCTAACACACTAGCCATTTCCAATGTAGATGCAACTGGCCAATAGTGTCAGAAGTATTAGCGACTAGGGGGTGGGTGGAAGATAGACAGGAAAACAAGTGAATCATTGCCTAGGCCTTATCACCATAGGAACCCAGGCTAACATTTTCTAGAAACTGGTGCAGTGCTTGTTGTAATTTAATTCAGTATGTAGGCTTTCTCCTTGTGATACCTCCCTACTTTCAATTCAAATGCAATATCTAGACTAACCAATTAATTTCATTTATAACTGTGTAACAGCTGCTTACTGTTATGGCTGTGTTGAGGAGTTGTCCTTGGGGTAAATGCTGGATGAGTTTGTTCTTCTTTTGGTGAGAAAGCTGCATGATAGGCTGCAAGACAGTCAAAACACAAACAAACAAAAAACCCCAGTCATTAAGCATGAAATTATTCCTTCCTATCTTACAGCTAACACTGTAAAAAGTTACAGGAAAAAAAAATATTACTGCAATCTTTCATTCTCTTACCTATGATCATAATAGCTGTCCCTGCTAATACTGCAAAGAGTGTGAAGAACATTACTTGATAGGAATCAGGAAAGTGCTGGAATAAACTGGCTCCATCTGTAGAACCAATTAAGAAGAGACAACATTGTGTTAAAAGAGCATCTCATCTCTCCAATCTGCTTTAGGAGTTATCAGTTCTTTCCCTACTTTTGGCTGTTTCAGTCTGAGTTTTTATTTATGCTAAATACACTTGATCGACTTCAGTAATGACTTAGATTCGAATGACTATTTCCAATGTAGTCTTCAAAATTTGCCCACAACAACTCAAGACATTGATATGCAGTGTTCTTTATTTTCTCAGCCCCAATCTGCTAATCGGTTTTCAAACTAACAGGGTATGTTTGACAGTAAATGAAAACAAAGCAAAACACTACTATAGAATACTTTAGCACTAGGATATTCATGCTAACTTTAAGAGAGCATTCTGGACTGACCCAACAGGGAAATATGTTCAGTTTCAGTCATAATGAACAACTGCATTCAAGTCTTCCAGTCACAGTGAGCAGCTTAAATGTCAATGACAATGTTAGCTGCCAGCTCAGATTTAAACACACCAGATTTTATGACCGCATAAACATTAATGGAAGTTAGAGGTTTATTCTGGCATATGAAGTCGAGAGATAAACTTACGTCTCACTTGTGCACTGGTTCTGTCAGTCAAGTAAATCACTGTCACTGGGATAGTGATAGACTGGTCAGTCATAGGACTAGAGATGGTTAGAGTGGTTGATAAGGATCCCTGGCTTGAAACTCTTGGATCAGACAGACTAACAGTGTAGACTACGTAACTAGGTAGTCCATAGGATTTCTCCTTCTTAAATGCCTTCACCATTGGTGACCCACATTTCACCTGCCAAAGAAAGAACAACCCACAACAGACTCTTTGAAATAAACAAACGAATGAATGAATAAATAAATAAAACACAGCACATGTCCATCTCCCAGGCCATGCTTCAGAAATATATTATTCCACAGAAATGTAGAGCAACTCACCCCTCATAGCAGGAGCTGGCTCGGGTTGTAACTTCACACTGATACCAGCAGCCCTTCACCTCTGTTTACTGTTAAGATTGCCCTAATAACTGCTATTTCTGTGGATGTGGGATAACCCCATACAGGCAGAATCAAAGTACCCCTTGCTGGGCTTTGCGAACGTTGGGCAGAGTCAAACAAGTGAGTGGGCAAGTGCCCCTGGCAGTAGGGAACAGGCAGCTTTCCTGCTCCCCCCACCCACGTGTCCCACTAGCACACAGGGATCAATCTGCTGCAGGTGGAACCTGAAACACTTCTTCTACCTTGAAGCAAGAGTGAAAACTGAGGAGTAATACACCTGCGATGAATATCTCAGAATCACCCTGGGAACAATCCTGAGCTGGTAATGGCGGCAAAAAGTTCCTTTGATTAGAAAATTGCATGCAAGGGTTCAGAATGCTTCCAGCTGTGTTTTGATACATTTCAGAAGCACACTCACCTCTAGAGTATCAAGAATTTCAGTGGCACCAAATATTTTCACATCAGAGCTTGTGTAATGGTTACTTAGAAGCATTTCTGTTTGGTCAGCAAAAAACCCAGGATTGAATGGCACCTCAGCGCTGATCTGCTCTCCAGAGAAATGGCTGCCTTGGATTGAAGCTGTAACTCTGAGCACAGTTTTACTCATGCTGAGATGCTTCAGCTGCTTGTCAGTAAGCCTGTGCATTGTGATGGAACAGGTATAATGTCCTAGAAAAACAAAAGCAGTTTGACTGTTAATTGCTTATCTTTATGATTTTCTCTCCATGTGGTGGGAGATCTATGTAAGCCCTTTAGAGTCTAGCTAAGGAAGAAAGCTGAATTCAACAAACAGCAAAATCAGGAGAGGGTGGGTGAATGGGACAGTCTGTCCGCTTATCCAAGAATCACAATCCCAGTAGTAAAGAAACAGAAGATATTTTGCTCCAGACTTAACCTCATGATTAAAAAAAAAAAAAAAAAAAAAAGCTAGTCTTCAGCCCCTGTGAGATTTCATTTTAATATGCCAGTGAGACTCGATTTCACTTTGAATATATTGTATATGTAAATATTTACATAAAAATCTTTGCTGAAACATAAATCTAACATCATATATCACACTCATCATCTAATGTTAGAATTCCAGTGTTCAGTGAACATAATCAATTCTGTGGAGACATGGTTTATTATTTATAATAATCTCATTCAAGGTTAGATATTCACCATGTTTCTAATTTACGAGATGGATTTGTCTATTATTAGCGATAAATATAACAAAAAATTCCCACAGTATGGAGGATAAAAAACATAAGTAACAAGCAGAATTTGCCAGACACGTTTTCCCTTATTTTCTTTCCCTTGCTGAGTAATAGAGGCAGCCACTATTATGCAAAGTATAATAGTATATTACACAAAGGATACAGGGACTAACCTAAAGGATAATTAAAAACTTGTCTTTCTATACTAACTGTGGTGTTTTTGTTCTTTGAAATAAAATTGTGAAAGTTGTCTACAACATACCAGTGTTTCATAAACATAACATTATTTTTAAATTTCCACAGTATTTGGTATTTTCCCCCCCTTTTAAGCCCCAGTTCATGATGTTTAGAGAATACATAAGAATTCTAGCATTCGTAAAAAAGTATAGCACTCAGGTTGCAGGGCAAAGGTTGACAGCATGATAAATTCCAGAAGCGTTTAAATCCCAGAATGCAAATACAAAGAAATCAAGATGTATTACTTCCACAAGATTTTCACATTTAAACAGTTTATTTCATTTTAATCATTGAGGTTAGTTATACTGCAATAACAACGTGTAGCAGGGCTATCAAAAAGCCAGCATTAAACACAAAGGGTATTTACCTCAAGAGGATAGTTTCATGAAATTTAATGGTCTTTGGTACGCAGAAGTTAAAGCTCATGATTGCCTCTCTTATCCCTACTCTTAAGCTCTACCGCATTTATGTGTATGGGAAAGGAATTAATGTCTGGCAAGAAAACACCTAAAAGAGCTAATGGCCTTCTACTGCTGCAAAGGCTCCCAGTTTTGGAATATTTGTCACCTGAGTGCTAGTGTGTAGCAGTTGAAGTAGGATGGGTTTTAGTTCCATAGTTTAACAGATACAAGGCCTGAAACTCTTTCCTAAATTAACCCATTACAAGGCAATCTATTTCTGCACAATTTGGCTGGAGCAAAATATGGCAGCTGCCAGCTCTGTAAAGCGGGTCAACCTGACCCATTATGCCAATGTTCTGTACTACCATCACTTCTGTCTCAAGGTAGCCTACCTACAAGTATGTAAGCAGCAATTTGTAAAATTAGGACCTAAATTTGGGCTCACTGTAATTGAAAAAATTATCTAGGCTTGGGGTTTTGCCCCACTAAAATAATGCTTCCACAGCATTGTATAAGGCAGAGCTTTTCAAAATCACAGTTGAGAGTCAGGAAGAAAGATGTGGAATGGGCTGCCACCAACTTCCAGATTTCATTAAAAACAAATAAACGTCTTTTTGCCATGTGCAGAAAACTAAAGTTAAACAAGAAGAATTCACATTAGTAACTCACTGAAGCTGGAGAACCTACACAGCTAAGATTGTCAGATTTTCTGCTGAAGCCTCTGAGTGGTCAAAGGGCATTTGGACTGAACCACAGCAGAATTCAAAGTGTCTGCTTTCAGTGCTGCATCTTCTCTCACCTTACCTGAAATTGCATCAAATCCAGGTTCTGCTATGAAAATATCACGTGCTGGGAAATCAAACGCATCATTGTCAAAATTTAGATGGCAACTGATAATGGACTCTGGTTGTAATTCAGCAATGGCTTCAATTTGAGCAGGCAAGCACTCTCCTAAGGGGAAGAAAAAAATCATTTATGAGGCTCCCCTGTAGAAGAAAACCATGTCTTGAAATACCAAGTCACTCTGCCACACCTTCTAAAATGGTTCCACAAGGTTAAGATGATCTTAAAATAGCTGGGAAGAACAGACAGCTGTCCTGTCTCAAATCTAATCCCAAAGAGACAGCAAATGAAAACTTTATTTTATTTTATTTTATTTGCAGGTAATAATGAACCAGAAAGGATTTTCTGCTCAGATGTATCTGTTGAATAACTTATATGATTCTGGGAGTCTCAGTTTATACTTTAGTAGCTGTCAAGAAGTTTTTCAGTAGGGTAGTAATTTACATAAGATGCAATAAAATAGCATTGCAACAAATGCTAAGTATTAAAGTGATAACTAAAAGGTGCTGTGATCAAGCAAAATACAGTTTATTGATTAGGAGACACAATGTGATGTTTTATCTTTATATTAAGTGATTCTAATTGATTAAAATTTTTGTAAAAGATTTAAGGATGATAACTAGTTTAAACATGTTGAGTGAAAAATACATCAACTTCAAGGAGGCAATTAAACAAAATAAAGCAATCAGCTGATTGCCTATTAGCTGTTTTCTGATGTTATTAAAAGAGTGACACTTCCATTATCTGCTGACTTTATTAGTTGTGAAGTCATAATAGTATCCCAGTACGCTCCCCCGAGTATGGCCCTGAGATTCCTCCTAGAACCCCTAGGACTCTGGACAGGCATTAGAGATGGAGATCTTGCTACAGCAACTTCACAGGCTATTTGAAAAAACAAACAAACAAACAAACATTCCCCCTCAAAAAGCTAAGCATGAATACAGAAACATGCAACAAACAATTAGCATAAAGACTTTTTCATCGTACCTTTCAAATTTTTACTTCTTTCCCCAATTGAAACTATTACTTTGGAGGCTGCAACTCCTTGTAAGCTTGTTTTCACTCCACTTACATGCATTGCTGTAGTCCTCTGAGGTATGTTAATCAGTATCTTGGGGAGGGGAGAAAAAGGATGAAGTGTGTTGTTACAAACAACTATTTAAACAAACAATAATTAAGGCAAGAGCAGATTGTATTGATTCAGATGTACACTCATCCTTGTACACATAACAGATCAGAAGACCCCAAGCTTTGTATTGCTCTTTATAATAAATCCTACGTTCCTCTGATTTTACAAATTGCCTTTCAAGGCAATTTAAGCTAAGAAGACTTTTTTCCATTTCTACCCAATATACATAAATCAGTCTGTTTAACAGGCATAAACCTCTACATCTAAATTCAATTTTTAAAAAGGTCTGGTGCTTATGTCTGCTGATACAGTGAATTGTAAGTCAATGGCATTACTGCACAGTAGATAAAATGAACAAAACAATTCAAAAAATTTTGACTGGTGATGCACGGTATATATAGTGCAGCACTTCAGAAAGTTCCTGTTGGTATACCCTGCCAAACTTCATTCACAAAAGTATCTTTACTAAAATTGTTTAGCATCTGGAAACAACTCTGCCAAGCAAAGGAATCAAATGTCTGATATAAACACAGTATAGGCTAAAAATACAAATTAAGCTAAATAATCCTCCCTGACACAGATGATATGAACTATAAACATGATGCATTTGGACACATGTCAAATGCTTTCATTGATTAAAGAGGAACATATTTATACATTTCTTTTTCCTTTAAAAAACAGTTTCTAAATATTTAGAACTAAAAAAACCCATAGAATATATTTTTTGCTGAGGGTCCACCTGAAGCAAGCAGACTTTAACTGTTCTAGTAGGACTTAACAGTGCCTCACCTCTCTGTATGTCTTAAGTAACCCAGGAGTCTCATAGTAAACAGTGACAATGCCAGAATCCCTCGCCACAGCTGCGCCGGTCTTGGAGTCGACTTGGAGAACGCTGCTCAACGAGGAGCTCCACACTCCCGGCACGCCTGTGAAGACACACCGTTTGCACACTGCAGAACAGAGTTATGGTAACTGAGGCACTTCATTTGCATACTGATGTCTCTATGTTCGTACCCGTTGCGTGGGCAGCATGGGTTTAAACACACACTTCAAAATCTGCAGGTCTCACTTGACAGAAGGCTGGCAGGGCAACCCCAAACTGACCTGCAGTTCTACTCTTAAAAAAAAAATTAATGCTAAGCATTAAAAGCTGGGAGTGAAGTTAGGCCTTCCTGATTGTTTCTTTGCATCATTCCCATAAAAACAAGCCTTTCAAACTAACAGAATGGGAATGTTTGAAGTCTGATACTCGTGAATTCAATACAAGCAACATATTGCAGGTACAATTAAAGTTAGAGGAGTTGATCAAACCTATTTTTATCATTAACAAGAACAGTGACATTTGATTCTGAACAAACATCATAAATTATGCATTTAGTTTTCCTGAGAATGAGAAAGAGTCAGCACTGAAGTGAATTTATATAGCTGCATAAACACAGTGACTGAAGTGCTCCTTACCTTCTTGATTTATAAGCGAAGTGCTCAAACACAGGACGTCGCCTACCACCACATCTACGAGTTCAGGAAAGATGGCATGTTGCACAGGGAGCGGGACATAGTCTGCAATTCCGCTGTGTTCTGCATCCCAAACCTTAAGCAAGGTCAAGCCCACATTTACAGTTCGGATTACAAATGTGTTGTTTGTGGCTCCTTTCCCAATCTGTACAAAGTCATCTCTACAGATAAAAAGAAAGGCTTTTATATTAAGCCAAGTTTCTAATGTCTTTATCTTTGCCATATATAGTAGGTACAAACTCTCTTTTTAGATTGGTTTGATTCCTTGTTTTTAGTGATGGTTATCTTCTAATGACGACTGACAGAAATGAAGAAAGTATAAAAGTGATTTAACTGTCACTGAGGCTAATTTCTTTTCTCACAAGGTTATGCTGAGGAAATACTGGGGTCAAAAATGTGTGTTAGACCTATTTCCTAATTTTAATTATTCTAGAATTTTAAAATGAGCTTAAGTCTCTTCTTTCCCCTTTTCTCATGGGGTAAGAAGCAAAGAAATTAAGACACTAATATGCAGTTTTTCAGCCATAACTTCACAATGCTAGATTTCATGTATTTCCACATTCTGATATTTACCAAAATTCAGCGTTCTCAGACATGCTAACAGAGAGCACGTAAGTGCACCTAGCACGGGGACTGCCAAGGTGGTATCCAAGGCAGTACCACACAAGGATACTAAGCAGGGTCTTGACAGCAGTAGAGCTGGAGCACCGCAGTGCTGCACCTGAGGTTAATAAGCATTGCTTCTCTCTCTGGGGCTAGTAATGAGCACATGCTGATGCAGCTCTGTTGCGCCTGGCTGTGAAGACAGGTCAGTGTTCTCTCAAGGACCTTTGTGTGCTATAGAAATGCCTCTAGATCATTTAGACAGAAGAAAGAAAAAATACTGCCTCCAACCCCTTTTCTTTCTTTTAATCATGATCACTGATGTATAACTACCAGGTGCTCTGTAGAAAACAAACTCTGCTAATAAGTGGAGTTAATGAGCATTCACAAATGACCATAGAGGATTGTTTTATAATATTTATTATTCCTTGAGGTAAGGCCCAAAAGGCCTTGTGAGGCCTGGCTCTGTTGTGCAAAGGCTGTATGAGCATATCTGATGACAGTCTCTCTGATCCAGAAAGTTCACCGTCTTATGTAAGACTGGTTAAGTAGGTCAGTGTAACAAAGCACTAGGAGAAGTGAAGAAGAAAAATGCTAATAAGATCAATTGTTTATATAGGCCATTGATATGTGCAAGCTGATGGTTCAGAATCATTTAAAGTAAAAAGGTACCTCAGCAGACCCCACTAAGGATCATGCTTATCTAGACCTATTTTCCTTTTGTTGGAGCATGCCAGCTGCTAACTGGAACTCTTCTTTCTGAGACAGTGCCTCTGAAGACCTCAGAGATGAAACCCTCTTTATTAATCCCAGTCCAGGCTTTATCTTCCACTGACATCTCTGTTGTTCCTGTGACTCAGGTATGTGTATTTGGCCTTTCGTGCTGTCTCTGTAATGAACACCTGTGGTAGATACCTACCTGTTCGTTGCAAAGTTGAGCACAGAATTATGTGAGTGAAAGGTATCTCCAGAGTTATCATGAAAATGGACTGTAAAGGTTAGTGTTACACCCAGCGGGAGAGCCAATAGTGCCTCTTTGTTTTGTGTGTGCAGAATAGGACTCATGGAGATTCTTAGGTAAGAGATGGGGTAGACCTGAAAAACATCAGCAGTGAAAAACAAAATCGAATTGCTTTTTTTGGTGCATCTATAGAATAGTCATCTAAAAGGACTTTTATGATGCAAATATACAAAGCCATATGACAGCACCAACACATGGAACTTTTAATATCAGTACATCTACTTCTTTATATTTTTCTCCAATAGCACTGGGAGTTGAAGAGAGCAATAATGATGTAGAACCCATATCACAGACTTCAGAAATTGCATTATTATCCTGTGAAGTAAAACTGTTAAGACTCCCTGGATATGCAAGAGAACCAATTGCCTCTAGACTTCCCTCCTAGTAAGTCTTGAAATAAAGAGTTTAATTCATTCCCAAATTACAAGAACAGAAGCAAGTAACTTGCAATGTGTGAGAATACGGGGATGAAGTCTTTGCCATTTCCCCAGTTCCCAGGCACCAGCTGAGGAAGCTGTGATGATACAGGCAGGTTCGAAAAGTCTTAGGTCTATCTGGGAGAAGGTTTGCCTGGTGGAGGAAACATGAGTAATAGCCACAAAATTGTTCTCTAATGATCCTTGCCAAGAATACAAACTGCTGCCCCTCAGACAGGCTGACAATGGTCTCTGTGACAAGAGAGCTCCTGGAGGTGGGAGGGAGACTACCCACAAATGCTTCCCAGGTCGGTGCTGGTGCTGCTTTTCTGACCCACGACTAGGCCTATCCCCCTGCTGCAGCTCAGCTATCCTGAGGCATGGGCTGACAGAAATTAAGTGCAGGAGATGAGCAGTCTGGGCTTGCACCTGACAAGTCCTAGCTGGTCAGCAGCCTGCGTTCTGCTGCTTCAGTGCCTCTCCTCAGTCAAGACAGAAGTTAGGGATTTCTCCTTCAAATGCTTTAGAGAAATCTGCCACATTATCCACATGTGCACACACCCACGTTTTTGCAGGAACGTTCCACTACAGAAAGTTTGTGGAAAGAAAATAACTTCACAACACTTAATCAAGAACAGTATTTACATTGTTTAAAATAACTTAGCTAGGTTAACTAACAAAATTACCCAGCAAAAATGAAAGACAGACATCTGCTCTTTCAGTTGCATCTTTTGGAAAATAAATAGCGAAAGGATAAGAAAAACAAAAAACCTTAAATATACAGAGAAAACTATTTTAAAAGAAGCCCTCAAGCTTATCCTGTAGGAAAATCCCTTTTTCTGACCTAAGAGGCTCAGCTAAAATGCAAGACTCTGCTATCTCGAAATGTACATGTCAAAACTTAAAAAGGAAAGGATAAATTTGCCCTCAAGCAAATAGCATCTCCAGTGAGTCTGGTTAAAAAAAAAAAAAAAAAAAGTGTCTAACAAGTATATACAGCTGTCTGCTCCACAGGCTGATATAATAAGTTAAAATATCAGTGCATATAGTCATCTGCCCAACTAGCTGAGGTAACAAGCTAAAAAAAAAAAAAAAAAAAAAAAAAAAAAAAAAAAAAAAAAAAGCCATTTCCCTGACAGATTTTCAAGCTTGCTTTACTTTAAAATCTCAGAAACTGGCCCACAAGGGACAATTGCCAAATTTAACACTGATGAAAGCAGCTATTTACTCTTAAAACATCTCAGTTTTTAAAGCATTTTTGTGATTAAAAAAAATATTTTAGTTAAGTACAGCCAGTAAGGACAAGTGCTTATCTTGCTTCCACGGTAAGCTTTGGCATACTGTCACTCCTCACTTCCATTGTCCTCCTTGCTTATACAAGATAGTCTTTTCCCGAGCAAAGTTGAAAGTCTAAGTGTTAAGTGATGCTGCTGCAGCAGTTTGGTTCTTAATTGTGTATAGTTGTAAGTAGACAAAACAAGAGCTTAGGAAAGAAAGGACAGTGCAAAGGAGAGAACCTGTCTTGGAATGGCACAACAGACTTGAGCTCATGCCCTCTTCTGTCACAAGTTTTTCTCCACGACCTTCGCTAGAAATCACTCAAAATCCCCATGCCTCAGTTCTTCATCCATAAAATGAAGGCAGCAGCAGCCCGTTACATCACAGGGACGCTGTGAGGTTAAACATGTTATTTCCATACAAGTAGTGCAGTCCTAATAAGCCTAGGAAAACAAATTGGTTGTACAAGATGCTGAACAAGAAAGATGTTTCCTACTACAAAGAGCTCACAGGTTTAAAATCATAGCCTACTGATTCCATAGTTCTACGACATGCAAATACTGTATGGAGAGAAAGCATGAAGGGGGAGTTTAGCTTCAGTCCCACTATATGCTAATTATCACTTGAGCCAACTCAAAGTCATTAGTTGCCTTTCAGTGGCTGGATCCAGCAGTGAAGAGAAGAAACAAGGTCACCTTTAACAGAGCTGTAGGAATTCACTGGCCCCCACCTAACAGCAGGAGTGGTACTAGAAGAACTAAACCACTATTTCTTTCCTCGTTCTTCTCCCAGGAGGACGAATCTACATGCTGTCCTACAGACAGAGCTGAACATTTGGGGGGGGGGGGGGGAGGGGGCATTTCGCAGTGAATAAGATTATTAAAATTACAAATAATTTAAAGTCTTATGTTTTAATTAATTGTGCTGTACAGCTGCATCCCTGATATCTCAAAAATCTAGGTATTACTTATGTGCCTCATAACTGATGCTGCATTTATACTCATTAATCTAGGTACTTACCTTTTTCACTCTCTGCATTTTGCAGGGGTTATGACAGTAATATCTTTTATTTGAATTTCTGTAGTTATTGGCCTTCTAAGAGATTTTTAGAAAACCTTTTTCTTCTTAAGCTTTTAAAGCCACATGCACACAAAAGCCTTTTTGCAAAATGTACCACATTTAAGAATCTGCTAGGATTTAGTCTGTATTTCTGTCTAGCTTGTGTACTACACTTAATATCAGATCTGGGCTTTGAATACAAGTCCTATACTTCACATTTCTCAGAACTGAAGTCTAAAATGGGCAGTTAACATTTCTGATTGATGCAGTAATAAAGATATACTTCTAACACAGAAAACAACATCAGTTCTGACTTCAGCAAAGAAAAAGAGAAAACACTACCTTAACTGCAGCTACAATGGTCTGGTTGATTCCAAATGATTCTTGTGAAATTACTTCAATTGTTGATGATCCCACCAAAGACCCAGAGTTAAGGAAACCTCTCTCATCAATTTTCACAACAGGAACTTTATCTGGTCCATCCAGGACGCGGTAACTCAGTGAAGCCACTCTGTCCCTTCAGAAAGAAAAGGAGACTCCCTTAAGTAAGTATATCCATATTTACAGCAATATATTATTCAAATCCATGAAAGTGTGCTGTTTGATGTGTGCTTTTTTAGGTTTTGCTATAAATGCTGCAAAGTCTATGCTCTAATCTAAGAAAGAAACGTTCAAGCTCTGATTCAAGTTCCCTTGGAAAAAGTATTATCTGGGCCTAGGCATGTATTTGGATCTACTTGCTGCCCACAGCCCTGCAGTGTCATCATTCACTGACGTGAACTTGACTCCTAATACTAATGGATAAGGTTAGAGCATACAGCTTCTGCAAACGCTTTCTGTAAACAATATTTAGAAGCATATTAGCCTGCCAGGGTCAATGCCGATATTAGAGATAAAGTCAGGGACATGATTAAGTAGATCTCATCAGTCTCCTGGAGATGGTTCTGTACATAAGGTTAATTTCTGGAGTAACTCTCACTGTGGTATTTGCATATTAATAAAGTGAGCAAATACATAAACTGTAATTAGTGGGCATTCTGAGTCATTAGTTATTTTTAAGTATCACTTAATACATGCTCTAAAATCTCTCTCAATCCCTCCCGCTCTCCCCGCTCCTCCCCTTCCCCCCTTTCAGATGAAGATACTCCATTTCCATCCTAGGAAACATAGCATGCTAGTTATATTTCAGTTCCCATTTTTCTTGGCAATAATGCAAGTTGTTTTGGTGTCATACTTCAGATACTGGGGCTGCAACAGTGGATAGTGGAAATACTGAACAGAAAAATACATGAACTGGTTTTAACCATGAGCTTATCAGAATAATTGCTGGCATCACCTCAGAAGAGGCAGCAGTTAGCAAAAACATTAGCAAGTGACTATGAATGACAGGGCTCCCATATATCTTTTTCAAAAGCAGACATGGAGTCATGGGGTCACTTGAGTTCCAGTGAAAATTTAACTTCTCCCTCTCCTTAAAAAGCAAATGCATCTGACCTCTCTCTGCAGTGAATGTCCTATTGACTGTATCTGCCCATTCTTATGCTAGGAAAACCAAATATCACGCCCCAGACAAGTCTGAAATGTTAATCTTTGAAAACAGACTATAGATAAACAGCATCTCATTTGGAAAGGACATTTTCATCTCCAAAGCCTCTGTCACAGCCTCTATGCAAGAAGTAAAGAGACCTATTTTCTATAGAGCTTTGATCACCCATAAGAAAAAAATCCAGTGGAAGTGGGCTACTGCTTTTAGGGGATTGGCATCTTTTAAAATAAGGATCTAAAAGTTCCAGCTATTGCATTTGCTAGCTACAACCTGACCAACACAAGATTTGACAGAGACTAAGCACAGGAGTAAGATATTACTAATCACATGATAAGTTGTGCATTGAATGGATGCTCTGTGATATTCTTTTTAAAAGACTGAAATGAAAGTTATTTTAAGCATAGAATTATGCTTTACAATTTCAGTAAACAGCTGACAAATCACAGTATGAAAAATTATCACTAACCTGTTTGTCTGAAGTTTAATAAAGGAGTTTGGTGACATTAATATCTGTTCTGCTTCTACTTCTGGAGTAACTAGGTGAAGTTTTTCAAATACCTGGAAAATGAAAGCCACTTTAGCCTACTGCTGTGTGCAGCAAGTAATTTCGTTCCATTTACTTCACCTTCAAAAAACAAGAAGCCCCAAACCAAATAAAACTAAAACACCAACATAATGTAAATCAGGAGATTCATTTCAGAAGCTAACTGCTGATCCAAACACACTCACACAGACATACAAAATGAACCCTATATACAAGAAGTATTAAACAGGCAGGGGAAAATACAGCACCAAGGTTCTTGAATAGCTCTAACTGCTCACCTGCAGCACACAAGTCATTTCAGTCTCAGCAGGAGTGGTCCACACCAAAAACTAGCTGCTGAACATTTATTCAGACACCACACTGGTGTGTAGCTGTTCAGTGGCAAAACCTGCCAACACTTGGGGATCTTGAAGGTTTCCAAATAGTGGGAAAAACATACCAACAAGAGTAGTAGCACAACAAGATGGATCAAGGCCAGAACGACACCTTTGCCTTTCAAAACCCTGCTCTTCAGACTTTAATTTAGCTCTGAAATAGATACTTAAAATGACGTATGAAGAACACCACTATACCTGAATTTGGATTTCATCTGACAGTTCTCTTGCCATGTTGTAAAATTGGTCAGCTGAAGGATCAAGGACCTTCACAACAACTTTCAAGCCTGTTCTTCCCTTTACTCTGCCATAAACATCCATTGCAAAGTTATATTTTGCCGGAAGTTGAAAAGAAGCCTTGGACAGGAGAAAACGATTAAAATTTTGCTCACAAGTTGAGTTAGAATTGTTAGGGAGGAAACGCCACACCCAACATCAACAATGGTTCTTTGAATCTGAGTAAGTGGAAGCAACAATATTTTCTCAATTCCCATTATGCAGCAGTTTCCTTTTCCAGGAGTATACACACAAAGCATTTACCTCATTGTGTCTTGTCTTGATATCCAAAGTATCTCTCTTTGTGACAGACCAGTGAAACGTTAATCCTGGTACTGCATTGCCAAATGAAAAAGGAGTCTGACTACTGGTGATGCCCATCACATAAACTGGCATCTGGAAACACAGAGGGGAAAAAAAAAAAAAAAAAAAAAAAAAAAAACTTTCTTAGGTAATTCTGAGACATACACTAGCTAAATGTGCACAGAGCAAATATAATTAAATTTAATTCAGCAAGACAATTGAAAAAGATTACCAAGAGACAGTACTTCTTATGAGAAGTATTTCTTATGAAGGAAATGGCTTGGCTACTGTATATTTTGTAAAGGTATACCAGACAGAAGACTCAGATAAGCATCACCTAGTACAAGGTAAGTTTTGATTCATTCCCATTTGCTACACACTCAAAAAACAAGTGCCCATCTTCATCAAGAAAATTATTAGTTCAGTAATCCATTTATCCATTTGTAGAATCAAATCAGTTCATCTCAGTTATGTTATGTATTTCAGTATTTTCTATGTCTTTTCCTAGATGATCTCCCTGGTTAACTCTCTGGGCATCAAATTCCCCTCCATCCCTCAGACAATTTAATTTAAGAGCACAAAACAGGAATTTTTATTTTTTCCCCTCCCTGATGCGATTCATTCACCTGAGATTACAGCTAGCATCACTGGCCATCTGAAGAAGCCTCCAGTTAATGGGATGAGTAACTAATAGAGGAAATATAGGCTCTGAAAACAATTTATTGAAAGATAATTTGAATAATAAATATACTGGATACAGTAAAAATTTGTAGATTTTTAACATACAAAGGAGGAAAGCCTCCACTGAAAATGGACTGACGATGAGAGAAGCTTTTTTCACATTCAGAGATTCCCTGCTGGTCATACAAACATGCTTCTTCAGCAGGTCTTGAATTTCTGAAAAAATCAGTCTGGTATACGAGGTAAACTTGTCCTGATTTCAGTTTTCCTCAGTATGTCCAACCAAGAGCTTCTCCACTGAAAGCACATTCATCCCTGCAGCCCTGGTGTTATCCCTCAGACTAGAAGGCCTGCCAGCTGGGGTGGTATTATCATCAGGAGGTCTAATAGGAATGGTCACAACTCACAGGTCAGAATTTTAAGGCAATGAAAATCAACTAACCTGTGTACCAGTTTTCATTCGTGTAATTGGTGCACGAATTCTAACAGCTGTCAGCTGTACTACTTCGACTTCCACTTTGTCCTAAAAAGGATGGAAGGAAGACATTGTAAGCATTTGTTAAACGTAAGAAACACTAGTCTTCCATCACCTTAGGGAAACCAGCAAAGTGCACAAGATGAAAATGCTAATGTGAAAAGATTATTCGCCCTTTTTGAACCAAACCTGAGTTAAATGGAGACTCTTACAGCTCCAAACAGTATCATAAAACATTACCTGGGATACCACAACAAGCTTTCCTGTCTCTGCATCAACAGCCTGCACCACTCCTGTCACTGTCCCATTCCCGACTGCCACTCCTCTGACAAGTCCAGTGCTGTTCACTGATGCAATCTTCTCATCACTGATGGAGAAAATTATGTTGGATTGAGGTTGAGGGCCTCCTTCTGAAGTGATCTGTAATTAATAACACAGAGAACAACTGAATTTAGCCATCAGATACTTGTTCTGCTCAATGTAACAGTGCGCACCTTTCTTTGCTCAGCGTTCTACAATGTCTTTGGTAACGAAAGGGTGTCTGCACCTTCCAGAGTATCTCAGAGCTTATTTCCCCAGCACACTGGTCCATCCACAAAGAGGGCCTGGGAAGTATGTGAAGCCAAGCACAAAAGCAGACCGCATGCTTTGTGGAGCATAATGGGCTGATACTATGTTTAACCCAGAGAGTTTAAGAAAAATTTACTTTGCTTTCTCTTTGCCACAAGTGGTGTAGTTCTGTTCCATTTTTAGTTTGTATGACTAGCCCACTATGCCTAATTTTATTTGCCTAGTTCATTGAATGCTAGTATTCCCAATGGAAGAGCTGACACTCATTGGACACAAAAAAAAATATAGAACCTTTGGTCTCACACAGTAAAATGGAAGGTAATTCAAGAATGAAACTGTTCTGTTTTGGGGAAGAGCATTCAGTATGAACACAGCTATATTGCTATATTGAATACTTTCTCTTGAAGAATAAAATTGCATATATTTATTTTAAAATAGGAATTATAAAAGGAACAAAAAAAGTGAGATACCTTACCTGAATCATTGCCCCTATAATTAGGGTCACTTTCCTTGGCAGTAGTCTAAATGGAGGAAAGACCTAAAAATGGAAATATGGATACTTGTGTTGATGCTATTTCAATCAGATCAATTATGCCACACAACAGTATATACAAAAGTAAAATTAAGTCTTTATTTGCTTAATTACAGTAAATTGATCCTGCAGAAACTAATCTCACCACCTGCAGTTGCAGAGCACTATGAAATGTGAAATGGACTAGCATTTGGTAAACTTCTGGACAGAAAAAGGAAATGAATCATTACAGCAAATTAACACATCCATACTATTCCTGTGCTACCATAACATACATTTTCTTTATATGCATATTTTATCTGAAATTATTTACTTCAATCTGTTGTGGAGCAGAGCTGATTCTTTGTCCTCTTCTGTCAGTGACAGTTGCCATAAGACTAGTCTGACCTATGGCCATTCCACGCACTAGAAAAGCGGCAGTGTGGTCATCGAGAGCTTCACTGAGTGGGCTGTAGCAAACACACACATTGAATTAGGAAAGTTAATTGAATAAATCACATGAATAATGAATGTGAAGCACTTAACACAGAGCAGTTTCATCGTAACGGCTGCTAAATGACAATCTTAAAATAATTGTAGCCACCACAGTCCAACACTAAACATCATGAAATGTCTCTTTGTAGCCTACATCTCATCTTAAAATGAAATACTAAAGAAGAGTCTGGCTGGTATGGACCAAAACTCTCCCAGAGAGCCCACAAACAATTTATCCAGTATGGACAACAGTGGGACAAGCCTCAAGCACATACCCTGACACTATTTAATGGACTAGTATAAATATAGTCAAGTGGTACTGCATAACATACATGCAAAAACACACAAACACACTCTTCCTCATACATAGTAGAATATTTATTACTTATTATCTCAACTCTAAAAACTGACAGTTCAAAGAAAACCCTCTCTTTCTCTGTGATTTTAATCATTGTGTTTAAAGCTTGGAAAATCAAGTTTCTAGGTGATTCAGCCTACCTGTTTCTAAAAGGTTAAGTAACAGACAGAATGAGCTTGATAACATCAGACATGTCTCCACAAACAGAGTTTTCATGTGACATTATTTGCAACGTCACTGTTTAAGGCTCAATGAAATATTGTAGTGTGTTAATACACTCTCAGTCAGAGTCAACAAGACTGAAAGGTTAAGCCTAGGTAGTTATCCCTACAAATAATTATTTTTAAGTCACCTAACTGGTAATTAAAACTCTGAAACACTCCATTAAAAAAATACAGCCTTTGAATTAATTGCATTATCAAAAGACTCAGTCACTGTATATTACCACCTCTCCAAACCAGTACCTTTACTCGTATTTTTGCTTATTCTGCCTATAAACATATTTACAGATTAATGAAAAAAATCCATTAACTTACACAAGTGAAACAATTTGAGATGCTGCCCTTAGTTTTAGATCCATGACAGCAAAGTATTTCGCCAGAAAAGGTGTCTTAGAGTCATCCACAACTCTGACATAAGCTTTAACTGTTTTTCCAATCTCCACCTGAAATGTATAGTTACATAGAGTAATTTTTCATTTAAATATTAAAAAAGAAAAATCACTTATTTATTAACATAAATGCTTTTGTTTTATTTTGTATTACAGTTTTGGTAGCATATTAAAGATAAGGCCCTAAAGTTAGATTAGCACTGATTTTAAAGGATAAACCCTGCTAGCTATGGTTAGTGTCAGATTAAATAAATGAATTCAGATGTTTCAGGTGGCAGAACATCCAGAACTATCAACACTTACTTTGTATAAGATACGCTCAAGTTTGCAAGTAAAATGAGGTGAACTTTCTTTTTGTTTTTAAAGCATGACATATGGAAAGTGACCTTGGAGCAAAACTTACTCCAAAAAGAATCACTCTCATGTACTTTAAACAACAGGAAATGCAAATTAGCGTGCACATATGAATTATGAATTAACTACATTACATTGTTGTGTAAAGGTGAAAGTTGAGATCACCGCCACACTGAACACAAAGTAAGAAACAGCTGACACTCACTCAGAAGTGCTATAACCTGAACAGGTAAGTTTGGGAGAGAAGAACAGAGGCATAGGGAGACCAAACAATTTCTCTCAGGTCACAGCAGTAGTGGAGGGTCCTGAGCACTACACAACATTATCTCATATCTGTTTCAGCTTCATATTCATGATCAGCACAAGGAATCATGGCAATCTGGGTGAGCTAATAGCACTGCTTCAAAAGTGACTGACCTTGTCAACAACTCGGATGTACAGTTCCAGTATATCAGATACATAAACCTCAGCTTTAGCTGGCGCAGGGAAAGCCAAACACAAGTCATGAATCATTACAGTCACTGATCCTGGAAGCAAAGGATGCACCTATTTGCCAAAAGAAAATTCTGTTACGTCATTTTTCATTTTCATTTGCTTATCATCCATAGGATGAAACTTATTTTCCTTCTAGGGCAGAAGTCCTGGATGCAGGAGTCTCCAAGTCTCAGACACAGATGATTCTTCCACTAAAGCAAAAGTAAAGCTGTAAAGCATATTTCAACAATATCATACGATTGAGCTAGTGTAAATTCTTTTCATTCATTTAGTGCAAATGGCCTCTGGACAGCAATTGAATTAACAGATCTTAATCTAGAAGCAATCTGGCATCCTGTTATTCTCTTTTCTCATTTGGAGCAATGAAACTTTTCTTAGTGGAGTAAAAAACAAAACAATGAGAAGGAAAAAAAAAAAAAAACAGGGACAGAGACTATCCCTCTAAAGCACTGGTATTGCTTCCTGAAGGATACATAGTTTTACAGTTAGTGCTTTTAATCTGAACAAATAGCCAAAATTTGGTGGTAGATCTTTTCGGGTGGGAGGACAATCAGCAAAACCAGGCATTTCTTTGATATAAGTATTATTATTTAAACAAAGAACATGCATTACACTTGCCAGAACACAGCAAGGATCAAACAATGAAGAACCAGACCTTTGCTCAAAAACACAAGCCCCCGGAAAAAGATACCAAGCCCAAGGTCGTCTTGGCACATTTTCTCAAGCCATGTTTCCATTGCTTGTTCACGCCATCTCTGGAGTTCTCTCTTTCAATTTGCCTGATCCTGCCGCATACCTCAGACAATCCTGACAATTCTCTCAACCACTGGTGTTTTCACTTTGGCCAGAGAAACATGCAGATGTTTGGTGTCCTACGCTATTTACTCATCTGGCTCACAAAAGAGAATGCTCTTAAACCTGGTTTCATAGACAGCCAGGTCTCCCAATTCAGTGGAATTTAATAAAATTCCTAGTACTATTTTGCAGCACCACAGGAGTTAAATAGTAAGAACAGTTGGACTAGCTGTCATTTTGTTCTTTGAGAGCATCACTCTAGTTTTGCCTCAAAATAAAAAGGAATATAAAGTTTGAATAAATATCAGCTTTCAGAACAGAAATGCCCAAAGTGGGTAGCTTATATATACATATATATATTTTTATATATATATATATTTATATATAAGGGGGCTGTATATATACGCCCATGGGAAGCAGAGAAGGTATGTGGCCAGGAGAAGCAGCACGGCCACAGGGACAAGGGCCCCAGTTCAGGCTGGGAGAAGGGAAAGAGAAGCTAACCGAGCAGGGGGCAGGACAGGAAAGCAAGCACGGCCATGACAACAAGAATGAGAACCGTTCCTGTCCCGGCTACCTCTTCTGTTCTCATCTCCTATTATGTGTCCAGCAGCTCCCTAGTCTAGGGTGCATTTCATTTCATTCCCACTATTCTTCCTTCTCCCATACCACCACCCACATGCAGATAAACTGGTGAGCCAAAAATCAGGTAGCTGATACAGAAGGTATCAATAGGGATCCCAGTAAACAGTCTGCGAATTGGTGCATGAGATAACTTGGATTTGGTTTCTCACAACAGTTTACTGTCATGCCAACAGACTATCCCACACCAGTGTGGCTCCGCAGATACCTGACACGGCATTCTGGTATTTAAAACTGGAGTTTGCTATTTTTCTACACGGACCATTCTGCTGGGTTCCACAGAAAGAAAATCTGTGGACGATATTCATACTTAACTCAAGCATAACGCACAAGACTAATGATATGCTTTTAAAATAGTTTTTTGAAAATGTTTTTTCAACATTAAAAAAAAAAGTATTTTTTTTTCTTTTTTTCTCCCTTCTTAAATCTGACAGGTAGTTAAAACAAATCTCATTTTGTACTTCACAAAGTCTGCCTTCTTCGCACTGCTGCGCTGCTTAAGTTCACTGTTCTGTTCCGAAATTACCATGTGTACATCAGCTAAAGCAACGCTACACCCATGAGGGAGATGTGGCTGAAGAACTGTTAGGAACTGAGACAGTGTATGACATTCAAAAATAAGCCCCTCTATTTCCCCCCCACCCCATGTCCAGCTGACTCAGTCTCTGAATATATTCCCACCCTTCACTTCCCACAGCTAGAGAGAATCAAAATGTACTTCTTTCTATACTTTGATCAATGACCCCCCCACCTTTATCATCATTAGTTCACAACTAATTTATTTTGTGAAGTATAAATTTAATCTGTATATGTAAAAGAATACTCTTCAAAATAGCTTAAGTCATTTTCAATTTGTGTCTAATGATCCCAACAATGCAAGTATATAATTTTACTGTTGCTCACTGTAGAAAACATCTCATACCCTGGGCCCTTTGATGATGTCAAGCATAGCTCTAGTTTAATCGCATTTTCTATTGGAAAAAAAAATTAAGACTTAACAGGGAGATGACCCCAACTCTAACAGATATTTGTTTTCAATATTAGGATGAAATACTGATGGCAAGATATTTAGTAGGAAGCAAGAAGAATCTGAAGATTTCAACAGTGCTGACTCACAACAAAGATTCCATTATCACTGAAGAAACTAATTCCTCTTTTGTATAACGCTCCTGAATAATTCTGTCACATCATTAGTCATTTTGTGCTTATGAAATCAGGAATATTTTACTACAATATTGTAATAGGAAAAAAAAATTTTGGTACTAGCTTTTATCCTTTAAATACACTGTATAGGAACGCATCATTACTGTAGTGAAACAATTTCCAGTACTTTAAACTGCTAGTACAGAGACCCCAGCATGAAGCTTGAACATGATACCCAAGATTCATTTATTGCCTCTCCAGCCATGCATATCAGAAAACTACCAACAACAATGAAATGGTAGGGCAATAGTTGTACAATGTGGTAATGGTAAAATAGCATTTGTAACAGAAAATAGGACGCGCTGCTTCTAAACACAGCACAGCTACCTTCCATCAAAACTTTTGTGCATAAGCACCACTTTCAGTGAAAGAAGGATATTGAATTATATAAATCAAATGGTGTTTGCAATGTGTTACTTGAGTCCCTACTCTGTTATGCTAGCCCATTGACCTTACTTTTGTGAGATCTCTATTTGAGTATAGCTTGCAAAACTACATGATACAAAAGAACTCAAATGTTAATGTCAGATAATTGCCAAATGTAGAGATTCCATCCAAGTATATCTGTGTATTGAGAAAAAAAATCCCCAGCATCTCTGAATCCACAAAATACACAAGGATTTGTCTCTTAACTAATAGAAAGCTCACAGTTAAAGTATTTACAACTTTGATTCACAGATGCTAATCTCACTTCCACACAGACACATCTCAGTTTTATAGTTCTCATAATCATTATGCAGTATTTGCGATCAAGTTCTTATTAAATATTTTGATTGTGTGTCAGTCTGGATTCTCTTGGAAATCTGACTCCTACCCTCATATAAGGCATTAAGATAGAAAAGGCAGTTAATTATTTCTTTCTTGACAACTGCCAAATACACCTGCTATCTGCCTTGTAAATTAAATTCAATCCATCAGAGCAGCAGATGCAGGGAGAGACATATACTGTACTGCATACAAGCATGTAGGTCAATAAGAACTCCTGATAAGGGACTCAAATAATATACATTTCTTGTTATGACTGAACATGTTTTTTTTTTTTTTTAAGCTGCAATGGTACTGATACAGAAACTTCATTCTATATGCTTATGGAACAGCAAAGATAGCTAAAATGGACTGACAGTTTTGAAAGAAGATGTAGATTGCCAGTGTACTGAAACACAGCATATGTCTATCATGCAGCTAGCTTTATTGCTATGATAAAAGATAATTGTTTGAGCATATATTTTAGTTCATTTCTTACCCAAGTCTTCCTTCTGCTCTAAAATACACAATTAGATCATTGTAATATATCACTATAGTTGATTATACTTTCTTCTCAGACTAAATAAAAATCTGAGATATTAAAAATCAAAACATAAGACATGTACTTTCTCACATCTCTACTAACAGGTCAATAAAATTAAATAGGATAAATATGAAAGAATGAAATCAATATTTTAGTCAAATAAGCTTTATTTGTCACAGTCAAATAGGCTTTATTAGTTTTCTAGGAGATTGGTAGTTCTGTTGAATGCCTGTAACCTCTTCACTATGGCCTAGAGGCTGCACGCTGCAGAAGCATGAGTCTGAATTCAGAAAAAAGTTACTCCTTCCAGTCCCAAAAGTGACACACAACAGAAATAATCACATATTCAGATCACTAAAAAGACATATAATAATAAATTACTTCACTTACCAGAGCAATACCTTGAGTTTCTTCATGAGCCACTCTTACAATATTTGCAACACTTGTGTTAATGAAAAAATATCCAGAACCTTCTCTGATGAACAGTTCTGCCTAAAAACAGAAAAGCATACAAAATAAGATTGTATCTTTCTAGAACCTTGCTGAAACTGGTATCTTTACCAATGTCATAATTCCCATCATCATCCTCTTCCAGTTAAATAAGCAGCACTAGAATTCATTACCTGGATCTCAGGATGATTGTAAATGGAGACATCGGTAGGGCTCACTTTCACATCTTCTACTAGTATTAGTTCAACAATGGCAGACACTGGTAGAAGAGGTTCATACTGAAAGAAACAATTTTATTTACCAGCTGTTATACCAAGCATCCAAAGTCAGAAAACAGTGCAAGTCTTTTGTATACGCAGAGAAGGACAGGTAAAGCAGATGAGCAAAGAGCCAGTGCCTGAAGAAAAGTTTAGGTTAATATAACATCCACAAAAAAGTCAAGTAACTGGCTTTGCTGCTCTCTCATTTCTGCACGCGTGGTTATATACAGGACATGCTGCCATATTCTGCGTTATGTCCAGGTCAAAGAACACAGGCCTATGCATTAAAGATTTGCCAGGAATAATTAACCATGTCTAACATACCAGGTTGGCCTATTAACTCAGAGACATGTTATAAGTTCTCACAGAATGACAAAGCATTAGAGAGGATATTTTCTTCTATTTCAAGATCATCTTTTTAGGATTCCTCTGAACAGGCCACCAAAAGAAGTTCTCCCTTACATATAAGTACATAAGCACTAGACCAGATACAAATCTAATCACTTACTCCTAATACCATTAACTTAAATAGGGAAAATGCTTTTTAGAGGAAGTTAGTATTATGTACCCATTTCACCTAATTAGTAAAATTACTTCCTTGATGTAGAAAGGATGTCATCTTTTCCTAATGACATAATAGGATGCTCCGCTTAAACAGGGAACAATGATCAAGACATCTTAATATACCATCAATTAGATTTTTGAGTTTTTGTTTGCAAGAAAGTATGGACAAGTTTGAAAGCTGAGTACAGCAGACTGCTTCTAATGTATTTGAAAACAGCAGGCAAATCATGCAGCTTAAACAAACAACACATGAGCCTTTGTAACAGTAGCAGAAGCGGCATCTCCAGCTACTCTTCTCCAACTAACCAAGAGATTCCTCCCAAGCTTAAACACAAAGACTAGGACTTAAGAGAACTTCAGAGCCATTTTGCATGTGTGCGCACCCACAATGAAATACAACATACTTCTCTGAACTCAGGAGGCAATGTTTAGAGAATTCACTATTCTAGCTACTTCTAAATGTGTGAGAGAATATTGAATATTGGTTTAATAAGGCAGAGCACAGTGAATAACAAAACACAGCAGGACACCAAACGCTCTTATTACAACTCAATTTTCCTGAGAGGAAAAACAAACAAACCACAACAAAAAAAGAACCCAATAGCTTAGAAGGCAAAGGACTGGATCTCTACTCTAGTAATTGTGACTAAGTTACAGTCAAAGTCTTCAGCAGCCATGCATCTGCACCTTGCTTGCCAACAGGAGCAGACGGGGAAACCTCACTGAAAAACCAAGAGCCAAATGGCAATACTGATTATCTTCCAAAGAAATTTCATACCCAGATGCCAAACTTGGGCCACACTAACAAAACTCTGGGTCACAGGGTATTTCACATTGCTAGTGCCCATTTGTTACCCGCTTTGAATTAAGAGTACTCCAAGCTGCGCTCCAAGTTTTGCTCTTCAGACAGAAGTGAAGTCAAAGTACAAGAGTATTAATCAAAGCCCAGGTTTTACGTATAGTCTGATGATATCAGTCAGCTTTTGCTTTGCCCATGCAGAACCTCTCTACTCTGTTTTCCAGCAGAAATCATGAATACATTTGCTTTCCCTGGTGACAGCTGCACCGAGCACATGGTTGCTTTAGTGAAGGAAAAGCAGCAGAGCTCCACCAATTCATTTAAATTTTTGTTTTGATTTAGGCTTTTAAGTGAAACAATTCTTTGTAATCCCCTTGTCCAGATGGTACAAAAAAATATATATATATACACACACACACACACATATATGTGCGTGTGATATGAATAGCAGAAGGTAAGGGAGGAAAAAAAAGCAGGAACACTCATGTATGTTATAAAAATGCAGTGGTATGAATCTATCTTCAGAAGCAGCTAATGAATTGCCTTATTTTTAGATTATTATGTATTATGCATGCATCACTGAGGAAATACATATATAGGAACACTATACACTAAGCATTGTGGGGAAATACAGACAAAGAAAACCCAAGTTTGGAGTACCGGTATTTTCACTTCAGCTGCCTTGAGATGAGATTGCTGGTATCCTGCTGCAGTTGCAGAGATAGCAGTGGTTCCAGACTCATGGTGAACTAAAACAGTTTGCAAGCCTGGAACAAAAGAAAAATCCAAATGAATCTGATTATGGGGAAGAAGAAGATGAAACATACACTGTTAATATCTTATACTATCATTTTAAACAATTTTTTTTAAAAACACACTTAAAATGTGTGCTGAGGACAAGCTGCAGTATGACTTTCACAGATTACAGTAATTGGTGTTGTCATTGCTGTTGTTTTCTGTAAATCAAGCTCAGAAATTTTCTAACAGGATTAATCCACGCCTTCTTCAAGCAATGAAATACTCATTTAAACTGATTCGTACCGTGCATTTTCTTTTGACCACTTGCATCTTCCTTCAGTGTGAGCTCCATTGGCATATCAGGCTCAATATTAGCTAAGGACATTTTCGTTGATTCCCAGATAACACTAAGAGAACTGAAATTATCAAATTTACTGCCCTGTTGGTCATACACAGCCAAGTCCAATACCGGATTGCGATAATTTGAAACAGGAACCTGAAAAAGGAATGAGGATTTTGAACTGAATAGATGCGAGAGTAATTTTAATCATTAAAGAAAAAAGTTATATTCTGAGTTCCATGAGATTTGTTAAAAGATCCGTTATGTGAGAAATGCTCATTAAAAGTGAGCTATCGATGCAGTCATTAATCTGTACTTCAACTTGGAGAGTTTTCTGTTTCAGGGTAACTCACTGCCAAACAAATGAAAGCAAAAAACACATACAGCCTGAGTAGTCTTCAGAGTTCAAGCAAATTAAGAAAAATACTACTATTACCCAGAAGATACAGATCAGAAGTCTAATGTGCATCTTGTGAAAAGTATGAGTGATAGTAGTGCGTGTTTCACTACTGATGTAGTGAAATTAAGTCTGACGCATACAGAGCAAGAAAGACAGTTGAACTCAAGAATGACTTATAATATACAACAGTCTCCTTCCCCTCTCCTTATTAAACAGGAAGTTAGTGAGATTCATCAAATCAGTATTGATTGCAGTTTTATTAAACTAGGATTTCTTGTATATATGACTGGTGATATTAACATGACAAATACAGTGTTTACTCAGCAGACAAGATGTGCTTGCAGCCATTTGGATGCAGAGAACAGTTCTTTATGCTTAATAACCTATACCCAGGCATTGTCCAGCTACTGGGGCCTAGATTTACAAAGCTGAATGCACCTGGTGTCACTGAACAATATTCCCCGGTTATAAGACTGCTTTACATCTGCTGTCTTTGTTCCTGTACAAATATGACACACACAAATGCACTCACGCAATAACAACTGCATAGTAAAGTTTGTCTCTATATACCGAATGGAATAGTTCGAATGAGATGCTATAGGGAAGAAGGACCTTCCTTAGAAACAGTTGCTGGCAAACTTTCTAAGAAAGCTGTGTGTGTGCATGCGTGCTTTTCTAAAGTTTGTCCTGTTTTCCTTCTCCTCTCCCTTTCTGCTTATCCTGCTTTTTCAGAGAACACAGAAAGGTCTCCTCACAGGAGGACTTTTCTCAGAAGCCACAACCCATATGCTTTTGTATATGCTCTTATTTTCTGATATGGTCCCTTTTATAAACATATACTTGAACAATCACCACAGGAATCTCATGCCAACTGTTCTCTGCAGAAATAGAGAACAATAGATTGTGTGTTGAACTAGTGCCACCCAAACACTGGAGTTACTGCTGCTCTTGCAGCCTTCAAGTCAGCTGTTTTGTGGTATTTCTGTGCAACAGTCCAAATACTGATGGCAAGTTATAAGAACATTGTTCTCCTGTCACTGCTTTCTCAGACTTACCACTTGCTTGTTTTGTTGCAGCAAAGGACACGAGAGATCAATCTGAGGACTTGTATAAACAGGAGTCAAAGTGAGTCGTGAAGGGACAGCACAGATAAACTTCACAACAGCAGGCTCAACTGCTGGAAAAGGATTGGTGATTGTGGGATTGTTTCCAACTGTTAAGGCAATAACCTGTACAATCAGGAAAACAGGAAAGTGAGAAGAGAAAAAGACTACTAGTTCAAGCACATTCATTTCACACATCTCAGTAATACTGCGGTGTTGGAATAAACAAGCAAAAAGATGATGTTTGTGGATTTACAGCACCAATGAAGACGTACAAAGATGTAAAAGGAGACATATTTTAAGAATGGTTCCATATCATTATCTGCTGTGAACTGTTCCTGGGTTTTCATGTTTATTACTATCAAACTTAATTCAAATGACAAATCTTTCATAACTTATGAAGCCAACAAGCTGTTTGTTTTCTTGTCACCAAGAATAGAATAGCTCAAAGACAATAATTATAATCACTTTATCATGTTTAAAAACATCTTATGTTCTATTTTACATTCCCTCTTTACTCCTCAATGAAACACATATGATGTAATCATGAAGCAGGCTATCCCAGTAGGCTGAGGTAGCTCTGGTTACTTGTCTTAACCACTGTTGTGCTCATGCTAGCCCAAACCATACAGATGTGATCAGTGCTGTACAGTACAGAGGACAGCAGCCAAGGCATGCAGAGCCAGAGACAACAGCAAGATGCTTGTTCCTTTCTGAATTTGCACTTACAGAAATAGCAGTGTCCACCGAGGACATGAGTAAAACAATTTGCCAGCCACACTAAAATGCTTAGCCCTTACAAAATCACAGGAGAAATAAACATTAAAATCAAAGCTAAATGCTTTATAAACTGGCCAGCATCATTAAAGCAGGAGAAATCTCTTCTGCAAGCAGCAGAAACAAAATCAAGTCGAACATGACTATGGCTACTTTCAAAGGCTGCCTAAATATTAGGCTAGCATACTCATATGACTCATTTATTTGAAATCAACAGAATTATACTGGGCCGTAACTTGGTTCAGAGGAGCAGGTCAGACTGACAGGTCAGCCTTCTGCGGCAACCTCCTGTAATGATCTTATTCATGAAAATCAAAGTAAGCTGCAATTATTAGGATCTATCTGTTCTATTATCAACCACAACAAAGGTTCCCGTGGCTTTATACTGCAATAAACCCATCATAAACCACTCGCTAACCTAATTTTATAAAAAGCTTACCCCTAAAACCTGTACCAGCATCACAACAAACAAAATGCATAAGCAATGTACTTATCCGAGTTCCTTACTAGCTTTTTATAAAAAGTACTCATTATTTAAAAGCTATATGGTATCATAAATCTGTCTGAGGCAAGTCCTCAATTGCCTTAGCTCAGTGTTTGATGGAGAACAATATAAATACTTTCTGGCACTTACTTGTTCTCCCAGGCTTTTGCAAGACGCTCTAACCCAATGCTGGATATTATTCCGAGATGTAGGAAGTCCAAATAAAGAGAGACCAATACTATGTGTGTCCTCAGCAGTGATGTTCCTGAAGAACTTCGAAGGCTCTTGTACCCATGGTCTGGGTCCTCCTTCAAATAACAGATCTTTAGAGGAACCCAAAGTCACTAAAGCAACAGATGGAGGATCAATAGTCTGAAATGAACAACAGTTATGAATTAATGATTCTATTAACATGTCTTATATTTCGATAGAACGTTCTTTTGTGAAGTTCACTTTCTTAGTTTAAGAGCTATATTTATTTATTATTTTGATTAGGTTATGATTTTTCATAGAACAGTTTGTAAGCAACAATCTGTCAGGTTATATCCAATGGACTCCAAGAGTCTGAAGAAAAATATTTAGTACATTCTAATCCCATCTCTTTGATGAAAAACTACAGCAAGGAAAAGATATTGAATACATGCTTTTGAATATATCCAGAGAAATAATTTTCTACTACATTTTTAAAATAGTACTGTAATGACTGAAGTAATGTCAAGTTTTACTCTTTTTTAAAATCCTTTCACTTGACAGTGCTCTCTCCAACAGTTCTGTGCATGTAATCATTCTCCTACATATGACTTAAAGTTTCACTTCAAACCTCTACAAAAATTCCACTCTGATGTACATCACCAGGACTGCCTGTGCTGTTAATCACCACAGAAATTAACTTGACATTTTAATACACAACTATCATTTGCAGCTTGTGTTCCACAACCTCGTTTTTGTCAGAATATGGTAAGAAAGAAGTAGTAACCAGCATAAAGGATGGTTAATTCTTTCTGTAAGTGCTTGGTGGGAGGCGCGTGAAGGATTGGCTATAAACATTCCTCTTTCCTCCCAGTTACTCCTTGGTTATACTTGTACTATAGGTAAAGGTAAAAACCCATTGGAAAATTGTCTTCCTGCTCTTTTGACTCCTGTTTGTCTTTCTCTCACTTTTTATGCTATAAATTCCTTTTTAATGGATAATATCTGACAGCAAAATGCCTGGGTCCTCCTTTTCTGAGGATCACAAATATTTCATTCTACTGATAGGAGGGAAAAGAAAATTTGGAAATCACTCTTCCAAGCTCTTTCTTAATACATATGGGCTCTGCTAAGTACCCTAGAGGCATTTAATTTTGTACATGAAAAGCAACATTATAATGCCTCAAGGGGCTTTGTTAGGGAATGTGAATGATAGCATGCATATGAATAATTCCTAATTAAAGGGACTAAACCTTTCCACGTTGACTGCCAATAGCAGAAAAGATTACATACACTGCTCAGGATGTCTCAGCATCTTCCAAGTGTTACGTTCTCTGCGATTCAAGATCTTTGACAGAAAAGCATTTTTAAGAAGTAGTCATCATCACACTCGCACAGTCATATGACTTGCACAAGCTTTTGTTCCAGATGGGGGAGAGGGGGGAATACTATGGTCAAACATATTGGACTTAAGCTTTGTGGATTCAGTGCTTGATCTCTAAAGAGAGAGGGTAACATGAGCATACTGTTGTATTTTCACATACTGACCTCGTATTCAAATTCTTTCTTTCCAAGTTTTTGTTTCAACTGTCCAGCAGTGAGATATATTTTTCGTATTTACAAGGAATCAGTTAAAAAAGCCAGTTGAAAAACAAAGGCTTTGAGTCTCGCATCATTTTCAACCCACTTAGAGTCTGATGAAGACGAACTTACTAATTCAAATAATTATGCTGTGTACAACAAGACATGCCCAACTTCCGAAGGATTCAGTTTCATGAATGAATTGTCTAGGTGTTCTTGTAATACAAAGCTGTTTTTCAAATTTCTACAGACTTTTTTTTTTCTCTTTTTTAAAGAAGGAAGATGGCTATGAGTGAATTAGAATTTTTAGAAATCAGGTTACTGCAAATCAGCTAGAAAGAACTCAGTGTTACAGACAAATGTTGTTATCCCTCACCCTCAAAATATCTGCTCCTTTGCAGTTCACTCTGAAGAGGTCTGACTCCTATTACTGTCCTGCATGTTTCTACAGATAACAGCAACTGTGACTCTTTTGCCATAAAATCTGAAAAATGGCCAGGAGTATCATGTTCACTTTCTTCTTCAAAACTTGCAAAAACCTGTTAGTTCACTACCAACTTACCCATTCCTCTATAGTTATATCTTGCAGCGTTTACGTAGGAAAACTCCAGTATATGTGCTCCATACAGAAAGGGTTAAAACATGATTCTCTAAGACAGATCATAAGTTTTTTCCTATGAATCAAACCACCACCTCAATTTTTTTACATACTAGTTACATAATATCAGCTTGCTATTTGTCATTTAAGACATTAAGAGCTGTTTTTTTGTTTGTTTTTTGTTTTTTTAAATAAGCGCAGCAAAAAAAGACTTACTTTTAATGGTAGATAGGCAGCAATGGTGATGCTAGCACTAAGGTGCACACGACCGTGGGTGTAACTAACAACAAGTGTTGTGTATCCTTGAGTTTCAGCTTTCATTCTGACTCCACTACAAAAATCAGCAGTCGGCTTAAGTCTCCCTGTCAAAAAAAAAAAAAAAGCACCTTTGGATAGAACTGGCTATGCATTTTAATTAAAATTCTAGATGGCTTTTCTTGACAGAAATATTTCCACCAGAAGTATGTAGATCTCACCAACCAAATGGGTAAAATGCTCACAGTCTTTTGTATCAAACCCATCACTTACTGAAGTATCCATATCTCAAACTTCTTTATTTTCACACTGTCCTAAGCAGGACACAAGTCTTTTCTCTGAAGTACAAATTAATATAGTTTTCTTAATTGAGTACTTTTATTTTGCTGTTTTCAAGTGAAACCGGCTTGTAATTAAGTCAGCTTTCCTGCACAGAAGTATTGACTACAACTGAAGTTTTCACTGGCTGAAGGAAAGGTATTATCATGACATTTCTCAGTTTTTGTGTACATTTGCTTTTTTTTTTCCTCTCCTTTTTCTAAAAAAGCACTACAACAGCTAATTATGTAGTGACATTTTAAAATCGCTGCCTCTCAGGCACACAGATGGTACAATGCAGACTGGTTTTACTGGCTCAATAGCACAGGAAAGAGCTTCCATTCAAGAGGCACTTGGAAAAAGTAATAGTACATCCAAACAACATACTGAATTCAGCAGACACAGGGACAAACAGGTTGTTCATTGTCTGCTTGGACATTAATGACAAACTGTCCAGTGTCCGTTAATGGCAAACGGGCAGAGGGGGAGAGGGGGAGAGGGGCAGAGGGGCAGAGGGGCAGAGGGGCAGAGGGGGAGAGGGGGAGAGGGGGAGAGGGGGAGAGGGGGAGAGGGGGAGAGGGGGAGAGGGGGAGAGGGGGAGAGGGGGAGAGGGGGAGAGGGGGAGAGGGGGAGAGGGGGAGAGGGGGAGAGGGGGAGAGGGGGAGAGGGGGAGAGGGGGAGAGGGGGAGAGAAACATATTCTACACTCTTAATAAACCCGACAAGATGTGCTTCTCAAAGCTGCGAGCTTAAGCTTAAGAATGACACAGCTTTGGCAAAATTTAAGCAGCTGGTCTTCGCTTCTTGGAAGTGAATAATGACTAGTGCCTTTATAGAACTGAAAGGTACAGCTGGGCAAGTAGGGCTAAGCGGTTATTAATTTTAGTATTCTTGCAAATCCTCCAATTCACCATGAAAGCACAATATACCTGGACCCCTCTGAGGGGAAAACCCATCAGCTTTGTTATAGCAGCACATTAAAAATACTAAGGCAGTAGAAAGGGATGTGGGAGACTGCACATTCTTCAGCATCTAATTGCCAAAAGGCTTTCAGAGTCCTTTAAAACATCAAAAATTTCAAAGGGAAATTCTGCTGCATAAGAAGTAAGTACCTCCTCAAAACAACATCTCCTGTCTCCTCAGACCCCCACCTCTGAAGTAAAGCACCTCTCTAGCGATCCTCTACACAACAATCAAAACAGTAATTTAAAGAAGATACGCGACTTAGTAACATTTTAATTTAACTTTCAAAACAGTGAGGGGTTAAGTCACCTTGAAGCGGTGTAAACACACCACGGTTTTCTACTTCCACAACTAGATCGAAATGTGAGCAGTCACTCAGCGGGACTGTCTCGCCCGTTTCAACGTTTGTTAGACCGTTTATGCGCAGGGGCAGCTCCAACGTTTGCCCAACACGTGCTTCAACTTGACAGGGCAGGAACTCCATCCCACTAGGTTCAGTCACATACACCTGAGGGAGGAAAGGAACAAGACGACAGAGATGCACAAACAACTCCACGGAAAGGTGCCAGAAAACAAGACTTCATTATGGTCTCCTCATTTTCCCTAGCCCTTGTATATACATCTCTTAACAGCTAACTTCCCTCTGACAGCTGGAAACAATTCCTCTCAGATTTAACATTGCTACTGTTTCACCTGACAAGGAAAGGTAACAGAAGGTGCCAGGAAGATTTCTCAACCATTTTAGTCCTCTTCTCTCATAACAGTCCAAGGTCACATTAGCCTAGTGATCCTTTTGCTACTACTTGTATTAATTCTCTTTTCCGCCACCTCCCTTTTGCTGTATAGATTTTAAAGTGTGGATTAAAGAGCGTGACATCTCCAGGAGGCACTATGACCAGCTGGGCCAGACCTGGTATCTGAACTTGAGTTCCACAGCATAAATGTTTGAGCTAGACCTCAGCAAGGCTCCCGTGGCCTTCAGTCTGCATTGCTGATAGCGGCAGGTATGTAGAAGAAATTACGGGAACCAATGGCCCAAAGATTTTCTTATAGGCTTAACTCTTGTTGTATTTCTGTTGGCAGGGCATTTTTAATAGTATTTTAAATCCCCCGTAATATATCAGAGATCTAAAATAAGTAAACACATCTAGTGCCTTCTGCTTCCACAAGTAATCCTTATGTCAGAAATACCTTGCAAATCAAAAGGATTACTTCCAAAAATAAGACTAGCAGAAATAGATCTTAGAAGCTATTATATCAGTTACATTGATGGACAGGCCTTAAGTGTATTGTTTGTTACTCTGATTTGCTACTTTTTCAAAAGCATCAAAGAATCTTCCAAAGATTGACTGCAGGTTGCATAATAATTGCTGTGATCAAAGCTTTCCATCTGCAGTACCTAAACTTCTTGACTACCTACAAATGGCTTTAGGACAAATTGTTGAACCCTGCGGTACAGTATTAAAATTGCAATCATTGTGAACACAGTTAACTATTCCTAATACTTGCTCACTGAGGTCAATAAATAACTCTTCAGAGTTATTCAAAGAAGAATGTAATTCTTAACACAAGAACAAAGATGTTAAAGAATAACCTATTCAGATTGTGCAATACACAGCTCTGAAAGCTCACACGGAGAGAAATATTTTCTTCCATCTTCAAGCTTAAATTTATGTTTGAGGATAAAAGGTTTTAAATAAAAATCCTCACTCCTAAATCTGGTACACTGGTAGCTGTGATACTGGTACAAAGCAGCATCACTGGAACCTGGGTTATCCAGGGAGCAATCTTAGAGCAAGTTTGTAAACTAGGTTCTGTGTAAGTTTTAACAACCAGAACAGTCATTATTTTAAATGTGATGTCTATCTCAAATGCATCTTGTAGAATTGACATAATTAATCTGAGCAGAAAAGAACAAACTAATTTGCCCCTTAAAAAACAGAATTGGTAGATGCAGTTGTTTCAAGCAGAATTTTGTTAAAAATATCTTTCCCAAAACACTCATACTAACAAAAAGATTTCTACTTACATACTTTTCTCTTCATTATGGGACAGACTTGGCAGTCTTGACCAAACATTTTTTAACACTTTTGCTAAAAGGTACTCTGGTGCAACAGAAGTGCAATACAGAAGCTACAGCTATGCTGCACATGGGAAAACTTAAGAGTGATGAGATATTTTGTATAGCTAATGTATGTAGATTTAATCCAATCATTTGTTCCCCACCAGCTGCTAAATTGCATGCATGCGTCGTGGAAGGAACGTATGCTGCCAAGGGCTTGCTAGACTTGCTTCCTAAATCAGCTGCTGTGCTTCCTCAGAAACCAGGACCACCATCTTCATAAAGCCTTAACCAGATGGAGGTTGTTTGCCCGCCTCAACAGTATCTGTGTGGCATAATCAAGCCTGTTTTATTTATGACTATGCATTTAGACAAAAGCCTAGAGTCTCTGGACTCTGGCATAATCACATGTGTTCAGTATATTCTCTTACTTTTATTCAGGTCAGGAGCAAAATTCTCTTCTCTGTCAGGTTTCCATTCCAGTAATTAGCTCTTTGCAAAAGGCACAGAATTGAAGTACAGATTCAAATGCCTGAATTCAGGATGTGCTATTGCTGCAGAAGCTGCATTTCATAGAAATGTGATAGAAATATCTCGCTACTGCTCCAACACAGTGCATGTGTCTAAAATTAAACATGCTCGTAAGTGACAGGTTATATTTGGGCCTTCAATCCTAATAGCATGAGCAACACTGTATAACTACTTGAACACAGCACTTGCAAAAACTATTTCTGATTCGACAGGCACCTAGCCAGATTAGAATTTGACCAGATCAACTAGTGCCAATACCCTTTTTTGTGAAGATAGCAGAGCAGTACTACTTCACGGCAGTAAATATACAGCATGCAGTAGTACCTACTTTTAGTTTCTATTCTACCAAGTTACTGGTCTGGCAGTTCTGAAAAGCCTGACAGAGAGAGTAAGCATTGGCATGATTTCATTAAGGAAAATCATTTGTGTCCCTAGAAAAAATTCCAAATCAGTAAAATTCTAGGGAAAAATATTGAAGATTGTAGATTTACAATAAGCATCAACTAGAGAAACTTCTTCACGTATCCTTGCACGCACTGTTTTGCGGGTAGATCACATATACTACCCCTGTATTTCTTCACTATACCTTACGCCCTGACAAAATGCTAAGAATAGGATATGATTTGCATAGGGATGACAAAATCCCTCTTCACAAAGTATATGTTTTCATTCTCCATGCTCTAATATTCCTATCGGATTCTTTTTCTTGGTCAGCTACGGGATCTAGGTTTATTGAGTGGCACATATATGATTCTGGCCACTTTTCTGGGCACTTTTCTAGGCAGTTTCCGCTTCCTTACCACATCTTCATGTTAACGTTCATCATTTCTATATCAAGGGGAAAACCAATTGCTTCTGTTCCCTCACCCACCTCTGCCCCTGCAGAAAGTATTTTTAGTTTGGCTTGTCTACTTAGATGGCTAAGCCAGCAGTAAATGACTGCTTCCTTCTTGCACTCAAAATATTCATCATGGAAAAAGTTGCCAAGAAAAGGAGGGGGACAAACTGGAACTTTAATCAATGCAGCAGAGAGAGCTCGAATCCCCAGAAGTATAAACTCTGAAGCTGATCACTTACCCTGCCACAGGGCAGCGAGGCAAATCATTTGGCAACACTTTGCAAAGGGGAAGGCCTATGGGATGCTCAGCTTCTTCATTGTTTTTGAAAAGCCATCTTCAAGAGTGACCAGGGAATGTAAAGTTTTACCTTCATTTCTCCATAATGCAGTGGATTCTGCACATCAATTGCCTGAATAACACTGACACCAATGTCACTTCCAGTTGTCATTACTCCTTTGACTGTCACTGTAGCAACCGCCTGGTTAGAATAGGACCAGCTGAAATTTCCGCTTCCACCATAAGCCTAGAACAGAGATAAAAATCTTTCAAATATTTTTACAAAGTGAATGGTTTTCATGTTTCTTAACTGTCAAGCTCCTGAACACCTTGCATGAAAAGCTGTGAACACACTGAGCATTGATCATGCCACTATCGAGGAAATACAACCAAAATAATTTCTAAGCACTTCGAAATAAGCTAGGTCAAGTAAGAGATGAGAAGATTACTGCAATTCATTCATTTTAATTTCAGGTTTCTTCAGGCACATATACTGTGTGCTCACCAGTGCTGCTAACCCAAACATTTCTCCCTCCCAGCTGCAGATGTCTGATACTTGCAGGTCCCAGTGATTGACAGTGCCTGGAGACAGCACAGTGTTTCACAAGCTGGCACGCCAGAGGCCTGGCACATAGGATTATTGTACTTCTGAAAACTCCCACTGCATCTCTGTTGCTGACAACCAAAGAGCAAACTCAAAGATTCTGGGTCTCAGAGCTGCTAGCCTGACACACTGTATCAACTAGCTGCTGCCAGTAGAAATTGTTAAGGGATCCAAAAGGAAAAGAAAAGAAGAGGGAGGCAAGGAGGGAAAGGAACAACAGGAAAAAAAAAAAAAATCACTTCTTGGCATTAGATCTTTGTAGCTGTTCTAAAGATCAGCACATCTACCTGTGGCCATTTAACAAATATGCTGCTCCAGCACCTGACCAGTCAGGGAATGAAGGACAGGCACTAATGCAAACCGCCTGCATGTGCTGCAAGCACTACGGAGGTCAGAGTTACACAGGCTGTGCTCCCAGGAGCGGGTTCCTCCTGCGAGGGAGGATTCAGTAACTGCGAAACTTAAAAGCTCAGGTTTATCACGGAGATTCCAAAAATAAGAAAACCAAACCAGCCAACCAAAAAAGCCCTTTCCCCCAAAGCTCCCAGCTATTGAAGGGCTGTTTTAAGATAAGAAGAGCATAAGTGAATGTAATTATTCCACATAAGGGTAAGAATGAGTTACTTGATATCATGGCCCACGCCAACAGACACAAATGATTACACTAAGTAATAGGAACAGTTGACAGTCAGGACAGGGTAACATCTGCTGCAGGTTTATAAAGTAAAGGGCCAAAAAAAACCATTTGCCAGCACAAGCAGAATATTCTCCTCCTTAATCTGTAACACTAGCTGCTGAACAAAGATAATCATTATGATTCTGTAAAGCATAGTTTTTAAGCAGCATTATGGAACATCAGACAGTGTCAAGAGTAATCTTTTACAATATGGTACACTGAGAATAAATTGCATTTTTAAAGCAACTTAAAAAGTCTAAAGTTCCATCGGAGTGAAAAAATGGGTGAAACATCAGTGAACACTGCAAGGAGATTTTGTTTACATGCATTTTTTTCGTTTCTTTAGCTTCCTCAGCATTTGCTCTAACCTGGTTCATAATTAAACTGACGTAAGAATGGACAACAAAATAAGTCTTGTCTAGAAGAGCAGCATGGAAAATAATCTAAACTAAACTGGACTTATCTAATTGGCCTCTCCTAGAAAATGAGAGGAACAGTCACTTCTCTTTTTCTCTTCCATAAGCACCTGTACAACCCGATTACACAAAGAGCACTGGATAAAGATGAATGGCTAAAAAAGTAATGGTGTTTGACAGAAGGAAATGTGTGAGATACGGCGAAAAACATTTAGTTAAGGAATGTAAATGTTTAAAGTGTTTTGTAACGATACCTTCAGCTAAAATAAGGAAATGGGCAGAAGACATAACAAAGAAATACCAAATTCTTCATAATTCTGCAGAGTCACATCTCCTTGCCATGTAAGCCAGATGTATTACTACATTTTTCTCTCTAGCAGTCAGTTTGCACTGAGAAAAAAGAATAAGCCAGTTCCCATTTCAGCTTAACTGTTCTCTTCTCAGTGGTGCCCAGCAGCAGGATGAGAGGCAACGGGCACAATCTGAAACACAGGAAGTTCTGTCTGAACCTAACAAAACTTTTTCCACTGTGAGGGTGGTTGAACACCGGAGCAGGTTGCCCAGAGAGATTGTGAGGTCTCCATCCTTGCAGATGTTCAAAACCCTCCTGGACACAGTCCTGGGCATCCTGTTCTAGGTGACCCTGCTCGAGCAGGGGTGAGACCAGACAATCTCCAGGGGTCCCTTCCAACCCCACCTATTCTGTGATCCACAGACTGTTAGCTAAACTCCACTCCACAGACTGTATTATCAGTAAGGGTGATGCCCACACCAGAAAAACATAGCCCTCAGTTTGACTGCCATGTACTAAGCTTCATAAGGATGGCACCTAGCTTCTCGAATGCACAGAAGGAAAAAGATCCGCAGGCTATCATTTTTACTTGCAACAGAAGCCATCTTATTAATGCAAATATGAGCAAATCAACCAACAAAAACAGACAGCTGACAAAGTAAAACCCAAAACCCGTTCTGATACCATCTGGAAAGAGTTACTTCTTCAGCTATAAACAAAATATGCCTAGATCCAAAATCCCTTTAAACTTATTTTCAGAGAGAGTCCATTCACTGGTTTAAAATAGCCTGACTCAAAAACTATCGAGTAGGAGGCAAAAACTAATCTGCAAGCAGGGACAACAGTCACGCTGTGTGCTATTGTAAACAACCACTAGTATTGTTGAACAGACAGCTTGGGAAAGTGTTCTGTTTCAGTAAATACAATCTGATTCAAATGTTGAGGGGGGAAAAAAAATCCTGACTATTTTTTAAATGAAAAACACACAGTACAAAATAATGCAGATTTTTTGATTAACAGGAAGGAACATTCTGTAGTGAGACATTTAGTGATATGTACAAGACAAAGAGACAAGAATAGATCTGTAAAAGAGGTGGAAAACAGAGAACACCACATTTACTTTTCCTCACTGGGCTCTAGCAGAAGTTCTAATGAAGCACTGAAAATGCATTTTGGTACCAAGAATTTTTACCACACTCTGCTGGTGTGGTTGGGCATAGCATGAGCTAAGGTAAATCTGAATCCCATAGAAGGTAAAAATATAGATGACATTAAACTCAATGACCTTAACTTCAGAATTGCACCAGTGAATACAGTTCTATCCTTTTGAGAAATGCAAAAGTAACCATTCAGTGTTTTTTTTTTTCCCCTTAAATACACCATGTGTCCTGCTGCCTCTGCTCCTCCTATACCATTTACTTGAAGGTAAACCAGTAACTCAGCACTACTTTACGCTAAAACAGAGTGGCAGGAACTGTGCATGAAACCCCTGAGAGGAGGATCTGGAGGAGATGGCACTGAGGTGAGAATCCTGACTCAGGAAGGGTTTTGCATGAGGTTCTTTTCCCCGGTTAGAATATACACTGGATGCTGAAAGACAAGCAATTGGCTTTATGAAGCATATGAAAGGATTAGCAGTGTGGGAGCAAAGACAAGATGTAAGACACTTAAGAAAAAAGTCTCTTTAGAAAGGCATACTGTAAATAAAGACGTGGCCTTTCCCTCCCTACGGCTTTTTACTAAAAGCAAGAGATATGTGGAGAGTGAAGGATACTGATGCTGAGGGTCTCTAGGGAGCTGGTTGCTCATCTTGTCATGCCCTTTTTGCACGTCATTGCACCTTTCGAATCATACTCTGAGTTTACAGTAAATGGCAGCCTCTATTTTTTCTTTTGTTATGAAGTTTTGTAACTAGGATGTTTTCTGTAATTCCAAGCCAGGGCATGTGTGTGCACATGCACAGAAGATGAGATGACTTTTTTTTTAAACTACACGTTAATTTCTGCAACTAACATCCAGAGGAATTCCTCCAAACAAGTTTTAGATATTACTGTGCCTGAAGCAACCTAAGCTGTTTCTACGTAAGTAATTACAGGCCTCACTGCATTCACTTGAGCAATACTTTCGGCATTTAGATGCTTCTTTTGCATACCTGTATGGTGTACTGGTAGGTTCCTGCTCTTGGCTGCCATGGAAATGTCAAAATGCTGGGTGAAAGAACTATTGGAACATAGATTTCAACATCTTGCTGGTTTCGCACTGGAACTGGCAATGTATGAACACCTCCATCCTATAAAAAGCAACAGTACAGTGTTGTAAGTACTACCATCTAGGAACAACTTTCAGTCTTTATTTATAGGCAAGTAGTTGAAAACACCTCTGAGAAAAAGAATGCAAAGCAACGATTTAGGGTCACTTTGTTATGAGCAGTGTTATTTGTGAGCTTGTTGCAGCAAGCTGTACTCTTGTATTAAGTAATATTACTATGGAAATACAGGTGCCCAGGCCCATTCAAAGGCAAACAGCAGTAAGAAATATACTCTTCCATAACTCCCAGTTTTTGAGAACTAATTTGGAAACTCCACACTTACATTTACCCTCACACATTCCACACTGGATAGCAGGGGAAGACATTGCATCTCAGCCTAACATACCCATTCCTCAACCCATCCTGAAAAATTGGCCTTTACATATTGCTATAATGCCATAACACTCCTGCGCAATATACTTTCTTTTCTTTTATAACTCCAGCGAGAAATAAAGTATTAATAGCTCTCAGTAGATCTAATTTCATTCAGGAGTACTTGTCTGACACAGGGAATGAACGTGCCTATCATATACAAGGATCCACTAAATCCTACTCCAGACCACTAAATCCTACTCAAGAAGTCACTAAAAAGATTTCAGAGCAGATGGGTTGAAGTGCTGAATCTTTCCAGTTTTGAGCAAGAGCAGATCACTTTCACACCACTTTTCCTAGTTAGCCATACGTTCAGCAGCCTGCCCAATTAGCAGAAAGTTAATGAATATTAATTTAAAGAGATTTGTAGGCTGATACGTTTGGCAGATTTTCATTCCAGCATTTAACATCACTTACCAAATGACAGAAAACTTTCCAAATGTAACTGAATGCCGAACAAGGCCAGGTTATGACACTGATGATCCTACCACAATAAATTGTAAAATTTGCTCAGAGAATGTGAAAGGACCTTTGCACCAGCACAAGGATATGTTATGAGCCCATGTAAGATATTTGCCATGGGGGGTGGGGGGGGGAAGAAAAAAAAAAAAAAGAGAAAAGTCAGTGCTGTGCACCACCAGTTAACAGGTGTTTGCCACACACACAGTAGCAAAATCCCACAGTCTTTACTTAAGCAAATCCTCTGTTGACTTAGTTGACAGTTTTCCTAAAGTAACAATTTCAGGATATCGTTCTTAATCTATTCAAACAATGATGGCTTAGACCCATGTAATTCTTAGCCTTCCTTTTAGAAGGCTTGCCAACTACTAAGCCACTAATGTGCAAGTAAAGCATTTTTTAGGTCTACTGGTAAAGCAGAACAGTAATTATGAAAACATACCTGATCTACTATAGATGTCAGTGCAGCATCAATAATGGTCTGACCCTTCTTTATTGCTTTCACATAATGATATGATCCATTCATAGATGATTTCAGAACCTCAAAATATTCTTTGGACAGCTTGGTATTAATTCTGATATTCTAAAATTTAAACATTAAATACATATTGTCACAAATAACTGACATTAATAGCCATAAACAGATTAGCAACAAATCAGTGAGGGAACAGAAATTTAGTAATTTAGTTCAAAGTTGTTTATCTGAAGCTGACGAACTTTTCACCCATAAAAGTGTCACAGTCTTTTAACAAGATCATACATTTTAGACACAGCACAATTCCAGCTCCACAGAAAACGTACTTTTTTTTTTCATTTAACAGCAACATGTAATTTAACATGGAAAAAGGCAGCAGTATTTACACCTCTTAAAAATTATCTTTTTTTAAACAACCTTACAACAATTAAACTGTAATTCTTAAACACAATATGGGAAAAACATGTTGACTACTGCCCCAATAACACATTTCTCCCGAGATCTGACTGAAACTCAGATCTGTATTTCAGGAAGCAATCATAAGGGCAAACAAAATAACATTCACAGATGCACTATATTCTGAACAGCAATAATTTAATAACATCAATCTGTTTGCAAATGAACTATTTAAAGCTTTTCTCCTTTAGATTTTAATAGTAACAGAGATTCAGAACATATTAGCTAGAATTCATCTTATAAAAAGTAAACTGTTTAAATGCTAACTAGTTATCAAGGCTTTTCCCCATAAACAACTGAAAGGAAATAGCTAGTTACTCCAGAGCGTTGTAAACCTGCTTTATCTCATTCTTTGAAAATAGCAAAGATTGACTCTAGAGGTGATAAAATTGTATTTGGAGGAGGCAGATGAGATTAAGAACAACATTAGTACTGATCTCCACCAGTTACACTGGTTTGCAACTTCCAGTGCACTGCATGTATGGCACGGTTGAAGAACATTGTCAGACTTCTTCCCATTTTCCTACGGCACTTAGACTCTAGTGAACTTTAACCACCCACAAAACTTTATTAAAAAGAAAAAGGCAAGAAATAACAAGCCCTGAAATGTCCCAACTCAAAGTAAGCAAGAAACTGCTCAACCTCAACTGCTCAAAGGAACCCAGGATTTAGGGGACAGACACTCAGAAAAAAGTATATGTACACTTACGTCAGATAAATACACCTTATTGCTTGATTTATCATACACTTCAATTGTAATTTCATAAGTTCTGCCTGTTTCTAGGATCCATCTATCACCAGGGTGAACTGTAAATCCTACAAAACAGGAAATAATGAATAACGGAGACAACAGGCTCTTTACATAATGAATATAAACATTTCACTTCTGGTGCCTACGTTCTGAAGATGCACCTTAATTGTTGCAAGTTGTTGAATACAAAGGTGAAAGTGAAGGAGAAAAAGGTTTACCACTAAACCCTTTCCACATTCAGCTAATGTTATGAATGTGACAACTCTTCTAAAATAACAAGTCACGAGAGAAACAAAAGGGACTTGGAAATCACACACACACACCCCCAACACCAGCACAAGAACAAAGGTAAGAAATGATATTAAGCTGTCAGGAAAGTTATGGCCAGTACCAACCTAAATAACCTGGATTCACAACATAGATAGTGCTGTTTGGTAGTCTGGAAACCCCTTGCATGCGAATACCTGAAGTCTCCGTAAAGGAACAAAAAAGTTTTCTCTAAAGTCAAGTTAAAAATCAGCTCATTTCTGGTGCTGCTTGAGCCTCTTTGGATATTTAAAGCTATTTGTACATGGAAAACAAATTAGCCCCACTATCCCCAAAGACATTGGCAGCGAGATCCCGCCATTTTAGAATATAATGCTCTAAATATAAAAATTAAACAAAGCCTCATCACATTCCCACATTGACTGAGGGGAACCGACATGACTGAATTGATCTTATTCCAGTCTAACGTCTTAGAACATGTCAAAGCATCAGGCAGCTCTGCCGAGACTGAACTCAGCAATGCTGCGTTCCACGACCTCAGCAGGTACTCCCGATTTTCAAGACCACTAGTACAAGCGTGGATAATTTTATCTTTCTGTGCTGCAAAGAGTGGGAAGTTTGTCTCCTGCCACGAGGACCTGAACGGAAAAGCATGACACACAAAGGATACTCTTGTGCCCAAGAATGAGATTAGCCTGTCCCTGCTGCAATGCAGTTACAATTGACGTTGCCTGATCCAGCTCGGCAACCGGCCAAGACGGATCTCCCTCAGGGCCAAGCACGTTGTTCTGTAGCTGCAGTTCATACTGATCAGATGGCATTGTTAATTCTGTACATAAAACAAGACGACATATGAAGCAATAAAAGCAAACGTGTCAGTGTTTGGATGCTGCTAATTACTGTTGATTAATTTTTTATTGATGCCTAGTGTACACATTAAGTCATTATTTTGTAGAAAATGCATTTCTGATTATATCAACACACACGAGCTTCTCACCTAACTTTCATTTCTTTGAAGCTACAGCTACCAGCTAAAATTGCCTACTGTTTAGACCTAACATCAGATTAATTTCCAGTTTCAAAAGTGCTAAAGCTGCTTTCTATGAGTTACTGAAAATTTTTGCTGCTCTATTCCATATTACTAGCTGAAGACAGGTCTAAAGTATCTCATATCTAGTTTCTAGAAAAGAACAAAAAAAGTCATTAACAGCACAGGCTCCCTGTAAACAACAGATGCAATTACAAACTCACAGACTTCTGAACTGGGGGTAAAGCAAGTCAGATGACACTTGTGAAAATAAGGCAAATCCATTCATCAGAAAATACTCTCCATTAGCAAAAGAACTAACCTAAAATTTAGTTTTTATCTGATTTCTTAGTCAATGTGAAACAAATTAACATATCTAAAATTATATTTTTAGCTCCTATTCCTCTAAGTTACCCTTGCCTTTACGTCCTTGACAAATCTGACACTACATCCTTTACAGACACAACTTTTATGAGAGAAAAGACTAAACGGCTGTATCATCACAGTTTAGGAAAACACCACTAAATATTAACAAAGTTGTCCAAATACAATTAAAAGTTTCTCAGAAATGACAAATTCACACCAAACGTTAAAAAAGAACTGGACAAACCTGTAATCTTCCCTTGTCTTATTTTCTGAACTCTGTATTGGATTGATGTTCCTACCAGAAGGTAAACGTCATATGCTGGATTTAAAAGGATGTTTTCCAAAATAAGCAATCTGACTTCTGCAGGATGTACATTCTATCAATTGAGAAAAAGAATAAGTAGTTCATTTGTTTGTTTGAAACAAGTATCATGTAGCAATAACTTACAATCTATAAATGAAAAATATACACTTTCTGTAATAAGCTCTTTATTACCACCTCTAGATTTGTAAAGGCAGAAGACTGCACAAGACAATGAATGGTATACAGATCTGCTCTGATATGTTAACTCCCCAGAGAAAATAAGCAAAAATAGATAAGAACACTTATTTGAATCTGTGCAAGCCCCTAAAAAGTTAACTAAATGAATACTTTATCAAGTAAGTATCAAGAGAAAGATACCTTGGGGGTGGGGGGGAGGAAGGTTTTTTTTTTTGCTCCTTCTTTTTTCTTTCTTCCTTTTTAAAGGAAGGAACATACTGCCAAAGAACTCAGAGATGTTGACATTGATTGCTAGAGTATCTTACTGCCGAAATTCTGCAACACTAAGTGTGAGCGTAGAGTGCAGGGCAAAACCACCTGAAGGCCAGTATGAAAAAAAGGGGGACCTTCTTAGAGATTGGAAGGGCTGTGAAAAGCCTTCTACAGCTCACCACAGCTGGAATCCACCACCCAGCCTGAAACTCCAATAAAATATGTCACTGCAGACCACTGCAGCTATTTGGATTGTGTACTAAAAAAAAAAAAAAAAAAAAAGATTTTCAGAATTATTTCAGTTAATGAAGTTACGTCTTTATTGCATAAGAATTTGGGGATTTATGCCAAGCCCTAAAGTCTGAAGAGCACTTTTGACACAAACCCTCTCTGAACAGGCACGAGCTGGTAACCATTCTGCTTGACAGTGAGGATGAAGACTAAGGCATGTGAGTTACGATATCCTCCAGCACCTTCCTTGCAGCTCCTGCCCCATGTGCTACAAGGGTGACTGAGCTCTCCCACAGCTCAGAGACATCCCTCCAGCCCTTGCAGAGCGACCTGCACCGCTGAACACCACCGGTGACTGCAGCCAGCCACAACTGCTGCTTGAACCTGCTCTCATAGCATCGGGGCATCCATCACCTGAGCCAATACTACTGTGAAAACCTACCGCATATAGCAGTACATGGTTGCTCTAGTCGCAACAGCTTAGTTGTGTTGGTCCACTGTCACAGTTTCAAATGCACTAATACTGAGTCCAAAAAAAAATTAGGAAGAAGAACAACAACTTTAGAACTCCTGATTTAGCACAGGAGCTGGCAGATGATTTAGAGCAGCATACCATTAAGAAGCTATGCATCTCAAAAGTATCGATAAGCATTAACGAATCATATCTTCTACTTCAAATACTTGCTATCTCCACCCATTTTCAGATGTGGAAATGGAGATAAGTAGGAGTAATCTGACCATGGTTCAAGAAGAAAAGTGAAATGAAAGTTCAGCGGGCACCTTCCAGAAGCAACCTGATCTGATTTTATTCCCTGTTCATTGCCAGTCTCCCCAACAACTAAAATGGGTAAGCAATTCCAATCTATACATGGTTCAGTAATACCATACAAAGGAAAAAAAACAAAACCCAAAAAACCCACGGTCTGTCTTGAACATAACTTTGGTTGTTTTCTGGAGACATACTTGAGACAGATGCACAGTGACTATTCAGACATGTAGAAATGTATTTTCCCCACTGTAAAAACAAGGTACTTCCACAGAACTTCTGTATCACACTCATTGGTCTATGAAATTAGGAATACAATATATAATTGTGTAAGTTCTATTACAGTTGTTTGAGGGAAGTTTGCTGAAGATGATCAGTCTGGCAGCAGTGAAAGCTTTAAATGAAACAGTAACCAGAAAGCCATGTAAAATTGCAAATGGGATAATATCACTTCAATTACACTCAGTATTAGCTCAGAACCAACTCATGAGTTCAAGAAACATGAACAAAATGACCAGATTCAGACTCTGATATCATACAAATAAAAAATATATACAAATACAATCAGCAGAATTACTTATCAAAGGTAAAATGTAACAAAAATACAATTCTTAAGATGCACTATTATTCCTGAAACATTACTAGCATTGCATACATTTAGATAATATTTTCACAGAACACTTTTTCTCAGGTATAGTTAAGACAGTGCAAGGCAATGCTGGTTTAAGCAGAAGCATTAAGTACAAAAAGTAATAGTACAAACCTGCAGCAACAGACTGCAGGTATGACATGGACTTCAGAAATCCCCCCACGATTTTGTATACATGGATGTATTTTTTACATGGTATAGTACTAAGTTGATATTAACACAATGCAAAGTATTCCTGCAAGCAACAACCCATAAAAACCACCTCAGGTGTTTGTAAATTCTATCATGAGAAAACAACAACTTTGTTACTAGAGTTAAATGAAAAACACAGTCACCACAGTTACAAAGAAAGAAATAGCATGGATCTGTATAACAGCTAGGAAGAATGCCAATACTGCAGTTAAACACTCCTGGAATATTGACATTCTGATCCCAAAGCCCGTGGAGACCAGGATCTAATGAGGTAAAATTAGTTACTAAGTATTTGTACAAAGCCAGGGATAGTCTCATCTTAAGCACATCAGGAAATAAAGGTAAATACAACATAACAGTAATTTTATTTATTTTAGAGAGGCCTACACTACATAGTGATATTGGTATGCAATATGAATGACTCTAGTTTGCAGGAATAACAGAATTGTACGCAAGTATTTGAAGTGTGTTCCCCTGCTACAGTGCCTTTGTCAGAGAGAGAGTCAGGTTCAGAGACTCTCTCTGGGACATGCCCCACCCTGGGTAAGATAACTACAGCTAGGAAGCTGCACCAGTCTCAAACCCTTCTCAGGGCAATCGAGAGCACAGCACTGTCCCCTTCTGCGATACAGGCTACAGGCTCGAACCCATAGGACAGAGACCCAGCACCGTGATAGCCAAAAAGGGAACAGATGTCATGGAACAGCGTGGCAGGGCAAACAGACTACTCCCATAACGCTGGATATAAGACTAAATAAAAAACGATGAATGCAAGTTTCTTACCTTATAGACGCCTTCCTGTATTCTTGCTTTTAATTTAGAACTCCCTGTTTTCATTCCAGACACCAAAATGGTATCTCCTTGCTTGGCAACTTTTTCCATCTCCGATATATAGGAAGGTGGTATATAGGTGGATTCTAAGAACTTGAGTATACTGAAAGGTGAACAGAAAAATTTTGAACAATCTTTGTCAAACCATGCAGAAACTGTAACGGTATCTATTTCCAGCTCAGATGTTTTAAGTAAATTTAAGATGTCTGCCTGGGACCAGATATCCAAATTCCACTCATTCTTGAATATATCTGCAGCTAATTTGTGTGACGGATAAAAGTTTGTTTGAAGCCTCTTTGTGGGCCTTTAAGAAATATCAGAAGGCTGCACATTTTGTCTATAATGACTCTTCTTTTTTTTTTTTTTTTTTTTTTTTAAATACCCTGGGTGTGGACTGCAAAAGCTCTCTAGATTATTGTGCAATGACAGACGCAAAAGACCCACAACTTATGTTTACAAAAGCAGCAGCTTAACAAACCAGAACACAACTTTGACCTATCCAAAGTATCTAGGATGCATTTAATAAACATCTATGGGGAAACAAACAAACAAAAAACCCCCACAACCCTACATGCAGAATATTTTCAGTAACTGTTAGAAAATTTGATGAGACGTGACAATTGAGAGGAAAGGAATTTGTGGTGAAGAGGTAAAGGATGGAGGACAGAAACTGAAAAGGATCATGTTTTAATGGTAGCCAGCTTATATATGCACATAATTTGTTTTGCTCTCTCTACACCTACGCAGCAAAAACAGTAAAGCCATATTGAGAACAGGTGTCAATATCCACATACTAATGACAGTTCATTTATTTTGCAAAGCTATAACACCATTAAAATATTTCTATGCTGTTATAGCTATGCCAACAGTAGAAGATACATCAATATTAGTTAAATACTTCTACTGAAGCAAAAAGCTCTGTATAGACTAGGACTTGGATCATAAGCCCCACTGAAAAATTAGTACGCTGTCGGGGTCTCACTGTGGATGCTGGCCATATACACTCATATACCTGCAGCTGCAAGTCTATTATGGGCTTAGCAGACTTTCTCAGGTGACAGCACGTGTTTGCTCCTGTACTGATGTTATTCAAAGGCTGAACAATTGGGTTTTGTGTTTACTCAGCGGCAAAGACTCATGTTTGCTTCCCCCCGCCAATATCCCACTTCCTATGCATTTAGAATATAGGCTTGAGCATGGAAATTACCTTTTAACCATTCTGCTCTACTACGGAGCTCATCTCCTCACATTATAGTCAAACATCATATGAATAAAGCAAAGTTCTTTTAAAGGAAGATATACACTTTCCTGCATTACCATATAACTCTCAATTCACCTAAATTTTGCTGTAAGTTGTTTTCTCAAGTAACTGAAGCCTCTGGCATACGAGTTTAAATCTATATTATTTTACAACCTTACTATAAGTTAGCGGGGGCTTGGTTACTGTTCTACTTGAGAAATGTCTGGAAAAATGGATGTTTCATGTGTTCCTAGTCTAGTCAGAAATGCAAGTGTATCTGGGAGGCACTTTTGCTACTAACACTTACAGCGAGTAAAGTCAGCATTCATTGTGGCATTTAATATGATGCATACTAGCACAGCACTGCTAGACAACAGAAACAGTACTAACTGTTTACTTCCAGCACACTGATGTCAGTGTAAAGACAAAACTTCGGGAATCCAAATCCAAAATACCCCAGAAGAGGTAATGTTAAGTACTCGTCAATTCTGGTAAGTTTAATAAGGATGGAAGTCACTCAAGTTCAATTATTTTAAGCTGGAGAACAGAACAATGAAGTCAACACTGTAAAACATATAGCATATGCTTAATAAAAAGCAATAACAAAACAGAGTAAAAGATGGTCTGAGAACAAACGTAGGAGTCAAAAAAAGAAAAAAAAAGAAAAGAAAAAGAAGGTCTGAATTCTATCCCTGCCACAGATGAGCTCCCTATCTTTTGGGCAAGAACTTCATCTCCATTAAATGGAGGGATTAATCATTCCCTATTACACAGGAGTGCTGAAAAACCTTCTCACTAATGAGTTGGAAAGCACTATAAGATTTTTACATAGCAGTTTCCACAAAATACAGTACTTCTAAATTCCAGTCAGCTTATTTCTTGAGTCAGTAGTTGTGATGAATCAAGCACCACAATGTGGTCTTCAGCAAATGCTTTTCATTAATTACTCTGTCTGAAAGACAGTATATTGAGTAACTTGTGTTGAATTACTAGTATGCATTTCATCCAGTCTTACGAGCTGCATCTAGCTTGCAAGCAGTCACTTGACTCATTCTGATTTAAAGCTTAGCTACTTTTAAGGCTATTTCAATGCTAGAACTGCATGTTCACTGAAACCTAGAACTGGTCGAGTCCAGCAAAATGCTTTCTGCAGTGGAAGAGGGCTGCTTTTTTCTAAAGAATCCCTCAGCTGGAATCCCTAGATAACAGCCCTACTGATCAAACCTTCCCCTGCCCAAGATGTTTGACAGAGATCAGCAATCATATCTATGTATTTATAGTTGTTGGATAAGAGCTACCCAGGCTGCTCATTAACACCATCAACTGATAAATTAACTAGGAAGGACAGTGTCCAGGTTGCTGAATGTTTTAAAAACAAACAAACAACCCCCCTCACACACCACAAACAACAATCCCCCCACAACCCCTAAAGCAATGGGCCCATAAGCACTATTTTACATATATTATACGTGGGGTTTTTTGTGTGTGTGTGTGGGGGAAGTCCATGAACTTACCGTAATGCATTGTGGGAGTCTGAGAAGCCATCAGCCTCTGTGTCTTTTACTATTGTCCAGTCAAAGACTAACCCTGCCAACGTGCTGAAAGTGTTTCCTACAAACCAGACATACAGTTAGATTAAAACAGAAACAAAAAGCAACAATAGTGTCCTCCAGAAATACAAACTATGAACAGAAAAGTCAGTTAACAGGAACAACTTGAATCTGCACAAGTAAAACAAGGTAGACTGATTTCATATTGATGTGACGCTGCTCCTTTAAGGATATGATAGTGAAATTTCCTCGGGAAAGTCATAGCTTGGAATGTCACATGCTGTTCCTAAAACCCACTAGATCAGGGCAGGTGTCGCAACCTATCCTCCACCGTTCAACCTCCTAGGATTTCCTGGGCACTAGTCACCTCCTTTCCCCTTCGACCACAACCACCCCAGCATTTTTTGGATACTGGCTGGACACCAAAAAACTTGTTGAACAACCTCCAGTTCAGAATTTTGAAATACGGAGATCTGAGACATTATTCGGGCAACCTGAGTTCAGAGCAGTAGTGAAGCACACTTTCCACCTATACGGCTGTGCTTCTGAACACAACATTGATTTATCCATAATAGAGACAACAGTCTTCACTTAAAGAACTTAAACTGAACACTTTTTTTTCCAACTTCTGAACCCCTTGAACATGTGATATAATACACGTTAAAATAGCAAAAGGAATAAACAGAGAGCAAAGATTTATCATAATTACATGAAAGCATAATGAGCTGCTAATCTGAGAGATCTTATAACCTTAAAAATGGATCTTGCTCTGAGTTAGTGTCCACTGAGACAAATACAGAATTGAGATCTCAGTATTTACTGTATTTTAAACATATTTTCATCTGCTCTTTCCCTTTCATGTTCATTTCTGTATTAATAAAGCATGAAACAAAGCAAATTCATTCTCAAGTCCTAATGCTTAAAGGTTTGACATCTTTAAGCCACAAAAATACAGGATAGGATAAGACACAAAAAAGACAGAACAGAAAAAAAAACCCAAACTCATGACTCAGAGCCTATGTTATTTCTCCCATTTCTGTACAAGTTATTGCAGGCAGCTCTAAATCCCAAATACACAGAATTTTAAACACAAAACTCTAAGCACACAAGTCAATATAATTAAAATTTTTTGAGAATGTGTTATTTAACATGCAATCAAGTTTACCTTTCTTTAATAACATACAGTTTAGTTTTGCAAAGCTAGATTATATTCTTCTGGTCTTGCTCAAATGGAAAACCACGGGGCCAACAGAGATGAGCACGCTGCGGCACCCCGGAGGAGCTACGCTCGGGCACGGCCGGCGCTACAGCAAGCTGGTGGCAAAAGCGCAACACCATCCTTACAGCCTCTGCACTGCCTTTTGGCCTGGATGCCCTGGCTCCTGTTCGGGTCCCTCAGCACAGAAGAGGAGCCAGGCGACCGCAGGTTGTCACTGCCATCCCTCGGATGACACGGGCTATCTCCGCAGCATGGATGGCAACAGGAGCCCAGGGGCTTAAGCCTACCCGTGGCAGCACCGGAGAGTCTGAAGGATGATATGGCCCCTCTCATCAACAGCCTCTTTCCTCCTCCCTTCCTGCAGGATCACCTGGCTCTCAGGTCCCCCAGGCTCCCCGTGCAGCCCGCAACCTGGCCTAGAGCTGCTCCTCTGAGAGCTCCTCATGAGGCTTCGGCAGCGAAGCAGCTCGCGCTGGCCAGGCTGCAGCAGCTCCGCAGCAAAGGGGGAGAAGGGGCACCACCCCCAGGCTTTGACCTACCCAGGCAGGAGGCCAATATCCCCGGCACGCTCAGAGCCAAGCGAATGCAAGCTCACACAGCATGAGCAGGTACCCCCTTCACTTCCCCATCTCCTCCTTCATGCCGTTTGGCTACCAGGGAAGAGTCACCGGATGCAGTACTGCCTGGTAGAAACAATTTGCAGTCTTCATAAAACTAGTGATGACAAAAACGCTCCTATATCATCAGATCAGAGATAGTGAATGCAGATTCAAGACTGGTCTGGGAGGCAGGGCGCTGCTACATCTTCCTGGGTTAAAGCCAGAGAAGATGACTGATACTTTGGAAGTGGGAGAATCACCGATTACCCACCAAAACCCAAGAATTTTCTCCCAGAATTATTCAGATTTGATAAGATCTCTGTAACTGGGGACTCCATGTGGGTTTTTTTGTTTGCTTGCTCATTTAAAAAAATATGAAGGACAGAACTGCTGCCTCACGTTGAACCTCTACTACAGGAAGAGACAGGCAGTCATTACTGACAAAACTACAGCTAGGTAAGACATCTTGGAAGCAGTTAAGAAACAGTTGGAATGATATAAATAGCAAGGGACAAACTCTTTCACAGCCCTTTAAATTACCAGACGTCTCGACAGACTTGGATCGGACGTGGGAGACAGATGGAAGCTGTTTCAGGCAACCTAAGGAATGAACTAAGTCATCTTCCCAAGACGCTACACCCCGTGTCGGAACAACAGGGACAAAACATGGGGCCTTCTGGATCCCACCGCCTGGCTCCGTGAGGGGCAAGAGCTCCACTGACTTCTACGGGTGGCAGGATTTGGCTCTGCGAATAAGCTGAAGAGCAAAGAGCTATAATGATCTCATTCGCTCTCTGCTCAAGACTGAACGCACTCTAGACCCCCCCCCAAAATAACCCCCATTAATTCTCACATAAAGCTTGTGCCAGGCTACTTCAGGCAGTTTTACAAAGGTTGTTTGCAACGCATTTTAGTTATGTAGACGTTGCTTCTCCATTTTAAATTCCTTTTCAGGTCCCTGTATCCCAGTGTATTATGATAAATTAATTCACTTATTCCCAGCATACAAAAAATTACAGTAATTTTAGCACACTACCTGTTGGGAAGATGGCTCAAAATACTTAAAGATAAATTGATGTAGAAAATTATTTTTCAAATTAAAGTAGTATCAAAATCAACTAAAAGCAATAAAAATTATTTTTTCTGTTCTACTCTACAAAATACTTTTGACTTGAATTCTTATGACAAGTTCACCACATACATCATAAACATATTTAAAATTTTTTAAAAATCCTCTTTTTTAAAAACAAATTTACTATGGCATGCAACTGAAATGTCATTCACAGGAAGTTAGCAAAGTAGGAAACATTCAGAAATCTTTCTGAAGTATTAGGTCCAAAGGCTGCTAAAAATAAGTAGGTCATACAAAGCTGCAACTTTTCTAGACCTTCTGTAAGTCTCAGGTTACTCATCATTTTCTTAGATCTCTATTTTAAGAGGCTGAAGTTCTGTCATACGAGAGTTACTCTGGCATGACAAACTCAGTTCTTAAATTAAGGGACTTTTACCTTTTCAAAACACCTAAAAGGCTGACTAGAAGGTTGTTCTGATTCCCATAACTTAAGTGGTTTAATCACATGAATTAAACTACTCTTGTTTTTGTAACTTTTTCTAGATGTGGAGTAAATACAGTATCCTGAAGAAATTAAGTAAAGGAGTTCATATTTATTCTGACAATTCCTCAATATTATCTACAAATAAAGAAAAATTCTCAAGTCTTTCCTTTCTTTAACTCTCTTCTATTTAAGTCATAGTAAAATAACTTGAAAAAAGTTCAACATTCTAAAGGAAACAATTACAATTTTTTTTTTTTACACTTTGCAACTACTTGTATTTCTTTTTATAACTAGAAAAATTTGCATAACCAGAAGCTATTTTGAGATGAGTGCTAATGGAGATAAAATATACTTAAATTGGCCAAAGATATTCAAAATCATCTTACCCTCTTGCATTATTCAGACCAGATTCCCCCCATGCAGTCTCTGAAAAGTTGTACTTGGGGATTGAGTTTGTGTTTGGAGTGGGTTATTAACAAAAGTTATCTGAATTAATGCAGCTGATTAGTATATACAGCTCATGAAAAAATATCTGACAATACATACAGAAGAATAAGGAAAGAAACTATTCCTGAAGATACATCAATACACACAGGAGTAGAAGCATCAATATTAACAAACAAACTGACCTATACCAGCTGCAATAATCCAGTAAATCACCATCAGCCCAAAACATATCATACTCCTTAGATCCACACAACTATAACTTCTTTACATACCAGCAAAATATTTGCATGACTGCAACATTGTATACATACCAGATGATACAAAGTATATAGTCACCTGCCCCCACACACACAAACAGGGATTTCAGCAAGAAGCTTGCTATGTGTTCTGTGATACACGTTTTCAGCAAACCTAAGTAGATTTATCCCAATTTTCATTTAACCACTTATCCTTATTTTGTGTTGATTTCTGCACCTCCTGCATATAAAAAAAATTTATGCAATTCTCTGATTTTACCTAAACATTATTTCCTCCAATAAACTAGCCACTCTTCTTGAATGCTTGGAGAAAGGAAAAAACCAAAAAAAAACAAAAAACAAAAAAAAACACCTTGCAGAGAAAGATCACTGAGATTGCAGTATGTCCAAAGTTCTCCAAGGAACTGCCCCCCAAGTTACTTAGATGAAAAGGATCTCATTCTCAGAGCTTTCGGGTGTATTCTGATCCCATTAACTGAGATTCAGAAGTTTAGGCCTAAGGCTTCTAACAAACATCTTGTTTCAATCACTCAGATTAAACATTCTTTGTGGGTTTCAAACCACTGCTCCCGTTCAAACTTTTGTTTTGGAAGTCATCCAAGTCAATCTGTCCACTGAGCATGCTTGAGAGCTTGCAGAAACACCAAGCCAAGCATCTGGTGTTACACACAGTATAAGAAAATGGAATTACTTCTACTTACTAACATTTTGCTGTACATAACCCGACACACACGATTAAGAAATAAACAAATGTGGGCAGGGTCTCATTAACTACCCCAAACACAAATGATTCAAGCTTTTACATATCATTTGCTTTCAACTCAGTAACTGTCTCAAGAATCATTCAGTTTTTGTGTGAGCGTCCATGCATGCATAAAAATCAGTCGTTGAAACCAAAGCATGAAATTCTTACTAGCACCAAGATTCTTTTTCTGATGCTAGAGATGGTATATGAAGCAGAAGTTTTCTGCTCCTATTAAATAACTACAGATTCCATCCAAATGCACTAATTCCCATGAACCTTAATCATACCTTTCTATAGCAAAACTTTCTATAATAATTAAGGAATATTAATCCAAGCATTTGGTAGATGGTCCTCAACACCATCTTTTTAAACATCCTGTTGTATGTTTGCTTGGACTCAAAAAAAAAAAAAAAAAAAAAAGTCAGTTTGCAAAATTCTTTAGACTATTTCAGTTCATAAAAAAACAAACATACTACTTCATATTTTTGTGCAGCCTTGCTTAGTCTAGTTAAATCCTGATGTGTCATTTAATTGAGACAAACATTAGGACTTTTTCCACTACATTCTAGGATTTCTACCTCCAAGTCAGGAGTAAGAGCTGACATCTTTATTTTAAATTTTGATACTTAAAAGTTCTCTTGACACTAGAGTTAAGTTTACTGGGAAAATAAAGAAAAAGAGCAAGCAAAAGATCTCAGAAATCAAGTGGCATTTTATTCTCCTATTTAGATACTTGGGTATCTAGGTTTTATTCTTTCAATAAAAAAAAAATTTAACAAAAATATTACAATAGGCTACTGAAGTGATTATCCAGAGGACTCCCATATAAATTACTCAGCTTGGCTTCTAACATTCAATTTTGTCTCAAATAAACACCATGCATATATTAGACAATGAAGAATTTCAAAATATATTTTGTATCTTACTAGGAGATATCTTACCTTCAGAATCCAAGGCCTGAATTTTTAGCTTCAGTGGTGAATCTTCAAGATAGAGTTCTCTTGTTGTGGACACAATTTGGATGCTATGAATTATATCAACTATAGCATCACATCGAAGCACTTGTCCAGTCACTTAAGAGATGCCAAAAAGATGACACAAAATCAGTAACACTGAACATGCTCACCATGAAAACAACCACGCTAACATGACAAAATACATCTCGAATAGCCCTGCAAATTTAAGCCAATGACACAAGCTGCTGACATTGAAGGAACATAAAATAGGTCATGACCTTGACTAAGAAACACCCAGTCCAAGGGTGATTATGGTTAAACAAGCAAGAAAAGCACTTGCCTTCCTCACTGAACTTTAGATTAAATCTTAAAAATCTGCAGTTTCCAACTACAGCAACAAATCTTTTCTCTAATTGCACATTAAGAGTTTGTATAGTGCAACTGTCAGACATGGCCCGCATCCTAAAGGACTCAATAACTTTTACCCAGGGAATCCATAAAACCCTGTGTACTTCCTGATTTAGTGACTGCAAGACATTTACTTGTTCATCTCCTTTTCCATATCTGGCATTGTATAAGCTAACAGGATAGATTATATGACAGACACACAAATGCAGCTTTCAGTTTCCCAAATGTCAAACACCTGTATTTGCATTATATTAAAAACACATACTGAAAGTGATATCAGCAATCCCCAAATTTTTAAGAAATTCAGATTTTAGGATTACCTGCTTTCCTGGATGTTTCATTAATATTGATTTACGGTCTTTAAAAGACAGAACTTAAAGAACAGGCCTATGGAAAGTCTAAAATGATTATGCAAATGAATGGATATTTCTTGTTTTGTGTATTCCTAAATCTGTATTTTATTTCTGAACAATGCCATGATGTCCATAAACTAGCAGTGATGTGCATTTTGCCTATAGGAAAAAGACAGGAAAGTTAAAACTTACTTATATCTTCAGCAAAAATGATACTTGTCTGACGCGTGGGCTGCGAGGACCGTGCCTGGACGAGAGCTTTCTGGGAACACTGGTGCTCACCCTGATCCACCAGTTCTATGCTGGCAACCTCTGGTCTGGTGGAGGACCTGCAAGATTTGCCTGTGTTAGCAGGATTTAAGCTAGCACTAGAGAGAAACTCTAAAGGACTGGTTTAAAAGCCACCAGCATACTTTATGTAAAACATACTATGTGATAAGGATCCGACTTTCCCACAAGCTGAATCACTTGGGGACCTCAGCAAAAGCTGGGGTTGCCTGGGGCAGGAGGAAAGCACAGATCTGAAGCTGCCCGAGAGCCCAGGCAGACAAGCGCAGTAGTATTCCCCTTACTGCAGCATGTTCACCGGTATATGCCGTTCAGTCACTTCAAAGTTACCACCAGCTGTTTGCAAAGTTACAAAACCTCTGACGTGAGCTGAGAGGGGTGGAATAAAAAGCAAAAATAAATACAGAATACTGAAGCAGGATGTAAAATTAAGTTTTAATTAAGAGCCACATGAAAAACTCCATTCATCATTTGTAACTGGCATTTTCAAAACATTTGCCAAAGTAAACTTCCAAACAAATCAGAAGCTTTTCCTGATTACAGAACATCACAATTCCTTATATTTGCTAAGGCAGAAGCTCAGAACAAATGAGAAACAATATTTTTTAATTAAGAAAATAAAAATGGATTTCTTCTGTTCAGTTAAAGCATGTAACATACTAAAACATGCAAGCTCGTATAGTCATCTTTGGTGAAACATAAGCCCACATGGAATTTTGACCCCAAACTGATGGATCTCCCGCTTTCCCCCTCTGACCTCTGCCACTTTTCTGAAGACAACTGCTCCAGGAAGGAGCTTTGTGGGAAGCTCACCGTGGATGCGGAGCCCAAAAATCTCACTTCTTGCGCCCCAAAAGTTTCAAAGTACGTGTGTGTGGGGGGGAATCAATTTAAAACAAGCTATTAGTAAATAAGCATCTTGAAATCAAATCTGAAACACTGACAGCGCCGGGCCGAGGCCTGAGCAGGCGGGCAGCCCGCCTCCCCCCGGGGAATCGCTGCTGGCCAGCGGCTTCAGCGGACCGGGCGGCAGCGCGCCGCAGGGCTCCCGCTCCCCCTGCGCGGGGGTGGCAGAAGGGCGGCAGGCGGGCTCCAGCTCCCGGGGACGCCCCGCCTGGGCCCAGCGCCGCTCCTCGCTCAGGGCCCTGGCCCAAGGGCCTTGGGAAGGATTAAAGCAATGAAAGAAGCTGTTGATGGCAGGGACGGTTAGGAATTACTTTTCGCAGATGATGACAGCTGCTCTGATAAGCCACTGCGTAATCCGATAAATATAATTAGCCTGTGTGCTAGACCCCAAGGGTAAAGATGGCGAAGCTGGAACGATTTAGACCTTTCTTCTGGAGCTTTTCCAAGAATGCCTATGATCTATGGGAAAAGTCTTTTAAATCTGCAAGGGGCTGGAGGAGAAGAGTTTCAAGGAAAAAGCAATACCATACATGCTCTCCTCCCCAGATTTAGGGTTTACTACTTTTGTTATCAGCAGAAGCAACCAATCCAAACTGGTGGAAAACAAACAAACCCCAGTCCCTTGTTGACCAAAAACATATTAATTTCAGAAAAAACAAAAACATGATATATTCAAATTTCATGGACCAATCCAGTTGTGATCACTAACAAAACTGCAGATCTCTTTCGCAAACCGAAGTAATAAAAGGCTCAATTCCAAACACAAACCCAGTCACACAAGCCTGAGAGGGCTCAGGCCAAAGCAGCGCGACAGGGAACACTACATTTCTCCCAGAGAAACTTTATATGACAGAAAAATCCATTTGCGTCAGCACTCTAGTTCCCTACCTATAGGGCTGCACTTTACCACACTACCCTGTGCAACCAATGGGGCCCCCAAAAGCTTGTAATCTGAGGGCACACGAACCCAGTCGGAACATTTTTAGCTGGGCATACCAGTGTAGGTATACAGGTTGACAGACACTGCTTATCAGCTGGCATAATACTGCTGTTCTGGACAAAGCTCACTAATTTAATGAAATATTAATTCACATTACTGATGTGCTTCCAGGAATATTTTCCTTAGACAAAGACCCCATTTAAAGGAGTTTGAAATGATAGTAGCAACTGCTAACACGGAAGTTTTGAAATATTTCAACAGATTGCTAACAGCACTTAGCAATGGACAATTTAAACACCAATTAAAAGTTTAAACCTGAAGATGAAGTCTGTTATACTTTAAAAATGCACACTTTGTATGTGAACATATTTTTATGTTAGGGTTTGCACTGTTTCTATAAGAATATGGTTCATTACCCGTTTTAATTAGTAGCTTCAACTTTGCTATACAGTGTTTAATTTAATAATAACAGCTAGTTATTTACCTTTCATTCTGTAACTTCTCAGGCAATGATGAAACAGTTTTCCAAGTTTTAGCAAGTTTCTCTAACAATGTTAGTATTCACAGCCAAACAGTTTCTTTAAGCTGAACATGCAGATTTGACTCAATATGCATGCAGATACTTTTAAATAAACATCCAAGGAATTTACTTCTACTTTGTTCTATTACATAGTTCTTTGCATTGTTTAACACTCTTTGCCACAAGATTTTTGAGTGAGATTTTGCTTTTTACAGTCTGAGACTGCATTTCCAAACACGAAAGGGGTTTCACTGTGCATTTTATTTGTTCTTCTACTACATGGTTATGTACTGTAACACACAACCACTACAGTTTGCACTAATAACCATACTGTAAAAGTCTAATTATAGGATTTTTTCAGATTAGAAAAAGGCAGGAAAAAGATAAACTAGATGTTTGCATTTAATTACAGCTGTAAACTTGCATGCATTCTAAAATTATACAGCAGTTTCTACGCTTTTAAAGCTGAATGCTGGTTAATTCTTAGCTATTACTGGAACAGTGAACTTGACTTTAGGTATGATTTGTCCTCTAACAGTAGTTAAAAATCAGAGGTAAAATACCAGCTGAAGTCATTACAATTTTTATACAGTACAAATACACTTTTAGTTATATAACAAACAGGACTTCTGTTAATTTTCCTGAACTGGGCAGGTGAAGCAAGCCCTGCCGGGGATTTGTATTATTAAACAATGTGTATGACTATCATTTTTTATACCATGACCTATGGAATATTAGATGACCCCTGGATGTCACTCAGTGACACCAAAAAAGCACAGTCCTTCCATTTAGAGATACATCCCATTCAGGGTCAAGTACAGAAAGCACAAGGCACTAATCAAAGTGCCTATAGTTCTTGTAATTACAGTAGCATTACTCTACTGGGATCACTGCTGTGTCCTACACGGACAAGAAACTTTTGCTTTAAAATGACACCAAGTACTGCATCTTGTATCATCTTCCACCTCCTGCAGATTTTGGGCAGCACATCAGCGTGTGATACTGAGCGCTAGTCCTTTTGGAGGTCAAAATCAGACGCTGAGAAGCAAGCAGTGGGAAGCATTTCTGGCACTTGCGCTGAATCCCATGCCAGGGTCTAGAAGAAAGGCAGGGGAGGAAGCACGAGAGAGAAGAGCAAGGAAGTGGGGAAAAAAGCTAACATATGTCCCAGTATATTTCTCTCAGAATGAGATTCTACTTGCAAAGGTATTTACAAAACTTGCACTACAGTCAGTCAGTCCTCTTGCCGATTTCCATTTCATTCCTGAATTTTTTTGCCATGGACACAAACTATGTGCCAAGATTATGTCTACAGATCTACGCAATCCTATTCCCACACCACTTATTGACTTTTCTATCATGTCACATTGGAGTACTTCAAGGATTCCAGTTAAGTTGTTCAGCAGCTGGTTTAAAGATCAGACAAACAATTTCCTCTGCAACTCTCACATTATTCTGTTATTTTTATTGCTTCAGCGTATTACATTGTTTTGTCAACTCTTTGGACTAAATGCAACTGACTGCATTAGCAGAAACCTGCCTTTCTGAAGATGTGCCGCAACTGTCAGTTGATCTAAAATTTTAGAGTTTATCGGGTATGTGGGCAGATACCTAGCCAGAGTGAAACCGGGAAGTAAAGGTTGTCAAGAGCCTGACAAGACTGGATTGACCAATACATCAGGTGCCTAATTTGTGCCTTACTCTCCAGGTTAACTCACTGTTTGCACACCAAAATGAATACACAAGAGACAAAACAGCATGCAGTCAACTGTAATTGTACGATAAAAACCAGATTCCCTGGGAAGCAAGGATATGGGAACTGAATCCATTCCAAAGAAAACACATAGGGAGCCTGGCTGAGTTCCCCTGCATCTTAAGGATTTTTAACTACACAGCAGACAATTCTCTCTCTAGTGTTCGCTCAGCCCTCTTCTAGGATCTCTCTTATTGTACTGGGAAAACAAAGCAGCAAAAAATTCTTCATCCAGTTCAGCATTAAAGGCAAATGGAAACATCACACACCACAGAACGAACAAAGGATGAAGCTTTTGCTTGTGGGATCTTTCTAAGGGTGCTCAGCCGACACGCTTATTAACTTCAAAGGAAGCAGTTTTAAGCCAGTGATTACTGTTTTCAAAATCCTGTGCAGACGCCCAACTGAAATCAATTTATTTTGTCAAATCAACAGGTGGCCAAAAGTATTTTCACTGTAACTGCTTACTTTGCACCCTCTCTAGCTGTGTTAAGGAAGAGGCCATGATCAGTCTGCTAGTCACCTCAGTGTTTTGAAATAACAGCCGATGCAATGAACAGAACGAAAGGTTGGTCTAAACACGTTGTTCTGAAATTAGCTTACCCTAATTTCCAAACAGCAAACAAAGAAAAAGAAAAATTCTAAAAATGGTAGTGTTATTCCAAAATACAAGTGTGACATTTAGCATTATCACAAAATATCTGTTCTGCTAAACCTTCTCGTATGTACACACACTTAAAGTTTAGATCGCTAAGATAAGATCCACATGGAGAAAGCAAAAGTCTTAGAGCATTTCATGGGTGCTCAGCAACAGAAACTCCACAGCTGACAAGAGTCCCTGCTCTTTCTGTCCTCCTCCCCTGGCAGAAGTGCTCAGACTCAGAAGAGTTCTCTTCCACAGTAAACCTGTGCTGCAGGTCTGTCAAGAGAAAAAAGCACGATGAATCCTTTCGCCTCTTCAGCTTTGGCAGAACCCCTGCGCTGCAGGCTCGGCTGCCCGCGCTGCTGTACTCGGGCCCGCAGAAGAGCGCAGCCGCCGCAGCACAGCGCAGCACAGCGCAGCCCTGCCCGCCTCACTGATCAGGACAGCTTGGCCCATCTCTGGGCTGCTTCTGCTGCTCCAGCGAGCTCGCTGAAAGCCGTGCTGGAGAAGTATACGCGGCGGAACACCGAGTCTACGCTGCGGTCAGCGGTGTGGGCACCTCTCAGAGGAAAGCGGGGATGTTTTGTCACCTGCTGTGAAGCCCTTACCAGGGGGAAAGGCAGAGCAGGTGAGAACCAAAGAAAGGCGCAAGGATTACAGGGGCCTCTTCATCAGAATATGGAAAATGGCAGTCGGTATCTCACATAAGACGTTCTTCTGGGAGAAACAAGGATGGATTGTGGTAACACACATAGCTAGGGGTTGGGAAAAAAAAATATATATATATATATAAAAGAATAATGCAGATGAGACTGTCAGCCTTAAAGCAATATTTGATCAGCAATTCTGTATTTACTTTTTTTTTTTAAATGCTGTAATCCACCATATCTGTCTAAACCAACTTATTACAAAACAATATCAGAAACACCACAAGATAAAGAGCTGGGAATTGAACTTTGCTGTGTACCTACTCAAACAGCAGCACTGCATCTAGGTTTTGATTTCTCCGCAAGTACCAGTGCAATCAATCTCTGCAAGTTATGTGACTCAATAATACTGAACTACTGGATCTCTTACTCCAGTATTCAGCCACCTGTTCCCATAATGCGAATGAGGTTTATATATTATAGTAAGTGACATTCTCGTATGAAAACATTTATTCAGGAAGACAAACTCTTTCACTGCATTTGCAACAAACACCACTATATTGGACCATTATCACCTTCAAATAGCTGAATAATACAATATTCTATAAAACAACTTTGACCTCAGTGGTCAATGGCTGAAATGGCTGTGTTTCTTAAAGCTAGCTCTTAAAGTTTAACTTCCTACAGATTCTCCTGAGGTATCTCAATTCTAACAGATGTGAAATAATGTTTAAATGTAATTATTTAGGCAGATTTCAAGAAGAGAGTTCTGCTATTGAATGCTCTCATTCTTCCAGGTGTATTTGCTGGATTAAGGTAATTAAAAGATAAATACAGATGTAATTTAAATGCTGACTACATCCGCACAGACTGTGTTTTATACCTGAAGATAGCACCATGCACAATGTTTACAAACAGGAACATTATATGCGTTGAAAATGAAGCTTTGAGAATAAAACTTCTAACAAAAAAATTTGCTGTTGAAATATGAGAATAGTTTTCATATGCTACTTCTAACAATCATCCATATTACACAACCTTAGTTCCCTCTTCAGAGGCAAAGAGCTTGAATCTTATAGTTTCCATTCTGAATTCCTGCTTTCACACATACAAATCCACTCATCATTTTACAGATACTGGGGGAAGAATAATTAAAACTTTTAACAACATTATATTTGGTACTTCCTAAATTCATTAGTTTAATTGCCTCCTTCCAATAATTGCTAGTGTCAACAGCTTTCACAGGGAAATATGGGAAACTTGTCAGTAAACAGATGTGGAGCTATCTGCCCCCCAAAGTAAACCTCTTCCTAATCTCCCACAGTTAGAAGCCTGCAGGGGCTAGGACATAGAGTGGGGGGAAAGACAGCAGCAGATGCACCTTAGCAAATGCGCTCAGAGCACATTACAACCCTTACTGCTTTTACTCATTCCCCCCCCCCCCCCCCCCCCCAGCTACTACTTCCTTCTAAGGGTTTTGTAAGCACACGCAGAACTTTACCCCCCACATCCTGCCAGGGCCTGCAAAGGGGAAGTGAGTGCACATCTACAACCCCAGAGCAGACGCTGATGGCACACCTTAAACGAGGTCAGCATGGTTTCCTTAATTCTGAACCAAAATTAGTCTCCCAATGGTAGATATAGGGAGAAAATGGCAAAACAAGTTGAAGCCTATTTAGACAAGAAATACGACCCACTGCTGGCACCTGATACCAGTGTAACGTGCTCTGAAGAGCCTACACAGTCACCCTCGTTACAGAGGCACAGACAGAACAGGTCAAATGTGGGCTCCAAGTCTGGCATTCCCTAGAGTATAAGGTTGAGATCAAGAGATGAAGAGATCTAAGGAGATTCACAAAGGTCTACACACTTCTCCTGATAATTAAACAGTGGCACATGTGGGAATGGTTGTAACTGGCCCAGCATCACCCAGCAGATCACTGGCGAAACAGGAAAGAGAAGCTACGCCCCACAAATTTCACTAGCATTTTGATGAGTCCATCTTCTGCCTTACTAGAATGTACTTTACTACATGTACTAATTATGCCATATCCTTTTAAGGACTTCACAGATTATGGTAAGGAAAAAGACAAACCCCATACTTGAGAGATATTCACTAAAACAGCCCTTACAGAAATTAAATCACACAAACACATGCAGCTGCACCTAGTGACTTGCTTTTGGTCAACTTTCGGTGCAACTGTTATTACCGCTTTTATGCACGAACACCTGCAGACTTTAGGTTGTCACAGATCAAAGACTTGTAACCAGGCCAGAAGTGAGACGCATATAGGACCACCAGGGAAATGTGCTCTGACACAGAGGTCTGAGTGGCAAACAGACAGAGAGCAAGAAGGATCGCCTAAGGAGTTGTATTTCAGTAACTGTCAACCACAAACTTAATAACAAAAAACTGCTACAAACAGTGTAAGTATACAATCTGGCATATAGGGAAGTACCACCCTAAACATATCTGACTTGCTTTTTTTTTTTTTTTCAGATGGATACTGCTTGCTCATTATCCATCCAAATTGCAATTTTAGCATATTAAAGGACAGATGAGGAATAGAGAGCACCTGCTTAACAGAAAGACTACAACAGAGCCTGCACACACCATGGTATTTGCCTGAAGACCCCTTGTGCTCGACACAGCTAAAGTTTGCATCCCTTCAGCAGGCTACTCTGCCGGCAGCCCCCCTCCGCATGCCTCCTCGCACCCGGGGCGGGAGAAGGGGCCCTGGGCAGGAAGCTCTCGGTTACACCCCATGTGCTCAGCGAAGCCTCCAGGAGACCAGGCCCCAGCAAAACTTTCATCTTTTAAGACTTTTTGACTTCATCCTCCAAGCCAACGTGCTCACCGTATCGCCCAAGTTTATTGTGACACTGAGAAGTTCTCTGTTTCACCTTAGTGCTTTGTGATTTAATTCCTTATTCTTTATGTTCCAAAGCAGCATAACCAAGTTCAAACTGCCCATCCTTGGTGACAGAGCTTGCCAAGGGACAGGCGTATTTCCCCAGCGGCGACGCGAGGGCAGGCCCCGCATGCTGTGGTCCCCAGCAGCCGGCCACACGTGCCATGCGACGGCGCGGGACGGCTTGGGATGGTGCAGGGTAGCGCGGTACAGCACGGCACGGCGCGCTGCCTTTGCCGGGGTGCCCTCCAGCCCGCAGGGACTTTCCTCAGGACCTTTCAGCCCTGGCTTCCATTCACAGCCTCGGCCAAGCGGGTTCAGAGCGCCTCGTGGAAAACAACGATGCTGTCCAGGGCAGCCGAGCCGAGCCTTCGCCGGCCTTTCCCCTCAGGTGCTCCTCTGTTCCCGGGAAGGAGCGCCCGGGACCGCCGGGGCAGCTCGCGGCCCCCCGAGCCGCCCGAAACGCCCCCCCGGCCGAGGAGGCAGCGGGGGCAGCGCGGCGCTCCGGGCGGCAGGCCGAGGCGGGGCCCGGCCGCGCTTTCCCGCCGCGGCGCGCAATAAGTGCCGCCCTCCCGCGCCGGCCCGGCCGCGCAGGTGCCCCGGGCCGGCGGCGGCGGCGGCGGACAAAGGGTGGCGGCGCCGCACGTGTGGGCGGCGGGGCCGGGCGGCGCACCTGCACTCACCAGCGGTAGCAGCCCTCGCTGGCCTCCAGCGTGAAGTTGATCCGGGTGCTGCGGGTGAAGGGCAGCAGCACCTTGGGGATGTTGAGCTTGGAGGCGGCGGCGAGGCAGAGCAGCAGCAGCAGCAGCAGGAGGAGGAGGAGCAGCAGCGCTGGCGGCCGCGGCGCGGCGGCGCCCGCAGCCATGCTCCGCGCCGGGGAGCCGCCGCCGGCGGGGGCAGGCGAGGTCCCGCGGGCCGCCGGCGCTGGCTGCGACCGCGGCGCTGGCAGCACTGCGAGGCGCCCGCCCGGGAAAGGGCGGCCGCGCGGGGCGGGCCGGCCCCCGGGGGCGGAGGGGCGCGGCGAGGGCCCGGCCGGGGCGCCGCCCCCCCGCCGCACCGCACGGCGGCCGCGGGCTGGGGTCCGGGGCCGGGGCCGGGCCGCCCCTGTCGGCGCGGCTGCGCTTGTGACCGGAGGCCGCCGCGGAGCTGGGTAACTCGTCCGCCGCCTCGGGATTCCCCCCCCCCCCCCGGGGGGTGCCGCGCCGTTAGCAGTGCGCGGTGCACTCAGAGAGGCAATTTTACTTCCAATTGCTTCAGTTCCAGGAAACAGCCGTGGCCGGATAATTGCTTTATAATACTAATAAGGAAATTAATAAAAGATAAGGACAGAATGGAGGTTAATTTGGGTCTCACGTGAAGGACATCCCCAGTGCTAAGGGCTGTTGAAGTGCTTTGGTTGTGATGGTAATATCTGGCAAAAACCTAGTGAGTGGTGGTGAATGTATTTGCTGGGATGATGCAGACAATTTTGAATGACATAAATGTTAACGTTAAAGGCTGTGGTCAAAGCGAGGAATATTTGGCAAGTAAAACTGTTGAAGATTTTGGCACAACTGAAAGCCTGCTCTGGGGTACGTGCAATGGAAGTGCACAAGCTTCCTGGGGCTGCTGAGACAGGAATTGGGTTTCCCTGGGATTTCTTGCAGAGTTGGGAAAGTGATAAGCTAATGGTTAGGATCAACAGGGTACTCCTCCAAAGTCTAAATCATCGCACTAGCTCGCCTCAGTCTGCTTGGAAACGGAGCATGTCCTTCAGCATTAACCAGGTATCCGGGAGAGGCCTTGGCAGCGGCACGGGGATCAGGCGGCTGCGGGCTCGCCTTCCCTCGCACGGGCCCCAGTGAAGCCACAGGGCATCGCTGCACGCCGCTCCTCTGGGGACTGCGGCATCATTTGTTAAAATAGGGCTGATAGTTAAGGAATCCTTCGGGGATATGGATATTACCTATCCGTATTGACATTATTTATCATACTATTTCAATGTAGACATTGCGGTATTAGTGGTGATGCTAACAGCTAAGCTAAACAATAATGCCTTTGTCATAAAAATATATTTTCATATCTTTAAACATAGGAATACTGCTTTTCCTGTGCTCTTCATGCCCTCGGAAAAAATGGTAGACAGACTAAAATGCGGGAGGTGAAGAACTTCAGGAGAGGAACTTGGGGGTACGTGTACTGGGCAAACCAGGTAATTAGCGGAAGCAGTCTTGGCAGGAGAAGCTTGGACCTCTTCCAGGGAGCAGAGTAAATAGCTAGATTTCTTCAGCTAACCTAGCTTGACCTTCTTCTGTATTACTCAAAAGCACGGTTGGAACAGCATAGGAAGCAGGGCAGTGAAAGAAGAAGAAAAAGGAGAGAAAAGGAAAGATTTAATCAGAACCAAATGATCTGTAATCATTTAAGTGTTCAGAGCCTGGAACGGAATCCAAAATCACAACTCTCAATTTGTTTTTTTTTTTTTAATGTATCTTGTAAATATCTTGCAATGTATATATTTTATTTCCAGCTAGTGACTGGACCTCATAGTGGCTGACAACATTGTACTACTCAGTAACGTTGTTACAGATGTTTTTGCTGAAGCTTTAAATTAACTGATATTTTGTGTTGGGATAAATATGATTCCATATGATGGAATTTCTGGGTAGTGAATGATTTGCTTTTTTAGAAACTTAGAACATTACCTGAAAGTATTCTGAAGGGTCATTGTATTTTGTAAGTCAAAAGTCATGTTGATATTGCAGTCTTAATTATCCTTAAGTCTATATGCGTTTACCTATATAATTATAGCAACATATTTTTTGTGGTAAGATCTCTTCACCATTCAGTGCATGGGAAACATCACACTCCTGGAATTAATCAAAGCTATGTAGTGAATGAAGCTATTGTGTATAGAGGACCTATTTTGTTTAGGTATGGAAAAGGGATGGTATATATTCAGAGATTAAAAGGATATTTAAAAAGGACTTTTAGTCTGTCTACCATTTTTTTCCGAGGGCATGAAGAGCACAGGAAAAGCAGTCTTCCCACATATAAAGATATGAAAATATATTTTTATGACAAAAACATTATTGTTTAGCTTAGCTGTTAGCATCACTATTAGTACTGCAATGTGTACACTGAAATAGTATGATAAATAATGTAGATGTGGATCATCTCAGAATTAAAGTAGTTGAATTCTGCCCTGGAAGATTGGATGTTGTCCAGAGACATAGTTGAGAGTTTGCCCAATTCTAATTTGGGCACTATAGAGATTAACTAGTTCTCACCTATTCTGAGCAAGTAAACTTATCTGGGGCTTTTTATTTACCTAGGAGGGTTTTTTAAATATATATTCACCTACTGTTTTATTTATCAGTACATCAGCAAGACTATTCCATTCTGTATCCTAGAGGTCTGCGTGCTGCTGGACAGTTCACTTCTTGTAGTAGCTTCTAGTTGTATATTCCTCATTTTCTGAATGTACATCTTGAAATTGTGTGGTCTGATTTACAGAAGAGCTAAATTCTGCAATTTAAGTCACTGGGAGCTAGGCCCAGAAATATTTAAAATGTTAAATGCTCTAACAAATAAAGCCACTACATCTTAGTTTGCTCCCTAAAATAAATGGATACTTCTGTCTTTACTCTTTCTGTCATTCAATCCTTAACCTTTTTTCATAGATTTGTTATGAAGGTAAGCTCCATAAACACTCAGATATTAGGGAAGGATGTAATAAAATAGCCCATGATAAAATTAAAACATTGTGTTTACCGTCAATGTAATTACAACAAAGAGGATAAGAAGTCAATAGTGAGCACCTTGCAGCCTGTGCTCTGAATAAGCTGATAAAGAGTATTTCTACCTTTTAAAAGTGGGTTTTGCAATCTCAGTATTAATTTTTTTCATCTGCAGTGTATAGTGATGAGTATTCAAAGCTTTATTGGAAAATTACTGTTGTTCTCAAATATTTCTTAGACTTGGTGACTTAAAATATTTCATAAGAAACAGCAAAGTGGAGTTACGACATTAAAGCTTTCTGAGGAAATGTGATAGTTAAGTACATCAATTAAATGTCTGATGTATCTTTAAGTGCATACTTGAAAGCATGCTAAGTTTAGGAGAGTAGGAGTAGATTAACGCAATAGACATTCACGTCCTCAGCGGTGGAGAGCAACTTTGCAATTTCCCTTGCATTGTAAAATTACCAAGTGAATTTTCTGCTGAGTTAAACTGAAAGTCATGCATTGCAGTATTGCACTAGCATTAGAGACTATTTTAGCTAGAGAAGAATAGGTAAGGGAGCAGACAGTCTGGCTCCAGGCTCTGTGAGAAGTTATTAAAATCATAGGTTGACTTAGTATAGTCACTGCAGTGCTGTTCTTTCTCCATACTGCAGTGATGGGACCTGTAGAGAGTCAGAAACATCCTTCTGAGACTAGAATGACAGTGCAAAGATACTCATTAAAAATATGTTCATCCAGAGGGGTGGTTAGCTGGCATGGTTTGGTGGAGATGGGGAGCAGGAGAGAAGTATTAATAATATGAGATAATTTTACATATCAATGCATATCAATGCACATGTGAATAAGTCTGATAAAGAACAAAAATGGAAATCTCTTAGTCACAAAGAATGCAATTATAAAACAATAGAGGGAGTACTTTAATGAGCTGCTTAATTGTGAGATGGATAAAGGCAAACAATAAATGGCTGTTCTCCAAGCAGCTGAACCATTTGTGGAAGAATTACATTTTAAAGTGATTCAAGAGACAATCAACATATACCCAGTAAATAACAAAACATCAGGTACTGATAATGTTTACACTGAAATACTAAAATAAAAGGGGGAATCTTACTGAAGGATTTTACAAACTCATTTGGTTGTTTTGGAAATCTGAAAACACTACCAAGGAACGCAAGGAGACATATACTTGGATTAAATATTTTAAATTAATTAATTGCTGGTGGAAAGATTTTTTAATAAAGCTAGAGAAAACCTGTATCAGTATATCACAAGGTGATTTTCTGTTCATAGTGAAACAATTTGAAATCCTTGTTTTAAAAACAAGCATTTCAATGGCACAATAGTGGTGCTGCTTGCTTGGTTGCTTGCTGGTCTTCCTTTTGAACTGCCTCAGAGTCTTAGATCTCAAGGGTATACAGTATATACCTTGCATCTCTCAGCAATACAAGTATTTGTAGGGCTCATCACATTCAGGAAGGCTGAACCAACCTGAAATGGATATTAAGCATGTATCTAATATTAAGTGTGTGTGTGTATTTGCTTTTGTGGATCGAGGCCTCAGTCTCTGCCAAATTTTGACTGCAGAAAACCTCACATTCTAGCGCTTATTCAGAAAAAAAAGGTTACTAAAAAACCCGGCTGAGGAACACCTGAATTTATTTTCAGGCACTTGATATTTTAAAATGTCTGAAAAAATTAAAAATCTTTAAAAATGTTCCCCCACAAAAAGCAGCTCTCAGAAATTACAACTCAGAGAGTAAAATTCTAGCAAAATGATAAGCAATGAGGTATGGGAGATTATATATTAAAGTATACTGGGCCAAGCTTAGTACAATTTTTAGGACAGTTCCAACCATAGCCCTTACATATATGTACCTAAATGTGTGTGAACAATTTGGGGTGACTCTGGGTTGCATCAACAATTAAATGTGTATAAACTGGAAGAATCAGGGCTCATGCAGCAGAACAATGAAAAACACTCTGCACTGTCCTCCTCATAAGCTTCTCAAATAAATTAACATTTGATTTAAAGGCTAAAGAGAGACTAATTAAATAATAGTAATATGTTTAATGAAGAAAACCGTTCCTTTAAGGACAAAGAGACCTGGCTGAGAAGAGATCAGGAGTTGCCTGCACCAGGCTGAGCAGGAGATGCAAAGGGTATGTTCATAGACCTTCAGAAAGAAAGTGTCTGGAAATAGTAACTTAAGGTGAGAATAACAGTGATGGGGCTTTTTTGTATTTGATGCTGTGCTTAATTTTGAAGAATAAAGCTGTTTGCTACAAAGCAGCTGGGAAAGCTGGTCAGTTTTCCTTCAGACAGGCAAGCAGGCTGCATCCGATAACACTCCAGCTTCAGAGGTTCAAAGTCAGTGTTGGCAATCTGAATGGCACCTGCTGCTGGAAAGTGGATGCACATGGATACATCTGCCCAGAAAGGCGGCCCCATTCTGTCTCACTCATCTCTATTCTCTAGGTACAATGCGTTAAATAATGTCCTGGCTGACCAGGTCTGTGGCTTTCACTACTCTGCTTTTTCCTACCTGGTTTGCAGTCTGATTCCATCCTCTTGTGGTTACAGCTGCAAAGACCACCCAAATACCTCCATCAAAAGACCATTAGTCAAAGAAGTATATAAAGTCGTCCAATATGCAAAAAAAGTGCTTAAAAATAGTCATCAAAGGAACTAGAGATCACAACTGGTATCCCTTACTACTATAAAACAAGCTGGTGGATATTAGTAGTTCACTGATATTGTATTTGAGTATCTGATTATAACCATCCAATATTTAAAAAATAAATGGAAGATTTTACTTAAATACAAACATGCACAGCTGTTAAGACTGACTGGAAAAACTCTGATTAATTAGGCACTGATGCTGCAGTCAGAAGTGCATGAGATAGATAGGTTCCTGCCTCTGCATTATGCCTCTGTTCAGCTGCTTGTGTCTGTCTACAGGGATCTAATTGTCATATGGGGCATTACACTTCATTACTTTAAAATAGGTATCACAGACTTGCACAGCACATAAAATAACATTCCTTTTTCAATTATTTCTTTATCACTTTTTCTACTAGTAGAGTTATCATGTTCAATTTACTGTATTAGACTTTATATATCTCCATACACCTATTGAAGAGTTTATGAGAACATCCTCTCAGCCTTACAACTGTTCTCTACAGAGCTAATGATGGATTGATAGCAACTATAAACCTGAACACTTCGGTTATGCCTGCTAGCATTTTTCTTCCAAGCTGTATGACTATAAGATGACTAGAAGCTTGGCAAAAGTAAGGCATAAATCCAGTAAATTTCTAAAATGAAGGCAGTCAGTAATGGTAATAAAGAAGGAAAATTTAAAACTCCACCAAGGTTGACTTGTTTCAAATTATTCAGAAAGAAGCACTTATGTTTAGCAAATCAGTAAAAAAGGGGCCCAACCTGCCATTCTTTGCATAATCTAATCTACCATGGATGTCACTGGGAGTTTTTGAATGTGTACCAGGTAAGCATCATTGAGTCCCAAAAGAGAAATGTAGCTCTTTTTAAATGTATATTCCTATCACATAAATCCATTTGATATGCCAGAATTTCCCAGATGGTACAAAACCCCAAGACCTTACTACATTATTCAGGATGAGTCTGATAACACTGAGGTTATGAAACAGTATCATCAGATAAAAATAAATGTTTTTCACTGCAGAGTTTATCTACCTTTCTAATGTAAATTTATGGTTATTAAAATAGGTTATTTATAGCTGTCTTTTCAAACTATTACATAAGACGGTTCTTGCCATGTGCCTTTATACACAGATAGAAATCATATTAATGAGCTATTCACTGAATAAGTGAATGAATGCATGAATGATTAGAACTCACAAGAAAGAAGCTCTAACAAACAAAAATCCCAACCTTTGTTTTCCTTTTAAATACGTCCAAGAAATTTATGAAAGCAAAGAAGTTTTTTAAAGCTTGAAAATAAAATATAAATAGGCATGTGAGTATGTTCAATGACTCTGTTAATATTACTGAGGAAAGTGAATTATGATCTTCTCAAGGTTACTTGGTTTCAAATTACGGCATATACACCTCAGAAATTTTAATTGGGCAATCAAGAAGAGCAATTCTGAGTCTTTTTAAATGTTAAGACTGTTCTGAATTGGTTTGTTTTTTTCTGTGCCTTAAAGACCACATTGGGACAATTTATAAAACTACATCATCTTCTATTTCTCCTATTCTCTTCCTATAGAAGTCTTCTGATTTTATGTATCTCAGCACTGGCAATGATCCAGAGGGCTTTTTTTTACCTATGCAGCAAGACAGTCAGACTTTTGCTGTATTTCTCCATACATCCTAGAAGTACATAATGTGTATTTCAAATGTAATTATACCTTTTATGAAAAATTCTATTTTTTCCATTCTAATATCACAACAATACAAAAAAATTCAGCACCTTGCTGATAATGAAGAAGCCTAAGACAAATTCTGCTATATGTATAACAAATTCTTCCAAAGGAAATTTATGTTACTGTAGTAGAGTGATAGTAGAAAAAGTAGGAAGTGCTGCCATACACAACATAATATCATGTATCAAGAGATGTACGAAGTCATAGTAAGACCTAGGTCTTATTGGGTAATCCCATGAAGGCTTCCATTATGTGCCTGACAGTAAAACTGTGAGACTGCTGGGTGACCCGACCGTGGGAAGTAAAGGAGCCAGCACAGAAGTCAGATACATACACTGCATTAAAGTCTACTGATTTCTATTTTGTCTCCTTAATTCCTTTCAGGGTCATTCCTCCAGGAAAGCCACAAACCAGTCAAGGTACCTTGGGGAATGAAATATTCAGTGGTGAAAAGAAATGTCATTCATGAAACAAGAAAGTTACTGCAGTATGAAAGGACTGTGAATTTGTGAGAAAAAAAGGTAAATACAGTATGAGTGAGGCAAATTCATGGCAGATAATCAGCTGCTGAGCAGAGATTTTAAGGTTTCTCTTGTTTTTTAAAAATACATCCCAAATCTTGGCAAATTAAGGTAGAGTAGCAGCAATGCATACACAGCTTGCATGAGTAAAATTGTGTCCAGGTTAGCAAACATGACACAGCAAGTTAAACCCCATGGCTTTTGAAACTGAGATTTGACTTTTGCTGCTTGTGGCCATCTCCACACACATATGTCTTTTTCCCATTTTGATTTCTATTTCTGTGTTTTCTCTGACTCTTAGTCATATACAGGCCTCATTTTCACTTTTGCCCTTTCTGTCCTGAATCCTAATCTCCCACTTCACCTCTTTCACAGTGGGCTTCACAAGCATTTAATTAACCTGCTTTCACAGCTGCCCATTATCTCCATTTTGCAGATGTGAAACCAAATTCCATAAAGGAAGTCTGAGATTAATTTAGAAATTCACTTCTGATCTCCCATCTCTGTAATATACCAAGCACCTCCCAGTCTACTATATGTTAGTTTCCCCGGGTGGCCTGTATCATATCTAGAAATTTGATTTGGGTGAAATTTGGACACTGAGACTTTTGTCAGGCTGGACAGTAGCAGTAGCTTTTGCTGGACACAAGGAAATCTTGGACATATCTGTTATGCATATTAAAATCTACAGATTAAGTACAGTGTATCTGACTGGTCCAATGCTCCAGTAAACAACAGATTTCTAACCTGCCATGGTGGACAGATGGAGATGGATGACGAGACACAATGTTGTCCTCCTCTCAGGCATGACCACTGAAAGTAAAGCATAGCCAGGTTACAATGACTTCCACTTAGGTTTAGGCTCCTAACTTGTCTTTGAGTTTGGGTTTTAGTTTCTAATGTTGGCAATCCAGACTATTAAAAGTGAGCGTGGGCCTAATGATGCACATAGCATCCAGTTAGACTTCAAATGCAGAATGCTCCATTTTTTAGAACGTAAGCAGAATTTGCTTAGCATCACACGATATGAAACTAAATCTGGCCCTTAGGCATTTTTCAAAAATCTTCCTCCAACCTAAATAGAGGAAGCTTCTTTGAACAGAATATATGCAGCAAACTTCAGTGAGGAAAGGCACATTTTTCAAAGAACTTCATAGGTATAAAATTTCATATGAAAAGACCTATTAACTCAGCAATACAAGTTATTAAAATGTTGATAACATAATCACATTATTATACTTGTAAACTTTTTGTGAACATTTGTGGTAATAAAATTTGATCTCTCAAAAAATGTTCATGGATGAAGGAGACGCATTTCAAGAGCATGTGAATATTCATTAACATTTTTGCATTATTCCGCTAGTTATTCTTTGATATGAAGTTCAAACAGGAATTGTACTTGGAGGATACTAACTAGAGTATTTTAAAGCTATTATATAAATCCCATGCATTTTTTACATTCTGAAGTATAATAGTTTCAGAAATAACTCAAAGTTTGGCTGATGTACATTATATATTTAAGGTTCTATACATCATTAACAGAACACAAAGGAACTGCTTCTTTCTGTGTGGCTTGGTGATACTTTTATGTATTTATATATATATATATATATATATATACACACACACATATTTTGCATACAGAAGTGTCTGCTACAGATACTATATAAAAATGTCAGAGAAATTCCAGAAATTCTCTGATATCCAGAAAAAGCTAAATGACTTTGGCAAGGAAGCATGTCTTGCCAATACTGATTATAGCTATAGTCATCAGTATGAAAGAAATGGACTTTCAAGCTGTTTGTGTTTTTCATCTTTTAATTTAGGCTTGATTAGCTCTCAATTCTATAGACAGTCCTGTCAGGATCAAATATCCAAATTCATTTTGAAGTTCCAAGGATATTCTAGCCCAGGAGCATGTAACAATTTCATGGGGAAAATGCTTATAGTACTGTTGGATAGTTTAATGATTCTGTAAACAGCAAGTGAAGCAGGTATACAGAAATGAGATTTCATCTTTTTGGTTTTGGTTTTTACTTAGGATATTTGCAGCATTTTCAAGCTGAGGCAATAGCTGTCAGATTGAGTTGCCTAAAACTATATATGCTCAGTGGCCTGTTTTTCACAAGTCCCATAAGAGTCAGTGGGAATTGCAGGTGTTTGTACTCACAGAGAGTTTGGGTTTTTTTTTTTAGATTAAGGCTAAAGCACAAGTCATCCTGATTTTCACTGTCAACACTGTTCTTCTTATATAGAGAATTTAATTCATTAGGATGTCAGTTTTCAATTCAGCAGGAGGTTAATATCAGTATGTCCCAAAGATCAGTACTGTAGTTAGTATTTAATATATTCATCAATTATCTGGAAAGGCAGGGATGAGGGTAGAACAAAAATGGAGGTCAGCAGCATTTGCAGATGACAAAATTATTTAGTGTAAGTTCCTGTAAGAGGAGGCTGTGATGAACTTCAGAGAAACAGAACTAGACAAATAGGCAGCATGACAGCTGATGAAATTTGGACATTGACAAATGCAAGTTAATACACGTTAGAACGAAAAATCTGAACTGCCTGTTTCTATGACCCTGTCCTAACTTATCCCCAAGTGCTAAGGGAAAAGGTCACCCAGTACAATTAAAAACTCTGCTCAATGATCAGCAGGAGCCAAAATCTAAATAAGGTATGATAATATAAAAGAAAGCATAGAAAAGACCTGCTGTGCAGGAAAAATATTAGTCTCAACTTTATTTTAAACTTCACAATAAGTTAATGGTCATTTCATCTCACATGAGCTATGACAGGACAGGACAAAGTCTAATAATTCCTAAATCTATCTTCAATTCCATTTCATTTCTGATGCAAGAAGCTGGAAACCTATTGCTATAACAGATGCTGGGTTACATGTGGATCAGTGAAAAAGGTTTGCCTCCCTTTACTTTTCATTATGAAGCTCAGTGTCACTTGGTGATAGTCTCTTGGATGTATTTCTGTAGATTTACCAAGAAAAGATCTGCTCTCTAAAGATGTCATCAGTTCATTTTTATTCCTTTATGATCACCCTGAGCACATCAACATTAATCTTCCATTTTATTTCTCCTAACTAGCTGGCATCTTGGTGACACCATTTTTTATGTTCTTTATAAATGTTTCCTCTCAGGATTCTAGAGACACATTTGTATTCTCTTTTTTTCCTCATTTACTTTTCTTACTGCTTTTCATTCCTTTTAAGTATGGCTAGAAGTTATCCTTATCTCACATCGACTATCTGCACAACAAGCATACTGATTGGGGGATAAAGAGACAGGGAGATCAATATAAGAGTGTATTAGCATTGCAGATGCTGAGGGTAGGGCCAAGGTTAGTTACAGTGTAAGCAACAGAAACCTTACAAGACTAGAGGTTCTTGTAAGATAAACTCTGTTTCAGGGCAAAATTGCAGCATTTGGCTTTTTCTCTAGTAGGACTGACAAACAGTCCTTTGTAGGTATGAATGCAACCCAAATTCAAAACTACTAGTACAGTGTTTCCAAACAGGTTTCCCTATACATTTTAAATTTTGGCTCATTTTAGTAACAGTCACCAATATTTGTTCTTACTTTTCTCATGCAACCAGTTTGCAACAACTTGGGTGAAGCACATGAATAAAATAAGCAGAATTTGGCTCATTATTACATTATTTTACAGTCATGGTGTTCTACTTAGTATCTGTAAAGTTCTTTAAACACCTCAAATTATAGGAGCTCCAAAAGTGCCATGCTGTCCTATATAACTAGGTATCTGACATAATTCACAGAGAAAGGAAAGAAGATTTAAAGTAACTTTACAGCATGTAGTTTCTCTTTGTGAATTCTTCCCTCAATATTTTTATGCATTGTAAATTAATTACAAGGATGCCAATTTTAGTTCTGTGTTTATCATATGACATTACACATAGATTCCCAATAGTATGTTGCATGAAGGCCTAAGTTTTTGGAAATTTTTAAGCTGATGAAAAAATATTTTTTATTTATTAGTTTTCATTTCACAAATAGAATCTTCTTTGTTCATGACTGACTGCTGTAACAGCTTTGAGTCTCTGAGTATTACCAATTATTTAAATAAAGATTTGTTATTATTTGAAAGTAATTAATAGGACAGGATGAAGGAAAAAGCTAGTGAATTATTCATTAACATTTGGCTTAATTACAATCAAATGACCCTTTCAAATTGAAAAGTACTTGGTGAAAAATAGAAGCCAAATGAGATTTTTCTGTATAAATAATGAATAGCCCGCATAGTTTTAACTTTAAAATTAAATTAGAAAAAAATGTACACTATCCATTGCGTAGTTTTGTAATATGATATACTTTGATTTAGTAATTTCTGAACACATTCTATTTAACCTTCACGGAGTTTTCTTTCAGATCTGATCTTGTATCTGCTTAGCTTTATGGACTGTGAGTAATTCCACTGCATTAAAAAAATTACACTGAAAGTTCCATAAAGATTTTTTTTACTTCCATTTTATACCTGATTCTCACCTTGCACTGAAGGAAACAGATTAGTTATATTCCAGGACTATGTGCATGTGCAAGTACTATATTTGCAAAATATTAACATCTGCTTAGTAATTTGAATATTACACATATGTCAGTCTCTTAACTATGCCATTTTCTTAATTCTAGATCTGCTTCTTGTAGAGGATATAATTTAACTAAAACCAATTCAGTAATGCACATGATATTCCTTCAGTGCAATACCCATCTGTAAAATAACTAAATATACTATTGACTTCCCAAATTCTTTAAAAAATTGCATCATTATGATTACATTCTACTCCTCAATAGATTTGGATATGCTTATCTTTGTGCACTGTATGCCTTGTAAATTGTTATATTTAAATTGCATTTTTTGCTATAAATTGATCCAATCCTATGAAATGAGCATATTTGAGAAAAGGATATATGGCCTAGAATTTGATTGCAAATGTTAGCATTTTGCAAATATTGTCCTGAATTTTGCTACAGACTGCATTCTGTTCTACTAGTATTGCATTGGTGCAGGTTTAGACTAAGGTTAAAGGGAAATCATTGGTGCCTTAGAAGACTAAGCAAGGTATCTTTTTAATTAGATAAATCTACTTTTGTTTCAGAGGGGACTGTAATGAACTGACAACCAAAACACATCTTTTTAATGTTTCCCCTACTTAAATAAAAAATAAAAATGAAGGTAACTCTTCTAACACATTAGAGACAATAGGAGACAATACATTACTCCCAAAACAGAGCTCGTCTGTCCTGCAAGCATAAGCCAGGGCTTTTAGCTCAGGCTGGTGACCTGAATTTTCACCTGGCCATTGATTATATCTGATCATGTCTTTACATATGTTATGACTTTACATTTTGTTGCAGTTCGACATTTACTCTTCATCTGTCAGTGTTGCCTCTTTGCCTGATACCAGAGCAACTCCCCAGTGCTCTAGCCTATATTGATAATGAATGAATAATGTTAATTACATTCCAGTTACGGTATTACAAATGGGTATTACATACTAGAGTAAATAGTGCAGTTGAAACAGACAGATTGCTTTGCTTTGCAAACTGCTGAATTTTAGGTTTGTAACATTTAAGAATTTGCTTTTCCATTAATGGACCAACAACTTGCATATCAAAGACTAAAACTGGAAGGTAACCAAAGTTTTGTGTTTGCATGGAACTGTCTCCTCCTCCCCTTTCTGTCAGCTACCCCTTCTGTCCTAGTTTATAAAAGAGCAGACAAATGTGATTGTCTAAGAACTAACAAAGCAGGTAAACTCTTCAGAGAGGTCAAATTAGTGTGTATGATGCCAAAATTAAAAAGGGATAAACTGTACCTATCCTTGACTACATCACCGCTGGTCAGCCAACTCCATACCAGCACTCCAGTAAATGGGAAAGATGAAGCATAAAGCACTATCAAGGCATATTGCATTACCAGGAGAGTGCATCCATCTGAGTAACTATTATATGTAGCTTATTTCAAACCCACATAAAATAATTCACAATCTTCTGTTTCTGGAGCTATGCCTTCACTAGGGAGTTTGCTTCTAATTACCTGTGACTTCACCTATCTATCAGCTAACCTCAAGTCCAAAATACACTGAGGTTTTGTGGTCTTCTCAGGAGGGCACTGGTATCACACCACATCAATGGAGCATTCACAGTGAGGTAAAAATCGTCTGTGATGACTGATCTCACGCCTGTGGCCTTCCAGTTCTGTCTATTTAAACATATTTTGAAAATATGAGGAAGGTGCCTCCCCAAAGACCTAGCTGTCTTGACAATTTACATGAATGAAACATACTGCAACTGTTCAATTTACATGAACGAAACATCTGCACTGTGGTGATGGGAATGTTGGGTTTTGTAAGGAGGTTAATCTGCTTAGGGAAAACTACTGTTTACTTTTGCTTTGTGTTTCACCAAACACCACTTTCAGTCATGCAAATATCCAAATAAGCCAGTAATAGCTTGCCAGAGGACAAGATGTTACAAAACCTACAGATATTTCAAATAAAAATATGCTAAAAATGTATGAAAATTAAAAGAACAAGCACTGAAAAGTTAGGAAATGCCAGAACGAGGTTATCTGTGGAAATTTAACATGCTTCCTTTTTCACATGTATGATTTTGAAGTCTTCAATTGCCTATTCAGACAGTGCTGGTATATGGACAAGGACCTCTCTGAAAAAAACCTGTGATATTCAAGGGCACAGAACGGATGGTGCTTTGCTATTTTGCTTTCTCAGTATTCAAGTATGTGCCCTGAAGCCTCATCTACTGTACATGATTCAAACCTTCCTTTTCTGTCACATCCACCCATCCAAGCACCAACACTAGTGAACTGATTTCCCCAACATCCCAGCAAGTCAGAAGAGTTGTATGAGACACAATTGTGAGAGTATTAATAATACTAAATATAGTGATGAACAACTGAGCCACAGAGATAGACAATTCATAAGCAACCACTCATTTTAAATGTCCAGTTTTAGGGGCAAACTCAATGATTTATAACTTTGATATGTTTAAATTCTGCTTTCCTTAATTTTATGCACAAACAACTCTGTAATTCCATCCATAGAGCTCCAACTTTACCCCCCCTCCCCACCAAGAATGCATAATTTGTGAGCATCTATGCAAAGTTTTGGTTCTAATTATTAAGAACTCTGTTTCAGAGGCAAGGTTGATACCACTCTCAAATGGAGAGAGCCTGGAAGACAACAGACATTGCTGTGTATTTTGGTTCACCACACTTGGTAATTGGTGTTTTTCAATAGATGTGAGGTTGCAGACTTCTGGGGTTTCAGCCATGTTCCAAACGGAGGATTTTTGTCTCCCTGATAGCAGCCATACAACCAGAGGATACATGGATTCTATAAGGACCAAGGATTTTAACTAAATTACTGTACCAGACTGACCCTGCAGGACTTTGTCACCTTGATGGTAATCCCTTATTTAGTCTAAAGAACAAATTAATAGCTAGACTTGAGAGCCAATATTCTTATGAACACCTTGCTGATTAGAGAGAAGGACTGGGTGGGAAGAAGAAGTGGGTTTCCACGACACACAGCAGGTCAGCAGGCAGGGAGCTAAGCTGCCTTACTCACTGGAGTTTTTTTCCAGCTTTCCTGTAAGTCAAGGAGCTAAGAAAAGTCATCCACCCCTTGCTGATGCCTTAAAACACCACCCACCATGAATCAAGATGATATAAGCTACAATTAAAGCAGTACTAATACAAGAATTGGTGTAATCACAGTAGCTAAATGAGAATGGTGCTAATTGCTGGTCACTGACATACTTCAACTGACGAGCAGCCTATTAGCCTTAGAAATGAAGGATGTTTATTACCATCACATTGTGTGATCAGCACATATCTTTGTGAAAACAACTTCCTGCGGAACTAAAATGAGAAATGAGCTGGTCCTTAATCAGAAAGAGAAGTTTTGCTGAGACAGTTGAAAAATGTGTTTTTCTTTTGCTCTAATTCTGCCTGATAGTCAGATGGAAAATAATGGAGGAAAATGGAAGAGTCTTATCTTTTTCTGAAACTCCCTTCCTCTGTACGGACATTAAGAAGGGTGCCTGGCTTAGATGCTTTCCAAAGAGCAATTTTTTTTTTTAACTGGGATTGTATCAGGGTGCACTAAATCTGTCTCCGTTCCCATGTTTTTTCTATCACGGTTATAGCAGAGTTCTTCGTAAGCAGGAATTTTTATTGCAATACAAATAAGAAATGTTATTTTGCATTCTGGAAAATAAACCCAGAGATCATGTTGCAGACGTGAGAGCGCGATGTGGCAGTATTTACCTCATATTAGATTTTGGGTAGATTCTGAATGACAGCTGCGTTGACCACCCACGAGAGCATCCCAGAATCGTGCTCTAACTACACAGAGCCAATGCAGATGCTCCCTTGCCACTGTATCTCCCTGCTGATGGGGTTTATCTTTCCTTCACAGATTCCTGGCTTCCTTAAGAGTTTCCTAGACAAAAACCAGAGCGAGCACTGCTACAGAGTCCTTCCCATTCCTGTCAATGACTCTAGGCAGAATATCCAATTCTCGAGCAATAGTAATTAAGTAAATTTTAAAAAATGTTGCTCACAGTGACCCTAAAAAGGAACCTAAAAATGCCACTGGGAAGTTCCTTAGCAAGTCTGATCTCCAAGACATGAGTATTTTTCACTGTCTTTATGTAAGCTCTGAATATCCCAAGCATCCTTCCACGTATGTCACTTTTCTTGTGAAACACTTTGTGTAATAGCTTGGGCTATTTTTAGCTCTTTGCTTCAATAATCACAGTTTGGCTTGATGCAGTGATTTGAGGTGATTATCTCAAAAGCTGCATTGCCTTATTCCACTGTATTTTTACCATGTTGGTATTCTTATAATTATTATATCATAACCATCCAGAAACTGAAACATCTATTTAGTATTGCCAGCCATAAGGAGACAGATTGTACTAGCTACCTGTTTGCTAAGACAGGTAATCCAAAATGTTGATATTAATTTGTGATGCCTAATACAGTTTGAGTACTAGTTATCTAAGAATTCACCTTTCAGTTGTGCTATAATTCGAGATCAAATGAAATGTCCAACTTAGTTATTCCTAGATGTAAACATCTCACGGTGTTAGTAGAGAATTTTGGCTAAAGGCTTTTGACTCTAAAGTAGAGTTTCTGAATATCAAACCTTTAAAGCTTGGAACAAAGCTGATATGTCTGGAGATGCTTCTTTGTAATTTTTTTATTAATGTGGTTTCTTTGTTTTGTTGACTGTGCTCAGATTAATAGCGAAATTTCTTCATGGTATCTCTTGCAGCATCATTATTTTACAATTTATGAATTTAAAACTAGTACACAATTATGAAAAAAATCAAAAGGGTTAATGGATTTGAAAATGTCTTAAGTATCTATTTTGTGTCATACTAATTTTTTCCACAAGCAACATCTCACGTGCTTTACTGAACCACTTACTTCCCTTGGGACATTAGAAGTGTTCCTCATCACTGCAAATGCTAACTGTGCTGCTGGTAGCAGAAAATTCATGCTCCCAGTTATTGCTTGCATGCTTGGTTTTAACTTCTTAACTGTAGTAAACTAACAGTCAAATATAATTGCCTTATATATTTAAATCAGGTTTCCATTGTATATTAACTTATCATTTTAGAGATGATTCTTCCATGGGAATTTGAAATTTTGTGTATCATGTTTTGCAACATTAGCTTGAAAGTCCTTGAACTATTTACTGTATAGTACATTTTATGAAGAATGTTATAATGCTGAGAAATGTGTAATGTGTATATAGAGGGCTTTCCAATCGTCCCAATTAATCTTTTCTCATGACACTTTTGGGCTGGACATTTGCATCTTTTTCCTACACTTTGTTCCAATGGGAATTCTCCTATTTTACTTGTTGACATTTGTAGAAATATTCCATAAAACTTCATTTTCTTTTCTTTTTAAAAAATATTTAATTAAATACCACAGCACACATTGTTACCTATAAAATAGGAAATGTGTGACACCATCAGAAACAAAAAGAAGTCCTGAAATACGGAGTTTAATCTTTTCCTTGTAGAATAAGAAATAGTATACTTTCAAATATTTTACCAATGTTTTATTACTTTATTACTTTTACCATCAGCTGAGTACCATCAGCTCATACAGTCAGCACTGTCTGAATGGATTTCGTATCAAATGTAACTGGAAAATATAGGACAGAAATTTGTACTTTACTTCTCAACTTTTTTGTGTATTATAAGCAGACTAAATATCACTCACATTATCAAAGCACTTTGAAATCAGAACAGAACCAATGTCAACTAAATGTGCTTAGCTGTATATATTAATTATTATATGAAAACATTTTTAGCTTATCTGGTTGTTCTCGTGGCTGAATGTTATGAAAACTTTACACATACACAATTTTTTTTTGATAGCTATCAGAGTATTAGCCTTCAGTTTTTCACTGTGACTGGCACTGAAATTATACTATACATATATTTGTAAATATGCTTTAGGGGAATGCAAACAAATTAAGGCAGAGACAAATCTGAGGTAATAGAGATTGTGTTACTAGTTTCATTCTGTTTCTCTCCTATGCTCATGTTCACCCTGTTAAGGATCTAGTTGTGCTTCTGAAGGGACTGGCAAATGAGTTACTGTTTTGAAAACTCTTCTTGCTTTGGAAAGCACCTCATTGCACTAAATACAATTTTCCCTATTTTAATATTGACCTACAGATATTTATACTGTAAGAGAGCAAAGCAAATCTTATCGTTTCCTTCACTAGCTGGCTCAAGGCCTTAAGCAGAATAACGCTAGTGAATTGAAAAGGCTATTTTAAGCCTATTTTGAAAAAACCCTTGCTGGGATTAGTATCATCTGCATTCTGCTGCAACAGACTACATCTCTCATTTTGAAAAGGGCATAACACTGAAGGTATGAAGTGGGGGTTAGTGATAGCATGCTCTATTGTTTTAAAAACTGAAGATTTCGGCTAGGTGCAATTCAGCAAGGGAGAAGGACTTAAGCTAATAACAGTGAAGAGAAGACTGTGAGGAGAATAATATCTTTAAGGTCCGCATTTCCAGCTGTTCTGAGCAACAGTAAGGGAAGAAAATTTTAACAGTTTCTGAGCTATAAAAAGCACAGACCTTTTTCTGCTCTGCTGGACTATAGGAATCAATAATTTCACATTCTCTACACACCATGGAAGTAAATGTCTGACGTCAGTCATGTCACCACATGACAGATAAAAGCCTTCAGGATCAAAGAGACTAAAGCACCACAGGTTCTCAAAATGTTATTATTTTTTTTCTGATTGAAAAACATCTAGTAAAATTTCTTTGGAAATTCATGTACTGTGTTGCCATAAAAAATGTTTACAGGAAAAGTAAGTGCCAACGTAAATGAAAATCCCAGCTTTTGCTTTACATTCCTTTAAAAGGTGTTTCATCTCTGATCTTATCTGGAGCACATTTCTTCATGCTATCTGTTTCAAGACCATAAACTCATAATAATTTTACAGCAAATGATTTGTGAATAAGCTCTTCTTTCAGTCTTGAGGGTATATCACACATCTTAATGTAAGGGTATCTTGCATCTCACAACTGAAACAAAATGAGGTTATCTGCATAGTTTTCTACAGAGCACTCTCTGCTGTGACAAAAGATGGAGGTGAGACTTTGGAGGTAGCTACGTTGCCTCCTGATAATGGAGGAGGGTAGCTGCACACGCCAGGCCACGATCAAGCCTACTGGAATTATTCCTGCTCTTCCAGTGCAATCTACTAGTGTTACAAGCAAATTCCAGCTGGAAAGTTGCTAACAGGCTAAAATAATACTGTGAAGTGCAATGACTCTCAATTTGGCGGACTGCTTTACCTATGAAACTGCTTCACCTATGAAAGAATTTTCACAGTGACATGAAGTTTGCTATCACTGACTTTTATCTCTAACTATAACCCTACTGTTTCTTGATACAGTAAAATACCATGTTTCACCATTCATCATAGTGCTTCAGTCATTTCACCATCATAAAACATCAGAACTGAAAAGTCATCACCTGTTCTATGACAGGTTGAGAAGATGATGGTTTTTCACCATCCCTGCAAATCAGGCAGACTGCCAACAAACATCCCTCATTCTTCTATCATCACCATCTCTATCAAATAAAAGCAGTATTGATAGGTTCTGTTCTACTAGAGACTGAATACAGATTACATGAATAAATTTAATAAACTGATGCAATTACTGGCAGGCCCAACCAGCCAACCTCTTTCATACGGGACACCATTCAGACAGATTTTTCTTGCTTGTCTGAAAGTTGTTTTTTGGTAGCAATTCTGACTCTAAGATCCATCTTCAAATGGATCTGCACATGTGGATCCCTGCACTTTAAAAAGAGCAATAACATAAATAGCTTGAAAAGAATTCCAGGGGTCTTTATCTGAATCTCTTTGGAAAGAACTCTCTCTTCTCAAAGGTGCTTTTCATAATCTTCAGCATGAAATGAATGATCTGGATGATTAAGGGCATGTTAAACTAGCCAAACCTTGAGAGTTAATAGGTTGCTGGCTATTTATTATAACAATGATATGCCTGTGCTTTCAAGCCTGTGGCAATTAATAAACTCCCTTACAACAGGACACTAGTGTTATCCATAATATTGTCAAAACCATTCAAGTTGCACTTTGTCTCAACAGAAGCAGAACTGTGTAAGGGGAAAACATTTCCTTTGTCTTGGGAAGATAGAGCCATCAGTCTGAAAATAATGTCAGTATACTGTACAAGCTGGGTTGTAATTAATCTATTTCCTCATTTTTACTGTGAGTTTGGGCCTACTTTTAAAGGATACCAGGAAACTTAGAGAAAGCTGTGTTCTATACAGTCTGTGATGATTTTCTGCACATGCTTTTATTCTAGGAGACTTAGGTCATGTTCCTGTATTTGTTGCTGACTTATTTTTTGTTGCTTTGCTTTTCTAATTTGTAAATTGAAGATTAGAACTCAGCAGAACTATTTTTCAGCAAAAAGTATGGATTCAGTTATTTCAATACATTCTGTGAATGTATGTTAATTTAAAAGTTTCTGGAGTCTGATTTTTTTAAACAAAATATTTCACATATATTTTAAATAAACACAATTTCAGTATAAACTGATTTGTGTTTTAAAATTTCACTTAGTTTATTTTAAATATTGCAATGACATAAAAAATTATTTGAGCCCCAAATTTTCTTTAAAAAGCTTTTTCAGAGTGACTAGTGAGCCAAAAATGTCATTATTAGCTCAGCTCTGTTTCTGCTAAATTTTACCAATCTGTAAGTTTTCCTGATTCACTTGCCTTGAAAACTCTGCTGCCAAAGAAACACTGGAGCACAGAGGGTGTCAAGCATGAATCAAGCATGGCTAATTCATGAGGAAATTGTTACCTTCCTACATAAAAAGACCAGACCGAACAACAACACTATGCCTCATATGATTTCTTTAAAACCTGTTGGTAGTCTAACTGACAGCAGTAAGGCTCACTGCCGTCATGAAACTAATTGCAATTTTTTGCACAATTGGGTTGTAAATTCTCTGGGGTGAGGACTGTCCACTTGCAGCTGGCTCATAGGGTATTCCAAGCGCATAACTGGAACTCCTTGGAATTACTGCAGTATTAAGGATAACAATCACAAAATGCTCAAATGAGAAATACATTTAGAATGCAGAGAAATTACTGAAAATATTTCATAATTTGTAATATTTTAAATAGTCTGCCCCACCCTGAAGTAGGTATCCATCTTGATCATATTTCTCTTTATGCTGAAGCCAAAAAGACTCAGACCACTGCAAAAGTGAGCAGTTATTAATCTGAATATGTATAGCATTTTCTTGGGGGGCCTCCAAGAGAGCACACCTTGGCAACCGATGCAGAAAGATAAAGGTACTATTGAGTAGCCTGTTAGGAATCAGCATTACTTGAGCCCTGTCTGCAAGTTAGAAAAACCCAGCTTACTCTGCCACAAGAGGAGGAAGACGAAAGCAATGAATATCCTAGCTAAGCAGAATGAATGAGAGGACATTTTCATTTGATTTTTTGGGGGAAAACAATAGCAAGTAAACTTTCCATTTTGAAAGGTGTGTCATAGTTTGGATCTAAATGATTAATGGCAGCATGCATAGAAAAAATTATTTACAGCATTCAACAAACAAGGAAACAGTCTGCAAATTTACTTTTAATTCAACTTTAAAAGTTAATTCATATGAAAATGGAATAACACATTATATTTGTAACTAATTAACCAAGCAAAACTCAAATGCTAATTAAGCACCAAGCATTAAGCAGTCAGTAACGAGGAACAAAAGGTAGATATACTGAACTAATACTGAGGCATGTGCACAAAGGGCCAGAACAAAAAGAAATGTTAATTAAAAGATAATGTCAAAGGGATAGAATGTTTTCTTGGGATAACAGTCTCCTGCTGCTAAATAAATACCAAGGTGAAGTCCAGGCATCCATCAAAACTGAATGCCAAGCCAAAGGCAGCATATTTTAAGAGGAAAGTCATTTATCTGGAACTCTCATAAAAAGACATTATTCCTCTTGAGAAAATAATACCTCTGTACATTTATCAGTTGTTTGATGGATATTACTGCTATTGAACCATTTTTCATGATGGTATTTTTGACTAGCTGTACAATTACACAAGAAATGCTTTTTGTATATACTCAAGTAGGATAAGTAAAGTACACTTAGAAATTGGCTTTTGACTTGAACCTAAGTTATTTTTCTGATGCGTCTAGTACCTGTGAAGTTGGAAATAAGATTCGCGGTAAATCTTGACCTAACAAAATCCATGGGAGTTCTGCTACTGATTTAAATAAAATCATTTTTTCATCTCTGTTTTCCTTATTCTACTACCGACATTCTACGTCTCTTTGCTCACTGGTACCTTGTTAATTTTATTTTGAAATGAAAATGATATTTTCCTGTCTAGAAATACTGTAAATGTGGAATTGCTTTGAGTTCCTCAACATAAAATCACTGCAGTAGGTGACATAAACCCCTTAGTATTAGGGTTTAAACTTTCTAACATTCCTGACATTAAATCAACTAATCTTCTTGTGATCTCCTAGTTTCCTTTATCTGGCTGATTTTGCAGTTGATCTTCTGTAGTCCTTCTCTATCATTAAGATCACATACATTCCTATGTGTAAGACAGCATTAAAAACATTTTTCTGTGAGTAGCGAAAATACATGAGTTTCCACATATGAGAATTCTTTGTCACTCCACCAACTTTCTGCTAGTCACACCTTTTGTGTCAGCTCTTACCTCGTGCTTACAAAAATCGCTAGTTTGCCTTCACAAGACATAAGCTCTCCCCAAGCACCCCAGCTCCTTTCCTGCACTCGTCACTCAGCAGCTGCGAGAGCAACAGCTGCCCCCAGCCCTGCACGCTGCCGCCCAGCGCAGAGGCCTAGGGACACCCGGGCTCCTGCAGCGACGCAGGGTCAGCCTGGCCCCAGTTTGACCCCATGCTTCGCAGGTACCACGGCCTTTCCTCGGGACTTGGGAGCGCGGGGGCTTGGCAGTTCTGCACCTCTGTCACACACGACCGTGCCTGGCCACTGTAACGTGTGTTAGTTAATAAGGGAGCCAGAGCGCGCGAGTCCCGTTTCTGTAGGAAACCAGACCTCAAAAACAGGTGACTTTACCTTCCTCAGTAACATCTCCCCGTGGCCTCAACGCTACTCCTGACCTAAGCCAGCAGCCCTGCCGCGGCCTCTGCCAGCCACCGCCTCCATCGCGCCGCACCTGAGCCGGCCGCCGCGGGGCACGTCGGGAAATGCCCCCCAGCCGTTAACGGCCGCCGCGGGGCACGTCGGGAAATGGCCAACCGCCACAAAAGCCGTTAACGGCCACCCCGCCCCGCCCCTCTCCTCGCCGGAGCCGCCAACTGGGCCCTGCAGGGCTCCGCTCCGCTCCGCTCCGTTCGGCGGCCCGTCCTCCCGCCCCCTGCCCGGGCCGGCCCCGCCCCGCCCCTCCGTGTCTCCGCCCTCGCGGAGCGGTGGGGCGGGGCCGGGCCGGGCCGCTGGGGCTGTGCGAGCCGGGGCGCCCCTTGCCCCGCGCGGCCTTGCCAGCGCTGCCGGCGGAAGGCGGTGGGATGTGAGTACCGCGCTGGGCCCCGCGGTGCCGGCACGGGCGCGGCTCTGCCGGGCGGCAGCAGCTGCGGGGCCCCGCGGCGGGGGCGGCTCTCGGGGAAGGCGGGTGTGGAGCCTGCCGCGGCCCTGGGCCCGCCCGGGAACAGGTGGTGCTGGCCGCCAGGTGCCGCCGTGCGGGGCGGCGGGGGCGGCCTCCCGCCGCTGGGGCCGCCGCTGGCCTGCCCGGCTGCCCGCCGCCTCCGGGGCGTGAGGTTAGGCGGCTGCGGGCAGCCGCGAGCCCGGGGGGCGCCAAGGGGAGGTCAAGCGGGTCCCGGCGGTGCGGTGCGGTGCGCCGGCTCCGCGGCCAGGCGGGCCGGGCGGGGCCAGGTGCCCAGGGCAGGGGCGAGCTGCGGGAGGGGAAGAGCCGCGCCGGGAGGATGACACATCTCTTTCTCTCAGCTTTTCTAGGCTTGAGGACCGCTTCGAAAGAGCGGGTAGAGCGTTTTCGGGCTTCTTACGTTTTGCAGAAATTGTCTTTTAACACTTGGTGCGACAACAGAACAATCCAGCGAGGCCTGACTCAACAGTTTGTGGGAGTTATGTGGGAATCTAAGCTGCAGATTTAAGTTAAAAACTTCAATTGTGTCTTTGTGTTTTGCTGTTGTTTTTAAATTGGATTTTAGAAGGCGCTTTTTTTGAGCATATTTAGGCTGAAAATAAGGGAGTTTTTGTTTGTATTGTTTACCTGACAAAGAACCCTTCTGTCTTGCTCAGTAACTTGTGAAGCCTTTTGCAAACTTAGTTTTGCAGAGCAAGAGATGTCACAGGCGTAGTTTGGTAACGCTGGGTTTGGGGCAAAGGAAAGAGAACTCTCTTCGTTCTGGCTGTTTGACCAATATGCACACATGTTTTAGCTGAACAGACAACATGTATGTTTCTAAATGCAAAACACAGCATTTCTTGCCTGTTTTGTAAAGGCGTTGTGAAGGAGGGATCTGACCTGGCTGTGCTGTTGAGTTTTAGAGAACATAAAAATTTGGAGAGAGATAACAGTTGGTTAGCAGAGGCGTTGTGGACATGAGATTTGGAGTTGGGAGTATCATACTGTGGTTGAGTGGTACATAGATACAAACCCAATTACTTTTTCTGGGCTGGTTGTAAAATAATCTGTTCCTTTTAGGAAAAAAGGATCCAGAAGTCATTTCAATCATGTATTGTTAGATGCGTCACGTGTTAGATGCATCACATGTAGGAAGAGTGATTTTCTGAAACTATGTTTAGATACAGACTTTAAAACATGACTCTAGTCTGTGAGTCTATTTAAGGTTATGTTGACTGAAAAACTGGATGTATGTTCTAAGCTAGAGTTACTGCTTAATGAACTTGGAAAGGCCGGAGGAGGGAAGCAAATGTTTCCATTCATTTCTGCAATGAAGTTAGTATATATAATTCCTTAATGTACATTTTTCAGTCTTTTGTTATCCCTTTATCCCCCACAACTTGTTTGTTCAAGAGTTTAACTGTGTGAGTTGGAAATAAGATATGATAATCTCCCTGATGCTACCGCTGAAGAGCGATTAAACAACAAGCAAGTGCTCCCTTTGGTAACTAGGGCACATAGCATCTTCAGGAACTATTCTTAATATAAAGTTGATATCAATAACAATGCCAAATTTGTAATTTAGAATTAAGTTAATAATTCGTTTTCGTATATAGTTGCTGGAAATGGTGACTAGTTTATTTTTTGTTTTTAAAGGCCTCACAGAACTGAGTTGTATCAGGATGTTCCATCAACATGCTGGCCTATCGTGTATTCTCCAGACTACAACATCACATTTATGGGACTTGAGAAACTGCATCCTTTTGATGCAGGGAAATGGGGAAAAGTAATCGATTTCTTGAAAGGTAAAATAACAAGAAGGTACTTCTTAGACCAATATTTGCACAAAAGTTAATATAATTACTGCAGACTTGCATTAGTAATTGCCAACATAATAGTGGCTGTATTTCTTCATTGCTTCTTTTGTAGATTTAAGCTGTGCCCTTTTATTATATTTGGAGTGTTTTAATATTTTTATATATTTGGAGACTTAATTCTTAGCAAGTTAAATTGGTCATTAGGATTTCTGAGGTGAATTCAATGTCATCTGTTGTACATTGCTGAAGAACTTGCATATGCAATATTTAAAAGATGACATTGTGCTTAATGTTAGAGCAAACATTCACACTGCGGCTTTTTCATAAATAGGTTTGTTTCACAGTCCTTTGAAAACACATTTTTTAGCCCACTCTACTAGATAAAGCCCACGGCTCTGGTTTTGTCTCAGTCATGGTGTCTGTGCAGAATGAAGCTCCTGAAATGTGATTGAAATCGCAGGCTCATTAAACAATTTGCTCTCTCTAGAGGCGTGAATAATACTAGTCAGAGTAACTAGTTTTTGTTAATTTCATTCTGGCTCAGAGCTTGGTAAAATTGTGAGTAAAAAGGAATATGAAGAGACATGAATGCAGCAATACAATAGGCTATTTTAAAATATTTCTGGTCTTTACAATTTGAATGTAAGCATGAACAATGTAGAATTTCATTGCTTGGGCTTCACAAGAAACAAGCATGTGGAATTTTTGAGAACCATTTCTGTGCTTAACTTTGAAGTTAGCACCATAATCTTGACCTTAAGCCTAACCTGAGGTAGGTGCAGAATGCTAGAGTCTTATGCGCATAGCCCAGAGCTGCATGTTTGGATACTTGGCAATATTTAATGACTAGTAAATAGTAAAAATATTGCCCTCATGCACTAATCTAAAACTGAAAGAAAGTATTTAAGTTAGCTCTTAAACTGGAACTGCAAACAGCAGTGATTTTCTTCTTCTGTCTTTTGAAGACCAAACCTGGACCTGAAACTGAACACAGACTCCAGTTTTGTTAAAGTGAATGGAAAATCCTTCCAGTGTTAGCTGCAAGCTTACAAATGGTTTGGCTTGCAAGACCTGAATTGCAATGCAAGCACTACTGTGTGTAACTTTTATATAGCCAGTGTGCTTCCATTGCTTTTATATCTGGTGTAACAAGGAAGGGAGCATTCCATTTGACTTGTAAAACTAGAAGTGTTAATGACTAGCTTGCTGCAATAAAATGGACGTGGAGCATAACTTCTGAGATTGCAGACAGTCTGGCAAAGAGCCTTTTTCAAGCAGAAAGATCAATGCAGCTTGTATAGACACATTCTGTATCAACCTTGGGATGTTATTGTGGTAGTGTTTGGGTAGAGCTTTGAGATGCCTCTGATAGGGGCAGAAATTCTTGTGCTGTTGCTTAACCAAATTAAGATACATGCAGAAATAATTTAAGGAGTTGTAAATGAAAGAATCAAGGTTAGGATGCCTATAAAATCTTGGCATCTCTTCATCTGAAGTTTAAGTGTGCTGATCAAGTTTGGAGGAAAAAAAAAAAATCCAGAAAACCCACTGTGCTTTTGCTCTTGCCAAGACAAAGGTAGTCCCAGAGCCAGGCTTGTTCCATCTATGTAGTCCTTCAACTGATGATCTTTTGCAGTTAAGTGTTGCCCTTCCTACTTCAGGCTGGCTCGTATGTCAGTTAAATTAATTTTAAGAGTCCCTTCAGTTACTGAGGTTTTGGATCTTCCCTCTAACAGCCTTAAATTATTAAGTCTTCAGTTCCACAGCCATTTCCCTAAATAATACCATGTGCCTTTGCCTTTCTGTTCTTCTCTGTGTAAAGGCTTTTTCTCTAGCTCTTCTGTGAAACGTCCACACTTTACTTTCCACCTTTCACAGAAAATCTGTGTCCCCAGTCACTTTATACTTCTTGCTTTGTGAAAGTGGAAGAAGCCACAAAATACTCCAGGAAGCTCCCAGTTTTTAACACTCTCTGACTTTGTAGCAACTGCTGGAAACAGTTGATCTACACTGTTTCTGATCACTTCCTAGAAAACTAGGGATGAAAATATCTTTCTGCATTTACCTTCCCTAAGGATGACACTGTTGGCACTTTGGCTTTCTATCTGACAAGAATGAATGAAATGTTTTTCAAGTCTGTCAGGAGGAACATAAGCTTGCCAGAACAAATATTGTTACAGGTGTTCTTACAAGGTTCTATATTTCTATTCTATTCTACAAGGTTCTATAACACTTCAGGAAAAAAAAATCTCATTAATAAGTTGTATTTTTTCAAGTGTAGAAGTATAAAATAGGAGGAGATATACAGTTGTAGCCCCGAAATAATTAAATATCAAAATTTGTTTAGGAAGATCAGTGTTGTACCCTTATTTGTTGTTTGTCATGATAATATGCAAAGCAACAATGTTTTTCTGCACTGCTTTTTTTGTTACACCTAACTTGAAGAATCTTCTGTCAAGTACAGCTAGATGTATGCCTTAAAATGTATCATCTTTGCCACATGCAGAAATCTTGGAGGGATATTTCCTAATTTGCTCTTGTAAAATTAGGTTTTAAATAAGCTATCTTTTGGTCACTTGGAGGGAAAGGAATAAATAGCTGCTCGTAGGTATTTCTTGAATTAAATGTAGGTAGGGGTGTGTTAGAGCTAAATATCCCAATTAAGTCTGTGTTCAATTTTGCAAGCATCCTAGTAATTATTTTGTTTTGAATCTTGATTTTTTTTTTTCTTCCTCTCTGCTTTGACTTAGGGAATTAAATACTAATGTCAGCTGTGGAATTTCTAAAAGCATATTAAAGGATGGAGGTGAATACTTCTTGGTATGAGCACTCAGATATCTCAAGTGCATCAAGCCCTAGATTGTCTTGTGATTCTTATTGTATCTCTGTCCTACTTGTCTTGTCTTTCAGTTTGAACAAGAAGTTAGTGTTCTGAAAACATTTCTCATAAACAATATTTGTTATATTCACACTAATTTAGTATCTTACATGTATAGAGTGTATGTATTTGGAGAACTTGTAAAAACTGAATAAACAAAAAAGGTGTTGTAGTGATTCACATCTAGGATGCAGGAATCGCAAAGTAGCATATTTGGCTTAACTTCCCATATTCCACCCTGCCATGATATACAGTGCCAACTCTTATTTCTCTTTTTGTTTCAGAAGAAAAACTAGTTGTAGATGACTTGATTGTACAGGCACGAGAAGCTACTGAAGATGATCTCTTGGTTGTTCACACAAGGCGCTACCTTAATAAATTGAAGGTACTGTACTTATGTATTTTTCAAGCAAGCTGTCTGGAATTAGTGTCAAGGGCAACAGATATCCTACTAAGTTCATTTTAGAATCAACTTTTATATACTGTAGAATGGTATCATCATATTTTGAATTCAATGTTGTTGTGTCTTACCCGAAATCTACTGTGCTAATTTTTTAATTGAGACAAATAATTTGCGTAGTTTTCTATGTTATTACATCATCTCTGAAGACTACAATGGTGTTTGCATTTCTGGGAATGCCTAGGTCTCTTAAAATAATGGATCATTTGAGTATTCTTCATTTACAATTTGGGGATGAATTTGCTAGGAAACTTCCATACACATTTGGGAGAGGAGGAGGTGTTTAGTGTGTTAACAGTAGCTGAAGAAGCTGACCTAAAGATAGGCTGAGCATTGGTTGAAGAGAAACAAAATTGTATGTGGAAAGTAGATCAAGCAATACTGTAAATTTAGATCTGCATTAGGAGGAAGGGTTGCCCTGTGTAAAGTAACATGAGCAATCTTTGCAACAAAATTTGGCTTTTTGAATTGAGGTGATTTCTCCCTTTCCTCCCCTCTCTCCTCTCCCAAATTACCTTTGAAGAGTGTAGATCCCTATGGTAATGAAGAATTTTGTACAATTTGCCTGCAGTACTTTTCCGCTCATTGTTTTGTTTTAGTGTTATGTAAAATAATGAATTTTCTGCATATAAGCATTATGAAATTTTGGAAGGAGATAGGCAAAGAAATTAAACCTAGAAATTTCAGAGTTTCAGATGATACGAGTCTTACATGTGAATCATTTTTATCTGACTGTCAGGTGTTTTATGATAACATGTGAGTGAATACTGAAAGTCAAATGACATGGAACATGCTTGTGTGTCAGTGGTATGCAGGATTTGCTCTTCTAGAAGTGACACAGGTGATTAAAACTTGTAAACTCACCTGATCAGTTTTGTATCTTTCTGAATTATGCAAGTTTTAGTTTAAAAAAAAAAAAGTTAAAATTAATAAGCTTTGACTCCTCCTGCCCTATCATGCAAGTGCATCTGTCATGTGACAAGAGGTGCTTGCCTGTTTGTCACACAGTGAACTTGCTACAGGTGGTGTATTTAGCAAGGGCTGTAGGACACTGGAGATTTAACACAGCAGAAGTAGGCTGATAAAAATAATCCTTTCAGCCTATGATGTATTTGGCTGTTTGAGGTATCCAAGCAAACATCACAGAATGAGTTTTGGGCTGTGTGTGTTGTTTTAGTTGGCCATAGATATGGCGGCTGAAAACATGTGGTTTTGATCTGGATAAAATGAGCACCTTCAGAAGTCCTTAATATTCCCCTGTCCAGTTCCTCAGCTCATGTGTTTTTCATGCTGTCATCTACTGTCTCAGTTTGTTTCCTATGTTACTGTGCTTTTCCTTGCCTTTTTTTCAAACTTCATTGATGAAAGTTTTGTGTAGTTCAGTGGCTTTCTAAAAACATTCTTGAGATCAAAAAATGGCTTTTATCCCCCACCTAAATTTCCATGCAGATGTTAATCTATCAGGTTAAGAACTGTAGAAATGTACAAAAATGTTATTATAATGGTAAGGATTCTTATATGTGTGTTGAGAAAATTGAACAAGGGTACTCGGTTACAAGTAACAAAATCTGGCAGATATAAATATTTGCACTATGGTGTGTTATGCAGCATTCCTGTGTAGGGAACGCTGCAGAGCATTCCTTGCAGCTAAAGTATCTGTTAAACTGCTTGCTGCTTGGTTTTCCTGGGATTAGCACCTGGCTATCATTAGATTGTACCAGTGCAGTACCCTATTACTGTTGTTAATAGTGTGTTCTTACCTTGACCTGGAGACTTCTGTGAAAGTCCATGGAGAAGACTGCATGTCGTCTTTAAGATTTTTATCTTGTATTAATTCAAGTTAAACTTGCTTTTTTTATATGCTGAAGATGGGCTTAAGTAGCCTGCTCCCCAGTGAGCTTCTAAAAATAACATCACATTAGTTGCTTGGTGTTGGTTCTATGAATTTTCCCTTGAAGCTGGAACTTGCTACAGAAAATTATCAAAGATTTAAACACAATTTAAATTTAGATGCTAAAGAACAAAATTGCATAGTTTTATTTGACTTTGCTATTTTAAAATTCTGGAATGTAATGAATGCATAACATGAAAGGCAATAATACATCAAACTTCGGTTTTGATCATTCGTGTTTTTGCATGAGCAAATTTTGTATTAGCAAAGGATGTATCATCATAAAAGCAATTACTTTCTTTCCAATATTTTAATTTTCAGTTTAACTTGTAGTTCTTGAGTACTTATTGCCATATATACAGTTTGGAAAATGCTTTAACCTTGCTAAGAAGGTGTTTTTATTGTTAAGGGAACTGAGGTTAATAGTAATATACTTCAAATGAAGTTCTGCCAAGTAGTACATTTATAAGTTTGACTTCATATAGGTAGCTGTATTAAGATTCAAGAAATTATTCATTATTGAAGTTAAACTTGGATGTTGTTATAGAATTTGGGCTTAAGTTAGGAAAATTACAGTTTCTGAAGTTTTTTGGGTTTTTTGATGTAACATCTTGATACAGTATTATACTTAGTCGAAGTTAATGATGCTGCCTAGTGGTTAATTTGGGGTGAGGGTGTTAACCTTTTTAAAGTTTTTAAATTAATGGTTCACCTGACTGCTTTCTTCTCTTGAAGAAAAGAGGGAGCAAAATTTTGAAAAATCGGAGACTTAAATTCATATATTTAGTTACTTATCTGAAACACAGGAAGGCATTAAAAAAAATCTTATGATTGACAGTAATAAAGAAAATGGATTAAATAGAGTTAATAGGCAGAGAGAATAAATGAAGGCATACTATTGAAGTACTCTTTTGTGAACCCAGAATCGGTTGCAATTTTGGTTAAGTTACGTAGGTACATGTCTACAAGTACTTTATTAGAGAATCAATTAATTGATGATGGATGAGTGAGAGCAAATATCTCCCAAAAGAAATAGTAACTGATGTTCTACTATGATATATACAATTTGAATGCAAAAAATAGTGATTTTTAAAATTAAAGTCTAAAGGAGTTTTAAACCTTTTAACCCTTTTGAAGAAGTTTTTTTTGTGAAAGTGTGTAGTTGTGCTCCTGAATCCCAAGACTTTCCTTAGTTAGATGACTTTTTCCCCATGTATTAAGAATTACGTGAACACAGTAAAGGACTTAACCTATGTTCAAAGCAGTGACTTTACTCAGAATGCTTCTGTAAATGTCCTCAACTGTGAATGGAAAGCTTTGCTTACTCTTTACTCATACCGTGCATGAAGGTCTTGCATTGATTTTAAAAATCTGCAACGGATACTTACTGACTTGAGTTTTTATTGCTACCATTTCTTCCTTTTGGGATTAATAAAAAATTTTAACTGCCTGTTTAAACTTTCTGAGATTTCCTGGTGATGTTTCACGTTGCATATCAAAATTTATTTTGAACCAAATATGATCTCTTGCAATTCCATTTTAGAGCAATAGGGTGGAATCTAGCTTGTTACAATATACTTGTTTAAAAGTATATCATGCAAATGATATCATGCAAATATGCAAAAATATAATGCAAAATATCATGCAAAATGATTTTATCACATTTGACTATTACAAAATAACTAAAGTACTTTGTGAGTGGTGGAGAGGTTATATAACAATGTTTTATAAATATAAAAGTATTAAGAGCTTAAACTGAACTGTTGACAAATTATACATAGCACAAGAACCTTATGTACAATACCACCTTTCCCCCTCCATGCTGGTTCATATACTACTTATTAGTTGAGGGGTTGACAACTATGAAGTCAAAGTAACTTAAGTTTTTTCGAATATCAGAAAACCCTGAAATTGGCATATCATTGTCTTTGGTTAAATTGACTACTCAAATGTCCTATAATTTGTAAACATACAGCTAACAGTAATGAGGCTACAGCATATGCAGAATCTGTTGAAATTTCCTAATACTGAAGAAAGTGGGATCCATTCAAAATCTTTGTACGGGCTTTTCAATTCATAATACTTGGTACATGAATGTTTTAGTATTGTTAACAATTTGAAATGTGGAAGGGATATATAGTCTTACTTGTGACTTAGGCTTTGAAATACATTTAGAAGTTTTATTGCTGGTAGCAATGTTAGTAGAAGTTCTTTGAAATAATCTACATGTGTTTTCAATAAGTGTTCGCATATTGCAAGTATTTCTGTGTTCCAACCTTCAAATCATTTTCTTGATGATATGACTGTTTTAACAAAAGATTTCCTTGAAACATACTCTAGGAATCTTTAATATGCTAAATAAATTCTAGTCAGCTCTCCATGCTAAAGCTCACACTGTGTGTTTGCTTCAGTATTTGAACTTCTTAGTTAAGATTTTTTTCCTTTCTCCTTGGTATATTTTTTGATTCAGCACTGGAAAAGATATTTTAGATTTGAATGAAGTATTAAGTACAGATAGCTATTAATACCACTGAAAGAAACTTTGCAATTCTCTCTTGCAGCCTCAGGGCTATTAGTTTTGGGGGTTTTGTTTTACTGTTTTTTTAAGGGAGCTTACTGAAAAACTACTGATTTATCAGCATTTGATATAAAGTTCCAAAAGCATAGTGATGGTGTTTTGATTAGAAGTAATGATTCTCATAATTGCGTCTTGAGGAGGAACCTATTTGGAGGTTAGTAATAACAATATGTGGTCACTTGCATCCAGAACATAAGTCTGTGAGCACTGAGATCTGTACAAAAAAGCCCTGTGAGCTCCTTCTAGTAAAAAATAATTGATGACGAATTCTAATGTCATCATTAATCGGAACCTTTTTCCCTCCCCCCTGCAGTGGTCATTTGTTGTCGCTACAATTACAGAAATTCCACCAGTTCTCTTTCTTCCCAATTTCCTTGTTCAGAGAAAGGTTTTGAAACCTCTACGTACCCAAACAGGAGGAACAATAATGGTAAGGTGCTCTTGATTCAGTTTTGTTATATTCAAATGTGTTGATCTAAACATTAGAAATCTTTGAGTGGTGATAGTTTGTATAATTTGGAGCCTTAAGCCTTAAAGCCTTATGGAAGGAAGTGGGTTAGCAGTGGTCAGTCTTAAGCTTGAGCAAAGTCTGGCACTTGTTAGCAAATACCAAGGTAAAGGACAGGGACCTGATGTTACTGGGTCTAGCTTGCAGCAGGGAAAGGAGTAAGGGGCAGCCTATGCAGGCAATGATAGATATGGCAGAGTTACAGCAAATACAGAGACTGAGTTAGTTTAGGCAAATTTTAGGAATGCAAGGTTTTAAAATTGATAACATAAAACTATTTTTAAAGCACATCATTTACTAAAGCTTTTGCTACTCTAGGGAAAGAGGTGCATGGGTTAGTTATTTTTGAGAACAGTTAAGTGTTTAAATTTAAAAATCAGATGACCTTGCTCATTTTATTCAGTGTATAATTGTAATAATGAAAGTTAGCTTCTCTGCTTCTTCTATTGTAACTGCTCTACAGGCAGCTCAGCTGAACCAGAGTAAGATATATCTTGTTTCATCTTAATAGAATTGTTTGCTAATTAGTTGAATGAGTGCTCTGGCCAGTAGAGCTGTGTAAGTATCACTAGCCATTTAATTTTGCCTGAAAACGGCTATTAGAGATGTTGAGTAACAAGGAGGAAAGAAAACAATAGGTGGAGTCAGGAGTGTTATTTGAACTGTCTACTGGGGAAAAGATGCCTTCGTAACTGTAAACTAGTAGGACAATAAGTAATGGAGCTTTTTGCTCTGTTTGTCGTTCCTTCATGTGTTAGAACTCAAGTTCAGAAATGGTACTGCATGGTGCAGGGAGAAGATGGTGACAGCCCCAGTCTGTCTTTGCAGGCACTGAGCTGTGGCAGTTATGTAAATGGAAAACAATTTTACCTGAAATCATTAACATTATGATATAAATGAGTCTTTGCTGCATTTTAGCTGCTCTTTCTGAAGCTAGCTGTAAGAGTAGATGCATGTGAAAAGGATAGCCCCAGATTGATTTTCTTTATCTGCTTGAAGCCAGTTATTGAAGAACATTTTTCTGTAGATCAGCAAGCCTTTTTGCGTGTGTGCCAGATAAAAGAATACAATTCATTGCAGTCAGTAGATATTAAAAGTGGAGAAGCCATAAATGAATGATAAAGTAATGACATTATTTTCAGAAATAGGCTACTAGGTTGCTTCCCATTTCTGTCACCAGCGTATAGGTCCTTAGGAATCAGATGGTACACTAGAATAAGGTTTCTTATTTTTAAATGCTTGCTTTCATGAATGTATCAAGGATTTATTAAAGATGCATGTAATATAGAAAGCTCTTTTATGTCTAATACATAAAAGGCAGTGCAGCCTGACATTCAAAATAATGAAAATGATGAATTTGTTTGCAAGTCTGACCTGAGAGAATTATGTGAGTGAGCCCAAAAGAATTTGATGAAGCAGCTTTACAAGTATTTGGTTGTGCTGACCTGAGGTTAACTGTCAATATACTATCATTAGTGTGTATAAGTGGATCTGGGCACTATTAAGTTTCAGTCCTCGTGGGTTTTACTATGTGAAATGAAAGTAGATAACCAACTATTATCAGATTTTAAGGCAAGATGAAATATGTTGTTTTTCCTGTTGTATTTACTTTTTTAATGGTAGATCTGTTCAATGCCTGATCTGATATATCACAGTTCATTATTAGGGAAAAAAATATAGACAGTCTTTTTCGGTATTTTAACTCTGTTAAATCTGTGTCGCATTTAACTGGTAGATTTGGGGATGAGTATCTAAAAGTACCTGAAGGCTTTAACACTGTATACCTTCTCAGCTTTCAAAGGTTAATGGTCATGCTGTGAATTAATTAAGTAAAGAATTTTCATCCCAGGTGCCCAAAATATGTGGGTATGTGTATTTGTTGACTAGTACTGCAGGAGAACATCATTTGTATGAAGACCGTTGTTTAAAATGAAATGATTTTAATTTCTTATTTTGCTTAATGTTAGACTGAAAATACTGACTTAGAGAATGTTAAACATCTATTTGTATTTCTTCAGTATATTGATGCTACCTTTAGAAGTTCTTTATTCCCAAAAGAGAAGTCAGTAGACCTATGAAAAAGTGACCTGAAGAAGTGCTGTATCAGCAGTGATCTGAAATGCATAGAGTAAAATGTCCTGTCCTGTGTTTGCTTTCATATAGCAGTATTAATCACTGCTCATAGGCAAGAAGCCTCCTGTAAGCAATACCAAGTGAATATTAGTATGTTTACAAATGTATTTTCAGGCTTTTTCAGCCTTTCATATTTTCTGATGCCAGTACTCAAATTACTTTTCTGTAGCATTTTTCTTTCAGGCTGAGCTTTGGAAATATGACAACATACATAACCAAGGGTTTATCTTACAGTTCTTAGAGGCATGTACTCTTTTTACAGTTCGATGCAGACATAAAACCAAGGGAAACTGGTCTCTTCTCCTGAAGAAATAAGAGGATATATGATATTAACTTTTTGATATGATATTAAGTTTTTGAAATTAAAAAATGCCTGTAGAAGAAGTAAAAGCCTTTACTTTTAATGCAACTGCTTAGGATGTCAAGAGATAAGAATTCAGAAGAGATAGTCATTGGTGCTTAATTGTATGTTATTAATTGCTGAAAAATGCTTCAATCCCTCATTTGCTACAAGAGGAGACGCATTTGATCGTGACAATTTTGAACTTCACATTGTTTAAAATATATATAGCAGTATATGTATAGGAAACTTCATTTTTATAGTTTTAAGAGCATATTTTCTAACAAAATTTAATTCTCTAAATGGTCTGAGGCTTGTGGCATCCTTTTGTGAAATGCAATGTAAGTTGGAAACCAAGCAGTGGAGTAGAGATGGTGTTTTGTCTCCTAATACCTCTGTTTGGTGTCTGTGGCATCATCTTGGTAGTTACAAGGTTCAAGCATAAAAGATTTTTCTGTCAAGTCAAAAGAAACCATGTGCCTTATTTTTTTAATTTTTAAATTTAAGTTGTCTCAAAAGCCCTTAAAACTGAGCTAGAGTCAATATGGCACTAGGTTGCAAGTGATTATACTTGTATTCTAATTAGGGTCCTTAAACAATGATCGACTTAGTATTTACAATATTTAGTTATTCAAAAACATTTTTGTTTAAGTCTGTCTCATCTTTTTCCTGCTGCCGTGAGCTTCTGCCTTCCCAAACAGACTGAGTTAGCATTTGGCACAAATGAAAGGGTCGAACCCCTTCAGTGAGGTGACCAGCAGTTAATATTAGGGGAAGTCTGAGGTGGACGTATGGAATTCTTCTGAAATGAAGTATGATCGGAACAGAACCTTTCCTAGCATTGGCAGAACATTTTTGTGATGGGCTTGCTTGTTCCTGGCCTGTGGGAAGTTTTGGGTTCTGTGTTTGTGCTGAATGCCAAATCAGCCCCTTACGTAGGCACTGTAACTGCAGTCTGTAGGAGGAAAGTGTAAAGGATGAAACTTCCTGCATTTTTTTTTAATACTGATTGTAATCTGTACTTAAACCCTGACCCTGCTTGGTCACTTACCTGAAGTTTGAGCAAGGCCCTTTCCACCCATCTGTCTTTTTACTTGTAGTGTTTTTCTTACCAACTTCTCACTTATCTCCAATTCTACACTTGTTTTTAATGCCTTTTGACCAGTTTTTTTATGGGTCACCAAGTAGTTAAAAAATGTAAATGCATGCATGAGTTATTGAAGCATGGTGCCATTGATGTGTAAATTCTTCAGGGCAGAGACCGTCTAAATGTAGGTTGTGGATTCTGGGAGTTTCTGCATTGTACTTATCAACTTAGCAAGGAAGGTGTCTAGTGTTCAATTCTAGTGGAAGTTACCCACATTCTTTTCATTAAAATTCTATCACAGTAAGGAAAAAAATGACTAGTGCAGCTTCCCTACTAGTTAGACAAATTATTTGTTGATTGTATGATAGCTATAAACCTTACATTTTTTAATATATTTTTTCCCAAGTTAACACTTGAAATTTTGTACTTAGCATTACAGTATTTGGCACATACGCATACTTTTAAAGCATGATATGTTAATGAAAGGAATTGCCTTGGCTTGTTAATATTTCTGCCTACTGCTGCAGGCTAAATAAATTTCTCAGTCCAACTCCATAACTATAATGGAGTTTTAATTTACTTGTGACTCTTTTTCTGCCAGTTGTTGGTTTTGTCACCACAAGATAGTGGAGAAAGGAATAAAATAGACGACTTGTGCCTGGGCTTAAATATCTACTGTTAAGATTGAGAAATATCTTCTAACGGTGCAATTTGATTGTTACAAGCATAAGACTTACTTATTGGTCATAGATATTGAAGTATCCTGATCACTTCAGAAAGTTTGAATGTATTATCAGGTTTGAGCTGTCTTGCAAACTGGCACATTTTATTGTTTATAATGTGTAATGTAAATTTTCATAATAGTATAAAGTACTAAGAGTAGTTAAAAATCTGTCTACATAGATATAGATGTGTTTAGAAAAATATTGCTTATGTGTGGAGGATAAGGTGAGAGTTGGTACAATAGCAAAGGAGGAGGTTTTCAAAGAAAGATTTTCAGCAAGTTTCCGACACACAGAAAAGTAGCGAGGAAGTTTAGAGAGTCACCTCCTTGATCCTGAAACTATCTACTGTGAAGCGAGGTAGCTGCTGCGTATTGATCTGAACTGTTAAATAGAAATGACCAGTGACTTCTTCCCAAGTCATTAGGACAATAGTGAATCCTGTGACATTTACCATTCTCACAAGTTGTTACATTTGGGTTTTATGTAGGTTTGTGGGCGGAAAATAGTTTCATTATAAGTTATTTTGCCCTTCTTGGACCCTCCAAGCTGCTATTGTTCTCACCTCTGAAATTCCATTTCATATTTCTGCTTTAATACTCTTCCTCTGTTGTTCTCTTCTTGGATGTACGTGTTAGGATCAAAAAACAGTAAGGTAGGAAATAAGTGGATATGTTTGTACACTGTAACAGTTTCTGATGCTTTTGTTAAAAACCTAAAAAATCTCCAGTCATGAGAAAACCAGATAAAATACTGAAAATGTTAAACCAGCCTTTAAGGATAATTTAAGTGTATTAGGAATTCGAAAAGAATATGCTAGGTTATAGATACATTTTTGAGCTTATTGGATGATGGTATTGGATAGATGACAAAAAGTACTACTTCTTTAGGCAATGTTAACTGGCAAAAGTGGAAAAGGCAGAACCAGAGCGTAGTATATCTCCCCATAGCAAATGCAGACAAGCCATTTGGAAGATTGTCTCCTGGAAACTTACCAACAGTAGTTGGAAGACAGCACTAAATTCTGTCTTTGCTGATATCTGTGTAGTTATCTTGCATGGGAAAGTCTGAAACAGCTTGATGGGTGTTTTTTTAACTATATTTTTTAAGCATGTTAACAAGTTAAACACTAATTTAATTTCTTATGTCTAGACTGGGTAGCAGTAGAGCGAAAGAAAATAGCTTTCTGAGTTCATGCATTTCTTATAGCTGTAGTCACTGAAAAATTTTTGGTTGTTTTCTGTGAGTGACAAGTAGCTCGCTTCTGTCTCCATTCAGTCTATCAGCATCACTTGAGACTCCTAGGCAGTTCTCTCCTTCTGTATTATATTTCTGACTGGAGTCACTAATTGTTATTGAGATGAGAATTTTCTTGGTCTGCAAAGGCTTGTCTGGACAGCAACATGCAGAGTCCTATATAGGCAAATGGGCTTACTGAACAGGAACAATTTTAAGGAATGAAGGAAATGATTGGGGAGAAAAGTATAGAGAAGAGTCTAGAAGTCTAGAATATCCTAATATTCCAGCCTTGATTTTTCTGTTGAGGGTCTTGATGGTTACACATGTGAATTCTATTATTTCAACTTGATTCTAACTAGTCAATACTGTTATGCAATGTTTCGTGATGCTTTTGCATTATGCTTTTTGTTATCTCTAATTTCATAAGTGTGCTCACTAGTCATAAATCATGCTCATCTAGAAGAGCATATTAAGTGTGCTCTTTGGTCATTAGTTGTCTATGATGTTTGTATTGTGCCTAATATAGTAAGCCTCCTGAAATATTGGTGACATCACTGTCACTTTTTTGACTGATCTTGACTGCTGTATGCATTCATCTTGGCCTTTTTTATTTTTCATTATGGGGGAATATATGTACTGTTTAAAAGCAGTTTTGGTTCATCAGACAGTAAAGTTTATACATTAAGAGTTAAAAGTATGGACTATTTTCAGCAATTGCTGATGGTCCTGTTCATCATTAAAATTCCTGTTGAGGTTTTTCCACTTTAGTGACTTTTTTTAGCAATATAGGAAGATTGTTGGTTTTGTTTTATGAGGAATCACTAGGAAGTATGCTAATGTTTACTACCCCAGTAGTAAACATGGGGCAATGTTTACTACCCCCAGAAGTTTCCTTAGTAACTAGAGCTGTTCAAATATAAATATTATTGATGGAGCACTCAACTGAATTGCATAAGTGATGAAAATATATTATGTTCTTTCCATAATTTTGGAAAAATAATCTCTTTATTATAACTGGTAATAGCTCCCATTTCTAACAGGACACTTTAAGAATATTGCAGTTAAACACTTGCCTGACTCTACTTGGCTAAAAAAAAAAAAAAAAAAATCAGGTTTTTCATTTAAAAATTCATCATTTAAGCATTATGTATCTCTTCTGTCAATGCTTTCCCTTTCTTGAATGTAATTTGAGTCCTTAGGAGAGTAACAGCCACTGTTTGTCTGTTGGGGAGGGGGTGTAGATAATAGTCTGTATGATGCTTATTACATCATTTAAAAAATGTGTCACAGGACACACTTCATACTTTGGGTTTTTTTCTCTCCCTCTTCCCTTGCTGAAACAATGTTAATCTATATTTTTAGGATTTAAAGCTTGCTTTCCTCCTATTTTTACATGAACAGGAAGAACATTAAGTGGTTCTTGCTCATTTTTCTACTCTTACCAATATTTCTACTTTTGGAAGCAGTACCACCTCAGATTTTACCAGTTTTAAGAATGGTTCTTATAAGTATCCTGCACTTTTCACTTTTTCACCTGTCTACTAGGGATCGATGTTCATCTTTGTAAAGCACAGTTAGTTTTAGAGCTGTATGACTGCCAGAGCATAAAATACATAAGTGATATCAAGTATTTCTTCACTAATTATGCAGAGAATAGTTTTGTATGCTTTGTATTGAGAGGTCTGATTCAGAATGACCTGCAGAGGTGAAACTTCCAAAACTTCAGTGGGCATGTTAGAAATGCAAAGAGTTGCATTTAGGATAGCCTGTAGTGCTAAATGGTTGGCTCATTCATTCATGAAGTTCTTACTGTAATTTTCTTAAGGCAGGAAAGCTTGCTGTTGATAGAGGCTGGGCAATCAATGTGGGTAAGTACAAATGTAGCAAATTAAATGATACTAAAACAACATGTTTAAAATCATATTATTCTCATTTAGCATGATGTGTATTCTGTTTTTAATAACTAAGTGACTCAAGTGTACCTACCTAAAATCAACTCTAATGGCGGGGGGGAAGGAAAAAAGTACAGGGTTTGTTTTCTCATTCATTGTCATGCATATTGCAGTTTTGTAGTTAAAATACTCTTTGAATGGAGGGAGGGGAAAAAGGTAACTAGGTAAAGATATATGATTATTTTCTAGGAAAAGTGTTTGGCTTGAATTAGTGAGATAAGTTTGGGGAAAATGTTTGGAGTAAATTAAATATTTCAATAGAAATTATTTTCATTAAATTATATATAGATTTTCATAGACCTTACCATCAGCCAGTTTGTTTGACACCAAGTCAGGGGTTAGTTGATATGCTGGAGAGTTGGGTTGTACTGGTTAGTTTCTGGCAGTGCTGTACTTTAATTCTATTTTTCTTGAAAAAGAAATGAATGAACAAATTATGAAGAATACAGTCAATAGAAATCTGCTCTTATCAAATAGTGCAAAACCAGTAAACTACTGAAGCAATGTTTTGTCATGTGAGACCTTGCTTGTAGACTTCCTAGAATTCATCAATGCTGGAATTTTCAATTATTTCTTACACTTCTTGATGTTTCTAAAGGCAGTAAATACTACATAGTGGCATCTGTGCAGCTGTCCTGTTTGTTTTTTAAGTATCAGTAAATTTCTACCTTCAAATAGAAGGACGATTTGGTATAGCGTAACAGAAAATTATCTTTTACTTCTCCACTATTAGTAAGGAATACTCTAAAATATAGTTTTTCACAAAGTAAATATCCAATATTGAAATCAAAACAGACATTAAAAAAAACCCAAAGCTTGTCATTTTCTGACACACAAAATGAGTGATTTTATTAAATTTCTGGCTGAAATGTTGGTAGCAGATTTCTCAGTAAAATTGTGGCTTAGTATATGAAGTGTTTTGCAGGGAGGTTAAGTACTTTTTGGTGTAAAGTGTATGCATGCTTGTGTCTTAGAGGTGTTCTTAAAGTCTCCTTCTGCTCTGAGTCTTTGCAAAAGCTTTCTTTTACAGTGTAATGACGTGTACAAATAGTGACAACATAATGGTTCTTATTTGGTATTTTTTTGACCTAGTGTTTGGTATGGAAAAAAGCTATCTTTTCCAATCGCCTCATAATGTTAATTTGGCTTCATTAGGATATGCTGCCTGAGGGCATGAACAAAGTGCAGCTCTGATCTTGTGCCTGGGAGTAGTTGAACTTTCATAGTATACTTTGTCATGTAGGTGCCACATATTACATTTCTATATTACTTAGTTCTTATCATAGTTGCTAGATTAAAGGGACAATTCCCTTTAAAATGGGCATGTGCTGATCCTTTGCTCAGTGACCTGACAGGCCAAATATAAGATAGATACAGATGTTTTGTGCTGCTGTGTAGGGGATTGACAGCTCTAGGTATGATACTTGCTAAAGAAAAAAGCCTGACATGCAAGTGAACTCTCTCTTTATAGAGACAGTACATGTTCCTCAGTATTTACCTGCTCACCCCTCTTTAAAATGTTTATTTTAGGGGGTGGTTTTCATCACTGTTCAAGTGACAAAGGTGGAGGGTTTTGTGCATATGCTGATATCACACTGGCTATTAAGGTAAGAAATATTTTAAAATAGTGTTTTCTACCATTTGTGCAAGTGGGAAAGAATCATACATTTATAAGCACTTCCTAATTTACGTCTTAACAGGAGAAAATAAAACCATCTGTAGACAAGTAGGAGAATGGATTTGGTGTACTTGATGTTGCAATACATAATGTGCAGCTATTGTTAAATGGAAGTGAAGAATTGCAGGCAGGGATCAGAATTATGAATGGAAATACGGCCTGCTAAAATTGTGATGTTAATGTTTTCTTGCAAAAAAACACTAGAAATCAAACTAGATTGTCATTTAGTATCTTCAGTGATAATTATCCCTGTCTTGCAGTTGAATCTGAAAAGTCCACGTGAGCTTCAGTGGTTACAATCAAGGCCTATGTAGAGACAGAAATCCTCTCTCAGAATCAAGTTGCAAGAAAGGCTCAGACTTGAATAAAATTGTGAATATCTCTGAAGTAACCAGGGGATATAAAGAAATACATTTGGTATTAGCTGTTGAAAGGCTGAAGCAAGAGCCTTCTGTAACAAAGGCTTATTTTTATCAAATGTGCTACAGTATATTTCTGTACTAGAATATCTATAAAATATCAGTAAACATAAAGCCCTAAGGATTGCAGCACACTAAGACACAACACCTTAATTTCTGTATGTACTGGTTTGCAGAAAATAATATATAGTGTTCTGTTTTCCCTGTCATTTAAACACAGATTGGGAAAGTATAGCTGGTTATAGTTTGTATAAGAACAATAGATTTTTTTTTTTTTTTTTTTAGTGTCAATGATAGTAGCTTGTCCAAGCTCCAAGTTAAGACTTGGAGAATTAAATGTATTTTTCTTCTCAAACATGCAATAACAAATTAATTGTACTAGATTAAAAAGTAGTTTTAAGGCATATGGCCCCTTCTGCAGCTTTTTTGTTTTTAATGGTGGAATTCCATACGTGTACAGTTGGTTGTCATCACAGTGCAGTTCTCCACTCTTGCTGATAAGCCTCATTGAGAAATGTGCTATGATCTGTGTTTTATAAAGTTAGCTCCTTGGCACTTCAGGGCCTGTGCAGCTTCACTCTCTTCCAGCCTACAGTTGTTGCTGTTGCTTTCTTCATGTTCTTGCTGTCACTGGTTCTACTCCTGCCTCTGGCATCAATGCTAGGATTGGTTTTATAAGCCCTAGTTGGGCCTAACTGCTGTGTGATGCAGAGGCATACCAACTATGCTTGTGTAGAGCCAATACTAATCTAACAGGGTGTATTACCATGGACTCCATTCTGTTATTTGCTGCTGTTGGGTTTATGCCTTGCCTGTGGAGCCCACTTCAAGTTAGAGTACGTGATGTTGTAGAAACAACTCCTTGATCCTACATTGTGTCAGGTACTTTGTGAGAGAAAGAGGAGATGAGTGGAACTTACTCTTTCTCCTGGCAAACTTTCTCTTCGGGTAGGCAGCCACCTGCAGAAACGTCCATGAAGTGTTTCATTCATATGATGCAAATGTATAGGGTTTTTATCCTATAACCATAAGGTTTTTATGTGAAGTAAATAGTTTTCATTATCTAGTGTTTTGAAATTGTGTAGCCCTTTATTTGGAAAATGAAATGCATATGCTGTGTACTTCATTCAGGTCAAAACTGTGCAAGCTTCAAGCTTTCAGTTTAATCTGTCACCTAATTATCTCTTTTTCTTTGCTTATATATTCAGTTCTTATTTGAAAGAGTACAAGGAGTCTCTAAAGCCACAATTATTGATCTGGATGCTCATCAGGTGAGTAACTTATCTGTGTTCAGTACTGCATAGGTTTTGCTAGAAAAACAAGGGTGATGAATACCATTTTTTCCTAATAGTTTTATAAAGTGGCAAATCACAGAATACAAAGTTAATCATAGATAATAGAAGTTGTGATCAGCCTAGTTTGTTTTATGCTCCAACTGACTATTAAACCAGTTGAATAAAGTTGAACTGAGTTGTAGCTCCATCATGTGGCTACATGTAAAAATATTTTTTACTTGCATGCTGGTCTGTAGCATAACCATCTTAGAATAGTTCAGTATTGCAGAAGAAACAAGAATCTCTTAAACAGCATTACAGTTAGTTCAGCATGCGTGATAATTGCAGCAGCTTCTGCAGGAGATGAATTTGACCTTTGCTGTTGGTACTTGAAAACCTGACTTCAGGCTAATGAAGAATAGAATATATCTGTTCACCTGGAAAAGTGATTTACTATGGGTACTGAAAATAAATCTCATGTTTGATAGGGTGTCTAACACAAATTCTAGTAAGTGGCTAAAAGGAGACTTTTAAATTTGTTTTGCAAACTCATTAGTCCACTTTATAAATAACTTTTTTCTGTTTAAATAAAAAGGAAGAAATTATTTACATTTTATATTTATATATATATATATATATATATATATAAAAAAATAAAATTTTATTATTATAGAAAAGTAGCTAAGGTACTAAAGTTAAGATCAATCAGAAACATCAAAGATATTTTAACAGGTGAAAGTAATCCACTTTTGAAGCAGCTTGGTTGCAGTGAGGAAGTCTAATGGCTGCAAAAGCCTTCCATCATTTCTCCTATTTGCAAGTTAAGGCATCCTAAAATTGCTGTGGAAATAAAGGCACAGTTATGCAATAAAAAGATGCTTTGTATATATTATTCTTTTGAAGGATGACTGTCATCCTGTAATGGTGCTCTTTTTTAAGACTCCTTGAAATATGTTTTGATTTTCAGGTATTGTGCTGCTGACTTCAATCAGCACACTAAATCATCCTTTTTGGTAACTGTTTCCTTTTTGGGAGGAACCAAAGGTTTATGAAGTAGTAGATCAGCAGGTCTGTTTTAAGTATACAGACATTTGCATTGTGTAAGTGTCCTAATCCTTGGTACATCTGCTAGTTTCACCTGTCATAATAAAATGGTTCACCCAGAATCTCTCGTTTTAAGTCTCTGTTAATTAACTGTTCCTTTGTGGACCAAAGGTGATGAAGAAAGAGTAGGAGCTGCCTAATTTTTAGCCTAAACAAAAACAGTGGGGTATTCTGATGCTTCCAATTTCTCTTTTCATATGTATTGGCTAGCTTTAACCCTGTGATTCCAATTTTATTTTTTAGTTTCAGGAGGAGAAGTCATAGTAGAAGTGTAGTTTAAACTGTCCAAGGGATTCTACAAAATGTACTGAAGATTTATCTGTGGACTTCTGTTTCTGTAGTTTGAAAGAAATAATTCTAATGAATATTTTGTGGGTTTTGGAGTTGACTCCCATGATACACTAATTTTGGCAAATATAACTTAGAGTTTGCTGTGGAAGATTGTTTTATGCTAGGTGACAAGAGTCTAAATGAGAGCCAAAAGAATACCATCTAAATTCAGAGATGGAGGGAAAAGCGTTCAGAGTCTGAATTTTCTCTTGAGCATCCATCTTTCCAGCTAATACAGTATTTCTGTTGGATTTTCTGGTTTAAAACCAGAAAATGTTAAAACTATTGAATTAAATGGGTATTTAGTTCTTATAACTTTTCCAAGGATTACTTATCCCACAAGGACTTGAATTATCAGAAGAACTTTAGTCTGATCTTTTAAAATACCCTTGTAGCAGGCTATTCTAAATGTTGGAACTGACTTTTTTTGCAAAATTGGAAGGTGAGAGTTTTATTCTTTGGTCTAAGTCACAGTTACCTTTGTAATTTTTGCTCACTTAAATGCATAAGGACAACTGTGATACTTTATGGCTTTCACGAGGGTATTATGTTGATTTTTATAATACCTACAGTCTTCAGACACAAAAATACTGATATTATCAAAACCCCCAAAACTGTACACGTCAAAACAACCTTCAAGACTTTAAGCATGAGAATGTCACAGGATTTTTAAATATTAGATCTTTGTTTTAATTACCTGTAGAAATTGCAGATTATTTAGTTCTGTATGGGTGTGCTGGGGGAAAAAAAAAAACTAACTGTGAATTTCCTTCAGGGAAATGGGCATGAGAGGGACTTCATGGATGATAATAGGGTATATATTATGGATGCATACAATAGATACATTTATCCAGGGGATGGATTTGCTAAACGTAAGTATATTTGAAATTAATATTCAAAAATGTAAAGCAGCTACTGTGTTGTTAAGTAACTTTTTCATTTACTAAGTCTCCTTGCAGTAGTGTTAACTAAACTTTCTTTGTATTTTACATTGAACATACCACTTCTAGTGATCATTATAAGTCCCAATCGTAATAATGCTATATTCTTCACTGGGATGTCAGAAGCATTTGAAATTGGTTCCTGGAGCTGTAGGTATACTTTCTTATCTGCCTCTTGCCTAGAAGCTTTTTTGGCCTGAAACTAATGTCCTCCCAATTAGGGAGACAAACTTGGAGACATAAGGTGTATAAGATACTATAAACACACGGGATTTGAATTTGAGAGTTCAAGGGAGAAATATTATTTCATGATAACTCTATATCCCTGTACATGAGTTCTTAAGGATAAGTGTTGCTGACACTGAACTTTTATTTATAAAAGGAAAGTCATGGAATAGTCTGAACAGAAGATTGGACAGCTGCTATTTTGAGGTCAAAAAATGCATGAAGCAAGCTGCTATTTTGAGGTCATAATGAGTGAAGCAATTTTGGAAGAACTGAGTAAAGAATTATTCACACTTAAATATGCTTGTTTACATTTAAATATACTTTTTAGACTTGCATCACATGCTTGGACTTTTTGGATCATATATTTAAAGCCTAAATTGGAGGGGGGGAAAAAAAGGAATAAGTTGTTACCATTAGTCAGGAGATATTTTTCTCAAATGTTCCGGAGGAATGTACTTACATTCTAATCTGTGCACAAAGCAATTTTTAGTTTAAGTATATTAATGCTTAGCTGTTTGAAGTCTTTTTTCTTATAATATACTGAAAAAGTATCCATTGTGAAACTATTCTTGTATTCTCTCCATAAGACAGTGTTCTGCAGTTCTTTTGAACATTTAAAGAAGTTGTGGACCGTTTTGATAACAAGTAAACCTCTAGAATGCAAGGGGTTAGTACTGGGTGGTCAGTGGTAGCAGTTCATTCAAAAGCTCATGCCAAGTTTAGAACAGTAAATTAAATAATCCTGTTGATTTGAAGATAATTGTTAGAATTTGATGTTTCCCTAGATTACATTTACAAAGATTCATTCGGAATGCTTCCCTAGACTAAAGTTAAAAGAAATCATTCAGGATTAGCTAACAATATGTGAATAAAGTTCATGTTCTTTTCAGAGTTGTAATTTGTAACATATTTGGGTACTGTCTTATCTGTAGAACTTCCTTTATCAGCATTTAGAAAACAAGACATATCTGAATGTGAAGCAATTTGAAAAAAAATGAAATCATTCAAATATTAAGAGCTGGTGCTTGATTTCCCCCCCCCCCCCACCCCCCACCCCACACACACACACACATTTGTATTGAGAGACAGGTATGTGACAGTCCTAAAAGTATTGCTGCTCGGAGAGTCTCACTGTCATGTCTATTGAAGTATACCCTATATTTGTGCTGAGGAGAGTTGCCTTTTGGTTTCTCTTGATTACCTGGGACTCCTGAGCACCTAGCTATTCCAGGTACATGTATGGCCTTTCAACAGTAGTGTTGGAATGCACCCTAGGTATGTGGGGGGGGGGGGGGGGGTTTCCTCACTCCTGCGGAGCTGGAAATATTGTTGTTCCCTTTCTACAGATGAAGTATGAGGTACTGAAGGCTCAAAGGTACATGAATATGTAATTCCTTGTAGGTTGAATAAGGGTGTCTAAATAAGAGTTCAACATTGGAATATTTCAAACTTTCTTGTGCTAGGTGACCAGCCTAAGATGAGATCAGAGGGGGAATCTTTTGAAGGGAATTATAGGTTTAAGCCTGGGAGTTTGAATTCCTAGGGTAAATCCTAACTCATCTTTGTCTCCCTGGAGTTACTACCTTTTTTTCCTGTGTTAATAGAGGAGTCTGTTCTGTACAAGTTGTTTTTCTGCATACTTCATTTAAAAAAAAGACTAACTAGCATTGCATAATGCTTAGCCCCAAACATCAGCATATTGTGTCCCTGAGAAGTGATTTAGAATTACGAGGAGAGAGAAGAGGAGGAGAGACATTGGGAAAAGACCTAGTTCACTGAAGGGTGAGCAATATAAAGTTGACAGCTACGGCTCAAAATTTAGGCCCTGGAAAAGCTTTGCTGTTGGACTGAGTGTCTCTTTACTTGTTTTGAAAGCTTTAGAAGTATTCTCATTAACTAGCAGTAGATGGAGGGAAGGGAGAGAGGCTGTGAAATAAAAAATTTTGTTCACTGTAACCTCATGCATCCTTCACTGTCTATCAGTAGTAACTCTGAGCTGGGTAATGACTAATCAATGTAATTCTGGTTTGTGTGTTGGAGGTGAAGACAGGATGCCCGCAGAAGCATGAAATCTTTTTCATGAGTGTTAGTTTGTTACGTATTGTTCCCATGAAACCATTAGGATTTGTTCTCCATGCTAATTTGTTCACCTCATTCTTTAAAGCTCTATCTAGCATATTCTTTACCCTGAAGAGACTAAGTGTTGTTCAGAGGAGTACAGCTGTGCAGACTTTTATGAATGTTTTATATAATGATAAGAAAGGAATTCAGGAAAGATGATATTGTAAAGAAACAAATCTTAAACTATTCTTGATATGAGAAAAACATAGAAAGGAAAAGACCCTTCCCTAATGTTGGACAAGCATGAGAAATAGGACAAGAACTGCCCAACAATCACTAGCATGAGTAAGTGTCATCATGTTGCATTCATTCATGCGTACTCAGTGGGTGCTGAAACCACACTTAAAATTTAGGGCCTCCAGTCATTTAATTCAGGGCAGTCAGTATGCTGAGGCAAAAGTCGTACCTTGAAGGACCTCTGAAATAATTTGATTAGCTCATGTTTTGAGTTGTAAGTGCCTAAAAATCCCCAAAGCTAGGATGTATAACCTTGAGTTTCTTTCCTCTTCTACCTCATCAACCCTTCTCTTTTGCTTTATTAGAAGCATTAGAAATAATTTGCTTTAAATTACTAATAGGTATTTGCTGCTTCTGGTCAGATTGTAGGATAAGAACATTAAATTGTAAATGCTTGGGGCAAAGCTAAAGGCATTCATAAAGGACATAACAGCAAATGATCATGAATTTGTGAAGTTTTGATTAAAAATAAATAATCTTAATTATTTGTCTCAGTGATATTCATCTGCTTTTTTCCAACTAATTTTCTATATTAGCAGTTGTGTGTTCTTTCCCTTGCCCTTTAAGTAAGTTACTTTTTAATTTAATGACTTTCTCATTTCTTTGGTTGGTAAATCACCCTTTTTCAATAACACTTTACTTATTGTCTTTAGGAAATTTTTTGTACATTGAATGTTCTCTCTTCAATAGAATTTTTTCCAGGTCATTGTGCTTACATTTGCTGCTGCTTGCTGGGAAAACAAATTGTTGAATAGCTTTTTAATTCAAGATTCTGTGAAAATGTAAAGTACTTTCAAAATTTTGAGAAATATTATCTTTTTCTCTTTGGTTATCTACATCTTGTTTTTTCTTTCATAGCAAATTGTATATTCAATAACACTGGGCCATTTTCTAGGTGCCATAAAACGCAAGGTGGAATTAGAGTGGGGTACAGAGGACACAGAGTATCTTCAGAAGGTACAGACTCATGTGGAAGGAGCATTAAATGAACTAAAACCTGACATCGTTGTTTATAATGCTGGAACTGATATTCTAGATGGTGATCCATTGGGAGGACTTGCTATTTCGCCTCAGGTTTGTATAATACTGGAATATATACAGACTTTCTCTTCTCAACAAATACCAAAGGTAGGCCTCAGAATGAGTTACTTGTGGAAGTTTGTTAGATGAAGATAAGAAACATATTTCAGACTAAAACAGAACCTTTTCCTGTTACAGATACATTTTTCTTTCTCTGCCCTTTCCCCATGTTTATCTTCTCTTCTTTTGCTGACGCAAAATATTTGTTCTTCATGTGCCTGTTTCAATATACCTCATCTTTTCTCTATGAAGTGTACTGCTTTTGAACATCCACATAGTACCCAGAGAGGTATATCTCTTCACTTGTCACTCAACTCCTGTTTTTTCTTATGTTTAGGAAGTCCTCCTCCCATACATACATGCATTCTCTGTTTCTCCTTTCACCTACACCTAGCAGGTACCTTGCACTCCATTTCCCTGTAGCACTCCCATCTTTTCCAAATATTCTTCTGGTATCTTCCAATTCTAGCTATTTTGTGCACCCCTGTCTGCATATTCTTAACAAACAGCTTTTTTCCCTTTCTGCATTCTTTTCTATTCAAATATCACTGCCCTTTTTCAGCTCAGTTTTTTTGCCTTTTTCAGTTCTCATTTTTTCCTCCTTAATCTAGTTCCTGATTTAAATTTTGATTTATTCTATATAGCTTCACAGAGGAATTGATCTTCCTGCTGTAACAGGTTCCCCACTTCTCAAAATACAAAAACTTACAGATCCCTTATTTCCTCCAGTTTCTGTGTGATTCCTCCTCTGACAATTCCTCAGTCTCTTCCTGCTTTTTATATTTGGTCCTTTTTTGCCCTCCACCACTTCAATACAGAAGAAATGCATTCTTGATTTGTGAACTGTCAGAATCCTTTCTAATTGAGCAATCACTTAGCCTGTTCATTTTACCTCAGTTCTCAAACACTTTCTCTTGCTTGCATAGAGCCCTGGTCCCTGCTGTTTTTGTTTACTTCCTTATGCAATTCCTCATTCTTACAGTCTATGTAACTGAGGAGTCTCTTCAGTGCTTTCTGACTGCATGTGAAGTCCTTGCTGGGCCAGGGGTGGAACAACTCAGGAACTACACTGGATCTCCAGGTTTTGTTCATGTGACTGTGTGGAAATCTCCAATTGGAAAGAAGTGCTGAGGGGCTTGGAGTTGTTTGGTTTTCAGCTGGGAGAGGATACTGCTTGAGCTGCGAGATCTCATTTGATGGAACAGAGCTTCTTGGAAAGGAGTGGCCACCAAGACAAATGGAGGCTGGTGATATATGTAAAGAACTTTAAGACATGCTTTTTTGAAACTTTGTGCACTCTGCGAGAAGGAATACTGCTAATTGCCAAGGAAAATTAGTTGCTGCACCTTGTTGGGTGCTATGCAGAGGAAGAGAGACAGAATATAGGGGCTGGGGGAAAAGAAAGGTGAAGAGATGCTTTTGAGTAGAAGCTGAGTTAAAAGGCAGAGTATGTCCACTCTCCATGCAGCCACTGGTTCAGGTCCCTGATGGAGAAAACATTTCTGCAGCTCAAGCTTTTGTTTTTTGAATGGAGGGCTGGGCTTTTTGTTCTTGTGATCTTGTTGGCTTACATGTGAATGACATGTTTGACCAAGCTTGGTAAGCTCTGAGGTTATTGGAAATACAAAAGTTGAAGGCATTGAGCCTGGATAATTCGTCTCTTCATGCCTCATTATTTCAGTCTTCAGTGATATAGTTGTAAATGTCATTGGTATTTTAAAGTCTTTCCACAGTGTTAATTGTACTCAAAATTACGCATCTATAGATTGCTACTAGTGGCAGTCTCTTGGTGCTTCAGGTTATAGCCAGAATATTTGAGTAGCAGCATGCACGTCCCTGTTAGCTTCGTTTGTAAGTGGCAACTATATCGGGCTGTTATTTTCAGCTTATGTATTTTCTTTCCTGATAACAAGCAAATGCTGGAAATAAATTCAGTCTTTTTCCCTGAATTCTTCTGGAATCAGCCACTAGAGATCATGGAGGAGGAAGGAGGAAGTTAGGCTCTTATGAACTGTGACTTCTTACAGTTCTTGTGGCATAATGTTTCTTATATCCAGTGATGGTTCTCAAGGGACTCATAGCTCATTCTGTAATTCTTTTAATTCCTTTAAGGAATTACTCCCAATAAAATACTTGTTTCCTTTGTCTTGTTTTTCATTTATTAGTCCTGATTCCTCCTCTTTTACAGGGCTGTCTCAAGCTATAAAGAAACCTTTATTGTTGCATGGTTTTACAAAATACTTTTTCAGCTACATTTGAATTTTATTCGTTCCCTTTACCATTTACATGTGGTCAGTCTCCCTCTCTCTCTTTTTTTGGCAGAGTAGTATTTCCTAATGTATTTACAAAAAGTGTTCCTCCACTTTAACCCCTCTGACTAGCATAGATTCATTTTGTACCACTTCTGCTTCTTCTTCATTTCTTGTATTTGATTGCATTTTTAATCCCTTTCCCTTACTCCAACTCTTTTAGTACTTTAACATTTAAATTTTGAGCTGATACTCTTCTAGTATCAAATACAGGCTTTTATTGAAGAAACTAGAAGCTTATAATTAAGGAAATAGATGTGGATATGTGAGATCGGATTTGAATTTTTGGTTTTACTGCAGGTTTGTGGGAAAAATTGATCAGGTTGCTTAGCTTTTGAGAGGAGTGCTACAGAAGTTGAGCCGAAATGCTCTGTGAATTCAGGCAATCTTTCTTAGTCTCAATTCATCATGTGTAAAATGGGGTGAAAATTTTCAAACTTCGATCACATGGTCAGTTTAGATTTTATGGCTTTGGGGCAGGAATTCTTCTAGGAGATTTTAGAAGGGGACTTCAGTTTGTGTCTTCTAAGAACAAAGTGAAAGATTTCTGGTTTTGCCGTGTTGGGGGGAGGGGTTTTTTTGATCTTGTAAAGCTGTTAAAGAGACTTTGAAGTATTTTGTTCCTGCTATAAAACACAGGGCTTGGTTGCTTATCTAATACTGTAAATCGTAGGCTAGAATTCTAAAGACTAAAATACTGTATTTGTATCACCTTTTTGTAATTGTTTTAAATATGTAGGGAATTGTGAAGCGAGATGAAGTAGTATTCAAGGCTGCCAGAAGCCGCAGAATTCCAATCTTGATGGTGACGTCTGGAGGCTATCAGAAGAGGACAGCGCGGATTATTGCTGATTCCATTCTTAATTTGCACAACCTGGGGCTTATTGACAAGGAGCTAGCAACCAGTGGAGCTGTAAATCCTAAGGTAGAACAGATGCTTCGAAACTCTATTGCAGACTTAACCAACTTGTCACTGCAATGACAAGATCCCAAATATTAGGAAACAACTTACTGTTTCAGGAATAGGAGGTCTCCATGTCATTACCAGGGTTAATATATTCAAAAAGGACTTAACTTGCCTGTAAAATAAAGTACAGATAATACATGGTCACAGAATAACTGTGTTTAACTTCTGAACCTATATCCTTGTGAGCTAATTTAGACTTATACTGAAGGACACTGTCTTTCAGTTTATAATATTACTGTAGGAAACTTCAAATCTCTTATTGTTATGGATAGTCTATGATGTTTAAAGAACTATGCAGTTGGTATCCAAAGACTGTCCCAGACGTATTTCAGATGATGTGTTTTTCACAGTGGTGGGAGAAATCTGGACTGAACCCAACTTGTCATTCTCTGTTAAATATGTTACATTTTATTTATTGTTTTGAAAACTAAGAATTCTGTGTAGTCTTCAACTGTCAGTTTAATGCTAAAGTTCATGTGCAATACTATGAAAAACAGTTCAATTATTTGGCTTTTAAGCCATGGCCTATTAGAATGAAAGTTTATTAATTTATATTTTATTCCTGTTATTGACAGTGACTTAAATTCTGCTTTATAAACAATTTCAGAAAAGGAATATGAAATACTTATGTCAATATGCAAATGATCCCTAAGGGCTCAGCATTAACAGTCTGTTTTCTGCATCTCTAAAAATGAGGCCTGCATGTAAAAGACAACAGTTACTATGCAGTGAAAACTGCATAATAAAGAGATGAAATTAGAATTAACTTTAGAGTTCTGAGAAATCTTGTAGAAAATAAAATTAGTGGAAGTTCAGAGTACCTCTTGTTGTAATAAACTGGTACTAACCAGCCTGTGTCATGTATCAACCGTCACTGGAGAGTTAATTTTGATTTTTTTTCTACTAGTGCTATGTTTTTTCATGTGCTCAGACTAGTGTTAATCATAGTTATAGTCATAGTTGGTAATCAAACGGTTCATATGTAGAATAAAAATACTGTGAAATTGCTACATTAAGCTTATGTAATATCTTTATAGGAGAGTTTTTAGGAGATACTATGATTTGGGAACAAAATAGTGTATTCAAAAGCAAATTAGGTGCATTTATTAACAGCAAAGTTTGTTTTTATTTAAGTTAATATACTTTGCATTAGATACTGTTTATAGCATTGGGTCATAAATTTACTAAACTGTATATTTTTCAGGAGGTTTTTTTTAACTTCTAAGCATTCACTTCTTTGTAGTACAAGTTTCATGTGATAAGGTTTGAGCCTCCTTAAGAAGGGACACCAGTATTTTCCTCATGGTAGTAGAATTAGTGTGTAAGCCATTTAAGGAGTGTTTAAATCTAATTAGGATACTTACCTCAGTTAATGCTAATTTCGAGATTGGTAGGGTTTTTATTTGTAGGAAATTTGCACAATTGCTATGTTTGCTTTAGAACAGATTTGGCATATTGCACTAATCTTGAGTTGCAACACTGTTATTAAAAAGCACTTTTAAATTTCCTACTAGATGGGTGGTCAAAGTACTAATGTTGAGATTTATTTTTTTCTATACTGTGTTACTTAAAGATATTGCTATTCTTTCCTATAATTTTTATAAAATTATAAATTATATTTCTATGAACTAAAACTCTGTAGTAGTGCCATATGGTCTTTTCCAAAACACTTTGTTTGTGTTAACATGTTTATATTTTCCCTCATTGGAAATTAAAATGGTGTTGAATAATGCTGACTGATTTTTTCCTTTCACTTTACACATCTTGGGTGACAAAGATTTTGAGTGGAATAGTTCATTGAAAAGACAAGGAGGAGCATTTTTCATATGTAAAATGTAACTGAAATTGCAGTAAGTCTTAGGGTAAAGAGTCCAATGCTTGCTAACAGTGGATGATGATTTCTCTGAGAGGTAATGTGCTCTTAAAGTGAGCTTGGAAACTTTGTGTCCAAACACTTTCTAAGACATTTTCATAAAGGGTTAAAGACACCTACTAATTCTAAGTTACATTCTTTCACTTATATGTTAACTCCCATTTTAAGTTATTTTATCATTACAGGTATTAAGCTATAAGCTTAAGTTGTGTAAGGACTACAGTTGCTTGCTGGAGGTCTTTATAAGTGACTGTCCTTGCAGAGGGATAACTAAATGCAGAAGAGCCTCCAAGTTTTTGAAGTAAAATTTGACTGCTTAAACCACTGACGTGTTGATTGCATTTTCAGTGTTCACTCTAAGGTTAGGATCAGCACACTGTTCCATATATTTCAGAATTTGTAATTTAGTGTAATATTTGAGTTGTTAAACAAGATGCAGTCCTACACCTTATGAAGCTATTTCAAGATAAATGACCACTGTTCTTTAAAACAAAAGATGAAGCTGTTTCTAAGTTGAAAGATGTTTGTGGGTTCTTAATTCCTGTAATGTTCAGTGCACTTTGCCTGTTAACAGTTCATCATGGAAACCTTGCAGCTACCAATAACTATCAAAATGTTTAGCTTTGACAAAAAGTTTGTGGGACTCGGAGGAGAATTTCAGAACTAATAACCTAACCTATAATGAAGAAAAGACCTTGAAGAAAGATGTAGTAGATCCTGACATTGGACTCAAATTGTTTAAGTAAGTATTAATTTGGATTGCGCAGTAGCTTCAGAACATGAGTTTACTGTTAGTCACCTTCTGTGAAATGTATTTAAAGAATTAATAGAAGTTTGTTTCATCTATTTGATTTGACAGTTTGTCAATTTCCAGCCCCTTTTACCTTTGTTTTACCCTGATTTAGAGCATAGACCTTAGCTTCAAAACACTGCAGGGATTTTGATGGTGGTCTTATACTGACTAAATTTTAGCTGTAGGTTCTAATATCAGTCTCCTTTGAATTTAAGGCTTTTTTTGTGGTGGTGGTTTTGTCTTTTTGGTGTTTTTTAACACTCTGCATTGCAGAATTCAGACTTGCATCATGAAGTACTCCATGGAAGAATTTGAGAAATGCTGTATTTGGATAATTGTGATTAAAATATGGAGATTAAGAAAATGAATTAGTAGTCTGCTTTGTATGTGTGGTGTAGGTAGTGCATATCCTGACTTCCAGGGTCCCTACTCTTTGCTGCCCTCATTACTTGAGGAACCTAATAATTCTGAAACTGTTCTCTAACCTGGTCATGCTACCAGACTTGTTCACCAGCCTTTCTGCCCTCTGTCATGTACAGCCATGCACACTCTTTAGTGCTGGCTGTATACCTTTTTCATGGTCTCTGAAGTGACAGAAATTTCTTGTACTTTACAAATTGCACTACATAACTAACATAGCCAGTTTGAGGAGAACAATGCTCCTCTAACAGATACAGAAGTTAATAATTTAGTAATCTGGGATATAGTCTTTGCTCAGGCTGTGCTGCCAGGCACTAAAGGAACTTGCCGAGTTCAGAAAGCTTGAGGGTCTTGGTGCTATGTGCTGTGGCAGTTGTTGAATAATCGTAAAACATTCTTCATTCAAGAAAACTGCTTTCCCCTGGAGAAGAAGCAAGCTCACTTGCTATCTTTACTTGATGAAAGACAATCTTCCTTATCCCCTGGTTGATTCTAAAATGCAGGGCAGATGAGAAACAATAAAAAAGGGCTTGATCTCAAGTGATACTGTGCCCCAAGCTGAATTTGCCTTGAATTTAGTATGAGTTGTATATTCCCTAACCGTTCTAGAGGAAGGTCCAGAGCTTGCAAATTGGTCTGTGTATGCCAGCCTTTAGTTTAGGCTTTAAATAGGTGTGTCTTTTGTTTATTTAAGTCTTCCTTGATGCTGATATTTCTGGTAATCTGTTAGACTTCCCATCCAGTATCCATCTAACTTTTTTCTTCTCTCTTTTATGCAGCCCATTTTGCTACAACCAGTCACTTTTACCAAAGATGAATAGAATGAAAAAAAAATATTGGAAGACTGTATGAAGGACTAATTCCTATTATTAGATCTAATTCTCTGATATGATTATCACGACAATAAGAATAGGAGGTTGTCTTCGCTCTGTTCCTGAGTCAATGCAGGTGTAGTACTGACTGTTATGAGGCTTACGGCAAAACAATAACTCCTTCTTTGCTTCGTACAGCATTTTGAATGTGCAAAAATGTGATGTGCTGTATGTATAGTGACTTTTTGAAACTAAGATAAAATGTTACTTTGATTGGAGAGGTTGAATAGACATAGGAAATAGTTGTGGTGGAACTGCGATTCTGGAGTGGTAGCCCAGTACAATTCTGACTTCCACCTCAGCAGCTTACCTGAGATCAAACTTTTGGCTGGAGATGAATTAAGTATAGAAATTATGACAAGTAATATTAGGCACATCTTGTGTTACCAGTCCTGCAGTATTATATTTTGTCAATACAATGGTCTGTGGAGCCAGAGTATGCTTTCATAAATCATTTTCCTTCAAAACTAACGTTACGGATAATTAGTTAAATCATATGTTGTCAGATATAATGCTAGTTACATGTTTCCACTAATAAGATCTAACCTCTATTTAGTTTTGCATGCCCTTCCAATTGTGATGTAACATCCTTTGAGCTTGACAAGGACAGACTATTTTAGGCTGGCCTTGAATACACTGATTTTTCATTTTTACCTGAATATCTGTGTTTTCAGAGATAAGATAATGCATCTTGTCTTTATAGTTTCTTCAAGTTAATCCTTAATAGAGTTGTAACAGATGAAATACTTTGTGAAAGCAAGGAGATCTGTCTGATTTCTTTTGATTCTGATGTCTTAAGACGGCTCTCAATTCTGCTAGCCAAAAGGGTAGCTTGTCACTTGTTCTGTGGCTTTGCCCTTAGTTTTGTTTCAGGTACAGAGGAGGGCAAAATGGGCTTAAGATAATAGCAAAGTTGAGATAATGACACTGAAAAGCTAATTATAAGTTAGAAGTTGTACCCTGCTCTTTACTCCTCTTGTGTGTGTTGTTGAGAGCTACAGTCAACAGGAGCCCCTCTTTGCTTTTTGTAGAATCGAGTAGAATCTTCCCTGGTATATGTAGGTATCAGGATATTCATTTGCATCTTCAATATTTTGTATGTTGGCCTCTATCTTTCTTGCTTCTTTGCTAATCTTTCCTGCCACTGTCATCCAGTAAAAGTGTCACCAAGAACATTCTGCTTGTTTGTGATGGTGACTAGGACTTTTTCTGATTGGGTGCTGTTCTCCAATGGCCAGATACCTGTGGGTACAGCTTAACCAGTTTTTCACCTTTCAGAGGTGTCCAGACAATTAGAAATCTGCAGCATAAGGGCTTAGTGCAGTTTGGGCTTACTCATTTTGGTCCTCAGTTCCCACAACTATTACTTGTGTTTAGTGCACGAGACTTTCAGAAGCTGATGTGTAAAAGCAGGCTCTGCATACGCACCTGAGTAAGTGGTATGTATACGCAGCAAATTCTATTGACAATTGTTTGTGTTTTCAAATAAGCAGCTTAATAGGGTCCTAGTTCAGAAAGAGATAATTGATTGCCGCCTGAATAGAAATAATTCATAATAACCTGTTCAAAAATGGAAACAAAATCTTTGACTTTAATTTGATTCCTTTAAAAAAAAAAATCAAAACAAATACTAGAAGTAGATGGAGCTTTTTTTTGGTGGGACTTGCAGAAACTGGTATGTAGAAACTACATCTGATGGTTCTTGGCTTCCAGATGTTATGCTTGTCTTGAAGTATTACTGTAAATTAGATAAGTTATTCTTTATCACAAGATGTAGTCTTGGCAATTACAGAAGTACAGATTAGTGGAAAGTGGGGGGAGGGGAAGTATTGCTGCAGGTGACAATTAACTAATGTAATCATTCCTGATTTCATATAATAGCACTGTTTTGGTTTAGTGGAGGAAATAGTGGTATAAGATGCAGTCCTGATTGTTGCTTTGTGGATGTGAACAAGAGTGTGAAGTCCTGAAGCACTTGAAGGGTTCTAAAAATCCTAATTCATATTTATTTTTTCCAGATCAGTTAAAATATTTAATTATTTGAACATTGTGAGATTTGAGTGATAATTTATTCAAAATGTATTGATTCTTACAGATTCTGTCATAGCATTTATACATCTTTAAAGTGATGTCATAAGCAATGGTCACAGCTCAGCTGCAGTCCAGCATGGAACTTAAGCACAGGCTTGGTCTCAGGCATGCCAAGGAGTATTTCGGGGCTATGCTTCTCTGCACAGCTGAGTAGCTCCAGTTGCAATCCATAAGAAAGGTGATAACACCTCTGAATATTGGGCTTCTAGTTCTGAACTTTACAATATTGTATGTGAGGTTTTCCAGTAGTCCTATAATATCACAGTACACTGATTATTATCATCCATATCTTCTAATGTGAGTTGCAACAACTTCCTAAAATATTGTTAGAGGAAGTCCTTAGGCCATTTGAAGTTGCCAATGGGAATATTGGTGAAATTTACCTTTTTTGGATTAATTATTTCAGCTTCACGGAATGCTGTCTCTGAAATCAACCCTGAAGCTAATTTTTTCATCTTGGCCATTGTTTCTCAAAAGCCAGCTTTTAAAAAAAAAAAACAAAACAAAACAAAAAAAACCACACTTCTGGGCAATTTTGCATTAGCAGTGCTGAATACATTATAGAAACTAAGAGGAAATTCTTTAAGCATTTGTACTTAGGCATACAACTAAATAATGCACTTAAAGCTCCAGCTAGCATGTTAGAATCAGAACAAAATTCTACAAACATGAATTAGATGTACCGACTGCTCAAAGAAACATCCTGTGATGAGGATATAAAGCCAGAGCAGAGCTTCATGTCCTATTATTGAACAGAATTGGCAACTAAGAGTACTGAAAGTCAAAGAATCACTTTAGATGGTAAAAATTAAAAAAAACTGTATGAAAACAAATTTCAGCCCTTCTTTGAGAAGAAGAAAAGTCAACTTCTGTCTTTCATTCTCTTTCTAGTATGCAGTAGCATCTGCGGTCTTTGTAGCTCTGTAGATAGTGCTGATCTTTTGTCTTTTTTCTGTTACTGTTTCTAGATGTAAGCATTGTCACAAGGATGCAGATTTCAAGGAAGCCACAGTAAAAGACAGCCTTGTTTTGATTTCTGGAGGAGTAGCATATACATTCTACCAACTTGCTTCCTCAGCAATTTCTTCCGATACCTCCTTCTGCTTACTGCTTATATTTACTGACTTATAAACACATCATATAGTGAAGTAACTTCTCCATGTAGCTCAAATGATAGACAAAGATAAATAAACCCATGCATCTTAAGCAAACTTTCCTCATGACTTATATTTACTGTTGATAGTGTTAGAAAGCTTTAGGAGTTCCCAGTAAGGGAATACATTTTAATGTTTTAACACTTCAGACATTTCCAAATTGTTTCACTGAGCTGTAGAACAGATCCATGTTTTACCCACACCTTCATTAAAAGCAGGTACAGGTTTTATGAATGCTGCAGTAAAAAAAATGACTGACTACGTTAAAAGGCAAGAGAAGTCTTTGTATTTTCTCTAGCATGCATTCATTTACTCTATAGGGAGTAAGATACTGAAACAAAAATCGATGAGTGATAGGACTGTACATGTTATGATTAGATAAAAGACCAAAAGCTGAAAATTTAATCTGAAAACTGCTAAGTCCTATATCTAACTGTCCATGATACAACCATATAACTACTAATTCTTAATCAGATATACCAGCTGTTGTGGACAGTCTTCCATATATTGTCACAAAAACTCAGGAAGTATATACAGACTCTGTAGTTTGGCTTAATTTGTTTACTGAAAAGTTAAACTGTATTTCCATGCTGGTTAAATGCAAAAACTTAATTCAAGGAAAGACTCATTTTAAAAAAAATGTTATGTCTTGGGAAAGGTAACACTTTATTCAGAAAATACTTTGTTAAATTTTGAGATAAGGATGAAAAGCAAAGGTCAATTTTAATGCTGTTCAAAAGCTCTTTCCAGAATTCATTCTGTCTCACAGAAGTTGTGTCAATGGCAACTGGAAGAGTATGCTCTGTGTAGATGTTGAGGGTGCATGAATGGCCATTGAAAAAGGACTTGCTCCTTGTTGAAGTTACAGTATGTTTCCTGAAGTGTTACTGCAGGAGATGCCTTTTGCTAAATTTTAAATGGCAGGAAGTATAAGGCAGAGTTCTCCACTCAGTATGCGAAGCATCTTTAGCTTAGTCACAAAAGCAGACTATTAGTAATATATAGATCTTTTTTTCTGTAACCTTTTGTGCACATGTAACACCACCTATTCAAGTTAAATTCTATAATAACTTAAATAATTTGTCACAATGGAATGTCAGCCTTAAAGATACCGCCTATTGTAGTGTCATAGCAGGCCACCTCACTACTGCAAAAATACCTTATTGTAAATCTGTTTTGTACAGTATTTGTAGACAAATTTCCTTACAGGACAGCAAGCACTGTATTACTTCAAGTGCTACAGTTTGAGCACTGGATGTAGTGAATGTACTTTAAGGTTGTCAAAAAAACCCCTTATTTTTTGACTTCTGAAAACAAATGTTCATATCTGAAAGTATTAACAAGCCATAATACATAACTGTCTTTCACAATGTAGTGGCAATAATTCTATCTTATTTTTAAACACCTAAGGTTCTTGATGTGGTGTGTCTACAAAGCTTGAGGAAGTAAAGCTGAATCACCAAATGAAGAATGCAATAAACTGAATCCAAAACAATTACCATCTGTTTATATTCTTCCTGATTAAAAGTGGAAGGCTGATTTTTGCCATATGCTGCAACAAAAATCAGGCATTCCTGTGTGGCAGCATAGACATTTTCAAGTTGTTCACAACTAGAGAATTATATGTGCTGTCTCCTTTTCAGACTCTAAATTTCTTCAAATTAGTTGCTGAAATGAAACATTTTCAGGGTACAGATAAAATCAAAGATAAACCTTTCAGTTTTCTCTAGAGATGAGCAATCATTACTTAAGCCCTATCTCGTATAGTCCAAAACAAATAGCGAAATGTGATATACTCTCTTACTTGAATGATTTGTTGATTAAGGTCAATTCTATTAAAAAAAAAAAGAAAAAGAAAAAAAAAAACTGGGGGAGGGGGATTAGAGTTCTTGCCAGGAGACTGGGATTGTGAGTTTTAGTTCACATGCAAGTCCTTTTCCAGCTAGGCACCAGGAATATTTAAGCTTAGCTGTATACAGTATAAATCTATAAAGTATTGTCAAGGATAGTGCTGGTAAAGTTGGCCCTGATTCCCTGTGCAGTGTTTGGACATTTTTTGGAGGGTTGGATTTGATTTAGTTTTCATCATGAAGGCATTGCTATGCCCCCTTCCCCCCCCCCCCAAAAAAAAAAAAAAAAAAAAGCACAGGCTGTGGAGATAATGAAATCAGCAGTGGTTGCACAACTGCACAACAGAGATGCACTTCTTGTTTCTTTTTCTGAGGCACATTCAAAGACCTTGAAATTTTACAGACTGTGAGGAAATAGTCTTTGAGATGCAGTGAGTTGATACATGTCTGCTTCCTCACTGGGAAGCATTATTATCCCCCTATCCTATACTTATGTGTTAGGAAGATAGCCTATGTCACTTTTGAGGTGCATGTCACCCTGTTGGTGACAGGGACAATATGACTGTTTTGGGGACACTTAGAAATGTGGAAATATATTTTTTCCTTCCTCTGTTGTTTAAATGAGTGTACAAGGGGTGGTGTTAGTCATTGAGAAGAGTTCTAGGTATGAAGTTGGAGTAATATCCAAGTAGATATGTTTTGATGGTAGCTCACTTTGGAGAGAAGAATGCTGTCACTCACCCTAGACAATGACTGTTAACCTTCCACATTTAGACAGGACTGATTAAATCTGCACAGGGAGAATAAAGATCCAAAGACTTGGAGAATGATAACTAATGAGGGTTATAGTGTAGGCTTGAAGTTTAATTGTTCTAATGTTTATAAATGTTCTAATTTTGTTTGTTTTTAATTTCTTTCCCTTACTGGCAGTGGCTCAGGCTTATCAAACTGGACTCCTAGTATATCTAATACTTATGGCTCTGGTTGCATCTCATTTCTTTCCACCTCTGCTGTAGCAGTTTTGCAGTTCAGCTACTGAAAGGAGATGGAAGAGATTTTCCAAGTCAAAGGGTTGGCTGAGTTCCTCTTCCTTTGACTATTTGGAAGAATTCCACTGAGATTAAAATTGTAGATCTGAAAGAAAATTTTCTGCTTTCCTAATTCTACTTCCATTGCTTCTATGAAAGGGTTTGTTTTTCTTTTACAGTCTATACAGGAGTTTTTCAAATTATTTTTTTCTGTGAGATGGGGCGGACTCAATATCTATGTATCATCAACAAGAGGTCTGGTCATTTTTGGTAGTTGACAGTACATAAATGGAAGAACATTATGTATGAAAATTTGTCTTTAAAAGTTACTATGTGTTATTAGGTAGCATTGTGGTATTCTGCTCTACTTTAACTGGGTTCCTGTGGTGCAGGATTTTATACAAAGAAATCGGTGAACATTTCATTTTAAAATCTAATTATTAATTTTTAACTATTTAAAAATTGAGTGAAAATACAACTAGTAGGCAAGTTTATCAGCAAAACAGTGGAAAAGATATGGACATGCAGTGGCTGAGGTGTCAGTCTGACAACTGAAAAGGTTTTTTTTTTCCTGTGGGTAACAATAACTTGTAGAATCAGAGTGAGGACACAAAACCTCCTTAGGAAAGGTACACCCAAGATGCACAAGTCTGTTGCAAAATTCCTTCACAAACTTTAATGGAGGTCACAGAATTTCGGTTTAACTTTGCTTGCATGGAAGTTAAAAGACATAAGTATCATTGCTATCTGTATATGTATGCATATTTTATGCTGCATGGTGACTATTCAATCAGCTCCTGCTGCAGCCAAGGATTATATAACTCCTTCTCTCTTGCAAAGAGAGATTGGCTTGGAGACTTAGACTGGCCTTTTGTCACCAAGATAGCCCTGAAACTGCTGTGTAGGAGGTTATCTTGCAGCTGTAAATAGCTGTGATGTGTAACCAAACTACTAAATACAGAGAAGAACATAAGCTTTTTTCTTTTCCATATTTCAGGAGTTCTCAGTTTCCTCTGGTTCAAGGACCTGCGGTTGAAAATAATAGCCATTATTGTCATGAAAATAAAATCTGAGAGAATGTGTCTCTCAGATAGGAATCCTAATTAAGCATGAGAAGGTTGAGTTGTAGGCTAATTATCTTTTCCATCTGTTACCTAATAGGACTTTGTAACACTGGGATTTAAGGTTTGTCGATTTTTACTATCTTTTACTCTAAACCCGCACATCTCTGCCAAGGCCAACAATGAAATGAGCACATTAAGATAATAAATCTCCAGTGAACAGACTAAGTTATTTATTTTGGATGAATAAGGCTACATGTAAAAGCGGGGTGTGTTGTGGGTTGATTGGTTACTGAAGGTGGGAGTGCTTTGAGTTGAACATTTTTATAATAAGCTTTAGTTGTGGGAACATTTGAGCCTGAAACGTGAAAGAATGCAGACCTTTCAAAATATGGTATGTGAGAAAAATGTATGATTTACTGTTTCCATTTCCATAGAGGAAATAGCAATACTTTGCTTGAACCAAATGATAAATTTCCGTTAAACTTAGTCATATGATGATGAGAGAAATAAATTACCTCTAAACTTTTGTCAAAGCAGTTAAAAGTTAGGTGTCTTAAAGTAACCTGCAATATACCAGGAAGTATTAGCAGAGGAATATCAGTTATTAGGCAGAGGATCACATTTATTTTTCCTATTTAAAGAAGTTCTATAACTGCCCTAGAAAAGCAGAACTGTTTATTTGAATCAGACTTAGTTTCTGTGATCATTACACTCTTGTAGACATTATTTATTCATAGATAAAAACATGTTTGTTCCTTGAAGTAATAGAGATAGCTGGGAAGGCAGTGCTATGTCGTTAGTGTTTCTGCATTTGAGCTTTTTGACAGCATATGGTTTTTGAAGTGTATGTCCTTCAGCATGGAATATACCTTTCTAACTGCATATTGTAGAGAAGTGTGTGTGTGGGGGGGAGAAGTCTGCACTACATCTTGGTGTGTATGTTATCACAGTGCATTTAGAGTCCTCTGAGTAGGATTAAAACTGGATATAACTTGGAAGAGCTTTTGATATGGGGAGGAATGCAGAATCATCATTAAGTGTGATAAGGTTTTAGAATACATACATTTAAACGTCAATAAAGATAAGTGTTGCTCTTATGTCTCTGCTGTCATTTTTAGTACTTTTGCCTGAGAAGGATCTTTTGATGCTGCATGAGATGTAAAAATTTGGGGGGGGGGGGGGGGGGGAGTGGAGGACCTAAACAAACTTGTAAGCGGCTAAGTTCAATGTTGGAGACTCCTGAGTCTCAGAATACTGCTGAAGAGCAGTATGATGCATCTGTGATGTCTTCCAAGATGAAAACAATTAGTTCTTTAGGCATACAAACAAGATTGACACTTACTGTGATTCTCCCAGGAATTAATTTGACTGGCTTTAGGCAGGTTTCCCTCAGCATTATACAAGGGAAGGTTCAGTCATGTTTGATTCCAAGTTTGAAAGACTTAGTTATGCCATGTTGAAGCTAGTGTACTGTTTCCATTGACCCAGTTAAAACCCACTTCTCCAAAAGGGTTTCTTGTTGCCTAACTCTATGGGATTGTCTGTGTGTTTAAAAGCAAGGATGTCTTTATATATGTAGTGGCAGGAGCAATCAGAGTCTTATAAGATGGACCGCTTCAGAGGGTTGTGGTCTTGGATTGGTATCATTTCAGAACAGATATGTTACAGCTCTGGTTAAACAGCTAGGTACCATAACATCAGGAGGCTCATTAAGAAATTAAGTTATTTATTTAAACTTTTACTGCATTTATAACAAATTAAGTGCTCTGCAATTAAAAAATAAAAGTACTCAGTTTAACAAGCTTTGAGCCACTGTGTAAATCTTTTCATGAGCTGCTTCTTGGTCTACATCTCATTATGTCATTGTGTGGCCCAGCTCGTTTCCAGTAAATTGCCTTTCTGGCCCTATGGCAATCTTACCACCATCTTTTATTCAGCCTCTCTCCACAGGAAAAGTCTGAGAAAACAGGGTAATGGGAAAGATGACCAGTGTTTACAATAAGCTAATAGGGAACCCAGCTGTTCTGATGGGTTGCATAATCTTGGGGAGGAAGATCCAGTGTCTTGAAGCCCGCACATACCAGTATTCATCTTAATGGTAACACTTTTAGAAGATGTGTTTTCAACTTGGCACACAGTCATCTTTAAACCTTCCAATCTGTCTTTGCTGAATTACTTGCTTATTAGAGAAGGGCCTAGCGGTTTTATATTTTAACTGGAGGAAATCTCTTGAATGTGTGTTGAATTTGGAAGTCTGATTTGGCTCAATTAAAATGTGATTAGGTTTTCTGTCTCCATTATAGAAGCTCTAAGTGCTCTGGAGAAACATTTAAGGTTGAAGACTGGCCTGCTGGTTTTGGCTGAAATAAAGATAGAAATATGTTATGCTCTGAGAAATTCCAGGACTCCCGCTAGGTCAAAAATTTTTCTCTGAACTATAACATTTCATCAAGTTCCCTAGTAACATGTCTCAATGCATCTCAATCATTATTATTTGGAAATCCACCAATTTTACAATGAACTGAGAATATTTATTATATATGCTAGATAGTGTTCTCTTCGTAGAGATATCTGATTAAAATTATTTCCATCCTTTCTGGTTTCAGACTGAACTTGTGTGGCATGCCATCGTTTTGCTGTATATGTGCTTTTGACAGGATTAATTTAGTTACAGGAGTATTTATCTAATTAATTTTATTAATTGCAATATCTGTAATCAACTTAACCAGGCCAGATCCTGTCACTTAAATCTGGGCTAAAGTAGAAATGAGTTGTACTGTGAGAAGTGTACTTGGCGTGATTAAAAACAAAACTTGGAGATGCAAACATCTCTGAACTTGTCACCTTGTTATAACCAAAGGAGCTGGGTACTCTTTGTAATGTTTCACTTCAGTCTATCTAATTCTTAAATTTTTACAAGTCCTTCTAGCTGGTCTTTGTGTGGAATGTGATTTTTCCAGATGAAAATACAAAAAGCTTAAGTTAACCAAGCTTAAAGGTTTGCAATGGCACCTATTCTCTAATCGAAAACTGCGTGACAGCATAACTGAAATTTAAAACAACAGACTTTTCTTGGCTTTCGTAAAGTGTATTTGAGCAAGTTGTTAAGAGGTGTTCTAACAGGTTATTGTTTGAGTTGTCATTTTCAGTTCAGCCTTGAAAGAGCAGTGTTTTGTGTACAGAACCACAAAACCCTTCTTTTGTTACCACTCCAGTCTTAGGATTTTGATAATGTAGGAAGCTTACAGTAAAATAGGACAGTAATGTTCAATGGAGTCTGAGTGTACTAAATATTTTTGACTCTCTGATACGCAGGATCTCCTAGACCTCTTACGCTAGGATGTGGATGTTTCATACCAGTTTCACAAGTCTTCACAGTGAGTTGCTTTTCCATTTTTGGAGAAGCAGAGCTAGCATATTATGCATTGTGGGCCTCCCAGTGGTTTTTTCCTGTGGTCCCACAAGCTGAAGGGTTGTCCTTGCCCTTCCCAGTATCCTCCCTATTCTGTCCTTTTAGAAATGCTAGGCTAGCACTGGGAGATATCCGTGTTCATGCTAAACACTGCAGGTAGGACACCAGTAAGTGCTGGCTTGGATCCAAGTTTCCGAAACTCTTTGGGTAGCCAGTGCTTAATTAGTTCTCAATTCCTGTTAAATCAAATGGGTGTTAGGCACCTTACCAGCTTTATGGAACGCATCCTAAGCGAGTTGCCAAAGGTTATATAACAAGTTATTTGCAAAGCTAAGAACTGATTGCTGGACTCGTAATTCCCTGTCCAGTACTTTAACCACTAGAGGACACTGCCCCATTATTATTTGGGAAATTAAGTGTTACATGTTTAAAACTGCTACATCACAGGGGTTGTCTCTTTATTGGCTTCGCTTGATCTCTGATAAGATTTTTTTTATTATTATTTATTTCACACCATAACTATCCACAGTGCTGCCATATGTTAAGATTCTACTTTAAGAGCTGAATAAATGCCCAGGGAAAGATAACATCCTCAGGTGAAAGCAAATACCAGATCTTATTGCTCAGTGCCTTGAGGAAGCCAGAGCAACACTAAAAGACCTGCAATATTAAGAGCAGTGCATTGGTTGAGTGCTCTCATCTGTGAGCAATCAGTAGGATCGTGCTTATTGCTGTGATCTCTTTGAGGCTTCCTAAGCTTGGCCTTTGCTTTTAAGCACTCCAGTAAGGCTTGTCTGAGAGAGTAGGTCGCTTTGCCCAGACCCACACCTCTGCTCTGGGCAGCTCCACTTCTGATGTTCCCCATCCTCAGGCACTGATATGGCAGTCACTGAGGCTGGAGGCAGCTGGCTGAGGGAGGGGAGGGCGATGCGGGGCTGGTGTGGTGAGCCCAGCAGGGAGGGAGGGACCAGCCATGCGCTGGCCTTCCCCTAGCCCAGGCTGCCTTGTCCAGCCCCAGGCAGGGCTGAGAGCAGCTGTGAAAGGTGTGTGCCTTTTTTGCAGAGGGCAGGCTTGTGATGGCAGAGCTGGCATGATGTTCTCATGCTTTCCAGTTCTCTGCTGGAAAGGAAGAAGGTGGAATTATTATTATTTTGTCAGTATCTTTGTCTCAGAAACTTTGAGCTTCAAACCTAGGCTCTCTGTCAAAAAGTACTTTTTCCTCTATTTGTATCTGAACAGGAGAATATAGAGAAGTTTCAAGATCAGTTGATAGAACTTGTTACTCTTTTTGCTTATTGCAGTATTTAATTGTACCTCATCCCTTGGTGGCATCAGGAATGTACCTAGCTTTTAAATATCGCAACTGCATTCGCAGAGCTGTTCCAACCATCACGGATATCTGAACATAGTAGTAGATGTTCTCTGTTAAATCCCACAGCTCACTTCTATTGTATCATGAACATACTGCATTTGGAAGCCTTTCCTCATGAATCAGATAAATGCATCTCCTCCAGGACCTGGTTATTTTCTTGTATATTGTGCACCATATATCCTGCAGATTGGAAAAAGGTAATTTGCTGGGTTAAGTCACAGAACAAGTTCTGCTCAGTTGTTGTGAATCACTGAGAGATGTCCAAGACTGAATCCAATTTGATACAATGATACTATAACCATGAGGAAATATGATAGACTGCAAGTATTCATCAGTCAATTCCTATGCAGTTTCAATATGAGTGTGCCCATGTGTATTGTATAAAAACTGATCATGTTTATCTGCAACAGATCTTACACTGATTTTCAGCAGCTCCCTCTGTGATTCTTTAATATCCATAATAGTATCTGCTCCCCATAAATGTAAGCTATGTAAAATACCCCTTTTATGTAGAAAATCTCCTATTGTTGTATTAATGATGGAGATGCAAAGAACCTCATGGAGCCCAAGAAAAAGGAAAAATAATGGAAATTATCATATGGTAAATGGATATTATAGTCCGCATATATGATTCCCATTAAACATGACTAGTAGGTTCTGTGTCTTGAAGATAAACGAGCACATTTCTCATTTCCGAGGAAGTATTTCTCTGTTAGGCAGTATCTGTGCAGACTTTCTTGCTTAATGCTGCCACAAGCACTATCACAGTTACAAATGCATGTCAGCTTTATTAATTTCCTATGTTACACTTGTGGAGAATGCTTTTTCTTGTACACAGGACTAGCTTTTCCGTTTTGCAAATCATTTTGGTGCAAAGATCTCTTGAGGCTTGATTTGCCTGAAAGACGTCCAGATGGGAAACCTAGTTTTGAGTGACAGATGCCTGAGCTTTGCAGCCCTGAAGCTTTGGAGGTAAGGAGGAGAGAGGGAGGTGTAAACTCAAAACACGGTGCTTCTTGGATGTGTAATATAAGAAAAACCACCAAGGTCTTGATAAAGGACCTCATGAAAGAAATATGAATCTTTTTAATACTGGCGTATTAGAATGTCTGATTAACAAAGATAATCGTTCTGGGAGAAGAGAGATGAAGTAATGGCTGTTTTTGAGAAACACAAGTAGAAAAAAAATCTCAGTGTCTTGAGAAGGAATTTGTACTATTCTGCAAAATTACATGAATAAGAATTTTCAGAATGTTCAAAGATGCTTGCAACCTTCATAAATTTTGAACTTATTTTAAGAAAATGCTGTAGGCTGATTGGTAATATCATGGAGAGCTAGTAACGATTTTCTGCACATGGAAATATATAGAGCTTTTCAATTTTATACAGCTGGAGTCCCAAATCAATTACATAAGCAATGGCGAATATATACGGTTCGTGTTCATTTTATTAGGAGAACATGTAGGTTCGTCTTTAAAACTTACTATAGGACTGCATCAAATTCTCTTCTATGTCAAATGAAATAATAGGTGATTTTTGCTGAGGCTAATGTTCACTGCAGTTTTACCTCTAGTTATACCTCCCAGGCCTGTCTGCACATGCAGAGAGTTTGGTGTTTTTGAACTTGAGTTGGCTTGCCTCTTGGGGGATGTTGCTTACAGCATGAGCTAGCACAGCTCCCCAGCTGCTAATACAATCTATGTGCAGTTTCAATAATATTTAATGCTGTATCCATTCTCATTTAAGCAAAGTTAATGCAAGAGGAGTTAACTTGAGTGCAGCTAACTTGAATCTGTGGTGAAAATAGCCTGAAATGGCTATGCTCAATGGGTTCTGTGTATGCCCACAAAATTAAAAACAAAAACAAGAAGCAAAAAAACCCTACGAACATTGTGGATTTTCTGTACAACCTACTCTAATGTGTTCTTGTTTTGTTTTTGAGTCAAGTAAATCCATAGTTTTCTCTTATACCAGAAGTGTGATTATCTCATGCATTTTACCAAAGGATGCCTGCGTACTACAGGCAAACAAACCAGATAGATTCATGTGTATGAATGCAAGTTATGCCATATATGACAGTTTATATAGCAAATTTAATAGCTTTATTGTTAACAAGCAGTATTTTTTATAAATACATTCACTATTGAAGTTCTGGAATTTTTTAAACCATAATGCTGCTATTCTAAATCATTTTAATGATTTGATATACAAGTGTTATGGGTCACCTAAGTCTCGTCATGTTTCTGTGCTTTAAATGGTTATCATGCTAATGTTTGTGAGCGTATGTGGAGCTCATGAATGAGTTTAATGCAAATTTTGTCTTGAGTGAGCAAATCAAACCTTTGAGTGAAGTCTGTCCTCATACTCCAGGTAAAAATTGCTGGTTAATGGCTTAGGTATGATAATATTCACTTTCTTTTAATCAACAGCCATTTTTCTGAATGCTAACAAAGATGAATATGGCTACGTTGAAGTTCAGTTCTGTTCAGTATTACCTCAAAAATGCTCACTGTTTGCCCAGTTCTGCTTGCGATGCAGAAGAGAGTTGTTTCCATCACAGCTCAAGCACTTGAGGGAGCCTGCTGTACTTGCTTCCAAGCAGTGTTTTCAAGGCTCTTCGACTGGGCATTTGAGCTGTGTCACTGGTGACAGCTGAGCAGGGCCGGGATTGAGGTGTTTGGTGGAGAAATACGTGGTAGCAGTACTTTAAATGCTGTTACAAGTAAAAAAAAAAAAATTATACTGTCCACTATTTCACCCCTTTGCATTGTCATTTCTAGTTTGATTCCAAAAGAAGACCAAATAAGTAATCTTGATTAACGGCTGTAAGCTGGATTTATCTTAATAACTGATTCATTCCAACTGCTGTGGATTACAGATGGAAATGATACCAATATATAGCCCCGGGGTCATCTGTTATTAGTGTTTCAGGATGTTGTCTAATGGAGTACAGTCTTCTGCCTGTTGCCCAGTGTCTGTCTTTCTCCCCCTCCTTTCCCTTCCCTCCCTGCACCTTATGCTTTTTTCATTTCTTTTTTTATTTTTAATCATCAGAGTTACTTTTTAGTTCTTCTCTGGACTTCTTCACTACCTTTCATCTCTCTCAGGACTTGTTCAAATCAGTAAACAAGCTATATGCTGCAATGCCCCAACTCCTACATATATTTGTGTCCATTGCCCTGAACTGTTGTTTTCCATAAGCACCAGACCAGCAGTGCAAGGATACAAACTCACTGAAAAGCACAAGAGAAATTCAGGTTTGTGTGTACAGTTTTTTATTAGACTCTGCTTAAACTTCACTGTTTCTTTGCCAAATCAATAAAAGTTTGCTAACAAGGGCCTGTTCCAAAAATGTATCAAGAGGCTGTTGTCCAGCTCTTTGGAGATGTTTTAGTACCAGGGAGTGTTTTGCAAACACTGCTGTTTTTGTTAAAGCAGCCAGTCCAGTCTGCTGACCTTGCCGGAGCGTGGGGTGCCCGCCTTCACTGATACCGCACCAGATCTTCCTCAGCTGGAAGCCTTCACAATTTCCCTTCTGTTTTGCTGTTAAGATACATTAAAAACGCCCATTCACTAGGAACTCCTTGAAGTTCAAGGAGTGGGTAGATACGGAGTGTCCAGATTCATGAATCAGGCTTTTGCAGTTATGGTGGTGATAGGACTATATGTTTGAAATGTTTGGACTTGCAACATGTGGGCAGCCAGTGTAGGATGCCATGGCTCTGAAGTGCTGGGGAAATAGAGGTGGGAACAGCATGGGCAAAGCAGGCATAGGGCTTGTGATTGGGGTCTTTTGGCAAGAGCTGTCAGAGAATATATCAATATCTTGTTGCTGGTGTTTTCATACGTGCAGCCAAATTTGAGCAGTGGGGTAACCTTGAACACCAAGAATTTTTGTTCTGTCTGGTTTGGCGTACTTCGATAGTTGAAAGAAAAAAGGTTCAGATGAAGGGAGACAGGAACCTAGATGAATCTTAAAACATTTCTCAGTGAAACTTTGCAGGTTTTGTCATTATTTTCAAGCTTTCTTTGGACTTTTGTCCTACCATAGAGCTAGAGGAGTTAAATTCTGCTGATTAAATACCATATTATAATGAGTAAACATATATATATTCTTAGCACTAAATCACAGGAATGCTATATTAGATACTGAAAAGGCAATCCAAAAGTTATTCTTTTAGCAATATTTTAGAAATTATTTTAGGTGCCTGCCTTTAATGTCTTTGACATGTACTTTTAAAGCGATTTATCCATGCATTTTTAGATTTCTTTTTCACTAGGAATACAGAAGAACTAGTACTTTGATATTTAGATCCTCATAATTGTTCTTGGAATTTTTCTTTGGATGAAGATTTTGGCATTGATGATACTTTAAGTGAAACAATCCTGTATCTGGATCTCATTCATCACAGATCTTGAAAAGAAATGTGTCTTGGCTTTTGAATACTGACATGGAATTTTCAAATGATGAATTCAAACTGCAAAGTATATGTACATTTAAATGCAAGTTCCTTAAATATGTAGAGCTTACGTAAGGATCAGATTTGTGTACATTCCATTATTGGTAAGTGCAAATTTTAGTGTTGTAGACAATAAAATATGTACCTGTATTATATTAAGCTGGGTTTAAATATGGTAACATTTGCCAAATAAATTAGTTTCCTTCTTGAATTCTGTTTGATCAGACATCATGAATGGAAGTTGAAGGCATTATTGTATACTCAGTTTTTGTCAATTTGCATACGCTGTTTTTCCTTAGTGTTTTGCACTGTGGTGTTTAGCAGTTGTGCTATGGGTAGCATTGAGGAGACCTAGTCTGGAACTGGGATCCTGCTATGTTAAGTACTGTACAAATGTAAAGCACAAAGACAAAAAAGGGGGTGGGGGGTGGGGTAAAGAAGGGTCCCAGACTAAATGATGTAATAGATTTTTCTCTGTCTCTAATCTCTATGCCTCCAGTTCTGGAAAGGTGTTTATGAGCTGTGATTTGTCCCACTGCACTTAAGCATAACTACTTCTAGTGTGTAAAATTAAGCTTGTACATATATCATTTCAGGTTCAGAGTTTATCACTTTAACTGGAGCATGGGTGTTGGAGCCAATACATTCTTTAAATGGGTCTCTGGAATTATGGAGTATTGGGTTGTACTGAAGCAACTCAGCAAATATGAACAAAGCCTAGCATCTCTGACATGGAGTTTCTAGATTTACGTAGTCTTTTGTCCCAGGCCTGACCTAAAAAAGCTAGCATTTAGTGAGAAGAAAAGGATTAAGTCTTGTCTCCGTACTGACTAAATCCCTGGCCTCTGCTGAGAATGCCATTAATGGAGCCAGCAGTGGTCATATCTGGGTTTTTTTTTTGTTTTGTGGGTTTTTTTTTTTTTTTTTTGAGACTATCATAAATTGTGTTTATTAATGGCAGATTGTATAAATTTCAGCCAAATCTTTATCAGCACTTAGGCCAGACACCAGATAAACAGTTGGTCACAGTTCTGGCCTCTAATAAAATTGTACATGAAACTTGAACTCAATTTTGCAGCTTAAACACACACTGAAAGAATGAGCTGGTTTCTCAGTGGTGTAAGCTGGCTGTACTCCATAAAGTCAAAGCAACTCCGCTGCCATGTATCGGAGGAGGATCCAGCCCTTTTTTCTCAGTGGGAGAGTCCTGGCTTCTGCGCTGGCCCTTGCTGTGCTGGTGCGGAGGGAAGGCAAGGGCGAGTGTCTCCCGGTGCTCGCGTCTGGACCCGCGCAGGGTGCCCTCTTCCCGTCTCCTGGGCAAAGTGCACGTTTGCTTTCGGGAGAGGAGGAAGGCAAGATTCACCTCACATCCATCTTGTATTTTTGCCCTCCAAAAGGCTCATGCTTTGCTACTAGTTGCGCTAGAACAAATTCCCTGATATTGGGAAGAGATTTACCCTTTAGCGACATGCTTGTGCTGTGGAAGGGGTAGATGTATGCATACTATATATGCCTTAGCTCCTAGGGACCTTGGTATCGAATTAAAGCAAAGTGACAACACATGTAGCATAAAAAGCTTGTAACTGATACTGTAGCAGCTCAGAGAAAGTTATGGCGTGTAGCTTTTGTACTATTTTTCTATTTTTTTTAAAGACTTTGAAATACTTTTTGACATCTGCTCTTCATTACACAACAATATAGCTATCTTTTTAGCAAAAGAGACATTTTTCATTCCTCCTTTTAAAGTTAACAAACGCATTTTAAAATGCCCACGGTAACTGCAAGGGATTTACTTTCAGGTGATTTGGCCATGCAGCCCAGTCCAACTACAACATTAAGTTTTTTGTTCCATTTCTGCATTTACCTTGGTCACAACTAAAACTAGTTTTTTTATCAGAGTTCCTGGGTTTGTTTTTTATTAAAGAAATACTTTGACTTAGCCTGGATGGATGATATGAAACTCTGGCAGGAAGTCTGAATCTTGCAGTACTTCATGTACTGAGCACATCAGCAAAAGCATTTTGTCTGTTCTTTTTACGGACAACATGGCTGTGTTTGGATTTTTGTTTTCTTTCCAATTAAAGATATTTCATGTACTCTTTCTTCTTCCACACCCAAATGGAGAAATATCTAAACTTTGAAGAAATTTTAACAGAAGTAGTATGAAAAATCCTAAAGCAGAGGTATTTAGTCCATAGAAGTTGACCTTTCCCCCCGCCCCCCTTTCATGCCTCACTGTACTGGTTGTATTTCCTTCTCTGAAACCCCAGAGCTGAATGTAGGACCAGGGCTGTTTTGAAAAAGTATGGACGCTTTGAAGGAGAAGCTGGGGTGTAGTGTTTCCAGTGGTAAGAGTGCGAAAATGCCTGGAGTGGTTATTGCTACAGCATGTTCATGTGAAGGGAAGTACTGCCAGCACCTCTCTTCTGGCTGTGCGTCACTGCTGCACCTCGCGATCGGCGGGACGGCAGAGACGCGGTGCTGGGAGGGAAGGTGGGCTTGCTCGGGAGCGCGGAGGAGAAGGAGGAGTCTCAGTTGACTCAAGAGGTCCCACTTCTCTGGGAGAAGTTTTCTGATTTTTCTGAAGTTTTTTGAAGTTTTTTGTTTTTCAGAAAATCATTAAGTTTTTGGTAAACAAGGAAGGGGAAATATTTTTGACAGAAAATACTAGTGGTCTTAATTTTTTTCATTTCTCAGTATTTGCAATTCTTTAATTTTGTATGTGTAGGAGGAATTTTACTAATCTCTGGGAGAGCTAGAGAATATTTTAACTCTTATTTTGAAATATTAATTCCTCTTATCAGTTTTACATTTATTTTTAAAGGCAATGTCCAGCACAGGCTCTAGTTATGAGCAATAATGTCTCCAGAAAAATCACATATGCATCCTCTTTTGATCACGTAAACTATTGGAACTGTACATGCAAAATGGGGAATGCATAGGTGAGAGGTAACAACTGTTTTTCTGTACGTCGTTGTAAAGACGCATCTGATGACTTCTGAAAAAGTGACCCTGGGGCTTCTAACCTTTATTGCTCCATCTTTTGGGAAGAGAAAAATAAATCAAAGTAACAAGAAAGAGTAAAAAGTCTAATGGTCCTCTGCAGAAATATATAGATGACATTGCCTAGCCAACCAAGCCTCAGAAAGCTGTAAAAATATGTGAACGTAATGCAAATATGTGTGTAATATAAATATGCCCCCGGCTGCAAGTCTGTTCTCTCAAAATATTGTGAGGCTATCTTCCAGGCAAGGTCCCTTCTCAGTGTGTTTTGTTTCTTGGCTACTGCTGTCTGCTAACACCGATTCAATTCCTTCGTTTCAGTGTCATGACCCTAACATATGTGACATATATAATAAATTATAAGAAAATAAGAGCAGCTTATTCTAAATTACAGCACAGCAGGCTATAGTTGGGATTAAGCAGGACAGTGACTAGCTCAGGGTTGCAAGGTAACTCAGTCCGACTTGTTCTCCGTGGTTGAATAGTATTTATTTAATTGTTTTGACTGCCTGCTACAGGTACAAAAGCTCTGAATTCATTCAAAACCAGACCAGCCGTAGCACTTTCCAAGCGTGGTGAGCTCGGGAGAGATCTGGCCAGCCATTCTGGGTGGACTCCGCTTCAGCTCCGTCTCAATGCACTTGAGTGGAGGGAGGGACCTCCTCATTTAGCTTGCAAGTGGGCTCCAGGGATCCTTGTTGCCTTGTTTTCATTTTACCAGATATTATTTCTGGTCTACATCCAAATACAATTCTAATGCAAGATGATATTGTTATTCTTGCAAGTGATGAGTTACCTGTAGTAAGAGTTCTCCTTCAGCCTGCTTTTTTCCATAAGTAGTTTCTCTGGATACAAAATGTTTCGATGCAGCGTGTTCCAAGACAGACAGTGGTATCAGTTTAGACCAAGTCAAAAATCTTAGAGAAGAATGCTTTCATATTGCTATGGTTGACTCTGGAATTATTTGCCCAGACTGTAATGCTGTATCTTGCTGCTTTTAAACATTGTAATATTTCTATGCTTTCAAGTGATAATACAGTGTGTTTTATAACAGCTTATAGAAATGTTTTAGATACAATGTTACAGTCTGAGGAGATACTTCCACAGTCTAAATTGTTAACATCATACTGTATTAGGTAACTCATTCTGATGATGATGAGAACACACAATGTGCTTGCTTTTTTTCCCAGAATAAAAAAGCATAGTTTAGTTTCTGGGGAAAAGAACTATGTCAAACATGCTGCTTGCAAGTCATGGACAGGAGGGAGGGAGATGGAAAGATTTGCCATTGACTAATTCAAGGGATGCTCTAATTGACTCCAACATTTAAACAAGCCTCTTTTCATACATATATTGGGCCATTTTCAGTACTAAATGGCTTCATTAAATGGTTTTCCAGGTCTTATTCTGGCCAGACAGCTATTAAAGTCAATGGGAGTTTAGCCTTTAAGAAATGGAGCATCAGTTCTTCTGCCAGGTGAAATATATCATTCAACGAAAGCTAAACTCTTATTCAGAGAATCCAACAAGCTAATGTAAACAAGGATATAAAGCTCCTCAAATCCTGCTGAGCTGTTTTTGCAAAAGTAATGTCTTTTACAGCACTAGAATAAGTTCCCTGGGAAAGACAGATCAGAACAACACATGCTGCGCTACCTCTTTAAAAGGCTTGTCTATGGAGGAGTCAGAAGGGGAAACAACCAAGGCTGACTATCTCCCAGTGGAGCAGAACAGAAAGCTGAAAGAAATCCCCCCTGGAAAGTTTTAGAAGAGATAGAAAGAGTTTGTACAACAGTAAACCAAATCCATATTTATGGCCCAAATCTTACCTAGTGAAATTTACCTTAAGAATATCAAGGATTAGGGATGATGTAGGTATAGATGTTAAAGAGGAACTGTGTTCACAGCTTTGGTGTTCGTTGCGATGTGTACTGCTTGAGACCCTTGGGACTTCAAGTCCCGTCACTGACCGGCTGGAAGGGTGCTGGGAGAGCTTCCTGCATTCTGCAGTGTTTAAACCCTACCCGTAGATGCTATAGTACGTTACCTTCTCCGAAATGTCCTATCCAGGAAACATTTTTGCAAATACACAAATAAACAAAAATCCCCTGGCGTACCTTTGAAAAGGGCTAAATTGCCAAGACTGTAACTTACCTGGATGTGATTGGGTGCAAGTCTCCAACCCAAAAAGATTGTCTACAGCAGGCTAATTCTCACTAGAATGTTTTAGTGCGTTCTAGAGTAAAGATTAAGAATTAGTTGTAAAATATTAATCATTGTTCTGCAGGAATTCTCAGAATATTTTCACTTTTCCGGAGCTGTGACAAGAGTTGGATTAAACACTGGATTTTTGGGTCTCAAAGGAAGGCTACTATTTTGTATCACAAAAAATATTCTTGTGATTTATCATTGTTTGGAAAACAAAGACAACAGCCAAGCTTTTAAACATTTTTTTCATGTTTAGCTTCTGTTCCTCCTCCTCCTCCCCCACTGCCCCCAAAAAACCCAAAGCCAGGGAACGTACTCCTTAAGGTGTACATGATCTTTGAAAGTGGTGTTGGTGATATTTCACAAAAAGAGGATGATTTGACTAAAAGATGTTGAGTTGTGATAGAGATCGTGTCCTGAAACCTTCTCTAAAGGGCGCGAGGGCCCTGGTTCTCGTCAGCGTGTGCAAACGCAGAACCGGGGGAGTTCCAGGCTCGGTGTGACTCCTGGAATGGGGACTGCTGCTAGCACCCCGCTGCTGGCCAGGCAGACCGAGCCATCGCTCACCCGCGCATCTCCTCAGGTCGCTTGCTTTATATCTACCTCAGTCGACACAGATCTAAAACTAGATATACAAAAATATTTCATTCTTTTAGAAGCGAAAAGATGTTGCATCAAAAATGGGCTTTTGTGAGGAAGTAATTATTGAAGAAAAATGGCATTACCATTTCCCTTTCAACTAACAGCTGAAGTGCACTATTTGCTTCTTGCTGTCATTAAAATAATCTGTGCTTCTGTCTGTCTGCATTTCATTCTTTCATGTAACATGAGTGCTCCCAGAAAGTGGGCAAGCAGCACAGCTAGGCAAATGCACTTACCTAGTATTGTTAAATGAGTATAGTCATACTACTGTAAATAATACAGAGTTACACTGCAGGCAAGGACATTTTCTTTTTTTTCTTTATTTGTGTCATTTTGCTTGCCCAGAATATCATGGGCTCCTGGGATCTGCCCTCTGTTGCGGCCTGTGCCGTGACATCTCACTGCCCAAGAGGAATCTGAACTCACTAGCTCGGAAACTGGAAGCAGTCTAGTCTGGCGGGCTGGAGCTCTGCGAGGGCTGTTCTGCTCCGCTTGTTGCGCTAGTGTAGGGTAGATTATTTCATAGCGTTCTGTGCTCCTTGTATCACTTCTGGGACCTGAGCTATCCCTTGGCAGCTATGTTGTGTGCTTCGGCACCGGGCTGCTGTCTGCCGTAGACTTCAGGTTCTTAGGCACAACAAATAATAAAATCCTGTGGGAGCATGTTATAGGGAAAAGGATATGGGCTTCCATCCATCCTCGTGAAAACCAGGTCCCCATAGTCTAGCTATGAAGTGTGTGTTAACTTTTGGATGTGGTATTGACTTGATAGGGGAGAAAGCAATCTGTCAAGGACAGTTAGCTCAGCCAAGCATGAATATGCTGAGAAGAGAGATGAGGCAGCTAGGCCCTTCCATGCCATGTATGCCGACATCTGTCTTATTTGATTATTTCTTTGCTAAGAGAAATCTGTTCTTGACATGGTATGTAGGAATAGCCACAGGTTGGATGCAGAGTTTCGCTGTTGAAGAAGTCACTGCGCTGTTCTAGCTCAGTTACAAAGTCATCTCCATACACCTCTGCCATCCCCTAGCAGCCTGCCTTGCTGTCAGGCTTGACTAAACCGTGACAGCAGCTGGTTAACCACAACTTCTGCTTACCCTGTTGCTCGCTCCTTCCTCTGTGCAATATGTAGTCCTGTGGAGTCTTGGTTTATGGCCAAAGTGCCTTGGTAGGACTGCAGAAGCTATATTTTTTCTAGTGCATTCCTCTGGGTTTAGGAGTTATCCCTAAATATCATTTCTAACTGATGGGGGGAAAAAATACTTTTTGTGAAAAAACAGCTATTAAAGTAGTGGGATTTATTTACAGACAGTTTTCTTCACTATATGGATTGATTGCATGACCAATATCTCCTTTTGTCTCCTTGTGTATCTCAATAGAAACTTATCCATTCTTGTTTATCACCACTGATATGTAGTCAGAGAGCTATTTCTCATCCAGGAATTTCCTGAGGAACAAGAGGCCTAGGTTTCAAAGCAGTGGAAGCTCAAAGTTTCTGAAATGTTGGTTTTGGCTTTGAGGGAAAAATGGTATTGTCCCTTCTACCTGAGAGTCTTCCTGCAGCCGCCTTATACGTCTCACTGTTCCTGAGGTGTCTACAGCCACGTGCCAATGCTCACGCCTTTCACCCAAGCGTAGTGACAGAAGTATCCTGAAGGACTGTGATGTATTGCGCAAAGGTTTATTCTGACAGTAAGATGGTGGGATGCTCCTCCTGCTGCTCCGGTAACTCTGCCGCTCTCGCGGGGCATTGCAACGCAGGAGGGATCTCCTGAGCTCCACCGCAATCCACAGGCAGCGGCCGACGCGCTCCAGGCCCCGCATAATGCTGGAAAGCAGTTGGCAGTTCAGCTGCATGCACTTCCCCGATCCCGGCGGGCTCATCTCAGGGTGACCCTGCACACAAGGATAGAGACAAGGGCATTGGCTCTGGTACGGACTTTTCCCAAGTGTTTGTGAGACAGATAGTCGTTTCTGCCCTATGCATAGCTCAGATTTCTGGTGATAACTTCGAATGCCTTGCTCAAGTGCTGATCTTTGATGTGGTTGTCACTTGTGGTTGTATGTATTTTGCATGGAGCTTAAAGCCCTGACTGCACCACGAGGCTCTGAGTCCAGTTCTGCAGTGATTTACCAGACAAAATTCAGATCCCAGTTTGGATCCTTCTGCTCTTGACAACTGAAGAGGACTGAACACACCCTGTGCAAGCATATTCACTGCTCAGGCATTTGGAATGGACACGAAAGGTTTCTAAGGGTGTTTTCTTGTTGTTCTTTTCCCGTTTTTCAGTTGCTAGACCTTTCCGAGGGACAGTTTGTTTTTCCTGCAGCGTCTCTCACACCTCTTCAGCTGCGAACGCTGCCAGGCGTTGATGAGGACGCCTGACTCGGGGGAATCTGAATGTGACCTTCCCCTCCTCTTCCCTCGTCCTGCTACTCTCCTGCTGAAGCAATGGCTGTCTGCTGCCCACTGCACAAATGTTTCTCTCTGGATATTACACGATCGTTTTGCAGAGGGCTTCTCAGAGCAGATGTTACCATTAGTTTACTCCTCCATCTCTGCACTGACATTTTTATACACAAACAACAGCTTGCGGTCCTGCTGGCCTTTTAATGGAAAGAAAATACCCTGCTCCGTTGCCGTTTGCTTTCTTTTAACGGTGCTTGGCAGTAGTGGCACATGAAGGCTTGCGATTCCTCTTCCTGCTGGCAGATGCTTTCTGTGGCCCTTGTCCTGCAGGCATGTCCTCCCCGCGCAGCAGCACCCTGCGACTTTTCTCCACCATCGCCTGCTAATGCCAATGGAAGAAAGACTTCCCGAGGAAAGAGGTGCCTAGCTAGCAGCTGGAAGCATCGATGTTGTTGCTGGCGTACCTGCTTTGGGCCTCTCTTCTTCCCGTCAGAAATCTTGGAGAAACAGTCTTGCTCCTTTTGGCCGTGCCTGGAGCAGGGCTGGCTCGGTGTGAGTAGCTGTCTAGGGCACCATGTTGCTGGGAAGAGCAAAACATCAGAGCTTCGCTATTTACTGGGGCTTAAAAAGCGAGCCCTGCTGCTGGCAGGGGTGGGGGTGGCAGTGGAGTCTGTGTGTCTGCAGCTACTTCAGGAATGGCTGTCCCTCCTCATCCTCACTACCAGGGCAGCCTGGGCCTGGTGCCCATCTCTGCTCTCTCTTTTTTTCTCTGTCTCTTACTTACCAGGGACAGGCCTTACCTTGGCTCCTGCTGCAGCAAACTGTAACGGGGAAAAGCAGAGCAGTGGGGCTGCTGCCAGGGGTTGGGGAAAGAAAGAGCAGAGGTTTGTGGTGGAGCGGCTGAAGCAGAGGCCACGAGCAGCAGCAGGGACACTGCTGCTGGCGTTCAGTCGGTGGTTAATGCTGCTTCCCGCGGCACGCGTGGGAATACGGTTTATATACATATCTTATTTTAGTAACACAGAAGGGGTAGTAGCTGTAAGGGTAGAGTGTCGGTGCAGGCAACTGTAGCTCTGACGGTTTGGTGGAAGCGTACGTGGGTTTTGTGTTTGTGCCCCTAGGGAGTATCTTCACTGAGTTCTCCTTCGTGCAGGCACCGCTGTCACATCCATCTAAACGGGATCTGTCTCCTGAACACAGGGCTCTTCCAACGCCTCGGCTAGGGAGCGCGGGCTTCCAGGGCAGCTCTCCCTTGCCCCCAGAAACAACACTAACCCTCAGCATATGAAGCGGCTCCAGGATCTCTCCCCAGGTCTCCACTCTCAAGCACACCACTGGGCTCAGTCCCCCGGGGAACGGCACACACTGAGGTAACACAGGCATCAGCTTTGCACCAAAATTTCTCAATCTGTCACTAGTGACTCATAGACAAAATACACAGGAAAATTATAGCCGTATTTCAAAATAACAGCTGCTTTGTTGTTTCCTTCCCACTGTGGATTTTCCATTGCTCCAGTCCTGGCCTGCAGGCAGGATGCCTAGAACCTCTTGGCCTCTGCACTTCAGCAGTCCCCGTGTTAGGAGCTCCCCCTTCAGTGGGAGGCTCTTCGAGTCAGTGAGGCCCTATTCTTCTTTATGTGGAAATATGTTCTAGTAAGAAATGATTCACTGAATTTGCACCAAAATATTCAGGGATACAGTCAGTTCCTGGAAGTACCCAGAATTCATAAGCTTCCTGTAGCTCAATGGCCCAAGCTGTAAGAATGTCATGGAGGGGAATCCAGAGCAGGAGGCTGCTCAGGAGAAAGCAGCCTCACGGCCCCTTACTCATCCACCCGCTTCACCTGCTTTGGGGGGTCCTGCAGACTCCCAGGAGCTGCAAGGAGCAGCGAGGTGGCAGCTTGGCACAGACTGCAGCCTTTTACGTGCTCTGAACTTGAGGAAATTCTGGGACTGCATGGGTTTATTTCCAGGGCATTAGAGAGCATTATCACCACTGTTTTCCTAGCTTAGTTCTGATTCAAGAGCATTGTATATATATATATATAATTATTATATATATATATAAATATATATGTATATATTATATATAATATATATAATATAATTATATAATATATATAATTATATAATAATATAATTATATAATTAAAAAAGATTCATATATATATATATATGAATTTTTTTAAGTGAAAATACACACATATTACACAGACAGCCTCTGTGCGCATGAAACATTCCTTTTTCCTGAACCCTCACTTTTTTTCTCCCTCCCGTAACGCTCACTTGGGAAACCTTCTTGCTGCTTTTCCTCACGGGCATGGCTGAGCTGGCTTGGGCACGGGTCCCTCGTTCATCCAGCTCCTCCACGACAGAAGGGCCCTGCGGTCTTTGTCCCTGCCCGTGCCCACGCCGAGGGATGCCGTGCGCCCTGCTCCGCAGGGGCTGAGCCGCCGGCGAGCTCTCTGTCACGCGCCTTTGAGGAGCAGGTCCTTCAGGCAGCCCTTCTCCCCTGGGCAGCAGCCTAGGAGTAAATGCATGCTGAGCCCAAGCTTTCAGTCTGTTTGATTTGGTATAATCCTCCTGATTTCAGTGGGTAAAGCTCATTTTTCTGTACAAACCATTTTTCAATGCTGCTTACGAGGGATTTGGCTGGAGATGTACAGAAGGCAGCAGGTGCATCTCTGCCTTTCCTGGTGCTGCTGGGGTTGGTGTGTCTCCAGGTGCCCATGACTCCTGGGACACTGTGGCACCACAGGGACCTGTGGTGGCCCCCCAAGTGCACCTCCCTCGTGGCGGGTGCCGTTATCTCAAGCAACGTGATGTCACTTTGCAATTTGCCTAGTCAGAGCAGCCTCTTACCCCCCCCCCCCCTTTTAAGTCTCCTTTCCTCTGAATCATGCACAGCAGCGTCGTTTAAACTGTAAGAAGTCTGTCTGCGTTCCCACGAAAGGGGCAGAATGGCAGCTTCTCGCAGCCCCCTACCTGCTGCTGATGCTCTCCAAGCTGCCTCTGCCTGGCTTGAGAGAGGGCAGGACGGGATTAGGAGCAGGAGAGGAGGCAGAGAAGGTGAACGAGCCACTGCAGAGAGGAGCCAACTGTGGTGAGTAATAGGATAAGTCATAAAGTAAATTAACAATTAAATCTTGTGTCTTCTGGCTGACAGAATGATTCATTTCAGTGCTTGGAATCAGATTCTTACTTAGTTTAACAGTGTATTTGGTGCTTATAAGGAATGGAAGGTTAAAATGAAAGACTGAGTCAGTATTTAAAAAAAAGGGAAGGCTTCTTCTGTCCATAGCCCATGGATTCATAGGAAAATGAGTTTTTCAAGCACAAAGGTTCCTGCTCCACTCCAGGAAAAGCCTAATTCAGTTTCACTTGAAACACTTCTGATGTTCTCATGCTGCCATTCATTAGTAGAGATGAGCTGATGTCTTACTATTTATGTTTGATTTTTGTTTGGAAACAGTAGGAGAAAAAATGTGCCCACTGTGAACATTTGGTTCACACAGGTCTGCATATTATTTCAGCTGGAGAAGTAGCATTATGCATTCGCAGAGGCTTTCCCAGATGAAAATAGGTACCAGTGTGTGCACCACTTGGATCTGGAACTGGCAAGATGCAAGATGCATCATGTTGGGTTGCCAGGAATATCTTATTTGTTTTTTGATTTTTACTGACTTTAATAAGAGCAACCACCCAAACGTGCTGGGCATTCTGGGCAATTTTTAAAAAATGTATAAAACAGATTAGTTAGTTCCTCTGAATCAAATCAAACAACCCAGTGATAACACAACCTTGTTTTTTAAATGAATGTAAGTGACATTTAATGATTTATGCTGTGAAGAGAGTGGTGCTGTTAACTGGCCTCACGTCATGTTCAGCTCTAGCATACATGTGTATTTTCTGCCTTTTTGTTCTGAGTTTTTCTGCCCGCCTCTGTCAGTGGTGGTTTTTCTCTTCAGAGCGGCGCTCTGCTAAACAGCCTTCTGCCACGACTCGCCGACGAGCCCTCGTCGGGAAGGGTCTCGGCTGGGGCGGCGCTGGGGGTGCTGAGCCCTCTGCAGCAGACGGGCATCGATCCCGCACGCAACGGCTGGTGGTCCAGGGCGATATTCTTGGTGAGTGAATCGGATCACAAGCAGAGTAAGGTAAAGTGTACAATTTCCCAATGCATTTTTGAATGCTTCCATCCCCTTTTCCTCTTGCTCACACTGAATAACTATGACAACACAAAATAATTAGTGTGGCTTGAAATGTTTATACCACCTTGTGATTAAAAGAAAAAAAAAAAAAGCACATTCACTGTAGAGCTGCCTTTTTTTCTTTTTTGGCAAAAGACAAATTACTCTTCAATTTCCCTTTGTCTTAACCACCGTCATTAATACCTCCATAATGTCGCATAGGTTTCCTCCCCATTGACTCCCCAGCCCTGTTTATCTGACACTCCCGGTATGTGTAGCCAAGTATGTGAGATGGAGGAAATGCTGGATGTGAACGCAGATGCCGAGCAGACTAGGCAGGCTGCCATCTCCCCGTGATGGTATATGAGCAAGGTAGAAATACAGGCAGAACAGACCACTAGTGAGAAGCAGCAGATAATTGGTGGTTTGTAAAATGGGCACTTTGTGGAGTGGCTACCATAGCCTGCTACTTTTTGTAATGTTCCAGTTAGCGATACCGTTTTGGCTGGGCCAGGATCCAGGCACAAGATGATGCTGGAAGCTCAAGCACTGGGGAGAATTTCAGCCTCACTTTGAGGAAAAACCCCACTGTGATCTGTCCTCCTCTGAAAGGAGCAGGACCAGGCTTGCTGGAGCCTGGGTCAAAGGTCTCCTTTCTTCTCTCAGGAGCACACAGGACTTTTCTTCATGGAAGAAAAGAAAAAGGCTCAAACAGCCTACAGCACTCCCCCAGATGCTGGAGAAAGAGGAGGGAAAACAGGAATGAGAAAAAGCCCAGCTACTAAAGTACCCTCCTGATATCTCTGTCTGCATAAACAGCTTGGTCAGCTCTCCACTGTTTTCCCCACCTCCATTGCATCTCCCAGCATATGGAAGGAATAAACCGGATGTGAGAACTGGGAAAGGGGCAGAGGATGGGCAAGGACTCCATGGTGCTTTCCACTCTGAAGAAAGGCTGGGGAAGGGGACAGAGGAGCCTGGAGCTTCAGGAGGAGATAGGAGACAGCAAAAAGGGGGAAGAGCTGATGTGGCACCTGAGGAACTAGGAGGAAGAAAAAGGGGAGAGAAACAGTTTGTGGCTTTTAATTGCAGGCCTGGTGAACGAGCAGGAAGGGAGGACACCTGAAGTGCTGAAGAATTTGGCACCTCCTTGCCCTTGGGCAGCCAACCCCAAAGGTTTGTCTCTGCCTGGTCAAAGTGCACCTGCAGCCCATGTTAGCCCAGCACAGGTACCAGTAAGAGTGTCAACAAAGAAAAATGGAGGTTAGTGTAAAAAGCTGCCTAAATACGGTGTTTCCAGCAGGTTTTGCAGCCCGTATTGAGCACTGTGCTGTTAGGGTCGTGCTGGCACGGCAACCTGGTCAGATAAAGGCAGGGGAGGTAGGACTACACAAGCTCTGTTTGCTCCTCGCCCACAGGGTAGGTGTGCTCTCTGCTTTCTATGCCTCTCTTTTGGCGTCTAAGAGCACCTTATCTGCAGGTGCTATGGGGGAAGCCTCCCACAGTCCCTGGCAAGCGGGCATCGTCTTTTCTTACGGATAGAAAAACAGAGGAGCAGGCCAGGTAGAGGTGTGCCCCGCGCCGTTCTGAGGTCACGGAAGTCCTGCGCGCGTTGGAGTTTTAGCGCTGATCCTCAGTCACCGGGTGCTTCTTCCTGCTGTATTTTGGGGTCTGACGCAGGCTGAGCTGCACTAGCAGCTCAAACTGTACTGATACTTTGCATACTCCTGTGTGAAGTGTGCGTCTGTATCGGTAGCTCCCTCTGCGTGGAGGGTAGGGACCATTCATTTTAATCTTTCACGCTACTGTTTGGAAGACATAGGGCTGGGCTAGAGCTGTAGCTTCTGAGGAATGGCAGACTAGCTATACAAGGGAGTAACATGCAATCACCTCCATTTGTGAAGAATTATTAGCACAGCAGGAGCCCAGTCTCAGAGCAGGATGCTTGGAAACCGCTGCAACACAAATAGTAGGGAGTCCACACACACAGCAAAAGACCTGCTGACCTTATCTAGCCTTACAGATTCAGTACACCTTTTCTTTTAAAAAATCATCACGGGAGTGCTCTGCTCACTCCGGAAGCTCGATCCTTCCCCCGCTGCTGCTCGGCAGGAAGATGCTCTCTGTTATACTGCCGATGGCTGGGGACACGGCATTCCCACGGGTCCCTCACACCGAAGAAAAATAGGCCTATTTACAAGAAACAAGCAGCTTTGCGTAAACTGCAGATACAAGCTGCCAATTTCATGTTCTTCCAGCACAGAAATGCATACTTCCCCCACTATAAAGAATTCAGTTAACAGCAGCTACACTGCAGCTCCGGGGTGTGTGGTTATGAGATCATGTCACTTGGGAATAGGAAGCACCAGACTATGCCCCGTGTCTTATAAATACAGCAGATGCATGATGATTATGTCACGATAACCGTAAGAGTTCCTGCTGTAATGATATCCTTAATAATTTATCCTTCAGAACTTTTTAGATTAGGATCGTACTGTGTTCAGAGCATACTTCATGAAATAGTTAGTCACCAAGATCCTAATGCTGCATACACCACTAAAAGAAGCAGCTGTTATCTGTTCCTGGACTCATGTGTGTAACCAGAAAGTCAGCTAATCTTTAGTCGGGACCATGGGTAGTAATGCTTAAACCACTAATATCACGAAATATGGTTGCAAGGGATTAAATAAGAGTACCCCTGTTGTCAACCACATTCCCTTTTATATTACCAGACAATATTATGATTATAGTTATTTGTGCATATTTCTTCTTCATATACATTCGTGTGGAGGTTAGGAAGGCTGCAGCTGCAGCAGGAGTGGAAGCAAGCAGGGAAATGACTCACCTCCCCTGGGCTAGCAATGGATTTTCAACCAAGCAAACCACAGGAAAACTGACATTAGCGGTGGAGCATCATGCCATTTGGGGGAACAAAATGTCACGTCAAATGACTGCTTCAGGTTTGGTCTAGTTTTTAATAGACTTGTAAGCTGTGAAGTAAGTGTGAAGAAGACATACTTATTGTTCCATTACCAAAGGTCAAGTACACTAGACACCTTAAACTGCAAATGATCCAAAGGATAATGCAGTTAAAATTAATCTTTGCTCTATTTGCTTCTGGTAGGAAGGCTCTAGCTCTGAAATGAAGAGCTGAGTGAAATTTTAAGAGATAGCAACAAGCTCACTTTTCCTTTATACTTCTCAGAAGCTCCTAGGCTGTTCGCACTGAGACCGAAAGTGCCACATGCAAGCACAGTTAAAGTGGCCTCCAGTTGCGTGATTTCCACTTTTAATATTAGTGCTGAAACCAGAGGGGCCCTATGGGAGGGACCTCTTTAGACAGCTGTTGCTTGCACTGTTTGTAGTCGTGCGTGAATAAGTCCTTGGTATGTACAGGCATTTCTCCACCGCAATTTGCAGTAATGTTCAGGTACCCAGACCAATCTGAAACAAAGCCTGTTGCAAGTATTGGTTTAGTCTGTCTGGGCTTCCAAGAAATCCTCATTTAAAGATGCACTAGGTACCTGTAGCACATACAGCACAGTCTGAGGTGTTCCTGTGCCTTCATAGGTTTAGACTGGGCTTGAAAACACATGTATCGTGCAACTGAGGGACCTTAAAGTCTTTAGTCAGCAGATGAGTTGCCTTTTTTCTTTCATTTCCAGTGCTGGGAGTTAAACGGTAGGGACTGGGAATGCTAGCGCAGGTCATTTTTGTCTCCATTCCCCCTTCAGCAGGCCTGCCTGCCTTCCCCAATGACCTTACAAGAGCCCTGCAGCTTTTCCCTATGAAAATACCACACAAAAAATCCTATACTTACGCATAGGATTCAAGAATAATGCACAAGTTCTGCCTGCGTCTCTCCTTCCCTGAAACCAGGCTATGTGCGTGCGTGCGTGCCTGCCAAGTTTCAGCCCAAAGAGAGTTTTTACACCTGACTTTTAACCCACTGAAATAATTTTATTATGGAAGCAGTGACATAACCTTATAGTAATGCAAATACACCACTATAATACAACTGGTGTATAACCCTTTTATGAGGTGTGTATATACGACGTGACATCCCCAGAGCGAGCCGAGCCCGTGGCGACTCGCTGGTAACCTTCCGGCGGGGAGGCCCGGTCGCTGCGGGATGGCAGAAGCAGGGAAGGCCTCTTCACCAGCAGACCTGGGGTTTGCAGGCTGCCCGGAGAAAGCAGCAGCGTGCATATTCACCCCAGAGCAGCATACGACCCATTAAAAGCTAGCAGGTTTTTCCTTGTCTTCAGCACTGAAGTTGAGACAGAACAAACCAGTTTGTAGATACTGCTGTTGATCAACGTTAGGTAAGTTCAACAGTTAGAGCTCTTACTCTTCCGTGCCCCCCACCAATGCAAAGCAGTATTACCTATATGCCTGATGGACTTACGGCTCAGTGGGCTGAATTTTAAATCAAATAACTTTAGCAAAGAAATAGAAGGGAATTTCTATTCTTTTTATAGTACGGACTTCTGGCTTTGAAGTCTAAAGTAATAGTGGTATGCCTTGGGTCACGTAACAAAATGTTCCTGTGCTGGTTTAGTTTGGTTTGAAGGAACCGGGAACCCGCCTGCACAATCAGGTAACCGTGGGATGTCTCCTGTGCCACAGGCTTTAATCAACATATAAAACTGTCTGCTACTGAGCTTGCGTTATTGCTATAAAGAGGAGAAAATTTTTCATTGTCACGTGATTTCCGAATGTGCAGAGTTGTACCTAAAAGAGGGACTGCCAACAAAGAAAAGTGTTTTGGGAGGCTAATTGTTCAACTCCTTCATATGCAGATGGCATTCAGCGACTAATTTGCACATCTCTTTACACTGTTCAGATTGCTCACTGCACTGAATCCTTACTCCACAAAAACGCACAGATAAATACATGAAATATCCGGTGCAGTCACACCTCTGGAACAAGCATCTAGTTTAAAAATGTGACCGAAGAAATGAAAAGCCTGGGCAAATTCATGGAGACTGTGGTGGCTCTAAAGAAACTGGAGATGTTAGGAGAGTCAGAGTAAATAGTCATTTTTAAAGAGTTCAAATATATAGTGTACACAGTGAGAACAGAAAACAGAGCAATTTTGAAACATGAACAAACGTATGTTAAGAGCCTAAGTGGGTCTTAAATATTGTCCTCTAGAGCTTCTCTTATATTCTTGTGAGCTGGTTCCTTGCCTTTGAAGAGCAGCCATATATCGCAAGTGCGTAAGGAATAGGCAGCGGTGGTGCCAGCAGTATCTTGGTCTCTTGGGTAACAATTTCAGTTCTCTATTTTATTACTAAAGACAAGGAACACCTGTCAGCTTTGTTTTAAAGTCACATTTTAATTGGCTGAGCATGATGTACTGTACAAATTCAGTTTATTATTTTCTAATTGCTACTGTTAATTAGAGTGGCAAGGAATAAAATTGCCTGAATAGATTAATGAATAATTTATTACTTTTTCAACAACCTTTTTTTTTTCTTTTTTTAATACCAGAAATTTGCTGAGTGAATGGAAACAGCTATTTAGACAAAGGTGCCAATTATAGCCAGCATTTTGTTTGGGTTTTGAAGAACATATAGCTGTTCACATGCTTTAAGTGTGCATCTGAGTTTTGAGTAGGGATGCTGATGCCGTCTTAAGCTGTTCAGTCAAGAAAGACTAATCTTGTACGCTCCTACCACTTTTTGGTGTGAGTACTCATGTTACTGTGCATGAAGCTGGCAGAGGAGTTGAGCAGGGTGTCATCCTGACGCGCAGGGTCGCCAGGCTGGCGGGTATGCACTCGCTCTGCACCGCTCCGTCGGCGTAGAACCACTCTGAACTTATGAAAACAACTGTTTAGGCTTATACTCAGCTGACACGATTTTGAAAGCCAAAACAATACTAAGCTTCTGTTGAGTACCAGCTAATTGGACTGCTTTTCTGATATTTTCCAAAATGCTCTTTACTGTAGTGGAATGAGCAGTCTAAGGGGTAGAGACGGAAATAAAATTGTGGCAACTAATTCAGGTTTGGAAAGGATTTTGTTTTTCTTGGAGACGTCTAAATGAAATAAGTAGAAATTGTGATCAAGGAGTAGGGAAACGTGCTAGACCAATGGCGTGAAGAAGTTTTTGCAGCGTTTGCTCGTGCAGCTCGCGAGCACCGCGGCGAGCCTTCGGCGGGGTGGTGGGAGAGCACCCGCAGGGTACGAGCAGCTCCTTGGGAGCGCTTGTCTGTGCCGGGGCAAGCGGGAACCCGGAAGGGCAGGTAGCACTCTGTGCGTTGCGTTAGAGCATTTTGATATTGCAGCTTTGGTAAAAGCCTTCCATTTATTCAGCCCCTCTCATTACGTGTGTAGCAGAAGCGGGGTATCTTGCACCAAACGAGCGGGGAAGGCGAGGCGCCGGCGGGGCCGTGGGGTGCTGGGTGCTGCCGCCGCTTCGGGAGCGTCTCGCAGCTTCTGCGCGACTCCTGTTAACTCGCGGGCGCAAGGGCTGGCAGGGTGTCCCGGGCCCGGAGGCTGTGCCGGGCCCTGGCAGCGGCTCACAGCAGCCCGTGGGCTGATCTCGAGCAAGGGCTCGGAAACCAGGTGAGCCGGCGTAGTATGTAGCGGAAAGCTCCTGTCCGAAATTTGAGGTTAATCAACTGAATGCTATATGTATGTATGTTTTTTCACCTAAAACTATGTGTTATTTTAGTAAACCTCTAGAGAGCTTCTTGCTAGAGAAAACCTATAATTCAGGTAAATTTCCACAACTTTGAATCACGTTTTCACACGTGTTTTGGCGCAAAGCACTGCATGTAAGAACGGCCATTTTTCAAACGAGCTTTGCATCTTTTACTGCAGATCCTCAGACTGACTTGCCTAAGTCTCACCAGATGGGGAAAGTGAAATACTGTACCTATATGCTGTGGTATTACAAGTGTTTATTATTTCAACTCTCTCCTACAGCTTTCTTTCCTGCACTAGTGCCAACAGTTCATGTTTCCAGTATAATGCAGTACTTTCAGTCATCACTTCCTAAATGTATTTTAAAACAAAAATGTATTAAGTTTCAGTGTGCACATACAGTCTTATGTATGCTGGTATAGTTGTATATTGTACGTACATACAGTATGCAGTATGGCATGCTATACCTTGCTCTGTTTTTTTCCCCAAGTAAAGTGGAGCAGCTGGTTATGTAGAGGGGAGATATGAGGGGAGCACATGGAGGACTATTCGTTGCAGACTCTCTGATAGCCCGTAAATATTTCAAAACAATGACATAAATATTTTACAATAAAGCCTCTGCGCTTTCTTTCAAAGAATGTTGCTCCTAGCCAAGATACTAACACTGAAGGTGATGGGATCTTTGCCTCTCTAGCCTCTTATATTGCAGTCCTGCGTGATGGTCCCAGAGCACTGGGCAGCTCTTTACTGAGTCTCTTGATCTTCACTGGTTGGAAATCCATACACACTGCTCAGGGAGAGGATGCTATTGGGGATCTCGCTAAATCTTTGATTCTTCTGCCCTAACTGATTTTTTTTTCAGAAAATCTCCGTTTCCTCTCAATAACTACATTACTAATCTAGAATCATTCACTTCCTTGATTATTTTTTTTATACTGCTAACTTCCCTGCCTGTTTGACTTGTCCACTGGCATTGCCTCCCCCTTGCCACCCCTAGTACTGACAAGACCCTTGACCGTTATGACCCATTGACTTAGGAGTTACGTTATTCTTGCTGTGGTGCTACTTATATTTCTAACTCGATAGTCTTCCCCCATCTCTTTTAACAGTATCTCCAGTCTTAGCTAGGACTGGATACTGCAGAAACCTCCACAGACACAATTTTAGGCACCCAGATAGCTCTGTTTGACTCACTGGTACGCACATGTCAGAGGCATTATCGTAAAAGAGAAGCTCTTGGCTGCAGGGAACCTGCAAATCATTTACTTTGTTCACTTATGTGTCAGTTTAATAGGTAGTAAAAGAAAAGGTACTTCTATGTAGCTACCAGATTCCAGCTTTGTAATTTCTATTAAGACTAGAATGAAAATAATCAAGAATTATTTTGTTTCTTAATGTGCGAATAAGGAATAATTTTTGTATTCAACATGATTAATTTATTTAAAAAAACCCAGCTAGATTAATTACGCATACATAGTATTTCTTTTCCCAGATGATCATTTAACCAGATAACTATGCAAACCAACAATTATAGCATAATTTCCCCTGTTTTAACAATATTCTCTAGTGTCCTAAACCTTGGCCTACTTAGCCAAATAATGATTTATGCAATAGCTGAATACAGAAAACAAAATTTTTAACAATATCATGAAACAATAAAGCACCATGAGAGAAATCTTGGCCTACTCCAGCCAAAAGAATTTTGCCAAAGGCAAAGATTTCTCACGGACTGGTGTCTTATCACTTCCATAATCTTTTTCTTCTGACTCCTAGATAAAGGCCAGAGAATGATATTAGATGGCTATGGTGTTACTTGTTTTATCTTTTCTCCAGCAGTATGTCACCGCATCAGCTTGTGAAATAAGTCTTCAGCATCTTTCTAGTTCTTAATTTTTCTCAAATATTAATCTGAGCGTGGCTTAATTACTAAGTGCTTATACTCGCAGACAATTTAGGGAAAAATTGCTATTCAAGCTAAAAATGATTCCTTCCTGACTTCAAGGTGCAAATAGAATTTTTCTTCCTACTCGTTCTATTGCTCTGTGGTGACACACATTAACCTTAATGTGTAGCACTATAAAAAGCAGAGAGGTGCCCTCCTTGCATTTGCAGTGGAGGTTATAAGCATTTTCCTGAGACACTATCTTTTTTCTCCAGTTAGGAAAAGGGCAGTTACCCGAGTGGAGGCCAAGCCATGTGCCTTACAGGAACCTGTGATGGTTTGTTGTGAGGGTCTCATTTAACACCACATTTATTGCAGACTGCAGTAGCAGTGAGGCATTTATTAGTCTCCATCTACTTGATTACTTTCTCTGTTTTTACTTGTTAACAGATTTTATGTCTACTATGGCTTCAATACATATAACATACTATGAGTCTATTCAAAATCTTAGGTTCATTCATTTGGGAGCTTTCAGAGAGAGACAGTGAGTATGTAACTTGCAGTCGTTTGATCCATATTATTGTGGCTATATAGACTAGGCTTTTCTTAAGTTTTTTACTTTTTATTCCATACTGTTATAATTAAGTATCTTATGGTGAAACGTTACTTTCTTGTCCACTGCTCAAAAATGCTTTTGTTTCCTGACAATGCCCTATTGCCAGTCCTGGTGTAACCCCGTCCCCGACACTGCCAGCATGTGCAGGACGTCTGCTGCCTGCCTCCGTAGCTGTGGATCTTGAATCGAGGGGGCTCGTGCAGTGCTATGCGCATGCTGAAAGTTAAACTTTTTCTTAAGAGTTTGCAAGATGAACAACATGGGTTTCAAATTCCTCATGGCCAAAGAATATGTCCATTTTGCATCTGCAGCTCCCTGAAGAGGGAACATCAAGTCTTGAAGAGCAGTATGGTGATACACCAGAGCATCCGCTCGTTCTACAAACACTGTGGCAATCTTCCGTTGCTTTGCTGAGCTACCTGTAGGTAGTGTCGCATATGAATTTGCATTTTCAGGGGGAATTTTATTCTCCTGAAGAGCCCTGAACATACTTTATCAGTGACAGCAGCCTGCTTGTCTGATGCAGCATCAGCTCACGTGGAGCATTACTGACATTCACTTAAAAAAAGTTTACGTTCATGTTGTGACGGTTGAACACTTATCTGTGAAGCTGTTTGATGTTCTCTAGGTAGCTGTTTTGAATTTAGTGCTAAATAATGGGCAGAAGTCTGCTGTGGTGCCATTTTTGAGGTTTCAAATGGCCTATTTTTTGTGCTAAGATGAATTTTACTAATTGCTGTAAGTATGCTATTAGTCAAAATGAAGCAGAAAGAAACCCAATTATTGAAATAGACTGCTGTGACTGGAATCTATAGCTGATATATTAAAGCTCCACTGTCATGCTTAATAATTGACTCAACCCTCTGGCAATTAGGGAAAAGAAAATGAACATTAATAATGACTTAACTGAAGATTATTTCTTTTCCCTCATGCTATTAAAATAATATCCTATAGTATATCAGTTAAACACTATAATGATTTTACATCATATATGCTCTTTGCTTGCTTCCCTACTTTTCTACCCGCTGCTTTCCCAGTACTCCTTTTGTACAATCATCGTTTTCTCAGAGCCTCCATTTGCTGCCTGGGTGTGCACAAGCATTGAGGGAGCCATCAAAGGATGCAAATATTTAAGAGATCTTTGTTTTCACCGGAACCATAGTGGAATAATCCACATCCAGCCAGGCGCACACCTCCTGGAAAGCACTTTCCACACTTTCAGTGCTTCTAGCTCCCTAGATCACTTTATCAAAAGGATGATAACAGAAAGAAACACCCAAATGAAGTGATCAGCGTATTACAGCATAAATGAGCATCTCCTATTAAACTCCCAGTTATCACTGTCTGTGAAGTCTGAAGTGATTGCTGATGGGGCAATTAAAGTGATTAGCCTCCCTGCTCGTGCGGCTCGTGTGAATTCCAACCTGCTCAAGGCTACCGCCTTTCCCGCGGCTGGCAGACGAGCGGTGTTTCTGCTCTTGCGACGCTGCAGCGCGTGGCCCAGGTTGTCTTCAACACATGGAAATCAGTCCTTCAGTCAGGGCGCTGCGCTGGGAGCCGTGCGAGTACGGATCAGACTGGCTGCCCCTTTCGCCGCAGCCTTTCGTCTTGGGCAGCGAGGCAGCGTGGGCATCTCGGTGCGGTCCAACCTTCAGTCCCCTCAGCACGGCTCACCCGAGTCCCCAGGCCAGAATCCTGATTTCTCTCTGCTGCTGTTGAGCAAGCCACTCGTACAGGTTTAGTTTTACTCCTTGGTCAGCGGGCTCTGAAGTAGGTGCCCATGGTCAGTCAGGAAGGCACCTATTCAGAAAACCCGCCTTTGGCAAGTTGGCTGAATGATCATGCTTTTTCCAATTTATTTTGGAAGCAAATCTGCTTTATTAGGGATAAATGTGTCTCTTACAGGCAAGAAGGATAAGCTTTTGGATTAAGTATCACCTTAGATCACATGTCCATTGGTGCTACCTCAAGACAGTCATTTTAATTTGGATCTTATCTTCCTCATTTTAGCAATCTCTGCCAACTTCTTCTTGAAGTCCTTGCAGAAGTTGCCTTTTGGCTCTAAACTTCATAGTATTTGTAAGGGAATCTGAGATAAAGTAGAAACATTGCACTAGTGCAGAGTGTTATCTTAAGCTATTGTGAAGACGACTGAGTCTGTACTCTGTGCCTATTGAAAGGGAAAGGTGAATGGAGACTGCAGACCAGATCCTGCTGTCTGGATTATGCAAAGGTATTTGGCATCCACCAGAGACCTTGGGGATAAGCTATATCCTTTTGTACATTTACCTTTTTTGTTTGATTTGGTGTTTTTGAGGAGGAGACTGAACTATCCAAAAACACAGTTGGACCTAATGACGTCAGTAAGAGCTTATGAAACATTGGGTAGTGTCCAGACCTGATTACCTGCCTCCAGGAGGGTGGATGAATTGATTTCTTTTGTTGTTGCCATTCATGATTATATGACTGAATTTACAGATACATCTGCGTTTGAGGAATGCCTGAACTTTACAGACTTATTTGTTTTTAGATTCAAGGAAAGGTGGTTTGTGTTTAGGCAAGAGCATTACTTACGCACTATTTGCTGTTCTTGCCTTTGCTATTTCTTTGTCTTCTGTATCGCTGCTCATCTCCAGCCCGTGCAGAAAGTAGGAATGCTTTACCCTCAGGTGAGAAAACAGAGGCACGGAGAAGCGGAGTGAATTCTTCAGGGTCAGAGATCAAACAGAGGGGCAGAAATCTCAGCCCCTGTCCTCAGGGCCCTCTCTGCAGGGCCACCTCAGCCTCCTGCTCTGGAGCCGCTGCAAAGCCCTGCCGCGAGGGCTGCCGCTGCCAAGGCCTAGCAGCAGATGTGCTCCCCCGCTCCCGGCCTTCCCTGGGACCGTGTCCATGTTCAGCGTACGTCCTGCCTGCCACCGGCATTGCGAGCGGCTGCGACAGCACGACCCATGCCTGGGCTCCCTTCTGTGTGAGCTGCAAAACAAAACCTAAGCTGGAGGTTAACAGCACTGCAGTTTAAATGTCTACGTAAAGTGCAATTCAAGAGCCGGTGCAGACAGGCGGAAAGGCTACTGAAATGCTGCAGGGAATAGGTGATTTGTCTTTGAAAACTGCTTTTGTCCTTCTGCCTGTGCTTCTGAGGCCCCTTGTTAGGGGAGGATAGGTCTAGTCCAACAGTGGGGCTTAAAGCTAGGGCAGGAGTCTCTACAGGGTGTGCTTAGCACATTACGGCTTTCCAGTTACTGCTGCAAGAGTGTTTCCAAGAAAGCTCTATGTACACCAAGGTCCTGAGACTGGTCCCTAGAGCCTGAGGTTCTTCCGCGGGTGTCAGCATGGTCATTCTAGGAATTGCCCTCAAAACCTTTCCTGTGCCACCTGGCAGCGCTCTGCAGCTGCTTTTCTCTGTTACCTTTCACGATAAAAGAGATCCAGTCACTTCCAGAGGTGGTTGTCTCACACACATACATGCACATGCACACAGCCGTGCTTGCACACCTGCATAAAACATTGACTCAAAGCACAGCCGCTCCCTCCGCTTGGTTATGCTCTCTCCCCAGAGATGAGGGACTGCATCCCACTGAAAACACGTCCTTGTGTCCCTCCCATCCTGCTAGCAGGGGCTAGAGGCTTGTGGGGGATGCCGAGTGCAGCCAGCCTGCCGCTGCAGATGCGGTCCCTGACGGACAGGAGGTGTTGGTTGTCTTCTGGAGCGGGTGAAGTACGGCCTGAAGCAGGGCCGCGGTCAGGGTGAGGGGTGACCCTGGGGCTGGCGTTCCTGCTGCTGACGCTCGCGGCGCTGGGTCTCAGCCCCAGCCCGAGGGCAGGCAGCACCCCGGGGTTTCCCCGCTTGCAGTCACCTCCCGGTGCAGAGAAGGAACGGACACAACCATGTTCATTCACTGGGGACCCGGTGGGGAAAACTCTGAGTTAGGGACTCTGGTCCTTCCTCTCTTGTATTTGTACTTAATTTTATGGACTATCACTAACCTCTTTGGCCAAATCCTACCAGGCTACTCTTGCAGTCCCAAGTGGCAGAAACTAGCACAGTGCGATAAAATGAATCTTAAGGCTTTGTAGGGTGCAACTTCAGATTTATTTTTTTGCTTTTGTTTCAAGATACTTCTGCCCCTAAGTGGTTCAAGGAGCAGTTCTAATGCAAATAATTCTATACAGGATTACTTAAAGATGTATGTGTAGACATAGGCTAGGAAAAAATGGCTTTATCTGTACACACATCAGTCATAAAAGTGAAGCAAAGTAATTACGGAATATTGTAAAACGCCACCAACAAAAAAACCCAGGATGGGTAACTTCATTTATAACCCTTGCGAGAGAAATACTGAGAAGCGTTTGCCAGTGCTTACTTCTAGTCTGGGCTCTGAAAAGCCCCAAGCTCTAGCAACCAGACACAGCTCCCGAGGGAGTTGTGCATCTGCTACTTCACACGAGCTGAATCACTGTGTCACTCTGACTCCTCGGGGAGCTGGTGGGGTGGCCCTTCGTCCTGCGAGCATTTATGCACAAGGGTTTAAATGGATGAAAGTGGGTTGGCTCCTGGTGGCTCCTGGTGGCACTAATGACATAACTGCAATTACATATGTGCAAAATAATTTTTTTCAGATCACAACCTACTTTTTAAGCTGTGCATATGTTTTCTTTTTGTATTCCTGACTTGAATTTTGCTTGTGGTGTCTTCTGAGATTTGCTGCGGCTGCAGTCCTTATTTAGCCTGAGGATTTTGAGTGTGACCCATTAAAATGTGGGGAGATGGGGCTTGTAAATAACATTCAGAGCTGTTGTTCTAGATGCCTGGGGTTTCTTTAAACTATTTATGATGTACATTAAAAACTCTAAGAATTTCAAGGCTTTTTATTATATCTCATCCTTTAAATAGATATAAAAATTGAAAATGCTCCTATCATCCTCTATTAAAAATTTTGCAGTTGACATACATTTTTGTATTGCAGTGTGTAAGGAAAACCTATGGAAAGGTATTTGGGTTTTGTAATTAAGACTGCGTGTGATGTGCTGAATGAAACTCTGCAAGAACATGAATTTGAGCGTTGTTAATGGGGCTGGATCACGCCGGGGCTGCCGGCAGCCCAGCAGCATCGCTGTGTGCTGCGCTCTGCAGTCTGGTGACGGCTGGTAACGTCCTGTTCCTAACGGGTAGAGCCATGTCTTTCAAGAGGAGCTCAATTTTTACATTTTGCAAACTTAACGCTTCTCATGCTAAATGACAGCAGTAGTTTTGGTTGGTCTTCCACCACTCACGGTCCTGAGTGGCCACTTCTAGCTTTTTCAGTGCTTCTTTAGGGTATGGTTAAAAGGAGAAGGGATTTATTGGAGGTGGCTGAGGAGAAATAAAATTTAATTTTTGGTCTAATTTGGTACTAGAGTTCAGAGAGACAGTTGAAAAAGGAAGGTTTCATATGGTCTTTTCTGGAACTTGGCCCTTGATATTAACCATTTTGTGAAGTGTTACTTATTTTGACTGCTAAAATGTAAAGGTGCCCTGCTCAAAAGTGGGACTGAGGACATGCCTGCTACAATCAGAATGCCTAGATAGTGTAAGCTTTTCCTCCTCTGCTTCTCTTTCATTTATTTTCTCTCCGAAAACTTGGGTTGAACGCCTTCTGCTTTAGGTTTAAATGGGTTTTATCATGTGGTCCCATCAGGTAAGCAGGAGAGGGGATGTGCTGGGCACGTGCCACTGCCAGCTGGTGACACGGAGGTGGCACTTGGCTGCAGGGCATGCCCAGAGCTGCTCTGCGCCCTCGCGCCCTTCGTCTGGGTTTACCATTTTCTCCGTTCTTGGAACAGAAGTGAAGCCTGCTGGGTCGCCCGCAGCCACACACTGCGAGATACAATCACCTGAATTAATGGGGAAAACAGCCTTCCCGGGAAGGCTTGGCTGGCCAAAGTCACCCTGTGGGTTCTCTGTTTTGTTTGGTTTCAGGTTTTCGTTGGTTTCTTTGTTGCTGGAAAGGAAACCTGCAGCAGCCGCTAGCTGTTAGTTGCTCGGGTCCTTAAGAAGCGTGGGGAAGGTGAGGACCTGCTGGAGCAGAAGCACCTCGCATTTTTCACTCAGGAAGACAGAGTAAATGTGTCATCCCCCAACAGACGTGACCAGTACCTGCATGCTGGGCCCGAGAATACCCTGGTACAGATAAAGGAGCATGTCCTTAGTCCGGTCCCTGCAGTGGCTGTATCACCTTCCCACTTAGGTACCACCTAGTAAGTGACCTACTTACGCTCCATTATGCAGTATATGATTTGATATTAGCTTATAATGCCCTTGCTAGACTATGCAAATGGCTTACACAAAAGCTTTCAGAGCAGGTCCGTGCCCTGCTTACAGACCCACGAGCGGACCATGCCACTGTAGGCAGAGGGATCAGAGTGCAGTGACCAGTGACATTTCACGAGGAAAAACATGTTCTAGAAAAGACAGTATCACCGACTCTGGGAGAAAACACTGTAAATTTGGCTTTCCTTGGAGAAGATGGTGTGGATTGGCCTCCAAATCTGATTAGAGTCAATGGCTCTAATGCTGGTAATTACTGCTGACAGGCCAGCTGCAAAGCACGAGGGTGGAGCGATGGAGAAGGGGATGCTCATCCTTGCCTGAATCAACTTCTGCTCTCACAGCTCTGTGCTAAGCTGCTGAAACGCTTGAACTGCCCAAGTGTCACAGAAAGCCCAACTTGGCTCAGAATTTCAGATTTTTTTCAAGGAAATCTCTCTCCCTGTGAGACTGTCCTAGAAGTCAGCTTCTCACTAGCAGAAGAACAACAGGAAAAAGATTTTTCACTACTCAGTTTTTATGCCTGCTATAAATTAAGTGATAAATTCAAGAAAACTACAAAACAAAACAAAAAAAAAGTTGTATTACAACTTGAGAAAGAAAGAAGGAAATAAGTCCTTGATCTTAATATTAATTGGTTGTAAGGCTCGGGCAGGAGGGAGTATTGCTTTTGGATGTAGAAGAGCTACCAAGGTATGTTTAGAATGAACATGAATAAATATTGCTATTGTATAAAGCTTTCTTTAAAACTGAAATTAGCCTTATTAATATTTCTAACAGTTTAAAGCAAGTAATGACTCACTGCATTGAAGGATATTTACTCGCTAAGTTCCATTAGATAAAGCCCCCTGATGCCTACATTTATCTGATGCTTTTTATTTTTCTATATTTAACAGGAACCAAAGTACAAATCTTTACTCCAGGAACTATTGCCAAGTAGACGATTATTCATTAACTCTGGGTAAGGAAAAATGGGCTTAGAAATATCTAAGATCTCTGGGGGGAGTCTCTACATTAATTTCCTGTCAAATTCCTGCTGGTATTCTCTGCGAGTATTACTCCAAATTAATAATGCAAAATAACTAGAAAGCAGCAGAAACCCCAAGGAGAATATTGCATTTTTTTTGCTAGAATGGGTTTAATTGATATTCTTTGATGCATCCATTGCCCCTGCAATCTGCTGAGCTATTTCTAGCCTGGGTACCTGAGTAATTACTTCACCGTGCACTTCATATAGAAACTACAGCTAAAGGACATTTTAGCTCTCAATTAGAATTGCTGGAATAATAATTGCAAATAACGTGTTTGATTAATTTTCCACCATCATTGTTGAATATATTTCTTATGAATAAATGCCTTCATTAATAGATCGGTTTTGTAGAATAAAAATTATTTGGGATACTTTCCCATCAGTCACTGAATAAATTATTCTTCAATATTTTTACTCATTAAGCCAGCTGCATTCTATTAATATTAGATATTAATAATAATTGTTAATAATTGTAGTATGCAATAAAATTAATTGTTAATAATAATTGTAACAATAATAATATTAATAATACATATAAACCATAGTTCAGGGAAAGAATCTGAAACTCTTCTAAAATCCACAGGGAATACTTCTCTCATCTCAAAGTTTTTATGGATATAGCCGTTTAACCTGGAAACACTGTGCTCCGAGTATGATCTGTGGAAATCGGCAGAACTTCTGGAATAAAGAAACTCGTGTACAGAGAGCCCAGTTCTGCAAATCCTTGGACCTTGTCCCTGTCTGTAAGGAAGTGAGTGGTTCCCTGACATCACCCAGGGCTTCCCATGTGCTTCATGCTCTTCATGAAGCGCCTTGCTGCACGCGGGCCACACTCGGGTGCCTTGGAGCTCGCAGAACTCGCATGCTGCTTTGTCTTAGGGAACGCGGGGTGTTCAGAAATGCAGGTAGGCCTGCACTGCTGTCCCTGCCAGTCCAAAGGCTGTTAATAACTGTACAAATTAATGACCATTCAGCAACAGGCTTGAAAGCAGTTCCTCCTAATTGTTCGACTCTTGGGAGAATGACTCTCATTAGAAGTAGCTTGACTGTATCCAGCAAAAGAATGTAGACTCATTCTGACTTTTCCCACAACTAAGCAGGTTCACATTTGAGCATTTGGCATTGTCTCCTGTTACTTTTTGCACCTAATCTCTTAAAAAGGAGCCAACAGAGTTTTGATTTTTAAATAGTAATAATCCTCTTTTCATTTCAAAGGTCTTTTCCCTCTTTTTTGTTTCTGTGACTGTTGTTCATCAGTTTCTCACTGATAAATGCCAGTTAGTGTGGGAGCAATTAAGGGAAACTGTAAATTACTGCTCATCTCTGGTGACTCTTCACTTTGCAGTCCATCTGGTAGAAGATATTATCGGCTACAGTGTGTCAAGGGGTGTGAATGTCTTTGTTCTGGGGACAACCATAGTGCCATAACCACTTCAAAGATAAAGAGGGAGCAAAGATATATATGAAGAGTGAACAAGCCTTAATGTCCTTACCTGATGCAATACACCAAGGAAAACCACTCAAGATTAGCGAGGAGTGTAGACAGCTGCAATGGTTAAGTAGAGCATTCTGAGATGTGAGATGATGGTGAGAAAGAAAAAGGCCAAATACCATTTGTAAAAAGTGGAAAAAAACCCATATGCTTCCAATACAATCTAAATTCATTTCAGTTAGGTAACTTGGTTGGAAGCGACTGAGAAGAAGTAATGCCCTGACTGAAGAACAAAACTTCTTATCTTACACCTCGGACTGACAGGAGTTAGCAGGAGGGGAGATGGGTTGAACTTCATGCCCAGGGTGTGTTTCCACATGCACTGACTCTCTCTTCCTACTGCTGGTTGCTGCAGTAGCTCCTTGGCTGCTCCATGTACCCCGGCAGCCAGAACAATCTTTAGGGGAAAAAAAGTGTTATTGGTCTTTTAAAAGCTAGGCAAACACTGGAATGATGATAGCTCCCTGTAAGCTAATAAAATATTTTCCTGTTGATACCTATTTCAGCGGGACCTGCTTGGCACGAACCAGCCATGCCTTCTTGTCTTTAAGTCTAATCAATAGTTACAAAAATCTGGTTGCTGGGTTTTTTTAGGGGGATTATGTGTCAGGTTCTAAGGGAACTGTGGTGTCCTCCTTCGGAAAAGCAGCTTAGTGCAGCACGTACTAGCCGCTTTCTTAAGCTACAGCAAGGGGAAAGGGGAGGCCCTGCTGCCATGCAGCCTGCGCTGCGTGGGCTCCCTGCACCCTGGCATGAGCGTAGGTGAGTCAGATGATCTGAAGGGCACAGGATCTTGCAGCTATAAAACATTAACATGACCATTGCCACTCTTGTCTAGTAAAAGCTGCCTTGGGATCTCTAATGCCACTTACAGCTATGCAGGATATTAGCTGCCTGAACTTCCAGCATCATATCACAAAATTGAAGTAAAAGCATTGAAGGCATTTCATGAACTACTAACTCTAAAGAAAGTGCATAATGTTTTTTTCATCAAGATTTTTACATCTTTCCCATCCCCTGGGTACAATATAGTTAAAATAAGACACAACAAGAACACAGAATACTGCCCAAAGGTAGCGATTAGTGATGAAATACTATCCTATGTTCTGGTAGACTCCTTTTTGTCTCTTCTTGTCTTTTTGTGCGCAATACACTCATGCAAACTGTTGTGCTGTATTTTTGGCACATGTAGTAACACTGATTTTGCATTAAATAGTTAATGTTTTCTCTATATAAGTAGTAAGTACTAAAGTATTTTGCTATTTCTTATAATACTTAAATGCTAAGTACTAAAGTATTTCTACTTAAGTATTTTGCTATTTCCAGTTTGGATTGTTTTTATCATTTTATGAACCTACTAAAGGAAAGTTATTTACAATGATCTTAAAAAGTTAGGGTGTTTTTGCTCTTTCTAATGGATCCTGGTATTATATTACATATGAAAGACATAAATCCCATCATTACGCAAACGTTACTAGTTAGCGACAAAATCAGTGTGACTGTATTAAAAAGGGTTATTTTGAGTTTGTGGGTCTCAGGAATATCAGATAACATCCCATAAACAGAGTAGTCCCAATTATGTATTTATCTTGGGTCACTGCTCTTCTAAGACTTTTACTTGAATCAACAAACCAGTGAAAAGAGCTGCCCACTACTCTGAAAGAACTGATCACTACCTCTACCAGTCGGGTTACCCTACGGAGGAAATATTTGCCAGGTGATTTATGAGGGGTTCAGGATATTAGATTATTAATTATTTTTTTTCTCAAACTTTTATAAGTGAAAATGGGAGTGTATTTCTCCCAAATTTACTGAATTAGAATCAAAACTAAAACTGTGATTGCTGGGAGACAGGAGACCCTGTTCCATCATCTTTAAAGGTGTTATTCACTGCTAGGAGCTCCGTATTCCAGAGGCAACTTGTGAATGTGGAGGGGAAAAAAAAAAAAAACAGCGATCCATACAGTAATTACTTACGTGAAAGTACTTTGGGAAGTGAAAGATATTAAGGAAAAATACCTGCTGAGGAAAAAAAAAAAATCAGTTAAAACAAAGCCCTTGAGTTATAGGGAAACTGCATAACCCTCATGTTTTAAGGCCTGGGGAAGCCGATGAGACAGGACTACTGCTGTATTGGAACAGTTTCGCATGCTGTGATTTTAATCTTGGGGAGAAGGATGGGGAAAAAGAAAACTCCTGCAAAGTATTTTAGGTTAGACTGTCCTGAGGACTGCTCTGATAAAGATCCCTTGATATGGAGCTCCTTCTGATTGCTTTTTGAACATATTCTTTAGAGCATCACTCCTGTCTTCCTTCTCTCCAGTGAGCGAATAAATCCCTTGCCTTGTTGACTCCGCCTAACCTACTTAACCTTCAGAAGACTCGGCGGCAGTGAATTTCAGACAAGTGCTTCCAGTCTGTTACAATCCTGTTATTTTCAGGTAACGTTTAAAGGAGAGCCTTGCTGACATGTTAATTTGATAACTCTTAGATGAGTTTCCCAGGCAACGAGGAAATGGTTATGCTGATTTCCACTCTCACTAAAGACAAACTAGATATTTAATGGATGACTAAAAGGGAACAAATATTTTAAATGTGTAAATACCAGTGAGAAGAAACTAATTATGTAAAGTTAAAAGGCAAATTAGCATGAAATTAAGGAAAGGGAAAATTTACATTTTATACCAGAAACATATTCCAAGAACGACATACATTATCCTGTGACTAAAGTGATAAAAGTCAGAACTTTCATTGCTCAGGAAATTACAGAATTCTAAATTCTATTTTAAAACAGTTAATGCAATTTAAAAAAATCTTTGTGTTGGTAGGAAACTATGAGGCACCTGAAAAATTTCATTCTGAAAATTGTGAAAAAAGATAGTACATGTAGGTACCAGGATTGGGCTCTGATTGAAACAGTCCTAAGGTTTCTAGGTTGCTGCCTTCCTGTCTGTCCTTGTCCTCTCTGATAGGATATAGGGTGCAGATGCTATGGGCTCTTAAAGCTGGTGAAGCAAGAGGCTGCAGCAGCCTCGGTTCTGGAGCAGTCCACAAGACGCGGTTCCCCAGAACCAAGGCACTTGAAAAGTCCTGGATGCAAACGTGGCCTGCATAGTGAGGCTGCCTCAGAGAGGCTGAAAAGCCCACATGTCCCCCAGCCTTGCAGGCAAGCTGGTAAGAAGTTCTAGTTTGGACTGCGTTTTATCCAAAGTTTATCAAAACTTTATCAAATTTTTACAAAGCAAATCAATTTTGACAGATAAATCATTTTTGGAGTAAAATGAAAAAAAAAAAAAACAAAAAAAAACAACCCCAGAGAATTCCCAGCCAGGTTCTTGCTTATGATCTTATTTGCCAGAGAAGATAGGGAAAGTCTTATTGCATGGTGCCCTTAACGCTAGGCCAGACAATTAAGGAGTTGGTGAGAAACCAGCCAGAGTGAACAGGAGATGAATATTAGGCTTTTCTGTTACCTCTCTCCATCCATACAATCAATCCTGGGGTATCCCCATGGAGAAGTTCAGATCAGCAGCATAGGGTGTGTGTTGACTGAACACAGATCTGTGGTTTAACTCCAAGGTTTTTCAACAGACCTCCAAATTGCAGATCTGCAGATCTTTCCCTGAGGTCTTCTGGAAGCTGGCTTCACTATCCGAATTGTCTGTGCTGCTGAACTGGTGCCATTTCTTCCGTAGTTGTGCACCATTCTGCACCACTGTATTTTGTCCCTTCCTGGCTCAGGTCAACTGCTGGTGAGCTATGTGCTACGAAGAAACACTAAAGATTAAACACCATCAGATTAAAGGAAACAGCACAGCTTTCACTTATACTAACCAAAGGCAGATTGCAAAATCCTGTTCTCCCCCCACCCCCCAAACAATTGCTGTGCTCTTGTCAGAGAAACATCCTCCGCTTGACATAAAGGAATGATGGTTTGACTGTTTTTCTTGCCCTTTCTAGTTGCACCTGAACTTACAGCTGTCCTTGAGGCATAGTATTGTTCTTAACCGACCACTAAACATCTTTTAAACAGTATCCTTAAAAATACAGTTATCTCAGACTTCAGGTAGATAATACGCTAGATTAGTTGTTAAATGCCAACATTTGATAGCTGCTAGTATGGGAATTTGGAAGTGAAACTAGTGAAATACTGTCAGCCCCGTCGTAGTGCTGGAGTAAATGGACTCATATTTTTTTCAGAGTGAATAAAAGTGGGAGGAAAACTAGCTTGCCAAGAGGAATAGTTGGCGATTAACAAAAAAGAGCTTTGCACTTTGTAGGCTTTGCAGATGCAAGGATGGGACAAACACTTTTTTGGTCCGGATTCGGCAGGTTCAGGAGGGTCACACAATTCACAGCGCCGAACATTGGCCTGACCTGCAAAGAAGCAGCCACTTGAGAGCCGCGGGGCTGCCGGAAGAGCATTGGATCTCTGCGTGTGCCTGCCAGCTGGCCATCGCTGTGTCCGAAATGCCTCTCTGGTTAGTGAGGAATGTGAATGCGATAAAGAAAGCCGGAGAGCATGCTGTATGCACAGCCCTCGCTTCCTCCTGCAGCTCGAAACGTGTGTGGCTCCAGAACCGGTTATAGGCTAAGGCTTTTTGTGTAGCCGCTGTCTCACTCCCCAGACAACACTCCTTCCCGGTCTCCTTTCCAATATACCATGGGAAGAAATAAGCAAAACAAACAAAAAAGCCCAAAGACCCTCAGTAATGTTGTGCTGAATCTTTTGCAATCATGACACATTTCTTCTGGCTGCACGAACGGTAAGGATAGGCCTGTAATTTGTATGGCCCTGCCGGTAGCCGTGAGCGGCTTCAGCCATCACTTGTCGCTGCCGCGGGCGGCCGGCGAGGAGCGCAGCCGTGCCATCGACCTGCGGCAAGAAAACGTGGGAAGGCGACGATGCCCGGGATTTGCCGGGTGGCACAGGGCTGATGCCCGTCTAGTCCACAGAGCTGAGCAGGGAGGAAAGCTAAGTATCAGATGGAGCCTGAGTAGGCACGGGGCTAAGGAGGCCCTACCACCCCACGTGGGGCTGAAGCCTGAATGCAAGAAAAAAAGAGCAAAGAGAGACGCTCGTTGCTGTGGGCGCCTGCGGTCATCAGCGAGCTCAGCTACCAGGGCAGCAGACTGGTGCGGATAAAGCCTCAGCTGTGCCTCCGCCGAGGGCGGCAGGGAGAATCCCAGGATCTGCCAGATACGGGGCACGGAAAGGGGAGGAGAGGGTTTGATGGGGAAAGTGAGAAACAACCTGAAGGACAGGAAGTTCCATCTGACTGTAAGAAAAACTTTTCCAGTGTGAAAGTGGTTGAACATTGAAATAAGTTGCCCAGCGAGGCTGTGGGGCCTCCTGCGTGCTTATATCAAGAGCCACCTGCACGTGGTCCTGGACGACCTGCTCTGGGTCACCCCGCTTGAGCAGGGGGGTTGGACTTAGGCGACCTCCATCTTCCAACCTCAGCTGCTCTGTGAGTGAAAAATGTCTCTCTCCCACGCAATTTTTTTTTTTTTTTTTTTTTTTTTTTTTAATCTGAGTTGTTAATGTGTGTGTTAAACTGCCTTCAGCTCTGAACTGGTCTTCTGACTCCTTGTGGTGGGTTAGACAAAAGCATAGACAAGCAGGCCACTACCGCCTCTTGGGAAAACCTGTTAATATTTATAGCAGTGTAGAAAATATTCTTGCAGTAACGTGGGTGAGAAGAGGATAGTGCCTTTAAATCTCATGCACGGCAGGAGCAGTGAGGTCTCCTCCCCAAATACCGGAGAGCAATTGCTGCAGCACATCGCTTGGTCCCCGGGCGACGAGGAAGGCTGCATGTGCTCGGCTGCCCCACTTCAGTGGGGCACTTTTGGCTGCTATTTCTGCGTGGAGAGAGTGGTCCTGTCGCGCGACAATCCATTTCTCCGTACGAAGTTCCTGCTTAACGAGTCTCCCAAGCATTGCCCCTGGCACCCAAGCAGAAGGGACATGGGGTGAGTATGTGTTTGGGTCACTTCTCAAATATCGCGTGGCATCTTTCCAGTGCAAAGGTCTCTGTGCTGTGAAGCCAGCAGGGTTTTGGTACCAGTAAAGATTGCCCTTTTTTTGCATAAGGGCAGCATTAACCATGCAGAGAAAACACCCAGCACTTGAAATCCATTTCCAAGTTTACACTTCACTGAGTGTCCTTTCCATTGCACCATAGCACTGGGAGCTGCACTGCGAGAAAGGCGGAGCAGTTTCTCCTTTAACTCTCCAGCAACAGAGTAAATCCTATACGTTTGACATTGCATAGGGATTTATGGGAAATTTTGAGACAGTTGTGTCTTGTCTGTCAAAATTACAACAGCAGCTTCAGCATTTTTTGACACGCCTCCTTAAAACACAACTGTATATTTTACTGATTTGTCATCTTTGTCTAAGTACAAGGGATGAGTAATTTTATTTTCTACTTTGAGGATTTATTAAAGTAATCTCCTTTCCTCATGTGTCAGTATATTGAGGTGTGACTTTCACACACATATTCTCCAAACTATAGCTGCCAGAGTGACCCCTTATCCTATGGGAACAATGACACCAACTGATACCAATTAAATTTTTTTATGGTCTTTCCATAAAAAGTACAAGAAGTTGAACATACCTTCCTGCAAACTTTGTGTTGCATTATAGAAAATAAGTCATTACCCTAGACATTAAAATTCAGTTTGGAAAATGGTGTTCCTACTGCAACCAGTACTGCCAAGCAAAATATTTGCCTATTTACTACTCTAACAGTCTGGCAGTTGGAAGAGGGTGGGTAGTAGGAGAACCACAACATCTACCTGTGTAAATGGCAGGGAGCTGAGAGAGGATTATACATACTAGATGTGTAGCAGTCAGGTGGGGACAGGCTGGAGGCCTGAGAGAGAGGGCTGAGGCTCAGGGCAATAAATGGCCAAGAGATGTCCTGATGGACCGTGGTTAGAAAACAGGGAGGCAGAAACAGGGAGAGCAAAAAAGGAAAATGCTGATCAGTGCGTGACAGAAAATCCTTGGGGAGTGGCACAGAGACCAGAAAGTGAGGCTGGAATGGAAAACCATGAAAGGGCCACGAGGGAGCCAAGTGACGCTTCTGGTTTTGTTCTGTGGAAGTTTTGTGCCTTTTACACTGCTGGTTCATGCAGCTGTGGAGACTCTGAAACATTAGCAAAATAGCATGAATTTTATCTAGAAATAAGCTTTTAATTGCTGAAAAGTTGATATTTTTAGAATGTTTAGGGATATTTGAAGCACTGCCTCATTTTTGCAGGTACAGATTCAGTCGGGGTACAGTCTCAGTCAGCGCTGACTGTCCTTCCCTCCCTTCCCCTCCGAACTGCTTGGCACATAAAGCTTCAGGAGGCAGAGCTCTGCTGTGGTTTTCATTAGGCAGGAGGGTTAAATGAGTTCTTTTTACAGATCTTCATTACTAGGGCATGACGAGGAAGGAATCCAGCTTGCCTCTCAGATCCCAGATTTGGTTTTGTAGTCTTAGTAATAAATTAAAAAAAAAAAAATCACCCTGCGAACTGTGCACGCACTATCGCTTCCCATGGAGTTGCGGATCGTTAGGAAGCCCCACCAGGCCAGCTTCCCCACGGCAAATTGCTCTGGAAGCAAGAGCGCCCTGGCAGGAGGGCAGAGCGGGCGAGGCAGGGCAGGAAGGGCCGTGGGCAGGGCTCTGCCTGGTGCTGCTCCTCCAGCGCTCCCGGCCCGCGCGGCCGCAGCTCCGCTCGCTGCCGACACCAGCCCCTGCGCTACCCCGTGTCGGGCACATCAGCTGCAGCTACACCAGCTGGACAAATTACCTTAGAAAGCATGGAAAACCTGTTAGAAAATTGCTGATGCCTTTAAAAGGGCCCAGATCTAGTCATTATTTTGAAAATAAGCGTAAAAGTTCATACAGACAGTGCCCTGTCCTCACCACGACGTTCAGCAGCTGTCAGTAATGGTTGTAATGGGAAGGAGAGCTGAAGTTAAGCTGGAGGATGATCGGTTATTGCCTGTCTCTGCTGTAACTTCTGCTAAGTAAAACAGTTGTTCTTTCTGGTTACTACAACAAAGCAAGCATGTCAGACTGACATTTTAAAGTCAAGTCTCTTCTGTCATTCTCCTAGTGAGAAACTTCAGATTTTGTGGAATTTATATTCTAGTACAATCAAATTAACATTTTGGTAAGAAGCTTTGCACAATCGGCAAATGTTTCTGAGTGAGGCAGGCTAATGAGAATTATCTTTAAAAAATCAGCTAGCATAAGCAAGACAAAACATGCAATTCATTAAGCAACCCCATATGATCTTCTGAGTTCCAAAAACTCTTCAGCTCAAAAAAATGCTGATTAGGAGGAGGCTTGTAGTTAAAAGAAATCCTGTGGTTAACAACAGAGAAGAAAACAGGACTGTAAGTTTGGCAGCACGGGAAAAGCTGTGCTGCACAGTTAACTGGAGGCTGGAGACACTGCTACAGGAATGGTGCGAACAGGCTGATGTGCATCTTTCAATATGCCTGTGTTGAGAAAGCTTCTTTGCGAAATCTAAGTTGATTTAGAATTGTTCGAGTGAGCTGCAGAAGCCGCACAACCTCCAGTGTGTGGGTGAGCCCACGTGTTAGAGGTGGCTGCTCAAAATCGCCTCTTCGGCGTCTCTCCCGAGGCTGGGAAGGCCGGAAAGGCCACTTCTGCCCTGACTTCTGAAATCCCTTCGGCGTTTCTTCAGATGGGCACTAGTCACTTCCAATATCCTGTGGGTAGTTAGTAAAATTAGGTGCTTGGAAAAACTTGACAATATGAAGTATACTGGAACATTTCTTGGATCAGACTACTGCATTACTCATGCATCATTAATTCTCAAAATATTAAGGGAACATTTCTTAACATTGGGCCTATTCCGTTAAAGAGATACAAAACAGCTTGCTCAGTGCAGAGCACGACGTACCCCGCACGCTGTAGGCTCAGCCGTTCTGCAGCGCAAGGGCAGGTGGGAAACCGAACTGGACTGCTCGTGTAGAAAAGACTCGCTGGACTTGCAGCACAGTGAGGACTTTGGATTTGCCCTTACACTGTGGTATATACATGTTTTGTTAGTCCAGAACTGCAACATCTTGTTGTTGCCTGTGTTACTTCACTCTTACGCAGGACTTTCTGTTGTCACAGAATGCTAAGTTAAGCTCTATTTGGCATCTCTTGCATGACTAAAACACTAAAACTTTACCTGCAAGTTTGAGTTTGAAGACAATGTGGATTTTTTAGCAATGATATTGGGACTACAGCTGCACTCCTCAGTTTTGGTGTTTTGTTCCTGACATTCTGCGCAGGTTTTCTGCTTTTCCAGGCTTGGTGCCGCCTTATCATTTTCTCTGCATTCGTTACTGCGATGCCACAAACGCAAGTAGAATTTCAAGCAAGCCTAGTTTTCCCACTTACATACCCCGGGACATGACACTCTTACCCACTGCTTTATTGTGCCGGTCGCAGCTCCCGTGAGGCTGATTGCTGTGCACAGCACTTAATAACTGGAGAAAGTTGGGAGCGTGTCAGCTGCGGATCAGCAAGCAGATGCTTTATTAAGTTATTTTACTTAGCGGATGTTGCTGTCTCCTGCATTTTAAGAGAGTCTGTTCAGAGGGAATACAGAATTGGTAGATTTCTGGGATTCTCATGTATGACTAGTTGATGGCTTTCTCCATTAATGACCCTTTATTAGATGGTCTGTAGGTAGACATCTTTTGAAATTATAGCCCAGGATGGAAGTGGAAGGCAACAAAAAGAGGCAAGGACCATTACCCAGCTAGGGTCAGAGGCTGGGAAAGGGTAAGCAGCGAGCTCGCCAGGCTGCCGGGAGGACCTCCGTGGTACGCGTCCTGCGTTCCCCTGGGCTTCTGCAAGGGACTACATGCAAAATGTAAAAGGCAGACTTCGGACAGGACACAGCTATTTTCGATAGGCCTCCAGCTGGGATGTGATAAGGTGAGCCGCAGGGAGTTTGCTTTGGGAAGCGCCATGAGGGCAGCTGAGCCAAACCCTGGCTAATTTTCAATGCCCATGTGAGCAAGCCAGAAGGGCTGGGGGAGCTCTGAAACGGACCCTCCATCACCACAACAGCGCTCACGTTTACAGCTCCTCAGTGCTGGTGGAACAACAGAGAGAGAAAGCGGGGGCTCTCCATATGAACTTTGCTGGTCGCATGGCTGTTCAACATCCTAGCACCACTAGATAAGGCAGGAAATGCAAATGCTATATTTTTTTCAACAATTTTCTAGTCTTTGGCCTGCCAGGTGAATGTTAATGCTTTCAAGTTGTTACCACCCTGGGAATCACTGCGAAGGGAGGAAAATCCTAGGCATGATGTGAACCACAGCAGAGCACAGCGCAGCTGCGAGGGCCCACGGGCAGCCGCAACTGGTGCAGGATCTCTCTTCGAAGGGAGCCTGCAAGCCTGCAGCAGCCTGTCATCATCAGCGGTGGAAGAAAGCAGAAGAGATAAACACGATTAATCATGGAAGCAGTAATGTAAGGCAGTTTTGACCTCTCTTGTTAAATGTTTATTATTTTTATCAGTTGGACTAGAGCGAAAATGAGATATACTCTGACTACTTTTGCGAAAATGTAGCAGCTCTGTGGTTAGGAGCTTCTAGGCTCAATACGACACTAATAGCTGGTAAGTGGTAAATTACCCACGTATTTCCTAGGCATGTGGTCTGAGCTTGGGTTTTTAAATGGTTGCTACAGTATTTCCTTAGCAAAGGCAGCTACTTTGTTTTTCACAACAGCTTTTCCAAGCGACCTTCCTTTCTTTCCCACCGTCTTTCTGAAGGGCTCAGAGCCCATGCTCAAATCTGAGAGCACAGTTTTTTCAGTGTCCCAGGAGATGGCATAATAGTTTAGTGGTTGTATAATACAATTTTTTTTCTTCCAGGGACGAGAAAAGGTAAAAGATTTGAAATTTTGGCACTATTTGACTTAAAGGCAAATTCCCTTGAACTCACCCAGGGGACTAGGTGACCTATACAGCTTTCTAAGGAAAACAGTGACAGAGATGACGCAGGTGCTAGAGGAGGTCTTTGGTCCCCCACGTTACCTGCCTGCTGCGGGAAGGTGCCCCGGGCGCAGCCCCTCGCCCGCAAATCGCCCGCGACCACGCGCTGAGCCGGGGCGTCCGGGGGCTCTGCCGGTGTTTTGTCCCGTTGCTTGAGCAGAGCAAGCGCTCCTACGGTCCGGCTGCAGTGACAAAGCTTAATACTTGCTTTCCACGTGGCGCTACCTGATTCGAGACTGCTGTCTCTCTCCAAAACCCTTGAGTAGCAGGTTACCCTGTCTTACTGCAAAGAGGAAAATCAAAATGCTCATCACCTAAAGTCTTCTTGGGTATTTTGTCAGGATCAATGAGTTACCAAACAGGTTAACCATGATATGGACAATTTTGAATATAAACATAGGTTACCTAAATGCCTACTGCAATTAAAGGCTAAAAAGGGCCAACAAGGAGGTGAAGAATAAATAAGCACACGGTTAAACTAATGAGACACACATGCTTGTATTTATAAAATAATAAAACAATATATAATAATAAAAACACACTAAATATAGTGAAAAGCCAAAGAAGCAGATGAATGAATGACTACAGACATCCTGAAATAATGTTTGAAATGCAAATATTGATATTTCTCCCACATTCTTCCCTTCTGTAAATCACACCTAAATAAGGCATTTGGTAGAAATGAACATATTTTTGCCTTTGAGCTCATATTCAAATGAATGAAGCAAGCCCAACTTGAGAAGTACCTATTAGCTGCTACAATTACTTGAGATTGCAGACAGTTGGGGAGTCACAAATGACACTTGTCATCATGCTGGAAGCTGAGCTGGAAAGCTACTTATACCCAAATCTGCACAAATTCATCTGATAAACTAAGCTTTTCCTAAAAATGCAAGGAACAGAATTCTCTCCTGGGCAGAAATTGCAAATCTAGGGTTTGGGGAATCCAGAAATAGCTGCAGTCAGAAAGCCCTTTTAATACCAGAGAAATTATCCTCTTCCTTCTCTTTTGTTTCCCTGTTCCTTACATAGAAGAAGAAAGAAAAAAAAAAACAAAAAAAGGAAAGGAGAAAAAAAGCCTTTATGAGCTTAATGTCACTTCTACGGCAAAGCTGTATTTGGGGGGAAGAATTTTCCTTCCTTTGCTACCAGGTCTGGGCTACTCATCGCTGTGCATTGCTCTCCGGGCTGCTGCTGTTCCTGGTGCCGGCTGTCGTGCAGCTCTGGCTGATTAGCCCATCTTTCTCTGCCAGCGATGTCACTTAATTGGGCAACCTACGTCTTGTAAGTACTGCTGGCTGAGGGCTCGCGCTTCAGGCTTCCCGCCAGGCAAAAGCGTGCCAGAATTTCCCTCGTCCCTTTTAAGGGTGGCACTTTGAATTGATGGAGCTACCAACTTAATTTGCTGGTAGACGGCCTTCCTGCCCCAAACCGTGGTGCCTCGGAGCAGACGGCCAGCGGTGCCGGCGGGCTGCTTGGGCTGAGAGGCAGGGATGCGGCTGGCAGTCCGGCTGACGGTGGCGGTTGCAGTGTACAGCCTGGGGCGCGCGGGTTCACGACTAAAAGCCAGGTGACTTAACTGTGAATTGGGGCCAGTCCCAAAGGAGACAGTAATTTCCGATTTCAGGAGCGGGGAAGAGGCTCTGTGTGGTGGTGGTTGCTTGGGCTGTCAAAGAGGGACAGGAGACGCGAGACTCGCATGCTCATGCAGTAGATGTTGTCTCTGCCAGGGATCAGACGGGGCACTAGCACGCGTCTAGAGTCCGGTTGTCTTTCTGCAATGCGCTTGAGGTATCATGATGTTATACAATGTACAAGGCCCCTATCCTGTGCCTTGGTCATATGGGCAGGCGTGTGATACACACTAATGCTTTGCTAAATGGCAGTAGGACGTGTTTTCTTCTCTGCTTTTCTTTTGAAAAGTATTTCTTGGGGTTTGGGGTTTTTTGGCTTTGATATTCTTATTTTTCTGATCTCCTTTTTAGTGAGCAGAAAGAACAAATAATACACTCTTTTCCTTACTTCCCTGTTCTCCCTCTCCACAGGTCGGGCAAATTGCAAAAATTCATTAATGTAGCACACTGCTTTGAACCGCCATCAGGATTAAATGCAAATATTCCTTTACCCAGCTGCAGTAACGCATCAGCCTGCAGCACTGAGTCAGCATGCTGAAACTCCGTCCTCACTGTGCCCCTGAAAAGCTCTGGAAAATGCACTGTAATCCAGACCTTCACTTCCCCTGTCACTGCCAGGGTCATTCTCACCAGTTTAGCTTCCTTTTGAGCCATCTTCCTTAAAGTCAAAAACCTTTGAATATTCATCACTCTTAGTTTAATTAGTTGTGGCCTCTTAGATGGAAGGTTTAAACAGGCAGCAGCGATCTTCCCTTCAGAAACGGTCACCTCGCCAGGTTGGGCTGTCTGTACCCACTCAGTGCAGAGCAACAAAAGATGTATATTTTTGAAGACTCTTAAGGGTTTGAACCAAGTACAGATTTTTCACAACACAGTTTCAAACTTACAGTCCAAAGCTTGTAGTAATTTTTCTGCACCTTGAAGTGGGTATGAAATAATGAAAATTAAGCCCATAATGGAGAAAGCAAATGTAGATCTGCTAGAACTATGCTAGTTAACGCCAGATAAGGACTTGGCTTTCAGCTTCAATGTATTATTTAATTACACAAGTTTTTAAACTGCAAACCTGCTGCTATGTATTTTGACTGCATTGCAATATCTTCAGCTAAAAGTCTGCCAAAGGGTCTGTGGACAAAGCTTTCCTGTGGAATACTACCAGCTCCGTATTACGTCTGTGACAGCACTGAAAAATGGCCTCGCTGTTCATGACCAGAGAGGATATCGGGAGCGCTGCGTAAATGCTGATTACGTGGCACTATCACGGCCTGGCAGCCGACGACTGACTATCACGAACCACTAATGACCATTTGCTTCCCTCCTGTCACATTGTAACAGCGTCCATAGGTGACAACCGTAGCCCGTACCTTGCTTGCCAGACGAAAGGAAATCTTTCTCCTGCAGATAAACTGAACTGAAATTGGAATCCCACTCTTGATTCACCAGGACTAAAGCGCAGGTTCATTTTATGATTCAGCCCTGGAGAGAATATCTGTATTTTCCTGTTTCTTCTCAGGAACCAAAAAGGTTCATTTGGAGGATCACATTAACTACTCTCATGAGGTGCGCAATATGTTTTAGGGTTTTTTAATTACTGTAGCCTTTACAATCTCCAATAAATGTCATACTGCTTCATTTTACAATTAAATCTCCCCTTCAGGGAGATTTTAAAATCTTTCTTTTGTCGTATGTGGAGTGGAAAGGAGAACTGCAAATTTACATTACTGTGGGCAAACAACAGGTCTGTTTAGAAAACAAACTTTAAACTATTATACCAAGCTGCTTTTTATTCAGCGCTGTGTTGATGACACACAACAGCAAATGCAGGAGATAAAAGACATCCTCTCTCTTTACAGACCAGAGAATGGCCTTGCATAAGCCAAAGCACTGGTTTATTATCTGAAGATAAATATCTACACAAGTTAAGACAGACAATGTTAACTCAGGTCTCTGCGCATTTTCAGGAGCTCAGTACTGAGGAAAAACCACGAATTTACATCTCAAGCAGACTTTTGGTAACTACTGAGGAACTCGAAGCTATTCACGGTTTTCTCCCACTCCTCAAGCCCACACGTAGGTTGTTGGAAGTGCTTTGCGCACAGACACGGCTCATGAAAAATCATTTGGTAAATAACAGCTTGCAGGCTTAAATTTAGCACCTCAAAACTGCATGCGGAGACTATTAAAGTTGTGCAGGAAAACTTCGAAGTGTGAGGCGAGCGGTGGGTACAGGCGGGGAAACGTGGCTTGCTCTGCCACAGGGTTGCTCAGTGGAGGATCCCCAAGCTGTTCCCAAGCCCTGATTAAACATCACAGCTCCGCTGCAAGATAAATAAGGGATTGCCCACACCTAAATGCACCACCTCGGGGTGAAATTCCACAGGAGCGTGACTAGAAGCACGGCAGAGCTGCTCGGGGCAGCAAGGAAGGCTGGTGGGGTACCGGCAACCAGGGTTACTTCAACTGAAGTTGTGAGGAGGCTGAAGTCCCCCCCATCACAAATGTCACGAGTTTTCACTGGCAGTAATTCCTGACAACCTTGTTCGATGCTTCTCTAGAAAGATAAAATTCGGGAGGGGAATCTGCATTACATCTTCCTATTTCTAGCACACTGGAGCTCAGGAGAAATTAAAGCAGAGGTGTTTCAAAGGCAGGGAAAGGAAGGCTGAGCGGATGGCAGGATCACCGGAGCCGCAGGGAGAGGCGGGAATGGCTGCTGTTTTGTTCCTGTTACTTCGTACAGCTGGAGTTTGAAGTGCAATTTGCTTCTCTTGGGAGACGGTCCCATTGCTTAGTCTTTTCCCTAGTCTGAAACTTTCCCCTGTATTGAGGCTGACCAACTTCTAGCATACAGGTTATTTCCTCTTCTCTTCAGATACTCTGTTCTTTGGTTTTCTCTTCATTAATTCCTCATTCTCTTAATCTCGGCTAAGGCAAATCGCACTGGGCACCCCTGCTCCTTTTATGCCATGTTAATCAGAGCTGGTCTTACCTACATCTCTCCTAACCTTTGTGCATGTGGAACAGATCCTTTTTGTCAGAGCAAACCCGGCTTTCTGTGCCAGGCCTGGCAGAGGCCCGCTTGCCAGGTTTGGTGGTGGAGCCCTCTCTCCGCAGGTAGCCCAAAGCAACGCAGATGAGGTGTCTTACTCGTCTCTGACCTTTCACAGGCTCCTTTCAGTAAGCTCCTTCCATCAGCTTTCGGTTCAGCCTCGGAGTGTTTCGTTTTTCAGAAACGAGGGGATCTCCTAATTGGCATGTGCTTGCATTTCTCAGTTTGACACTTTCAGTTCAGATTTGTCCTCTTTTAGGCCTCTTTGTGGCACTACTCTATCTCCACCCCTGCTGCTGGCAGCTCTCTCCAGTTTCTCCCACTGCGGTCTGCACCGCCGGGGCTGGCTGACCCCTACCCAGGGTGGGCTGCGGTAACGAGCCCGAAGCCCGTCCGGCCACAAAGCAAAGCTGCGAGCGCTGTGGGAGCCAAGGGGCTGCGGGGGGGGCGGCCCTGTCTCCGCGGGGCAGGGCTCCCCTTGCTCACTGCGCAAAGCGCGCCGCGCCGGCCTGCACAGCCACGTCTCCTGCGCCTTGCCTCGAAACCGGGGAAGGACGGACCCTTCCCCTTGCTCCGGTAGCAGGGATGTGCACGGGCTGGGCTCCAAGCGTGGACCCTGTTTTCTGACTTCTCCTCCGCCCCTGTGCGAGGGCAAAGTGCAGGCCAGCTGGGACCCTTTCCAGACACGCCAGAGGGTTAGCAGGTAACGAACGGTAAACGCGGCCTTTCTGAGGAGCTGCTAGCACAGCACCTTGGTAATCCCCTTTCCAGCCTACAGACTGCATCTTAAAAACAAGGCAAAACAGTTCCCTCCGTGGCCGTTGCTTTTCCCGCGGCTCCCTCCCGTGCAGGCACGTGGCTTACGGCGGGGGCCACGGCCGCCCGCGAGCTGCTCCAGAGCAAGGCTCCCCCGAAAGCAAGCGTGCCGGGAAGGGGACCGGGCTGCGGCCGTTCGGATCTGCACAGCAGGGCTGCGGTTCCTTGTTTCTGCTTTTTCTGTTGGCTGTAAAACTAAAGGGCCACATTTTCATTCTCTCCGGCATTATTAAGAAGAAACAGGGATATCCCTAAACAGTTTACATCTGTGCTCCGAGTCCTACAGAAAACACCCAGCCAAATTTCAGCAGGGAAAGCAGAGACAGCTGTGGAGGGGGTGTTGCCGCTGCTGCACAGGGTCATCTCCTCCCCGCTGCAGGAACAGGAGGAGGGTGGCCAAGGTGGCCATGTGTTGCGGCACGCTCGGCCTTTGAGTACGAGCTAACCAAGGACGCAGAGCAGTTGCAATCGCTTACTTCGCTACGCACCAGCGTTCGTAACTTCAGGGAGGAGCGTGCACTTCAAAAGGGATCCTGTTAAACAGTCCAGCTCCAGAGCCGCAGTCTCAGCGAAGCTGGAAAAAAGTAAAGGAAACGGTTGAGTTTGACGTTTGCAGAGCAGGTGATGTTGGGGCTGCTTCTTACCCCTGAACTGAGAAGCTTTGGCGTGAAGGAGGCACGCTGGTGCAGGAGGCCCTCGCTGAGCAGTCTCCGAGGGCTCAGGAGATGGTCGCGCTCAGAGCCGCGAGTGCGGGCTGCCAGCGAGGGGGTGGCTTTGCCGCTGCAGGGGGTGGCTTTCACGTGGCTCTTAGAGACCCATCGTGAGCCAAAGTCAGCAGTAACCTGCTCACATGCCCTTCAGCTTTCCAAGCTTTAATCATCAGGTCTCCGGGCTGATTCGAGTCATTAGCTCCATGTCGTATCAGCTGTGGAAAGCCTCGAGCATGAGGCCTTGTCCTGGCCCCAGGAGAGGCAAGAGGATCCACCAGCGCCCCGTGGCAGCCACCGACCTCCCTGGCACGGCTTGCACAAGGCAGGAGGGTCTCGGCGAATGCTGTGGGTTCCCTAACTGAGCGGGTCACTAGCGATGTCTCTAACCAGCTCATCCATAGCTTCTATAAACTTTCTCAGCCACATGCTGACGTAGCATTTAGTTCAAGCAAAAATTATATAAAAAAATCTGATGACGGCCACAAAAGACTGCAGCAGCGTGGGAAAGCAGCCATCTGTGCCTGGGATGTGTGCCTGGGATGTTTTATGTTGCTGGGAAGGGTAAGGAAAGCCGGGGCGCAGGCGCTGCCCCGCTGCTGCCCTTCGCCCCCCGCTGCTGCCGGCCCGGCGGTTTGGACAGCCGCCCCGGGCGAGACCCTGCCGCCCCGGAGCCGAGCCTGCGTCTGCCGCCCGGGCTCCAAAGGCCCCGGGCTGTTAACCTGGAGGCGGCCGCACACCCGTAAATGAGCCGGTGCGATCCAGCGCCGGGGGAAAGGGCGCTGTGCCGAGCCGTCGAGGGGACCGCTCCGCGCCTCGCAGAACCGCCGCCGCGCGTGAGCAGAGCATCTCCCCGTGCCGGGGCGGACCCCGGCCCTCCGGCAGGAGCCAGGAGCTCTGCTCTGGCCCGGCTGGTTTGTCTGGGTGCTGTTGCCCCAGGGCCTCCAGCAAAGACGCAGGCGCAGGAGACTCCGGCGTGTGACGGGTGTGTGTCGACGGAGCTGCGCCTGGGTCTGGGGCAGACGAAGTAAAGCAGCTGCCCCGGCCAGGGCGATGCGGTGGTGCAAGGCGTCCCCGGGACCTGAGACCCTGCCGGAGGGTGCGGAGCTGCAGGAGGCTCACACGGCGTTTCACTCTGTGCTTGCGAGCACCTGAGATGAGGTAAAACTCGAGGGGGCCTCGTTTATGGCTCTGCCGGTCTGGAAGTGCCGCGTGTCTCCCGGTGGCTCGGGAGCGGGCGCTGCCCCGGCCACGCAGCGCCCTGGGGCGGGCGGCACCTCGCTTGCCGTGCGACGTGTGAGTGAATACCCGCCGAAAGCCGTGACTTTTGTCAGGGATGAAGACACAGTCTTCCTGGTTGTGGTAGTTAATGAGGTGTGCGAAGGGGATCAGGAGCTTGTGATTGGGATCTATACGGAGATACTCAGGAAGGGGGTATTGGGAATCCCAGAATTAAACCTTGGCAAAGCATTTCGGGTTTAGAGAAAAGAAGAGGAGGAGATGCAGCATTGGCTGCCGCGTGTGAAACGCACACAGGGAACCGTGTTGTGGCCGTGGCAGAACCCCAAATCGTCCTAGAGCAGAAACATGAGCAGCCTGCGGAGCTGGGCGCTACGGCGGCACGCGTGCGCCGGGCGTTCGGGGGCCGCAGTGCGGCAGCGCGCGGGGCCGAGGGGGGAGCCCGGCCGCACCAGCTCCTCGGGCGCAGCGTATCGCGGCAGAAGATGGGCACGTGCTCATCTTGGAGGCAAACGTAGGAACTACTAATTTCAGGGTAGCCATAGAAGTATGAGCCACCACGCTGCTGGAAACAAATTTTGGCATAAAGAGAAAAGCTGCTGGCAGTAGAAGGTGAGCAGATAAAATTCGGGCATTGGGAAATAGGTAAAGTAAGTATCTCAGTAAAGGAATGCCAAAGGTGCAATGGCCTCAGAATTAAAAGCCTGGCAAGTCCTTACTTGCACCAGAAGTGCAAGGGATTAAAAAAAGCCCACACAAACTTGAGGGAGAGCTTGCAGATATGCCCGTCCCCTTGGTGGGGGGATGCAGCCTGCTCCCATCTCATCCTTGCTGCCACATGTGGCTCTGCAGCCGTCTCCTCCCCGGCCGAGCACGGCGGTGGGGTGCTGCTGAGCGCCGGGGTGAGCAGCAGCTACGGCCGGCATCGCCGCTCGCCGCGCTGCCCCTGCTCTCCGGGGCTGCAGCCGCCAGTCTCGCGGGACGCGCTCTTGGATCCCTGCCCCGCGCTGAAGTCCCAGCTGGTCCCGGCGGGGCAGCGGTCCAACATTGCCAGACAGGGGCCCTTTCCTGCCTGTTTTTCCTTTGCTGTCAGTCCCTTGGCTGGTTTTCCTGCCTGCCAGTTGCTCAGTCGGTGCCCTTTGGAAGATGCCTTATGCTTAGTTCCTGCTTGGCACCGAGTCGCGGAGCGTCTCCGCCGGCAAGCCCATGCCTGCAGCCCCAGCGCGGCGTGCCAGCCACGCTGGCCTCGCAGCCGGAGTTGGCAGGGGAACGTCTGCGCAGCAGTTTCCTCCTTGTTCACTTCTCAACCTAGTAAAAAGCTTTCCTTTCATTTTTCCGTCTTTGTGTGCTGTCAGCTCTCTGCACAGAAATGCTTCTTGCTCGCTCTCTATTGCGTGCAAAATATCCCCTGTGCTCTGTATCCCTCGGGGCTCTGCCACCTATTTGCCCTGTCAGAAAGTGCTCTCTAGGCAAACCAGTCTTGTGGCATTAATCTGTTCCATGCATCAGTACGGGACAAGGTCATAAGGTGACTCCAGACTCCAAACACTAAAGTGACTCTTAACAAGGAGAGCTATGCAGAGCGTGCAGCAGCCGCCCATGGCATTTGAGCCACGCTCACAAGTCTGACTGCCAGACTTCTCCTCCGTTTACTTTCTTCTTGCAACCTGCAGCCACCCTGGGTTTCACCCCGGCTGCTCTTTGGCGTCCTCCCTATCGCTCTACGCAGCAAGGCACACGTTGCTGGCAGAGCTCTGCACCCACGGGGAGCTCTGCTGACGCGAGCAGAGCTGTACGTGGGTGCAGAGGCCCACACGAAAAGAGCCCACACAGAAAGAGCCTGTGGGCTGCGGGTCCCCTAGCTGGCAACCTTCAATATTTGCCATGTTCTGCTGACATTTCAGATGCTGTTATCCTTCCTAAATTAAGAGCATGTTCCAGAATCTTAATGCGAAGCATTACTCGGCGGGTAATTTCACACGATGAAGCACGTCAGTGGTCAGCCTTATCTTGAGTATTAGTTTTGTTTTGGTTACAACCTGCATGTAATTTGCTGCAGCGAATCCAAAGTGGATTTTAACAGCCTGCGTTAGTCAGCTCCTCCACCACCAAAGAGATAAAGCTGCGTCTGTTTTCTGCAAACTTCTAAGGTCAACACTGAAACCCTTCCAGAAAAGAAAACAGTAAAAAGGAGCTGGTTGCTCAGATTACATCCTCATCTTTCCTCACTGTCCAGGTTTTCAGGTACAGAAGACCCTGCTCGCGAGGAGGGAACAGGATAGGCTGGCAGCCCATGGATGACTGGGGAAATGCAATGCTGGCTGCATCTTGGTGCCGATGTCAGAGTTAAGCTGCCACCACCTAATCAGAAGTCCACCCAAACGGAGGGTCTGGGCTTGTGCTTCTGTGGGGTTTCCTTGCACGGGATGAAAACGAAGGTCACAAGCCTCGGAGCAGGGCTCGTTGCCGCAGGCTGCTTGGCTGCGGGGCAGGGGCGCTGCCCAGGAGGGTCGGCGGTCGGGAGGGCCGTCGGCGCAGAGGCCTTGGCGGGCAGCACGGTGCTGGTTTCAGCGGGGTTCGCACGCTGCGCCGCAGTCGCCTTCCCCGCAGGGCGCGAACGGGGCGAGCGGTCGCTCCGCTGCAAGAGCCACGCTCCCGGTTGCACGCTTGCCGAGTGCGGAAAAGCCTGGGAACAAGGAATGGCTTCAAGTCAGTTACCAAGATAAAGATCATTTTCCTGCTATTTGTCTTGAAGAGCTCTTTGTTCTTAGCTTTGAGTACATTTCCCAGATACTTGCAGTAAAATACAAGACTGAAAGAACAGCTTATCAAATATTGCTTATAATTGCTCTCGCCTTGTCAGTGCATTAAATTAACAGCCAGTCACTGTAGGACATGCTTGCTCCTCACTCAGAGAACTCTGCTTTACTCTGTTTCACGTGTGCAAGCTGATTTCCTCCAAGGGCACTGAATGGGTGTAACAGAGCAGTGACTTTGGCCAAGCACCTGCAGAAAAACTGGCTGATGATAAAGAACGGGCGATGCTGTTTTCCTCCTAAGCTGTCCGAGCAGGTAGCTCCCACACTGCATTCATCCAGCAGAGCAGGAACACGCTCTTGTAAGCTGTTTCTTTACCTTCCCACTTGTTAGAGGTCAACCATGCTGGTCAGGGCAGTCTCTGCGAGCCCTGGCTATCAGCAGTCTCCAGAGCAGTACGAGCTTTTCACCACTGGCATGTTCAGAGCAGACGAATATTATAATTGATTTGTTTGGATTAGGCTGGTCTGAATCGTGCAATTTTTCTCTTGTTTGAAATGCACCAGAATATCGACTCTCTGGTATTTCAAAGTAGCCACATCTGCTAATAACTTTTACTGCGATGTGAGCTATACATTTCTTTTGTTTCCCAACTCCGGACTGCAATAAAAGGCAGGCTGCTGAACAGCCTCCCCTTGGCCAAGCAGGCGTTGTTTTCTGTTGCTTTGTGACATCTTCCCACATTCCACAAAACCGTGGCTGGATGAGGACATGTGAGAAAATATTTCAGTCTGCTTCTGCCCACACTTGACAGTTGTTCGGCTCTGCTCGGGGGTTATTCAGCAAGACCAGCGCTACTTTAAAGTGGGAGTGCTATAGCCATGTGGAAAAGACAGTCATGGAAGAGACATGGCAAAATAGTTCCTACAACGTACAGGGGTCAGAAAAAAGGGGTGGAGGACACTGGTGCTGCAGTTCCCACTGGTGTGCAATTAGGAAATCAGTGCTTAGGAAACGCTAAAGACTTTTTTGGCGTAATCTCAGGGATTCTAAAATATCACATCTCCTCTCCCCTGATTTTGTTCCTCTTCTCTTGGGCTTTTGCTTGGAAAAGCTCCAGTTGCTCAAAGTTCTCTAGACTGAACTCTGCCATGTAGAGAGGCCTTTCTGTGTGTCCTGATTTACTGCCTGTCCCTTGGGAGGAGCGACGGCTGCACGCGCGCCCCTCCGCCCTTGGCCGAGGGCAGCCCCTTGCTGGGAGGGGAAATTAGGGCGAGGGCTAGGGGTGATCCCTGTTGTCCTCCCAACGTTTAGCCCAAACCTCGCTCTCAACCCATCAAAACAGCCCTTAATACCTTCAGAAGTGCCCTCCATGGCAGGAGCTTCAGGGTCAGTTTTCCCTGCTGCCTGCGAGGGGGGAGGGTGCTCTGCGCCCAGACCCAGTGGGCTTCGGTGCCCGACGGAGAGCTCAGAGTTTCAGGAGTGTTGGAGATGCAAAAAAAAGGCTTAGTGAAAGTCCAGAAGAACGTTTTTCCTTAAGTCAGACTTCCCAAGAGTTAGTTTTGCTTTCCAAAACTGGTCCCTGCGTGAGTACGTGCTAATCCCACCAATGAGCAGGACCATTCTTTATTCTGCGCAGATTCACACGGCCTGCCTTACCCTTTCCGTCCTCAAAAGATGTTTCCTTGTCAGTTTATTTCATTCAGAAATGATGGCTATTTCCTTTTAGCTTCACTTATAAACTTCTGTATTAGTTCTTCAATGTCACTTGAAGTCAAAGCAAAATATTTTAAGTGTTCTTATCATGTCAACCTCCCTCCCCCGCTTTCTGAGCCAAATTTTCACTCAGGCAGAAGTGCAGGAAAGCACTGCCTGAGGAAAGGCCACCAGCCTAGGACTCCATCTTTCAATGCAGGCTTAAGACTTCCATGGTTTATCCAGGTTAATATTGTCATAGTGTTGTGTGGTAGAGCTGAGCTGGCATTTTCATGACAAACATCTGCTCTGCTACGCTGAGAGTTTAGATGCCTTACAGCAAGGTCCTCTGAAGCTGCGATTTATCTATTACTGCTGTTTTACACTGATATATATACACGGATGAAATGATGTGACCCAGTGGTATGTCAGGAGACGACTGGCAGAGCGAGGAAGAGTCTGGCCCCGTATAACCGGCACCATGGTTATACGCCCTGACAGCGATGTTGCTCTTCTTCAGGTCCGTCCTTACCCGTGTCCTGCAGGACCCGAGACTGACACCCTGCACACCCGCTGCCCAGCACCCGCCTGCTGCAGGGGCACCCACAAACACCACGTTTCCTCCTAAAATCACCCGTCGCTATGGATTCAGCTCAGGGTATGGGAAGGGCATTGGGAATGCTATTGTAGGAGTGGTGAAAAGGACATTTTAACTTCTGTCTTCAATGGGTCGTGGTGTCAGGATCTCCAGCTGTAGGCCTTTGCCTGTGTTGGCTGCTGATGGAGCAAAAATGGTGATAACAATCAGAGAGTATTTCAGGGATACAAAAAATCTAACAATGGCAGATGCAGCCTGCACCCCCTTTAGACCTGAGGAAGGATTTGGGTGCCTAAAAGCTTGTTAAGTATTTTCCCATCAATTGGCCTGATGAAAGACATTACCTTCAATCTTTGCCATCATGGCTTTAACAACTCTACTGCTAGAGTCACTTCAGGAGTCCGCTGTGATTCCTGCTTTAGATTTACCAGGGTCACGGGTCGGCTCCGGTGGATGCTCCTGCTCTGCCCAAGCCAGGGTGACTCAGCCTCAGGCTCGGAGTCAGCAGACGTGGCTCCTTCCCAGCTCAGCCACAGCGTCGTGGGCGAAGCCCAGAGGAAGCGCTACCGCCGGGCACTGCTGCTGCCCATCTGCTCCCCGTGGAGCTGGGTGACGGCACGTGGCAGTCCTGCCGCGACCAGATGAGCGAAGGAGACCACTAATGCCTCCCTCGGAGCAGCAGTGCTCAGGTCACATCTTTGCTGAGGTAGAGAGGAATTTGACTCCTCCAGCCAGTAATTTCCCCATTCTTTCTAAGCTTTCCTTTCTCCTTCTGAGGAAATTCAAGACTGTGTAAGATCATTTTTGGAGGGTTGATTGTTTCCTCATGAAGTAAATAGCATTTTTCTTTCTGGTTAAAGTTACACGAAGATTTTGTGCAGTTGCTCTAGTCCCGAGGGTGTCCAGCAGCGACCAGCAGCGAGTCCCGTCCCCACGCACGCTGCAGCGTTGCACAAGGAGACAGTTCCACTTTCCCGAGCTTTGGCCCGTGTCAGAGACAGGATACCACATTATTCAGAAATGGAAATTCTTACGCTGCTACTTTTCCATAATTGTACACACATTTGGTCTGTGCAGATTTCAACTGTGCCTGTGAACGGGAGCTGCGGAGGGCCCGAGGCAGCCCGCTCGCTCAGACTTCTAGGTAACGCTACGTCTTTACCAGCTCCAAGACTGGGCTGAGCCACTTCTGCTACCGGGAGGAGAGGGCGACGAGGGGCCACTCCCGGGCAGCAGCGACGGGAGGAAGGGCACGCTGCCGGGAACTGTGCGGAAGGGCACGCTGCCGGGAACTGTGCGGAAGGGCACGCTGCCGGCAGCCGCCAGCTCCCACCCGGCGGCAGCTGCTGCTCCGTCCCTTGGTCTCTGCGCTGGGCAAAGCGGCCGTCGTGCTGCCCACGTCGCACGTCGCCCGCGCCGCAGGCAGGCGATGGGGCAGAGCCGCTGCCTGCCCTCCGCCAGCCCAGGGCCGAGCCGCCAGCCTGGGCGGCAGCGCTGGGCACCGAGGGTCTCCGGCCCCTCCTGCGCCCACCTGAGCGACTCGCGCTGCCCTCTGCGGACCCCCTTGGTGGGCCTCGAGCAGAGGCGAGCAGCGGGGCCCGGGCGGCCGCGGCACGAGGGCTGGCGCTGCGCACTGCGGCGGAGGGCGGAAGCGGCTTGTGCCGGGCAGGCAGAAGCACGGAGCGGGGCCGCGTGCCTGCAGCGAGCCGCCGTGGCCCGGCCGGAGGGGAGCCGGCGTCCCCCAAGGAGCCGGGGCAGCGGGCCGAGCTCCCTCTGCTCCCGAGCGTGTTTCTGCTGCCTCGCGAAGGGAGAAGGACCCGGGTTGCTCCTAAGACCCTCGCAGGGATGTTTTCTCAATGACATAGTGCTGCAGCGACTTTGCTCTTCCCGAGGACTTGTCTCTAATTTATACCAGGATGGGTGTCTATAAGCAGTCTCTATTGCTGTACAAATATGACAACCGGACCGTCTTGATGTAAAGATTAGGATCAACAGCAGCAGCCGCTGCTGCGGCCGGTCACAGCGAGGTAGGTGTGGGGCAGCTCAGACCTCCGCGAGCAGCAGTGCGACAGGAGGAAAATTAAAAGCACTCCTCGGCGCCACTTCAAAGCCGACTGCGACGGGCCGAGCGGGCCCAACCCCGGCGCGCAGGGCTGCGCGGTGCCCGGCCCCCCGCGGTGCGCGCCTCGCCTCCCTCCCGCCCGTCTCCGCGCCCCCGGGCGGGGGCTGCCGCCCTCCCCTCCGCGGGGCCGCTGCGGAACAGCCGCCGCGGAACAGCCGCGGCCACCGGCGCGCGGGGCCCCCCCGCGCCCCGGCTCCGCTCCCCGCCGGGCGCTGCGCTGCGCTGCGCGGCGCGGGCCGGGGCGGGCGGCGCGCGGGGGCGGGCAGCAGCCCCGGTGCCGGGCCGGGCAGCCCCGCCGCGGCTTTCCGGCCCCTCCCTCCGGCTCCCGGGGGGCCGCTGCCCCGGCCCCGCGGAGCGGCGCGGAGCGGAGCGGCGGAGCGCGGCGGTAAGGAGGCGGCGCGGCGCGGGCGCGGAGCCCCCTGCGCGGCCCCCGCGGCGGGGCCGGGGCCGGGGCCGGGGCCGGGGCCGGGGCCGGGGCCGGGGCCGGGGCCGGGGCCGGGGCGGGCTCCAGCCCCGCGGCGCGGGGGAGGCGATCCAAAGCCGTTTCCTGGCTACCGGGACAAATATGCAAATATTTCCTTAATCTTGGGGTTTTTTTTAATTTTCTCTCTCTCTCTCTGAAAGTGGCAAATTGTCAAAGAAGAAAAGTTGCTGTCGATGTTTCAGAACTGTTGCTTTCTTGAAAACAACTCCCTGGGTGGAGGCGAGAGCAGCCCGCGGTTCGGGGCGGGGGGGATGCTCCTGAATGAAATGTCATTTGGAGGCGGGGGAAGTATGGCCACATTGCTCCCTAGGTGTGTTCTCCAACTGCGCGGAGCTGCTCGCCTCGTGTGAGCTTAACCAAAACCGAGGGGGGGGGGTGAGAGAGGAAAAAATACGTGGGATAACTCAGAAAAGCGTTTGCCGCCTGCTTTTGGCCGTGGGCGCGCGTTCCTGGTGCGAGCGCCCGGCTGCTCCCGCGCACAGCCGGACCGTGCGGCCGCGGTGGGATGAGCCGGGGGAACGGGCGCGGAGCAGCAGAGCCGCGCACAGCGTGTTCAGGGCTTGAGCTAGAGCCAGCCTGGTCTCTGCCCCCGCCTCTCCCCTCGCCTTATCTCTTCCTCCTGTCACTCAAAGGCCTGTGCTGGAGCCTGCCCGTCCCGTCCAGCGCCGAGCGGCCCCCGGGCCCCCGGGCCAAGGGGCAGCGGCGGGCGCGTGGTCTCCATCCCCTGCTGGAAGGCGCTTGGAGCCTGCTGGCGCCACGGCCCGCGTGGGCTTTTCTCTGACCGTCAGCGCAGAGGGAAAAGACGTTACTGCCACGGAGCTGCGTTAGCGCTGGGTTTCTTCGGTTCGCACCCGGCGCGGGGGGATGAGCCGGGTGCTGGAGGGCGTCCCTCCGCCATGGCTTCTGAGAGGATCAGCCGCCCCCAAGCCCTCTGCCTTCCTGCTCCTGCTGAGGGGAGTGCTCCTGCTGGAGCAGCTTTGGCCTCTCTGTGGCAGAGGGAGGCGATGGGCACAGTTCATGTTCAGTTAGGCGCTGGTTTACTATTAACTTGGTTAGAGCGTGATTTAACAAAAGGAAAAAATTAAATTACTATAGTTCATGGTATACAGTCAATGGGTATAAAATTACCTGAGAAACATACAGCTTTATAGACATAAAACATCCTTATTATTGGACGGATGAAAATATTTTTAATAAGAAAGATTTTTCCCTAATGGCAGAATGGGACCTACAGAGGCCAAAAAAGCTCTTTTTTTAACTGCTTCTTTTCCCAAATGGAATCATTTGGACCTGCAAAATCACTTTGAAGACACAGCTACACCAGCATTAATAGGGCTGCTGTTGGCATAAAAATATCATCCAAAAATCACACCCTTAATTGACATTACTGTGTTGGCAAAACTTTTCCAGTGCTGCCTTATCCTTCCACAGTCATATTTTTTTAACTGTATCCATATACTCTGTCTCACGGACAAAGGTTCCAACCAGGATTTGCTAAATTCCTTGTGGTGACTGGAGCTTTACCTGCTCCAGTAAAGACCAGAACCTGATGGCAAAGCTGCTGGGGCCTGCGGTCCCTCCCGCGTCCTGGTACCTCCTCAGTGATTCCACTTTTGTGGCCCTGTAGGACTGGGACCACTGCAGTAGAAAGCCTTGCAAAGTACACCGGGATAAAGAACAGGTAAACGTGAGCCTTGTGGTATATTTAAGTGGTAGGAAAAATGCTTTTCTTTTAACTCAAATCACTTTCCATGGTTGGAGAGTTCCCCCACTGTTACCTATCCATCCCTCCACCCCTCCGTTCACTTTAACACCTTCTCTCAGCTGCATTAGGTGGTCGTGTTACATCATGGACTTCTTCTAAGTCAGATTGGTCTGATCCACTTGAAGTTGGAAAAAGCACTCTCCTGTTCTATTTTGTGTGTGGCGTGGTAACTTTTCTGGGGTCAGTGATGGGCAGCCTGTCCCACCGTGTCTGATGGCACCGGGGGTGATGTTCCAGCACCATCAGCACCTTCTGTCCTGCCCACGTGTGCAGCAGTGGAGGACTAGTAACCCATGGACCAGAAGGGTGGTTGGGTGAGTGTAGCTGAGGGAAGACTGTGTCTGTCATGTCCAATGGATACACTGGAAAAGGCCTGTGACCATGCAGGAGTCTGCACTGGAGTGCTCATGAAGGTAGCTTCTCTCCTGCCTGTGGGCAAGATGAAGCCCGCCAGACATCCTCTGCTGGCTTCTGGTTCTGGAGGTAGATCGCTGTGAAGCAGCAATGCAGCGAGGAGATCACCTCTTCTCACCCGCTGTCACTCTGGTTGGCATTTAGTCCTGCTGTTACACTTTTCTGAGTTTTTGTGTTTTGCTGGACAGTTCCTCGATGACCGGAGGGACGGAGCTGGGACACGTCCATGCAGCCAGGGCGTCTGTGCTCCGTGGGGGTCCATTCCTCTGGCTTTGTGGGAGTGGAGAGTAGTTACATCCCAGCTCCAGGCTCTAGCCTGCTTTCTCTTTTGATTTCCTCCTGAAGGAGGCTTGCAAAGGTGAAAGACCTTTTCCACATCAAAATTCATGCTTTTTGGACCTTTTTTTCTTATATCTCTAAAGACTCCTATGGCTCTTATTGCTGTAGTATCTGGTATCTGCCCTCAGTGGTAAAAGTCGCTTTGGCAGGTTTTGGGTATGGAGCGTAGCTTGGGTGTCCCTCCTGGCTGTCCTTGCACCCCTAGGTTTTACATCCTGTGTTAACCGAGCAAAGCCTACGGCCAGCCTTGCCCTCCCATGGCTGCCATCTTTCCTTTACACTGGGAGGTGACAGATGTTTAAAATGCTGGTCTTCTCTGTCAAACTGCTTTTGAGGAATTTTCCCACGCCTTGGAGTTTCTTCCCCTGGTGTATGAGTAAGAGCTGGGATTTAACTTCTTCTGGCAAAGCCAGAAGTATCTCCTAGATTATCCAGAGAGTTCAGTGGTTGTTGAAGGACTTACTGTGAGCGCATGCTTTCTTACAGCTGCCTTCTGGCTTTTGAGCACCATGCCCTGAAGAAACCAGAGTGCTGCTAGCTGAAGCCCCTGCCATGCGGGGTCTGCTTGCTTCCTCAGTGAGTTAGTGGCTGCTGTCCTCAGGGGATGCCCCGTCTCCTTTGGAGGTGGCCACTGTCTTCGGTGGTCTGGCACCCCCTGCTCCTGAGAGCCCCCCTTCCTCCTTCCCCCGGGGCTGAGCTGTATGGAGGTGTTTCTTCTTTAAGCTGTAAGCAGATCCCCAGTGGCAGAAAGAACCTTGACTCTTATTTATTCTAACTCTTATCTCCTCTTAGAGGTACCGACAATCCATGTGTTTCGCATGAGACCCTGATATAGTGATATGGTCTCATGCATTCACTTTTGTTTTACTCTTCCCCTCATTCTCCTGCATTAGCGGAAATTTGGATTTCCTGCCAGCCTATTGGCATAATATTAACTTTTTTTTTTTTTTTTTTTCTGGATGTGACATGGTTGCCTTTAATAACAGGGGCCTGGTTTTAATATCCGAGGAGGTCCTTTCTAATTCCATGTTCATATAGATCAGGAGCTCAAAGAGGGAGACTTCTGAAGGAGGCTTTCTAAAGAATGGTTTGTTTTCTCCTGCTTATGGTGTTGTAGTGTTTTTGTAAGAAATCAAATTAGTGAAAGAAAGATACGGCCCATTCAGGTTGTGAAGGAATTGCAGTGCACTGCTGTGGCCTGGATCTGCTCCTTCCTCTGCAGGAGATGATAAGAGCAAGATCAGACCCTTTGAGTTACCTTTTCATTCTTGTGTGTTACAAACCTAATATATTATTCACCAAAATTAAGCTGTGCTAATTAAATCTCCTGGTCTGCTATAGGAAAGTCATACATTACTGTCTGACTTGCTTGCTAATGAACTCTGTGGATTGAATCCAAAATCAGAGAGAAGTTTAAGTGCTGTCACTGATCCATGCATGCATGCAACTCTCACTGACCTCCTGGTCCAGATGTGACCTCCGGGCCTCCCCAAGTAGAGGCGATTATGGAATTAAATGTTCGACTGAGAGATGTCACTGACATGTATTGCTGGGTGTGCTAGAGCCTGTGGCTTTCATCAGTGTGGTCTGCTTTTTTATGAATGAAGGCAGGCAATGAGCGCTCAGCTGTCCTGACTGGTGCCAGGAATCTGGTACTGGAGAGATGTGGGTGGAGATGAGAGCGTGAGAAGTGCTTCTGCGCGGGGCGGTCCCACGGTGCAACAGCTGCGTGTCGAACCCCGACGCGGCATCGGGCTGCTCCGTCAGGAGGAGGTCTGTGCTACGGGGACCTCGGAGGGAAGGCGTGGTGAAGAAGTACGAGTCGCACGCTCCTTTTTGCAAAGAGAAGATGTAAAAATTGTCTCTTCTCGCTTCAGAGGCCTCCTTCCTGTCTGTTTTGCTGGGATTTCTTTTTTCTTTGATCTTCTTCTAGTTCAGTTACGGTTTTTACTCTGGTTGACACTATTCAGGGAACACATGCTGGAGACAAGGAGTTGTCTTTTTCCTGAATCAGCAAAACTTTTAGTAACTAGCAACTCCTTACACCTGTACATGGCTGGTCAAAGAAGGGTCTTAACCTGGTTTTGTCTAGATTTGTGATGGAGGGAGAGAGTGAAAGTAATTCCTGAGGCATGGATACATGATTTTTTTTGGAAGTAGAAAATATGAGCAGCAAAGGTGATCTCCCCGACAGTGCTGGCAGAAGCAGTCTTACGGGTATTCCTAATCCACCTCACTGTAAAGTCAGCCAGGTTAGCTCAAACCACCTTTGTTTTTGACTTAAATTAGCTGACTCTGCAGTAAGGCAGTGAATGTTCTCTCTGTCCCTCCTGCCAGATGTGCGGGGGGACTACCAGCCAGCTGCTGGTCCTCGGCCAACTTCTGCTCTCGCCAGACCCAGCAAAGATTGCTGTGTCCCCTCTAGGCTTTCCCTCAAGGGCAGCTGAGCCATTTGTCCAGTATCAGTTTAACCACATTTGTCAGACAGAATCAGCTTAAGATGTGCCCCTTACACTCATGTTAGTGCTGTCCTAAATCATTCCAGTTTGGCACCTATCCCCCCTTTCTTAGCTCAGATCCCATTAACAGTTTTTTCTGCGAAATTTTGCAGGTCACCAGGGCGCTGTGGCAGCCATAAGGATGGGGGCCGGGTGAACTCCTTAAAGGTGTCTGTGTGGTTCACACTGAACAAGTTAGTGTTTAAGTCACTATTTTGCCCGCGAAGGACAGGCCTGTGCAGTTACCTGAGTATTTGTCAGCCATTTAGGAAGAAACTGGATGTGAGTGCATAGACAGAGATTGAAAGGCTGCCTATGAGATCTGAATTCCCATTTAAATTAAACTGCAATTTGGAGCTCGTGTTTCTGTGACAAACCCGTTCAAAATGTTTTATAGAAGCAACTTCTAGAACTTTTGCTTTTCCATACTGTGTGCTGGACTTTGGAGGCCAGGTTACATGTAAAGAAAAGATGGTAGCTGAAAAAGCATTGTTCTGCTGGCATCATAAATGCTTTAGGTATGAGGGAGACACAATACATGTAAAACTCTGCAGTGCTGTGTAGCTTGAAACCTTTAAATATATGGCTGGAATGGAAAAAAAATATTCATTTTTGCAAATTATGATTTTTTTAGGAATTAAAAACAACTGCTTAGAAATGATTAATTACGGTAACATGTGAGCACTGCAATGTTTCATCCACTCACACTAGTATTTCAAATGATTTGAAGTTGTTTGTACAAGATTTGCTTTTAGCATGTCATTAAATGTCATGGATTTGTTCCAGCTGTCCTCCATGAATGTATCACTCATGATGGATTTTGCATGGGAGCAGGCTGCCAGATTTTAACTTTGACTCCAAAGCCCAGTTTTGTTTTATTTCTAATATAGCTGTCCTTTGCAGAACGTATTGCTGGCTTTTAATGCAGTTGGCAGAGAAGATGCTAGCGACTCTGCTAGGCAGGGCTGCTGGGCCTGGCTCGAGCTCTGTGAACGCCCTTGATGCTGGGACGGGGGGGCGATATCAGTGCCCTCCGACCCCGGCTGGACCTTCCCCTCCGGAAGGTGCTGTGCCAGTTCACAGCCTCCCGTTGCCGTCACTGCCCCGGGCAGGAGGTAGCAGCCCTCCGAGCTGCCGGCTGCATCGTTCGCCTGAGCGCTTCCTAATTTGCTTTAGGCAAAATCAAGTGGATTATCTCAAGCCACTAATTGAACGATTGAGGCAATCCTGCTGGCTGTGGGTTTTGTCTCTCTCCTTGCTGAGGTGAGTTAGTGGGGCTGGTTAAGGACGCGCAGCTGGAGGGCTCCTTCCCGCACAGCTGGGCTGGGGGCAGGGCACCTCGCCATGGCCTCCCTAATGACTTAACGAAGCCAGTCGGCAAAGGACAGCATCTCTCTGGCTGAGCTGCTGAGACTTGCTCAGAGGCTCTACCAGGGCTGTTGAGGCTTATTTTTTCCTTAATCAGCTTTTGTGGCTGGGATGCTTGTATTCGGTGAGCAGGTGATGTTTTCCACTTCCGAACTGATCTGCCTCATATATGAGGCTCTGTCATATAATCAATATAATATACCATCTAATGATCTTTTCAGGAGTGGGTGTGATTAATGTGTAAAACTTGGACAGCAGTTTGGAGAGGGTATAATCTGATACCGTAGAGAGCAAATTGATTTGGGGGATTACCTCTCAGGCCTGAACTGACAAATAGTGTAAATGGATCCCCTCAGTGAGGGGAACTGCAGTATGCTATGAAACATGATAGCTTGCCGCTAAAGATGGGGGGCAAAACCAAAAATGTAACCTGCTTTCCGATGTGCTGCTGGTTCCTGGCGTGGCTGCTTGCTGGGGCCGGGACGTGCCCTGTGCAGAGTGGTGGGATCGCTCGTGGGCTTTTGTGAGCTGCAGGCATTATTAGCAAGAGCACGTGATAAGCAATCTCTCTTCTCTTTCTGTTTTAAGGTATTTGCATTTTTCTTGAAGTGTTGACACAGTAGAGTATACCCTGGGGTGTTGCAAGTGTCTGAATATCTAGGACAGCTGGGTCACGTAATGGTGTGTCTCTTGAATCTGGGCAAACTGGTTAACTTGAGAGCATCACTTTTGTTCCTGTATTTAAATAAAAACCAACTAAGATGCTAGTAAGCAAAAAGGAAGTTCACTGATATATTTTGTGTATATTAAAATCTCTCCTGCTGTAAAGGGCAAAAGACTAAATTAGCACTTTATGCTATTTATCATAAAGCTGAAGCATAATCTGGACTAGACAGTTTCCCATACTTAACTATAGTTCCTGGTCACATTGCTTTAGTTCTTGGTTGCTTATCTTTGAGGCTAGAAATTTTTTGTTTCTGTGCTTGTACAGTGCTGGATGCAGTGATTCCCTAATGCGGAACTGAAGTGTCAGGTGCTGCCACGGTTGTGACATCTCTTTACACTGGGGAAAACAAAAACAAAAAAAAACCCCACTAAAAGAGGCTGGAAGGCATGTCAGGCAAGCATGTGTTGTTTTAAATGAAATAGCTCCAATGGGTTTAAAATGAAATATTTCCATTTCTTTTTAAATCTGGTTTTCTAAAATTTGTTTAAAGAGACTAAATAAAATCTGCCTTCAGTAATGTCCTCATGCCTGGGCTCCAGCCTTCAAAGCGCGAAGTATGTTGACCTTCATACTGGTCGCTAGGGTTGTGTGCAGGGTTAGGTGTTTGCAAGTGAGCGCTTGGGCAGGATTAGAGCCCAGGATGTTGTGTAATAACACTAGTAATTTTTTCTAGTTGTTTTTCTATGGCATTTTTCCTGATGGTTAAATTAAGTATAAAGGTCTTGTTTCCTCATTAAAAGAAAAACTAAGTTAAAGGAGAATGCTTTCAGAAAATCGCATCCTGTTTTTATCTTCCTTTAATTACCACAGATTTGAAGTTGCGGAGTGATTGCGGCCCATCTGACCTACCTCCCCTCCCCTTGCTAGTGACACTGATATTAGAACTATGGGAAAACTTACACTGCTGGCAAAATGGGTGGAAAATCAAATGTTTAATGTTTTGCTTGAACATTTTGTGGTTTCTCCTGAAATTCTTTGTCTGAAACAAAGGACGTTCTTTGTTCTTTTTGTTTTGTTTCCTTTTTTTTTCCAAAAAAATCTGCTATGTCATTGTGGATTGCTGAAGTTTCTACATAAATGGCATAAATTCTCTACAAAATCTTTTTTTAAACCTGTGACAAAGAAGGACAGTTACAAACTGTGCAAAAAATGCCTGTTTCGATGATGAAAAGTTGTTTGTTGGCAGATTTTTACAAATGTATTCAGAATCAAAATGTTAGTGATTTGGAAAAATCTTGAAATAGAGTAATTTCACATGACCCCCTCTTGGAAGCTTCTGAGTTTTGCATTCTTTGCTCCAGCACAATTCCCACTGAAGAAATACTTCAAAAAAACAAGATTATAGATTCTTTTAAAAATGTCATTCCTTGTTTTCTGGGTACTGTACTAAGATGTGTTTGTATATGTTACTCTTATCCTGGTGTATAGAATCAAAATTAAGCTTTCATGGATTTGTTTGGAGTCCGGAAAAGATAGGAGCTGAACAGCAAGAGGGACGGTCGCTGCCCAGCTGCGCTTGCAGGCTGCGGGTGTCCAGGCTCGCCGGTGGGAGCTGCTGCCTCTCCCTCCTGGGCAGCCCAGCGGGAGCTGCCGTCCCTTGGGCGGGCGCCTGGCCAGGGCTCCCGAGCCCTCTCGCAGCAGGCAGGCCTGAGGAGAGGTGATGGGCTCAGGGGGACGGGCTGTCGGCAGTGCTCGTGCTGGCCTGCAGCCAAGGGGCACCAGAAATAGCAGCAGGGTGGTGGTGGTGGCCCCCGCGCAGGCGCCCTTGGCTAGCCGAGACTTCTGGAGGAGACCGTGGTGGGAGACAGCCATCCAAGTCTGACGCTTGTCAGAGCCCCTAGCAGTTCCAGTTTCCCTCTGAGTAAACAAGTGTTTACCTCACTCCTTTAGCCTCGCTAGCAAGCTGGCAGAGGTGCTCGCTGCGAACGCCCGTGCAGGCTGCCAGCAAGAGGCATCTGTTGGCCGTGGTTCCTGCCCTTTGAGATCATTCCACTTCCCTCTTGTTATTTTTTGTGAGCAATAGTCATTATAACAGAGCAAGATAAATTTCCCAGCTGATTGAGATCTTGAATCCATCATGGAAGACTGTACATTTCCCCTCTAAATATAATCTCATGTATTACATTATTTCCAGGCTTACCTTACACTTATGCTGATTTCAAACAAGAAATTTTAGTTGATTATTCAACTGGGAAGACGGAATGGGGGCCTTTGCTGTGGAATAGTCTAGTTTATCCAAAGGTCTAGAGTTTGAAGAGTGGACAACTGCAGAGATGCCGTGTGGGACCATTGGGAATCATGCACAACTTAACTGCAGCTGCCACTCATGAGGCCAAGTACTTAAAGAAAAAAAGCAGGTTCCTTAAATGAAACTGCTTTGCCTTCTTCTGGCCACGAGTTAAAGTTACCCCAAAGCTCTTCTCGTTTCTGCCATCTTTGTGCCTCCAGATCCTCTGTTCTCCAGGATCCCCCGGTGGTGCTCCCCTCTCATTTCTTCTAGTGGCTCTCCCTCAGTTATTTAAAATGAGACATAGCTGCTCCCCCCGTCTGTCTACACGTGGCTGAGAGGGTGAATAGCAAACTCCCGTTCCCTTGGGAAACCCCTGCCAAGTGGGGTTGGACGCGTCTCCGCCTTCCCCGTGTAACGTGATTTAGGAGCGTATGAAACACTGACCGCATTGACGGCGGGATTACACGGCACCTGCTTTCAAGAGAGCAGGGGAATAACGCAGCCGTTGACAGGTTGCACTTCACCCTTTCCAGGACCTCAGCCTTCAGCAAAAACCTGCACCGAATCGGTGCCCGTCTGCTGATTGCCCGAGTTTGGGCGTGTGGTGCTTGGGACCAAGTGGTGGGCCAAGCCGCTGTGGGCCGAGTGTCCATGGGCCGAGCCGCCGTGGGCCAAGCGAGCGTCCGCGAGCCGAGTGTCCGTGGACCGAGCCTCGGCTGGCCGAGGGTCTGTGGGCTGAGCCGCTGCGAGCCGAGCGCGTGTCCGTGGGCCCAGCGTCCATGGGCCGAGCCTCGGTGGGCCGAGCCGTGACGGCGCCCAGGGCCGCGGGCCCCGTCCTGGTGGTGCCCGTGCCCGGCCAGGGCGCCGCTGCGGCGAGGAGGGCCGGGCTGCGCCACGGTGGGCACCGCGTCCCCCTCCGCGCCGGACCCCCGGGAGCTGTGGGGACGGGGCCCGCGGCCGGGCCGGGGAGGTGGGAAGGCGCGTGGGGCGCCCGGCGCTGCCGCGGCCCTACCTGGGCCGGGCCGGGGGGCGAGCGCCGCCGTGCAACGCCGGGCCGCTTCCTGAGGCGTCGCGGGGGGTAAAAAGCGAATTAACCGTATCATAGGCGCATGGTACTTCCCTGCTCAGATTACACTACAAATCTGGGCAGTTCCTCGGATAGAGCTGGAAGAGGGAATTTGGGAGCGCGAGCGGCGCTTGGAGCGGAGCGCAGCTAACGTGCCTGGAAACAAAAGGTGATAGGAAAATAAACGGCACCGGCAGGGCTGCGCGGCGGCAGGTCAGCAGAAATCCTTCCTCGCGGGGCGGCTGTTGAGAGTTTGTTGTGAGAAGTGTAAAATAACTTTGTCTGAGTGCTGGTTTTGCTTTATATCTGTGTTCTGCTGGTTGCAAAGATTGTATCTTGCCGTGGTTACCCTTTGATTTGGCGCTTTCTCTTCCAGACTTACTTGCTAACCGTTAATCAAAATCTGAAGCTCGTGCTAAACATCTTCCATTTGATGCAGTTTACAGGCTTAGGGAGACAGGGGAGGATTTGCTTTGTTAGTTAGGGCTGCAGAAGCTGCGACTGCTCTGCTCCTGGACAAAGCTCTTTGCAGTATGGTTTTCTGCAAAATACTCCATAAGCAAAACAAATGTGTTTGTGTTCTTATTCGGGTCTTCGCGGGCTGTTTTGCCGTCCCTCAGAAGTGGGCTTCTTGCAAAAACAATTATTTCCAATGCTGCCTCTGGCCTCTTGACTGTGAACGCAGAGAGCGTTTTACCTCACATGCTGAAGCAAAAGTGAGGTTTGTTTTTGTTAATGTAAGTCAAGAAGTAGCAGTGATTCAGTGTGACAGGCTGAATGTGAGCCATATGAGCCGAGCTACGCGAGCATAAAGGATGATTGTGCTGCAAAATATCTCCGAGTAATTTGGATTTTGACACACTTACCACTTCTCGGGTTGCGTTTCCCCCTCCTCGCCGCCTTGCCCTGCCCCCACGGCCAAGGCTCCGATGTGATGGAAAAATATCTGCATTGTCCTGGGAACAGCGGCGGCTGGGGAAGCCTTGTGCTCCTGGGGATTTTATTATAGGAATGTGGGAGCTTCGCAAAGACACTATAATAATTCCATGCACTTAACTTATAGCCTTAGATTACACCGTCAGGGACTTAAATAGCTTAGGCTCTAGATGCTAATTCTTATCACTAGAAGAGAGTAGGAGTCGTTTACCTGTTTCATTAACTGTTTTTGGCACACGCTGGTATATAATAGCCTTCTGGTTTAAGGCGAAATGCATCTGCGTTGAATGTGTGAGCATAGCTGCCGTGAACGGCGCTGCGCGTGTAACGAGTTGCATGTTACGAGAAAAATGCTTGTCCCCGAGATCCCCGTCGCGCCGGGCAGGGTGCCACTGCCAGTCCCCCTCTTGGGTGGAGGACTTCATAGAGCCATTTTTTTCCAATTAAATACTATTGATTTCTTTTCTGTCTGTGTTTTGTTTTTTGTTATACACTTCTGTTTAATCTGCAGCTTCTCTGTGTGGGTGGCAAATTAAGGCTGTTTTAATGTTAAATGATTAATGTTAGTAGTGGTTATGGCATGTCTTAGCGTTTGGAGGTAGGAAGGAGTAACAGGTAGCATTTCACTTCTGGCTGGAGTTTTTTCCAGGTATGTGAAAGAGTGTTTGTGTGTGGTATGTGTATGTATGTAAGTGCAACATATTAGTGTCACATCTGTAAAATAAGACATGTTTTAATGGCTCTTAAATTGAGGGTTGAATTCTGTCCTCTTAGCTGGTGTACATATATCATGCAGATACAGCAGATACATAGCAGGGTAAATGAGAACAGAACTTGGTTTTTCAGTGAATCTGTTCTAACCCGTTGGCCCAGTCCAAACCCTGCTGAAGCTGTTAGAAGGATCCCGGTGACACTGATGGAAGCAGTACTGAAGTCAAACATTAGATGGTCTAGATTGTGACGTGCCTTTGCCGCTTAGCGCTAGATGTGAAGTTTTTAAAGAAGCAAACCAAAAATAATAGATTGGATACTATTTTTAAGGCAAAATCCCAGAAAAAAGTCTGTCATCAGGTTCCAAATGATTTCTTACTTCACTTTAACAATGAGCTATCCGTTATATGGTCTTAATTTATGGAATGTTAAACAGTTTCTGGCATTACTGTGCCCCTGCAGGAAGAACAGATGGTACTTTGAATGAGTTTTGCAATGGGATAAAATGTTCCAGGTCTTCAACAGATCATATCCATCTGTAAGAAAGAAATAGCATTTGTGTAAAATAAACAGAATAGAGTCAAACAACTTGAAATCCTCTGCCGAAAGAAAAACAATGTTTGTAGGCTGAGGTGGCAGTATGCTTTGGCAGGTAATGTGGAAATCTATCATTTAACATTTGTGAATATTTATTTTGGTTAAATATCCCAGATGGGAAATCTTGCCTATTAGGATACGGAAGACAGTGGTCAGCATATAACATGGTCAGTATATACTGACAGTAGTCTGTGTACAAGAGGAATATGTTACATTTATAATCAAATAGATTGGCTATGTCTTCATCTTGTCTCCATGCAATAAAACTCTGTCTTATTTGATTTACAGAGTTTGGGCTTTGTGAGAATTGTGTGTAGCAATGAAGACCAGAATCCTGACAGTCCCTATTACGTTCGTGTATAATGTAGCTAACTCCACAGAATGGAGCAGAACATCTTGCACCCTCCATAGAAAATAGTCCTAGAAGTCAAACGCAGGACTGGCAGAATTGCAAGGAGTTGCACCAGTTTCCTTCTCTATGCTTCTAAATGACCAGAAGCCTCATCTGAATGTTGGGCCTCCATCATTTTTCAGAGCTCTGCTGTGATTCTCCCAGCCTGCCTGTTGGCCAGTGTTTGCTTTCTCCTCTCCTTTCTCTTCTCCACGTGGTGAAGCACACCTACTTTTGAGATCGTCTTTCTAGATGTGAGCTTATGTGATCTTTGAACAGCAGCTTGTCACTTGTTCTTATTATGCAGACACACAGATCTGCTGAGAGGTGGTAGGGGAGAACGGGACCTTATAGCCCTTGCAGATTTTCTGGTGCATCTGCTGGAGGCAGTGCTCTCCACAAATGCAATGAAAATAATCTGATCTGTATAAGAGAAGAACAGGAATGAATGATGTATTTTGTATTATCTTTAAGGAATTTCAAGTAGATTTAATTGCTAAAAGTGGTTAGAAAAGCTGAGAGGATAATTGCCTTGGAGATTTTTTCTCTCTACTCTTCATAGAAACAGAACTGGCTGGACTTGGGATAGCACTGAGCACTTCCAGTGTCTTTGCCTTCACACATCTGTTTGAAATGCAGACTTGGTGAGACTAGGGGCAGACCAGCAGGCTTGGGCAGTAGATCTACTTTTGAGCCTAATTCCTAACAGCTACGGTCTCCTTTGACATGTCTGTGCTGTATTGTTTCCCAACATTCAGTTTAAGGTTGTTACCAACCTGTCTGTGACTTTATGTAGCATGTAGAAACTTAGGATGAGTAGCAAAATTTGTATTGAATATATAGCCAGGTATGGGCCTCTTGCTCTTTCCTCCCACCTCCGTGTTGATGACTGGCAGTGCTACTTAATTTAGTGTGGTTCTTTATGCCCAGAAGTCTCATAAAACCCCCAGTTTTAAAACCAGTATCCTCCATAACCTTAACCTGAGCTGCTTCCAGAGAGGCGTATATCATGTGGAGTGGTTATGGCCAGTCTCATCGCTCTTCCTCAAGTTATACTGCTTTAGAAAGAGTTAGGATTTGATCTCGGGTCCACTGTAGGCGTGTGGACCATGCACCTTTGGGAGCACTGTTCAGCCTCTTCTCCAGTCCATTCTTCATGCAGGGCAATGCTCATGTTTTACGCCAATCTAGTTTTCATCAAGTACCCCCTTGTCCTAATGTTGCATGGTTTGGTGAACAAAAGTTTCCCTTTCAGTTTTTCTGTCACTCTCACGATTCTGCGAACTGATCATATTCCCCTTAAACTTCTCCTTTGCAAATCGAGAAGTCACAGGCTCTACAGCTTTATGCACCTGAAAATAAGGTAGAGCTCCCTGTACGGCGTGTAAAAACAAGCTCACGTCTAGGGGCAATCCACCCATCCTAAGATGGGTATCGGGGATATTAATTGCCCCCTGAAGGTTCACCCCTCTCTCCATGGACTGTAGAGGAGGCTTCATCAATTACGTAACTTCTAGGAAACTGAAGCTGAACTAAACCTGTGATCTTCAGAGAATTAGGATTCGTGGTCGCCTTTGTTTTGTTCTTGGTACTCTGAACTGTTAAGATCCCGGGATCCGCTACTTGCTTGTAGAAATGATTCTGCACAAGTCACAGTGACTTTATATTGATTGGAAAATTGGCGCAAGCCTCCCCCCTCCCCGCCTCTGGGAGCAGTCAGCTGGGTGTGAACGTCTGACCGGGCTGCCAGAGTGTTTCAGATCATGTGGGGGGAGGCGAGGTCACGCCGCGGGACGGAGCGCGGCGGGAGGCGCTTTCTGCTGGGGCCCTGGGCTCGGAGGCCGCCGCCGTGGAAGCGCCGCCGAGGGATGGGGCAGCCGGGGCAGCCGGGATGCCTCTCCTCTCACTGCGGAGGGCGTGTTGCCGTCCTGAGCGCTTGGGTTTACTTTCCCTGGTTTCCTTTTACACCAAATGCCCAATGTTTTGGGGAGGCTTCATCTTTTACGTACTAGTGACTTTGTCATCTTAGTTTTTTCTTGCCAGTTTTGTGCTGGACTGTACGTGAGGAGCATGAAGGGAGGGAGTATCAGCTCATTCTTCTTCCACTGTATTAATGATTTATTTCCTCTTACTTAAATCATCTTACAGTTCTAGGTTTTATTCAGCTGGAAAATAAAATAAAAGCTTCCTCCCCTTACAGGAGAAAAATTGGCCAAAGCATAAACTTCTTTTTTTTTTTTTTTTTTTTTAATTTTTATGTAGACTACCAAGAGCAAATAAGCTGTGCTCACTAGTCCGTACCACCTTCTTGAAATATTGTTCATTTTAATGAAAATCAGATTCAATTTATTGTTTGGTTAGCATGTTCAACAAAAACAAGATGTTGTCAAAGGAAACGAAGTAATCTTATTATTTAAATTATATACACCCCATAAGCTAACATATAAAAAAAAATCAATCAGCATTTTATGTTACTGGGGGTAGCTGCATGTATATCATTTAAAGCAAGAATAGAGCTCTAAGTATTTGCTTGCTCTGGAGCCTCTCTCCAACATAGCAGGAATACCTGGATGTGGCCTGGCAGAAAAAGCAAAGTTTAGATTGTATCATTTTTCTTCCCCACTAAAATTCTATACAAGTAGATGGGGCTAACTTATTTTTAAGTGTATTTGAAAGGATCTGACTTTTTCTAATAAATGTTGGAGAAACTCTGGTCGGTTTCTTCAGCGATGAGACTTGTTCTCTGGTGGGCAGCAGTTAAAGTGACAAGAATTGCATCAACTTCAGTCAAAAGCTGCTGAAAGCTTTTGGTTTTATGTAAAAAAAGGAATTTTTCTTTTTCTTTTTTTTTAAGGTAAAATTTACATTTTGTTAGATATCTTAAGAAAACATGTTATGTTGCCCACTAGAACAAGCTAAATTTTGCAGTTTCAGCAATTCTGGATTGTAGAAATTTCTAGTTTTGAATATTCTGTCCTTATTTGCAAGTTAACATGGGTTTACTTGTATTTGTTGATGATCAATAACTTAAAATATTTAGGAGTATGGGCTATGTATTTACACAGCAGACCATAATAGCTTCCTGTGGCAATAGAAAATGCAATGTATAGCTTACAAAGTAAACAAGGCTTGTTCTTCTAACATCATTCTGGTTTGTAGGGTAAATATGGTACAGAACCACAAATCATTATGGACACAAGAAGTGCATATGGGCATCTGAGGGCTGAATTTAACTAGGTGCATTTAGACCTAAAGCAAACTATCTGTCTGTGATCTCTGAGTATGTCAGTCTGAGATTCTATACCGTATACAGGGAAAAAAACTGCGCATATCTCCAGGAAATTATCCTCCAAATTAAGGCTACATCTCAGACAACTTGGATCTGGTCCAAAGCTACTGAAGTCAATGGAAAGAGTCCAGGAACCGGGTTCCTTGTGTGCGAGCTGACAAAGGGGTTGTGCGTTACCTTGACCTTCTTTAGAGAGCAGAAACATGCCAGGGGATTACAGGAAATGCGAGTATTTATATGTGTATTTTAGGTACATGTGTATATACATATGTGTGTGTGCATGTGTTGCACTCTTTCAACACGGAGTAATACTTTCATCAGTTTCAAAGTACCAGTCAATTCTTTCATTTATGATGGCTTCTAAATAGCTTTAATTCTGCTTCAGGTTAGTCAGAAATGAATTTGGATGAAGTTGTCTCTTCTGAAATGCTTTTCTAGATTTTCATATTCAAAAACTGAGGTAGCATCATTGGCCTTGGCATCTCTTGGAGGATAAATGGGGCTCAAAGGACAGTCCAGCCAGATCCTCTCTGGCGAGGCACAGACTTTGTCCATAGGAGGTAGAAGTCGTCCTGGTCAAGTTGAGTACATGCAGCTATGTGCAGTAGTGGATATAATGAACCGTCCCGTGCAGACCGTGTGTGCTGAGTGCCCATCATCCATGGATTTGATGGCCACCACGGAGCAAAACCTTCCACAGCCTCATGCTCAGCCTCTGAAGTGTAGGAGAGTTTACTTTCCAAAACCAGGAGTCGTGCTGCTATTCCAACTTTTCCAAAACCAGGAGTCGTGCTGCTATTCCAACTTTTCTTACACAGCTCTTCACAGTCTCTGCAGACCACTGAGGAATGAACGCAGAGGGGAAGATGGGAGGTACTGCAAGGGTAACTTCTATTAGTTACATCTGGCAATGTTGTTTCTGAATGATAGGCTCTAAGATAAAAGAGCAGAGCATGCATCTTTTCACGTTTCAGTATCCAATGAACCAAATTAATTCCATTATCTTTTATGGAAAATTTGTGCAGGAGTAGTTTTGATTGATGGATTACATCTGTGACTGCTGGCTGATTAGCAGCATGATAGATGTAGGCTTCAGTTACAGGGATTTTGCTTTCATTCATGAGGAAAAATTGAAGGTTTCTTTCCAGCACATTTTTGCATTAAAACTTTTCAAAGTGCTTAACAAATGTTAGGCTTTGATTTCCATTTGTTTATCGCCTGTAGTAATTAACATTTCTGTGAGAACATTTCAACCAAATGTTCTAGTTTTTCAGTTTTTCCTCCATTAAAATAATAATTTTATGCTATAGCTAAAGAATTTAATTGGTGTATATAATAACCCTGATTTGGGCTTTTTTTTGTAACCATGTGAAAGGAAACCGTTCCTTAAGAACAGATCATCATTGACACATGTTGTGGCATCCTGGACTTCATTAATTTATAGTTGACAATAGCTCTCATGGTACATGTGGTTCACTTACTATACTCAGTCAATAGTCCACAGTTTCATGAAGTGCACAGAGAGAAGGCGTGTATGTGAGCGCTGAAATAAACCCGAGTCCCTCCCCTTCATACCAAAGAACATTTGGGCAAATACTCAACCAAATTCATTAGCTGAACTGTTTTCAATGCAGAGTAACAAGGCTGGATCCTTACCCAGCCTTTCTTTGTGAAGTTGATATCTGAACCCCATCTCCTCCATGGATTGTAGAAACCCATATAATCAGGAAATAGAGAAATGGGCAGGTGACTATTTAAATACAGTAATGCTGGTGGCAGTTTGTGTTAGAGATGCATCGTCCATGTGTCTTTGGCACCTCCATTTCATCCTGTGCCCGTGATTCTTTCGTGCAGTTTCAGGCACAGACTGGTCCCTGGCAGTAGAGGTCCTACACAACCTGTCTTGCAGTGAAGCTTGAAGCTTATGGTTTGTGCCAGGCTTAGTCCAGGTGAGTTTTGGAGCTAGAAGTGGTGGTCAGGGCAGCTGCTTCTACTTGTGCTACTTTTTCTTCCCCCTTCCTCTAACAGGAAGACTCTCTGGTCAGATGAGAGCAGAGCAAATTCTCCGGATTGCTATCAAGTTCAAAACCATCTAATCTGGGATGATTCCACCAACAAGAATGCACTTGGGGATAGGTATAGGACTGAAGATTTTGCAGATGAAAGATTCTGTGAAAGATTACTTTAGGAAAGAAAATGTAATCCCAGCAACCCAAGGCAAAGATATTTCCTTCAAGTATGGGGCGGAGGTGAAAAAGACAGTGAGCTGTGAGAGTGATGCCTCCAAAACCCGAACAGGATTGCAAGCTATGGCAGTCAAATTTGAGCTGACATTTTATCCACAAGACAGAATTTGCTATGGGGTCTTCCTTCCCCCATTTTTTCCCACCAGCATTTATCCAGAGGAATAAGGCAGAGAGTGCCCTGTCTGCATGGAACAAAGAACATGACGGCTTTGCCTGCTGTCTCTGTGTATTACTTACTTAAGGGTCAGAGTGCCGGCAGGAGGACGATGCGTGTACACAAGTTCACCTACTGTCGTGAGGTTCTCAGCTAGGTGCGTTCTGGCAGCTGGGAGAGCAGAAGATGTATTTTCTCAGCTGTGCAGCAGAGTACAGCTAATGAAAGGAGTTGGTTTGTTGCTACAGTTGGTTACTGAGAGCATATTTACTCTCCTGAGAGATGGATTTGGATCCTGTTGAGTCATAAAAGAAAAGGGTTTGATCTTAGGTCCTTCTGGGTATTTTGCTACATTGTAAAGATCATTGTGCATTTGGAGGGGAAAATGACACAAATTGCAGCCTATTCCTACAGTAATCCTGGTTGTAGAGAGCAACTGTATTTATTATGAAGCAAAACAGGTCTGTTGACAGAGCCGTGTATAAAAGTCATGGAGAAACTGTGAAGCAAAAATAGTAAGAGACTATAGAATGTTAACTGTAAAATAAGTGCCATTTTCTGCTCATCAGTGGATAGAATTTCACTATTAAGCATGACAAGGTCAGGACACTTTTACAGAAAAATTATTTACCACAGAATTACTGTATTGAAACTTCATTTGGACACTCCTTTGAAGTTAATCGTGCAGCTGAAGCAAACCCCGGTGAGTTATTTTGGAGAGTCTCAGATCAAGTCCCCAGTTCCAACGCTAAAGTTCAGGCCCCGGGTGATGGAAGAGCTGCTCCCGTCCTGGACGGTGGCGGCTCTGCCTGGCGGGCGGACGCTGCTCAGTGGTGTTGCTGGTCCCTTCAGTCCTCCCCCAGTGAAAATGGTTGTTAACCACTTCCAAACACTGCCACAGATTGCTAAGCTATCAATTAAATGGTAGGGTTTCTTTTGCCTAGTTTGTATTTTATGGTGGGGGTGGGGAAAATTTTCATTTTCAACTGTTCCAAAAAGGCTACCTGAAAATGAAGCAGACGTGCTGCTGTGTAGTGCCCGTGTGCTCTGAACTACGTGTTTCCCACCAGAAGAAGAGCTAAAGTATTGATTCTCTCGCTGCTTAGGGCTGGGGGAGTCAAAGCGCTAGGACTGGTGAGAAGTAGAACATTGTAGTAAGAAAAGAAACAAACCCAAAGCTTGAACCTCTGCATTGCTTAAAGTAAGTTTTACATAGCGTTGTAGTCATTTAATTGAATAAGGGAGAAATGGAGAGAAGGGATCAAGGGAGGGAACGGGAATGAGACTTTCAGACCTTGCACGCCGTGGTCCTTGAGCCTGCAGTTGTTTTTACCTTGGGGACAGGGAGCAGCAGCCCTGCCTGTGTGTGAGCTCGGAGAAACGGTGGGAATGAGCAGAGGGCTGGAGCATCCTGGAGGACGATGAGGGAACGAGGGGAGCCCCGCGTGTCCTGGGGCTCACCCTGCGTGCGCGGGGCTGCTCCGGGAGCTGCGGAGCAGAGGGCCGTGCCTTGCCCGCGCGCTGCCAAAAGAGCTCTCTTGGTGCAGTTTAGTTCATAACTTGTGAGCTTTGACAAGTTTTTGTTGGCTGTGTCTTGGGAAATGTTCATGAATGGCCTTTGCTGAGTTTGCCTTGCTCTTTTTTTTTCCCAGATTTTTTGATTGTCATGAAAATAGGTGGATTATGTAATTGCGTTTTTGAGGTGCATGTAGTCACCTGAAACTTGGTGATGTAAAAAATGTGTCTATCAATGACAAACATTTGTTTTCACTGAAGAAAGTTAGGCTCCTTCTTCAGCCGAGGTGAGAGGCCCTGCCGTGGCTGTGTGCAAGGGCACACTGGAGTATCATGTCCACCGACATGCGTTCATGGTGTGCCGAAGGAGCCAGAGTCTTCCTTGGCTTCACAGGTACTCAGGTTTCTTGTGCTTTAAGAAGCTTTGCAGCCCTATTCTGGGGAAATATGGTTAAACGCAATGATGGGCAAGCATGTTCCCAGGATCTGTGCTCTTATGTTTTTCCATGCTGCTCCCAGGCATGTGCCCCTCTCCCCCTTGCAGCATGGGCTCTTTGCAGTGGGCTTGCTGTGGTTCAGCTGCTTTGGTCCCCTCTGTCCACACAGCCCCTTTCCTGAGCTCTCCATTCCCAGTGTGCTGGAGCCGAACAAAGACCAGCTCCTCCGCGTGCACTGGGCAGGCTGGTGTTTCTGCTCACCTCCTTTCCCCCGTGTGAGTCGCTTCTCTCTCGCTCCCCTTGCAGCTGGATCCTCTCGCTGAGTCTGGATTTGCTGCAGTGGCAACTCCCAATGACAAAGAATTGCGCCAGTGAGCCAAATACCTGCCCTGTTGTTTTGGGCTGGTTGGGGAGAGGGGGAGCACTGACACGCCAGACCCAAGATGTTATTTGCAGACTCTCCCGTCCAAGCTCTGCCCTGTCATTCACTTGGAACAGGGCTGCCTTCACCCTCCGGGACTTTAACGGCGGCTTCAAGAGCTGCATGTTCTGGAAGAATGAGGCAGAGCTGGCTGGCTGCTACTGCTAATGCTTGGCTTCTTCCTCCGAAATGCCTTGGGTGATGCTTTTCCATTACCCCAGCGTACTGGGTTGCCGCTCGGATGCGGGCATGGAGCACCTCTTGGAGAATGTCGCAGGCAGCTCTCCTCGGGGCCTTCTGCGGGGAGGGAGCTCGCGCAGCCGCCCTGCTCCTTGGCAGCTGCGTGAGTTTGGGTACCGCGCCGCTTCCTCCTTGTCTTTCCCACTCTTGAGGGCTATGTCGAATTAAGCAGTGCTCTTCCAGACTCTCAGATGTGTATTTTTTAAGCTTTTCTCTGAAAAGGGGTGTAGCAGTAACTCATTCAAAATAAAGCTAGAGAAAGCTGCCTGCAAGAGCTATGACTTCTGAAAACGGGCTGATTTTGCCAAGGACCGGAGTGCTGGCGACACTGAAGTGACTAAGCATCTTGTGCTTTTCTTCCAGTATGAGAAAGTAAGAGTAGCTCCTTGGATTTGGACTTGCATTGTGGTTCATCCTGCCCCTCTCCTCTTTCCCTCCAGCCTGGGTGCTCTAGGTCTGGTTTCAGCCCGTCTTAAGTTTTGTTGCTTAGCAGGCAGAGGGGTGAGCTCTGTGTGCTGTACACTGCAGAAGAGCACTGAAGGAAGCATTTCTGCAGCTTCTCATTCATTAGCCCGGTGAGCGGCACTTGGGTCACCTCTGCCGGTGGGACGGGCTGGGGAGAGCCAGGCGTTCTCCCTTCCAGCCTCTGGTGAGATCACGAGTTTCCAGGTTGTGCGGGTGTGAAGGGAAGAGCTAATCCCCTGGCTGGCCCAGCCGAGGCAGGACTTACCGGGCTGAGGGCTTCTTCTGTTTTTCGTACAAGAAAAGTCTCTCACAAATTTCCATTTTCTCTCGCGTTTAAAAGGGATTGTTTTTAAACGGATATTTCCTTCCGTCCCCTCCCTCCTTCCTCCCTTAGCTTGAAACCGTGACAGCAGCCATTCAAGAGCTGCTGGCAGCTGCGGCAGACCAGAAAGGTCTGGCTGGGGAGAGGTGCTAAAATACACAGACTGGCGAAACACATTAGCCGTGTTATGCGGCGTGGGCGTGCACACTGTGCCGCTTTCTGGAGCGCTGCTACCAGTGCGGCGGAGCAGAGATGCAATGCCGCAGAGCGGGCTGTGTCTGCTCCCCGCGACGTACAGCCCGAGCCCCGGCAGCAGGTCTGGACCGCGTGACGCCGGGGCAGCAGCGAACGGGTTGGTAGGATCCCCGCGGGTTGGCGAGCCCGCTTTGCGCAGACGGTGAGGGCTGCTGCTGCGTGACTGGTTTCCCCTGCAGCAGCTAATCGCAGCGACATCCTTATTTCTTTGTTTTCAGGAGACACGCGTATAGGTAGAGGGGAGGACGTAAGTGGCTAAGGCCCTCAGCCCCGCCAGCACGGCGTGTGCTCCTGTCTGTGGCGCGGCAGCGATCGCGCAGCTGTCTGCCACCTTCTCCTTTCGCATCAGGCCTGCATCTGGCCCTGCGCGCTCTTCCAAAGAAGATGATGTGTATCAAAACAGCACTTCTATTTTTACCATCCTCGCAAAGGGCAATTTGGTGAGGAATTAAGAGGTAGAACAGAGAAAAGAATAGTTACATCTAAACCTGTTTGCACAGATCTGCAGCCGGCTAAGCAGCTGATAGATCTTCAAAGCAGGACTTCAGTGGAGTCTTGTGCAGGTGTCCTCTGCGCTGGGATGAATTTGTTCTATTTCTTGCTTTTTGTTTGTAAATGACTGTCTCTTTCTTCAGTGAACATTTGAAAGAATGCTCTTGATCCTGCGGTATCTTTTTTTACACATGCACACCTTCTGTAGTTGTTCTGCGGACCCTGGGAAAGGCTATGTTCCTATGAAGCCTTTGAGGGAAAGCGCCTCTTGTCACCTCTGGTCACCTAGAATAAGCTTTCCAGTTCAGAGCTGAAGTGAAACCATCTGGAAAGAAATCTCCCAATAAAATACTCTTCTTAGTTTAAAGAAGTTGCACATTTCTAATGTCTATATGTTGTATGGGAACACACTGGTTTCATCAGTATTTTCAAGTAATACAGCTGAACTGTTTTAATCAAGTCAACATTCTTCCTTTTGACTTTATGTTATGGCTTTGATTGAAGTAAATCAGTTTCTGAGTATATTGTTTTGCAAAAAATGTCAGAATTTATAACTTTTTGGCCCAAAGTTGAATCTAAATAAGCATTTTGAAATCTTGTTTTCTTTTCCACCCATGTCCCCCACCAGGAGACAGGAACATGGTGTGTTTCAGGCAGTGCTGGTTATAGTTTTGATGGTGCTGTTGTTAGCTTTTGATCTCCTGTCATGTAGATACCAGTGGCATTTGCAATGTAATTCTTGCATTCTTATTTCCTGTTCTGTGAAGATGTGCGCCTGCACTTCATGTTCATTTGGACTCTTGCTTTTTGGAGCTGGTCTGCCATAAGATCTTTGCTTTGCCTTTCCTAGGAATCTTTTATAAAAGAAGGACCTGAGAAGCAAGGAACTTCCTTGTGGTTTGATCATCCTCTTTTACTGCTGATTTAACTCGCAGGTTTACTTCTGTTGACTTTGAGGGACTTAGTCCTGACTGGGAGCGCTGGCTTTCCCTTGCCTGGGTACTCCTGCTTCCTCAGCACCCTCTGTGTGCATGTGGCTCGCAGCAGCTACTTTGGCTGCCCCATGCAACCCCACCGAAGCCAATGGGGTTAGCACTGGGTATAAACCAGAGCAGGATGTGCAGCAGAGCAGGTTAGCAGATTCTGCAAAAGACATAAATTGAAGGCTTCTGGGTCATGAAGCAATGCATGAGGCTTGGGTGAGACTTGGGTTACCTTGCTACAGAGTTCCAAAAAACTCTCAACAGAGCCTTTGAAAGACCTTTATTTTAGATGTGTGGGGCTTAATCTGTTGTGACATCCTACCCAACTGTGTAGCAAAAGTCAATGAAATTAATAAGACTTGCTGAAGGACAGAGTTGGGAGTAAACAGACCTGATTCTCATTTAGGTGAAGCCCTTGATTATTGTCCCAGTTATGTAAAAAGACATTGAAGAAAATACTAAAATAGTTAATGAAAACAAATTATTGCAGTAATACTGATGTCAAGTCCTCATCCTCCAGAGATGGTGCATTTTTCCCAGTTGATATGGATATCTTTATTTGACAGCTTTTGGTGCCATTAACATGTAAATTAGCTGTTGTCTTCACAGCATCGTTTCAGCATCCAGGAAGGGTTTAGGGCTAGAGGCACTTGGACATCAGCTGCATGGGCCGGGCTGGGCACGCACGCTCCATTTGGAGGGACATGTTTTCTCAGTAGGACTTACAGTTGTGTCTGCGGGCTTCATTCAGAGCTGCTTTACTCTGTTCCTAAAGCAGCAACAGCTTCTTTGTTTGGCAAGTTTATGAGTTGGGGCAGGGGGGAGCAATGGATGTGGGGAACAGATGGAGAAAGCACAGGGAAAATGCGATGGTTTGAAGGAATAAAAAGAGATACTTTAGTTAGAATTATTACAGCAGAAACAAGATGCCTCTAATGAAAGAAAGTGAACCTGTTGATATGGAAGTTTGTGGTGGTGTTGAGCAAAAAGGGATTTATGCAGATTTTGGCCTTTGTTTGGGGTAGGTAGCTCAAGAACCTGAATGTCTGGAGGTGGAAATGATCAAAAGAGGAGGAGTGCAGAGGGGCTGAGTAAGGCGTTGGGCGGAAAGTATGAAAGGTGGAGAGCAGGGAGAGGGCTCGCTGCGGGAGAGGGGCCGTGAGCCCCCTGCCCTCCACGGGCTGGCTCCAGACCGCCGGGGAAGGCCGAGCCGCAGGGAGGGAGCGGCAGGGCAGAGCCGTGCGTGGCTGCCGCCCACAGCGCCCCGGCCACCACCGCGCTTGGCTGCAAAGGGACATCCATGTGCTGCAGCGTTATAGCCAGGAGGGGCCAACGGGAGGGCCCGGTGGCCAAGTGGACTGGGAGAGCCCTGCAGCAGTAGCTGATTTTTAATTGTCCTTCCATTCATTATTCCCCAGCTACAGCTATGTGATAAATTACAAATTTGGATTACCTGGGAAAGCTGCTGACAGCAGGATGAATTATAAATTCCCAGGCTGGATTCTTAAGAATTAATTTCAGCACCATGTATTGAAAATTCTTCTTCGCACTATATATACTCTCATTTTGAGAGTAGTTACGAAAAAATGAGATTCTTCCAAGTCATCAGTGTACTTTCTGACACTTTTATTTTTCATTCAGTTGGTGTCTTTTAGCATATTGAACTAATACACAAATGTAGTTTTTTACTACTAATTTGAGTAAGAATTATATCTTACTGCATAACGTACTGAAGTAATTCAAATTCCAGTGCTGAACTGTGGAAATACTTAGTACAGTGTGTTCATATCTTATCAGAACAGGCACGCTTTCCCCACATCCTGGCCCCTTTCCAGCAGTGCCTGAGCAGACTTGCTGGAAGCCGGGGCTGAATGGGAGAAGTAATCTTTCTGAATGGGCTTTCTGGCAGGGTTCCTGTTTCATGTGTGCTTCATTGTTCTTGGTGATGGGAGTACATTGCGCCCCACAGATAAATGTTTTAGGGTCTTTATTTTTTGGTGATGGGAGGGGTTCTGGAAAAATAATCAGACTGCTAATTCTATAAAACTAAAGGCAGACTTTATTCTGTTTTATCTACTTTTCCATGTTAGTTGTGTAGTTGTTTGAGCCTGCTTTTATATGAGAATAGCTGATTTGCTTTAACTCTTAAACTTTTCTATGGTCAAAGGGCTTAGTAATTAAAAAGCAAACAACTTTTCCTCAACACATTTTAACAAAGATCAATTATCCCATCTTTTTATACATATTCTGTTCACAGTGGAGTAATTCACTATAAAATAACATTAATGCTGTAAAAATAAAATATATGGTTGCCAGTGGTTGCAGGTCCTCAGCTGGTGTAAATGTCCATGGTGTGAATGGTTGTAGCTCCAGTGTATTTGAGGTTGATCCTCCTCTAAGTTAGGAGTCTTCCACGGAACGGTGCCAGTTGCTGTGAGCTGAGGATCTGGCCTCTAATGTCTATTACAAGATAACTGATGTGATTACTCTGTGGTTAAAGATCATATCGTAGAAAGATGTTCCATTTTAGCATTGCTGGGGCAAACATACAAGTGTTAAGGCCAAATGCTAAAATGCAAAAGGTTGCTAAATGGGGGAAGAAGGCAGAAGAAAACCCCTCTTAGTATGAGTTAATATGTGTACAGACAAATTCTCAAGTCTCAAGGCAAAGTTTTGGCCAGGAAAAATCTTCAATGTTTGGGTCTTTGTAATTAAAGATCCCAATAAAGATTAAGATATTTAATCTTTATTTATAGATATTTAAACTTGCATCTTCAGAGGAAGAATTGTGTATTTGCTTATTATCTGCCAAAAAGATCGATCTCTTTGTTAGCAAGAAAGAATGATGGACAAAAAGGCATTGAAGTATAAAGGCCTTCTTTATATATGTGTGTGTGTGTGTGTATATATATATATATATATATATATATATGTATAGTGAAGAGATTTAAAAAAGAACAGTCACAGTCTGCCTTTCTTTTAAAAAATAGGTGTTGGGGTGGGGGGAAGCATGCAACTCCAAACTTAATGCCTACAATGCTTGGAAGACATTATGATTAATTTTGTACTTGGGTTTCCAGATGTTGGATTTCATCCCAACTCTTAAAGACCTCTGATGTTTAACAGGATATGTGCTGAATATAGTCTTTAACAGAGTTTTCTTTCATAACTCTAGGATCTGTGAAAAAAGGTAATTCGGATTTGAAGCTGAATCTACAGCCTTCTAGAAACAAAAGCCCTTAGGTGTGCAAGTTTGGACTGGAGCCGTATCTGTTTAGGAAGACTATGGATGGGCACCAGCTCTCCCAGCTGAGCTGCTTGAGTGCTGTCCTCCTCGTGCTGCTCTGGACCAGCAGCTCCTGGGCCCAGAAGGACTGCACGGGCGCCGAGTGCCAGCCCCTGGAGAACTGCATCGAAGAAGTGCTGGAGCCGGGGGCGTGCTGTGCCACGTGTCTGCAGCACGGCTGCACCTGCGAGGGCTACCAGTACTACGACTGTGTCAACGTGGGCTTTATCAATGGCAAAGTGCCTGAAGGGCAGTCTTACTTCGTGGACTTTGGGAGCACCGAGTGCTCGTGCCCCAAGGGAGGAGGCAAGATCAGCTGCCAGTTCATGCTGTGCCCAGAGTTGCCCCCAAACTGCATAGATGCCGTGGTGCCAGCTGATGGGTGCCCGCAGTGTGGGAGGATAGGTTGCCTCCATGAAGGCCAGAAGTATGTAGCAGGCCACACGTTCCACATGCCTCCGTGTAAGGTTTGCCACTGTCCCAACGCTGGCGGGGAGCTGATGTGCTACCAGCTTCCAGACTGCAATACGTTCGCCTTAAACACTGCCAGTCCCATAGATGCTGAAGAGAATGAACCGGAGAGGCACTACGACGACCCGTACAGCTACGACCAGGAGGCACCAGAAGGAGACAACACCCAGGTGGAGTCTCCAAAGAAGTACAGGAGCTATTCGTCCCATCTAGAGCAAGAGAGCATCAGCCAAGAGCAAAGCGAGGATTACGACTACCTGCCGGTCAGCGTTGCTCCTTCATCTCTGGCTCAAGCTGATCCATACGCTGAGGAAACTGCAGCAACGCCCACCACGCCAACGCCTAAGCTCCCTTCTGAGGTTAGCAGTGCCACGGAAGGAAGTGAGCGAAGGAGGGTGCCCCGCACCACTGCAGCATCCCCCGCGCGAGTGACAAGTAAGGAAGCCCCAGTAACCACCAGTGCTCCTCAGGAGCACACCACACCTCCCCCTGGGACGCCTAAGCACTCGGGAGAGCTGGAGAGGAGACCAAAGGGGAAGCAAGGGGACAAAGAGAGGAATGAACAAGAAAGAGCCCCCCACTCCAAAACAAAAAAGCATGCACGGAAAGAGGACCCTGGGAACAGCATGCATCTGGGCTTGAAAGAGGTGAATTTAACAGAGCCGGGTTGGTCAAAATCTGCCCGTGAAACGCACGAAGGAAATGCTTTCCCTAAGGTAAAGTTCAGTGCAACAACCTCTCCCCCTGTTGCCTTAAAGGAAGACCATAGTCAATCATCCCAAAAGCAGTCGCAGACGCTTTTTCGTTACCATCCCGAGGAAGATGGGGACCCCAACTCCATCCATGCTGCTCCCAGGTTACCAGAAGGTAAGGCCTGTTTCCAGTGTACATGTCTTGATAACGTTCATTCATAATAATGTTGGTACAGATCCATGGCTCTTCTCTTCCTACTGCTCCACATGGGCTTGAAATCAAACACGTTACCTTCTTTCTCCTTTTTCAGCAGCAGATGTTCGTTGCTTTGTGTTTCATTTGACAAGATACCCTTTAACTATTGCCTATCTTTGATTTCTTAGACTGTGGGCAGTGTTTTCTGGTGTTTTAACTTTGTTTCAGATGATGAATTGTTAAAATCAGATCTTTTTCTTCCTTTGCTTCCTCCTCTTCATCTTACTATACAGAAAAGGAATTTGGTTTAATTAGTTATCTGCTTAGATCCTCTGGTTACCAACTGAATGGAATCGTACTTGTAACTTTTGCCTTTGTTAGGTGAGGAGGTGAAAATGTTGTGCTTCTAATAGACAATGCGGATTCTGCAAAAATCTTATCCTGTGGCTGAAACGCTGCCTAAGCCCACTAGTTCAGTAGCTTGATCGATATGTTGAAATATCACTGGGAGTTGTAGGGAGAAAAAGTACTGCCTCTTGCTTTGTATTTTCTGGGGGCTGAAAGTTTATCATCTTTATCAACAAGCATGGCAAGTGTGAATATTTCTTCTCTGCCTCTGGATTCCTCTTGACATCTGTGGTAAACGTTGATTATAAGCTTTATGCAGTGCTCATTACAGTAATGAATGCAAACTTCATCGCTATAAATTAGCACATATACAGCTCATATTTCCAATTCGTCTTTCATCAAATCAAGAGTAATATCTCCTTCTTCAAGATGTGGCACAAAATGTTCTCATGAGGCTCAGATGTATAATACTTGCAGTATGAGTAGAGAATACTGATTACTCCCTAGACAGTGACATTTCTTCCTGTGTTATCTAGGTAGCCCTTATGCAACTTGAGCTACCTAGTCCACCTACTCGAGAACTTTAAGGGAGCTAGGAAGAGGTTGCATTAGGAGAAGGAGGAGCTGAGGCCTGACATGAAGAGCACTTCATGACTGTTTCCCAAATAAAAGGTGTACGAGATCCCTGAATAGAGACCGTAGCCTTTTTTTTCCTGCATGCTTCTCTGTGTTTTTATTGTAAATGTTGACTTTGCAGGTAGTGATAGCAGCCATAATCTGAGTCAGGCCTTGATTCCTCATATTACTGAAACAATATTTCAAAGACCAGTCTTACCCAAAGCGCGTCACTGCACGGAAGCCGTGTGCCAGGCTGCCTCCTGGAAAGCGGTGTTAACGCACCGAAGTGAGAAGACATTACGTGAGCGCACGTGCCAATTGCGGAGGGATGCCATTAGAAGATGCAGACTTTCAGAAATGATTTGACAGATAGTTTGTGTGCTCCAAGTGCTTCCTCCGTGCTACCTTCTCTTCATAGGTGCCTGTTTTATTTTACTTCTAGCTCTTTTTGTTACATGAAAGGCAAATACATTAGAGGTGACTGGCTGATTATGCAAGGGGAGGAGTAAAACAGATTGTCGAGTGTTCTAATTTGTGCAGCCTGAATGTGGTCTGTTCATCTGAATAACATCCTAATTTTCTTTGTGCAAATGCAAGTGGCAAAAAGCATCCGCCTACACGGGGCACTGACTTCACCTGTAGTCAGATTTTACACTGCTCAGTTTTACCATGGGATTTAAGTTTAAGGCACTTTCCTTAAATTTGATTCAGCCTACCAAAAAGTCTGATCTGAGCTGTGCATCAAGGCTGTGTGTTATACTTGGAGCTGAGTTAGGTTAATAAGCAATAATCTGTTTTCTGATGTAACTTAAAAAAAAAAACCTCTTTAAAACTATTTAAAATTGTCATTTTTTCTCTCAAAAAGGAGAGATGAGTGCAACATCCTGAAATTTTCTTGTAGAGGATCTAAGAAAGCCTATCGGGGTGAAAGTGTTTGGCAGCAGAGCTAACTGCCACATCTGGAGTCTGCTCAGCGTCCGTTCAGCCTGTGATCCCTGCTCAGGAACTGCTTGGCTGATGCAGGACTAGTCGTCTGGATTAGGTTGGGATGCCTGTTGGACGGGAGCAAAATGTGATGGATGTCATGCCAGGCACGAATTGTCTAGCTTGGAGAACAGGCTTGGAAATCACTGGGTGCCATTTTTGCCCTAACAGATATATATTTTTCCCCCCTCTCAATACTAATTTCTAAATGAAAATAAGGAGCCCTTGGGAGCACAGCCCTCTCCGCTTAATTGCAGGCGATGCAACGCTGACGTTGCTGGTGCTGTGCTTGGCCCAAAGAGCTGTTGCACGTCCGGGGAGCAGAGCCGGTGTCCTCCCGGCACGTTAATCCCGCCGCGGCCGTTCCCTGAGCTGGCACCAGGCCAGGCCGCCTGTGCCGGCTGCGTCTGCTCCGCATTTCCCCATGGTGATAGGTGGTGTTAGCAGATTTTTACGGATACCGTAAAAGAACTACAGAACCTTTCCAAAAATTAGGAATCTCTCTTGACATGGCTAATGCCTGGGGACTGCTGTATTTTTTGTTGTGCTTCTGTTGTTGTTTGTTTAATTGATGTGGTCGTGACTCGTGTGAGTAGATCCATATTTTTCAAGTAATAAAACACACACATCTTCTGTCTCTTCGGTGACTCCTCGGCTGGTGATAAAGGGAAGGGATAGTGAAGACGTTACTCAGACTTGAAAGAAAAATTAGTTTTGCCTATGGGTATAGAATGGAAACATAATTTTTGTAGGTGTAAAATGGCATAATCAAACCAAATAATGTCTTGTCTCCTCTCAAGAATCAGCAGCATAATGTGAGCTGCCGCAGTCCCATCACCGCTAACACCTGCGAGACCGTTTAGCTGGTGCTGGGTGCAGCCGCTGCCGCTGGCGCGTGGTGACGTGGGTCCCGGCTCCTCCAGCCGCGGTCGCCTCGGAGAGTGGGGCCGGGTTAGCCGCTTGCTTGGTTTTTCTGCACTTAACTGAATTTTCCTGTTATTCTCATCAGTATGTGTACAGTGGATAGATTTTCTTTGTTTATTTTAGGTTTTCCTTCCTGGAAACTATCGATACAGTTCTTAATGTTTCGGCTTAATTACTTTTTTTTTTTTTCCTCCCTGGGAACACAAATTTATTTAGGTTTCTGAGTCACTGAGAGATACGTTTTTGCAAGTACAGGGACATTCTAGACATTCTACATATTTTATTCTCCAGCCTTTCTTTTTTTCTTTTTTCTCCCACACCCAGACTTTAGAAACATATAGGAGGCTTCACAGAAACATTTGCTGCCACTAAAAATTCAGGGCTGAGCCTGAGATAGATGACTGTTGCCCTCGGCAGCAGTGGAAAGCATTCGTTCTTCCTATTAACTGTATCCTGGCACCAGCACTCAGTTGTGGCTGGTTCCCTAATGCCTTTGGTTAAAAACTTGGCTTCGTTACGTATGTTTTGTGTATCCCACTTTGGTTTTATACGTAGTTTAGTTTTCGCCCCCTGCATCTCCGCAGCCTCGTACGTAACGTGGTGGCGGAAGCGCCGTGGCGTGCCTCGGTGCCGAGGAAGGGCTGGTGCTGGGCTGTGGCGCTGGTTCTCCTCGCGCGCCGTCGTCCTTGGGCCGCCTCGCAGGGCAGCTCCCCGGGCCGCCGAGAGCCTCCCTGGGGGCCGCTTCCAGCTGCGCGTGCGAGGGGAGGCAGTGCCTCCCCGGGTAAAAGCCGCAGCTGTGGCTAGGCACAAACATGAAACGCGATCTGATATTCCACCGTGCTTCACAGCAGCCGGCTAAGAGGAGCGACCCAGCAGCCTCCCCGCGTGGCGCTGGGGCGTCCGGCCGCGTGGCGCTGGGGCGTCCGGTGCTCCTGCAGAGCCGGGCTCGGGCTGCCGGGGCGTCCCGCTCCCGGAGGGAGGAGGCTTCCCGTGCCGGGGTCTCGCCCGCGGTGCCGCGGGAGCGGCAGGGTGCTGCGGCGGAGATGGGCAGGCTGCCAGAAACGGGGGTGAGCTGGCGGCTCTGGGAACGGGTTTGCCTGGACCTGTAGAGGCTTCCCTAGCAGATGCTCATCAGTCCATTCCTAAAGCAAGAGCGAGTGTGAAGCAGAAGTAATTACTTGCTGAGAAAGTGTAAATTAATTATTTTTACCAGGGGAAGGGATGAGATTGATGGAGACCATCTCCTTTATACAGTCTCTTCCAAACGTTGGTCTAGTCCTGTCCCTTACTGCGGGAACGAGCAACAGAGGGAGTCTTAATTTCTATTCCTTCATCTTAAAAAAACCTTGAACAGCAGAGGGATGAATAAAACATCTTAAAAGATCTTACTGTCAGGTTTTATTACTATTTTCGCACTTGTTTTCATTTCCCTGTGCTCTGCCAGGAGAGTGCTCTTTCCTGGATGAATGCAGCTCAGGTAGCGAGCGGCCTCGTCGCGGACGGTTGATGATTTGCTTTCTTGTTGTGTCAGACTGAACAGCAGCTTGCATCTCGCTGGAGCCCTGGTGTGACAGAGTGGAGGTGTTTTTCCACTTAAAAAAGAAAAATCATCACTTCTTGTGGATGAGTTTATCATGGTCTTTTCCAGGGGTGAGGATAAGTGCTCTCCACCTGAAGTAAATTGCAGCAAGTAAATAGTTGCGAGGGGAGATCAGTGGACGGGGAAGTGGCAGTGACCGCGTGTGACTCCTGATGAGGTGGGAGGTGCTGGGAGGTGCTCTGTGCAGCTTCCAAGGATGTAGCTGAGATTTTAACCATCCCATCTGCTGCACGTTTGCTGAGATGTTAAGACTGACAAAAAAACATGACCTTGAATTTCCTAACTGAAGCAGGAGAGGCAAAAAGAGGTCCCATTAAGCAGAAGCTGCAGCGAAGGTTTCTCAGACTTTCCCTGGACGTACAGGCCTTTCACCCCTGCTGTTGCCATCGGTAAAACAAAGCAAAGATGAGAAAATGTTGTGGGCAGTGCCTCAGAAATACCCTATTGGAATTACTTGTATTTTGTGTTTTTAAGTGAGGTGTTCTTTCCCATTTGCTTGAATGACCTCAGCTTACTCCTGTGCTGTCTACTGAGTCACGGTTGTCTGTGCGACAGGAAGGAATGAGGACTGACCCCTCAAACTAGGAGAACGGAGGAATGAAAATAAACGTCACAGGAGACTGGAGGGGAAAGAAAAGCCGTCTGGGCCCGCGGGTGGGAGTCCGAACACATGGCAGTCGCAGGTGACACCCTTCGGTTGTCTCTTTGGTAGCTAAAGTTTTGCAATAAGTAAGTTGTTAGAGGAAAATAGCATGAATGGGTGTCTGAGACGGGCTGAGATACAAGGAAAGTTAAGCAAATTGCTTGGCAGAAATCAGCTGCCTCCTCCTAGCTCAGGTCTCGCTGAGAGGTTTTCTCAGGGCGCTTGATCCCGCTGCTGCAGGTCGGCCCAGCGCTGCCAGCTTTCCAGCCGGCGGGTTTGCAGCCCGCCTTCAAAGCTGTGCGCTCCGCGTTTGGGCCATCGCTCTCGGCAGGGACCCGCCTAACGAGCCCTCGTCACACCGGCTCTGCTCCCTTCACCGTGGGCTGTACCTGTTGCTCTCCCTGGTCCCTGCAGAGACCGTCAGCAGAACCAGAGTGTCGTGCTTAGGGTGCTGTTTGCTCCTCAGCCAGCCATGGTACAGAGTGTTTTGGAGGGGTCGCTGCATATCAAACCAGGATCTCATGATCTTTAGGTGGAGGAAAATAATTTAGAGGATTTTTTTTCTTAAAGCCGTGAAGGTCTGCCAAGCGGTGAATGCACTAGCATGGCATGCAGAATACCGAGTTTTGGCAGTTACGCACCGAGTTTTGGGGAGCTCCATGCTCTGCCAAATACTGGCTGTATAACCTGTCTTAGTGAGATGCATGCAGGGTTGGTTTTTTGTTTTTTGTTTGTTTGTTTTCTAAAAAGCCTAAGCAACTTGGAGAAATCCTCACGTCTCGAGGTCTTTTCTTTCTCAACCCCAGGACACAGAGGTGTTTGAGAACGTGGGTCTCCGTCTCCTTGTGTAACCTGTAAAATGGGGATGACAGCTCCTCCCTTCGGCGGGGTGTCACGGCTGCGCTGGGGATTGCCGGGGACCCTGGGAGGAAGGTGGGTGTGCGGTACCCGGTGGGACCAACGTGCGGTGCCTCCCTTCCGATCCTGGCACTCTTACCTCCAACAAATACACTCGCAGGAGCAGGGTCTCTCCCCAGCACCTGGTGCCAGGGTGCGGTGCAGACGGCTTTCCCATCCGCTGAGGTGGATGTGCCTTTTCCCCAGCGAATCCTTTCCACTGCAGCACAACAGCATTACTCATGCAGTTGGCTGGAGCGGTTTTTTTATGAGGAAATTCATTGTGGTCAGCGTTGGCACCAAGGCGACCTGCAGAAAATGTTTTAAGACACAGTGAAACAGGATGAAACGCTCGCGCCCGGCCAGGAGCGATGCGGCAGCAGCGTCGTGTCCCGTCCCGCGGGGGAGAGCGCGGCCCCCCCGGCCTGCTGCCGCTCGCGCCATGGAAAGACGCGGTCTCTGCGGGCCGGGTTTTCCACTGGGTCCGGGGATGCAGCCTGGGATTTTCAGACATCCTTAATTTCATGGGATCCTGGGTACCAGGAGGGTTCGTTTAAATTCTGTGTGTTGAAATAACCAATTCAGCTGAAGTTGGGATCTAACCTGTGGTGGCACCATTAAACATCCCCGGGCAGCGAAACGCTTTGGAAATCTGTTCTGCATGCCCATTCTGCAGAGGTGAACGTCCTCTTTTGCAAAAAGTGTGCTTCATCCATAGTTTGCAAGCGGAACATTTGATCTTGAATCTGAAATTAAAACACGATGGAGACAAACTATGGAAATAAGGTGATGGTTTTTTTGTATGGATGAATTAACCACTTGAGAAGACTAGGCTGTTGAGCTTGTTAGGTTTCTCAGGGAAGTTGCATTTGCTGCTTGTTTATAGTATATATCAGAGAGTTTTTTTGCATGCATGTCCGATACTTCTTAGGGAAGCAGAATGTAAATGAGACCTCTTTGCTGTGGTGTTTGTAGTGTTATAGTCAATCACTGAGGAATTAAAAATGACCCCAAGTATAATTCCTTGTTAGAGACAGGCAAACATAAGTAGTAATTTGTGATCCAGATTTTGTGAGACAATAACCTTTAGAGCAGTTTCAAATACGTAGGCCAAATAAACTCAGCTTTCTAGCATATGCTTACTCATAAACAGAGTTGTTATTGCATTACCAGGGGCCTCACAGAGAGCAGCATCTCTTACCTCGTAGGGATTCTTAGGTAACAAGCCAGTAGTAATTGTAATTTTATAAAGATCCCCTTATATATGAGCAGGTTTTATGTTTTACTGAGTATTTCCAGCCTGTCCGCACTGTGCCTGAGATGACCAATTCCCTTCCAAAGCCACCAGCAAATCCTAAAACACCAGCCCAAAGCACTGGTGTCCCTGGCACTAAGCCACAGGCTGAGGGAAGGATGGAGGGGGGAAAAAAGCGAGCAGGTTGTCGCTGGGAAGCACTGCAGGTTGTCGCTGGGAAGCGCTGCAGGTTGTCGCTGGGAAGCACTGCAGGTTGTCCCCTTTGCTCTTTCGCTGCGTGCAGAGCGGCCGCGACTCCCCCGACCACAGCGCAGCGAGTGACTGTGCAAGCAGCGATGCTGCAGAGCCTTTGGGCAGGCGCTCCGTGGTGCATCCCGGCAGCGGGGCCGCGACTGCCTCGCCAGCCCCTCCGCGACCTGCTCGTGCGGGGCACAGCTCTGAGAGCGACTCGCCGAGCCCCGGCGTACACCGAGCAAGGAGCAATTCGGAAAAACGCACCGAACAATAACGCCCTCTCCCTCATTGCTATGTGTGCTGGTTGCTTTTCTGCTGCTTTTTTGAGCCATAGGGATGCGGATTGTGTTCACAAGGGCTCAGAGTTGTTTGACCGCAGTTTTGAATTACTAAGTACTAAAATAAATGTTTATGGCTCCAACAACTCTGGGATTAAAATCTATTAACAGTATAAACAGTTACATGAAAGGCGAGGATTTACATTGGTAACTTTTTTAAGATGTCATGAAAGTTGGTGTTCTTGCAAACTGTTGATCTGTGTGTATAATATGCATCTTAAAAAAAATAATGAAAATCATCAACTGAAAGCTTGCAGCCTCAGCGTTACCATTCGGGTGGAATGCTATTGCTTGCATTTCCAGTGACCCATGCTGCATGGGATACAGTGCACTGGTATGCAGGGTTATTTATATGCCTTTCCATTAAGGCTGTATGAACTGGGCACATGAATATGTTTGAATGATAAGTAAGGTAAGTGCTTAGGATGAGCCTTATTTTGCATGAGGTCGCTATTTAGGCTTTTTTTTTTCAAGAAGAAGAAGAATTTGCATCTTCTGCCCTGTGCTGATGGCCATCTGCACCCTTGCCCTCCCTGCTTTCTTTGGCTGCCAGTGGACCTCAGACTGGATTTTCCTCCTCCTCCTTTTCCGTAGCACGCGAGGAGCCAACTTTATGGGTTGGGGCAAAGCAGGCAGATAAGGAAATGTGTCCTTTGGCTTGAAGTCAGCACCCAAGGGCATGCTGACAGCAGCGGGTCAGAGGCTGAGCGGCAGCCCCTGACGGCCGTGGCAGCTGTTGGTGGCCGCAGCCCTGCTCGGGGACACTGCAGCCTGGCATCTGCCACCAGCGATGAGGGACCAGCGCAGGGACTGCTCTGGGAGGGCTGCAGACAAGGAAGGGAGGAGAAGTGCCTCCAGCAGTGATGGGAAGGTCAGCAGGTCACCAGAAATCAAATAAACTAAAAAGGCAAGTACAGGCTGGTCAGTGAGTGCCACGGAGAAGGGAGAGACGGGTCCCAGGTGTAAAGAACCAGCATTTTCCAAGGGCATCGTACATAGCCCAAGAAATTTTAAGACAATTTTCCCCAATATATCCCAGTTTTAATATTTCACCAGTATGCTCTTAGTGTATTGGCTGGGGTGATAAGCTCAAGAGCACTGTCTGAGGGCTACAGTCTGGCACTGAGCCATAATAGCAATCGCCCTCTCCATGAATTCCCAGCGAGCAGTAACTTCAGTTGGTTTTGGTAGAGGGGAGTTGGAGTCTGACTGCAGCTGACTCGTATGCACAGAATAAAACTGAGAAGAAAATGAACGAGCATTTGTAACAAGAACATCTGGCTGTACTTCATTTTCCTTTTCTTCGCACCCCTCTGTTATTTATATGTTCGTTTCTGTTAGAGTTGTGAAGTAACACTGTATGTACTACTTACTAGAATCATTTTCTGAGCACGCGTTAAAATGATTTATGTTGTAGGGTTGCACATCTTATATAAAGTGAAACATCAAAAATATTTGTTGAATTTATATTCTGATTGAGACATCTTACAGGGACTTTGGAAACAAATTATATTTTGCCACCAATGCTTTGTAATATAGAATTTGTCATACTTGATGCCAAACCTGCTGTGTGCCGATAGCACGTGGCAACTGCAAGAGAAGTTCCAGAAAGCAAGAAAACCTTTGCTTCCATGGGGAATAGAATTTCCTGCAAAAGAAAAGCATGTCATCTTCTGCAGCTCACTTGGCAGCAAAAAGGAATGGGACTGTGTGCCTGAAATGTTTTTTTTTTTCAGGGAAGGAGAAGGTATCTGGAAGACTGTTGTTGAAACTTTTCTAGTTCATCATTGAGAGGCAAGTTAATTACTGAAAACATCTCCTAAATTAAAACATGACTTGCTATATACAATAATCATTTTCTACAACTCTTTCCATAAGATTAAAGTGCTATTTTCCATTGAATAAGCAGAATGGGAAACTTTCAGCTAATCTAATGATGTTTAAGGAATCTTTATTTATTAATAATGATTCTGAGAAATCATTAGGAGGAGAACTTTTAAATCAAAGTATTAAGTCAATCCATCATCTATCTCCTTGGTAGCCTGGAAAACCTTACACACACGGACCAGCTCTGCCAAATGCTTTGAGTAACTTGCATGTTGGTAGCTGTTTCTCCCTAATGATCAAGAAAGTCCTATTGCAATTCCTCAGATACGTCTATAAAACATCGTGTTTATGGTCCATAAACAGCTGAAGATTAGTACAGTTTTCCCTCTATCCCAGGCTTCTTCCTTTGTAATTTGCATTAATTTTCATTGTCTTGGAATTGCCTTGCATGAAACTACTCATAGTCTTCATTTCCTGATTCGTAGTATTCCAGCCAAATGATTTGGGAAGATATTTGCTCTGAGGAACTGTTTTTCATTGACGATAACTTACACTTAAGTAATGTCTCATGTATTAATGATAAAATTTGTAATTTTACTGGTTCTGAATCAAAGCTGATAAAAATTATCTTAACTCATGGCACTGAAATCAAAAGAGAAACCTAGCAGACATCAGTTATGGCTAGGTTTATATTAGGAGGTTAAATAAATGTTTAACTTCAGTTATCAGCATGGGTTGAACATAGTTACAAACCAGTTGTGATTTTGCTTGTTTCTTTAACTAAGAAAGATTGGAGAGAAATATGTAAGGTTTCCAAAACCTTGTACACAGGTCTCAGAAGTTTGGGTTGTTGCATTAACTAGTGGATGTTGGCCTTGGAAAATGGGTCTTGGAAATATGGTCTTGAAAAATGGGCCGTTGCCTTGCTGAAGGTTTGGCCCCGGGAAGTCCTCCTTCCCCCCCGCCTGTGCTCCTTCCCGGTCCTGCTTGGCCCTGGGGGCAATTGCAGCCGGTTTGCAGCGTGGCCTTGACACGGGACCTGCCAAGGGCCACCCAGAGACTCACCAGCTTCGGCATAGGGGAAAACTAACATGGTGAGATGGAAAAGAGTTGTACTACTGCTTTCTTTATTGTTCTTGGCAGATTCAACCAACCGGTTAAAACGAGTAGAAGCTTTTGGAGTCAACCTTCGCCTTTCTTTGCGTCCTGTTCGCCGTGCTCTACAGGAGCACGAAACTAGTTCAGCGTGAATAATTCAGTATCCGGAAAAATTCTGGTAAATGGCAGAGAGGAGGCCAGTTCAGGCTTCTTATTCACACTCCCATCCATGTATCAAGGTTAAACAACTTAAGCACTCTGGGTTTGAAGGCTGAATTAACCTGGGGTTGATTTACCCTCCAGTTCTGAGCCCCAGGACCCGCAGCAAGCGGCAGCCTTGCAGCGTGCTAGCGGAGTCCGGCCAAGCAAGCAGCACGTGCACGAGGTAACAGCACTGACTGCAAAGGCAGGATGCTTCAGCAGCACTGCTCTTTGTCTGTGCCCCTTTAAACTATGGGATCTGACCTTTATTGGGTAATATGAAAGTCCCATTTTGGTGTGGTGGAGCAGCTTTATACAGTCTTGCAATCTGACCCTGATATTTCAATGATATTGTTCACTGTTACTCAGGCTTTAAATGGAGACAGTAACATTTCTTGAAACAAGACTTCAAAGGTTAAATCCTGTCCAGTCAATGCCATATTAACCCCGCTGGTTCCAGTAGGGCATACACTCATTTTGGCTCTATTCCTTCCTCCCATTTTACTGTAAAATGGTAATGGGCAAGTGTTAAACATTAGAAATTCTAAAAATTAAATGGTATCTTTGTGGAAGTACTACTTACATTTCACATTGCGTAGTGGTGAACATAAAGCAGTTGGTCTCACTTTACGAGGCTTTCTTCGCAGTAACACAAATCTGATTTGTCTGTCTCTGTTATGTTTTTCTGTCAGACTCAAATTCTTCTCCCAGATCTTGCAGTTAATTTATAGTAAATGAATACCTCATAAAATGCAGAATCATTATACAGATACGTTAGTATAGCTGTTTGTCTTTTTATTTGTAAATTCCACAAATTAAATGTCTGGGCAATGGATGTTTGTGGAGATGCAGTCGATAGCACCGGGTGAGCGTGCAGCGAGACGCGGAGCTGAGCGTCGCGAGTGAGCCCCTCTCGGAGCGACGGGCAGGGGAGGCTCCGTGCCTGCGGGTTTGGCACTGTGAACCACTTTCCTGTGGAAAGAAAAAGCAGGGGTTTATCGCTGAATATGCTTCCCCCACCCATGCTGGTATAACTGAACTGAGGCTCAGACCATGCGCTTCGTGTCTGACATAGAAAAGTCCTGACTCACCCAGGAGTTAATCATGTGCCTGACCACAAGTATATGGATTGTGGTCAGTTTTTGCAGATGAATATGGCTCTATTTGTCAGACATTGAAGAGACACCAATTAATTATTCCAGTACTCTGTAAATCCAGAGCAACTGCATTATCTCTTAAATGTGTTAGCCTGCGAATCTTCTCTGTGTACTGCCTTCGTACGAGGTCAGGATATTGCTGTTCTTGGAGAAATTCTTGGCTTAGCTTGATGCAATTACAACACAGCTAGGCCTTGGTACCAGTGAAGAAATGTTCACAGCACTTTCATATTTGATGTTCTTTAATGCCAAGAAACAAATACATATATGCATGCTGCAAGATTAAGGAATTAGTTCATTTCCTAGAAGGCCAGAGGACTACACCCTGCTGAAGAGATGCTGGAGTCTATTCTCAAGCATAAAATTGTTGTTTTAAAACTGGCTTGTTTGTTTTGGCTAGCTGTTTGCTGCCACCTTGCTGAGATTTTTCTTTTGCTTCTTGAATCTGCTCCAGAACATGGAAACTGCCAAAGCTGATGACAAGTAATAAAGAGCAAGTGTTGTTGCCCGTGCAAGGAGAACACAGGTTGGCAATAATTATTAAGGTGACTGCTATCTCTGGTGTCGTAACCCGAGGCTTACTCAGTCCCGTGGGCATGTGTGGCCATCCCTGTGCGCTCTCCAGGAGCGGAGAGCAGACTGTCCTCTTCCATCATCTGCCTCTCTTTCTGCTGCTGTGCTAGAGCTGCCCGTGCCTGTGGCACAGCACAGGCTTGTTCAGCAGTGCCTAGCATGTGACCAAAAGGGTAAAGTCCAGGCTTTATCTGTTCCCCGCCTTGCTCTAATTAGGAGAAGATGACTCTGTATGCAGGCTCCTGCGAGCCAGCCCCCAGGCTGCAATGTGCGTGTGTAGCTGATGGAGGGTAAGGAGGCGCCTGTACCCACACGCGTAGATGTGCAGCCTGGGCCATAATCGTGAATTTAAAGTTGGTGCTCATTACAGAATTTGCACACAGAGCGCATGCAGGATGAACGTGTAAAACCAGCCAACACTGCTATCCAAACTGCGTGCGACTGCTGGGTGTTTTACACCTCGCCGAAGATGCAGAGCAGCTGCCGGCTGTGTACTGGGGAGCCATGTGGTGAGAGTGGACAACGGCTTCATCTTGTTTGCCCTCTTCTTTTATTCTTCCCAGGTACTAAGGGTTAGTTACTGACTTTGCAAACTGCTGAGCAACTTCAAGTGACTTGTATATATTAAAAAAAAAAACAAACCTCAGTCTGACACGAAAATACTACCTAATCTGTTCACTGAATCAGTCAGGCAAGAAGGGGGGAGTTAGCTCTCTGCTAGTGATGGCCACTAGCCACAATTTATGCAACTCAGAAGTTTTGTAAGCAGGAGTTCATAACTGGAAGGATCACTCCATTGGTTTGCATGGTGCTGTAGGAGCACTCTTTAGCTGAGTATAAAGACTTAACTTTAATAGATATATGGGCAATTTAATCGTGCTGAAGTGTGTAGTGCTGCAGAGGTTCCCCAGAGGTTTGGCCACTGGAGGCCAAGCCGTACCGTAAGGTGTCACCAGGGACACAAGAGGCCTGTGCTTGGGTAACTGAGTGGAGCCCCAAGACTCAAAGTCCTCAGAGTAATGTCAAAATCCTCAGAGTAATGCAATGGAGGCCCCGGGGTGCAAAACCAAGCACACCCCTGGGCTTCCGCAGGTGCACCCCTAACTGCGGCCTGAGGACAAGGGTGAGTATGTAAGCGGACTTCACCTGGTTTCATGGTCAATGCAACATTTCTCACGCCTCAGACTTGCCTGGCTTTTTCTTCCTTAACTGTCTGTCACGAAAAGTGATTAATCTGAAAAATTTCTGCCTTTCGTAGCAAATATTGTTCAGAACTGGAAAAAAGTGAAAATCTAGTATGTGGTAGTTGTTCTTGAAGCGTTCTGCCACGCGTGCTTGCAAGGAAGGCTAATAAACACCTTTCTGTACTCCCAGTGTGGAAATGTATCCCTTGGACTTCATCTTCAAAATTAAGGGAGGAGTGTTGCCAAATCTTACGCCTTATTCCAAATAATCTGATATTTGAGGTGATTTGTAAGGTTCCATCTCCCGGAGTCATCTGGCTGCCCAAAATATCAGCTTACGTTTGAGTGATTAAAAAAAGGCAAGGAGAGCCGTAAGCTTTTCCTTAAAGAGAAAAGCTACATTTAAAGTCTTTAGAAAACCCGCTCTGTTAACAGATGGCAAATTAAAAGCCCTCCGACGCGTCCGTATTTTGGCTGGTTTTGGAACCTGGCCGTGATGTGGGGCCGGCGGCTTTCGGAGCAGGCAGAGCTGCCTAGCCAGCCGCTTGCCTGCTCAAGCCCCGTTTCTTCCTCGTTGCTGCCCTTTTCTTTGGCAAGCGCCCCAGTTAGCCTTGAGGCAAGAGCTGCGTTCGCAGGAAGGTCGCCGGGGCAAGTGGCACCTGACGGGAGACCAGGCAAGTCCAGAGAGCGGGAGAGAAACGAAGGCGTTTCCCTTGCACGGACCCACAGACACCGCTAAAGAGGGAAAACAGCCTGGCTGAAGTTTCAGCAAGGGAAAGGAGTTCAGCGGACAGGTACGCCCGACTCCACTGCGCACCGTGAGCCGTTCGACGAGTGGGCGGTGGGGTGGGCTTGGGTGTTTTTCTCTTTCCCTTTCAACCTGAAGGCGGCTGAATTGGAATGGTTTAAAATAGTATCACCGTTGCCATGGAAACCTGTCTAAATTGAAAATAGAGGTCTGGACTGAGCCTCGAGTCTGTCCGCCAAAGCAAAACTTGGACCCGAGTGATGAAACCTGAGTGGGTTTGAAGAGTCATGCTGAAGCCTGCCTTGCCACGGCCGGTGATTCAGCCGCGCTGCGGAGCACGCCGATGTGCTTGACGTCACCCAGCAGCTACTGCAAGTGTTCGCATTGGCCTGGAGACGCTGGGAAGGGAAAAAATCCTTCAGGCTTCAAGGTTTTCCTCCTTTTTTTCCCCAGGAGGTCTGCAGAACTCGGAAAAATGCCATGGAATGCTGCTTTCCTGGGAATGGATTTGGTTTTTATTTTTTAAATGTTACTGTGCAACAAAGTAGAAGCAAATTTGAAGTAGTTCAGCTGGATAAAAGCATCCTATTAAGGTAAACTCAGTTTATTTTGTCCCGGGAATGTGGGGCAAATGTGTGTCTAATTACAGATAAGGCAACGAAGCCTTTCATCTTCTTTCAGTGTAAAAGAATCTGCAAATAAAGTCGAAACATGAAAATGTTTTGGTGAAATGAGACAAAGGCCTTTTCAAGGATTTGTTTATCGCACTTCGGGGAACTGGAAATGTTTTGTCCTGTGCTGCTTTGTGGGTGGCATTGGATGTATGAGGACAATTACAGCTGACACTTGAAATCCTTCACTTTGAGATAAAAATCTGTGGTTCTGCCTTCAGAGATTTCTGGTTTCATCTGTCTGTTTGTAGATGGGGAGGGCAAATCAGTGCTGGTCCCATGAAGATGATGGAGCCGCGCAGAGTACATCCGTGGCGTCTGGCCTGGGAAGTGCATACTTAGCATGGTGTCGTATTTCCTCTCCAGTTTCTTACTCCGTAGGTGGCAGAGAATTAGTGCTTAATTACTTGCAGGCTACGGACAACAACCGACCCCCCTAAACTGTTTACATTTCTGAATAAGGCTGGAGCTGAGCATTCCTTGTGGTTCAGTCGTTCCCAAACTCTATGGAGGACCTTATAGTGCTTGTTTATCTTTTATACTGTATATTGGGATACATGTTTGTTTCCAAAGGACTTGTAGCTATTAAAAAAAACCAAAACCAACTCATGCACGTCTATACCAGATTAGGTGTGATAAAACCAATTGATACCATTCAGCTTCTCAGCCAGGTGAAAGGCACCTTCTGTCGTTTGTGAGGTTTGTGCAATTCGGGGCGTTTAACTGAACAGAAAATCAGATCCAGATCTTAGAGGTGGAGCTGGAGCTCTGGCCTTGCCTGGCTACGAGGAATTACAGCTAACAAACATCACTTGAATAAAACATTAATTTCCCATTGAACGACATTATGTTGCTGTGATAATTGTTCCTGTTTTGAGTAATCCTCGTTTCCTGCCTATCTTTGGTGACTCATCGCAGCAGAGATCTCGTCCGTTCTGCTTTGCAGATGCTCTCGAGCTGTCTATTCCTGATCTGACTCAGCTCCTTTATCGTCAGCATCTTTCTCATTGATATTGTTCTGTAAAAACATATGCCTTGCTAAAGACTTCATTCTCCTTCCAGTGTAAAAACGGTTGGCACTGCTGGCTACAATTTTAAATTTAACTCATGTTTTAAGAAAGTTGTAGGCTTAAAATTCGTATGCTGTGTTCTCAGGCTATCTCAAAGCTTGCATCTGAGACGTCCCAATTGCAAAAATGTTTGCTTGAATCCGTATCTCTATCTTTAATAGGAACAAAACTTTCTTCCTTTCAGATTTTTTGTGAGTAGTTTGCTTGTGTTATAAATTCCCAATGTGATCTCTGCATGCTATAACTTGGATTAAGCTTTATTCTGAGGGATTGGTGGTGGACGGCTGGTGCACGGGTCGTTATGGACGGCATGGCACACATCACCTTTGTAACAAGACTGGGGATTCTGCTACTAGAGTTGGTATGTAGATGCAAAGCTTTAAGAAAGCCGATTTGTGAGCGGTGTGCTAAGTGACAAAAACACCGGATTCGAAGAAATCCTTGTTGGATGTCAGGGTTAGAGCACTATCCCTCTGGAGGGTCGCGCGCCTGCCTGCAGGATGCTGCAGGGCGTCGAAGCCCGGTGCGCTCGGGGGCACGGCATGGCCGCGGGCAAGCTCGCGTGCCCAGGCGTTGGTGACCCTGCCGGGCTCGTCCGCGCTGGGCCGTGCTGCCGAGCGCTTCTGACTCCCGCTGTGCAGCTGGGCGAAAGCAGCGGAGCTGGCAGATGTCAAGGGTATAACTCGCCTTAGAATTACCCAGCTGTACGCAGGCATTTAAGACTTGCCTCTGCAGTTAATTTAAGGCTATAATAATAAATATTTGATCCTGAAATATTACCAAAAGTTTTGGGCAGGAGAGCTGTGGCTGGTGGTGATACAAAGAGGAAGGCGAGGCCTCTTGCTCAAGTGTGACCTTCCTCTTTCCCTGGTATTTCTGCTGCACGTCACTCCGGGTTACTGCTCGGGATGCTCACCGTCCAGCGTGTTAGTAGCGCAGAGTTGTAGAGTAAGCTTAATTTCCTTTTTATAAACCACCCTCATGCCCTGCCATCAAAATCAAATCTGGCATTTAATGGAGAGTGTATTGCAGTGAATAAATAATCTGTTTGGCTTTTCTAGGACTTTAGATACTTGAGATGTGCACTCAGAATTGGCACTCCTGTTTTACCTGTTGGAGGACTCCTGTTGTCATTGGTGCTGCAAGGTGATTTCTAGGGTATATTCGTATGTGATTCACAGTGGAAGCTCTTAATTTACTTCTAATTGACTTTCTCGCTGTTAGTATTGTTGGCAGTTATTCATGCTTCTTAGATCATGTTTGGGTAAAGGGTTTTTTCCATATTGAAGACACATCCTAGTATTAAAAGCTGCACACTGATAACAGCTTTCGCTTAACAGGAGATGATACAGGGAGAAGTTCTGGGATAGTGCCATGTTTCATACATTCCTTTAGATATATCTGTTATTTGAGGTGGTTACCTCAGCTGTCAGTCTGTCAAGATTACGTAAAGTTTTTAAATTATCTCCTCTTCCTATGGCCAAAAAATGATTCAGTTCTCTCAGTTATTGTATTACCTCAAGCTCCTGGTATTTATTACGCATGCAATCAAGAAATTAAGAGTGTGAGGCTTGTGAAGATTTCTCTAGTGGCATTTAGTAACTATCTGTTTGCTAGTCATTTGGTTCAACAGGAAGAAAAATTTATTTTTGAACTGCCTTTTAATGAGCAGATAAACAGGTTTCTATATCCCTCTCAAGCTTTGGGTTGTCACTTCATGGCTGCGTTTACAAATGTAATGGATTTATCATCTCTCCCATGTGTAGCAGGCGGTTGTGGGTAGCTTCCATCGTTTTTGAAGTATCTCGATTTAAATACCTCCGTTAAATAAAAGGAAAATAAGGAACTTTCTTATGGAGGGTCTCTCTTTACTTCATATTTGATCCTTGATAGAGTTGCTGCAGGTAGAATGAAGACATAGTTGTTTCCCACCTCTATGGATATCTGTGCTTTGTTTTTGTCATTATTTTCCAACTGGCAGAGATGGTCACGTAAGAGAATTTGGGTACACCTTTGTTTTCTGAAGCTACATTTATCATAAGGACTTCGAACTCGTTTGTCCCTGGGACCTGCCTTGAAGAGCTCAGCTCCGCCGAGCCAATGGTGGGAGCCAGGAGCTTTGGGTCTGCAGCGAGGTTCTGGCGAGCCTTGGGCCGGTCCTCCCGGGGGCACGGCAGTCAGGGCGCTCTTCTTCTGGAGCACTTGTTGGAGCTTCATACCTTTGGTATCACTGTCTGTCTGTCAGCTTCAACTAAAGTTTGTCTAACAACTTAAAAATTTTATGAGATTGGAGACTGTTAGAGAGTGGAGTCATGTAACAAGGCGCTCTGTCAGGCACTTCGTTATGACGTGAGGTCTGAAGGCGAATAAGCCGAAAGAACAGATGAGAATCGCTATGTGATTCCAGTAGGGTCCCATTACAGCATTGAGGGTTTTTTTCTTTATTTAATTAGGAATTAAATTAAAAAATACTGCCAATGAAGTCTGTCGATGACATGCAAGCTGAGGGGCTGATGAGTAACAAGGAGGCCAGCGCAGGATTGCTGGTACTTTAGTATGGTCCAATATGAAGTCATTCATCTAGGCTCTCCTCAGTCAGGAGAAAAAAGGGAAAAGCTAACTCTACCTTTTTTACAGTCTGGCAAAGCAAACGGTTTCAAAGCTTTAAGCCTCAGCATCATGCAGGGCTTAAGGCTGCCATGAGGCTCGCAGAATAAAGACTGGGGTGATCAGAGATGTACTCCACATCCGCACTTCAACTTTCATGGGTACTTATTCATTACAGCCTAATTGCTGGTCTTCCAACGAGCAATTATTGTACACAGAATGACTTGCAGGTACTGTGTTAGGATAAACAGCATCGTTCCCTGTGGGTATGGAGCCCACTTCTGTCATTTGTAGATTGTGAAATCCCATGGAAAAAAGAAGAAAACAAGCCTTGTTTTAAGGTAACAGAAATAGGTAATTGCTTATTCATCTCTGTTTTGCGCATGTTGGTATATTCTGGATAGTAAATGCTCGGATATTTTTAAACAAACACAGGTTAGCAAGTAAAGTGTGGGGGATTTTTGGTGAATATCCTTCTCCAATTCTAAAAATGTCAGAAAGGAACTTAATAGTACATATAGCTCGTACTTTTTGTTGGCTTCTTTCCAAAGCATCACTTTTCTTTTTTTCCGCACTGTGTGCTTTAGTTTGCTCCAATTATGTCTTATTTACAAATTTAATCCTTGGGAATGTCATTCAAAAGCCGTATACATTAAGAAAAGGCAGATATATGCCCTTTGCATTTTTCACGATGTCAGATTAAGCTGTGGAAAGTGCAGTTTTCTGGATCTAATAGGACATATGGACATGGATTAGGGTTTTTTTTGGTTTTGATATTTTTGCTTTTTTCCTGCTGCAATGAACTCTTAACCATGGAAGATGTGTATGTTTCTTTTGTCTGGAGGTAAATCATAGCTTACACAATGCTCATACCTGGCTAGCTTGGCCCAGGTCCCCTTTGGGGGGGGAGCGGGGGGATGGGAATGCCTTACGCAGCTATAGCAAATCAAGTGAAGAAATGCAAAAAGTTTGCACGGACGCCTCGGTTTCAGCAGGGCTGGGGATTATTCGCAAGGAGTACGACTTGGCACCTGTGCAGGCTTGCAGCGTGAGCGTTGGCAGCCTTCGCTTGAGGGAGTGACGTGGAGCAGGAATTTCATCTGAATGTTTTGCCTTGGCCTCGGGAGGAGTCTGTCCCTCTCTGCTGTTGAGGGGTCCAAGGGAGATCAGCCCCGCTGCGCTGTTATCTTTTTGTCGTTTTCCTCATGCCCTGGTTTCCTCAAATCCTGCCAGTTGCAAAAAAAAAAAAAAAAAAAAAAAAAAATTGTTTCATAAAAGATGAGAAACAACATAAACTCTTCTTTTATGGGGGAAGCAGGATTGGGAGGGAGGAATTGCATTGTCTTAGTTCTGGTAAGTGAAGATTAACACTATCAAGGCAAAAGTAAACAGTTATTGTGCATTCCCTTGGATTCTGCTTAAAAAAAAAACTCTATAAAGATGTGTGATGGACCTAGGTTTTCTTCAGAGGCGACAAACGAAGGTAAAATTTTTGTGAGTAAGAGATCTGTATGAAATGAAGATGACCTCAGTGACTTTCTATATAGCATCATAGGTGGGAACAGTACCTCACTTTAGCAGCTGAAGCAGATCTGAAGGCAGAGAGGTGTTTCAAAATATGCATAAAGATTATTAAGAGTTAGACTGCTGGGATTCAAATTTGTGGCCATACTTGAAGGGAAAGTAGCCTCAACTTGAATTCATTCTAATTAGCATCAGGTCAGTCAGTCCTTGCAGTTTATAATAAAAAATATTTGCCAAGAAAGTGGTCACATTGCAGTGGGGACAAATCCTGAGAGAGGCTGAGCACTGTGTCTGTAGTTATAATTGGTAATTGGTTTTTGACTGCTCTTTCTAGCAAATCTTTATCAAATTTGAGATCATCTGCATTCCTTCAACAGTGCTGAATGGATGGTGCTGGGCATATAGTTCGTAAGTTCAACTCCTGCCTTGTTTTCTTATACCAGACTAGATTGTGAAAATATTACCTCAAGAGTTAAAAATGTTAAGTCTTTCTTTTTAGCAAATATCACTGGATGTCAAGCAAACATATCAAATTTAATTGACTTCTTAAACTTATGAAGTGTTTTGGAGCTATTCCATGGAAATAGCATTTAGAAAGTTCTACCTGTCGGTACTGTTTCTGCTGAAGTTGGATTTGTATGTTGTTGGCAGAGAACAGGGCAATTTGGGCTATTGCTGGTCATGGGCTGGTTTTGTCTGAAGCCAGATGTTGACTGTTGGGAGTTAATGTAATCTTCTGTGTTTAAACACCAGTGTATTTTCTTCATTTGCAGTGATTTGTTACATGCCAGCCCACTGTACAGATGTTTTTAAAATAACTCTTTTTATCGTTGATGTTCAGTGACAGTTGATGTCATTGAACTTTTTGTGTCATTAGATGTAAATTGCCACAAAGCTTTGGAAAGCTGGGAGTGACAAAACAATTTCTCCACTTCTAGGCAATTAAGCAAGTAAAATAAGGAAAAATTTGTAGAGAGGAAGAGAAGGTGGAAAGTGAAATTCTGTTCTTCTTTTTACTTTTTTTTTTTAGTGTTTAATATTACTTCCACACTAGATATCTTTAACACACAAATCAAGTGCAGAGAGTTGCACTAATCATTACTTTAACAGATGACGGTGTGGAAAAGTAATTAGCCTTAAATAACAAATTGTTATCCCCTGCCAGGCACTTTTGCTTTATACTTCATATGCTGTAAGTGTAAGTCGTCTTAATATCATTCTGAATTCACAAAACCATTAACTTAGGTTTCCATGTTCTCTCAACTTCTGGAAGTATTATTCATTCAATTATAATGCTAGTAAATTCATGTGCAGACACTGGAGAATAGAAATCATATAAAAGTCAACGAACCACTGCACAGGAGTAAAATCTTTTCCAATTGTATGAATTCAATACAAGTACATTACTTTGATTTCATCCATTGGCTTGACTTGGTCGCAAACAGCGTGCGCAGTAGGATGGTGCAGCAAAGACGCAGGATGCTGTTGACATTGCCAACAGTTGAATCGGTCTTCTCTTCTCAGACCTTTAGTACCAGTTCAGTATAAGCTCAGAGCTAATAGCACTTTTAAGAGCACTTTGGATACTTGGAGCATGGGGAGTCTTGTCTGCAGTCAGAAGCTTTGCTGAGTCAGGGAGCGAATGTGCAAAAAAGGCATGTTCAGGACTGCGAGGGCTGGGGAAACAAGTGGGCCGTATGAGCAGTGCGCTGCTCGGTAGATGTAACACCAGGAATTATGAACTTGTTGGGTGCGTGTGTGTGTTTCCCGACATACCAGGGAAGGGATTGTTTTCCTGTTGGAGATTTTCCTAAAAAGGCATGGGAAAAGAGATGACATTTGGGGAAAGTTTAGGAAAAAGGGTTTAAGAAAACAGGAGGAATACGTGCAGGTAGCAAAGAGAAAAGACTAAGAAGGCCTCAGAAAAAAACTAGCAGTGAAACAGAGAGACCTTCCAGAGTAAGAGCTACATGAAACCAGCTGGACACAAATGACATCATTTAGTGTTGTAGAGGGCTGTCACTGCTATGGTTACTTATGTCTGCTTCTGCAGCTGGGTTACGGACACTTGTATCAGCGTGACACAGTGCCACGCGTGCAGTGGACTCTTCTGGTGGCCACAGCTGCTTCCACAGCACTGCCTTTGCCCACAGTGATTTGGGTGAGACAGCAGATTAGAGAGGGCAGTCCTAAGCCAGAAATATGTGGATGGTGTTTCTCTGTTGCTGAAAGCTGAATATTCACATTTTATGTGAAAGTTTTTATTACAAATTGCCTAGAAAGCTCATGATCCCAAGAGGTGTCCTATTGTCTTTTGCCAGATAGCCAATCCTTCATTATAATGCCATTGCATTGCTTTTAACTTGAATTTAAAAGCAAACAACTCCTCCCTTAAAAAGAGCCTTGCCAATAAACTCTGGTGGTGGTCCTTACCTTTCCTGAAGGGATGGGGAGCTAACACGCCGCTCCAGGCGGGTGCTTCTCGGGCTGCTTTGGAGCTCCTGCTGGCATCACAGGTTTAATCCTAGTTAAAAAAAGGCTGTACTGCCTTTACATAAAATACTTCTTCCATGCCCTTGTAATGAACATTCAGAGCCATAGGGACAGTTTTAGGCCACAGAATACTTTGTCTCGTCTGCAGACAGGACAGGAAAATCTTTCAAAGTAAAATACATCTTAGGTATTTGCAGCTTGGGCTAGTTGGGTTGGTCACCTCCCAGAGCACTTCTTTGTTGGAAAAAGGTACATTTTTCTTCAGCTTAGTATAAAGTCTCAACCATCTGATGTGATAGGGATTTCTGCCTTTCATCTTCTTCTGGTTTGCAGATGCTATGAAGATACGTGCCAATACTTTCCTATGCTCGTATATACCCCATCTTCCCTCCATCCCTCTTCCTCTTCGTTGGAGGTTTACACACCGTGGGAAAGCCACACCAGAAGTCAGATTTGGACCCCATACTTCCAACCGTATGATGGAGGGAATAACTTCACCTCTAACCCCTATGTGGCCCTTGAAATATGGGAAAATATGATGTCTAGCAGTGATTAAAAAACAGTTGGCAGTTAACAGAGAGGGTTTGTTGACTAAGAGAAGCAGCGAGTTCAAAGTTGAACCTCTCCCTTGGTTTAGAAAGACACATTCCTGATGGGGGAGGGATCTGGCTGGCCCGTGGGCTGCTGACTGGTGCCAGCCATTGCCGAGAACATTGTTTATTGCCCCTCATCGTGCCGCGGGTTGCTCTCTTTCTTCTTCCCACCATGGTCTAGATCAGCTTGTTGGTGATGGATGCGATGCAGGGTGGAAAGTGGAGTGGCAACTTCTGGACCTCTCAGAAATGTGGCTGGTGCTAATGCACAAGCTCTGATCTCAGAAGTGTCCTCACGCTGAAAGCACGTTATTCTGGTGTTCGTGTCTGCCCTGTGCCAGGCTGCATCTAGGAAGTCTTAAAACATTTGAGTTTCAGCTCTGTAGGAGAGGTGATTTCTGCTCACAAGAGTTAAGTATTTGAGGTTACTGGGTTTAAACATGACTTAGATTCTGGCTGGCGTGAGAAGGGTCCTTGCCCTGCCAGCTTGCATCCTTTTCCTGCCTCCAAACCCTGCCTTCATATGTGCAGCGTGTACTGCTTGATTTGCCAGACGACTCTCCTAGGAAAACAAGCTTCTTCAGAGGTTAATGGGAAGAAGTTGTATCTGTTCAGGAAGATGAGGTAAGAAGTTGAGGGGGTGCCTCTGGCACTTTATTGAGATGTATGGGTTTCCTGTGGATACTCTCTAGTGTTGTATTGGGCTTTTAAAGATCCTTTTCACAACCGTTTGATGTTGCAGGTATGGTGTAATAAAAGGTGTAATTGGCAAATCTGAAGAAAAGCAAATTACACCTTGGAGAGTTGTCATTTTAAAACTGCTGGCGAGATCCCATATTATGAGTAGAGTCCTGCTTCTATGGGATAGTTTATAAAAGATCTATTTTGTGCTGGTTGCATTCCTGTAAATAAATAACAAATTAGATTGGCAGCTACAGAATTCAAAATTTACATTGTAGTCTTTCCTACCTAACATGTATAAATAGTTGAGTGAACTACTATAAGCACAGGTAGCATATGACAACATAACTCAGCGCTAAAATGTTTCTCCTCTTGGTCTGGATCTATTGAAAAACTAGGAGGGCATGAGTTTATCTTTCACTTGTCTTCTCAATGCTCTCTGACCTTATTTAAAGAGTCTGTTTTTCATGAGATGTATTGATGCAGGAAGAAGAAAGCACAGAAGGAAATATCTACCTAGTGATTTTGATCTGTGAGCTGTATTCTGTCTCTGCGGGATATAAATACATCCCAATTGATTTTGAGGGTAGAAGTGCAGCTGGCTTACTGAAATATGGCTGAGGTGGTAACTGTACCCTTCAGCCTGAGTTTGTATTGCGAAGGCACCTTCAGACTGATGCAAAATAGTAAACTGTGTTTTAATGATGTGTCCGTAGTTGCCAGAACTGTGCTTGTGTTTGTAGCTCCTCAGCATGCAAGAAGCTCTGTATGAAGCAATTACTGGGACTGTGTGAGGGTAAAATTTGTTTTATTGGGCTGTGAATGTATTTTTTTTCTTTCTCCAGAAAAAAGGGCAGATCCCTTCACAGTGAAGATGCAAGGATTACGCTCATTTTCTTTACAAATTAATTGGCCACTGAGAAGTCAGGAGGGGTGAGAAACTTTTTATTTTAAGCACATGCAAACATTAAAAAAGTTGACTCTGCATCAGCATTTGCAGCCTGAGACTAAAAGCACTGTTCCATTTCAAGCTATTGGCTAACTCGGCTAATGCGCAGATTTGTTAAGCCAGCAACCAAAATTCAGAGAGTAACCTAAAGGCCCTTTGCTTTCTTCAACGTTGTGCTTGTCTGCGCTGGCCTGTATGATCTGGTGGTGCTCCAGATCCTCCCAGCCACGAAGAGCCTGGTGTTTCAACCAGTTGGATCCCTCATTCTTGGAAGGCGACTCGGCAAGTCGTTTCCTTTTGCAGCTATGTCCACATTTTTCTGGCTTTCAGTATGCAGACACTTTGTTCCCTTCTTACCTGCTCCCCCAAAAGGCTTCTATGACCACCAAGCGCTTCGTACAGATTATATTATCAACATCCTCTGGTACAGAACTAAAACTGTACGTACACCTATAGGTAGGTGTAGTAGGCTGACTAGGACTAGGAATCTGGATAAGAAGTTTTAAAATCAAACCACACTTTGACAATTCAATTATACTTTGATCTTTAAACACAGAGCCCTAAAACCACTTCCCTCATCCATCCTTCACTTCTATTTTCCATCCTGTCCTCTCTTATCTCGCTTCTATTTTTTCAGCGTGAATAATTGCTGCGTGTACATGTACACTGTTTTCCAAGATCTTAGTTGAATATTAAAAAAAGAAAAAAATCAGCAGTAGACTCTACTTACTTACATGTAAGTAATAAAGCTTATCTTTTCAAAATGTTACTGAAATATTGTATAAAGTTCTGCCTCTTTAGTAGTTTCTCTGTTTTGATTGTCTCCTGCAATAAGTAACCGCAAAGAGCCTTTGTAGGAGAGATGAAGAGACTTCTCCACCCTTCATGAGAATTTGCTGCCTTATCCCAAACCCTCCGAAACACACTTAAATCACAGAGTTGGAGCTTTTCACAACTCAGTCCCTTTTCTCTCTCTCCCTCTCCAGCTCCAAAGTCAAATATGTACAGGAATGTAAATTCCTTTAAAATTGGCTGCGGTCTGTAGTTTCCAAGTAGGAAGTGTAGCCAGAGTCCGTTTCGGGAGATCGAATTCCAGCCGAGATTGAACTTGCAACTGTCTCAGGTGCGGCGTGCGGGGCGGTGGAGGGCGGCTTTCTCCTCCTCCTCTGGCTCCTGATGGTCAGAAAGAGAAATCTCCTTAGCAGTACAGCTAGTGCATGGATAAGCTGGACTGTGACTCTGCCTTTGCGCTCACGTTTGTGCTTGGTTCAAGTGGTCTACCCCTAAGATCATGAGAAGGCAGAGTATTGTGAGCATCTCTGTAGCTTACGAAATACATAAAATGCTGAGCTCACTGAAGAAATAGTTTCTGGAAAGGCAGATACGAGATGTCAGCTAATGATATGCTAAACTATTCACAACATCGTTATGATTATTTCCTACTTTGTAGGAGACAGATGTTACTGGCTGAATATCCCCTGTGGGCAGCACTGCCATGCGCGTTCCCACTGGCTCTCGCACAGGGCTTGAGTCAGCAAAGCGCTTCTGCACATGGATGCGTTTAATTGATCTGCTGAGCTGAGCACTTGCTTAAATACATGCATGGTCATAGTTATTCCACAGATCCAAGGGCTTTGTGCTTTGCTTTTAGTAAAGGAGCAGAGAAGTCCTCTAGGCTTCCACGGGCCTGGGTTCAGACCCTTCAAGTTAGGGGAAGACATCCGCTTTGCACTAATTTGCAGAGTTCCTTTGTTTGAAGATGACTTCAGTCATAGTGCTTGCAAGTAAGAACTAGTATCTCTTATCCTGATGCACATTTATGCAAACATGACTTGCTTCTTTTAATTAGCAGCGTGAAGGTGAAACAAAACATAGGAGTTTTTTGTATGGTGATCTGAGCAGTGTTTTCTGACAGGGAAAAATTAAAGAATTAATCCCTTTGTGCCATTGTATCTTTCTTGGTATATCCTGGCCAAAGGCTCCAGTGGGGATACACTGAGCTGCACCATGGGAGACCAGACAGTCTCACCTGCAAGTAAAGCCTGAAGTGGAGAAAAGGGAAATGAGCCACCCAATAACTCCTATATGAAACCACAGTAACAGTATCAAATGGGGTGCTTCATTTAGAAACTGAAAACTCAATTTTCCTAATTTTCACCCCAAGTCATTAATTTGTTAGGGAATTAGAAAGCCTTGTTTCCAGCCAGCTGTAGTTATGAGGCATATTGCATGGCAAAAGAGAAATTTCCTCATATGCTTCCTGCTAACTGCTGCTAAATTCCCCCCAAACACTCCAAACATTATCATCAGCCCATTCACATTAATATTTCCTGCTACATTTGTGAAGGATTAAAAGAAGTTTGTTTTGTTTTTGTTGACTAAAATATCCCAGGGAATTTTCATCACAGTAACTGCTCTGTCACCGGGCACTTCCTGGAGAATTTCAACCTCCTCGGGGTTTATGGATCAAGGCAAAACCATGGGCCATCAACTTCTCCAGCCTGTCATTAATCCAGGAAATGCCCAGGGCTGCAATCATTATTGCTGAAATTCTTGCAGAAACGCTGATTGCAGAACTTCATAAAGAAAAGCCGAAGGAAATGAGAGAGCTTTTCGGAACATCATAAAATAAATAAACAATGTAATTTATGATTATAAACCTGACAAGGACTAGCAAGGAGTACACGATGACGTCCAAGTAAGGAAGGCTGGAGCCCTGGAACAATGTTCTGTTCTATTTACACATCCCTATGCACTAATTAGGAACTAAATGGTTTCCTTCCTCTGATGCTCAGAGTCTTTTGGTCACCAGCCCTCAACCTGGCTTGGGCTGGAGAGTGACATCTCACCTGGAGGGCAGCCGGCTCCTGGGGCGTGCTGGAAGTCCGGATGCTGGCAGATGCTAGCTTGCAATCTCTATTTTTTTAAAAAAAAACTATTCAAGGTGTACAAGGCAGTCTGCTTGGCTGAGGCTGCTGCTTCTGTTGTTAACACAGCATATTAAGTTACCGCAGGAGTTGCACTGAAAAACACAGCAGAGAAAATAAGCTGCCACCAGCAGCTGGGGAATGAGTCAGCTCGTAAAGCCTTCCAGTTTGTTTCAGCAAGGGTTCTGAATAGAGATGAGTCTTCAATTCACAGTGAATAACTTGCTTGATGAATTTCAATTTTTTCTTCTGTGCGTGATTTGGTCATGAGGAAAAAAGAAAATCTTGACCCCCCCAAAAAAAATGATTCACAAGCTTTTCTGTGAATAATTTCTGGACGGGTTATCCTTGAAGTGCAGGTCAGGGTGAGTATTTGTAGCCTGTGCTGTATGCAGTTGTGCTGATCAAAGCAGATCAAAATATGGTTATCTGCATGCTCTTTTTTTCCAGTTATCAGAGTTGCAAAACTCAAATATCTAAAAGCTCACAAATGCAACCAAAAGACTAGTGAGCAGGGGGTTGGTTTCACGTTCATGAGCTCTGCCAGTGACCCTGTTGCAGCTGATCTAGATGTATATGCAGTGTCTAAACCTCTACTCTGTGCCTCGGTAGCAAAGATACTATTCAGGTATAAACGTAACTCCTCCTCTGTGACTTTACACAAAAATACAATTTCTACAATCATTTGTATTGGATCAAATTATGTCTTTTTACAGGTTGCATGATTAATGTGTCTGGTGTTGTTAAGTAGTCGACCTCTAAAATGGCCCAATACCTTGGCTAGTCTCTGATCGACGTTTCTAGCCCGAAACACAGACGCTTTAAACTGCTATACTCCTGAATTTGCAAGCAGCAACACGTCTTGCTGCACGGCTGCCCTAGTATTGCAGTGTGCGTCCGAATAGCTCCATGGTGAAACACGTGAAATGCTGTTTGCGTAGGTACGTGCACCCAACCGAGGGGAGCACAGCAACTGAAATCAAAGCTTAGCCTACACCCATGTGTTTGTCCCTTTATTTTTGTTGGCTTTTTCTTTTTAATTGGAATATTATTTCTGTAGTTCATTTACTATCACAACCTCAGATCAATTTATACCTAGATAAGAACATGTTGAAAGCATTTGCGTTACTATGTGCTTGAGTTGCAACAGATTCAGTGATCCAACCTGATTTTCCTAAGTGCTCTGTAAGACAGTCCATGACTGCATCCCCTGATAAACAATAGCCTTCTTAATTTTAAATTTAAGATTAAACAGGGCTGGTAGAAGTCTTTGAAGAAGGGAGCCTACCTAGTCACAGAAAGGAGCATGCACAGAGCATGCTCTCCCCCAAGACATAATTCTTCAGACAGGAATTACAAGGGTAATCGAAACCAGGCTTTTCGAAGCTCCAGCTCTTTTCAAAGTTAATAGACAGCATAAATATACTCTGTGCAAAATCTGGGGAAGGAAAGTTGAGGAGGTAAATATAGCCAAGACTACGCTGAAAGGCAAGAAACGTCAAGCCTCCCTGGAGTTATTACCATGGCTAGGAGAAGGGTGACTGTGAATGAACAGCTTCCCTTGAAACTCACTGATAGAAGGGTAGATTGAAATGAGCCAAATTTGTAAAAAGCCAGAAGAGAAACTGCTTAGGTTTTTGGCTGGCAAAAGAGGTTGAGGAATTTATTTAGTTGTTTTTTCTCCCCTCCCCCATTCCAACCTGGAGCTAATAAATGGGGCTGTCATGGAAACGTTAAAGACCAAACATAGTCCAAATTATCTGACCTCTGGCACAGGTAATACAAGTTCTGACTTAGAAGGATTATCCCGACCTAAAGCCAGAGGGAATATAAGGTTGCTATTCATTCACACTTTGAACAAAATCTGCCAAACCCTCGGGGCTGAGGTTATGTTGATGTATGTCTCTATTGTACAGCGCATAGTAAAATGAGAACATTCAGTTTGCTTTATCCAGTTTTTCATTGTGCCTTTGGGCAGACACAACTCTTCATATTTTGCCAAGTGAGCCAGCATAAGGAATTTATGAAACAAAGAATAATGTAGGAAACAGAGCGTTTTCAGGTTGAAATGGAAAGCAGATGCCTCCCAAGGAGTGAAGGCAATGTAACAGGAACATGTCCTGGATGGATGGATGGATGGATTGCTAAAAAGAGATGCAGGTGGCTTCAGAGAAAGGAGGAGAGAGCAGAAAAATCCTTTGCTATATAAATGTTAAAAGGAAGGGAGGGTGCTGCAAGGGTGGTGGACCTTGCTCGTGTTGCTGTGGTGATGGCACAGCAAATTGAGTCCAGTAGAGGTGGAAGTGAGGACGATGGAAAAGAGGAGAGAAGGATTAGATACCAGGCTGGCCGTGAGACATGTGTTGAACTCCCTGCCTAGTCTATATTTCTCTTGCAATCTGCTTTATTCGTTATTTCCAATGAGAGGAGCCTAACGGCCTAATGAGCACAGGTGGGTTTAAGCCCCTTCACCAGCAGTGAGCTAACTGGGCATTCGATCATGGAAACACTCAAGTGCAACTCTCATTTCAGTGAGATTTAGAGTCGAATATGCTCCGGACACCAAGGCACTTTGAGGAACCTGCAGTAACCTGCGCGGAATAAAGCATACCCTAATTTATCTGGGAACAGGTCCTGGAGAAAGCTTAACCAGGTCGTATGACGTAAGTGATAGTTCAGTTTGAAGTGAAAGCAGCTGGTTTTGGTGCCGTGTTGTCACTTTCCCTTCCCTCCCTCCCCTCTCCCTGCCAAGATAAATGTGCTCTTTACCTTTGCTCATTAAAATGTCTTCCCAGCCTTTCTAAATAAATCAAGTTCAGAACATGTTACACTGCATAACCAAAGGATGATGTTCTATGCATGAATTTAATAAAAATCTCTTAAACTACTTATAAGAAATGACAACGAATTGAGGGGTAATGCTATGGTATTTGAATTTTTTTATTTTTAAAGTTTTAAATGAGGAAGAGAACGAAGCAGATAAAAAAGCACTGAAAACAGATATTCTCAGTATTTGAAGGACTCCAGGAGGTTAATTGTTGTTCTGTGTAATTCTTTTTCCTTGTTTGCCGTAATATACAGCTTTGTGTTCTCAGGCAGCTATTTGAAAAGGAAATAAGCTACCTTATTTCTCCAGTGTGAGCAGGTGAGTCTTGAGAAGTGCGTGTGCCTGGCGCACTGCGGGGCTAGACAGCCTTTCCTTTAAAGGGGAAGATGTCAGAGACATACCAAACTATAAAAACTTTGCCAACATTTTTTTCAAAGGGAGCGGGAAACAGGTCACAAACATTAGCTGGACCAAAAAAAGCAGCTCTCTGCTTTGGTCCCTTCCTTGGCCACACATGCTGGGGACGGTGACGTAAACTGCTGCGGTGCTGATCTGGGAGGATTTGTGTGCTTTCGCCACGCGGTTCAGGCTGGCTCGCGCCGTCCCGGCTGCAGGGCCGCACGGCTGCTCTGTGCTAGCTCGGGGCAGGAGCAGCACGTGCGGCTGCTGCTTGGAAACTGCATTTCAGCGTGAGATTCACGCCTGTCAGCGCGCTGTGCCGATGAGCAATGAGAGCATTCAAAATGGAAAAAAAAAATCTTAATAGAGTGCTTTAGTTCTGGAAAGAGCCGCATCAAAATTAATCTCAATCCACAAACTCATTTCCTTGCAAGAGTCTGGATTTTTTTTCCCCACAAAGCCTAAGTCCTGTACTTTTGGGGAAGATGAATTGTTTTCCTCAGGTATAGCGGCTAAACAGCACGCTGCCTTGTAAGGACAAGGGTTTAGCTCGGGTGCGGCGTTATGAAGGTTGCTGCTCTCAAAGGCGAGCGGAGATCCAACGACAAACAGCCCGGTTTGGAGTGAGGAGCGCGGAGACGGGGCCGCGGGGAGAGGGCGGCACGCCCGGCACCAGCGCTCGCCAAATGCTGCCTGGCAAAATACTGGTTTTGAACCGTAGCTGCCTCTTGGACCAAAGGGTTATACCAAGCCCTGCACTGTGCCTACACGGGTCTCTCCACAGGTCATAGTGACCTTTTAAGGCTCTTTCTAAGGTGTCAAGGTTTGTATAAAATATTCAGTGGAAATGAAAGTCATTATGCATTTCAACTGAATGAAGTTCTGGCACTGCTAAAGTAGTGGCACGATTTACCCCCTTAGTTGCCGGTCCTGGGTGGAAAGCTTGGATGAAGTTGTCAGTGTGACTGATCAGTGCTCGCTCCTCACGCCGCGGGAGTCAATACCTCAGCCTCACGGTGTGCCTGCGATCCTGGCAGGTAGCAGAGCGTTAGAAACAGGAGGATGATGGAGAAAACAAGGCTAGTAGCTCACAGTCAGTTCTCATTTCTACAGCGAGTCTGTACGTTTGCTTGAAGAAGGCGTATCTGGAAAACAGGAGTTAGTCCACTGATGCAAGTGTTCCGCAGAGCTGAAAAACTAAAGTGAGAATGGAAAAAAAGCTACGAAGTCAGAGGTATTAAACTGCTTAAATACGCTGAATGAAAATTCAGGTGAAGCTGAAATCAGGGATACTTTAATTTAGTGTGGAAAAAGCTCTGGAAGGACCCTGAAATACCCTCTCTTCTCTTGAGCAGCAGCGGAGCTTGTTGATGTTTTCCGTTCCTGAAACATAATCTGTGAACGCTGGAGAAGCTTGTGGGGAGGCTGCTTTGGAGATCCCTGCTGCCTGCGCTCCTGTCCTCACAAACCTGCCCTTCGCTGTTGCAGAAGAAGTTGTTAAACTAGTAGCTTCTAACTGCAAAGTTTCCCTCGGCGTTAACGTTTGAGCTTCAGCTCAGCTTCCCGCGATACCTGCAGTCCGTACGCGCGCGCGGGCACGCGCCGGGTCGTGCAGCTGGGGGGGACCTTCCTCGGCAGCGGGGACGCCGGCCCACGGCGAACGGGCGCCATCGGCCCCGCCGGCAGCCCGGCGAAGGGCGAGCTAAAATTCGCAGGAGGGAAAGGTATTTCCCTAAATACTGGAGTCAAGTTCTGATTGTGTCCAAAAGACAATGCACAAAGTTTTGAGATTAGGCCAAAATGTACTTTAGTTCGTATCTGCAGGGTGATGTAGAAAGATAATTGTAGGAGATAAGTTTCTAAACTGAAAACAAGTGAGGAGACATGATGCTGTTCTGTGGTACAGCCTGAGAGAAATTGCTTTCTTTTTTCTAGTGAAGACATTCATCTGTAACAATTTATCTGTTACCAGGTGTCTTGTTAAATGACTCTGTGCAGTATCAGCGGTGCGCACAGCGTCAGGAGCACTCACGATTGTGGTGTTCCCAAATAAAATGACTTTCTTTCCCTGAGCAGATGCAAATCTGCTTCTAAATCTTCTAATATCATGAAAGCCCCAAATAAACAAAGCCCTGTTTGAGTTTGTAAGCATTTCTAAGTCTATTATAGCTTAAAGTTTCCATCCAGTTTAGAAGCTGTTATTTTCAGTCATGTGCATCTATCTGGCTGTATATATTTGTGCTTGCTAATGTATAATCAAACTCTCATAAATCCATGCTAATGACTGCAAGTCCTATTATGAATTATTCAGTTTTTCTAATTCCTGATTGAGATAAAAATGCAATACTTTGTTCATTTATTATAACTGCATTCTAGGTTTAATTATTCATAAGATCATAATGAAAGGGAATATATTTTGTAAATACGACTGCTTAATATTATGGCACTTCAATACAGCAATCTGATATTGAATCTTTAGTGAGCAATGGGGAGCTCATTTTTATTTGAATTATATATCATGTAGATTACTGTGATATAGATTAGTGAGTTCTGCTATATTCTTGTGCTTTAAAACTAACAGTGCTGTAGCAAAAAAATGTGTTTCTGCACTTGGTAAAATGGATGGAGTTTCCACCAGGGACTGAAGAAAAGCAAGTCTGGAAAACTGTATTACAGCAATGTTTTGTAATTATCTGGTACCAGCTTTATTTCCTGCCTGGTTTAACTCCGTATAAAATCCCTCCCATGTCACGCAGCAGCTCTTGCTCACCATAGAGCTTTCGAGACACAAGTATATTTTTAACTGTGTTACTGTGCTGCCTTACACAGACTCCGAAGTCTCCCTGCGGTTTGCCGGGGCTCCTCGCTCGCGTGTGTGTGCAGCAGTGGGGCGATCTGGAAGGTCCAAGCGGCTCCAGCCGTCGGATCCCCCCAGCCTGGCTCCCTGGCGCCCGGGGCGGGGGAGGATGGCAGCGAGGAGGAATCGCGGGTGGTTTGGGGTGCCTCTGCCCGAGCCTTCAAGGAAACAAAGTAAAAATTACGTAAGTCTGAAGCGCAGCCTCTTTTTCTTTTTTTTTTTTCCACTTTTTTCAATGTATAAATAAAGGCTGAGAGCAGCAATGAAGACGTCTGTGCCAGGATGCTGCTCCGCCGCCCTGCCTGTGTCCGTGCTTTCCCAGGGAGTCCGCTTGCCGTCCGGCCAGCCTGCTCCTCGCACGGCCGCGATCTGTGAGGGGGCAGAAAGGACGGGTTTTGTTGTGGAAGCCTCACTCTCCCCCTCCCTGCAAGCTGTAAAAACTGTTAGACCTTTTCTGGCGTTACTGTTGACTGATGGCAGCACCTAACGCGATCGCGTGAGTAGGGGCTGGGGAGCCACAGCCGCTGCTGGGTGGTCGTGGGAAGTTTGGTGCCCCAGGGTCGCGGGTTACCGCGACAGGTCGTGCCTTGTCGCTCCCGGTGCTCTTCCCGTGTGTTGGTCAGCCAAGTTAGTGACAAAGAAGGGATTTTTCCACAGACCATTTTCCCTTTTCAGTGAAAAAATGGAAAAGCTGAAATACTTCAACCAAGCACCCGGGAAGCAGTCTGGAAGTTCGTAGGGTCCCTGCTTGCCCACGAGGATGGGCTCCTAGTTTCAGACGAGCTTTCGGTGGTGCCTCTCTGCGGCCGGGGAGGAGGCCGAAGCGGCGGCTCCCACGCGGCACCCCAGCCCGGCGTCCCGGCAGAGACGCCCCGGCTGGTCCCGGGAGTAGCTTGGGGCTCGGCTCCGAGCTGGCCTTCGAGGGGAGCGAAAGCCGTCCTCTCCGTCCGTGGTGCCATGACTTCATCCTACTGCTAGTCTGTCATGAGATCATGTTTCATCTGGCAACCTGAGCGGTAAACACGGCTCGGCCAAATCAAACTTGGGTCTGCTGCGGGACTTCTATAAGGCGTGTGAGGTGACCTCCCCGGAGGGTCAGCGAACGCGGGAGGGAGGGACCTTTGCTCATTTTTCTTCCATAAGAGCTCAGTCAGTAATGGGACAGGCACTCTTTCTTTCTCCCTCTATCTCTTTTCCCTTCCTATTACATTCACTTTCTTAAATTGTTTTTTTTTTCATGGGCAGATATTTCACAGTAATAAGTGTTATATTTGTGTGTGTGTGTTTTTAAACTTTCTAATCACTTTTCATAAAGTAGGCCATGCTGGTGATGTGAACCTTCCAGTTTCCAAAATCTAAAATAATTTCCTAAATTAACTGTAAGGAGTATAAAGGAATAGTCTTTGATAGAGGTGGCATTATATCTGTAAATGCCAAACTTTTTAACATTGAAGGTAGTACTGCACTTCACGTAAACTCCTTAATCTTGATACCTCGTCATCACTTGGCTCCACAAGATAATGCACAGAGCTCTGCTGCCCTTGCCTGAGACGCAGGGTAGCTGCCGTACGGATGTGCCAGGCAGCAGAGGTGCGCTGGTGACGCAGGCCCTCCCTGTGCCTGCTCCGGTACTGTGCAGCCTGGGCACCCAGATGTTTTGAATTGTAGCCTTTTCTGCAAATGTCTCACTAATAGTAAATATTGCAGTTTTGCAAAGAAAAGTTTTTTGGCATGACACTGCGTACCAAATGCAGACAAGAGAAAGGATCCTGTTATTTTTTTCAGCAAATTTGGCATCTTGGGGAGGTTGCCATCTAACACTGCTGTTGATGTGCAGGAGGGGAGGGTTCCCGGTTGCTGACAGCAACAGACCTGCGATGACTCCAGAGGTGCTTTTATGGACTTGAGTGCAATTCCCTAATAGATCGGAAGAGCACAAGGCCAGTCCTACAGAGACTGTTTTCCAGATTCTTCGTTTTCCTCCTGAGTTTCGACTGGAGAGCACTGCACCTTCAGCAGCCGTCCTGCAGTTCTGGAGCAACACGATCATGCCTAAAACCCATCTAGAGAAGGAAGTTTGCCCCTCTGCCCCTGACGTGGCTCAGGAGGGATTCGTCTAGAAATTGGCAAAGGAGTATGACCCTGAAAAGGCATCCGTCTGCGGGGTGTGGGGGTGCTGGGTGGTTGTCAGGGGCCGCTCAGACATTGGGCTCCCTACGGCCCGTTGCCACCCACCGACCTGAGACAGTTCAACCCTAGACACAGTTTGGGGTGGGGGGAGTGTTGGTCTTCTTGGTTCCTCTTACTGGTAGCCCTAAGCCATGTCAGAGACAGGCCTGGAAATAAACAGCTTAAAGGAGCATTGGAGGTGCTTCTGAAGCCCATCAGCATGATGCCGGTGCTTCTTCGTGGAGAAAGCAGCGAGCCCCGTAGTCCGAGATACTGTTTTTATTGTGCGTATTGACGTGTGTATCAACAGTGTGAAATCGTAGCCCTCAGGCATTTGTAATACAGCTCCTGTCTCTCTAAAAGGCATCAGTTCATCATTTTCCAACCTGATAGTTGTGTAACTAGTGCCGAAGCATATGGCCATGGCTGCATACCTGTTAGCTGGTGGGCGGGGAGGCCGCCTGCCCCGCTGCTGTCTTGCGTGGTGGAGCCCACGCGCTGCACGGGCGCTCGGGGGAGAGCTTTGCTATGGGGACCGCTCGCCGCTTGCCAGCTGCTGCACGCTGCAGGCTCCTTGCACTCCGGCGTCAATTTAGTTGGCTTGTGCTAATATGTTTTGTTTGGTGTTTGCATCTCAGTAACGTGGCAAATGTCCTATCGCAAGGTGAATTTCTGTACAGACTCCATAAAATACTGCTTCTGAGCTGAGCAAAGATCTGGCCTGACCTGAGTCCGTGCTACACAGTAGATATGCAGCGCACTGCAAATCCACTAGTTTAATTTGTACGTATAAAGTAGTGCAGCGTTCTACATTTCCATCTTTCCATACATCTGAGTGCCCGTGTTTTGCATGAGCTCATCAGCAGAGTCACAGTTATGACTCTCAGGGCCTTTTTATTATGGCTTAAACTGACTGAAGCATCAAATTCAGCCCTAGGACACTCTAGGTATATGTGCTTTAGGTACGTGTCCTAGGAGTGAAATTGCTTCATCGACCTTATGAAAACTGTTTCTTAACACTACATACGTCAAACTTACCAAAAAACCCTCTTGTTAAATACTAAGAGCTTTAAGGGACTGTGACAAGGAATGCATTTCAGTTTGTTGTTAGTCATATGTGAAACTTCATATTTGCAAGTCAGCGTAAGAGAGCAGCTGAGGCTTTTGTGCATGCAGTGTGTCAAGCTTGTGTATGGTCCGGGTGCCGCAGTTTGTGAACTTTGCCTGAGCGCTCCTTTCGCGCCAGCCCGACTAGCGATAGTGGAGTCACTGTTACACCAGCGTAGCAGCTTATGAAATCAACTTGCGCTAAGTGGCTAAATAGGATTTTTCAAGAGTGGTTTTTTTTCAGAGGTTCCAAAGATGGAGTCATTTTCAAACCAGTTATCTTTTTTATTCAATTTAAAACTCACATTTGCTTCTACCATGCCTTGCTGAAAGATATTACCAGGTAATGCCAAGATACTGTGGGTATCCATAGACTCCTCCATTTTCTTGTTTCTTTAACCCTGAGGGCTGGCGCTCCTCCCTAGGTCTGTCACTACTAGAACACATTTACAGGGTGTGATATGTAAGTACAGAATGTATTACTGAAATGTCTCTTGCAGTAGTGTACATTTGATTTCGACATTTTGAGAAGTACATCTGGGTTCTGACCCTGAGAGGTTCTGAGCTGTTGGCTGAGTTGTTCTCCTACGCTTAGTAGTGTTGCACCGTTGTAAAAATACTGACAGATTAAAATCCAGTCCAGCCAATTTTAGTGTGAGACAAATGCTCCTGAATAGTAGTAAGGGTATACTTTTACGTAGAATTTATCTTTTGTATTTCAAATAACCTGGAGTTCAGCCTTGTAAGGGCATGTGTGAGTGCAGCCTTGCTTGAACTTGGGCACTTGAAGACTAATTAAGCCCAAATTCTTTTCCATTCTGAAGCCGGTATCAAAATAGTTGTTGATTCTAATGGAGTTGGTGAGTCAAGAGGATCAACTTGGCAAGAACTCTTTCTCTTCCCTTTCCCTGATAATATTATAGCATTCTTTGATGTTGGAAAATCGAATTATTTTGCATATTACCAGATGAAATGTGTCAAAATGCTGAACTATTGTTATTTTAAACCTCTTCTCAATTAAGAAAACAAATCCAAAAGCAAAAGCCAATCCATCCCATACAAAATATTCCGTGTGTGTGTTTTATACAGGTTCCACAAAGGAGCTGATTGAAAGCTGCTGTGGAGCTGGACAGCAGTGGGCTATAGACAATGGAGAATGCACAGAAATTCCTATAAGTGGAATGGACGGTGATATTTGCAGGTACGTAAGTCAAAAACTGAGCATTTCAGATTAATTTAGCAAGCAACCCATTAGAATAAACCAAATGTTTGGTCAATTCATGTGATCTCCAGGAGACAGGGAACTGCTTTATTCATTGCGTAAATTATTGGTAGACTGGCAATATGTCATGGCACATTAGGAAGAAGGTTTTCCTCCTCCCTTTCTGCAGTATCTGATCTAAACAAAAGCCCTTTAAGGTTTCTTCTTCCTCTGTCACATGAACAGAGCACATATTTTTGTTTCCCGAATTTATGTGCATCTGTGGAACTGCAGATAAATAGAAGGGCAGAGTAGCTTAATGTGTTTGTCTTCCATTTGGCAAGTGCTGAATTCAAATGATTATCCATATCATTAAATGATATGTTTATTGGCCAATATGAATGGCTGCTGGTTCTGCTGTCTTTGTTCAGCTGGAGGGTACCAGACGCCTTGATGACGCTGCTGGATTGAATAGCATCTGGTTGAGCGAGGGTGCCAGATCATCTGAGACTCAAATGCTGCAACATAAGCCAGGTGGATTCTTCTAAGAGTGATCCCAACATTTCAGCATTGAAGGAGTTTGATGTAATCAGTTGTATGAAAGAGGTGCATCACTGCACCTCTGCAAAGTTGCTGTGAGAGTAAAATTCTCTCCACTGAGTTTTAGCATGACATAATTGACACATACCAACTGTCTATGAAGTAAAGGCAGATTAAAAAAATCCAGCTTTGGCCTAAGTAAGTGCAAATCTAATACATTAATGAGTTGCACCTGCACATCTGAGGCTGGGTTTAGATGAAAAAGCCAGATTCAAAATGCATTAGTCCCTGTGAATCTCTCGGGATTTAAAAGAATATGCGATCAGGAGTTCATTTATTTTACTTTCAAAATTTCAGTTGTGTTGTCCCTGTTTTAAAGATTTAAGAAACACCTGTGAATATTCTGCATAAAGAAAATGTTTCTTGTAGAGAAGTATTTGAATTTGTGGCCTCAAAACCTCGGAAGCACAGATAGAAACTTACTGCTCCGTCTAGGAGCTAGGGCAGCCTGCAGAGCCGTTCGCCGTGCAGGTACCTGTGCCTTCATGCACTACCTCGTGCGTCAGAACGATGCAAGCGATGCAAGCTCCTCAGAGTCTGCCACTAACTCTGCTAGCTATCTAAGGTTTAAAAAGATGCAAGGTAGATATTAACTGCAACAAGTAGGCAGATAGCTGACTGTCAGTCCCTGGGCTTTACAAGTGAGCAGCAGTGCACCAGGGAGCCCCAGCTGCAGCTGAGGCCAACGCATGGAGCCTCCAGCGTGTCCATGGAGCTCGTAGCTCTGCTTTCTCTTCAGCAGACCCTAGTTTTCAACCACCTATCGTTCCCAAATGCCCTTTTAGAGTTTCCAAGTGGCACAGACTTAGATGTTAAAGCTACTTGTTGCTGCATCTTGATTTCTTTCGGCGTTTTCTGTTCACATACCGTCTTGGCCTATCTCAGTGTAGCGGCTAACTGTGCTAGCTGGGATGGCAAATGTATTAACCGAGATGATCAAGTTTAGGGTGAGGCTTTAAAAATACACAGTTCAGGCTTAGCACAGAGCCGGATGGCAGCAGCTGGTGGTGAGTGATGTGCGAAATGCAATGTTCCCCTCACGCTAGCAAACAGCCACAAGGTCTTGCTCAGGCGGGGACACGCTGAGGTGGTTTTTGCCTGCCCATGGGTTGTGTGCAAAACCCCACCACACTACAGTATCAGTTTTGCCATCTGTCCCTTTCCTCCAGACCTCTCAAATGCTGTGTAGTAAAATAAATATTGTTTATTTGAAGTCTTTTAAAATGTAATTTGATTGCTTTCATTGATGGTACGGACACAGTGGTACTCTTAAGAAACAACAGGAAGAAATTTCCTAGGAGTGACTTCTGCAACAGAGAAGTTTGCTGCAACTGAGCCTGCCAGAAAGAAATCATCCGTGGTAGCTAGATGAATGAAGGTAAAACAAAGCAAGTTACAAATCCCTAGCTGGTCCTTTGATCGTGAGATGTGAAGGTACCCCCTGAGCACACGCTGCCGGCCGTATCAGAGGGAGGATGTTAGGCTCGCCAAAATATGATCTGACCCAGTACGGTCGTTTTTATCTCATGATTGAAATGTGTTTTATCAGCACAGAGCAATGTGTATCTAGGTGGTACATAGATTAGCGGCACAAGTATGAATCTTGCTTTTCACTGACGCTCTGTCTCCCACTTAGAGACTTGCATCAGTTTAATACATTGGCGTCATTGCGCTGGTGATAACTCAGGAATTTTTCTCTAATGCAGAAATGTTCTGGATATTCTTTGTACTAACAAGCCATTTATTTAGGCCTGCTAAGAGTAGGTTTGTGAAGAAGAAATGAGACTGTGTTGTCTAATAATATTTGTTCCCAATTCATTTTTCAGTAATAGAATACCTAAAACTGAGCCATGTTGATACAGTTAAAGAAATGCTAAATTATAAAAAGTTTAGTGATGCTCCAGATAATACTGTGTTTCTATTATGTATTTCACACTGCAAAAAAAATTCTTATTGCTAAATGTCACATTTCTGAAGAACATGAATCTGTACAAATTTCAGTGTTTTAGCACTGTAAACGCTTCACATACATAAAAACACTTCTAGCAGTTTTTTACCATTTCCAGAAAGCGTGGTAGCTTTGAGTTAGTTTGATTTTTATTAGAAAGTTTGGATGTCTTATAAAAGCAATAATACTTACATTACTGGCCGTTCAGTATATTTGGGCAATAGCCATTCATATTTCAAAAGAATATATTTTTCTAGTTGGCGACTAACACTGCATTAGAAAACAAACTTTCTTGAGAACTAAGTGCATGGTGGTGGTAATCCCCTTCCTGTAATTGAACGCAAACCACTGTTTCCTGGTTACATTTCTCTTGCATGATCCAGCATAAAAATATTAAGATGAAGCCGACACAAGGGACCACTGACATTGTGCAAGTGGCCAAGCGGCTGTCACTGGCCAGTTTTTACTGGAATAAGAAACATCTCCTCCTGTTTTTTATTGAAGCATTCAGATGAAAGCTGTGACTTGGAAATACGTTATTGTCAGAAAAGAAAGGGTGTTTTTCCTGGAACAACTCTCTTTTATTGTAGCAATAACGGTATCTGGCTGACGAAAATTTTTTGCCTGCAAATGTTTCTCTTGCAGGACTGTTGATTTGCTATGAGGCACTGGCTGGTAAAATGCATCAACCTTTCATTCATCATTGCCCACAAGGACAGTGTGCCAGTGGCATTGCCTCAGCAGAAGGTAGTTAGACACCAAGGTTATTCTTGGAAAAAGTAACACTGTCCTGAATTCCTTCGTGCCACCAGCAATCCAAAAAGAAGTTTAGTGCTGCTGGTAACGTAGCACAGTATGTCCTCTGAGGTTTCGCACGCTCGTCTGTGCCACGCGTGCCCCACCTGCAGCTGACGGACACAGCCCGGGAGGCTTCCCGTGCCCAGCAGCTCCCTCCTCTTCCTCGCCCTCCTTTCTGAGGGCCACTGCCGTCCCCGCGTCTGACCAGCCTTGTGCCCCTCCAGGCCCAGCGTATGGATTAGGATTAAATCCAAAGGGACTATGTGATTGTTTTGCCTGCCCGTTTGTACATGCGAATGAAAGGAGGAGGCACCTCTTTGGAGGGGGGAAAAATCCATGTACAGATTTTAAGAGAGTCAGTGGAGAGGAGTATTCTGTTATTCGAATGAACTGCTATTCAGTTGCATTTGGGAATTTGCCGTTTATTTGTGCTTTGAGTCTGTTTCATTTCAGCCTTCAGTGAATCTTGTTAAAATGTTGGATTGAAGAGCCATCTACAGCAAACGTACATGCTGTATGTACTTTGTATATAATGATCGAGTCTCCCATAACCTTCTCTCTGATAACCTAAGTCAGAGGAATGGTCAGATTCTGGGTTACAGTCTCTCTGCAAGGGGAATAAAGGAAGGTTTAGAGGGGTTCTGTGACATATTTCACTCTAGCTTGGAAGTTAACTCGCCTGAAGTCCTGGCAGGAGCTGCAGGCCCCTGGCTGGCGAGGGGGCAAGTGTGTGCAGGTGCATTTCCCTTCCCTGGCCCTGCAGGGAGGAGGGATCCTGTCCTTTCTGAGGGACAAAACATGGGGACGATGGACTTCTGCATAAATATAGATGAGCTGAAAAGGGTATCCCTGACCAGAGCGTGAGAGGTAATGACCTAAGCAGGTAGCTCCTTGAGCCTGTATCAGTGCATGTTTTTGGTAGAAATGAGAAACAGAAATATATCCTGCAAAGGTCAGTGATACAATCTGCATTTCGTTAGTAAAGACACATATGTCATAGAGACATCAAATACATGGAGTGTACTGTGAATCCAGTAGCCTTGGTACTTTTTGCATGTTGTTCCTTGTGTCCCATCGTGATGTCTTCTGAATGTCGCTTAACACTTGGCCTCCGTGACCCCTTGCAGGATTGCTCAGAAGCAGTGTTGCATCTCCACCGTAAGGGAGAACAGCTGCCTGGCTGGCATGATCGCCGCGAAGGAGGGAGACGTGTGCGGACCAGAGGAGAGTGAGACCTGTGGAGGATCGTCGTATAAAGTAAGTTGCTGTGATGCTCCTACTGGTTGTGTTCTGAATAAGAGGGATCTTCATTTCAGGCAGTCAGCAGTAAGTTCTTCATGCATTATTATGGAGCTCAGTAAATTTTAAAGTTGCAGGAATGAGATGGGAAAATTACCCAGAGTTATGGATCTGGGGTTGTTTGCATTTAGGTTTCGGTTGTCTGGTGGATGCAGCCGCATTTAGAACTTCACAGTAATGGTGATTCGAATAATTTCCATCTTCATTTTTAGAATTTAACTTGCTGTATTACTTTTGCTTCCTCACTTTAGAAGTAGCTGAAAAGAACATTTTAATTTTTCTCTCTATGGTGTAGAAGACTTCAGAAAATGATAGGCCAAAACTTAATCAAAGATTTGACAGGAAAACCCATTACTGAACAGTTTGCTTGGCTACGGTTTTGAATAGCAGTCTCATTTCTCAGTTAAACAAAACGGTGGACTGGAAGAGCAAGCATTTCAGATGATGATGGAAGCTTTTGTTCATAAATAAAGGCAGACCATTAACCAATGGTTCAAATTACAAACCGTGAGCCACCGCCTCAGCTGGTATAAATGAGATTTGCTTTATAAGAATCAATGGAGCCAAACCAATTTAAACCAGTCTGAAGATTCAGCATCTTGCTTGCCTGCCTCTCTTGTTTTTACCAGAAGGGTACATTGCAGAATTCATTTAACTTGGATAATAATTTACATAGCTATATCTAGGCTTAAGTGCAGCTTCCATTGTCTCAGCAGGAAACTTATTAGTTCTGTCTGTTCTTATACATCAGCGACCCTCACGCGTAGCTGTTCACTGGTAAGGGAAATACGCGGACATGCGCTGCGGAGCTAAAGCTTAATTAACTATGACAATTTGTCATTTTCAAAACTATTATTTACTTGGGTCTGGAGTCTACTGTTAGAATACAAAGCAAAATGCACTGAACTTGTGCGTCTGGGAGCAGGCATTGATATTGCTGAAACGCGACGGAATTATTTTTCTCAGGTTTTCGCCGGGGATGTTCAGCAGGCAGAGCACAGCCCCGCAGGAAGCCTCACGCCCTCCCGGCTTCCCCCGGGCAGCAGTGGGGAGAGCACACTGCCTGGTCGCTCCTCTCTTAGTTGAAACAAGCTACAGAATATTAACTCTGTGGAATAGTTCCTTGTGCCGGTGTCATTTCAGTGTCGTGCTCTCCTTCAAGGGAAACCATCCGAAATGGCCAAATTCTCAAAAGAGCACCTTTGCCTTCCTCTTTAGCTCCTGGGACATTGCAGCTATTCAGCAAAACAAATAATAAAAATGAATAAATGTGGACTTAAGAAAGACGTTTTAACTTTATTATAGTTTAGCATTTCTAGCGGTGATCTCACAGAAAACGCTGGCAGTGAGCAGGGGTGTTTATCCTCACCAGCACTGCTGTTAGTGACTGCTGTGTCCAAGTGCCCTAAGTCAAATACCTTATTGGGAAGGCAGAAAGGTGAGTTCGTCGCCCCGAAGACTTTGCCAGGCTTGTTTCCACTGTCCTGCAAAAAGCGAGGGTTTCTACTTACACGTAACAACTGCGTGTAGGCCCTTTTCGGGTAAAAGCACTGTGAAGGTGGGGTCCTTGCTTTGGCTTCAAGATAAATGCAGCAGGGCCAGTTCCTGGGCTCGGGGATTTAGCCAGCCCGGGACACTGCTCCCTCTCTCCTGCACACATTCCCTCTCTCTCCCTCTCCTGCTCCCGCGCCCTCCCCCTCTCTCTCTTCCTTTCTTCTTTTTTTTCTAGTTAGTGAGCTTGTGTTCAACACAGTTTCACCTTAGGCCAGTTTTCCGTGTTGCTTCCTCTAAGGCGAAAAGCACATGATTCCAGGGACTTCTCACTGCTGGACGCGCCACAAGCGTAAGCCCCATTGTGCTGGGCTGCAGGAACGCTTTTTGGGAGGAACACAAAAAGCTGTGAATCAAGCAGTTGTTCTCAAGTTATGTTTCTCAATGTCGATGTAAAAATAGTAGTCTCAGTGTCAATGTAAAAATAGTAGTATTTCCTATTAAGTCAGTGGTAGAATTCTGGCAAAGTTCAAAAGATGGTAAACAGAATATTAAAACCATTTAAGTTTTTGCATTTTAGAAGGAACTTTTCAGCAAACACATTTTGCACTGGAAAATGAGCATTTGCTTTCATCTGGAAAATATGTGAACACAAAAGTGTGTGACTGATTTAATACCCACTGTGATGCCTGCACATGGGATAAATTGTGAATCAAAACTGTGACTGAAAAAAGGCATATTTTTCATGCAACAATTTCAATATTAAACAGCGCTTCATTACCTTTAGCTTCCTTCATTTTGAATATAGAAGCTAAAAATTATACCAAAACTAAAAATATTTACAAAAAGTAAAATTTTTAGTTCATAAAATTTTGAATTTGAAGATTCTGGATTTGGGGAGGATGAAAGGATTTTTCTCATTTCTAGCAAGATGATAATCCATTATAGTTGGATCTTTTTTTTCAAGAATTCTTGTGAGAAAATAACTGCAACCCCTCTAGTACCAAAGATAATTCAGCACCTTCAGGACCAGTACTGGCAACTTTTCGCAAACACATGTTTGGCTGCTGGTATCAGTCTCTGCTTTGGAGAAAGTGACAGCTCTTTATGGCTTGCATATTTATAAATGTGAATCACTTCTATTGTTTTATTCTGGGACCTTTCAGATTAGCAAGAAGGGATATAAATACGAGCTGCATCCAAAGGTCCTAGGCTGAGCATGCAGGGGACGTTTATGAGTTGTGCATATCGGCACGAAACATGGAGGATCCCTACGGCTGCAGGCTTTGAAGCTGGAGCGAGGTGGCCCAGCAGAGGCGTTTCTGCAGTTTGGGCTGTCGGTGGACGCGTTTCCATGTCTCCCTGGGGGAAGCAGAGCCAGTGCCGATGCTAATGCCAGTCTGGGGTTGCTACTCGTGAAACGTGATCCCTTTCCGTTTCCATACTGCGTCCTGCCCTCACAACACCGCGTCTGCTGCTGGCTCTCCCCGAGTCAGAGATCTCTCTCCTGGGAACCGGGAGCTCAGTTCGGTTTTCTTCTGTTTAATTCTTGGACTTTGTGTTGACTTAACTAATGGTGCCAGGCTGAATTATGACCTTCGTTTTGTGTGTCTGACGCCTGGTCATAGACCGAGTATTTGAGTTGTCTGAAATCACTTCTTCTGGTCCAGAGAGGCTGTTCCAGTGTAGCTGCAGATTGTAAATGAGTGCTGCTGTCCTGGATATCTTGACTATCAAAGGATTTACAGAGGGAAAGAGACTCCGTCTCTGAGCATTTTATGACTATTCCATCAGAGTTCAGGCATCTAAATTTACATATTCGGAATGTAAGGACGTCACATACAAATCCAGGAAAGCATCTTCATTCGCATATGGTCTCTGTATGCCTCTGTAGCGGAGACTTACAGCTCCCCTGCTTCCTTGCTTGATTAGGGATCCGCTGTGCATAAGGTCTTTTTTGAATCATATTTGGGATCTGTTATAATTTATCTGATGTACTTTTGTGGCCCGGCTGTGCAGTGGATTCATGTGTGGCTGAGTAAAGCACAGCGTTGCACCGGAGGAGTCTGCAGGAGAGACTGCATTTCGGGGATAACCCAGTGCACCAACCTGTCGCTGAACTCCATTTGTGCTACTGCTTTAGCCGCGTCCATGACAGGAATAGAAAAGCAGATCATCCCTAAAATATACCTGAGCCTTTCTGTAGCCACCATCTCAATGGGATGGTGTCCAGGACAGTCAGGTAATTAAAGGCTGCAGTAGGTTTGCAGAGCAGTAGTGCATGGAGAAGATACTCTTTACCGTCACACTGATGGAGCTCAGGGACTGCCAGTGCTCCTAATGTCTATGCAAAGTATTTTAAATTCCTTTTACATCGCCTCAGAGAGCTAACTCGAGGGTAGAGCAAAGGAGTATATATCTGTATTATTTTACTTATAACATACTGCATGCGCAGTAATGGCTGCGTGCAGGAGCTGGGGAGAGGTGATCTACAGCACCACTGCTTGCTTCCTTGCGCTGCTGCTGAAATGCATGTCACAGCTAGGCTCTGCATTTATCCTGGTCGTGATGGACCTGTTTGTGTAGGGATGGCCAAAACAAGCACAAGTAAGGCACTGATGTTTGCAGCTCTGTAAACCTTAAGTGCTTTCGCAGATGCTCCGTTGTCAGAGGAAGCGCAGATTGGCTCCAGGTGCGTGCGTGGGCTCCTCCGAAGCAGAGTGTGTGCGAGAGGCTTGTCACTGACCGTCCTGTCCTCTTCTGTTGCAGCAATGCTGCGATTGCTGTAATCTGGGCCTGCGACTGCGGAGCGAGGGGAAAACCTGCGAGTCCAACATAAATCTGGGCTACCCCTGCAGCCATGTGATGTTGTCCTGCTGCGAAGGGGGGGATCACTTTATTCATCCAGAAATAAAAAAGCATCCCGAGCCTTTGCCGACAGTGACACCTGAGAAGGGTAAGTGTTGCATTTTCAACGAGAAGAAGTTGCAGGTAGGGTCCCTATCTCATACGATCATAAGGGGAGGTGTTGGAAGGAGTCATGCTACAGCAGCACAGCCTGCACTCTCAAATCAAGTATAAAGACTCGCTTGTTCTTAAAACAGTTCTGAAAAAGAAAAAATATGGAAGTGTTTCTGATCCTCAGAACATACCTGCCCTTTAGTGTTTTTTTGCCTTGAGTCACAGAGTACAGAGACCTGTTACACATCAAACGGAAGAGAGAAATGTTCTCTGAGCGAGAAATGTTTATTAAAGCCATGCAATGCAGAACACGGGGTGAAGGCCAGCTAGGTGAGACCAGCCTGGCAGCTTCCCTTCCTTTTATTTTATTTACTAATTTATTTAAGACATTTTTATACTGCTGGTAGGCAGGAAGCCACCAGCCCCGTGTAGGAAGCAAAGGTGAAGCTGGTCATTGTCTTTTAGGTGCAGCAATCCTGAAAGATTCTGCATGAAACAAATTATGATTTTTTTTCCAAAGTAGGCCATGGATTGTGATACAAAAGAAACTTTCTGAGAACAGATTTCATAACCCACTGATCTAAAAATACAAGTGTAGCACTGAACATCATAGCACCTCTCCCACTGCATGCACTGGAGAAGCAGCAGAGCATTGCAAGTTATGCAAGTTTTCTTTGGCTTTTTCGACATATGAAGATAGTGATCCTGAAGAGCAAAGTCAAATCCCTGCAGCCAAAGAGGTGCGACAAAGGGAGCGCACCAAATCTGGAGCCTAGACAGCAAAACTTCTTCCATAAGCCTGAGTTCACATTCCTTTGAGCATCACCCTTTAGGCACCTGTTATGAATTGCAAGATTTTTTAGTCTTTACGGGTAGCCTCAGGGGTGTCCAAGGGTTCAGATTTTGTCCATTCTCTTCGCATGAACTAATGTGTATTTTGTCTCTCTAATAAGTGCAAGGGTTTATTTCGACCTAGCTTGGACCTCACTGAGTGCATTTCTAGAGTTCAGAGACTGCGGACCTTTGATAAGGATCAGATTTAGAAATCTCATAGAAATCTCAGGAGATTTTTTCCAAAACTCTTTTTTGGAGAGTCTTTTTAAAAGAAGAAGACTTTAAAGAATTTTCTAAGCAAAAAGGTGAAAGTTTGCAAAATATTTCTGACAAAGATGAAAAACAGGTAATGCATTCTCAGTTTCCTTTTTTTCAGAAGACCATAGCTTGTGAGTCTTCTATGTGCAAATACAATTTGGTTTTTTTCTCTAATGCTCAAAAGATTTTTTTTCTTCAGTCCAACCTAATGTAACCAGTGTTTTCATATGGAACTCTTTCTGGTCTCTGAAAATTTCTGCAGAAAAGCACGCAAGAGTCTCTTTTCAGGAACTGTTCACTATCAAGGGTTTTGGCTGTTTTGTGAAACTGTTGCTGGTAAGAGTGAAAGAGTCCTTAGACCAGCGTCTTCTGCTCAGGCACAATCAATATTCAGCAATTGCACTCCCAAATTGCCCTGTCAAAGCACTTTGGCATGGCATCAGTGGCGAGCACAAGTTTGCATGTATGTGTTTAAGAAGAGCTGACTGAGGAGCTCACTGAAGCATTAGCTTAAGTGTCACAGAAGGTCTTCACAAACTTGGTCAATAAATGAAAAGAAGGATAGTGCTTTTGCCAATGTTTAAATGCAGTAGATAGGATAACCATGTCATTATTAAGTGAGTCGCAGGAAATTTGATGAAACAGCTAACACTAGCTGCAAAAGTGGCTATAAATCAGTAGAATTAATGGTGTTGAAAACAGTTTACCAACTAACTGGATAAATTTTCCTGCTGAAATTAGAAATTCAGTGTGGTTCTACTGCGAGGCCATTTTCAGATGGGGCCTCGATGGGATACTGTAGTACAAATAATAACAGTGGTATTAGCAGTCAGTATGAAAGGTGAGCTTCTGACCTTCCAAGGTCACCCTTTTTCACAGTGCCTCCTGCAAAGCATCCGTCCCTCCAGCCTTACAGAATGATGGTAGTGGACCTTCAGCAAAATGATCGTGTCTTCAGGATGGATGCATTTTCTCTTGTCCTTGTGTCTTCAGGATGGATGCATTTTCTCTTGTCCTTGGGGTAACCCTTTTGGGTAGATTTCACTGTATCTGGAGTTTGTATGGCCAAATGTTCCATACTGTATGGTGCTAATGCCAGAAGTAGTTAGAGAAACCGTGTGTTTTGTTGTGTTGATAGTTTCAGAGACTGACGATCACAACGAAGCGTTGTCCATCAGTAATGAAGCCGAACTGTCAAATAACTTGCCTGGAGATGACCTGGATGAATGTCTTATCTACGGTGGGGAGCTCTGTCAGCATTTGTGTATAAACACTGTGGGGTCTTACAAGTGTTCGTGTTTCCCAGAATTCACTCTGCAAGATGATGGGACCAGCTGTTCTCCAGGTGAGGAAAATGGGCGAGAAACCTTGAATGATGTTGTCTTTGGCTTTCCACCTTCACTGATCTACCAGGCTTTCCTTTATTGTCTCTATGTGGAACAGCAAGGGTCTATAAATTCCCTTTGACAGCTGTTCAGATGTATCAAGTTTATAATCAGGAAGGTCACCTTCATGAACAATCTCTGACAACTAAATGAGGGTTAGATTGGCATCTTCCATTAACAACTGAGAAAAGGGAAGGTCCACTTTTCATGCAAGAATTTATGGACTTACTCCTATTTCTCCTCAGAAACCTTCAAGATAATTACAGGATAGAAAAGCATGGATTTTGGAAAATTGGGGGAAGTAATAATTTGAACCAAACCCTATCTTCATAAGAAGGCCTAGTCTGAGCCTCTGATCCATTTTTTCTTTGGGTCTGGTTGCTGGTTATGATTTCAGGATTTTCTCTGTTTGTTCTTTCTTGTTTGCTTGCTTTCTTATAATGTATTTAATTTTGACTCTTTTAATTTAAACTCTTGATTCCCCACCAAGAGTAAGAAGTAGAAAATGGAGGAAAATTTCTTAGGGACACAGTTCTGTTAGCACTGAATAATATATGAAATTGAAAAAATAAGATTTTACAGCAACATTTTGAAAAGAACTTAAAGGAGTTGATGCCTTCAGGTTTCTTTGAAAATCCCAGCCAGAAGTTTTTTATGGGTAATGATGCATGGACATTTTCCCTGGAAATTGGACAAGTTAATAATGTAAAGAAGAATGCTCTTTCAAGAAACTTAGGTTATGCTCAATTTCTATGCATCTATGGCAAGAGGTCAGGGTGGGTATTTAGTATGTTCAGATCACGACTTTTTGTTTTTAAAAAGAGGATTTGTAAAAAAAAATTTAATGAAATACATTTTGTTCATTGACTCAGTTTGTATTTCACATTTAGCTTTCCTTTAGATAAACTTTATTCAGTTCAGACATATGGCATTGCTTCCTGAACTTTAATTTTCCATAAAATCATTAACATCTTTCAGTGACATAATATCTAAATATATCTATGTGGTGGAAGTCTTAGAAAGAACATCTATTGTGCTGTAATTGTTTTGATGTCTGGAGTTCTCCAATGGCAAGATTTCAAATCAGATAATCTGAAAAGTCAAAACCTTAGATTAGTTACAAGTGCTTTCAATTATTTAACAAGCAAAAGAAGTGCTGCCATCCAATGACAAAATTCCGTAGACTTCAAATACTTTCTGCCCAAGCCAAATAATGAGCATTCATTGTGTCATTCCTCTCAACATGATGTTGCCGCACTTGTATCAATAATGCGTTTGACAGTGTTTCTGTGGCAGCTGTCTGCTCTGTTGTTTATATTAAAATTCTGGGGAAAGAGCCTAATCCAAAAGAGGTAAGGAAAACTGTTCTTATTTCAGTTTTGCAAAATTTGGCTTGTTTGCTCACCTGGAGCATATGTATATATTTGTTGTGCTTTGCTTTGTTTCTCACTTGGCTAACTCAGTTAAAACTGTGGATTTGGGTTAATACGTTTTGTACCGGGGTGGTCAGTACCCCGACTGCGGCGCTGACGGCTGTGCCTGGGGGTGTGGAGGGGTTTGCAGAGCCCAGCTCAGGTACAGGGTCAAGGCGAGGGCGGGGCCGGGGAAGGAGACACCCGAGACGTGCGGAAGGAGCGGGGCAAAGCAGGGCTGCTGCCGGCGTTGCCCCCTGAGCTGTCGGAAGCCCGAAGTGGTGGCGCGCATCAAGCACGAGTCTTGACGTGGGTGCGGGGCTGGAGTCGAGGAACAGGAGGCCTGCGAGAAGTGAGGATGGCAGAGCCAGCCGGGGACGACCTCTGTGCCCCGGGGTGGGGTGCTGGGTCGCGTTACAGGCTGGGAGAAGGAGGTGGCAGGGCTCTTGGCTGCTGGGCAGGGCGAAATAGTGCCTGCTCTGCCTGCCTGCCTGCCGGGGCGGCACGGGGGCCCGCTGCTCCCTGGGGTACTGGCTGCGCACACGCACAGATCTGCCACGCGGCCTCCCCGTGCAGACCCGCACCGGGCAGCTTTTCATCTCACAACTCGAGTTATTTTTACCCCTGTGGTTAGATATAATGCTTTTACACGTGTACCTGTCTTTCCATTCGCCTCCCAGTGCATTTCCTGTTCTTTGCTGGACTCTGAATGCTTCTGTATTTAATTTTTGCTTTTTAAAAGGTGTCCCTGTTTTCATTAGACTCGGAGGAAGTGATGTTCTTGCCGAGGCTCTGTGGGGCAAGAACCACCTTTACGCTGGACCCTCATTATCTGCTTCTCACTTCTTTTGCCTCTGTCTGAGGAAATCATTTAGGATACGCCACAAGCAGGTGTCTCGCTTTTCCTCTGGTGTGTCGTGGCCCACTGTGCGCCTGCAACTGCATTTGTAAATCAAATCGCTCTTCCCTCGCCCCAAACCTGTAGAGCGGTCACACTCTGTCACTCGCTGTTGTCATTGCTTGGTGGCTCACACTTAGCTCCATGTGCCACTTGAGCTAAAACCAGTGGGAACAGGGCACATCCTTCTTAGGGAAGAGCTTAGCCTTGTGGGTTCAGGCTTCCACTTTGATGATATTTAGAAATTGGATTACTCGCATTGATGTAAAAGAGCTTTTTGTAACTATTCTGAAACCTTTGATGTTACTGTTTGTTGGAAATCTTAATGACAGATTCCAGTCTTGTTTCCTACTTGGCTGTGGAAAAAGTCATTCCAGGGTATCCTGTGCTTGTAAAGATGGGCATCTGTTTTTCATCCTGTTTTGCAATGGGATGGGCAGCATAAGTTTAAGGACTGGTTTTGAGTTTCGCTTTATTTCTTGTGTATCAGATGGAAAACAGGCACTGTCTTTACAGTATGCAGCAGTATTTTAAAACTTAACACTTGCTGCTTGATTAATTAGATGTTGACACATTTTGTTCTACAGCAGTTATTTCCAGCCAGCCTCCCTTGTCCACGCTCCCGGCGTTTGCGAGCGTCTCCGTTAGCACGCAGCGCTCTCCATGCATGTGCTACCAGGCAGTTTGTTTGCAACAAGTGCAAGTGAGCTTGCAGAGCTGGTTGTTCACCTCCGTGCGTTTTACACAGACAGTTATCAAGGTCACTAGAATGCTTCCTCCTACGACGAACCGCAGTGGACTGGGATGAAGGGTCTCATGGGGACTCTTGCTTTGGGATGTTTGACGAACGTGATGATGCATCCGGGATCCATCTCTGCCTTACAGATCCCGACAGAAGACAAGCAACGAGGCTGGAAGCAGAAGCCACCATCCCTCCAGCTGCCTCTCCAGCTCAGCCGCTGCTCGCTGTGTCCTTACAAGAAGAGCAGGATAAGTGTAACGGTATGTCAGACAGATAAACTGCAGACACAGATGGGTGAGGAATGTTTAAAAGGGTGGAATAAAGTTTCAAACCTCCCTTCCCCGATCTGATTTCAGCACACATCCTTAATTTGTTACCTCTGGCATAAGGCTGAAGAATTGTCAGGGGAAACATGAGGAGGTAATTTGAGGCCGTGCTCTGATTTCAGGGTTATTACACACTTGCTATTTAGTTTAGGGCAAGCAATACAGCTGTGCAGCGTAGTGTGAGCAGCACGGGTAGGAGGGGCACAGGTGTGTTTCCGTGTAATAGTAGGGTTGGAAGTTGTGATTAAGGCTCCCGGAACAGATGTTTACAGACTTAATTTCCCATTTCCAAAGCTGGGATTATATTTGGGTGACCCAGAGTTTTGGAACTTCAGCTGATCTGTGTTGTGAATTTTAATATATTTTGCAATTTTGCTTTGTATAGATAATGGCCCCTGCAAGCACATCTGCAATATTGTGGAAGGAAATGTTGTTTGCTCTTGTTTGCCTGGATATACTATCATGGCTGATGGGATTTCTTGTGAAGGTGAGTAAGTGGTTAAGATTCACTGTGGAGACAGGGCTAAAACACTTTAGTATTGATCCCATTGATCTTAGACCCATAGGTGTTTCCCTAAGGGTTCTTTATTTTCAGTACTGTGAAGTGCAAGTGGCAGCACAGAGGAAACCTTCCTGCCTTTGAAATGATTTGGCAGAAGGAATAGCAGATCTGCTTCGCAGGTAACTCCTGAAGCACATCTATCCAGTATGTCTGTTCCAGGGGAATTTCAAGTGAAGGCAAGCTGGATTTTTTGCTGTCCAGTCCCTCTTTGCTCTTTTCCTCTGACATCCCACCGTCTTGGTGCCTCCGCCCAGCGCGGTCCCTTCTGGTTTCCACAGGCCCTTTCCAGCTCCCGTCTGTCCAGCTGTGCGCAGGCAGCTTTCCCCTGGCAGCGGGAGCAGCTGGCACGTCGGCGTCCCTGGGAACCCCCTCGGAGCCAGAACTCTGCCTTGCTGCTGGTTTTGTTTGCTTGTATTTCTGCTTGCCTTGAAAATCTGAATCTATGGGGCTTCGCTGGTATGAAGAGCTTGCCCTTATGAGCCGGTATAGCTCCATGGTTTTCCCGTGACAGTGAAGTTCAGGCCTGAGTGGTGAAGAACAGTGAATTTCAAAGCTGCATCATGATCATTCGCATTGTATAAATTTTAAATGGGCATATTTGGACAGTCATGAAGGTGATCTTTGCACAGCCAGGATTTGGAGGTCAGAAGCAGTGCCCTATGACTTACCTTAATTATAAATCTGAAAGTATGGGACCGACAGCAGCCAGCAAATAGAAGCTTCTGATGCTCAGAATTGTTCACAAGTGATCCACATTACTCTTAATCTCACGTCTTATTGAATAACAAATCATTTTGATGAAATTCCAGATAGTCGGTGAAGAAAATGGGAATTTAATATCACAAGATAAATGTTCACTCTGCACCGCTTACTCAAGTGTGGTGGAAGCTAATTTGATTAATTAATGTCAGAATCAAAATGGGCATTTCAAGGCAGTCTGCTTCCTTCCTTCTGAAGAAATTCAGAAATGTCACTACAAGTAGTGAGTTTAAATTTCAGTAAGGGACGTTCATATTCTACATTAGAGATCCTTGTGAAGGTGAGTGGTGATGCACCGCAGTCGGTTCCCTAGGAAGGCCACGCGGGGAATCTGCACTGCTGCCTGTTTTTTAAGAATGGTTCCTTCTGCAGTGACAGAGGTGTGGGGGCAAGAGCAAGGACTAGATGATCGCTGAAGGTTTGTTCCAGCCCTGTTCTCAGTGTAATGCTGTAAATATTATAGCATGGTGCTGTTGTAGCAGCTCCAACACACTTCATTTAGAGAGCTCCAGTGTGAAAGAAATGTTGTCTCGTTTCAGAAATCATTCTAATAGAATTCTATTTTTCCCTTTTGGTTGCAATATGTTGATATAGATTTGGATGAGTGCCTCACAGGTGCTCACGCTTGTTCCAGAAGACAATTATGTGTGAACACATTGGGATCATTCTCCTGTGTCAACCACAGAGTGATCTGTGCAGAGGGCTTTATACTCAACAGGCATAGAGAATGTGTTGGTAAGATGATAGGTATAAGCCGTTCACCACAGCATCATAATTCTTCATGCTATGCAATGCATTTAAACCATTTGCGCTAAAAGGCTCTCTGGCCATCTTTGCATATGACATTTCAATATGAGTTAGTAAAAACACATGTGCACCATTTGCTCAGCCATTTAACATCATGAGTTGTATGCTATTTGGCTTTTTCACTAGCAGTACATTCTCTGGCCACATGTAATTTTGCTCGAAAGTCATAAAAGTTCGTGGGTATGATGACCACAGCAGTACTGATGACTATTAAACTGGACTAAGACAGCATAACAGTTGATCTCTCTGGACAGCATCAGTGCTGCCAAATCCACAGGCATAAAGCAGCAGCAGAACTTCGTAAGTATAACTCCAGAAATCTGCACAGGTCCGGGCAGAAAAGACCCATTCCAAAATGCTGGAATTTCAAAATTCAGATTAGCCCTTTGGTGATTCTGGAACAGATTTCTCAGTATAAAAGTCAAAGATGCATCATAATGTTGCAATGTCACCGCCGCTATTTAATTTAAGAAACCAATGTACTTTTACCAGTGTTCAGTGTATTAATGAGGATTTCACTTGCTTCAGAAAACAATGTCCTGCACTTACGAAAGAGCTTCTGTGTGGGATGCTCTTCCAGAAGCCAGCCAGGCATCTGAGTTGCGGGAGTGTTGCGTGGTAATGCTTTGAAAAGTGGAGCACGGCTCTGCTCTGCTCTCCACGTCCGCAGACGGCTCAGGTCACGACGGAAATCAGGGCTGCCTGTGACTATAATGTCATGTGTGAACACACAGCCTTCTCCTATTCCTGTCCTTCTCCCAGTGCTTATAACATTGCTTTTCTCACCATCCCAAGCTTGCAGTGTCACAGCGTTTGTTTTTGTTCCTATATTTTAAAGCTCTATGATCTCATTTGATTAACGAGCATCATATGGCATGAGGGCATGAGCAGGAAAGTTTACACAGTGTCATAGTTTCAAGCAGGAATGTGATTTAATATCTTCTGGATTTTCTTTAAATTATCAAAATTGGATTTTCTTTTTTAATCAGATACTGCTAAGCATACAAATTTAATGTAATGATTTAGTTTAAATTAAATGTCTATCAGAATACCGCTGGAAGGAAAGATGCCTTTACAGTTAAAACATCAGACTGGGAGGTGGGGGCATCTGCAGTTGGGCGCATTCTGCATGGTGCGTTTCATAGCTTTAACAGAGCCTGCTGCATGTACCACGCTTCTGAAAATAAGGTCTGTTACGTGAGCAGCTGAAGGAGCTGCCTCACTGTGTTTTCTGCTTCTGAAAAACTTGCCCTTTAATCCCTTGATTTTTTTTTCCTGGACTGTGCGGTAAGGATATATCTGTCCTTTTCTACATCTCCCAGAAGTGTTTTGAGGCTAAATTAATGCATGCTTGTCAGCAGCTTTGGCAGGAGGTGCTATAGAAGATGCCAAGATGATCCTGTTCACTTTCTTCCTTTCCTTCACTTTCTTCCTCTTCCCCATGACATTATAGCAAAGTTTTACTGTGACTGATATAAGACACACCTCAGACATTGCTAGTAAAAATGAAAGACACTAAATTTGCTTGTAAAGCTAAAAGATCCTCTTATCCTTCACTAAATAACAGTCTGCATTTCTCTAAGGCAGTTCAGGTTTTACAGGTATCCTTGCTAAACAGTCTGGAAAACGTTGGAGTTTCTCTTTCTTTCGGACAGATACAGCTGATGTTCTCCCTACTTGTAGGCAGCTCTGCTGTGTGTCTGGTGCCTGGAGAGCATTTGCTGTACTTAACATTTTTCCTGCTTTTCTAGTCAAAGGAGAAAGCCACAAGCAGACTGTGGTTTCTGATTTGTTGAACTGCCTCGCTGCAGCCATATTTGCCTAAGGTATCCTTTTCCAGCCTAACTGCTTTTATGCTCCATCTTGAGCCATCTCAAACCCCACAAGGAAAGCTTTGGTAATTTGTTTGCAAACTGTTGTTGTTTTAATGATGTTACTATGTGCGTATTTCAGGGAGGGGAGGAACAATCCTTGCAGAGCAGCAAAACAGCTGATAACCTTTTATCTCTTGAATTTCCTTTAGTCAAGCTGTGGAAGATTATAATTCCAGGTGCATTCAAGAGCAGATATCCAGGATTCCTGAAAGGCAACCATGCACAATGAGGAGCCACCAGCTGTTTAAATAGCTTGCACACACCACCTTTGTGTAACTTTTTGAATAGATATTAAATTGTCTTTAGGCTTGAAAGGTCCGTGTTCTCCAGAGATAAGAGCCAGGTTGGATGTTTTTAACGTGGATTGCTTTTCTTGGTAACTTTCAGGCAGAGTCATTACAACCACCCACATACACGCTGACAGAAGACCACTGTTTTATTTTCTTTCCTACTCCCATCTAAACTGTTCCCTCCTGTCAGAGTGGGCAGTAAGTGGTCACTTTATTGCTGACCCATAGGGACTGTGCGTGAGCACAGCCACTGAGGGAGGGGACGGGGGGTCGCAAAGGAACAACAGTTCCGAACGAAACGGATGTACTCCGGAAAACAAACGGAGCTGAAGCAATTTGAAGAGAAAAGAATTCATGAGTAACTACAGATGCAGGACCAAAAAGTCTGCATATCACATTTTTGAAGAATGTGCAAAAATCTGAATTTAATGTAGAAGAAGTATGTATTGAAAAAATAGTAGTAGGTAAATGCCAATATTCCTTTGCAAAAATGTCAGCTTCTTAGATGCAACAGATATGCTCAAGGATCATGTAAATGTTCCTGTTTTCAGCAATAGTTCCAGGAAAAAGTGTTATGTGGCTATGTTTCACTCCATTTTTACTGACATAGAGTGAGGAATGTTGCTACCACACACACACAGACCTAGTCAATTTGTCAAAAATTAACTATGACTCTCATTTCAGTATATTACTGAATTGTTTTTTCCTCTTATTCCTCTTTTTGTAAATGTTCTCTTGCCCTACCCCACAGTCGTCTTAATTGTGTTGGATGAAGACAAAAGTTGGTGCAATGTTGGGCATTGACTTTGCTTCACACTGAAACCCTAACTCTGTTTTTTCTAGAGCTCTGTCAAGAATGTTACTGGCCTGTTGAGCTGGTTTGCAGTACTGGAGAGAGGCAGGTTATTGGCACTCTTGATTTTATGGATAATCAATGGCAGGGGGAAAGGGGAGAGAGATTATCCTGTTGTGTAAAACTCTTTGGAGCCAGATCTTCAACCCTCTCTCCCCTCTCCTGGGGCCTTATGGCAGAGCAGAGCAAGGACCGTAGGTGCAGCGTGGGCTGAGCAGAGCTGCCCCAGGAGCCCACGTGCTGCCCCTGGACAAGCCCCTCGCTGAACCAGGTTCTCCAAAGATGCCTCTTCCCACCCCTGTGCTCGTACCAAGGAGCACTGGCTCACAGTTTAAACCTTGCATCTCAGCCTGTGTCATAACCATTAGGTTTTACAGATTGTCTCCTGTGCACAAAATTTTCACTGAAACCAAAATTCTGCAGGTAATCGTCTGGTTTCCATAATTTTAATTTCCTCAGATGTATTCTGGCCAGCTCTGCTTGTTTTCCCAAGGCCTTGGAAAGCTGAAAGTTGAATCAAGAATATAGACAAAACATGAAATTATATTAATCTTTTTCCTCTGTGAAATCTTAACCTTCTTTTTTTCAGATCTGTTGTAGAGCCTATTTAAATCAGTAGACAGACTTGCTTGTCTGAATGCTGCTAAGTGGCTATTCATAGCCAGTTTCCTGTAAAATTTTTAAAAATCTCATATTTATTTTAAAAATAAGTCTAGTTAGGTGGAAGAAATCTACCAAAGCAGCTCATTTTCTTCTCCTATCATGTCAAGGCTTTCCTTCCCCTTCCCCTTCCCCTTCCCCTTCCCCTTTCCCTGACAGCTTATGCAAACGTTGCTGCCTACACTTTGTGCTAATGTGCTGCAATTGCAAAACTCTGCAGGAATTAGGACGTAACCCTGTAAAAGCTTTGGGGTAGGCGGGTGCCTGCCCCTCCGTGGAAGTACCCCGTGACCGTGTGGGGCTGGCAGAAGGAGCCAGCCCAGAGCGGTGAGCTGGCTGCAGAGGGATCCGCTGGCTCTGGAAAACAAATGCACAGCACGTGAAGAAAAGCAATAGCAAAGAAAAATAAAACAGAAGTAAATGAAAAGTGAAGCGGCACCCAGCTAACACACTGGTCCTTCAAAACTCGGTGCACGTCTCTAGTTAGCTGAATGCAGCAGGCGCTGAAATTTCTCAGTTCTCCTCTTCGTCTGTTCGGCAGAAAGCAAGCTGACGCGTTTTATGAGACCAAAGCTTTTAAAATGACTTTTCCTGTTTTTGTGCTCTGCAAAGGGAAATAATATGTCTGATATTGTACCTACCTGGGAATGACGTTCCACAGCCGAATGAAAATCTTTAATTTAAACCATACTTACTCTGTAGGGTAGTGTGAAAACAGCTTTGTGTGCAGGGAAGCTGGATGGTTGGTAGTAGTTATGGTCACATTTGCCTGTCGCTAGCTCTTAGCTATATATGGGCCTGTGTGGAAGTGTAAGATTTTGGAGAGAACGGTTAAAAAAAAAGCTTCTCCTTCCTATCTCCACCCCTCTTCATTGCTTAGAAATATTTGCTCATCATGCTGTTTCTAGCTTTCATTACTGAAATAAGCAAAACCTGATTTTGAAATGCTTTCATCCCCAGCCTATCAAAAATGGATCATTTTAAAGGTGGGGCATATTTCTTTCTAAATCGCATCTTCTATTCCATGAGCTGGTATTTAAGTGAAAAAAAATATATTGTAACTTTTCCACTACTCCACCTGCTGAAATCAGATCACGTTAAAGATTGAAGAAATTCAAACTTCTTTGAGCCTTCAGGATGCCTCTCTCCATATTTTCTCGTGACTCTAATCGTGTCTATCTGGCGTAAAGCAGCAGCACTGATATACAGTCTGAGCTGCGGAAAACCGCTAACGAGCAGTAAGGATGAACCACTTGCTCCCTCAGTTAGCCAGGAGCTTTCTGCGCGGTCAGTGGGAGGCTGGTCATCGCCCCTCTCCTGGCTCTGCCTGCCGTCAGTCCCGTCCGTCCCGCGTCCCCCGTGAGCGCGGCGTTCGCAGTGCGGAGGGGGAGGCGGAGGACATCTCCGTGAGGTTTGGGTCCCTTGAGCAGCGTTGCATTAACAAAAGATCCTGAAATAACACGTCCTTAAATCAGACCCCTGGCCATATCGACCTTCTTTTGGAAGAAATGGTTTCACGCGAGCTTTTGGCTCCTTCCAAAAGAGAGCAGGAAGAGGCAGGTTTATCGATAAGTATGAGGCACTGAATCGTCTAATTGCTTCTTGCAGACATTAACGAATGCGTGACGGATGCGCACACCTGCCAGCGGCGAGAGCACTGCGTCAACACGATGGGGTCGTTCAAATGTCTCCAGGAACTGAGCTGTCAGCCAGGCTACGAGCTTAAGGATGGAGAATGTGTTGGTAAGGCGAGCGCTCTCCAGTCGATGCCCTTGCTGTTGCTGAGAAGGGAGGGAAAGGGACTGTGAAGCATATAACTTCTTTGAAGTAGTTTCCAGCAGTAATGGTAAATAATTTGGGAAATACATGAAACCTCATGATTTAGGGTTTGCCCTGCTTTTAAGGGGTTGGAGTGAGATGTCGCTGTCGGAGGAATTGCTGTTACCCTCCTCTGGGAGCTCAGCTTTCCTCCGATGGAGCCGATGCTGCTCCCGGCTGCAGGCTGAATCACAGCCCGCATGGATGAGTCCAGCCTGCACGGAGCCGGGGGACTCAGTCCGGTCCTTCCTGTGCTTCGGAGACCTGCCTGCATTCATTTACGTTTGCGTTTATTTACATGGGGTCAAGAGGTTATTCTTCGCCTCCCCCTTCTTGGTCTATTTAGGGATTTAATGGAGAGGCTTCTAGAGGCTCAAGTCAGCACTGCTAGTGCAGCAGATGCTGTTCTGCAGCGTGCGAGCGTGCAAGAGGGTCCCTTCTTCCCAGGTCACGAGTCAGAGCTATTTACTCCTAAATTTTTTTATGGAGTTTCCTGACAGCTGGAGTAGGAGATGTCTGAGGAAAGAAGCTAGCACTTGACATGTAACAAATGTTATAAAATAGAAATAATCCAAATTCTCACTTTACATACAGCTGTCCTAAGTAAACCTGACTTACTTCAGAGGTCTGTTTTTGAGCCCCTCTTCTGGTGTCTGATTCTATAGAGTTTCTAACATTTATTAGCAATCTAAATTACTTTCTAATCTTAACGTTAGATTGTAACTATAATAGATTATCAAATGTACAAATTGTTTTAAAGTAGCTTTTAAATTACTGACTTATAAGAAGGACCATTATTCCAAAACTGCTCAGTGTAAAATTGTCTACATGTAACTATTGATTTTGCAGCGTTTTATGAAATACTGAGTTCCACGTTTTTCTGCATCTCATTCTATATATATGGTTGGAAGGTTTATTAATATAGTACCTTCTGGACAACTGGTGGTGTTCTTTCATGACTTTAACCCTGAACTGAGGTGTTAGAGTAGAAAGGTCAGTGCCAGGGGGTCTCCCTTTGTCTGCCCAAAGAAGTGGGGAACTCCTGAATCACATATACACATATTACTGTATTTGTCTTTATCTTCTAGTAAATACATTAATCATGAGGAGCGCTCTCAGGAAACTCTGTATGTTAATGTAGTATTAGAAAATGTTCCCAGAAACTGAACTTTGAATGTATTTATACTGGAACCTCTTTATCTTTCAATCAAGAGCGGGAAGCAATACCGCAGTGCCAGCTGAGCTGTGCCACTACTCAGTGTAGGTCAGCTGGGCATGAATGACTAAGCTTGAGACTAACAGGAAGTGTACCTAGAAAGCAGGCATTAAATTGTAGAAAGCAGGCATTAAATTGGTGAAGATAATTTGAGAGGTAATTTCATATAAATAATAAAAATGAGAAAACTGTGTTCAGCCCTGGCTGCAGAGCAAGAAAAAAAAGCAAAATTTCTCACTGATGTTACTACCTCTTACACTTTTCAGACGCGGTTGGGTGTTTGGTTTGTATATTTATGTACATATGTGTGTACCCTTGGGCCTGTGCACAATGTGAAATCCCAGCCTGTTTAACTCAGGGGCCCTTTTAGCATCAAATTCAGCCTAGCCAGGTATTCATCTAGAATTCCTGAGGCCTGAGGAGTAAGAGAATCATTCTGCTTTTGACATAGTGTGGTATGTATTTTGTGTGCCCTTATTTCTAGTTTTGTTCTGGGCCTCTAAGATTTTAAAATGGGCAGTGGTTCCTATTTGTGGTTTAAAAGAGGTTCACTGAATGCTGCAGTGGGGACTGGCATGAAACTCGTTGCAGAACCTGCCCAGCTCGGGAGCCTGTGGATGTCCATGCGCAGACGTACCCACACCTCGGAGTTTCCACATGCCGGTTTGGGTGTCTGGTTTAAATGATGCTTCCTGACTTCTTTCCTGAGAAACTAGTCGTGTAGGCTATTGAAAATGGAAGCTTAACTAGTCACAAATTGGTGTTTTGATCTGATTAACAGATATTGATGAATGCAAGAAAGGAACTCATAGTTGTAAAGTAAACTTCGTTTGTCAGAATACAGAAGGATCGTTCTACTGTGAATCGAAGCAACGGTGCATGGATGGATTTCTGCAAGACCCTGAGGGTAACTGTGTTGGTAAGTGTGACCAGCAATGTTTGCAATATGTGCAGCAGCACGGGCTAACTGCTGTTCCTTTTAGCCTATCCAGTGGGTGTACATTGACCATGTGTAATTTTCCTTAAATCTTGCTGTGAATTAAGTCTAAACATTGCTGATCTTTTGAAGGTATGTGTATTCGCATACTGAATTTGAAAAGACTACCATAACAGACCCTCATCAGCCTTATCTTTGTAGCACAATAAATCGAAATTAATGAAAAGAAGCGAGAACTGGAAGAAAAGGGTTGCTTGCTATCAGTATTCTAACTCATTTTCTTCACCAGATATTAATGAATGCACATCTCTCCCTGAGCCATGTAAACCAGGATTCAACTGTATCAACACTGTTGGGTCTTACACCTGCCAGAGGAACATGCTGACGTGCAGCAGAGGCTACCACGCCAGCGAGGATGGGACCCGCTGCATCGGTAAGCTCAGGCTCCGGTCTCTGCTCAGGTGCCCTCTCAAAGGCAAAAGTGCATTTCACTCCCAGAAGGGTTTTTGAGTTACCTCGAGTTTCATAAATTTAGAGGGACGGGAATTTGCTGTGAATGTTTGCTGTCTAAACGGCCTGGTTTAAAAAAACCATGATCCTTTGCTATTTTGTGCAGTGTCTCACTGTAAATGATATGATCTGAAGCCACGTATGCAGCATCATAAATGATGTTTCCATTTACATTCAGTTGTACAAATGCTTAGGATAAATTCTTTTTTTCTTGAAAGGAATGTGGAAATACCTGTGTAGGCTAGGATACATCTCACTGCTGATTGTACGGGCGTTCATTCCAATGTGAGCGTGGTGTTACTGCCTCAGAATAGTAGATGTCCTGCCCTTTCTGCATTTGCTCTGTAAATGAGCACACCAGGCACCAAGGAATTGAGGCTTGGTCCTTAGTGCCCAAGGAAAGGCTGGCTATGTGTTTTTGAGTTTCCTATGTTATGTGCTACACACAGTAGGAAATGGTAAGACAGCCGCTGGGGGAAAAAAAAAGAAATGACAAATCAGCATTTTGGTTAGTGGTGGTATCCTGAAGATTTCTACTTATGTTACCTTTGAATGAAAGGAGGGATGGGAAAGCTTTCGCAACTCCCCAGGTGGGCAGAAGCCTCATTCACAGCTGTTTGTTGCTTTGGTCACCACTCGCATTCATAACTTTTAAAACACTTCTTGTAAGAGGCTGGAGAGAGAACTGTAGTGAAAAACACAGGTACAGATAGAAGGCCACAGTCAAATAAATTTCCCCTTCCTCCTCTTTGCTCCCCTCTATCTCCCATCGTGCTTTTACCTGCGGGACTGTCCAGACTATACTTGGCCAGTGAGAAGATGGGTGAGATTTGGAGCCAGGCAGAAGACTGCGATATTTAACATAATTAGCTGAGGAAATCGAGAAAGCTCCCTGAAACAGCTACAGTGGGTTGTGTTCCCTAAACTCGGGGCAAAGTGGTGCAGTCTCATTTGCTGTCTTGTTATAGAGCAGCCTGAGATATTCTGGCTGCGCCGAAGGAAGGCACAGAAGGGTTGTCTCCACGGCTGTTGTGCAGGGACAGTTCTTCAGCTGGTTTCCCTCCGTCCTGTTTCAGCAGAGTCGACAAGGCTAGGCCAGTTTCCACCACCTGAAGTGGGGGGACCCTGAGATCGTTTCTAGGGTCATACAGCAGTTACACGTTATAAGGCATGATGAGATAACATGATGCAAAGTAATTGCTAATGTTGCTTTGTTTCTAATTTACATGATTGACAATGCTTTTAAAGAGCAGAGGTAGGGAAACTCTTCAGAGTATTTGGCATCATTTCTATTTGATTTTAGGAAAACAAATGTTTAATGTTAATTGGTGATCTCTCTGCCACTGCTTGGTGTGCTATGTCTTGGTTTGCAGCCTGTGTTTTGGTATTTTTTGGTATGAGTTTCTTTAAGTAGGAAGAGAGCGTGGAGAAGAAAAAGGAAAAGCATATGGTTCTAATTTCCCATTTCTATGGTAAAGACTAGTTTCTTCAAGGTATTGTGATGGTTAATTGGACTCCTGTTTCAGATTTACTTAAAGTAACATAAAATATGTCATCTGGATGTGTTTCTGGAGCAGAACTAAACTTCTGTTGTCATCTCTGTTTAGACAATTCATTTTCCTTGGAAATGTTCATTCTTTCTTATTCAGTAAATCCGTTATTAAAAACTACCTCTTACATTTAATTGAAAAGTACTGTAACTACCATGAAATGTAGCAGACTTCTGATGGGCTAATGCCCTGGAAGTAGTTAAAGACTGAATGCAAAAGCATATATAATTTTGCACAAACTAATGAAATGGTTGCTTGCATGAATTCATTGCAGATAAAACTGTTAATATACAAATTTGTATCTGCATTAAAAACTTCCTGGTTTTGATACTTCCTCTGATCTGAAAGAAAATAAGAAGGCAACATGTCAGCAGAAATTTGTGAGCTCGTCGGGCATTTTTGCGGGGCCAGTTCACTGTCATCACTAAACCAGTGCTGGCAGGGATTGAATACGTGCTGAAGAAGTCAGAGTTCAGAAGAACAGTATTTGCTTGCACCTCTCACCAGGGTTAATATAATCTCCACTTTTCCAAATCTAAGTATAGATTTGGAAACTTGCTCCCATTCCCTCCCATTTTCTCAGCAAGTGACTGCTTTCCAGAGCAACCTTAAAGGCTGTTTGATGAGAAACTGCCCAGAAACCCTCTGAAATGAAATGGTGCTGGAAGGTATGAGTTCAGAGAGGGCAGTCGCTGAAAGGGCTGCTGTATGGAGAACTCCCAGCCCTACTTAGGCTGCCATCCTAATTAATACTGCTTGAACAGAGGTTTGGATGGTTGAAGTAGTTAAAGTGGATGATGGGAAGGAAGAAGGATCTGATGGCTTAGAAAATGGCAGAACTCAGAACACTGTAATAAATACAAGTGTCTGGGGGTTGATCAGACTTTTTGATGGTTCTTGTCACAGATGGTAACAGGGATTTGTTAGATACTGATGAGCTATTTAGTCATGTTCTAAGTCTTGTAAATCAGCCCATATTGAAAACTCTCATCTTCCTCTGAGGATTTTTAAACTGAGATTGGACGTGGTACATGTGAGTGGAGAAGCAACTGATTTGTTGGTATTGGATTTTGGATGAGAGGCCATGAGGAATATCAAAATTTGGGTTGATGGAAAGAAGAAAAAAGATTAACTTTGGAAAAGAGCAAAAGGTGGGCAGCAGAAGCAGGATTGAAAGGGCAAGAGGAGATGAAAATAGCGATTGATTTAGATCAAGGGATGCAAGAGTTTCTGGCTAGTTCTTGTTTTGCTTTAAATGGCTTGTCATGACTCATGTAATGGCAGAACATCAGAATAGGGTATTTAAATGTCATGGTTTGATCAGATTCAAAATGTGTTTACACTGAAATGCAGAATATGTTGGGAAAACTCCATTGCATTTTCACTTTTAAAATAATGTATTGCTTTTCAAAAGTTTGACTTAGAGATATGTAGATCTGGCTCTGAGAAAAGCAGAGTGCGAAAAGCTGATATTCTACCTCCTGTGTCGAGAGGACAACCCTAAGAGTTTCTGTTTCTGTTCTTTTTTTTTTGTCTTTGTAAACTGTGACATTGAGCAACTACATTTAAGCTAATTGCTCTCTCTGATTCTGTAGATGTGGATGAATGTCAAACCGGTGTACACCGTTGCGGTGAAGGGCAGATTTGTCATAATATTCCTGGGGCTTACCGCTGTGACTGCAAGATGGGCTATCAGTACGATGCATTCAGCAGAACCTGCATTGGTATGTAAGGCGCAAGATGAGAGGAAATGACGGATTGATTGAGCCTCGGACCTCCAGGCAATATTTAGCACTATTGCCGAGCACGCAGTAATTAGTTCTGCAATGCAGTGCCTCGAGGGGTAATGGCACTGCTCCGGGAGCTGCTGCCGTCGAGTGCCACCAGCCGCTCTGAGCACTGCTACGGCTCAGGTGTCCTTGGTTTAGTCTGGCTGCAGGTTATTGATTAAAGTCATTTGCAAAGCACTTTTCCATAGGTTATGCTTCTCCCACTGTGGAAATTTATCTTCCTGAAATCTTCACAGCTTTCTCCATAAGAGACCATGATACAGCGTTTTGGATTTTATTGCTGCTATACACCATTCAGAGCACAAAGGTAGACAGCATAAAACCTGAGGTTGCAGCATTTCGTGCTCTACAAATCAATCTCTGACACCTTTTAAAATATCCTCCTGCATCTCCTTTGATACTTTTGTTTTTAAGCTGACTGTATATTTGCTTGTTATGCTGGCAGATATAAATGAGTGCTGGAATTACCCCGGACGCCTGTGTCAGCACACGTGCGAGAATACTCCTGGCTCCTATCATTGCACTTGTTCTTCTGGTTTCCGCTTGTCCTACGATGGGAAGCACTGTGAAGGTACCAGACGGTTTCTCCATGAAGTAGAACTTGCAGTGTGAATTAAGGGATGTTAGAGAAGGAGTTGAGGTGAAATATAAATACAATAACCCCATGATTTTTGCATGCTCAGATTTGAAGATACTGAATTAAACCTCCAAACTGTCAGAGAAGAGCTGACAAACCCTAGTCCCTTATACTTACCCAATCCGCGATGTGCTGCGGGGCAGCTTTCCACGTGCAAGTTGTGTGCCCTGACTGGCAGGCAAAGCTGCCACTTCCACTGCACTGGTTCAGGGTCAAGGTATCACTAAAGGGTTAAGATACAAGGCACGTTCTGGACACCTTTTTCCTCTTTATCTATCTTCTTTTTACTGTCCACTTATTGTATAGCTATATTCTCTTTCATCTTTTCCCCCGAAAAGGCAAAGAGGTTGGTTGCTATTGCTCTGCCTCTGCATTTGGCAGCTGTGCCTCCCACGGCACAGTCGTCGTTGTTAAGCTATTTCACTGGTTTAGGTAATCGCACCTTTGGAAGGCACTGCAGTACAGCGAGCAGAGGGCAGTGCGGTTTTAGTGTACACCGAGATGCTCTCCTAGAGTTAGAGAGCGTCTCCAGTGGAGGAGCCTGACGACACAGGTGATTGGGATGTGTTGCGATGGTTACAAATTTATCTGTTTCCACTATAAGGATAACAACCCTGAGTCTATTACTGTTTATTTTCTTTTATCGGGACATTAAAGCTGATATAAACTGTTGTAGTTACAACATATATGGTGTATAGCACTTAAAATGTTACAGGGAGATATCTTTTCTTCAGGGTGGAATGACTTTAAAAGACAATCCAAGCTTCTCTAAATGTTTTGGGGTTTCATTTGAAATATTTCAACTAGAGCAAAGCTTAGATTAATTCATTTTTGTTTCTCCCCTTTCTTTCTTCCCTTCACATACTTTTTCTTTTCCTTCCAGATGAGAGAAAGGAGAACATAAAAAAATCAGGGATTTTTCACTCAAACTTTACAAAAAATGAAACCAGAGATGTAACAGTAGTGACAAAACTGGAAAAAATATTTTAGATTTTGAATAGAATGGAAAATTTTGAAGTTCTCTGTGAAGTTTTTTTTTAAGGAAATAATTACGTTTTTTTAAGTAGCTGTAACATACCAGATCTGAAACACATTTGCGTGTGTTTACACAGGCATACATAGAAATGAAATTTAGGTGCAACACATCTCCTCATGCTTCACGGCATGCTGCCAGGGAGCAGAAGCGTCTTTGGATGAATTAGTCCCTCTTTCTCCGCTCTGTCCAGCAGGATCTGATAACGACTGTTCCCAGAGGCAGGATGTGGTGGGAGATACTGTTCTGAACTGTCACGGCAATGTTTGTGGGTTTGTTTTTGGATACAGATGTGAATGAATGTGATACTAGTCCCTGCAGCCAGGAGTGCGCCAATGTTTACGGTTCCTATCAGTGTTACTGCAGGCAAGGTTTCCAGCTAGCAGAAGATGGGCATTCGTGTAAAGGTAAGGCTGCTGCTTTGTCGCATCAAATTAAATACGTGTGTGCTCTTTAACAGAAAGTGCTCTCTCAATCGCAGCAGCACCAAGTGCTGCAGGTGGTGCCGAAGGGTGACTCTGAGTCCTACCCTGCTGCAGAAGCTGCACAAGACAACTCCAGCTCTTGGGAATGCAGCTTGCTGCCGTGCCTCCTGCTTGGGGCTGGCGGCACACCCGGGTGACACAGAGCCAGTGAGGTTACTTTTTAATGGGGCTAAAGCTTACGACTGGAAAAATTAGGAGGGAAGAGGTATTTAGTTAGACTGCATCACCTAAATCCTCCACTCAGCCAGGGCTGAGCTGCTTCTAACTTCTGCTGATAGTGGGTGGCAGAGGAGCAGAGCAATCAGACTGGAGACAGGAAGCATTTTCCTGTTTTCATGAAGTTACCAATACCAACACGTACATACTTCTCTTACACACCAGCTCCAGAGAGTCTCTGTTTAAGAAATGGTGGAGAAATCCCCATTCTTTCAAGCACAAGGATCTCCCAAAGCAATCCTAGAGGGTGAATTACAGAGTACAGGAGAGAGTTTTTCAAACTCAGATGTGCCTTAGACTTTCCATGACTCCTTGCTACATCTTGCAGCCAGTATTTTTGGGAGCAAAGCCCTCTGTTCAGCATTTCAGAAAGCACTGTCAACTGTCCTAGAGCAACATCAAACTTTTAGGGCTGCGTTCTTGCTTAAAAGAAATGTATTATAAATGTGTCATATAAGAATTTCCTTGTGCTCCTCAGCCTCCCTTTTCAAGTTTGTAATTTTCTTTTTCTTCATATGTTTGTAATGTTTTCTTTCTTCAGATATCGATGAGTGCACACAAAGTGCAGGCATCCTTTGTACTTTCCGCTGCGTCAATGTTCCTGGTAGTTATCAGTGTGCCTGTCCCGAGCAGGGATATACCATGGCAGCAAATGGACGAACCTGTCGAGGTAACGATGAGCTTAAGGAACGGGAAGGATTATATCAGGAAGCTTTAATCTTTGGAATGATCAAAGACATTACAGAAATTCAACCAAGTTTCCATTTTGGTTACTAGTCATTGTTAAAAAGCTAGTATTTGACAAAATTGCCATATATTGGTATCTGCAGTGTCTGCTTTTCCCTGGGTTAGAAAAAAGCAGTAACTGTAGCAACTCAGCAATCAGTGTAAGCTAATTGTTTAAAGCAGTTTCTAGGGGAACCCACTTCATCTGGCAAGTTGGGGCATTTGGTTGCTTGCATGGGCTATATATCTGCACCCTGGCACATCAGTAAGTCCTCTGATTTTTTAAGAGGTGCCAGATGTACAAATCCACAGCTTCACTATGAGCTGCAGGAGCTTCCTGCCCCAGAGAGTGAGGAGAGTGAATCTAGGAGCTGTAGTGGGGACTTGCACATCCTGAACTTTGCCGTCTAAGCTTAAATCTGCTGGCTATAGTAAATGTTAATGTAGATGACATGTATCCTCTCACCCCCACCCATTCTCTCCAGAATCATAGAAAGGTATGCTGGGTGTCTGCAGTTTTTCATCTGGTGCGCAGCTGTCTGTTTGAAGTGAAAATCCCCCATTTCCAAAGGATGCGCTGCCGGTGTAATGATGATTGAAGATCTGATCACCTTTCTGTACTCTACACACATTCCTGCAGTCCGTTACGCTAGCTACCAGGCATTTCCTGCTCTTAGTGTTTCAGCAACCGTTCACGTAGCTTTCGGTTATGTATCTTCGATGCTTAAATTCTCTTCTCAGCGGTAACTGCAGTGAATTTACAGTGCATAAATCACGAGTGACATGAGCATAGCTGATCCTACCCTTGTAGCAGAGAAATGGACTCAATGACAGCAAGAATCTTCCCAAGGGTGGAGGTTTTGGGGGGGGGGGGCTTTCTTTTTGTATATGATTTTATGTAGCACCTCAGAATCAGTCTCTGAGTTACACGGACTTTAATTTGAATGCTTATGTAAAAGCCACCTTTAGAAAATCCGTAGCTGTAGCTCTCCGCAGGCGTTTTTGCTGCATGCTGACTTTCCGAGCACCGGCGTGTTGGCTGCCCCCTCTGCCAGCGCTGTGATTTGAGCTGGGGACGTGTTCCAGAGTTCACAGTGTGCGTCACTGCACTCGGGCTGCCAGCGTAGCCCTCCGGAGCCGGAGGTGCCCCGCACGCCCCAGCGCGGGCTGGAGGGGAAGGGTGCAGAGCACGGGGCAGCGGTCACTACGGCAGGGTCTCCGTGGCGTGACGCTCGCGCCCCAGCTGACCTCTGCGAAGGGGACGCCCATCGCGTAGGCTGGCCCTGCTAAGTGGGCTACACGGGCACACTGGGAGCGAGTTTTCGAAGGACTTACACTGGCTGGTACAGGTGCCCTCCGTACTGGGGGAAGGTGGTCGACTTGCAAAGCTTAGCACATGTGAGGCAGCTCTGTGTAGGCGTAAGTAAGCTGGCATTTAGTCGGGCATTGGAAGCAGCCCTGGGTACACCCCATTTTTTTGCACAGACGAGCACGCAGTGCAGACTTCTGAGCCCTGCAAGTGTGTACAGTGGGCAGGCTTACATGCTGAGGCCTGTTTGAAAAGATGGTCAGAGAGACAGTCTGAACTGATGTCATTTGGACTAACCTCAAGGCGATTATATCGGGTTCGACCAGCCCAAGGTCTGGCCCCAACTGCTCGTCATCCAGCCTGTTCTTAAATGAAGAGTCACTAGGGCTACATTCTTTGGTCCTTTCTTTTTTTCATTTCAGACAGATGAGTTAAACTTCTTGTAATAGTGTGTCAACATATGGATCTTTTTGGAGAAACTGTGAATGGTATTTTGCAGCATAGCCGACCTGGTGAACTGAGTGTTTTCATGACAATGAACACAATATGGAAGAAATTTTCTTTTCACCTGAGGGCACTTTTGAGAATCAGCAAGGAGTTTAATTTAGATTCTCGCTCACTTCCTGTCGTGTACTTCTCTTTGCTAGACTTCAACCGCTCAGTGCGATGTGCAAGACCGCTTCTCATCCTAGGGGAGTGAAGGGAGAGGGAGGTTACAGTTTTCCTCCAAGAGTCTCTCTCCTCTGCGACAACTGGCAGAGGTGCAGAGCCCTACACGGCCACGTGGTTTGTCTGTTAGCATTTATTTCATTTTAAAACCTCCGTGCGTTGTCTAGACATTTGGGAGTACACAATGTGACTGTGAGATCTTTGCCAAAATTTTCTGCTCAAGTTGGATCCCTGTTATTGCATCTGGTTTTCAGCATTTTAAGGTCCATGGCTTGGGCTTGTGCATATGTATTATTTAGGTAACCACATTCGTGCTCTAGGCCAATAAGTGTCTTTGAGCTTTAACTGTTCTTTGTTGTCTTCTGCAACATTACTTCTTGTTATTGGGAGATATTTATGTTTAACATACGTTTTTAAATCTGTGTCTTGTTTAAACTGTTGTTCTTGAGTTGCCATATTCATAGTAGTCCTGTGGAGCGTAGGACTCCCAGATCATGCAGCTGTGCAGCGGTAGTGACTCTGCTTCATATTCACACCCTGCCCTGATCCCGAGCCACCTTTATGCGTAGATAAATCCTTCTCCTGACAGTGCAGCTTTCTCAACTCTCAAAAAGTCGGTGAGCAGGTTCTGCTTGCTTTAAACTCCGCTTGATTGTATTCTGATGAGATTTGTTTATTCTTGAGGGGCTCCCCTCCATCGACGATGTGCGTTTGCTGGGGGTGGGCGGTCTCCAGACGTGCCCTTCCTCTGTCTGGGCGACCCGGAAGGATGCTGTTTGCCAAGGATGTGTGGCTGTTTTGTAACCTTCTCCGTGAAGGAGGAGCCGCTGCTATCACCCGTGTCCCGCAGTGCGCCAGGCCGCTGTCCTTCCAGCCAGGACGGTCTGGCGTGCTCCCGCTGTCCTCGGCGCCTACGCGCGGTCTGTGCGGTGCGGGAGCCTGCACACGGGCTCTGCTATTTGCAGCAAGTTAGAGGCTCCCCGAAGTGCTGAGCTTATCACACGTGCGCTGTGTCCGCCTGCTAAACCGCGTGTGAGCACCACGCTTGCTTAGGAAAACCTTGCTTAACAGAGGCTAGCGCTAAGCATGAAATTGTGGTTTGGGGACTGCCTGTGATCTGTGAAGCTGTAAAAATCGGCCCATCACTGTTTAGGAAACTATTTAAAACCGTCCTCTGTCAGAGCGGCCCTGGCGCGACGGCTGCAGGGGAGGCAGTCGTTGCTTGGGCTGAAACGTTTACGGCTGCGCTGCCCTGCACTACTGCTGTTTGGTTGTTTTATTTTGTTCCCCGTCAGCCTAGTTTACGGTATTTACACCACCATCTCTGACACCTCAGGAAAAAGAGAGAAAATAACATCACAGACAGTTCTGTGTAGATGTTTGTGCCTCTTTTGAACCTTGAATGTTTTTTATTACAGGGGGAAGTAGCAAGAGAGGGGGATCTTGGGGTTTAAGAACTTTTTTCCCTTTAATGTTTGTTCTCCCCTGCAGTTAAAACAACCCTGGAATGAGAATGGTTAGGTTCACAAAAGCGTGCAAATATTTGCAAAGTATGGGTAAACAGACAAACTTCTCCCGGGGGGGAAAGCCAGCGCTGGGCACGCGCTGGTGGCTGGGGCCGGCCAGGCCCTGTGCCAGGCGGCAGGAAGCACTGGCAGCCAGCACAGAGAGGGCTGCGAGCTCCGTGCAGAGACGGTGGGCTCCCTTACTTATTGCACAGAAGGGTGTTGTCAGCTCTCCTTAGTAATGACAGATAACGTCAAGGAGGAAAACCAGCTTTTTCCACAGAAGACATTTGAATTTTAAGACAACTGGAATCAACGTGCTTTACTCCATCGCTCCAAAGCCCGGAGGGTCTTGTGTGTAGAGACGAACCTGGCGTAGCTCATCTGCACGTGCATTTCACATCCCATGCGCTGGTGTTGAGCTTCTGACTCTGCCTGCCAGCATCAGGCACGACTGCTGAAGAGGCAACCCACAACAGCCCAGCCGCCAGAACTCGAAACCCTTGCTTGCAGATCCAAACCACAGACCCCTCTCACTTCGCATACACACAGAGTTCATCTCATAAGCATGTTATGGCCCATAAAATTGTGGTTACTTGTTGTTTTTGAACTTACCGTGTCTCCTTCCTTGCATTTCTGCTTGCCAGATATCGACGAGTGTGCAATAGGGACCCACAACTGCTCAGCCGCCGAGTCGTGCTACAACATCCAGGGCAGCTTCCGCTGCCTCTCCTTCGAGTGCCCGGCCAACTACCGCAAGGTGTCTGACATGTAAGTCTCACCGCTGCGATGACGAGAGCGGCCGTGCCCCCGGGCTGTGGGACGCCAGCCGTGCGTTAGACCGCGGGCCTGCGTAAGTGCTGGCTGCTGCACCAAGGTGCTTGGGAGCCGGGAGCCGACGGACTTTCCCCGCGTGAGCCGCGGGCCGTTTCGCCCTCTCCCTTCTTCCAGCGCCAGAACCTGCCTTTGCCCCTCGGCTGCTGCTGCAACGGCAGTCAGCCGCCTACCAGTCCTGCTTCCCCAGGCTCCCTGCAGCACTTCAAAGGCTCTATTTGCAGTTAAAAAAAAAGATTAGGGTCCTCAGTGTTGCTTATGTCATTGCAGCAGCTGCTGGGACCTTTTTACAGCTGTTTTGGGGCTCCCTCCCCAGTGCGCGCCTGGCAGCCCCTCCGAGGCAGCGGGGCTGGAGGGGAGCGGGACGGCAGCAAGCGGGGCCGCGCGGCCCTGCCGAGGGCTGTCCCACCGCGCGCAGCTCCGCGGCAGCCCCGGTCTGCGGGTCTGCGATCCCGACGTCTCGGTGCGCCCAGGGCTGCCAGCCCTGGAGAAGCCTGCGGGAAGCCTGGGCTGCGGGGAGGGAACTGGTGAGCAGCCGCAAGAGACGGAGACATGGGGGAGCGCGGAGAGGCCGCTTTCTTCAGGAGTGAAACTGTATTCACAGGAGGAAATCTTAGTTGCTTATGACTTAAATTACACTTTTCCTGCCCCACAGAACTAGCAGTTGTGCGAGTTCGGGAACTTGTTTCCCGCTCGCGCGTTTTAGCTCCCTTCTAGGTGCGACTGCTTCGTTTCCCCAGGGCACCGTCCTGCCTCGAGCCGCCGGTGATGGCACGGGCGCCCCGTCCGGCTCCGCGCTGCCGCTCACGGCACGGCCCCGGCGCTCCGCTGCCCCGTGCTCGCTGCGGCGCTTCCAGACGCTGCTCTGCGCGTCCACGACGCTTTTCTTACACTGTCGTGCTCTGACATTTGTATCATTTACAAATGTTTCACGGGCACTGCAAGAGCAGAACGAGCAGCGGTTAATTACCCCACTGAAGTGTGTATATCTGCTGTTTACCTAACACATGCTGCAGACTTTCGTGACTTTGCCATTCACTGAAATATGTATTTTTTTACTCACAGTTGCACGGGCGCTGAACCCCATTTGTTTCTCTTCTCTTAGGAGGTGTGAACGCATCAGTTGCTTTAATTATCTGGACTGCCAAAACACCCCAGTGCGCATTACCTATTACCAGCTGAACTTCCAAACCAATATTGTGGTCCCAGCTCATATTTTCCGTATTGGACCGTCACCTGCCTACGCTGGAGACAACATAATCCTTACTATCAACAAGGGAAATGAGGAGAACTACTTCAGCACCCGGCGGCTGAACTCCTACACGGGCATCGTCTATCTCCAGCGACAAGTGAAGGAGCCTAAAGACTTTTTGTTGGATGTTGAAATGAAACTGTGGCGTCAGGGAACATACACTACTTTTCTTGCCAAAATTTACATATTCATCACAGCTCATGCGTACTGAAGCGTGTATTGACATTGGAATTTATTGGTGCTATGCTCTTTACCTGTTCTACCAAAGCTTAATACTGTTGAACTGGCATTTAATGTATCTAGCCTTTATATTATTTTTCTATCATTGCTTCAAACTTTTTTTATTGGTTGTGTAAATTAAGTTAATTTTTATCTTTTTTGGTCGTTTGTTTTCTTACATACTTCTTTACATCATCGTTTGACAATGAGCGAAGGAAGGGTTTGAAAGGCAGTGCATGTATTGTGTTATATGCTGGAACCTTTTCTTAGAAATTATTTTTTGGCTTAGTCACATCTGCAGGGTGTTGCACTAGAAAGGAAAGATGTTCACTTGGGAGCATTGCTTTTTGCCACTGACTAAGGGAAAACACCTTGAGCGATTTCTCTTCATTACACAAACTCACGGTTTGGCATAGCCACTGACGTCACGGAGGCTTCTCTGCGTTCAGATGCTGTGTTGAAGGCTGCGTGTGAACACTGACGGTTAGCTCACCTCATATTAAAGGTTTATTTTGCTCCTTCCAACTTTTATAATATGTTGCCTAAAAATATATATAAATAAAAGAAAACTCCACCAGTGAACAAGCCTATGATTGAGTCTTGCTTTAGTAGGACTACTCATATGCTTAATGTTAGATGTTTGCAAGACCAAGGCCTTAAAAGAATATCATGCTTTAGAGTAAAAGCTCACATTGCCATTTTTAGTAGTCGTCCTTATAGGTGCTTGAGTTCCTCTCTATGCAAACCCATTCTGTTTAGGTAACTATAGATGCAGATTATCTGTATTATAATTCTTAAAGGAATGTCAAAGAGGAAACATGGAAATAATGATACAATCCATTACCATTCTTATTTTGACCCTTGGGTGTGCATTTGTGATTTTAAATAAAAAAAAGGGGGAGTTGCTTTTATTCTTCAGGAAAATGACTTCAGTTATGCTACCAAATGACGCAGAGGAAAATGCTAGTTAAACTGGCAGTTTGTATTATGCCATTTAGAAACAGCACAACCTAAGTTTTTAACTGGATTTCCTCTTGTTCCATAGAAAACTGGATGAGGTCCAAAGTTGAAGGCCAGATGTGACAAGATATAGTATAATCGAAATATTTGTTAGAATTTAGGAGTGAATATCAGAACCTCTTTAAAGCTGATACAAAAAAAAGAAAAGAAAAAAAAAGCTCCAGCATTGAAATTTTCTGAGCTTCCTTTGTTCCAGCTATAATTATTCTGCAAAATGTTTTAAATGAAATACATAGCTACACTATATTGATGTTTACTACACTACAGTTTAATAATCTGTTCTTTTCTATAGTAGATCTTATTTTGACCGGTGTGTACTGTACATAAAATTGCAGAGAAGTCAAATCTTATGGCTTTTTATGCCATGATCAACAATTTTATTATATTGTAAAATATTTGTACTGCGCCTTACAATCTTGTAAACACCACCTGTAGGGTGAGAGAAGAGATGTACTGTATTCATTATATCCCAAGGCCAATTTCTACTACTTCAAATAAGTCATTTTTAAAATGGGACTCTCTTATTGATAATAAAATACAAATCTGACAACATAAAGACCCATTCCTGGAGAAAAATTATTGCTATTCCCCAGCTGTGAAACATGAGATATCTGGAAGTTTGCATACATCGAGCTTTTCTTTGTTTTCCCAGAAAAACCCTTTGGTGAAAGTGACCCTCTTCCATCCATCTTTTGTTTTCCATAGTTAGCGGTTTCACGAGCATTTAGCAGCGACGTGCTGACTGAAAAACACATGTTTATGCAATTTGTCATTTCAGTGAATGCCTATCTTACAGCCACAGGCATGGCAAGATGAAGCGGCAGCCGGGCCGTGAGCAGGAGAGCCTCGCAGATTCGTTGTGCAGCGTGTGTGCTCGGCGGCGATACATTTCTCCATGCCCCAGCGGGGCACGTCGGGAGTCACTGAAACCCAGAGTTTTCCATCAGCATTAGTATCTGATTGAGCGTAAATGATATTCAAGCTTCGACAGTCTTTCTTGTCAGAGAACAAATGGACAAGCCATTTGTTACTTGGAGACCTTCTGCTGACTAAAAACAACCACAGTCAATCATGTTAAGGATCTGGCAGTTTGTGACACTGACTTTTCATTTTCTAGACAGGTATCTGATGAAGAAAGTTTTAGAAGAGGCTTTGCATGCTGTTATAAGAAAAATGCTCTGTTACGAAAAAACGTATCTTCATCAGCACTGTATCCTATAGGCATTCAAAGAGGAGCGAAATGGTTGCTCTGTGCTGCTTGTCAAAGGGAAGGAAAGGCTTATGGTAGATAACCTGACATTCTTCTTTTCCCAAAATAACTAGAAGAATGGTTTGCCTCTCGGCCAACTCAAAGCATATTCCCTGTTAGTTTTAGTCGTAGCTGCAGCGTGGGGAGCGTTAGTACTGCATGCGTGCTTTTTCTTAGGACAGCGCCAAAGATTCAACATGAATAGATGTGTCCACCAGAAACCCACTGGCAGACAAGGACATGCTTCCGCTGGGTTGGAAAGGCTTGGGACTGGAATTATATTCTCCTACTGATCTAGCTCATAGGAGGCCCAACTCCCATCTACAGTAATGTCCCTTTCACTCCACTGGCAAGGTAAAACAGACAGAAAATGAGCGTATACATCGACTTGTATGAAAGAGGGCTCAGTGGAAAAGAGATCAGACTTGGACTGGGCCTCTATGGCCTCCCATACCTTCCTAACAAGTGAGGTAAGTAGTTCCCCTTGGCCCCCCCTTGGCTTCTTTCCCCCTTCCCTGGTTGAGGTGAGTTAAGAACAGCTACCCAAGGACTATGCAATGTGATAAAATTATGAGGAAGACAACGGCTGCAAACCTAATTAAAAAAATCATAGCAGACTTGGGACATAAGATTATCTATGTGCAAAAACTCAGATTATTAGTATGTTCCCAAAATTGGATGGGTTTTATGTGACCTGAACAATATACGTTCTGCTTAATTCTGCAGGTTACGTACTCTTGTATCTATGTAACCCGACCTCGCTGTACTTGGCTATTATGTTTCTTGGCAGATCCAGTGAGCCCAGAGACTGAGGAAATTCAAATGTTTCACTGCAGGGAAGAAGTAGTGAATATCTGCATGTTTGCTGGAAATTTGAGTAGGTCAATTATAGGGTGAAACATCAGGTTTTCTTTTGACTGGAATGTAAGTAACAAATAGTTGAAATGTTATAAATAGCAGTAGATGGGTGAGAAAGATGTTTTTAACCTAATTTGCTGAATGGTTCTCTTTCTGCACCAGGGAGGAAGTATTTTCCAATTTCCTTGTATGTAAAAAACCACATATGTATGAATTGGTGCAGATACCGACTAGTCGTGCTGGTATCCCTCTGGGAGCTGGGTGCAGACGGGAGGCATGCAAGCACCCAGCCCACACCTTGCTCTTCCTCGTCACACCGGAGAGGAGTCAGCCGCTAACTCCAATGCCACTGGCTCTGCCTCAGTCTGCTCAGCTGAGCTGTGGGGAGCAGGGGTAACTATGAAGCTAATAAATTGCCTACAGCTCCCAGCTGGCAGGCCCTGGGGATGCTGAGCACCTGGCAGCTTGTGGGTGGAGCTGGGTCCTGCTGGGGCTATTTCTCCCCACTGCCAGCTCAGTGCTGGCGTTTGCACCCTGCTCACCCTCATCTGCTTGCCCGCCCTTGGGGGCTGCTGTGCTCTGAAAAACACTGCTCTTCTCCAGCCATCTCAGTCCAGCTGGAAGCAAGAGCCTGCCCAAGCCTGTGCCTGCAATGGGAGCGCAAAGGTAATAAGCACAAAAAAATGGAGTGAGAGCCTGCTGTTCCTGGTGCTATGAGCAAAAGTTGTAGTGCCGAATTTGGACTTCTGTGTGGTATTGGGTACAGGTTTGAGCATGTGATTGAAACTGGTGCCCTGTAAGGGCAAAAATGTAGTGTGTGTCCCCTCAGACCTTTGCAGGGTGGCAGCTGCTTTCATCATGTTTGCAAGATGCAACATCCAGGCAATCTATTGCAGGTTCTTTATCCCTTGTTTTCTCTAGTGGATGTGAGTGAGAGGCCTTGGCTATTCTTCCTAATCCACTTTTTTTTTCTTATTTCCATTGCTCCTGCTTGTGCCATGAGGAAAAGAAAGTCCCAGCTGAGCAGAATTAGGATTCCAGAGTAAAAATAGTTTTTTGAGGCTAAGTAGAAATCTCTTTCCATTTTCAGCATTCTGTGCATCAGAGATGTTCCTGTTGAAGTGGCTGTTGAAAACCATAATTTAATTGGATCCAGTTTCAGTGACGCAAAACTGAAGTAACACGCTTGAGCCTGTTGTGTTCTAAAACAACTTTCTCTTGCGTTGCTCTACAAATAGCGTTGGCTGTGTAGGGCTATTTCAGATCTTGGGAGCGCTTGATGGGCCTCACCCTCCGAGGGCCCCTGCCTTGTGTGCCTGGCGCGTGCCGCTGGAGGAGCCGGCTGGCAGCTCGAGGCCACCTCGCCACCGCTCCTTGTGCGAGGCTGCCACGGGCTCTTCCCATCTCCGCTCCCAGCGTCTGAAGCGGGGTCTTCACCAGCCCTCTCCCTAATGCATGAACCTACCTAGCTCTGGGAAGCATTTTGGGGCAGATAGTGATGTTTGCTTCCTATGAGCTGAAGCTCCCATTACAGTTGGATTAAAAAATTTCTGCGCCTGTCAGGGATCTCTTTATAGCTGGGGCTGGAGAGGGGCAGGATGCCCCCGCGGTGCCCTGCACGCTGCGATGGCAGGGCCGGGAGAAGGTGCTCTGCACAGCCATCGGTCTTCTGCGTGGTAGCAGAGAACTGCGCTTGCTGCAGAAATTCCCAGCAGGACGTTTTAATTGACCGGAGCTAGGACTGGCGTAACGACGAAGGTGGGCTGGGAGGGAAGGGCCGATGCCGCAGGCTTCGGGGAGCTGCTGCAGGAAAAGGGCAGTCCTGCCGAATAGCCTGAGGGCAGCCCAGTAGGAAAGGAATCGGGTCTCACCCTGGGTAAGGAACTGGCTGGGGTGAGATACCTCTTACTTTGAACATGAAAATACTGAAAATGATACAGGGATTAATTAAGTCAATATATCATGTATGAGATGGCAGATGGAAATTAATCCTGTGCTGGGCTAATGTAGACTATTACTACTGAAACAAGTCTCCTACTAAAGCATTAAATCAAATCTCACAGAGAATCACTGTTTCAGAAGAGAAGTACTGGTTATGGGAAGGATGATTTGGAAGAATCATAGTTCAACAGATAGCATTCAGCTCTTGCTCTCTTGAGAACTATCTTTAGGGGAAGAAAAGGGGGAAAACCGACAATCTAATTTAACTTTGGAATAATAGAAAACATAGAGTGCAAAACTCTTAGAAAGTAATTACAAAACATGTTAGCAAAAATAACTGACTCCATTTGAATTAGGAAAAATGTATCCCAAATAAATGCTTTGAGAGAATGGGGAAGTAGAGCTGCCTTTCTCTGTGTAGATGAGGACACCTTATGATAACATGAAGATTGCAGTAGGCTACATCCCAAAGAAGACTTTCTTGACTCATTGTGACTACAGAATTACTCACTGCATTCAGATGCACCGTAGCTCACTTTTAGAAGAGAATAGAGCCTCCCTAATATCACTCACCAGAGAAAAAAACATATGTATACTTTCTATATAGAAAAAAGACTGATAATTTTAAACCAGGAGCACTGCCATTCTTGGAGTTTGAATAAATAGTGCAAGCTAATCATACAGGACTGACAGACACAAAGTGATCTTTTGAAGATAGTATAACAGTTATGAGAAGTTTGTTTTTTGTTAATGATAACAAAGCAAAAGCTCCGACCAAAGAACATGATGCTGGCCCAGAAAGGTCCTTGTCACTGGGAGACCGAATAGGCCTATTTTCCACATCTGACTGTGACTGGAATAGCAAATGGATGCAGCTCCCTAACCCTTTAAACAGGGAAGGTGCTCGCTGACCTCCAGTGCTGGGATGTTACAGCCTGGCTCCCAGGCTTGCTCCAGGGCAGATGAGGACACTGCTGCCTGCTGAACTTTGCAATTTCAAGGGTGTCCTGCAGCTGAGGTGGAGCATCTTGTACTGCCTCAGTGCTGCTGCCATTGAAATGGAAAATGATCATTTTCTTCTGTTATGGACTCTGGCTGTAGTTTTATAAAACAGTAATCCTAGTTAATCTCAGCTATTGCAGAGGTCTGTTATAATTAATCCTGTTAGCCAGTTCCCCAAGGTGCAACTGAAAGATTTCACATTCACAAGGGCTATTTCAGGCAGGGTGGTTCAGGCCAACCAGTGCAAAAGTGTGTAATTCTGGAGTGACCATCGGGGATGGTGTAGGCTTACCAGCAGGAGTAGGGGCAGTCCTGCTCCAAGCCATTAGTCCAATCATCGGATATATGTCCTAGTAACTAAACTCTACATTGTGGAAAACTTCCAATTTATATTCAGGCCAAGTATGCAACACTATACCAATATGTTGTACTGTTTAATGTGTATGAAGGTGCAAAATACAGGCCAGTAATGACTCATGCTTGATTATAATCATTAGAATTGAGAGGACACAAGTGCAGAATTTGATCACAAAGTTTAGGGGTTCCCAAAGTCAGCATGACACTTATACTGTGTTTGCAGTCTAGGGGAGTCTGTAATAGGAGCTGCAGATACTCATAGAGCACCCAGACAGATTTTCCTGTACTTTTCATTATGTTAGAAGATACTGCTCAGAAGAATCATAGGCAAGAGTCTGCAACCTTTATTTGTGCAAAAGTAGCAATTATTTATACAGGTAATCCCATAAACTTGAAAGACTTGAGTACTAGATTAGGGCTTAAAAGAGCTGAAGTCTGTTCCTGGCTCTGCCCAAAGGGATGGCTGGGCATGAATCAGTTCTAATGTACATAGTTATGGCCTCTACAAGTCCTTGCATTCATTATAAGAGTTACAAAATAAAACCTCTACTTCATACTGCAAGGGTAGTGTCAACTTGGTACTTTGTGGTCATAAAGCTATTATTACTGGGTTAGAGGCTAGAATATAAATCCTGGCCCTCTCCATCTGGGCATCTCCCATACCAAATACGAGCGATGTTACCAATGGGCTCTAAGAGTGAGGCCGAAGTGTGTTACTAATGTACAGTTGTGGCACTAGGCATCTTTGTGAGCACAGGTGACACTAGAGAAGCCTCATCAACCTAGGAAAATAATCTTTTGCTAAGAAAAAAATCCTTAATTGCCAAAATGCCCACAGTGGACCACATTCTCAACAGCTGTTAATGCATAGCTCCATAGAAGTGAGTGGGCTATGTTAAATAGACACAGCTTTAATCATAAGTTAATTTCTCTTGAGAGAGAGGAAGAAAAATGTATAAGATGGATGCTTGTAATGTTGCCCAAATTACCCCTGGATGACTCTGACATATATAATGATGAAGGCTGTTTAAGAATATGAATACTCTGTACACCTACTGTAGATAGGTACCTATTGCTCAAAGAATATTATTAGGCTTGTAAAATTAAATTGAGGAATTGGAAGAGGGGGATTTCCTGCCCCAGAGGTCAGAAGGACACTCAAAAGCTGGCAGGCAGCATTGGAGCTGTTGGACTGTGTGCTCCAAGATCTCCCCAGCCTTCAATCAGTCTTGTGCCCTGCATGAAGAACGCTATATGGGATGTTATGCATGTATGTGGGGGGTTTGTTGGCTTTTTGTTTTGTAACCCTCCACTTTCCAACGGTCTTGGTGGTTTGGATTGGCGAGCGCCCAGAAAAGGTGTTCCCAGACCTTTGCCGTCTCTCCTGGGATGTGTTGTGCAGGAGATCCCTGCACCTCTTGCGCAGAGCCTCTAACCCCTGGGGCGCGCAATGCCGAGTCCCTCATACGTCCTCTGTGCGTCGGCCCAAAGCCCCTCACCAGCCCCGGAGCTCCTGACTTCACCACGCGCCTGCTAGTTTTGGTCCAGCAACAATCTTCCTCTTGTGCTTTTATGAATTCCACCAGTAGCCCCTTTTCTCCTCTTCCCAGGTTGCCTTCTGTAGGTTGGGATGGTTTCCCCCATTGCCAGGAGGCTTTTGTTTCATCTCTTCTCTCCCTTTTAAAAGGTCACAGGCCAAAAAGAAATGCGTCCAAAAATCCAGCAGCCTTTGCTTCGCTGCTGCCTTAGGGACTGCACTGGTGTTAGCAGCTCGCTGATCTGCTGGCAGCACCACTGAGCTGCCAGTCCAGAGCCTGAAGAATAATATTTTTTTAAATTACACTCTGGCTTTGAGCTATGCAGCGCCGCAGGTTTGGAGGGCGGCCGTTCTGTGCGCCGCCGGGACCGTGGCGAGCACATTGCTGAACGAGTGCCCTGGGAAGTCACTGATAAAAGGCAACTTGTATTTTCCCAAATTCCATTGATTTTTTTTTTTCTTTTAAGGCATTGTTTCTTTCTTCTCTGGAGTGCTTGTGTGAAAGAAGTCAAACTTAGTTTAACATTAAATATTTGTTCCCAAATATTCTTTATGTAAATTTTTTGAGAGGGTATTTGATCTTTCAGCTCATAGCCTTAAGGGTCATCTTCGCTAGGGGCCAACACAAGAAACAGGCTGGGAAGGGCAGCGGGCATCGCCACTGCAGCGCCTGGCCCTCCCGCCGCGGTGTTTAAGCCCTTCAGGGAGTTTGGGGCCTGTTGTGGATGCAGATCTATCTGCGTTACCTGTTTAACGGCGATACGGCTGCCGGTCTTGGTCCGTGGGAGCAGGGACATTCCTGGCTCAGGGGAAGCAATGGCTGGTTCTTGACCCAGGCACAGGACCTAAACAAATGGGTAGGGGGGATTTCTTCATTTCTTTCACCTGTTGACAGTGGAAGACTTTGAAAAATGAAGTCCAAGGCCAGTTTTTATCTGCAGTAAGTATTTTCCCAAACCTGCCAGCTAGTAGTGATTTTTGTCATCGCACTAACTAGATGCTTTGGTACCTCAGGGCTGCCCTGTGCAGACAGGGCGAGCTAAGGCAAAGCAAGGTGTGCCATTGCTTCCCCCGCGCTACAGCTTTCCCTCCCAGATCAAGAACGCAAGGATTTGTAGACAGGCTGGTTTTCTTCTAATGTTGATCTAATCAGTAAATAAAATAGTAGCTTCTCCCTTCCCTCCTCACGCCTTTTGTCCCTCCTTCCTCAGCCCCTAAAGAAGCATTTTCTGTGTTCTCACAGAAAATAATCCGTTTACACTTGCCACAGCAGTTCAAAGCAGACAGCAGGAATATATTTTTCTTATGCTGGTAATTGCTTTCCTTGGACCATTAGTTGATCAAAGTGGAGGAACAGAATGGGGGCAGTCAGACCAAATACTAAATATTTGGAGTAGAACCTATGCTAGAGCGCGCTTGGGGCTTTCTTGTTTTGTTTTCTAAATGCTAAATTATTAACTCTCCAAGTATTTGTCTGGCTGGGGGATACGCAGGTAGCAACTGTGAAGGCGAGAGGGTAGTTCCTCGTGGTGTAAAGCAACACTCGGCCACAACAGTCGGTGCGGCTGTGCTGCTTCAACCAGACCAACCACGGGGCCCAGAGTGTTTCTTCAAGCTCTAGGTCAAGGTTTTGCCAAGCTGCATCGCAAAGGAGCGGGTAGCCTGCAGCTTTACTTCAGAATTGTCTTGCAAGCAAGCTGAAGCATTTTACTGACTTCACTCTTTACACAAATTAATAGTGAAAGCCTTTTTTTAACCTGCCCCTGCAAACTACCCAGGCTGCAAGGAAGGGTGTGGGGGGTTGTTTTTTGTGTTTAAGGTAACACTTAAGATGATTCTTCCCTGTTTCCTGGTGCTGTTCTTGTTTGAAAATCTTGTATGCAATGTGAAACTGAAACTTTGTGTTAGCACAGACATTTCAAGGACTTTCATCAGATCTCTTACACTTATTGTCAATGTATTTCATCATTGTTGCTCTAAAATGAAATTTGCTGGTGTGACTAGACAGGCAGTCACAAGTTCGCTGTGTTGCTCTGTGGTGTGTGTTGGGGTTTCTTCTTTTTTTCTTTCTCTTTAATCCTGTGTTCAGCTCCATGAGTTTTGGCAGAACTGTTTGGCACCAAGAGTGCCGAGACAAACCAGTTTCTGCATTTCTCCTTATTTGGGACAAGTGCCCTTATCGCTGTTGCCAAGAATATCCTGTGCCGAGGGGCGAGGGTCCAGGAGCTCACCGCAGTCGCTTGGAGGGCTGAAGTTCCCACAGAAAGCTGAGGCTGGGATCATTAGTTCACAAGTATACTCTGACTGTAGGTGTTGGATAGCCTATGTGTAGTCAAAAAATCTTTTTTTTCTTATCATTTCATAAATGCCATTTTCACAGAAATGCAGTTAGCTTTGATAATACTCCCATTTTAACTTGATGCTGAGATGAAAGATAATTTTCTATCTCAAAAGTTTGCTTTTTTCTTTTTTTGGTAGAAACCTCCCTATTTACTTGCATGGCATTTAATCGCCTTAAGGACTAGAATAGATGTAAAGACTCCCCAAAAATGTGGGAGAAGTTCTAATTTGTTCTGTATTTCTTGGAAGAGTGTTCCTGGAATAGGCTAAAAGAGGATTTTTGAGCTTCCTAGGGAAATTACTGCTGTCCTTGATTCTTTTTCTGAAGGGCTATCTCAGGAAAAAAAATGAACTATTCAACTTGGAATGAAAGGGGAAGAGCATCTGACAGTATTTAAGTATATTTACTGGAAGGTAAGAAGGCATAAAAATAGTGCTTTAACAATTAAAGATGGCACAATGCCTCTAGTACAGAGGAAGTTAGTTTAGATGACCTGACTCGTTTTCGGTCAAGACTATTATATTTCTTTGCAACTGCGCTGTCGCAGGCTCCCGGCTGGCTGCCGTGCTCTCCTGGGTGTTGCTGTGCCTTATCCACCAGCTCTACCCCCCTTCAAGCGCGGTTGTGCTTCAGAGGCTGCCTGTTACTCCTGCGTGTGTGTGTGTATATGTACATACACAGAGATGTGTGTATGTATGCCATCTGCGCTGGCGCATACGGCAGAGGATATTCATCTATGGCTGTGCTGGGAAAGCACGAGTTCAAGCTTATTTCTGGTATAAAGCCGCTGAGGTCAACCAACTTGTGGTGGGGATGAAATCAGTGCAATATTGCTACTTTTAAAGGAAGAAATGCAGCGAGACCTGGGATGAGGTTGGCTCTCTGAGGACTGCCGGCGGCTTGGCGAGTGCGCGAAGGGTGGCAAAGGCTGAAGAGCTGCCCCCGGGTTGGCAGGACCGAACAGCCTCGCTTCGCCAGAGAGGACAATAGTAAAGGAGTAAATGAAGCTACATAAAGAGGAAGATAAATACGACATGTCACCCACTAAAGATGCCAGCTCCACAGAATCAAAGCTTTTTAAAAATCTTTTTTGGTGAAGGACCTGACTGAACTCGTCGCAGTTGTCCCAGCCACGCTGTCAGCTAATGATCAGCTAGCAGGCACAATAAACATTTTAAACTAGCCTTGGCAGTGTAACATTTTACGGACTTTTTTTTTCAAACAGATTGTTCATAAGCTACTGCTAACTAGTGCCAGCCAGGGAAGGAGCACACCTCCAGGCATTTCCATCCCTTCTGCTGTGACCGTGTTCTCCCTGACAGAGGAGAAATGCACCGTAACAAAGCCGCGGATGGGGGGGTCTGGCCACGAAGCCCTAAGCATGGGCTCCTTGCACTGCGAGGTACACGCTGGAGACTGGATGTCGGGGTAAACACTGCATGATTTTGGAGGCTTCCAGCTACGGAGAGCTGGGGAGCACCGATCGGGCCATTGCTGCTGGGGGTTGTATCCGTCAGCCCATAAGCACAGCGGCTTGCCACGGCTCGGTGGAGGCCGTTCAGTTCTGGGTTCTTGGCATGAATATCCTGCAGGCTTCCATGAAGTCATCGCAGTGTGGCATGTGGCTGGCTTAAAAAATGGAGCAAAGCAAGCCTCCCCCTTGCTGAAAGTTGGCAGGAACAGAAGGAAGGAATATTTTAGCCTATATGAGTGCAAGGCTCGCTGGCTTCACTGGTTTATAACAGGCTGACATAATGTTGGAGAAAGGCGCCAGGAGAGTGGGCGGATTTCTTGCTGGCACTCCTGAACAAGCGAGCATGGCTGGCATTTGTAATGCGAGGGCTCTGCGCGAGTGGGCTGCTACAGCCTGGGCTGTCCCAGGTAGCAGCTGGGGCCGAGGGACTGCATCCCTCCCATCTGTGCCTGGGAGGAAGACTGTGCCCTTCCGTGGGGACGCAGGCCTGGCCACGTTGTCTGCAGCCTTGTTCCCTGGGGCTTGGATGGCGGCCCTGCCTGTGGACTGGTAGGCAGGAGGTGCAGACCAGCCTCCAACACGGCAGCTGACTTCTTGGGCCTGCCTCTCACTGATGCTGAGGACTTCTTGCGCCACCTTAGCAGTGTGGAAATGAAACTTTGATTGATGCAGACGGTATCTATATTCATGGCAAGGCCACCTTCCCTAGGCAGAACGGTGCCAAGCGGTTCGGGTGTAAGTGATGCCTTGTTGCCCAAAAGGCCTTCCCTCCCCCTGCCCTCTGTAAACCCACGGTGCAGCTCTGCCCCAGAGAAGTGCTCTGGCTTTGGCCCCTCGTGGGCATTCGCTGTGCGAAGGAAAGCGCAGGAGAGGCGTGGGCAGCTCCCGGGGAAGGGACCATGGCGTGGTGCCTGCACAGCTGTGCCCTGCAAACCAGCTAAACTCCCCCAGCCTCGCTTTCCTCCCTGTGACAAGCGACATGCCATCCCTTAGCCCGTGCAGAATACCTGAAGGACTGTGGCTTTTTTCAGATCCAATAACAAATGCTACCAGGTTATCAAAAATATGAGGTTGAGGTATTTCCTGTTCAGTTTTTTCTCTTATTACTTCTGGCAGGACTGAAAGTATTTTCTCTGCACCCACCAAATCTTACCTATCCACTCTTTTTCTAGTGAAAGATTTTTCTTAAGGATTTTTTAGACTGATTTGACTCTACATGTATCATTGCACTGAAATAACTGGTAATTTTTTGTGCCTACTTTGTGAGAAGTTGGTGCTATAAATAGGATTTCATATGGCAAGCATGCAATACGTGTGCTCTGCGGTCTGTTTGCCACCAGCTTCATGTATGGAAAGTGAGGCTGATATTCATCTAAAAGCCATAAATTATTTGGAAACTCCTACCTATGGAAGTGAGTCTTTTCCCATGTCATGTCATGCTGGGAGGGATCAGAAGCGCTGACGGGCGATGGCTTCATCCCTGGGAATGGAGGGAAGGAGCAAAGCAGACATCTTCAAGAAGGGTTGACATTTTAAGCACTACAAAGTTTTCAGGGAGACATAATATATTTTCCAGGCATATCTTGGGAAGAACAGACAAGCTTTAAAGCACACAAGCAAAAAAGGGGAGATGAGCCTGAATGTTTATTTTTCCAGTTTATCCTTATATAATAAAGATGTTATCTCTCCCTTCAAGCCTTCTCTTGCTTATATCCCAAGACCATCATAACCAAAATTATAGTAGTAGGATCTGACCTTTTAACTTGCTTACCCATTTTTCAAGGCATAAAGTATAGGAAAATGCAGAGACTGATGTAATGTTTTTTGTGGACATTTGGGGAAGATGGTAAGCAGAGGATGGAAGAGAAAGGGTTTATTTTGCTGTCCTCATTTTTTGCTGCTGAATGTTTATTTGTGTCAAGTCAGAATGAGCAGTCATTTGTACTGGATCTTAATTTAGATGATGTATATCCTAAGTACTGAGTAATGCTTTCGTTGTTTGTTATTAGATTTTAAGTAACAGGCATGAGTAAATAAGACAATATAAATATAAATTTACTTAATTATCTGAGTCTTAGAAATACAAGGGAATAAAACCCAAGCCAGAAAAGAGTTTGAGTACTATCATGGGGAAGACTTCAGAAAGAATATGTCTGTTAGTAAATTTAAGTGAGCCAAATTCTGCAGCTCCTCAGCGCAGAGGAGAGGTGTGTCTAAGGATGATAACGGGCTAAACCATGATAAATGGTGGCAGAAGGTGGTGACAAATGCAATGTAATACTTGTTAGGACAGGCAGAGATAGGATGGCAAATGATGGAAATTGATCTAATGATTTATTCATAGAAGAATGGAATTATGTTCAAGCTCCAACAATACATGCAATTAATATAAACTGTATGTTTGGATTGTTGCCGAATGCTAATTTTGCACAAAAATGGCAATTAAAGTTGAGTGCTATCCTAAGTTGTTTTAAATGGGATGTTACTCCCCACCCCCCCCACCCCACCCCGAGCGTTGTTAGAGGTGCTGAGGTGATGGGGATCCCTGCAGGAACCCTCTGCTGAGCCTCTTGTCTTTACGTCCTTTTGGAGCGGTCGGCAAAACTGGGCTAGGGTTGCAGCGGGTAACACCAGGTTGCAAATGGAGAAATTGGCATTATTATTACATCTTTATCATCATGCAGAGTAATGTAACACATTTGAAGAAGAGCAATGCTTAGTTTTTTTGCCTTCATCAGTTTTCTCATCGAAAACACAAGACTGATTAGAGGAGGAATGGGACAGATGAGCCCTTACTGGTACTGCAGGACCATTGCAGGACCCCCCCGTGCTCACCCTGCGGAGCACAGAAAGTGCAAATGTTTCCTTGGTGGCAGTGTCTGCAGGCTCCGGTTTCGGTATGAATTGTCTGTCCTGCACAGACTCCTTGGGAACTTTGCTGCAAATACAAACTATAATACAAGTGCAGCCTGTAAACACTGCTGTCCTGGTACATTTACACAGACCACTGCAGTTGCCTTGAGATTTGCTGCTCCCAATTGGGCCCAAAGTCTGAGTAATGAAGCTATAGCAGTTACTGATTTCACTCCGTAAGCTGGAGGGTAGTGTAAGCCAAAACCAAAAATAAACTCACATGCTATCAAGGACAATTAGCAGCTTCCACGAGGAATTTCAAAAACTGATGGCCAAAAAGGCATTGAAAGTGGTTTTGTGGGTTTTTTTTGCCTCTCTTTCTCCTCTAGATGTTGTCCCTTCACCATATGGCTGAGGCATGCTGGTAAGGCAGCAAGTGTGTTCACTTGCTCTTTAGACAGAGGAGGGACAATCTAGATGCCCTGCAAAATGCTCACAAGGTGCGGGAGATCGGGGTTTGATTCAGTCTTTGACACTGTCCTGTGTAACCTTATGCTTATGACCAGAGAATATTTTCAAGTGAGCTGCTTTCTCCCCCCCACCCCCCAACCAGGTGAGATGTCCAGACCGGGAAGCGCTCATTGCCTAGCGGCTCCATTTGCCCCGCTCGTTCAGACGTACAGCGAGATGCGGTGGTGGTCTCCTGCCTCGCGTCAGTGCGGGGGAAATGCATTCGGGCTGCGTGTGAAACCAGGGAGCTGCATAACCAAGAGTCAAATCTTGTTTCACTGACATCTGCCCATCTTTTATACAACCGAGATGGAATTCAGAGCAATCGGGAATAAAAATGTGCAGCCAGGCTAATTGATTGAAACGACAGTCGTCTTTCTCCGAGACAGAAATGTTTCAAAATCTCATAAGTTTGCTGGATGTTTTGTTATAACGTTTTCTCGGTGCTCCAACTTCTGTGTCAGTTTTCCACTTCGGTACTTGCTGCTGTTTCACCCAGCACTATCCTCTGTGTTTGCGGGTCTCAGCGCTAGCCTCACCCCGCAACGCCTCCGAGCGGGGCCAGCCGCGCGCGGGTGCCAGAGCTGGGGGCTGAGCCGCGGCGGGAGCCGGCTGTGCGGGAGCGCGGGTGCGGGGGCTCTCCCCGCATGGGGTAGGGCCGTGCCCCTCGGAGGGGAAGGAACAGCGCTAGGCCGGAGCTGAGCCCCTCTTAAACACTGCTTGTACTGCTAAAGTAGCTCTGGGAGCGAGGGGCTGACGTGGGAAGAAACCTTCTCGTGTTTGTTCGGGCTCTTGCAGGAGCGATAGCGCGGTCCTGTCCGGCCAGTGCTTGTGGGGCCGGATCCGGGTTATGGCAACCGCGCCTGGGAGGGAGCCCGCCCAGCCGGGAAGGGAAGGGAAGGGAAGGGAAGCAGAGCCCTGGCACCTCCAGGAGCAGGACCGAGCTGCTCGTTCCCCCTTGCTGGGAGCGGCGTCGCTGCCCTGCTGCCGGGGCCGGGGGCAGGCAGGAGCGTGGGCAGGGCGGGAGCTGCAGCGGAGGGCCGGGGCCGGGGCACACACGGGGGTAGGAGGAGAGGGGCGCCTCGCCTGACCATACACGTGCCTGTTGTTGGCTGGCTGCCTTTTTGTATATACACATATATATAAAAACCATGTGTGTATATATATGTGTGTATATAAAAATAATAAACCCCTGCAGCAGTGGGAGAAAGGAAAACGGGAGTAGAGAAAGAAGAAAACTGCAGACAGAGCAGGAGGCAGAGCCGCAGCAGGAGCGTGAGCGGAGAGACGGGCTCTGCGGGAGCCGGGTTTTCCACAGGGGCAGAAGGACGGCCGGCTGGGAGGGTCCGGCACTGCCGAAACGGCCTGCAGCAGATGGCAAGGAAGGACCAGGGCAGCAGGAGAAGGACTTCACCTTTTTAAGAAACACACCTTCAGAGGAGAGAGGTTCCTGCCCTTGAGATGTCAGGGTTGAGATCCAGAGTTAAGAGCTATAAAGCATGCAATTTCTCCAGGCTGTGAGCAGGTCAATCAAATTATTTTATGTTTGTAGGCACCTAACATCAGCCAGTCTAAACTGAAATGTTCTTTACTCTGCAGATATGTGAAGGGAAATTCATGTTTTATGCTCTTGCTGCCTTCAGAGCAGGAATGTGGAGGGGCCCTTGGGAATAAGGGGGCAGGGGGGGCGGATTGGGCAGCAAGGCAGTTTCCAGAGACACTGTCACGTGGAGATGGCAGGAGCTCCTCTGCAGGGGCTGAGCTGCGGCACGGCCACATATGGCTGGGAGGGGAGCGGAGCTGTAGCTATTGCTTTGCTAAGGTAAAACATTAAAGACTTTCAGTACAGTACTGCAAACCTCAAAACAGTGCTGAAGCTGAAATCTGACTGTTCAGCTCTGCATGGATTACAGCAGTGGCCTTCTCCATGAGCAAGTATTTTGGCATTGAATTGGTGGTTCTCCTGCTGCAGCACTTCTGCAGGGGCTACATCCCACACCTGCACCTCTCCACCTCTCTTGGCTGCTGCCCCAGCTGCTTTAGGAGGCAGGCTCAGCGAGGTGCCAGTAGCCCTTGCTCCGTGCCCAAGGCATCCCTCATGTCGGAGCTACGGCCCCGACGACCTTGCCTAATTATCTGGCTGTGTTGCATAAACTGGTGCTGATTCAGATGGTGTAAACTGACCAACGGGGCACTAACAGCTGTGGTAGAAGTGGTTTGGTTTTAGCGGACAGTGAGTGATGTCCTTGCACCGTGCTCACTTATTGCACGGTAATATGAAAAGACGGTATCACCGCCGCCCCCCTTTCAGTTGCCTCAGTGCCTCTTGCTGGGCAGATGTTTGGGGTTTCACAAGTCCTGGCTGGTGGATGCTGCTTTCCATTACAGCATGGACTCGTTTAACTAACGTAGCCTGGCTGCAAGAGGAGTCACAAAACTGCTGAGGGGGAGCAAAGAGCAGGTCAGGGTATGTGCTGAGCCGCTGCTGTTCTGTGAGCCGAGTAGGCAAAGTCACAGGATATACGTGGGGCAAAAATAGCTTTCAAAGACATTGGAAAGAGTGAAAATTACTAGTTTGCCATTTAACTTGGGAGTTGTGTGTAGCCGCTTGGCTATGGGTCTCGTTACCGTGATGGTGCTCGTTTCCCTGCGTTTCTCCCATTCTGACAGTCGTGGATCTTGGTTAGCTCCCTGCGTGGATCCCATGGCCTTAGCGGTGAAATCGGCCTGCCTGCATTTAATAGCCAGGCCCTGAGGCTCAGCTGCTATATTTGGGTTCACAGCAATAAAACTCAGTGATTCTGCGCTTCTTGGGCAACGTCGTTATGAGCAAAAACAACATCCAAATATTACAGAAAGGCCAGAATGAGAATGGTATTGTCAAAGGTTTTTCATTCACAATAAATCGTAAGAACTGTTCAGCATCAGAGCATGAGGGCCTACAGATGTGAGCATGAAAAAGAGCATCAGTTGATCTAAAACTAGCTAAAATTCACAGGCTATTTTTGCTTCATCAGCAGAAATCATCAGAAAGATGGTGAGTACCACCCCTGTACTTGAGGGGTGTGAGCTATGTCAAACCTCAAGAGCTCAATACCTCAGGAGTTTTTCAGAAATGCACATGCTTCTGGGAAATTTCCAAACAGATTCACTTCTGTCGTGACCATGCTTTCCTGACATAATATAGTTACCCACAGGGCTTTCAAACAGCACTTCAATTGCAAAGGACTATGTAAGCTGCGTATCCCTTTCTTGAGGAGCAGCTTGGCTACGAGCGTGCTCTGCTTCGTGTAAGGCTGGACGGCCTCTGGAGAGGTGCATTCGAACAAGAAGCCAGCTCGCTGGAGCTCTTCCATCCAAACCGGGTTCTGTTGTTCATTTATTCCTGCGAGTGCCCTAATTAATGGAAATACATAGTAAGGTTTCCTCAAATAGACAGAACTCACAGAATCTTACTGTGTAGCTCTGCAGTAGAACAAATGATGGAGGGGGGAAAAAAGGTACGTGCTGGAAACACTGCGGTGATTAGTGTTTGATGTGATTAATACATCTTAGTTGCTATAAATTTACAAGTTTAAAAGGTCTGAGAGAGAGGTTAATAAACAGCCAATCTGAGGAATCTTTTTTTTTTTTTCTTTTTTAACACCCTCCAGGGTGGTTATCTGTTAAAGATGTAACCCTGAACTCTATTTTTATCCAAACCCAGTACTTAGGCAGGTTTCTGAGCAACACATCCTCCCTAGTAGTGTGTGCTGAGGCAGGATTTTTTTTTTTTTTCCTGAATAGCTTCTTCTGAAATGGTGTTGAAAGGAGGAGAAATATAGCCTTTCCCTCCCATGACAGCAAGGAAATCGGCAAAATCCCTATTATCAAAATGTACTTCAGTGTAGCTCTAAGAATTGTGTTAACTCTCTACATCAAGAAGATGCACACATGTATTATCCTATGAAAACAGCTATATTATACAAAGCAGTTATAGTAGGAGAGTAGGGGAGAAACCACAGCAAGGCTGTACTATAAAATTACTGGGTATAGGGAGAAAGAAGAATTTCATTCCTTTGTAATGATCAGTTTGCATACCCAGCTAGATTTTTTTCTCTCTGATATTTTCTTCTGATTGTCTTCATACACAGATTAAAAAAAAAAAAAAAATTCCCACTGGCCAAAAGTTTCCACCTTTGAGTTAAATGCTGTCTTTTACTACGGACATCTAGCAGTGGCATATGGTAAAAGTGCTTCTACCATAAAGGAGCCTGTTGGCTGAAAGGTTTTGGAATGCAGCTTCAGTAATAGGTGGCTCATAAATCTCAGAATTTTAGAGTTCTGATTTACGCTTTAATTAAAGTATGTATGATACATATATTAAAATTCAAATGCTTAACTAGTGTAAAGGTCAATGAAATGCATAAACTCTTCCTTCTTACATTTTTAATTTCTACTTTCCAGTTCACTCGGACGAATATGCATACAGAGCTATCCAGAAACTTAATCCAACAATTTATAAGGAAAGTTATGGTGATGTGTCTTACTCTAAATTCAAATTACTTTTTTCTAGAAAAAAAATTATAGTTGTCAAACAGTGTTGTACTAACTGTAAGTCTATCACTTTTGTTGCATTTATTATCATAAATACCACACACAATCTGTGGGAAATGGGAGATTATAGAGCTCACTTCTGCTTCTAAAGGCCTATGCATCAAACAATTTAAAAAAGCCTTGATTCATAACCTGTTACTATTGATTAAAAAAATAGTTGAGATGTATGAATAACAATGACACTGACAGGTTCACTTGAACAGAAGTTACAGCCATAGCTCTGCATTAATCCATAAATGCTTATGAATGAGAATTTATTAGAGATGTTAGAAAAAATATTTGCAAGATTTACAAGTGAGATATGATTTACAATAGATAGGGAGTTTATCATTTCAATGATATGCAATTAATATCAGACATAATTTGTCTTCCTGTTCATGCAAGGCTGTGCACACTGATTAGTTCTCCCCTTATTTTTCAGTTAGACATCAAAAATGTGCTTTGAATAGTATTTTAAAAACTGTAGGCTTACATCTTATAATAGCAAATAATGGCACAGACATGTTTTGTACAGTCTAGATAATATTCAACTCCTAATTAATTAGATAAAAAATTCAAGACTTGTAATGGCAGAATATTAATGTGATATCTTAAAAACTAAAGCCATGATCTCCTTTGGTGCTGAAGGTGAAAAGGTCATTTGTAACTGTAGATGTTGACCCCTTGGTATCTCTTTTCAAGGCAGTAATAGTAACCATGTACAGTGGTGTCTTTGCCATATCTGTGTGGTTCAAGACACTGGCAAAATACCTCTGGTACAGAGAATCTGTGTGCACTCCACGAGCAAGAAGGAGGAGGGGATGGATGGTCTTCAGCCAGCACTATACTGCCTATATGAGGCTGGCTGGGATGAGGCAGGCTCTTGCTCATACTAGACGAGCTGCTTAGGTCCTGTGGCTCCAAAGGTTTGTTTCCTGCAATGGAGATGAGGGAACAGAGATTTTCTGTGGAAATTAGCTCTGCTCATGAAATCTCTGGTTCCAGTGTGTTAAAGTGCTACAAGGCTGCAGCTGCTATGCTGGCTCTGTATCACCTGGGGATTTGGGTTATATTTGCAGATAAATCTGGTTCTATTTGTTTCATACCCGTGAAAGCACCAGACAAGTTTCCCAGCCCAGCCTTTTTGACCTTGCCTTTTCAGAAGTCCTGAATTTCAAATAGGAGGGGTCTCAACAGGAATATGTTAGCAGTCACCAAGAAGATTGGTCAATGATATGAGAGTCTGGCCATTTTTTAATGTATGATGTAGAAGTGTAAATATAGTGTTTGTGAACATGTCCAGACTGATGCCAGAGGAGAATAAAGTTCTTCAGGCCCAGAAAGTCTTCACTGCAAGACAAGCACTAACAATTCAAGTTTTCGCAGTTTGCCAATGTCCCTCAGTTCTCTCAATGTCAAATCACTAAATGCTTTGCTAAAAATACTTTACTTATGCACAAAGCCAGCCTACATGAAAGGCTGCCATTCTTTGAAGAGGAAAATATCCTAGCTGTTTGAGCTGATTGAGTGCTCCAAAAAAGCATTCTGCAGATAGCTGTTCAACTTTCTGAATGGATTAGCTTTGGCTATGCTCACATGCTCTTTGTATATTTTTCTTAAATGAACATCTAGGCGTTAGAATTTTCTCCCATGTGTACCTGCTGCAAGTAAGCTTTAACTTGGAAGCACAGGCACTAGCAAATGGTGACTTTTAAATTTGATTTTGTGTGTGTTTTAATCAAAAACATAATGAGTTATTCTTACCTTCTTTGGGATCTGGAGCAATGTGTGTGTCCTGGGAATAAGCAAAGCTATTGCTACCTGTTTAGGTAGCCCATGAGTAAAATAGTAAAGCTTGGCAAATAGATCAGTCATTCAAATGTTGTTAGTTGATGTTTACATTTGTATTGTATCTGACCTGCGGCTAATAAAGGTCGGAAAAAAACTGCAGTTAACCTTTGGGAGCTTCCTTTTTTCATTTGTGGTGAAGACCACTTGCTCTTTGGTACAGCTGCAGTGTTTTAGAGCACCATCATACTGGATGACTGCAGTTACGAAACAGGCTGTCTATTTGTGAAACGTAGAATATAGGTTATGACAAGATACAGTAAGTGGATGAGACAAATTGAAAGAGGGACTGGGGAGGATGAAGTAGTGAATTAAGCAAGTGATGTTACAGCAGTCTATAGTCTCAAATTGCTACTTCAGTAGCCATCATTTTGCAGCAATGCTGCGGTAGCACTGTGATGAGGGTGATAGGGAGTCTGGAAGAGGGCCATGTTTCAAACGACTGAAATGTCCTGGATGAATGAAATTCTACTGAAATTTGCATTGAAGTTCCTGCTATTTTTGGAAAAGCAAATAGGCAATATCTCAAAATGGCAATGTTTGAATATGCTTGAATTTGACTATAAAGTAAATTCATATTTTTCAAAGACAGGCCAAAGTTGGCATAGAGGAGGAAGACGAGAGATCAAAGTCGACTGGAGCCAAATGCAGCTGAGGGAAATGTCAAACTAATTCTCAGAAAACCCGAGTGACTTTTATGAGCTGAGCAGGAGAGACAGATCAGTGCTGGGAAGTGTGATATAGTCCTCGCATGGCAGCTCCAATAGTACTGAAAGCTTTGGTTCAGCAAGCCACTTCCATGTGAGCCCGTCTAGGCCAGTATATGGTTCAACTGGTAATTATTTGCTTGTTTAAATATTTAGCTGAACTGGTCTTTGGTTTCTTGCTCACTCTCTCTACTTAGGGTGACACTTTCAAATCCCAGTATTAAATGTCATCTTAAAGCTTGACTTTCTGAGTCCCTGCTGAGGACCATTATCTCTTTAGAAATTTGTGGCGTGGTTGTTATTCCTAAAGCTAATCTGTATATTCCAGAAGCTTAGCTGGAAGGGTGAAATTATGGGGCCCTCCTTCTGTGTGTGTGTTTTGTTTTTTTTTTTTTTTTTTTAACTGGCAAAGTCTAATACTCAGTCTTTCCTCACTAGCACATCTGCTAGCCAGGCCCTGAACTGCACAGCTACCTTGCTTGTGAATCCTGAAGCTAAAACAATATTGTCACCTGGAGGCATATAAGTATTGGGCAGTACTAAAACTTGACAGCCTCAGGTAACTACTACCTGATCCCACAGAAGTGCTCTTCATAATGTTTATATATGTCTGCTGTTCATGGCAGGGATTCAGAATATTCTTACCTTTGAACACCCAGACAAGTCCCTGGATTTCAGCAGGCCCCGGTGGTTGCCCTGCGGTGGGGACTGGCCTTGCTACACCCGCAAGGGAGCAACGACAGGCAGCAGGGTGCTTCAAAATCTGTAGCAGAGTCCTCAGCTGAACAAGGATGAGACTTTGACAGCTGGGATGCTGAACGTGCTGATGCCAAGAGCTGTATTAACAGAGTTTTATTTCTTCTTTAAAGATTCTTTTTTAAAATGTTAATGAATGAAAATGTGCTTGCAATCACAGAAGAAATTGCATTTACTTCATCTTACTCGCAAGCATCTCCCACAAAGGAAACGGCAGTCACTACTACAGGAGCTAGCGCTTGTCTGCTGGTGATGGATGTGTACGCACGAGAAGTGAAAGTTCATTTTATTCTTAACAGCCCAGTGCCACAGCCAGAGTTTCAGCCTCTTAATCAATCAATGTCAGACAGTGTCACAGTTGCTAAGCGCCCCAGCCAGCGCTGCACTACCCTATTACTCCCATTACCGCTTCTGCTGTTAAATGGGCTCTGCTTCAGAATTTCCTTCATCAGGAGGCGGGCTGGGAGCGTAGGAGAGAGCATTTTGCTGAAAACACTTGCTGGGCTTTGAGACATCCAGATGTCTGCTGTCTTCTCCTCTGGTTTCAGTGGGGCAGGTGGCTCTGAAGCGAAGGCCTCCATTGAGGTGCCCATGGTCAATAAGTCTGAGAGACTATATCAACTCGGGGGGGGGGGGGGGGACGGGAGGAGTAGGCTGAAATACACCATTGCGGGTGACTCAGGATAGTGCCAGAATTTCCCATTCTGGTATAATTTCATTCTCCATTACTGAAATCACCCAAGCAGGCTGATACAGGCAGATATGGAATAGCTGCTAGACTGTTTTGCTCTTCTAATCCTGGTGATGTATAATGGAGAGGATATGATTTGCCATTCAGCAATGCACATCAGCCCTGACCTTCACCTTTATTGTTGCCTCTAACGTGGGGACTGAGATTTAAACCAAGCCAAGCAGATTGCTTTTGTCATTTTACTTTATGCTGCAGTCTCACTGCGTTGCTCCGGACTGTACCTTTATTTTCTCAACTTGGACTGATTGCCCAAATGAGTCAGGGAGAGAATATTTTTAAAAACTGCATTGTTTCTAGAAATAGGAAAGACAATACAGTTTTGTGGGTTTTTTTTTTTTTTTTTTTTTGTGTAGGGGCTTGCTGTTAAGTATGGTCTAGAAACTTTTTCTCTCAAGAATGTAAGGTTTATATGGTGGTGTTAAAAGAACATAGTTCCACAGCAAAAAACCTAGCGATGTCAAAGACAAAGTAATTTTCTATCCGACAAAGAAGTGTGGTTTACTACTCTGGACAAAAGGCTCAGGGATGCAGTGAAAATTCAAGTCTATTCCCTCCTAAACTGGAGCCTCTAGGAAAACATTAACATGCAGCGTATGCAGGGTTGCTGTGGGAGATGGAGTTCTCACCCTGCGAAACCCCTCCTGAGATGCAGGCACCACGCCAGCCTCCGTCTCCCTCACCCCAGGAGTCCGGTCCTCACAGATCAGTGAGGCAGGCCCTGCCGCTGTCCCCTCTCCCCCAGCTACCAGGTCTGGTCGCGTCCTCGGAGGAGCTTCAAGCCGCTAGCTTGCAGAGGGGGCAGAAAGCTCCCCTGGCGCCAGGTAGCTGCATCCATCAGCCTGTGCCCGGCCACCCGGGGGCCCCTCCAGCCGAGCCCCAGCCCCGGCCTGTCCTCCCTTCCCTGGGCCCAAAGGTGGACGCTGACGGCGTTACCCACACAGACGCGGGGAGGATAAACTCGCCTTTCTGTAGAACAAGTTCTGGAAGCAAAAGCTCTACATGTACCAGCGAAATGTTATTACTTTAAATAGCTGACATTTTTTTCCTCCCGGCTGTGCTTTGGATCTCACCGCTAAGCAAGTACGATGCTCGGCTGCTCTGTGGTGGTTCACGACCACCACCTAGTGACCCGCTCTGTCTCGCCGCGGCGTCCAGCAAGGCACGATATTCGCCCTTGTTCAGTGGTCTCCCTTTGCTGTGGGGTTTTTCAGAATTCTCAGTCTTCAAAACGAATTGCTTTGTTTTGCAGCACGTGATAGTGATGAATTGTAAAGAAAACACGTTTAGTCCTGCTGGCAGTGGTGTTTTGGGAGAGCTAAGAATTGCAAGGGTTACATGCTTGTTAGGATTTTTCATAAGGTATCAGTAGATCCATATTTATCTCTTTAGAAACATGCTCTAAAGAATACTTCCATCACAACTGTTTTTGTCCATATGTGTTATATTTTGTATTTATCACTCCTTTACCTGTTCACAAGCTTTGCAGTATCTGTATGTGAATATTACTACAGTGGAGATTATGAATGCTAACAGTGGATATAGCTCCTTCTTGCATATTTTGGTACTATCGTGACTATCAATGTGAAACCACAGGAATGTCTTTGGACAACATTTTAATCCTCTGGCTCGTTCTGAGGTCCTTATCCCTTTATGCATGTATTCACTCTCGGGCGCAGCTTTTGCTGTGAATCACTGAGCTCTTTGCGGGATGGGATCTCTGTGCGGGTCTGGGGATAACTCCCCACAGGAACCGCTCCCAGCGCACATAACGTGTGAGGCCAGGCCAAGTCTAACTTCCCCCTGCCCTATACAGCCCTCCCATCCCAGAATGACTTGCACCTTCAAAGGCTCCCACGCTTCAGGGCATGTAGTAGACAACTTCAGATTCATGCTGTAAAAATGTCACCCTTGTGGTCTGCAAGTCAGGCATTGTGTTACTTTCAGTGCTTTGAACTGAAAAAAAAATCCTCTTAACAAAAACAACAGAAAACATAATGATGTCTTATGGTCACAGATCACCGTGAGTAGCCCAGAGAAGACCTGGACAAACGTCTGTCCGAAATGGGTCGAGCTCTGAGCAGTGTATGTAACCTCTCTGACCATTTGACTTGGGGACTGGGGGTCACTTACAGAGTGGATGAATTTAGCACTGAACACGGAGCCGTGGCCATAAGCTCCTGCTTATGCATCTGTAGTAGTTTCCATAACTCCCGGCAGAACCTGGCACACAGGACAGCTTTTGAGTTTGAGTAGCGTGTTAACAGCAGAAGCAGGTTAGCAAGAAATATTGGTCTAACAATCCTACAGGTATTGTTACTGTTGAAAAATGAGAAAAGAAAGAGGAAAGCTGTGATGTATTGTAGAGCACTGCTAAAACAGAATTGAGCACAGCTGCTGCAATGCTGACAAATCAATATGAAATGCTTCTAAAATCAGACTACAGGGAAAATTTTTCATTAAGATACTTTAGAACTTTGTTTTGCTTTTAACAAAAAGGCATTGTTTGTATTATTGTACAAATGACACTTGTACTATTAGTGCTATTTTGTACTATTTTGTACTATTTATGCTATTATTTTTTATTATTTGTACTATTGTACAATTATACTATCGTGCTAGTATATTTTTTAATAGGGTTACAGCTTCAGTATCAACTCAGATTTGTTAATAACTAGGCAAGGTACTGTAAAAGATGGTAAGAGACTGTCCTGCTCCTAAAGAAATGCTGTCTGAATGGGTGAGTCTAAGGGGAAACCGCTGCAGGACAGATGGAGTGATTTGCACAAGGTCTTAGTGAATCAGTAGCAAAAACAGATATGGAAGCATGGTTTTTGAGTCTGAAACCTTTATCAGCCTTACTATGCTTCAAGGCAAGTTACCTGCTAGATGCAGGAATCTGGTGTGGTTTACCTGCAGAAGCATTTCTGCTCATTTGTTTCCAGTGAAAAGTTATACTAAAAGTATATTTTAAAGATGGGGATGTGCTTAGATACATGCTCCTCTGAGATACAAGGAAGCGCGAGGCACACTTATTTATATACTTATATGATGAGAAATTTATAGTACCTAATTAAACAAGAGCCACCTAAATAGTGTCATTGCTGAAATACTTTACTGAGGGAAGTTTAGTTTCTCTGGACATGGGCAGAGATGGGACCAGTACAGAATGCAGCTCAGCAGTTTCAGTTCTGCTTCATGGTTTAGGCAGACTAATCTTGCCTTGGGATGCTGGCCAAGCAATCTGATTATTGACTTATTTATTTATGCAATACTTATTTGTAAAAATCCCAGGCAGATTAGAATTTGGCAAATGGTTGCTAGAGTCAGTGATGCACACAGGAACATAAATGGAGCGAAGTTAATCCAACTTCTTGGAAATTTTTCAAATGTACATATTAAAACATGCTTAAATCACAATGAACATTAAGGCTCAAGTTTACCAAAACCCATTGCCCATTTACCACCTATGTACACCATAAATCCATAGTTTATACAGTTTGCAAGTCTGGCGAAGGTCCAACTCTACGGTAATTCAAAACTAAGTGAACTTTATGTAAGAAGCTCCTCTATATCTCCCTGCAAGCTGTCTCACTAAAAGATCCTCTAACAGAATCTGCACTGTTTGTCAGGATATAGGTTCATTCAGGCCTTAAATACACAGCTTTAAAAACATTTGATTTACACAAGCAAGGTCAGTTTTTACCTTTAGTAACTGCGGCACAGCTTTGTCTCCTTGCCTTGCTTCTCGCAGGCCATAAGGTGCCCATTAAAGGCTCCAGGTCCCTGGCTGCAGCTCTTAAAATACTTCCAAGGGGCTGCCAGGCAGGTCACGCTGACTCTCCTTCCCCCGATCTCCTAGCATGCTCAGCTGTGGAATATATCTGTAGGTTTGGGACAGAAGATGAAGTATGCAAGAAGGAAATCTGGTTTTCTGCCACGGCACACCAGCTGCCCATGTTCAGAGCCTGCTTTAAGCCCAACTGCTCAGAGAAGCACCTCGGAGATACTCGTACACCGCTCAGACCTGTTGCTTTTAATTCTGGTTCCTCAGTCAGTATTGCAAGCAAAAAGTGGAGACAAATTTCTGAGGAAAGGCCTCTGAAGTGCTCATTTTTATTTGTAAACTTCTGTGTGTGTATATTCTTATAGCCTACAGAGTCAAGGGATTCTTGTTCTTAAACATTTTCTTAAGAGCTGCTGGGCTGAGAGCCAGAATGTCAAACTTCTACCTACATGTTTGTTATTTTTTAATATTAAAAAGCAAACACACCCGCACCAACCCTGAAACAGATATTCAGAATAGAAATGCTGAGGTGGTCTGAACTGGACTGGGAAAATGTGTCCCAGATTTTCTAGGGTGCTTTTGCCTACAAAAAAAAAATAATAAAAATAAAGGGCATGGTGGTATTTTTATGCAGAAAATATCTCGGTGTGTGTTGTACCCTTAAAAAAAAAAATCGTTAACTTTTACATGTTTCTTGTAATCTCATTTCTCACTTTTACTCTGTTCTTGTTTTTTCTCTTAGACTTAAGTGGCTGAGCTGTGCAGTTAATCCTTACTATTATATGGCATTATAGCAATACTGTCTGCTGCAATATTTGTCTGCAGTTTTCCAGACAAACAGCCCAATCTTTAGCTTCTGTAACGAAATGGCCCGGAGACTGATCGCCATGCTTACAGCATGGGTTTCTCTTAGTGGGGCTGACACAGAATCGGCATTATTGCCATGGCAAGGTTGCTCTGATACCCCACTGGGTGGTTTTTACTACTTTTTTTTCCAGGCACAGGAGGTCATTGCAAGTGAAAACTATCAGCTGGTAATAGTTTTTAAGCCAAGGACTGGAAGCAGTGTGACCATGCTTCCTTTGAAACTAGAGTTTGCTTCATACCCAGTTCAGTGTGTTACTGGAGGGCAAAAGTGCTTTTTTTGCACTTTTCTGTGTTAGGCTTGCACCTCAGTTTCCCGTTAGTCCCTGTATCCCTTTCGCCCTGGCCAGGTAGATTTTAGCCTGATAGTTTTGAATCTCCTCTCCACACCAGGACAAACTCCGAGGAGAACAAAAGGCCTTGCCCCAGGAGGCTGGCGTTGCTGGTGGCATGCACCGAGGGCAGCATGCCCCTTGCACAAACGCAGGCAAGCAAAGCACCGTGGGGAAAGTATTGGAGTAAGGAGCCAGGCAGGAACCAGGCTGGAGAAAGCACTGAAGCTGCGTAGCTTTAAGGATAATGTTTTTTCCTTAACTGCTGCTTATACTCTTTTTCCTTGTACATGAAAGTTTTTGTTGGTAATGTTCTTATTTCAGGAGTTCAAATACTGGGCCTCTGTTATGTTAAGCATTGTGCGCATCCTTGAACTATGTTTAAGCTACAGTCCTAAGTGTGACTGCTGCATGTGCACCTCATCCTGAACCAACTTCAGACTGGGCAGCTTGAGCGATCAGAGCGGCACTGAGCCCAGTATGGGTGGGTCGTGCGTGTCTGTGTTCGCGCTGCCTGCGAGGACTTCGGAGCCCACGCCAAGCTTCATGCGGCTTCTTACAAAGCTTGTTTGCTTTCTGCCTGTCACGGCATTCACTGTGGAGCTGATCAGTTCCCCAGGCCAGATTAGGCTTTGCAGATAAGTCGTATCATAGCGCTTCCAATGCCTTTGTAGGGATAAAAGGGTTGTGCTATCCCATGGATTTTTTGCCTTGATCGGATTCTCTGGTGCAGTAAAATGCTGATATTTGACACACTCGTATTCTGCAGTCTCTCAGCATCTGTTTGGCTGAATAAACTTGGGTATGCTGTCTCTGAAGCCATTTTGTGCGGGGAAAATGAACCCCTGAGCCTCCTTCTCTGAGTAGCATAAAGCTTGTGCTGTTCTCTGCACAGCTTGCATGGAAGGATGAGTTCACAGGATTTAGGAATCTGTGTTCCGCAGCAAAGAAAAAGCTATAAATTAGGCAGTATTAAAAAAAGAAAAAAGTTAATGTAGAGTTACGTTAGGACCTGAATGAAATTCAAACACAGATGTGGGCAAGGTACCAGGAATTTTATCATTAAGAATTTTATCATTAAGGTAATCTCCATCTCTCTGGGTGTTGCCCTTGCCTTTATTTCACACATCTGTATAAGGAGTAAAAGCAGAAAACAGTAAGTGTGGCCAGAATGGAGCAAGAAATATGGTTTCTGCTTGAAGTTTTTTTGCGTGCTTACACTGCATTGCCATGTTCTGAGCACATCCCAGTTTGTATTAAACTAAAGTTTGCAGGCTAAGTCAGGAATTTGCTTCTTGCCAAGCTCTTTCTTGGCTCAAGATTGAGAAAGGAGGGGAAAAGGTGGTATGGCCTTTATAGCTGTTTAGTTCCCCTTTTGATATTTCTTCTCCCTACAAAGACACCATTGGCCTGCCTTCCTGCTACATGAAAAAATGTTTGTTTTTATTCTGCTGAGGGCAGGCAGTTCTTACCCAGCAGAAAACCATACCTGCTGGCATAACTGGGACTTGGGGAATCCCTGCCAGCTCCACATTGCAAATAAACATTATGGATTTTAATGAGCAGTTCCATGCTCTCACAAATCAGATGTCTGGCAAGCAACATCGCTGCTGCTGCTGCATATCACCCATCAGCCCAGATGTTCATGGGCAAAGTGGTGGTTTCTTCCATTTCATAAATACATTTATTTTGCAAGAAGCATGTGTCCCCAGTACATGCTAGGCCAGCATCAGTAATTGCTAATATAAAAGGAGTTACTTGTATGTTGGTGGTAATTATTTAATCTGCTATAGAGAGCAGTCTAGTTCAGACTCAGAAGCTGTTTCAAAGAAATATACGCCCTCATCTGCCATTTTCCAATATCAGAGTTTTAAATCTCTAAGCTAGTCCTTGAACTTTTCCTTCTATACAACCAGGAGAATAATAAAAGTAATTAAAGTCATCATATTTCAGTGTTCCTCTCTGCATTTGAATCACTTTATTCTTTTACAAACATCAGTTCCTTCCCCCGCATTTCTCAAGAGGCTGCCAAGCCGAGTATCACATTTTACTGTAGTCAGTTTTAAAAAGGACAAAATAATGCATCTATAAAACAACATTACCACATATGTGTCACATCATGTTCTAGGGGAAAACAAAGCAACACCCATTTTGTGTAGTCTCTACTGTATTAAATATGCTAACGGTCTTTAAAGATCAGTTAATGGTCAAGGCATAAAAGATCAAGTGACTAATTATTTTCAGCCTCCCTTTTTCAGTGAATTGTACTTGAGACGCTCCTAAAGATAGTGACCTTTGATAAATGTTGAGCACTGATCCCTTGTAGACAGGGCCTACTTGAGATGTCTCAGGCACCAAAGCCTGAACCATACAGAATTTATAGTGTCTTAAAAATATAAACCTTCTTAAAAAATATAAAGTCCTTCTACCACAGCCAGTACCAGACTGCAGCCTTGCCTGAGACCTGCACATGTTAGAGCTCTGTTTCCAACATGCCTGTGGCTGATGTTTTAAAGGGATCGTCTGCTGTTTGAAATTGAAACTCAGCAGCAGTGCAGAGGGCAATGTGAAAAACACACCTTGGAAAGGAGAAAAAAATGGATAATGGGAGAGAATGCAATCTCTGGATTTCATTAGGGATAAAATTATTTGTAGTCTTCTGTCTTCCTAAATAACTAAGATCATATAGTAAAGGAGAAGCATAAGGCAGATTTGTTCCTCTGGAGTCAGAGGCATCTCCAGATTCCTTTCACAGTCCTCCATTCCACTCTGCTGGAGGTCTGATCAAGTTTGCTGTACATCTACCTGTCTTAAACAGTTAAGAGGATTTTTTGGGTTTGTTGGGGTTTTTTTGGTTGGTTGGTTTTTTAGTTCAAAGGCTTTAGGATTCTCTGGGTGAAAGGGAATACACAAAATGGTGTAATAATGAATCTAAAGATATTTGTTGACTTTTAAAGAGCCCCTGGCTCAGCTTACAGTTTTGCAAACTGGAAATTACAAGTTAAAATAGCAGCATTATACATCTGCCTCTCCTATTTGCTGAGGAATTATATCTGTCTGGTAGCAGGGACATCAGTAATCTAGTACCTGCAAAACAGGGGTCTGCTTTTCAAAAAAGGATCTTTAATCAGTGATGGAGACAACTCTGTCTTTGCTTAGTGGGATAATTTCAACCTTTATCGGTTTATGGCTCTGAGTGACTTCAGGCAAATCCGTAATTGCAGACTAGTGTGGTGACTGCTGAATAGCAAATTCTTTTTTCCTTTTTTTTTTTTTTTTTTTCCTTTTTTTCTCACGAGCTTTATGGAGGGCAATAGGTCAGCAGCAATGGGAAGTTCCCTGATAGCTGCAAGGTGACTCCCAGGGTTGTTTCCCTCAGATCAGTTGTCTCGGAGAGGAGTATCATTTTAGAGCTTTAGGGTTGCAATTGCTGGGATGAAAAGATGCAAAATATTTGGCCTATCAGTCAGTAGATGAGCACTAACTACTGCTGAAATCAGTGATGTTGGCAGGTCTCCTGGGAAACTCCCCCAGGAAGTTGTATAACAGAGCTGAACTCTGGCTAACAGCAGTTTAGGACTGTCCAATTAACTAAAAAATTAACTAAATTAACTAAAATTGACTAAAATTGAAATGTGGACACTAACTTTAAGAATGGTTAACTCAGTTCTGGAGTCTTTCCAGGTTGAGGGTAGTTGATACTGTTGAGGGCAGCCAGTTATTTCAGTGAACCTGTCCCACTGCTAGGTCTTGTAGGTGGGAGCTGCGCAGATGGCTGATGTATGTGCACAGGTATTAGAGTTTACAGAATATCTTCCTTTGGGGAAGTGTGAGGTCATAACTCATTTCCCACTGGCCTTTCTATGATTTAGCATTGCATCTTCTCTTAACAGAAGCATCCTTTAAGATTAAGAAGACATTTCTAGTGGTGCGCTCTGAGCTGTGCTCTGAAGCATGTCTGCATTGGGGGTTAAATGAGAGTGATGGTACTGCCCTTCAGTTCAGTTGTGTGAGGTATCTGTCAGTTGTGAGTCCTCTAATTTCATTACTCAGCAAGCTGCTGAAATTGATTTTGGTTTTCCAGCTGTTAGCAAGGAGAAATTTGCATTTTTACTAGATTTCTGCCTTTCAGCAAATTAATGTGGAGCCAATCAGGATTCTTCAGGGGAGACTAGGAAGCAGAGCAATTAGCCAAGTCATAAAAATGTAGCCTAAAGGAAAAAAGCTGCCAAACTATATGGCCAGTTCTCTCTCACCAATTTGATATCAGTGTAGTTTCACTGATGCGAACGGAGTTACTCCTCATGGACACTGGTGTAAGTGAATAGAGGAGAAGGCCTTGGCTCCGTTTTGGCAGCACCAGTTTCCATATATCTGTTCCCGTTAATAGAAATATTTGCCTTTTGAGTTCTTTTTAGGTGCGCGTTGCTGTAACCGCTCAGAGTCTCTTCAGACAATCCCCATGGATTCACAGCTCAAGGGGTAGCACTTGTACCTGAGAATCAAAATTAGTTCATGGCCTTCTTATGAAACTGTAAACCCGTTATCCCAAAAGGCGTTGTGCCTTTTGCTACAGATGGAGTTACTCGCAGTCATTCCCAGTTTGGCTTTTGGGGTTTGGGACACTGGTAGCCATGAACACTTTAGCTGCGCAGGGGAGGCAAACTTCCACTTTGCAGTACCCCAGACCTCTACCGAGTACAGCAACCGCTGGTACGGGCAGCCTGGAGAGAGGTGGGATTTCAAAGCCCAAGAAGACGGGGTGGTTCTTCATCCGATGACCAACTCAGCCTAAAGTCTGAGTGATTATTTCAATCTTTACCAGAACACGTTCAACTAAATCAGTCCAGAAACACTCAAAAGTGTTTTCTCTTTGCTTCCGTACTTGTCCAGGATTTGCAGAGGTGGTAAAAGCGTTGCATGATTTGACACATGGCTGGGGCTCATAGATGGAGAAGTGTCTTTGGCAAGTCGCTCATTTCTAATAACTCTCACATATGTGCAGTAACTTGTCTTAAAATCACAAAGCATGTTCAGCTAAAAGATTAATGAGCCATTGCTTGATTTTTATGCAGCAACACTGACATCTAGTGGTTTTTAATCTTCTTACAAATGCCAGGCAGCTGCTCTCTTTTTGTATGCTGTCTGCAAAAATCATTAAGTCCTTACTGGGTATTCCCAGGAATTTCCCTACAAATGATGAGTTAGGACAACCCGCCTGTGGTTCACGTGACCATACTTGGTTGGTTTTTAAAAGAAGGAGGAAGACATAGCGTCATATTTATCCAAAGCCTAGAATTTTAAAACTTCAAAATACATGTTCCTGCAATAGATTTTTTTTTCCCTGATGTTTCTGGAGCTTTGAGCCTTTTTGAGAGAAACCAAAGCAAAAGAGCCCCCGCCAGGGACAAGCGGGGAGCTTGAGGGCTGGCGAGCCAGCACTGAGGACGGGCAGCCGGGTGCCGGGCCGCGGCCGGACCCGGGCTGGGGCGGCGGCGCGGGGAGGGAGAGGAAGGGCCTGCTCCCGAGCCTGTGGCACAAGCCCCGGCTGCTGGGCGCCGCGCAGGCACGTGGAGGCGGGCAGGCGCTGGGGAGCAGGCGAGGCCCGCGCCCTCCGCGGAGCGTCCCCTCGGGGTGCCGCATCTCCTGTCGTGGCCCGTCCCCGTGGCGCTGCCCCATCGCCGGGGGCTGCCCGTGGCGCCCAGGCCACACGGCGCGACCTGCCTGGGTAGGGGCTGTGGGCTCGGTGGCGGAGGCTGGGAAGCTGGGGCGTGACGTGAGAGCCCTCGTCCGGGAAAGCAGGACATAACGGTAACGTGCTGGGGGCCTGGGGAAGGGAGCGGTGAGGACTGGGGCTGTGCGAGGGCAGGGCCGGGGGGAGCGAGCAGCAGGTGGAAGAGGCCATGAGGGCCGAGAACCCAGAGAGAGGGTGCTACGGGCATGTTGCCTCCTGAACAGCAGGATTAGGCTGAAAGATTGCAGGGAAACCATGCTGGAGTGCTCTTCCAGTCTTCCCTAGGCCGGCGCCAGCGGGAGCGGGCCGTGCTGCCCGGGATGCCCCCCTCCAGGCCGGGCGGGGTGAAAACCGCCAGAAACCGTTCACCGTGGTCACTGGTGGTAGCTACCGAGGCCCACGTGCCGGGGCGGCTGTGGTGAGGAGCCGCTGGTGCCCCGGAGACACCCCAGCCCCCTTCCCCCTCTCCGTGGGGTGGGTTTGACCACCACCCTGGCTGCTTCGGGCCGGGAGGAAAGCGCGGGGCAGCTTGGAGCGCTTTTCAACCTCAGCCATGCTTCTGACGCGATAGCGTGAGTGCAGGTAGTGTTGGTTTAGTGTAAATGCGCCTGCCGGGGGAGGTGGTGGGCTCAGATAGGGTTATGGCTACACAAGTCTTGTCAGAGTTGAGCTGTGGCTTGGTACTTTCCCCGCTGCTAGGCTGCGTGTGTAATCGCTGCATCCTTTTCCTCGGGAGAGGCGTGTGCCAAGTACACTGCTGACCCCAGCACATCATTTTTTTTCATTAACAAATGAAAATGGTGAGGGGGGGGAAAGGAGGTATTTCTAAAGGAAACTTTCACTGTAAACTTTAAAAACGAAATCCGCTGGTTCAGGATAACTGATGTGTCCTGCTTCCTTACCTCGGTCACCCTGCGTTACGCACAAGATGTGACCTCTAAGCACGCATCACCAGAACCAGCTAGATTACATCTGGCCACGTCAGAGGCTTCAGCAGTCACTCCGAGACAGGCGAACCCAGGCATGCTGCGCCGTGGAAACGACACCAGCCAGCTGCATATACCTGATTGTTTCAGCATTCGGTCAATCTTTATTTATTCAGATTCACACCAAGTAAAAACACCTCCGTTCAAACTGATACAAGTTCAAAGCTATTCCAGGTTCCAAATACGGAGTGTCCGTTTCAGCAATGATAAGATAGAAGCTCTTTGGTACTCTTTAGTTTGTAAATGCCTGCTAGCTTAGTCTTACAAGTATCATGTTGTCCTGGGAGAGGAGAGTGCTGGGCTCTTCTCCTGACACTGCCAGTGACCTGCTGCATGAAACTGCCCGTGTCAGTGCCTGCGCTTCCCTTGTAGCCCTTATCTTACAAAATGGTATTGTTAAGCCTGGGTTCGAGTGGGCCAATGATGACAGTGCAAAAACTCTTCAGGTCTTTTTTCTATGGCCCTGTGATCTACGGGGGAAGCAGAACTGGACCTTTTTTCAAACCTTTTTATTCCCAGTATGCCCAGCAGGGCAACAAATTCAGTTGTATGGGCCAAGATAAAGAACTACTTCCAGCATTGTGGAGTCCGCCCAGAGAACACCCATTCTTTGCTTTTTCATAATCAGAGGGTTCAGCAACTCTGGCAAGAAGTCACAGGAGGGAAAGCTGTAGCTTAGGTAGGTCAGTCCCAAGCTATTTCAAGTTGTACTAGTCAAAATCAGTGCCTTATAATATATGCAAAGAATTGGGTGGAAGTTCTGTCCCACATGTTCCTAGCAGTTTGCTCTCCCAGTTGCATTCTCTGGGTTAGTCAAAAGTATTATTGACCTTTTGTCGTCTTTCACCAGAGTGAGAGTGGCAGGGCCTATTACATAAAGGAAACTATTATCTCATATGGATAAAAAGAAGCTGAGTACATGAGAAACAAAACTGTAGACAAATATGGAACTGAATATTTATATAGTATATAGAGATGTTAGTGCCATAATTTAGATTGTATCTGCAAAAGAAAGAAAAATACTAGAAGCTAAAAAATAAAATAAATGAATGTTCAGAGTCATGTCTGGAAAAGGGAAAATAAGGAGTTTACACCATCAATGTCACTGTTTTCATCATGTTTTTCAGAGATGAGACTCATTTAGAGAATTAAAACTACTCATATGGGGGGAAAAAACCCTCCTACAGTGTTTGTGTTCTTATCCAGAGAAGTGCAGTACTCAAAAAGACTCTAAGGAGTTTATGAAACTCAGCCTACATTAAAAGCATCAAAAAAAAAAAATTCTACACACAGGTAAGAAATTCAGCATCCAATAAGTAAAATGACAATAGATTTTAGGAGTTTGGATTGGAAAGCTTTTGTACAAGGTTCAGAGATGGAAATGGAATAGTTACAGTTGCTTATAAGGACACATTGTCATAGTTACTCATGACAGTAGTGACAGCAAAGTCTGGGTGCCACTGTGACAGCATTAAACTGCTTTGGAGTCTTTTAGTTAATTGGCTATTTAGCCTTCTAGCTACCTACGCTGTGTACACTGCTGCAGTAGCTGTGTGCATGCTCTGCAGTCAGATCCCACTGAGGACTCTAGAGCTGTCTGAGGATGCTCCTAGGCCAGCGCAGTTGTGTTCAGAGCAGGTGGATCTTTGCACACACTGAACATTCCTCCAGTTATTCTGTTGATTTCACTCAGGCCAACATCAGGCCAATATTAATTTTTGATTTATTTTAGCAAATCCTACTCAGTGCCTAAAGTCTCTCTTATTTCATTAACATACTTAAAACCACTATTCTGTACTACCATACTCTTATTGTAGGATCTCTGCTCATCTCAGCAAAGAACTGAAATAACACTATGAGATTACCTTTAAAAGTAAATTCTCAGCCCCTGCATGAAAAGCAGTTGATAGGAAACCCACCATCTGAAGTCATTTACAATTTATATGTCGGGAACATTTGGCAAACATAAGCATGGATAATTTACAAATGGATAATATGGTCAAAGAATTTCTCTCATGCTATTCACACCTACTGATGAATGTGACCTTTGATCATAATTTATTCTCCAGGAGGACTTGAAACTGCTATTTAACCTACCTAAGTAATTTCTCATTCTTCCTGAGGCAAGTCACCAGAAGACTTCCTTCTTAATTATAAATATAGGAAAGGGTGTGAAAAGGACTTGGACATTGATAAATATGGGATTGTATGTTCCATTCAAGATCATTGTCTTTTGGATCATTAAAAATAAATCATAAGCAGTTGTAAACAATTAATTCAATTTCCTTTATTACAGTGTAAGTTAATTTCTCTCTTTGCTGTGCATTTCCATTATATACTGTTTTTATCCCACCTCCCCCTGCCAAGATCCCCTACTGTTTTCTGTCAGTGGAAATAATAGACTGCAGACCATCCCTTGTAAGCATTAGATCTGGCACCTGCTTATTGCCAAAGCCTGCTTTATGAAGGGGCTTGCTTGTTGTCCTATTTGAAACCAGAGAACAGTGTAGACAGTAAAAATACTTTTTCATTCACCCTTGTTTGTGCTGTTTTCAGGTGTTGATTTTAACTGATCAGCTCTTTCACAAAGGATTTCTGTTCTACAGCTCATTCAGCACTTAAGATGTGTTTAGCATGAGCTGGTAGACTCAGACTCATGTGGACAGGAAGATATATCCCACATGTAGTTATGATAGCAATGCGATGAAGCATTTACCTGTTAAAGCTGTAGACTTCCTGAGAAAAGTCAGTATTCTGAGAAATTCCTCAGTTGCATTGAAAAGAAGAAAAAATTAAACCACTTGGCTCAGTTCCATCATGTGATGTAAACCTCTATCAGTCAAGGAAACATCTATCTCTATGTTAATCCAGGATAAATTAACGTGAGACAAAGTAGCCTTTTCCTAGCTGTTCATCTGGGCATGTTCACTTGCAGCAGTTGTGTCCAGAATCTTTCTTTAAGACTCCCTGACTTGGCGACTCTTCTCAGGCAGTTATGGCTCAGGTTCTCCAGAGTGGACCTGCTTATTTACTTAGGTAGTATCTTAATTGCAGGCAAGTTATGAGCTCTGCGCACTGCATATCTTGGCCCAGTACATCTCTCGAAGCCATTGTAGTCTGTCACCCTCCATGCTCTGACACTTCCTGATCATCGTTCTCTATTACTTGAGTATCCTGAAGAGTCTACTGGGTCCAAGGGAAGATGTAAACACTTAGGAAACAAATGGAAAATACCAGTAGGAAACAATGGGAACCAAATGCTCCTGGGGAAGCTGGTTATATTGTTATTGGGATGTTGCCCAATCCTTTTACTTAACTCTGAGCCATTTTCATGGCTCTGAAGACCTGTCTGTGGGCATGAATAACTGATTCCGTAACAGTGCTCTGCATGATAGGATTAAATCTGAACAGCAAGGTAGCCCCCTCGTGTCTTAGCATGTGAATCTCAGGGGCGAGCACTTTATTTCTTCTCTTCTCTTTGCTAAAGACTAACCTGTACACTTTTTATTGTTTAAAAATATTCCTTTTGAACAGGACCAAGGCTGCTGTGTGCTCTTGTGAATGGCTGTCCGTAGCTGAAATAGCAACAGACCCTGTCGGCTGATTGCAAAAGGACAGGAAGGGAGTTTTCTTGCAGATGACTGACTTTACCAGTCTAACATAGCTTTCCAGAAACGGGCCGATTTTATTTATTTAGCAACAATTACATCTCCCCAGTTCAGTCTCTCTCTACATACATATTACTTCAGTCACACATACGTACATATGTGAAATACTGTTTTGAAGGAATAATTACTTTTCACTAGAATGATTGCTTTTTGTTGCCTGCTTCTGCTGCCTTGGCAGATATTCTGTAAGCCTGTGCTGCAGAGGCTCGTGAGTCAAGAGTTTTATAATCAATCTGTGCACATGCTGTGCAACAGCAGCTAGTCAATCTGGACTGTTGTGTGCGTCATTTAGTCCTCTCTTGAATACATAAACTCAGGATGAAAAACGTCACCTGTTACTTCTCAGTAACTTTGGAACTGCAATGTGTCTTTGTGATATATTGATTAAGGCAAAAGGCTGCATTACAATGCTCCAGGAAAAGAAACACTTGACTAGAGATGTGGGTACATTATCTCACTTTATCAGATAAGAATGCAATTGGATATGATTTTGCTCAGCCAGAAATAATCTAATATCTGAAAGCATGAAAGATAGAGACCTTGAAGTTCTCTATTAAAAAAAAAAAAGCCAGAACTATTTTTTCCTCAGGAATATTTCCATTTGATTGTAATTGAATAGGAAGATATTGTATCTTTCAATTAGGCAATTAGGACAAGTGAAACCATTGACATTTGTTCCTATCTCACATATCATCTCTCTCCCACTCCCTTTCTCTGCTCAATATATTTCAACCCAGATATGTGTGTGCAGTGCAGGTAATGTTAACAAGCACAGTGAGGTCTATGTACTAGCTTGCACCCCCAGAGCAAAGCTGTAGGAGCTGTTTTCTGTGTACCCTTCACACACTGGGCATGGGTGCGTCAAGTGTGTTAGTACTTCCTAAATGCAAAGTAGGAGAAAAGACGTTGAACAGACGGGAGCGAGGTGATTTATAGTTCTGAAGAGAGATGATGAGCCATCATATGATGAGCAACTCTTACCTAATCCTTCTCTGGCATAAATGCATATGATACCTACTGGCATATACTAATGCCCCCCCGCTAACCTCTTCTAATGTCATTTGTTCTGCCTCTGCCGCAATCAGCAAAGCAATAGGCCTTCCTCCTGCCAGGAGGAAAAAGTTAATCTCTCAACCTTCTCCTCCCAAGGCCACAGTCAATGTCTCTCAGTGAATCAGCTGCCAAAGGATGTTCCTGCAAAAGACTGTTCACGCCCTATAACTTTTTGTCTGTTATTTGCTAAAGATAACATGGTAATAATTTTACTGACACAAGGTAAATGGGCATCATTTTTTCTTTATAGGGTCTCTGCTTGTGATGTTGTATTATATATAGCTTTAGAAAGGAGATATTTTCCTAAGGTATGTAACTGTCTTGATGGGATATTGCACTACATTTTGTTATATGTTGGTTACATCAATACTGTGATTCAGTAAATATTTTCATATCAGTTGATCTCTTTTGTTTTAAAAAAAAGTTTTCTATGTACATATACATACTATCTAGATTCATATTATTTATTCCTTTTTAGATGTAAAACCTTACTATACTCCAGATCGGGGGGGGGGGGGGGGGGGGAGGGGAGGGGAGGGGAGGGGAGGGGACTTGAACTTGGGGAAAAAGTTACCTATCTTGCAAACAAGATGTCTGTATACAATGAATATAAAATAGATGATGCTGCAAAATCATATCACAAAGTGCCTTTAAATGTGCTCTTTGACAGCTTCATCTTCATTCAGCTTGCTAAACTTCTTTCTCTTACCTTAAAATTTAAGTTTTAATGTTTGATGTCTTTATGCAGCTCCAAACAGCCATTAGATGTCTCAGTTTCAACTGCCAGACAAACATTTCTTGGTTTCTATCCAGTGTGCAATGCTGCAGTGAAAAGCTCCTTTGGCTCAAGACCCAAGACAAGCAACATTCAGTCTTACAGGTTAGTCTCGAGTAGCTGGAACTGAGTTATTTAGTGTCCAGAAAAATCATTGTCAGAAATGATGTAAATGATTTTGCAATCTGTCCTAGAAAACTGCATTTACACTAAGTGCCACTACCAATGTAGTTAGCATGCTCAAAAAAATGCCATCTTACACAGGAACCATGACCAGTTTATGTTTTCTGTGGTCACAACTGACATTATTTTAAAGAAGTTATCTAAAAAAAAGTGGGTGAATGGTGCTATGCCTGCTCCTGGGCACCTGTGAGCCACCAACCTTGGCAGTACATTGCAGGCATCCTGACCCGCTTTCCCTTCTCAATCCTCCAACTCAGTAGAAGCACCCAGACCTTTTAAAAATAACTTTTCCACTCTTTGGGTTCAATGTATTAGTTCTTTTTTGGTAGGAATAGAGTTCATTTGGTGTTTGTAGCATCAAAACAAAATCTCTCTCTTACCCCGCTAAGACTGAGCAGTAGACTGAGCAACTGTCCTGTTGGCCTCGCTCTGCAGTACTCCATGCTGACATCCGTGGTCTTCCCTCTCTATTTCTAGTATTTAATCTAGAGTTTGCCCTTTTGAGATTATGCCTAACAGAAGAAACGAGATAGATATTTTTGTAGCCACAATACACATAGCTCTACCTTCTCTCTTTGATGCTTTCTTCAACCATACTTCTATGTCATAGCAGGCTGTTTCAAATCCTCAGCTGCCATTAATAAATCATTCTCCTGTGTCCACTACGCTCCTTTCCCTCACTCCTCCTCGTTTTGTCTGGTGAGCCAGACTGAACTATCCTTTCATAAAGAGGAGACTTCTTGGAATGGGATTTTTTAGTCCTAAGTCCATTTTTCATAGGCTACCCTGCCCCAGGGTGAAGCTTGCAAGTGGTACAAGAGATAGAAGGCAAGCTTGAGGGGAAGTACTTAGGAAATCTTAACTCTAGCTGTTCCTTGTGCTCCAGCAGCTGTAATAGAAATGTATAAATATTTGCTATGATCCATACAATGCATGGCCAGTGGAGAAAAAAAAATGTGCATACATTAATGGCTTGTTTTGTTATTGATCATATAAATGGTGATCAGACTCTCTCTCTGATGCCTCTTCATCCAGTGTGGGCGAGCTGATATTCCTTATGTGGGACAGGAAAGGAGAACAGCTCATTTACTTTTCTACGCTCAGTTCAATTATTGCTAGACTTGGAGGAACTCATCTGCAGTTTCTTGTTCTCAGTAGTGACTAGTAAGAAACAGCTTTAAAACTTGAGTAGGTATTTAATTTTGAGGTTATGTCTAAGGACCTGCAGGCAGCTCTGTTTATCAGCTCTCCAAACAGACTGGAGATGAGCCGTCTTGGGTGTACAACAGTATAGATACAGGACTTACTAGCTCAGTCGTCATGCCATGCTAATAGTTATATAGCTTCTAGACAGAAGCTCACATTTGGCTAGCTCAGAGCGTCGAGGTCCTTAATGAATCACTGTAATTCATATTCCTAATGTTCACTTTAAAAAGAATAAAACTGTATATCTCCATTTGTTTCTGTTTCTTCCAATAATTATTTCATGCCCTCTCTTTCAGAAGAAAACGTGTTTATTTTTTTCTTTTTGTCTCTCAGAATAGGAGTGTAAACATCTCAAAAAGGGAGAGTTTCCTTAAGAAGGTTTTCCTTAGTGTGTTATTAACTCTTGAGTACTTGCCCTGATGGAGGAATGAGAATTAATTGGCTGGTTGTGAACTGAGAATGTTGGCAATAAGAGATTCTTTGTCATGTCAAAGGCGATAAGCTCTGATGTATTGCACACTGCTACAACAAAGGATTTAGGGCAAAGAAATGGTGGTTTGTACAGTAGTTATAATATTCGATCCAGTGAAATTTTTTTTTTATATACACATACTGCCTTCTTGGCTGTGTAAATGTTTTTAACCTGTAGTAAAAAATATGAATGTAATACTGTTATTTCTGAAGCTTTATGGTACCAGTAAAGCTCACAGACATGAAAGTTAAAGGGTTTATGTTAGTTTGGCTTATTCTCAATGTTGAAAGATTGTGTAGATTCTGCATCCTCTGGATAAGCACTGTCTTGCTCAGGCAGGCTGCCCATTTCCAGTTACATAACCACATCCACAGAACCAGTTGTAGACTGGTTGAACTAATGCAAAAGGAATATGAACCCACCTAATCCCATTTCTATCATTCAGAACTTAATCTGGTGATATCTATTTCATGCTGTATTGAGGGCATCCTGTGAATGAGCGTGCTGCCCTTCTCCAGGCCTCGGACAGCAGAGGAATCTGGTGGCTGCTTTTCTACAACTTAGGAGCCAGCCCAAGATCAACAGAAACAGAAGAGTAGCACTGAGTAGCTTAAGGAGAGGGAGGCAAAACTATCTGGAGCTCTTGAGAAATGAGCCTTTAGTATAAAGGTTAACCAATCGCAGAGAGAAGACGCTAGCATATTAAATCCTTAGCCAGACAGAGGCACAAGATTTATACATGCCTGAAAAGTATGAAATCAGCAAAAAAGATATAAACTGGTCGAGTAAAATATATGCCTTTTTATGTAGGCCATCATCACAAGAATGTATTTATGTTCATTTTTAATAATACATATCAGCCTTGAGATACAGAGAGGAAGCAAAAGCACAGAGAAAAGACAAATTTCTTCATTGCATAGTTTTGGATGAAATGAAATCTAGATATAACTGTTATAACGTTGCAATAGTGTTCTCGGAATAAGTATTCATGGTGGAGACAAATTTGAATTCTTTGGAGAGCTAGTAACTTGCCAACAAAACGAAACAAGTTGTGACAATCTTCTATAGACTTAGTGGCAAACAATTTACCTCCTTCAGTGTCCTTTCAGAAATGCGAGGACTCTCAGCCTAGTCTTTGGGCATATTTTAATGGACCACTTTAACTTGGGTAGGTGGGTAAACATTCCAGGTTGTAGTGTTAGCACATAAGTTGGTAAAAGTTCAGATATGCTGGACATTATAGTAAGATAGAAATCTTTATTAACAAAAAGAAGCTATTTGATGAATGATGCTAGCAAAAATTTGAAGTCTTGAACATTCCTTTTGGAGAATGGACTACTTGCATGGTTTGAGGTTTGTTTCCTAAGAAACAAATGCCATAAAATGATGACAATGCATCATAACAACATGGAAAACAAATTCAGTTAAATGGTTCACAGTGGATTTGCATTTTACTAGCGTGTTTAAAGATTCTTTGACATGAAATTTAAGTTCACTGAGATTCGTTAATGAGAAACTGTTGAATTTTACTTAATCCATCAGATGGGGTCCAGTCAGCTATATGTACATGGAGAGGGGATGGGGTTGTTCACCTAAAGAAGGTGCAACTCCAGAAATCTCCTCTTAATTCTCCTTTTCCACTCTTGAGTTTTACACAGTATCTTGCACATTTCCTTTCTGGTAAGAAGTAGATATGGTGGAGAATGCACTCTCACTCAATTAGCCTGGAGACAGTGAACACGGTGCTGCCCTTTCCTCTCTGCAGTCAGAATCAAACTGAGAACACTTCCATGTATTGATTTGCAGTGCTCTTTATGTTTAGGAGTAGCAAGATTTGACAAATTATTTGCTTCCCTCACTGGCTTTATCAGTGGAGCTGTCCTAGTTTGACTAAATGCCAGGCTGTTCTTTGTAATACCAAGTGATGGGAAATAAACCAGAGACATTCTGATTGAATGGGTAAGAAGATTCACTAAAGAACTAGAAAAGAATAAACAGTATAGTAGCTGGCAGTTGCAGAATACTTACAGCTTGTAAAAATTGTGCAGATGATATGTTTTTACCATTATATTAAAACAGCAAGTGTTCTATTGATTGTCTTGAAGAAGCAATATCAGCACTGTTTTGGGGGCTTATAACAATGGACATGGTTCCCTGTCCTTCTCTATGTCCACTTTTAGTATGGTAAATGCAGGGATTAATTTTGCAGGAGGCTATAACTAATTTTAGTAACTTAATCATTAATTCTCTTTTGTCCTTCCCCTTTTCTGCCATCTGTGATTAAACATTAAATAGGGAATGTTTAAACATTCCCTCTGGAAAAAAGTGTGTCATGTGGTGGGACAGGAATGGGAAATTGGTGCCGTGTTCTCCGTTTCTTATTGTATGTTGTATAATCTTGGTTCCGGACACAACAGAAGTTTACCCAAAACAACAATTGTGTTGGTACGCAGGTACTGATGGCATTTCCTAATGGCTCACAAGGATCAATCAAGATGTTTTAACATTCTTAGCTAGAGCCAAATGCTACCCTCCCTTTGGTTAGTTTAGTTAGTTGTGTGAAATCAGAGAAACACCCTTTACTATTTCAGTCACTTTGATGACATTGAGAGGAAAACTTAGCTCACTGATTTCAAGTCTTTGTGATGTGGGCCTGACCAAGGTTTCAACTTGGACCAGTTCAATATGCTCTCATGGAGGAAATCTCAAGAAATGTAATTCGGTTGACTGCAGGTGAAGTATCCAGAAAGGGCGGGAGCCAAAACAGGAATAGATTTTGTTCTCTTCTAAGATTTTGTACCACTATCACATCGGTGTTGGAGTGTCCTCCCCATAGTATCAATAGTTATACTCCAGACTGTAAAGGCATATGGGAGTCTAACTCCTTTTAAGATATCTGTTTCTGTGCTTCTGTCAGGCTTCATCTGCGTTGCATGCTTTCTTTTTCACTTGCTGTGACTCAGGTATCTGTTATCTGTGCAAAATCTTGCTGTCGCCTGTGCACTTATGAACATGTTTCATAAAGTTATTGTGACATCTTGGGCTGATGGGGGTGGCTGAGGTTTGGTCACTTCCATTTGAAAGAAAAAGCTGTGCTATGAACTAATCACACATTTGGGGATGATCTTGACTGTGTGTTCAAAACACACAAGATGCCATTCCCTTACAATGGGCAGAACTGACTGCTTGTTTCATTACAACAAGCTTTGGGCACAAGAGGTTTTGTCTGTTTTCTTCTCAAAGTCATGCTCATGCATAAAATGCATAAAGAAAGTTGAGAGCTGGGACCAGAACTTAGACTAACCACCCTTAGTCATTGACACTAACCTCTCATAAATGAATATGTTAAAAAGAGTTTGTGCTTCAGCCCATCTTGAATTATGTACTGCTCTATCTATTTTCCATAGACTGGACAGTGTCCAAATAGCCAGTTCTGTTACTCTCATGGGAGGTGAGGGATACAGGGGATACAGCCTTCAACCTCTCTCTGGGAGACAGCCAAGCCGGTATCTCCCACTTCTCAAAATTAAACTAATGTAATATCCACTACTACTTACCAGAATTTAACAGAAATTGGTAATTATATTCTTTAATGATACCTACTACTACAAGTCTCTTGCAGGACATAGGCAGAGAAACACTTCATTTTTAGATCCTGATTAGGTGAGATCTCTCAGTGCAGGGGTGATTCTGGGCATATGCAGAGGCAAAAGTGTAAAACTCGAGGGAGCTTTAACAGAAAAAGTGCAGTAGCCATGGAATTTAGGGAGCTAATAAGCAGGAGAAGGCGGGGAGGGGACTGGTGCATAATTTTATCCTTAGATAGTAAAACTTTGTCTAAGATACTTGTTTAGGTTTTGAATGGAAAGTGAGTGGCAGAAGCAGGTTAGAAACCAGGGCCCGAAGTCTGTTTCTTGTGTACACTAAATGAGAATGTATGCATGTGGAGGGCGAGTGTCTAATGCCACCTGATGAGCAGGTTAGCAGTTTGTATCCACATCCTGCCTGAAGTGTTGATGTGGGCTGGGCACTATTGTAGTATTTTAATGTTCGCAGTGCTGCTTGGTATAAGCAGTAGAGAAGTTGGCCCAAAAAGTTCCAACAAAAGTGACTCTTTTCCACCCCCATTATTCTGCAGAACCAAATTTTTTCAGTATTCTCCGAGGCTTCATCAAAGTGGAAGAAAGTCCCTGTACTAATGGTGGAAAAATCACCACCATGCATTTCCCTGTTGTGCCTGAGGGAAGGGCATGCTTTTTCTTTTTTAAACCCCTTCTCATAAAATGCCCATATTAGCAAGCAACAAAGTAACAGGGATGGCTGTCTTTGCATATGCAAAGTAAGTATCTGGCTATGCAATGTTTTTATTAAAGGCCCACCTTCTGGAGTCTTGCCTGAGAATCTGAGCCTTCTTAGTGTGGTAAAGGCTTGAAAAAGTGATGCAGAGGTTTTTTTTAAAAAAATGACAAAATAGTTCAAGTGACCCAACTCTGTTAGAATCCAACTCATGGATCTATGAGACATTTTAATGTTGGGCACAGGGGAGCAAGGTGTGGTTCATTAATTTTTAAGCTGGTGATACGGGCAGGAGCACTGTCTCCATATCCAGATAGGCTTCTGGACTAGGCAGGACTTATTAGGGCTCATTAGAAGCTCAGCTATATGGCAAATGAGTAGGCTTGTTGTTTGAATACAAACTCTCCATAGTTTAGTAAGAAAATCAGAGGTCTAGCTGTATTGGTTGTACATCTTTTACATAATTCAGGAAGATTCAATTAAAATCTATCTTCTATATGAGATTTTGAAAATTATATGTTGATATTACTTGGTGATGAGCTTAAGCAGGGATGAGAAGAAATGAAAAAAAGTGTTTTTTCCATTCTTTTAAAGCATTTATCTTAGGAATTCTGTCTTATTAACAGTTTATTTGATCGGAGACAAATTGATCTTTCTTTTTATTCTCTTTTCATAAATACAATGATTTCAGCATTTGACCAGTCCTATTTCTTGCACCCATTGGTACCTTAGCCAGACAGAGAAGTAGGCTACTATTTTTTGGTTGGTGTTTTTTGTTTTGATCTGTCTTGAGCTATCCCATAGTTAAACCACTGGAGGGCAGAATAGAGACAAAGGAAACCTGTTCCTGAAACAGGACTTTTTGTGTGTTGCAGAGATTTATGCATGCAGATAATTTATTTTCTACATTCTGCAGCTCTATTTCTAGTGATTGTAATTAAGGCCATATACAGTGAAATCTTGGCTCCAATAGTCAGGGGAAACCTCCAGTAGTTTTGAATAAGAGTCAAAACTTTGCTAGTATTTAGCAGATTCTTTTGATAAGTCTGATGGAATAATGATCCTCGAGCCCTCAGATTGTATTGCAAAAAAATCTGTAGAAGAAAACAATTCTAAAATTAAAACTAAAAGTATCCATCTGACATGAATATATGCAAAAGATTCAGCTAAATGGTGTCATTACAGACAACTTTTGATGGTTAAAAATAGACCTCTGTTTTTGAAATTCCCTTCATTTTGGGAAAGCATGTAAGCCGCACATGCTCCATGAGTTTCTCTAGTTGCATAAGCAAAATGCTATTGTATATCTTTCTGTTAATAGTGACCTTTCAGTGTCTTTGATGCAATTGTTCCAATACAGCTTTAGAACCTCTATTGTCTATTTGATAGATTTGACAATTTGTTTTGTCTTGTTGCTCTAGTTATTTAAAAGTATAAAGATTCATGTGCTCTGATGTAGTAAATTTTTTTTTATGGAACTATATTCTGCTGAGTAGCAATGACATGATTAACCACATTCAGCAAAACCTCACTAGCAGTCTCAAACAGTCTGGGAACATAACATGACTCATAGTAGTGAATGTTCATATCACTGCAATGAGGTAGTGGGTAGTACAAATGAATATTCCTAGCGTATACTATTGATTTTTTTTCCCCCCACTGAAAATGACTAGCAGAAAGAATAACCTCTGAAGCATATGTACTAACCATAAAAGTTCTTGTGGTGGCAACAGGCAGGAGCGGTGGAGGTGAAATGGGATAGCATTCAGAGAGCATGCCGCTAATTCAGTGTGTGTTGTGCTTTTGTCACCCCTCAGGAAGGGGTGTATCTTATGCCCCCCTGCACCTCGCATTGCACCCATCACAGCGAGTTGCACGTTTCTTGAGATATATCATAGCTTTTTACTTGTTTGTTTTAGTGCCATAAGTGTACCACTTTCCACCATGACACATAAAATGGTATTTGCCAGTTGGCCTACTACGTACAACACTGAGCAGAAAGGTTGCTGATAGTAATAGGTGGCCCCTCTCCACCTTCTCAGCTAGAAAAAACCAGCTGGTGCCAGCAAGCACAGCACTGTTTCAGTCAAAGGCCCAGCTCCAGTTCTTGCTCCCATATTAGTTTGACTGAAGTAGGAACAAGCTCAGGCTCACCTAAGCAGTAAAGCATTTGGGTAATGAGTCCATCATTTACCTACAAAAAAGGACTTGTTTAGACTGGGCAAATAAGTGGGCTTAGAAAGTGCCTTAGCTGATGAGTTAATTAACGTGTATTTAACCAGCACATATACTAGAGACAAAGATGGCACTGTTGGTGATGACTTCCGTTGGTCCCAGTGAGTACTTAAGGTTGACTGTGACTTCTGACATCTTTTTAAGACTTTGTCTAATTTATGTTCTAAGTGGTATTTAAAATATGTGAGTTAAGTTTTGTGAACTGAACTATTGTAAAGACCCACCTACCTTCCTGTTAGTTTACCATGCAGAATACAGACCCAGCAACTTCCATGAGGTTGCTTAACTATTTTTCCTTCCCACTCCCTATTACTACCTTAATCCAAGGCTTAATGCAGGTGAGGTGGATGCAAGTGCTGGAAGACTGGCCATTCCCAGTGGAAATATATATCCTATGCATATCCTGTGTTTTACCCGTCTGTTTTTGATTATTTACAGATAGAAGGACGCCTTTACATTACAGGACAGCTCTTGTAAAGGCTCTTATGTGAGATGGGTCTGTCTTACAAAGGGACTCTGGAGAGCGTATGCCAGCCATAAAAGAGCTTGATAATATGCTTGCTTGATAGCTCAAATCAGCTGCAGATGCATCAACCCTGCCTGCACCTACCCCCCCTTCCCAAGCTCTACCAGGTGAAGGCCTCAGGCCTGGTCTATCTGGGTGCTCTCCTAAGACACAATGCAGCAGCAGAGAACACATTCAGCAGAAGGAAGCTCACATATTTTTGGCTGTGAGTCCTCATTTTACTATTGGCTAGTCTGAAATTTTCATGACTAACCCTATATTAGCAGTTTATGCTTTTGTCCTGTATTTTAGATAAAGTGAAAGCATATTTTCATCAGCTGACCAGTTTTGTGCTTCTGGAAATCCTGCTTCCATTATTATCACAGTGACTGTTTTTTACAAACTATGAATACCAACTTAGTGTAACAATGTATTTTGCTTGTGGTGAAGACAGCATTTAAAGTAGAGAACAGCCATTAAAGCCAGTCAAAAATGCAATTTTGATGTTTTTCAATTTTTTTAATGGTAGACAGGTAGTTTCATGTTAGAGATAAGCCTATCTGTAAGTGAAATAATTACTCTTTAATTAAGATAATTATAAAAACAGGAATGTAAATACTCAGGGTATAGTATGCCTGAAATTTTTTCTTTTGCATTATCCACAAACTTATCTTGCATACCTAAACCCTGTTTTTACTTGATGATTACAACAGCATATGCTCAGTTTTGAAAGCAGAGTACGCTAGTAAACTCCATGCCGACTGCTTTAATAGCTGAGATAGACTTTTTGTTGTCACTTTCCCTCTTCGTTTCTTCAATATTTATCTTTTTAGCTTGCTTTCTAAGGGACTAGTGCACATGCGGTCAGTCTGTCTTAGCATTCTTTTCCCACTAGTCTCCAATTCTGAGTTTATTTCCAGTTAGGTTTGGCCAAGGGACAATACTTCCAAAGTTCCTTCAGGTTCCAGAAAAATAGCTGGTCAAATGCAAGAGAGTCGTCATTAGTATTGGCAAAGGGGGCAGCAGAGGTTGAACTCTTATTAGAGACATGTGAAAAATAATCTGAATGTCCCAGCTGCAGGAAAGTTTTGTATTCTGAGACCACAGAGAATCCAATTGTGAATCAGAAATCAGGGGCTGGTCAAACTGCATGAGCTCAGCCGCTCATGGAACTTGTTTCTTCTATCCCGATAAGTCAAATCAAAATATCATCAGTCACATCTCTGATGTGCACAGGCAATGAAATCAACAGCCTAGAATGACAATCTGAGTTTGATTTTTTTTTCCCCCTCCTTATTCATATAGATCAATATTTTGAAAGTAAGCCTACACAGTTGTGTTACAAATCGACTTCTAGTCACAGAGGAATCTTCTGTGTGTCTTCTAAATGGACAATGTAGCAATTTCACTAGCAAACACAAAAACGCGTTAGCAAATTCATCAGTCTATTCTGATCAAGGCTAAATTGAGAGGATAAACGTTGTAGTAACTGTTCTGTGGACAGAGAGCCCATTATTTCTAAGTCAATTCATGTATCTAGTCCTATACAGCAGTAAACAAAAGTTATTACGGGCTGATAGCAGTTTGACGATTGTTTCAATAAAGAAGGAAATCATACTTAAGATACTAAGTTATCAAGGGGGGGCTACTTATGCTTAGCTACTCTCCAGTAAAAATGTGTGCATTTGGTTCTTGTGTCTTTATGGAAATCTTTTTCTTTGATGTGTCTGTGCCACACAGACACTGGTGATGCTCCTGTTTGAGATTCACAATGCTGTATCCCATTAATAATAGCAATTTTTCTGGCTGGGTAGCTTGTCTGATTTCCTCCCCTCCTTTTGAGGTGTATATGACACTGCAGAGTTTGACAAGGAGAATCAACCCCACAAGTCCAAAAAGCAGCATTTCTGGCACAGTTGCTGACATGCCGTAGGAGAGCATTTCCAAATACTTGGGAGCCGTATTGCACATTCATAATGTTCTATTATCACAATTTGTTGTCTCTATGATCTACCCGTACTTGTTTTAGACAAATATAGAAGTAATGTGGGAGTTGCATGCTCTAGTGCCAGAATCTCTATTACGCACAATGGTGTAGGAAATCCCTGTACCTCCTGTGCAAATGTGGCACTGGAAATGAAAGTTCTTTGGCCCTAAGAGAAATGAAACACATTAAAGACATTAAAGACACACGTGGAAGGAAAAAAAGAAGCAAAAACAGTAGCTGAATTACTTTTCAAGGACTATCAGTATCAATACTATCGCTGTGGAGCACAGTACAGTTCTAGGTGTATGCTGCTATGCTGAAATAAATGGATCTGAATGATCTCTGCCTGATTTGCAAAACACCAAATGAATCTGGAAAGATGCTGAATACCCTCTGCTCCTATTGCAAATAAGGACTATTTCAAGTCAATGGGAGATAAGAGCGCTCAGCACCTTACAACACTTTACAGCCTTTACAAACCCAAAGTAATCTGTAGGCCTGTCCACACTGGGAAACTCAAAGTTAAGCCACGTTAGCTGAAAGTGTAAATTACATGAGCTGGTCTGCATAGAATTAACACCGTGTTTTTTGGGGTTTTTTTAACCTCTACTGAAAGGGAGAAATAATAGGGCATTTATTGCACTTCAGCAATTGTACTGGAAAAAGTATATTCAAAAGCCATGGTTCAGTTTAATGCAACTTACCTCCCTGTGTGTCCTCTAGGAGCTGAATTCCATTGGGAAAAGTACTGAAGTCTTGTAAAGTGGAGGTGCCAGCTTCTAGTTCAGCCTTTGCTTTGTGCAGAGCTTAGAGCTTGAATCAAGTATCCTGGACATTCACTTAACCACTGCGTCTTACTTTCGGCATAGGAACAAAAGTAATTTGCCCACTTCACACAATTATTTTGGAGATTGTAGCCATTGATAACTGTGAATATTTTAAACCTCTCTGGTAGATGATGCAATAATCAATGAAAAATTCTCTATTTTTTATCTTATTGTCTGAAAATTCCTATCTTTCAAATGAGAAATACATAGACTATAACCATAATCAGTGCATTTTGGAAGACAGAACTCTGTTTTGCCTTGTTTCATTTCCAGTCTATAGGGGCCTGATCTCAGCTGTGATCTAGCCATCGAGTGCCAGAACTTTTCAAGCTGCTTAAAACCTGCCATCCAAAAATAAATAGACGTTCTTTAAAAATGTTGTCTCAAAGTTCAATAACCCTAATTGTATAATGCCTTTAAGTAGTGTTGCCAAATCATATAATACCGTTTACTATCTTAATGAAGAGTTAGTTCCTGAATGTAACGTCTTCCATATCACAACTTAGTTGCAGCAAAATGTTTGAAAATGAATCCTCAAGTTTCAGTATCCCAAAGGCAAATAAAAAGCCATATGTGCGTGTTTTTATATTTGTGTGTATATATATATATAGATTATATAAAGAGCGAGAGAGAGCAAGAGCCCTTTTAAGCCTATCTGATGAGCTTCTGGGGCTTGACTCATGACTTCTGAAAGTGAGAGAGGCTGGCAAAGCTGCAAAAGTAGGTAGTTAATCATATCTGTTGAAAACAGTTTTTAGGCTTATAGGACAGTGCAGATACTTGTTACTGCTTTATTTTGTTGTGAAATGGCAGATTCATTTTCTCATGAGATCATGGGTGTTAACATGTTCTGTTGCCGTTGTCTTCAGCTCAGTCTGAGATGGTACAGGATGGCATGCATAATCATAGGGCACATCAGTCTGGCCTAGAAGATAACGCATGTCACCGCTGTATGTCAGTACTCTATCAGCATGCTGCGAAGATTTGTTCTCTGACATTCATTAAATACCATGACTTGTTAGTACGTGCCCAAGGTATGAGTGAAGGAAGGGGAAATCTTTTCCCGATCAAGATAATCCTTACAAATTCCAGTGACAGAATTCTTGAAAATGAAGTGCTGTGGCAAAAATATAATCTAATCTTTTTTTCTGGAAAGCCTTGAAAAAAGAGGGAGGGGGAGGAAGAGAGGGAACAAAATGTAAAATTTAAATGAGAGGAGAGTCTGGATGACTCTAGGTACAACATGCAAAGCTTTGAAAGATACCTATTATGCATAACCCTAACCTATATATTCCAGGCTTTTACAGGAGAATGAGTCATATATAAAGATGGAGATCAAATTCAAAATTAGTCCAAATCGGTAGTGACAGAAAATTGTTACATTTTGAAGGCAATTTAGCAAGCTCTGTAAGACGTGTATGTCTGAATGCTGCTTGCAGAGCACGGATGTCCTAGCGTAACCATTGCTATTACTAAATGGCACTTTCATTGACACTGTTAACAAAGCAGCCAAGTAGAGAGAGATTCGAGAGGGCTGAAGGGTGTCCTTCTGCATAGAGTGATGCTTGCCCTCTCCTGTTGTCCTCGATAACGTAAATCCCTTGGGGACATAAGCTAACAGAGCTTTAGACCTCAGGGCTCTTACTCCAGCGCCTTCCAAAGACTGGATATATATTTTGCGAGTTGGCTGTTGTTTTCCTCTCAAGGCTCTGAATCTGAAAGCTGACGCCTTACGAAGGAATTGTGCCCACTGCACCCTTGATATTTTGGGGGCTCCCTAAAGAAGTGGTCTTGAATAGTCTGACAAAACCAACAATCCTTTTCCAATCACTAGGATTTTTACACTTCGTTACATTATGATCCTTTCTTTTAGTGGAAAGAAACAAATATTCTATGTTAGTCTTCTGCTAACCTGGGTGTTAATATTATTACTATTGTTCTTTCTTCAGTGGGAGAGTTTCTAAATCTTGTTTTCCATGTAGCTGACTCTGCGACGGTGCAGCCACCTTAACCCTTTGCAGCAGGTTCACTTTCAGTTCAACAGGATAATTGATCAGCAAGGGCACAGCAGGCAGGTGGGAATCGTGTGGAATTTGCCTGAAAGGAAAAAGGATTAAAGCAACCTGGGTGCATATGTTGGACTGTAGCTCCTTTCCTGTTTATAACTTTGTGGTGGTGATATGATTGGTATCTAATTGCTGCAGGGTTACCTTTAAACAAAAAATCAAAACAGCCCAGTAAGTCACTTTCTAACAGTCTGGTTGGAATAATTTATTTGCCTCAGTTGAATGTCTTTTCAGATGTTGGTGGTAAATATATGTAACATCCAGGTTTTTGGTCAGTTTGTGCTTGTTTCTACTTCTTCAAGCTTTGATCTGATTCCTGCAATATGTGACACAGTTTTATAATCCCTTACTGTATCTTATTCATAGTAAATAACAATAATGCTCATCAGGATGTTTAAAATCGGCATTGCATTTCCAAATGAGTATCTGAAATAGATACCTGCAATAGATGGACCTCCTTTGTATAGAGCTGCTATTCTATTGTTGTCAGCAATAATAATATCCAGCAGAATAAAATATTGCTATCTTCCACAGAATCTCTCCATATTGTATTTGTAGGGTGATGCATTTACCATGTTATGTTTGTAATAGCACAGGAGATGAAGAGTCGGACCATACCCTACATGGGCAAAAATTGCATGGGCCAGGAAACTTTAAGAGTTGATAAATCCAAGGAAATGCTTTGAATTTTCTTATCAGAGGAGTGGCATTGCCTCTCTCTCTGAGCAGGGTGTGGCCCTAATCCTTGAGTATCGAATCCTGGAGGAAAAATTCATGGATTGCAGGTATTGCTGGGGGTGCAAGATTTAGGCAGAATTCAGATCCCTATTCTCCACTCTGTTGCTCCACTTTTATGCCGGTATTGACTCCAACAATGTCATATCAGCACTGTAATGCCGGTATAATAGTTTCCTCTCAGACTGTTGTTCCAGCTCTCAGGTTCAATGGCAGTGCAGCTGGCAGCCGGTGGCAGCTAGCTCCAAGCACCACCACTTGGTGGGTGGCTGGGTGGGGACGGGGGGGCAGGGAAAGAGGAATGAATGCCAACAGGCAAAGCTTTGATTAATGTACTTGAGTATTAATCTAGTTTTTATCCCTTGTTTGAAAATGATTTATATTGTATTCCTTGTAGATTGCTTGTTTAGAAATACGATGGGAAATATATGCAGTATAAAGCAAAGTCTGGGAATGTAACTAGTAGGTAAACAGACATGTTCTGCAACTCTAATGTAATACAGGAGATATCATAGGGGTTTACAGTTCACAATTTTGATTCAAATCTTATAGAAGTGTGGTCGTAGTAGTCTACAGTTTTAATGAGAAGCCATATAGTATTTGTGTTAAATTGGAATGCAAAAGTACACTGGCTGAATCAAGCTGTCCTCATACCTTTTATGTACGTAAGGCAGAGGTGGCCAAATTACAGACAGCAAGTTTGAGCTTAGCACTCCCCAGCCCTCTCTCATTTGATCTTATCTGAGGTGTCAGGAGGTGACAGGCTACGTCAGGCCATGTAGAGTTCAGGGGGTCAGGAGAAGTCTCAGACGGTGGAGGGAGGGACGGGAGTTTATCGGGGAGAGGGGAGGCAGGCTGGGGCTGGGGTACCTGCCTTCTGAAGTAGGGGAGATCCCCCACATGGATCATGGGCAAAGGCTGCACGTTTCCTGATATGTGGGCTGCAGGGTCTATGGAGATGAGACCCTGGATGCACATACATCTTGCAGGATGTGGACAAGTGGGACTGGAGAAGCAGAAGACACAGGATCCTGCGCTGGGACGTTGACTTGGAGAGATCAAAGTTTTGGATAGGAGGGTAGGAAGGCAGAGAGCACATAAGAGTGGCTCCAGGCCACGTTAAAATTTTGGAAAAGGTCTGGAATTTTGACCTTCTTCCCTCGATCAATATAGGGGAAAATTGTAAGAAAAATCCCACTTTTGCTAAAAGGTAGAAACTATTTCTAAGTGTAATTTCAGATTCTGATTCCGTAGAGGGTTATGACTCTCTGCATCTTGGTGATGGAAGGCTGTGAGTGGCTGAGGAAGAAGCAGAGGCAAAGCAGCAGAAAATGATTGATCTCCTCATTCCCTTTCACAACTGCAAAGATTGCATTAGTATGTGACCACAAAGAAAACAAGATGAAAAGTTCCTCTGTGGAACAACACTCTTAAAATGCCCCAGCCATCTGGGTTGTTATGAAAGTCTTTTGTGACTTGGGGCAACTTCAAGATCACTTTTATATAAGCAGGGACAAGTCAAATCCTACCTGACCCTGTGGTTGAAATTAATACAAAAGTAATTGACGGTCACCATCGTTCATCCTTCTTCTTTCCTGCCATGATGCTGAGTATATTTCTGTCCCTTTGGAGGAATTAGCCTTGGATTTTATTGTTTTAAAAATCCTTTTGTTCATTTTTGTAAAAAATGTAATTATTGGGAATTCCTTTACTGTTTCAGTTTCTGTCATGCATTGCTCCAGTAAATAACTTGAAAAAATCAAATATTGATTTATATGTTTGGCTTCTCTTTGTTCTATAGAAGAGCAATGATTTCACTTAGCTATTATGATGAATAAAACTTCAGAGATAATTAAATACATTAAATCCCTAAGGGAAGACTTACTTCAGGTCTGAAGTATTCAGACTTAAAAGCATTTGGAAAGTGTTAAAACCACTATCATTTTAATATTGTGACTTTAAAAAAACCCTCACTGAACAGGCGCAGAGCAAGTAACTGTTATTTATTAAAGGCATATTCCTTTTTTCCTAACAAAAAATTCTCTAGTCCAAGGCTATTTCTTTGACTAATGGTATATATTATGTAACCCTTTAATATAACCACATTAGTTGAATGCAATGTCTGACTTTAGACACTGTTTTAAGTTATGTGTAACAGTGGCCAGGGGCTAAGAATGTTCTTCGTTCATACCATTCGTGTTGCCAGATCAGCACTGCTGTGCTAAGACTAGTAAGGGCTATTATTGCACCTTTTTTTCACTGCCTGAAACCAGCCTTTCCCTTTTCAAATATATTTTTAGTTAATGTGAGTAAGAACAGAAAAATGATTTAAACTCTTACCTCATTAGAACATATCAAGTTCACACTTATTTCAAGACTTTTTATATATTCATGATTATTCCTTTAGCTGCAGCATATTTGATACCTGAACATAGGATGCAGTACCTCTCTCCTGCTTCTTCTGCATTTGTTCTGGACATTGAACTCATTGATCATACTAATGTGATTGTCACCTAATTGTCACCTGACCTAGTCATGAGATATTGAACCAAGCAGTCCCTGCTAGGAAAGCCTAGAAAATTATTAACTGTAATGATTTGCATTATGACTTATGTTCAAGTCAAAAAATGGTTTTTCTAAGGTTTTTTTGACGTATAAATGTATTTTTTCAACATTTGCTGAGAAGCTGAAGTTGCGATAAAAGACAAAACATCAAATTGCCTCAGAAGGGCAAAAAACTAGATGTATATAAAATATCAACATTGCACATCAAAATCTAAGTCATCTTCCTGACAACTATCGTACATCAGGACTGAAATAAAGAAGGCAAGACTGTATCCAGGTATGACAGGCACAAATGTCCTGTATGTGTTTGTCAGGACAGACTTTGGCCAGGAAACATTTATTATGCCAGAAATGATCATCATCTAGTGTGCCAAGAAATTGTCATACTAGTCTGAAGTTTAGTAGAGTGCACCGTATAATATTGAGTAGGACAGTGGAAAGATGAAAGCAGCAGATTGAAGGAAGTCAGACTTTACAGTAGCTCTTCAAAAACTACAGTGCAAGTAGCATAAATTTATGAGAAAGATGATGTCTTATATAGAAAGTGGAAGAAAAACGGTTATCTCTGAACTAATAAAGAGAACTTGGCATAGCCCTAATCTTAATGTAGGTGCCACAAACAGGTGTCTAAAGTCAAGCAAAATGAATCCAGGCTTTCAAATGGATGATTGCTCTTTTTGCAAGTATACAAATACGGCGGCACTGGAGGGGGTGGTTATATTGGTCCTTAAATTTTTTGGCTAGGATACCACAGAAAGACTAGCTGCTAAGAATAAAATAAATAAATAAATAAATAAACTTGTCTAAGCTGCTTTTGACCAGGAAAATAAGTATTCATGCTGACTAGATTGATCCAGGAGGGACCATCCCATTTTATCTTCCTTTTGACAATGTATCTTGACAAGCATTGGTCTAAGACAACCATTAACCATTTTAAAACAACCCTTCAAATCACTGTTTGCTTAGTTGTAGTTATGGTACAGTGTCATACAGTGCCAGCAGCCAAGGAAACCTTTACAAAGAAGGTATCAGCAACCCTAGCCAGCAGGGTAAGACATTACGATTCTCTAAAAAAGACTATGTGAATCAGAAGATTTATTAGCTAGAGAATGAATCCAGCTGATGATAATGTGGGAGACTTGGCATCTCTGTTTTGTCTGCTTCATAAATAAAATTCTGCATTTGTAGGTTTAATGAAAAAAAGAAACATTTCTAATATTAAAAGGGTTAATTCTTAACCCATTTCTCTTTCGCAGACAAGAAATATTTTCTGTAAGTCATAAATAACACATTTTAATAAACCAAGACTTTGATTACTTCATGTGGTCCGACTTGCATTGTAATTTTGCAGAGACTGTTTGACACTGTTCCAACATTCTGTTTCTGCTGTGCATATTAAAAGATCTACATATTTTAGACATGTACAGGTCTTCATGGTCTACTGGTGAACAACGTTATTACTGAAAATATATTTGACCTTTTAACAAAATAATTGACTTTTAACGGAAAGTCATTTTTTTAAAAAAAACTTCATTGTTTACATGATTTACCTTTAATTTATGTTCCCGTACTATACAACCATTTTTCTCAAACTGCACTAATTTTATAGTTCAAACAAGGCTTCCATTTCACCCTTGAGCCAGGATCCCCGATTTTTCTTTCAACTGGGAGTGCACAAGCCAAATTTTTGGAATCAGTTCAAGGTCAAATTCAGTTCCTTGGAGTTTCATCTTGAATCTGAACTTCAACAAGGAATAAAAAAAACCCGTAGCTTTTCCTTAGTGACAAATACTAGCCAATATGCTGATGGTGCCATTAGAAGAGCAGGAAGGCTAAAACTCGCATTTGTTCCATTTTCAGCAAGGGGGGAGATGATAGTAGTTACTTTAACTGTTCCTAGGGATTAGAAACTAATTCAAATGGCATCTAATTTGTCCTCCTTCAATTTACTTTTCTTGATGCTAATCACTAGAACAAACATTTTGTAAAGAACATTTTTAATGTTATCACATGTGGTTCCCTCCCTGATCCCCAGAAAAAGGAATGAGGAACTAATGTATTTAAGAGTTCAGCAGGTGCATGCTGAATTACTTAAAATTTTGATTTAGTTTATTTCTATATCAGAAAAATGTGGGGTTTATGACTTAGAAAACAGTTATCCTCATCTAACAAGGAGTACAAGAAGTACTGGCTATAAGCCACTATATGTAATTAAGTAATGTATTCTATGAGGTTAAAACTATCCAGTACTGCATATAATTCAGAGTGACTGGCAGGGGGATGTAATCTCTCTATTTTTGGTCAGGATGAGGGTGAAAATTGGTGAGGGTCAAAAATCATTGACATCTGACAGTTGCTGACTTAAATGAAATAGTGCTTTTGGTCCACTTCCTCACCAGAAGTGTCTGCATGGCATGAGCCAGTATCATACGATATGACTGCTGCTATTTTGCATAGTCAAGTTCTCGAGTCCTTTAAGGGTCCTAATTAAAAAGCGACTATTGCTGTTGAGACTGTGGCCATGTTTTCCTGTCTGTGGAATTCCTTTGTTTAGGTCTGACAGTTCATCTTTAACCTTGATTATTTATGGTTTACCTGATTTTGGCTGAGCAATGTTCAGGTGGGAGCAATTTTCCAGGGACTTTGTGCATGATGAACACTTCAAAATAAACTTGCTACCAATTCCTTTGATCAATGTTGTCATATAAAACAAATTATTCAAGACAAAACAGCTTACTGAGGTAGTTTTTAGCTCTCTTTTGGACTGCTAGGCTGGTGGATAGTGTATATTTTCTAATTGTAAATGATAAAAATATTTATTGCTCCTTATTTATTGCTTTTACTGGACGGTCTGCAGTAATTTGGGGATTTTTTATTAACTCGGTAGATGTATTACTCACTTGCAGTGCCAGTGAAAGAGCTCCTCTACAGCAGCGTAGAGGAACACAGAGACTGCTCTGAGGAATTCCCCATGGAAAGAGGATATGCTGTTCACACAAGCAGCCTGCAAAACACCAAAGGATGACAGTCATTTAGGTGGGGTTGCAGGAGTTACAGTAAGGCATTCTCAGATAACTTCAGGGAAGAAGGGTGTTTTAAGGAAGGACTTGAATGGGAAGTCAGAAATCATCTGAGGCTTCAAGAGTGGGAGGCTGTCTCTAGGATAAGTAGTAAGACAGAAGAGGGAATGAAGACAAGAACAGGAGGATACAATAAAAGGAAAGTTGCAAAGAGAAGATCACAATAGAGAAAGCGAGGGATTAGAAGGAATAAGAGCAGAAAGGAAGGCGGGAGGAGAGGCCTGAATGTAGTGGTGGAGTGTTAGCATCTGTGCTGATGTAAGTTGACACTGAAACTGCAAGAGTTATGCAAATTTCAAATCTCTGATGGTATTTCTTACAAACGCCAAAGGAAAGTCGGGCGAGCATTCAGAGGCAGGAGTCACATCATCATAGAAAGAGGAATGATTTTTAACTTCTTGTGCATGACATTGGAAAAGATCTCCTGAAAATCTAAATAAGTTACAGCTGCCAATTCTCTTGGAGCCACTATTTTACTGACATTCTCAGAGTACTATAAGATATCAGTAAGACAGGTTTTTCTTTTCCAGAAACAGTCCTAATGAGAGCCTTTCATAGATTAACCTTGCAGGGTAAGATGAGTCAGCCAGCACAGGATGAGTCAGCTCAAGAGTCGGGAGGAAGAATGAGTTGTGAGCAAAGCTGCTTCCCAGCAGTTGACCTGAGTTTGAATCCAAGCTTATATGAGCCTTGAACCACAAATCAGTGGAAGCTGGGAGAGTGACTGTGTTCTTTATTCTCTCTTTCTCAGCCCATTGAACAGAAGCTGTTTTTATATCAAGCTTGCGTATTTTTATGAATAGGTTGGTTATTCCATGTTTAAGTTCCATCAGAAGTTTACTGTCATGTTTCTGTCTTCTCAAATTACGGCACAGAACCATAGCAGGAAGCATACTGCAAAGCACCTTAAAACTTCTGTTTGTGCCTGTGTGCACCTGGGAACTACCAATTGCACTGCCCACAGTGATATACCACAGCAGGCAGCTGAGGCTTCATGATTTACTTCATTTAAATTATCACTTTTCTTGTGAACTGCTATCTCTGGTTATCATAAAAAAGAAATCCTAGAAAAGAGAGTCTCCAGAAAAGAAATCTTCCCATCATCTTTCTATTCCACGCAAGATACTACTCCTCGTTCTTTAGTGGTCTCATGGAAAGACCTATTCTTCTTCAGGCTTCCTTCTTCTGCTGTGTTCATGGAGTCTTCTCTTACAGTTCTTTCCTACTCAAAGTTCATTTACGCCACTGTATGCTCCCTTGTATTACTGCCTGCTGTAACTCGTGCTATTGATTTCACTGGAGTCAGAACTCCAAATACCAAAGACTTCCTCCAAGGCTGAAATAGCAAATATTGTCATTTGATGTTTTTAAGCATTTACTCCCATGTTTTGGTTTAGTTAAAAAAAATAATAAATGAAAGGATTGTAATTACTTTGCATTCATATTGTATTAAAAATATGTAAAATCTGCCTTTAAATAACTTGTGCAAACCTAATTACAAGAGGCTTCCAATTTTACAGTAGGAAATACTTTAATTAATTAAGATACTTTAGCCTATTATTACAAATTACAAATTTGTTTCTTGTGTTGCCTAAAATGGCAGCATTGACCTTTGTTTGTGTATACGCGCTTTAGTGGTATGAACGACGACACGAACTTCTCAATGTTACACATGCGCAATCCCGAGTTTGACTGATGAGATTATTCAGTGTTTGCGTATGACTATGTGCATACAAGAGGAGTCAGATTCGAGTCCCTCTTCAAAAACATAACCAAGAAATGTTTAGGATTTTTATGAAATGGGTAATTACATTTCTGACATTAGAAGACATAGCTTTCTGCTTAGACACGCTCATAATGAGACACCTTGCTGGAGAGGGTTTTCATCTAGTGGTTCTTTAGGTTCAGCTGGTTCTTTTGTCCCTTCTTAAGCAAACTCATGAGACAAAACTGAGTAGGAAAGCACGCAGAGGACATCACTGGAAACTTCCCTGCAGGACTGAAGCCAAATGTAGTAGGAGAACTCAGTGGTTCACAGATTTGGCAGTAAAGACTGACACGTGCATCCAAGCATGTTGTTTGTGTACACTCTTTGGAGAGTGCCAAATGGCTGGACTTGGTGCAATCCAACTGCAGATTTTACGAGTTGGTAACTGGGCCTTTAATATCTACTTTTTCATGTGTTTCTTTTATCTAGGAATACATAGAAGCCTATTACAAAATACTGTCGGACTAGTTTCCTCTTGCTATTGCAAAATAGTTGTAAAAAAAATAGTGCTTCCATTTGTAATTTACCCAAATAGAGGCATTTCATTACTGTTCTATGTTTTTATTTTCTTCACTGTGTATACAATGAATTCATCCTATCTATCATCAGTCATTTCACTGAGATACCTGAGCTAGGCACTTAGCTGCCTTAGTCTTCTGTGTAGTTTGGAGTCTTCCTCAGTCTCAAAGTGCCTCACTCTTTATGGACTGTAGAAAACAGCTTTAAAGCTTAGGTATCTCATTTAAGTTAGGTGGACTGAATCTGGGCCTGACACCCACTGTGAAGACAGAAATCCATGGGTGCAGTCTATATCTGTCACTCTGATGCTCTTGATAGGACAAAATTTCATTTTGGTTTCAATGGAATTATTTCTTATTAATTCCTGTGTAACTGAGAGTAGGAACTGGTCTGCAAATGTTGAATTATTTATTGTGTCTCTCCAGCGGGGCTTTCTAAGATATCCAGTATCTTTTATCTATGACATCATTAGCTATGAAAGCCAAGTGGAGACAATCTACAAACTGAAATGTAAATTCCCAGATATGACCTGAAATGTTAATTCCAGTAATATTCCTCTTCCAGGTGATCTCTTATTATATATAAAACCCAGTCTAACAAATGTTCACCACCTCCACTGCAGTCAACATTGTGTAATTTGAAAGCAATGATGCACAACTAATTGCCAGTGCATTGTGCTCAGATATAGCAGCAGTGAATGATTTCCAGAAGTTGATTATTCTTGGATGAATGATTTTCTAACCTATAGTACAAGCAGGACTGCTGACATGTAATTTACTTTTGCTACTATGATAGAGAACTAACCAAATGTTATGCCTCAGTGATACATCGGTCTATGGTGGTGAATTTCATTTCACACATTGCAGTGGATATGTTCTCTGATGTTTTTTGACATTCATGTTTTATGCCTTTATGGTATACATATTCACCAGGCTGCACGATTTGGAAGAACAAAGACTAAAATGGAATTTAATACCCTTAAATTTGACCCATAATCCTCAAAGGCTTTCCAAAAAAGAGTTTACACATAGTGGCAAGATACAGAGGCTGCATATGTAATGCTCCTTTTCAGTTGTAAAATACACAAAAAATAAACAACATCAAATTCATTCTTCATGGCAGCCAGAACTGCTCAGAAGACTGAAATTAGCCCTAGCTGTTTAAACCAATGTAACTATCCCCACATCAGCACATCTGATTGTAGGCTGGTCAATAAGGTTATCAGATGGCTTGTCCAGAAGGTCCTGATTCATCTAACAACTTTAAGCAGTCTCTTCTGGAGTTGATAAATTAATTGAATCTTGTGCGTTTGAAGCTACTCGCAGGAATAAAGACCAATTCTCAATGCCTATCCCTAACTGCTGAAATAAACATGAAGGAAAATCATCAAAACTGTTTCAGGGAGTAGCCTAAAATGCTATTTCTAAAAGAATTCGAGGATGAATTTTCAAAGTGATTTGGGTAACTAAAGATACAGAATGGTATGGGTGGCCTGCCATTCACCTGTTAGTGGCATCCTTTAGTGCTTTCTGAAATTCCCGCGAGGATAGGAGCTTTCAGAGGGCATTCCTGCAGCAAGGTGATGACTGTGGCCTAGACCACGATCGTTGTCTGTTTTGAAAGACGCAGCCAGAGTGGGACTTGCAAAGGGCTTGGGCGTGCTGGGTGGCCAGTGCCTGCTGAAGTCATGCGTCGTGCATGTCCTAGGAAGCGCCTGGCACGGACTCGGAGGTGTCTAAGCGGTGTCATAAAACTATGCACTAAGAAACTTAACTCTTGGGGGAAGGCAATGGAATTTGGCGCTCTCAGTCTCAGCTTGTTTTTTTAAAGGAAGTTACAGGATTTTTGAAAAGTTAATCCAGAGTATATTGTTATCCATTAGGGTTGGAACCTGCCAAGACCAGATCCTAATGTGATTACTTAGACAAAAGTATCATTGAAGCTCTGGAGTTCTGCCCAAATTAGGACTTCAGTGTTCAGCCCTTGGCCTTTTATGCCATCAGCAGTCATAATGAGGTTATCTGTTAGTATTCTGGGCTAAACAGTGTCTAACAGCAAATCATCACACTTGTTTGACAGAACAAAATATGTTTTCATGTTAGATCTGTTCTTCAAAATTACAAACACCGTTTACACCCAGGAAATTGCTTCATTTGTAGCCATTTCCTTTTCTTTAATTCCATTTCCAATTGCCATTATGAAATTCCAGGCATGCAGTATGGCCCGAAAATAGGTGGAGTAGGACTACTAAGGAGGAAATACCTGCCCTTTTGTACATTTTACTCCCATTTAGAGAATTAGAAGAAACATATACAGAAATCACAAATGTAAGCCATTAAAAATAATTAGCAGCAAGATTAGCACTTGATTAACACTTTTTTGACTTTTTGTATCTCCCTTCATAACCAGATGTGAATGTAATATCGCAGCTGACACACTAATAGCCCTGTTAATGTGAAAATTCCACTGCAGTTTATGAAACTACGCCCCGCAACTCAACCACGAAGAGAGGCGAACACGATTATACCCAGCTCGCGGGGGGAAAGCGGCGATGCAGCAAACTTGCTCTCCAAGGCACATGCAAAGCCAGCCGCAGAGCTGCGAGCGGATGCAAGGCGACTGCATCCCGCTCCTTTCCTCGTTCTGCTCAGCCGCTTCCTGCTCCACAACAGAAAATGTGCCCAGCAAGCCCGTGCGAGGCGGTTGTGCGTGCGCGCCTGACGCAGCCCTGCAGTTACGCAGCCCTTTCTCAGGTGGGACTGTGCCGCGTCGGCTCCGCTCTTCCTCCCCCAGGACTCCGGGAGCACGGAGCGTGTCTCCCCTCTGCCGCCACTGGCGCAGTGCTGCTAGCAATCTGCATGTTCCCAGGCTCGGTGGGAGCCTGTCTGTTTAAAAACTAGGCAGGGGCGTCAGAGCGTTGCCCTCGCTTTGTTTAGCGTGTGATTACAGCGTTATTAGCACAGCCGCCAGCAGCAACTGGAAAGGTGGCAACCAAGAGCATTGCTGGGCAGGGAGGAGCAGCGTGCTTAACGCAGGAGACAGGCACTGGCATGGGAGTGCAAGAGCCAGAACAAACAAAAGGAAAAAAAAGGCCGATATATATTTTTCTTCCTTGATAACAGAACTGGCTTAACAGAGGGGGGGATCAGAATGTTAGGAATGACTTTCCTGAAGATAGCATTTTAATGTGATGGCATGACAGCACCGAGAGTACGGGAAAGGTGGGCTGCTCTTCTAGTCTGCAGCCACTCTTTTGTGCTGGCCTCTGGCTTCCCTTGTCCTTGGGAAAGGCTCCTGCTTCTATTGACAAACGTCTTCTGATACAGTGTCGCTGGGAGTTTCGTGTCCACGTTTATAACAGGGTGTGTAGCTCTTTAGCTTCCTACAAATACGGTGAGATATGATTGCAAATCTGAATGTGCTGAAGGAATGGGAACCTTTTTTCACAGCCATATCATCTTCAATGTGTTTCCTTCTCAGCCTTCTTGCTCTGCCCATCAGCTTCCCTACGGCCCCCACTGCAATCAAAAGGGTGTTTTCCCTTTGAGATCTCTCTGCAAATATTACTCCCATGTGAGTGCGGAGGTAGATGCTACTCTGGAGCACTGATGCAAACAACACAATTCTGTTCAGCCCCATAAATGTGGCTCAGTGTTTGCAACTAAGAGATAGCTAACAAAAAAAAAAAAAAAAAAAAAAAAAAAGAGAGAGAGAGAAAAGAAAAAAACCCCCACAGTTATCCCTAATGAGAGTCCCACAAGAGAGGGGTGAGTTCAGAAATGACATTTCAACTCATAGAGTTTTCCATCAATTTTCCTGTAAATAAAGCTGACTAAATCCAGCTCCTGCAAATAGAAAATACAAATGTTCTTCCCTGCTTCCTGTTCCTGAAATTCACATGGACACTCTCAAATCTTAGGAGATTTGTAGGAGGTTTGACTTCACAGATGTGAAATGCCAGTCACTGTGAAACAAATTTCTGTAGCTAATTGCCTGCAAGGGATTTACACCAGACTGTAGCAACACTCTGGCTTTAGCTGTTCTCCCTGGTGCTACAAGTCCTGTTCCTCCTAATAATGTTATTGAAGAATACAAGTTGATGAGGACCTGGGAAGTTGATGTGTGCCTGCCTAGGTTTTCTTGTTCTCTACTCCCCAGTCTCTTTATGCTCTAAATAACTAGGATGGAGCAAGTTGGGAAAACACTGCCATACAAGCACTAATCTTCCTCAGTGCAAGTGAGCAAGTCCTTTGCGGGAGACTTTTGTCCACGTCCTGAGCTTAAGAGGATGTGATATCTGTCCTGGATGTGTTACTGAGAACGTCTTCTGGTTGCTGTATTTCTTGTGAGATAATTGCCCACACCACATGGTTTGCATCACACCCCTTGCTTTATGTTCTTTCCTCTGTAAAACAAAAGTTTACGAAGAACACTGAAGTGTTTTCACTCTGAAAACACCAACGTCTTTCAGTTTGTGCTACAGGATACAGAGAACGGCAGTAGCTGAGTTGTTAACCATGCACTGTAGAACTCAGAGAGACGGTGTTATTGATCAGGGTCAAAGGCCTAGGTGGTCCACCAAGTTAACTTGCTTAAGGGACACCATTTATTTTAGCTACTTGCAGGTAAGGGACCGATGTGACTAAGGGTGTATCTGGCAACCTGGACTCCCAGCCCAGCTAGCCCTGTGCTTATTAACAGTTTTGTTGCCTACATATGACTTTCAGCATAGGTTTACTGTAATTTGCAAAACACCTTTGCCATTCTTCTGCTGTACCCTCATGCAGAGATTGCCAACCAGAGGAGAAATATCACTGGGAAACATACCATCAGCAAGTGAAAGAAATAAGGCAGCTCCTCAGTAGACTGGAAGGCATCACTGTGGGGCACTTACAAGGTGTTTATGAACAAATCTGAAGAGGTAGTGAGTTTGCATGACATTCCTTGACCACTGCGAAATATACTGATAATAAGGGATTACTTCAGTAACACACTAGATGACTAATTAACATATAATCACAGCCAAAAATATATTTAAAATCCCAGGATTCATTAGTCATCCTAATCTCATTTTATTAGGCATGAACATGAAAACACAGCCAAACTGAATGTTTGCAACCATGGGTAATCCTATCTAGCGCTTTATTGATGTCAGTCTTGCATTTTGGTAAAAACATTTATGGCATTGGATACTAAGACTTTGCATAATTGAGCTTTGCCTCATTAATCTCATGATTGAACTGATACTTGGCAATTGAAGTGGGTCATTTATCTATTTTACATAGATTGCATACATAAAGTAAGGAGGCTCTCTTAAAGCATTTCATTGGGTTTTTGCAACCACAGTAAACATATTACAGATAGTAATATAAGTATAAGCTATGGCTATGTCTTGGGAGCCGTAGCAAAGAGCTAAAACATTAGCATGGCATTATGGCTCAGGTATAATAAATGCAGTATTGTGTAAGAAAGGCGTGTGTTCAGTTAGACTCCATTTTCTGTTGTTATCGTCCCCCATTCATCCTCCTCCCCTCTGTTGTATTCTGCTCTCCAGCTCATATCCAGTTACAGACTATGTATAAGTGACAATAAAATCGTAGATTTGAATGCATGTTTTCATTTAGAAAACACCAATGCATATGAATTCCTAACAATGCCTTTTCCAAAAATAATTGATTCATTCAAATGAATCAATTTCCCTGTAAATGTCAGATCTGGTACACTTACAGATGGCACAATTTTAGCAGAACCCTGGACTGAACTATAAAAAGCACAGTAATGAAAAACAAATCATTTGAAATATACTTACTTTTGTATTCTGTCTGTGTATCACAATACACAGTTTGCAAGCAGCCTTGCAGGACTCCGAGGCCAATAGTGAGCAGCCTTGAGTTATGCATCATTTATGGTTTTAAGGCAAAATATTTGTTGATACTTTTATCTAGAACCCCAATGCTCTCATTTTTATGTAAGTGAGGAGTGACTGCAATGATGTCACTAGCAATGACATAGGGAGGGAAAAAGTATGCCTCTGCATGTCACATTTTTTTGTTCTCCCTTACTTTTACTTATTTTTTGTAGTTGGGAGTAAAAACTTTTCATTCTACCTCCTTAAGCTAAAGCCAAGAGAATGTAAATAAAGCACCTGAAGAAGCCGGGAGCTGTGGGGGGTGGTGTGTCTTTGGCACAGCTGAAAATCATTGCCTTTTCCTTGCCTCAGCTTTGGTCCAAAATGGGGGCTTCTGGGGCTGGGCAGCTGCCTTCTGTGTCTGGAGCAGGTTCAGCTCTGCAGCCTGGTGTCTCCTAGTGGTAAGTAACTACCTGTTGCTTAAGTTTTGGTGGAACAAGTGTGTCTGGCTGTTTGTTTGCTCTCTGTTATTGAGCTGCAGCTGTAGGTTTCAGAGAAAGGGCTTTGACGGTCAGGTACTCTTTTGGGTTAAAAAAATGGTTGCTGGCTTTTTCTGTAACTGAGCTTGTGCTGGTTTACCCACTGCTGTTCCTGAATCCTTATCTGTCAGTCCTGTTGAGACTGAAAATACAGTGGAGGTGTTGGTTATTCAGTACTGTAGTGGTATTTTTTTCCCCCTTTTCTATATATATATATATTTGTGAGTTCTGGGAATCTTTCTCTTACATTGAAAGTTCAGATCACAAAACACACAATTCCTGTCCTTTAAGAAAAAAATAGTGAATGTGAGATTCATGATTAAAACTACAAGCATGAGCAAATAAGCCATTTCAGTACATTTTAGCATGTGGGAAGGGAAGGGTGTTTCATTGCTGAGCCTTGTCTTTGCTTAGCCTTGTGGTCTTGTATTAAATAATTATGCTTAGGAAATGTGAAGGCTGCAGAACTATTCTTTGCTCATGTGCTTTATGCTTATAGAGACCTGCATAATTTCTGAAGTGATATAGCCATAAAATGGCTGACTTCCCATAGTATCTTGCTTTTGGGGCGTTTTTTCTTGTTTGTTTGTTGTTTTGGAAGTCTCTTGCTGGATAACGCATGCCTCTTTCTCCTTTCTGGACATGCATTATGTGACTTTTCTAGTAGCTGGGGAGTGATAAATCTATGTATGACAACTGTATTTGGGATTTTTTTTTTCCTCTGCAGTGTAATTACTTCTTGTGAGTGATTGGAGTGGTAACTGAAGGGAAGTATTTCAATCTTGTGGCATGATAGGGTAGCTCAGATCTTTTTATCCTGCTCCTGCTTTTTCTTCCTCAAGATGGTTTGGGTTTAACAAAGGTTAGTCTGCAGCAATACTGTAGTGCTTGTGCTGTGCATTTGCTTTGCTCTCAGCTTTCTTTAAGGCCCTATTTACTAGCAAGAACAAGGCCTACACAGAACAGCAGGGAAGCAAATCAGACTGCTGCTTTTTTGTACTGCTTGCTGTTTTCTCTGTAGTCCAGCAGCCTCCTCTTTGATGTCATAAGCTATGTTCTTGCTTTGAACCAACAGTGGTCTGCCTACAACCTTGTTGCAGTATTAATGTTAAAAAAAAAAACACAAAGCAATTAAGATTGGTTAGTCCTACAGTGGCATATAATCAGCACTTTGATGTGTCATGCTGCCCATGATAAATGTGTGTCCTGCTTTCTCTAAACAACAAAGTTGATGTGTGTTGGCACTCATGCTTACTTTCTTGTGCTTTGGTGTTAATAGCAGATTGTAAGGCCAGTCTCCACCAGAGACTGCATCAGGTGTTGTTCTGCATCAGTTGCACGTGAAGAAGTTTATCAAATTCTGCGGATGTTTTTTGTAGACTCTTAAGGTCTCATAGATTGCATAGAGTCATTCTCAAAACTTTTTCTGAGGTGGACATCTGTGGGTTGTTTTTGTTTGTTTGTTTGTTTTTTAATCTGACTCTTTTATATATGATATATGATCATGATACATGAATATATGATTGATTGTGGTGTTTTAAACAGAGAACTTCAGTGGAAAGCAGTACCAGATCAAAAAATAATCTCTGTAAAGAGAAATTGATTTGGCATCTTTCTTAATTGGCATCCATACAGGCTTGATTAAAAGTCCAATTAAACCAGCACAAGTACCCTGTTGACTCAGGATAGCCTTGAATTAGGCTGCAAATGTCTCTTTAGTGACATGTAGAAATCAAACTAGCCCCAGCATCTCTCATACTGAAGTTCTTTACTAGCAAGACTAGTTGTTCTGCCTGGTCAAATTCTTATTTTGGTGTGGTGTGTTTCATAAGCAACGTACAAGCACCTTTTTCCAAGACTAAAAATACAACGTATCCAAAAATGCAAGATGCTACAGGTTGTCTTCATTAGTGGATTGTGGTAGGTATTGCTGAATCTAGTTCAAACAATTACATCTCAATTTTATGGCTACAGGCTATGTAATAACATTGAATACAGTTTTCATATTCATAGGTCACATAAGAAATACGTCTATCTACTGCTGCATACCCTTAAGCATCCTTACTTACCCATGCATTCACTCTGGCAACTGCTGTATACTCTTCATTGTTGTATTATGTACAGAGATAATCCATGGTTCATTAGTTTTTGTTAGGCAGCATCTTATCAATATGCAACTGAAGATGCACATAAAGCCAGACACTGAGCCCAAATTCTTTTCCCTAACCTTTTGTTTTATGGGCACAGAAAATAGAACATAGGCTTGTCCACAGGTGAACATCTTGGCCTCTATGGGAGAGACTCTGCATGTTGCAGTTTGCAGGAGCAGGGTTTTGGAAAGAGCAGTTGGACAAGGTCAGGTCAAGAAAGTTGCCTTAACATGGGCAAAAAGCAAGAGAGGGAAGAAGTCTTATAAATAAATAAAAAATGTTAAGGCTTGCATTAATCAATAGGCCCAGTCTAATGTTAGAGGTGTGGAGGCAGGATTTAAATAATGCCAATGTATAACATCAAAAAGATCCATTTTAAGAGCACAGTAAAATATAACTGAATAAATGGCTATCGAATGCCTACCATCAGTCATCAGTGACTACATCAAGTGATGTTATGTCACTCATACATCAAATGCTAAACTGCGAGGCTGAAGACCTGGTGCTACTTCAAAATCCACCATGAGCCAGTAGGGTTACACATAAATGGGGCTAGCAATGCTTAACTCCTCTTTTGAACTCTGTGGTCTTAGATGTAGAACAGTCTCTGAACTATTAACTTCTTTTTTTCTCCCCGTGAATATACACTTAGTTGGAAATGCTTTCTATCTGGTGATATTCTGCCTTGACCTAAAAGTGCTTTGTTTTTACTTGGATAATCTGCATTCTTCTGGCACTCCACTAACGAGGGCTGACCTGTGTTTTTACCCTTGCTTAATGCCATTGATCATTGGTCATCACTTAGCTGCTCAGTCACTGACCTAACTGCATAGTCACAACCTCAATTCAGTGCTGCCTTCAGTGGGAGAAGAGGACATCTCTTGTAACCAGGTGCAAGACTTTAAGTCCTCATCAAGTGAGCTGGAAGAAGAGCTAGGTAAAAATTTGTGAAGGGGAATATATTCCTGCCCAGATTGTGTCGTTTGATTCTGTTGACTCAAAATCATGCAGGCAAATATAACTTCCACAAAATACCAGAGAAGACTGACTATTTTTGAATAATTTGTAATGTGAGAGCTTGCTTAATGCAAAGGAAAGTGTGTACACACCAGGTTAACACGTGCTCAAATGAGCTACCTTTCCAAAGCTAATGCCAGTTCAAAGGGCATGTAAAAGAGGAAGAGAACAGATAGGCTCCAGAGTAGATCTTGATAACTAACTTTCTTGTTTTCTTTCTTCAATATAAACTGTGAAAATTGGCTGTAGCACTCCCTATGATTATAGCTTTACCTACTACAAATTCACTAATGTTTGGTTGAGAGAGAAATAGCAATTACACAACATGCAAGTGCCCTGATAGCACTTAAAGCTGTGTTGATGAAGTAAACAGCCCTGCAGGATCAATTTCCCCATATTTCAAAGCAGAGTATGTATTCTCTAAATCTGCTGATGCTGAAAGATGCATCTCTTCGTGTCCAAGTCTCAGTGCCAAACAACTATGGTGAATACCAGTAAAGGAGTGACCTGTTATTTCTTGAAGGCTGGGCTCTAATGTGTCATGAAAGGTAAACAAACACCACAGCTCACTATAAAAGTGTTCCATGATCATCATTAGTGCAGGGGGTTAGACTGTTGATAAGATGAATATGAGAAATCCTCAAAAGGGTACAGGATGGGAATGGGGGAAGGTAATGATATTCTCTGCTTCCTCTGCACTACTTTGTGGTGTGTGTGTGTTTGGTTTTTGGGTTTTTTTTGTTTTTTTAATAGATATGGAATGTAGAACCACTTCAGGTACAGCTTGTGCAGGTTAAATATTATATTGAATGCCATGTGTTCAAGTGAAACACTTGCATACTCAAGTATCCCACCCCTAAAGAAAATTAATCTCTGCATTACTTGAATGTGACCCACAGAACACACAGGAGCCACATTCTGTTGTTCTCCCTGTTGACTATTGTATCCTCTGAAAAATTCCTGTTACCTTATAATACAGATTTCACTGTTTTATATCTAACATCTTAGACATGTTGCTAACTTACATCACCCTAGTCTTTAAGAATCTCACTTAATCTTGGCTATCTCTGTAAGAGCTTCCACTTCCTGCTTATACTATTATCTTCCTTCTCTTTGGGGTTGAAAACGCTTCAGTTTTGCAGACCATAATCAGACATAGCAAGTAACAAAGCTGAAATTCTGGTGTGACCTGAATCCAATGAATCCCTAGAGATACTTCAGTGCACAGACTGCAGCTAGATTCAAAAGTTATCTGGTGTAAAATAAAGTTTCAAGTTATTGGAAGCAATTTATGACTTAATGCCAAATTTGGTAAATATTTTAAGCCCAGAATTAACACAAGTAAAACCTTTGGAAGGGTCAAAAGGTATTGGTCCAAAGCTTTTAAGTTGAAATTGTTTTAGTATTTGTTCTGAAATAACATTCATCTGGTTCTTTTTTAAATAAATAAATAAGCTACCATATGTATATATTTCTTACCTCTAACAAGCTGATTTCAGCTAACCTCCCCAATTGTTTGGCCAGCACACTGAAAAATAAAGCTAATGGTGAAAATCTGTTTTTTTCATTTGTTTTCATTCAAATTCTGCTTTTGGACAGGATTTCTATTTAAAGAAATAAATTCAATTCAGATTTCAATTTAAACACCTGAAAGGGACAGCCCTTTACTTCTGTGAAAGTAGTCCAGTCCCTGGACTGCTGCTTCGCTGCGGACGGCAGGCAGACCTTCCCTTTCTGTGCTGTCAATAAACTGACTAGATCAGCTTGTTCTCGTCCACCTGCCACGGATGCACAACTGGAGCCCTGCCACCAGATGTCCATGGCAGCTGTGACAGACCCATTTGGTGTGTGGTAGAGCTTGACTTGATATCACTGTTACAAATCAGGCAGAGATTCAAGGCCAAGTCCATCTGTGGTGATTGCAGTGATCATGGTGTGAGAAGGAAGGACAATGTGTCCATGACGTTGGTGTTGTGAATTTAGTGATTCCTTCCACTCCTTCCAGTGCTGGTTTCAGTCAGAATGCAAAATGGCTGAATATGTTTTATAGGTAAAAAAACAACTTGGAGAGGGAGTGAGAAAATTCCTTTTAGCCGTATCTTCGCTCTGAATGTTGTAGAGTCCTTTTGTAACTTAGTGGCAACTTGGCCTTGAATGTATTTCTGTTGAATTTACATCTCTAAATAGACTCCCTAGCATATATATATATTTTTTTTCCCCCAAAAACTTCATTTCATATACCCTGAGATCTTGAGCAGTCACAGGAAGAGTGTCACTAGGAGACTATCTAACTCCCAGGTGATGGATTTACTTGGGCCAATGACTAGGCGGGGAGAACTTTGTACCCTGAGGGGTGTGGAAGCCCTTCCTGCTCAGATGGAGAGAGCTCTTGTGAGGATACAGTGAGCAAAAAGAGGTAACGAGGCCCAAAGCCTGGCACAGGGCTGGCTTTTACCCAAAGGGAATAGGAGACCTGGGAAAGGTGAGTCCTGCGAGCCTGGTGCCAGGCAAACGTGACAAGGAAGCGCTGCTACAGCGGAGTTCAGAGGTACATGAAGGACTTCCGCAGACCTGAATAGCCTAGAGAAGATAACGTAGGTCCATTTGGAAAGAAATGACAATTGTATTGACTTAAAATTCCAAGCTGGCATTTTTGGTGGAAGGAATTCCCCTTTCTACTGCCATTTGTTAACACTGCAAATGACTGAGCTGCCTAGTGGGTGTGGAAGAATATAAACAAGGAAAAAAAAACTGGTGAGTCGCTGTTTGGTTAACTAGGGAAAGCTAAGTAAACTTACTGGATGTTTGTTCATTGGGCCTTTATTTCCCCTTAGAAATGAGGAAGGTTCTCTGAGGGTAAACTGACTGTCACAGGGAAACATATAGTCTAGCTTCTGCTTTTTGCTGAGAACTGGTTTTGTTTGCCATCCTTAATGCAACAAATCTGTATGAAAGTCTCGTTCAAGTGCGTCATCTCAAATAGTACTTCTTGCAAAAGAAAATCTCTATTTTGGTGAATGCAGCACAACTAACGTGAGATTTCTAATTAACATGGAACTGCCACCTCTGGTCTGTCGGCTGTCGTTCAAGTGGGAAAACAGGAAACTTAAAGTACTTGGGCTTGCTGTCTTTAAGCTTCCCAGTTAGCATTCATGCTTTCTGGATTGGCCATGAATCGTGTCTGGCTAGCTCCCAGTACAGGCAGGCTTCGCTTGGGCAATTCTGAATGCTTTGCACAGGCCTATGGCTTCTGTGCTGTCAGACTAACTTACTTGAAAGTTTAATACTGCAACAAGATGCCTGAGTTTGAAGAGCAGTTCCCAAATGGTAGCTGGGGGATGTTTGAGGAGAATGGGATTTGGTGGTGGTGTGCTTCAAGGAAACCAGAATTAGATTATTATTTTTAGGTCACCTGTGTTGCAAATCTGGTGTAGAACATACTACTTTCAGGTAATATAATAAGCTAGTATCAAGGGGATTGGTTGTGTGGTTTTAGTCTCTTCCTCCCTCTTCCCCTCCTGCCCACATGCAGTATTAATGGCTATGAAAAGTTAGAGTTGCTTTGTGTTTTGTTTTGCTTTTCATTAAATGGGGATGTTCCATCTACTCTCTTCTCAAGCCTGATCAAGCCTTTTATTTGATACCAAATAATCCAGGTTTTTAGTTTATAGAATTATGAAGAAAGGCTTCATATGCCATTTAAGATACAGGTTTCTTCTCATTCAGAAGTGTCTGGCATTTACACTTCTTATTTAAACATGTTAAAGCTCTTCTATTATTAAATACTGCTTGAGGGAACCAATGAGGGAATGAGGGAGAAGAAATTTGGCATAAATCCCAGTGCAATTTGGAGGCGAAGGACTAAGGATGCTCGCTATCCTATAGAATGACAGTAATTAAAATTAATGAAAAATCGCTGCATAACACCCACCACTTGACATATTTCCTTAGGTGATTTTTGCAAAATCTGAGACCTGTGGCTTGAAGCTTTGAAGTTCCCCTGCCCCTCCTCAGTCTCACCTCTGCTTTCATATATATTGATATCTGAACAAATATTCCAGAGAAAAGTTCATTACTTAAAACTTTTCTGTTCCTTCTAGCCCAGTGGTTCCCCAACTTTTTAAATCAGCTGAGCCTCAGACTTTCTTACAGGCCAGCAAGTGGAAGTGGCAAGTTCACCTCTTCAGATTCAGGTTGCTTACCAAGAACTGCAATTTAGAAACCTCTCCTCTAATTTTCATTGTATGAGAGTACATGGCCAAATAAGTTGTGAAACAGTAACATAACACAGCACCAGAATTTGGGCCCTTCAGACTTTCTCTCTTATGGAGAGAAGACAGACAGCGGTCTGTCTGATAGCAAGATCTGCTCCAGGAGGGAAAGGAGACAAAGCAGCATGGATTTGTCCTTCCTTCGACAGAAAGAATTCTAGATGACCCTGCAAAATTGCAGGTTTGCATAGGCAGAAAAGTTTGGGGAATTTGGAGAACTGCTAAGCACAAAAGGCAAGGGAAAACACCTATTCCTCAGTACCCTCATAGAGTCGGCCCACTCGTATGGATCAGCTAGGTGTACCCCAGGAGAATTAGCAAGGAGGCACAGCTGGGCTGGTTCAGGGTGTGTGTGCAGTAGAAATCATATTTAAAAAAAAAAAAAAGCTTGAAAGTTGTGGGGTGAGGAAGATGATGAGAGAAATGTGTCCCAAACTGAGACAAGAAACAGATGGGCAAGGGAAATAACGTATTTCAGCAGAAACGAAACTCATTCTGCCTGCCTTGACTACAGCATTTCCTCTGCAAAATCCCACCAGGGCTAGGCTGAAGCTGAAAGAAAGTCTCTCAGGACTCCTGTTCTTCAGTGGAGGGACCTGGAGGGGGGGAAAGGGGGATTTCCTAGGAACAGAGGAAGCGATTTCAGCTGCTCAGTATATGGTAGAAAGAACTATACCCTATAGGCAGGCTGCTTGGTTCTTTCAATGGAAAATACTGCCTTTTTGTGAGACCAATTTGATTGGCATTTGAATAAAAGTAGGCTCTCAGTGTCCTCCAGGTTCAAGAAGCTGTAAACATGGTGCTGTAAGAAGAATTACCTTAAGGTGGCATTATCTATGAAGGAATCCTCTGGTATTTATTTATTCAGTGATTTAATGCAATTAAATGCTGACCAAATTGCTCAGAGCCAGCAACCTGACACATAAATTGACTCCAATGTACCATAATCAGAAAGCTGTTTTTGCTGTTTTGTGTGTTAGATGCATAGACTTGGTTTCCCCTGTTGTGCATGGATTTTCTTCAGTTTCATTTACAAGTATACATTATTCTGAGGACCTTTCTCCCATCTGCAGCAAAGAAAGATCTGATGATATGCTTGTGACTTTTCTCTCTTCTTATAGTTAAATGCTGTTGGATAAGGTTATGTTTGTGCTCACTTAGGAGCCAGGCAAGGAAGGAATCTTCTGGAATCAGTCAGGGTTATCCAGATGTGAAGGGCAAACGGCACTGCTTCATATCTCCTTTTTCTTTCTTTCATGACCAACAGCAGAATTCTAGTAAGTGATGGGACAAGAATAGTAGGGAAATGGTTATTTCCTTTTGCATCAAGATCCCTTAGTTATTTTCTATTTTTCCTGCTTAAATGTGAGCGTATTAGACTAGAATGCCAAAGGCAAACTCGCCATTGGACACATCTTGTGGGAGCTGACCGTCTCAACCTGAAGAAGCAGTCTTGAAAGAACCCTGATAGATGGCATCGTCATCTTGCCATCTCACAGTAACAGCTACACAGGGGCATGGATCCTCTTTAAGAAGACGGAAGGAAACTTCCTGACCCTTTTTGTCAAAACACGCAAAGTCCCAGTACACTTGGGAGAAAATTCTGATCTATTTGCAAGTGTTTATTTTCTCCTTGTGGGATGTCACCAGTGTACCTCACAGAACGGCTGGGTTTCAGTGCCACTTGAATATGACATTGAAAGATCCTCTTGAATCAGCAAAGCAAGTAACATGCAAAATATTAATGTTTAGTGAGGATCCTCTGTTAATGTTATAGTTGCGATGCTTTCAGTTGTCTATATCACAATAGCAAGTACTTGGTGACATGTTCCGTTGGTTTTGACATCTGCAAGAAAAGGAAATAAAAGCATGTGATGCTGTTAAGCTGCTGCTGTGAATCACAACTATATCACGCAAACAAGACGCTGTCCCTTCTTCTCTGTTCAGAGATTTGCAGCCTCGGTGTTTAGTAACAGCCAAGGCGCTGTATAACCCGAAGGAAGGAGACAGAAGCTGTTTCTGTCCTTGGTACTTTTCTCTGAGTTTGTCTTTGTTTTTTGTCATGTTCCAATCAGCAAGGCAGAAGACTTTCTCAGCAAGCAGTAAAAACAGCAACAAATGTTTACCCCTTGGGATATATACTCTGGAGAGAATTCCCCACCCAGAATGTGTAGACGCTTCAAGGTCTATGCATACAAGTTTGACTTGACTTGGAATACAGGCAGCCAGCCAATCAAGAAATTATGCAATCTCCCCCCCCCTTTTTTGGGGGGGCTAAAAAATTTTCTATCTAGCAGGTTAATAAGTTATCCATGAAGCTAAGGAAGCCTCAGAACTGGAGTTTGTAATATCTCATATTAAATCTCTAAAATAAACACTGAGAACTAGAGAAAAGAAATTGCTCTGCAAAAGAATTGAGTAATGTTATGATTTCCCTCTTCCTCACCCTTTGAACGTATTGCTTAATCAATGGTGAAATTGTAACTGCCCTCCTGAAGAAGGATACGCATGTGGGTGCTTTTAGGTTCTACTGTATATTTTCTTTTTGGCAGCAATGAGTTGCCTTTATGTCTCTATTAGTCCTTGGTGTTTATTAATAACCTGAATTTTGGGCAAGATTCTTATATTAGTTTCATTAGCATGAATCTTGGATTTAGTGAAGTGGGTTTTTTTGTTTTTTGTTAAATAAATAGTCACTGATTGAATGAAGCAGTGCTTTTTGCTTTGGAACATATATTTTACACAGAAATAATGCTGGTTTTATTCTAATATACAGTGGAAAAAATGATTAAAGTATACCCCATTCAGTATTTTCCCCAGAAATATTTGGGTTATAGTTCAGTTCCTTTGTGCCTTTTCTGTGATGGCTTTACAGTCTGAGTTAGAACAGGTTGAATAAGAACAACTTCTTCCAGTCACAGATGTCTTTGCAAATAAACTCCATGAGTTTATTTGCATCATAATTTGTTGGGCCATGCTATCCTCAGTCAGGAGTTCTAGGACAATTGTTGCTTATTTATGTAGACATTGACTAATCATGAAATGCTGTTTGTCTGGAAATCGGTGCCAGAAAGTGTTATACCTCTGACAGCAGTGTGAATGCACACTTAGACTGTACACTCTTCAGGGCAGGGACTCCTCATTTCCACAGAAGTGAACAAATCAAAGTCTAAGACATATGAATCGGAATTTTTCAGGGCATATGTATGGCTGACTGAGTGCTTCCAGAAGAATCCCATGGGGGTCATTATAGACTTGCTTGCCCAGGACTATGCAATAGAAAGTTTGCTTTTTCCTCAGTTAGTTCTGGGATTAAATTTTCAGCCTTTGTTCTTGTTTGTTAGATTTTTGTTTCTTCCTGTCTTCTAGGTTTTATGACTACTTATGTATAGGTTTGTTTCTTCCAGGCGGTTAAATTGATCTTTAATTTTATTTCATGACCACAGAGGAAAACAGCACAAGCTAGAGCAAGTTAGGAGGCAGATAGGTATTGTACAGACTTTCCTGAGGCTAATCAGAACTTTCCTGTAGTGTCTTGGCTGCTGAATTGTGCTCTGCTGTGGAAGAGGATGTTGAAGAAAACCTAGGGAAAATCTAGTTCTTTTACTAGATTAAATGGAATAAAGATGTGTGGTCACTCAACTGTATGTGGGCAGCCCCGAGTCCAGATGTGTGCTTGGTTCTCAGTCTCAGATGAGTCAGTCCAAGAGCACGCGTGTGGGTGTGGGAAGAACAGGGGAAAAAAACCAAAATCTCTTGATGGCAGAGCAAAGCATCACTGTGAGTCAGGGCTCAGTCCTCCAAAGCTTGTTCAGGGTTGGATGTGAAGGTAGTTGGATGTTTTTTGTGTCAGGACCTAAGGCCTCCTAATTATCTAAAATGTGATTTTTTTAAAAAAATTTTTTATATATTTTTTTAACTCAGAAGACCAGCGTATTATAGCTAGCAAAGGTGTTAAAGAACATTCTATGATTTCAAGCTCTTGAAAGGGAAAACAATGCTGACAAGAACGTGAATTGTGCTTGATACCAGTGGGATAGTAGCTGTCTTTATTGCCAGGCAGTTGTTTCACAGATGCAGAGGTGCAACATTACTTTGGTTTTGCTACGGAGCCTGATACTTTGGAAAACGGGATTTGCCCCTTTGTTCCTATGCCTTCAGCAACTGTCATATCTTCAAAAGGAAATCGCTTTACTACTGTTCCAATTTCCCCTTTTAAAATATTGTTTTGTATCTTCAGTTTTCCTTTGCTTTTATGGGATGGAGCAAATGATTACTTTGAACAGATAGAGCATTTTCTTTGCAAACAAGTGGCACAAGGCTTTGGGCAGTGTGGAAAGTCCCTCCATCAGCTTGCTTGATGTGCTGAAAAGTGCCATGCGGAATGGCTAAGATAGGCAGTTGTGTGTCATAGGACGCTGTAAAAAGCTCAGTGCTTGACTGTGCAATTCAGTGTTCTTGACAGGTGCATGTATTTTACATTTAAGAGGATATTCCTTTATATTGCATTCCAGAGTTCGGTCTTGGTTCAGGATCAGTTGAGCGTGTTGCCAAACAGGACTCTTCTATATGCCTGAACAGCAGAAGCTAACAGGTGCTGCACAGGGAGTTCACACTGAATTGTTAGAAGCTATAGCAGAAGTTTCAGGTCATGGGTCAAGAATACTCCTGCAGATCCAACAGAGTAATATAAATTTAATCAGCAATAAGCTGGTTTCCTTTGACTTCGCCTAATTCTTTAGCTTTGTTAAATAAAAAATCGGAGCCCTTCCAGCCAAAAAAAAAAAAAAAAAAAAAAAAGTTGTTTCTTTGGCCATTTTTTTTTCTTTGAATTTTGAAAACAATTTTTGATAGTGATCTTGATGGCATCAAAGTTTCTGTGAGTGGTACCCAACAAGCAACCCCTTCCCCTCGTATCCATTTATGGTTTTCCTGCTGTTATGACTTTTACATATAAGCCAACTGACTTCAGTGAAATAATTGGGTACACACATTTGGGATTAAATATCCTTCTTACCCAGTGTTGTTACAGGTTGTACACAATAACGAAGCATGGGATAAATTATATAATACATTCTGATAACTTTTCTGGATTAATATTGCCTAAGTTAGATAAAATAAAGTTTACATAGTATTAACTTTTCTTTGTTTCTTCTTTCTTATCAAGTTTCAAGCATTTTTGAGGGTTTGGCAGGATTCCCTAATCCCTGAAGCTCCAGATGATTTATCACTCCTCTGTGCAGGCATTGAGGTAATCGTGTGCCAGCTGCCTTGTGTGCTCTCCTGTGGCATTCTCGTTCTTCAATCCAAAACTGTGTGTGCACAGACAGAGGCACACCAGTGGCTCCCCAGTCAGGTCACTGATCTCCGAGAAGTTTAGCGCTCCAAAAACTGTTTTCAGATGGGCACCTTCAGGGGACAGACTTGTAAGCCAGGAACAGATTTCGCACTTCAAAGTCACTCAGATTATGTTGTGTTTCTTGACTCTATGGCTGTGGGTGCTGTTGGGTACATATCCCAACAGCAAAACAGAGCTTTATGCTTATTTTGCTGTCTCCAGAGAAGACAGCTGTGTAGCATGTCCTCCCAACTTGTCTTTCTGGACATCATGATTCTCTACTAACCTAGCAGTAGCTCGCAATCTTTTCTGTATCATCATTCCATTTTAAAACAATTGGGAAAATAGGCCTTTCTTTTCCATTCAGCCATAAGTTATGGTTTCCTGGATTTACGTTTGATTCTTATTAGTCTGCCTCCCATCCTCTCCCCTTTCCAGGTAGTTTTTATCTGGCAGCTCTCTGCTTCGGAGGTCCCGTTCCAAGTCAAAGTCCTGCTTCCATATTTCCTGATGGTGACTCAGCCTATTATGTGTCTATGGGGTCTTTCTGCAAACAAATTAATTTGTCCTTATCTCAAAATGATCCAACTTATTTTTGGTCTGTTTTCCTGTAAAGGTTGATAAAACAAGTCTGAGAGCCTTTCAGGGCACTGTCTAAAGAAGTGCCAGTTGCACCTACAAATATAATAGGAGCAAAAGAGGTTTGAAAGACTAAAAGACAAATGAAGGAAACTGCTGTGGTGGGAAAAGTCGTTTGCTTTTTTGTTCAAGGTGACTGAACTAAAAGGGCACTGTCACCCATACAGACAGAAACCATACCTCTTCCCCTACACCTCGTTTTGGAGAATACTTCAGAAACCCCTGTGTAGAGGGCATTTATCTGTCCCCCTCCTCCTCCTCCAAGTGGTGAAAAGCTATACCTTGTTGTTTTGCATGTATCTTCTGCAGGCTTCAGCAGTCTGTTGCCTCGCAGCTTCGGAGAAGTTGCTTCTTGCCCTAAGAATCTTCAGCATTGCAGATATTAGAGCTGCATTTTTCTCTTGGCTTGTGGTCTTGTTCTTCGCAGTGAATTTGGGTGGTTGCAAGGCTAGGTGCTGTCTTGGGAATCTGAGCATCCCTCTTCTCCCTTGCCAGTGGAAGACGATCAGTTATCAGCTGAAATTCTTGCTCAGGCACACAATAAAAGAGCAGCAAATTCTTAGCCAGTTGCCAAGCAGACTGTATGCTGGGGCGGTGTGAGGCTCTCTCCTCTAAGCAGGTTTCTTACTGCAAAACATGATGGCTCTTTCTTCCTGCATCACTAAGTAGCCCATCTTATCCTGTTCTGATTTCAGAAATATCAGTCTGTCATACAGTATCTTTTTCTTCTTACTAATAAATTCTGACTATACACCTGACTCTGCACAAGACAAATACTACTGAACTCGTCAGAAAAAGACACAGATATGACTGGCAAAAGGTTTATTTTTACAGGGAAATTTGATTTTTAAAATCAAAGGTTCTTCCGACACTGGTAGTTGACTCCAGTGTTTTATTGTCTGGATTAATTTTCCACTCTACTGGAACTGTGAAGAGATCAAAAGTTTAATGACCAGTGGGGCCCAAATTGTAATGCATTATCTTGCTTCTGTTAAAAATATTGCAAAACCAGAAAATGTTTTTAACGTGATATGATGTGCCATTAGTCAAAATGCAGCCCTTAATAAACTTGCACTCTACAGGATTGAGTAGTGGTGGCAAAGGAAACATTACACTGCTTGTGGCAATGCACCCCTAGACTAAAAGCTTGCAAGTCCTGGAGCTGATGGCATTAGGATCTCTGCCAGGCTCATTTTAGTTTCTGCTCCTAGGTCTCTTATGCTAACTTACATTGTTCCATCCTTCAGACATTGTAAGCCTCCTTAGAATACAGGGGAAAAGTAGAAATAAGTGTTCCACTGCATGTTATTGGTACCTGACCGGAGTAGCAGACTGGTGATAGTTCGTGCTGAAGATGCAGTTTAAGTGAGATAGCTTGAATATATGCTTATAAGCAATATTTGTGCTGGGTGCGTTTCTTTCAGTGTTGCACATGCATGTGCATTCAAAGGATCATGATCAAGATACTCTTTTGAAAGAGTGTAAGAAAAGCCTCTACCTACACATAACAGTTCAGACGAAGACTGCCGCTTTTATGAGGGTGACAAAGGGGTCTATGCGTCCTCTGGGAGATCACAAGGTAACACCGGAGCATGGAAACCAAAATTTTTGGTTCTCTTGCTTGTGTTGTCAGTTGTGCTCTACGTAGATCTTTAACCTCTCTGTATGCTAGTTAATTCTCCTCTTGGGAAGAAAGTTTATTTCTATGGTAGAGAAATGGAGCACGTTAAATGAACTTTCACAAACACTGTGTGTGAAAGGTCCTGTAAGGTAGCTCTTCGGTGCAGAGACTGGGCCTTGGTTTGTTTGGTACTCTGCTGTTTAAGTTTATGTACTTTATAAATATTTAATAAGTCAAAGTGCAGGTTGTGGGAAGGATGTATAATACAGCTAATGCTGCACTCTGTCTATTTTTAGGAAGACATTCGGCTGCTCATCTACAGTTGCTGTGATCAGGATTAAATATTTTTCAGTCAATGACCAGTTTAAAAAACTGTTAATGTGTTGGGTTCGATTCTGAGGTCATTTAGACAGGTGCTGCTCTGAAACAGCTTTCTTGAAGTTTGGGGTAAAACTGATCAAAGATGACATCAAAAGCAGTATAATCTATAAAGCCATTGTGCCTGCATGTAGTACATATTGGTTTGCAGTAAAAGAAGAGAACTTTATTGAATTACGTTAAATTGTTGTCAGTACTTTAGTAGTGTAAGCAGAGCTCCCCGCTGGATTTTTCTAAAGGGGTGATGGGAAGGAAATAGATTATAGTTTTAACAAGAAGAGTTGTTTTTGAGGTTTCTGGTGAAGATTTTGCTAGAGCAAGTCACAATATATGGTTGAGAACTCCCGATTCCTACATGGTTAAGTATCACAACTTGGTTATGAGTTTTACCGTTGGCCATAGAGTCTTTGTGGCTGACTGCTGTAGCTGACTCATTGAGGCAAGTCTCGTGCGTTTCAAGTGCAAGGAGATTAAAATACCGATATAGAGGGTAAGATAGTACTGATCTGGCATTCACTGGGTATGCAAAATGAGCATCCCTGCAGCAATGCATGATGAATGTGCATATGACAAACACTATCTGTCAGATTTCCCTGCTCTTTACCTACACCCACTCTTGCACAATTGCCTTCTTACCATATTAGTCCTTCTCACTCTTTTGACCATTTGCACAAGAGTTAAATGAATCTGAGTCAGGAAGGCAGAGCTACGGATTTAGAGATCAGAATGTGTGGTGAGATCAGAATAAAGAATACCACTGCACTTCAGAAAATGTTTGTAGCTGTAAAAAGTGTGTATTTTAATAAATCTCTTTTGTTTCATGTTAAAGATCAATATTCATTTGACAGCACTAGGAGAAAAAAGTCAGAAATGCACAGTATCGGTGCTGAGCTAGGGAAATGCTAACACCACATATTGCCATCTAGCGGAGCTGGTAAAGTTTCAGTATGCCTCCTAACGTATAGATGCTCCTTCCGATCCGATTTGAAAAGGCTGATTTTAAAACCTATTAGTATGGTTTTTGGGGGTTTTCTGTTTGTTTTTTTTTTTTTTTTTTTTTTTTTTTTTTTTTTTGCATCTGTTTAGTGCAATATCAACTGATGTAAGTTTTAAAACAAAATTGGAAAAAAGGTTTCTATCTTGGCTGAGTATTTGCAAAGCTTTTATTTTAAATTACAACACATTAATTGCATTGGTTCTGTGAAGAACTGCTGGTCTCTGTAAAGTGATGATATGTGGGTTTGGCTTTTTGTTTTTACGGTTTTATGGTATTTTTGTGTTAAGCTCTCCACTGTGTAAATGTACTCTCTCAAAGTCATTAGAATACCACAAGTACACTTGCTTTCAGTACAGATTTCGGTGGGAGTGAGGAACATAAATTGGGATCTCGATTAGTACCCTTATCACCTTTGCTTAGGAAAGTTAGAATCCTCTGGCTTTATCTTTTATTCCTAGGTAGAAATCTAACTTCCTAGGCTGGGAGATGCTGTGGCTGAGCAAACCAGTGTTTGGGTTTGGGGTTTTTTGGTTTGTTTGTTTGTCAGCAGGGGGGAGGGTTAAGGCCATAGAAATGCCGAGCAAGTTCTTCTCTGATCCAGTGTTGTAGTTGCAGTCAGTCTGAGATATCCTGTATTGAGACAAAATTCAAAATCTCATGTTGCCGGCGTTGCTCGTTTCCTCTGATTAGCTTCTTCGTGCTTAAGAAAACCTGTTGTGTAATGAAAGCACGCTAATTTTTGGGATGAACACCTGCTAAAGGGAAGCAGGGGACTTGACCAATGAGTTGCTAGATTCATTTAATAATTTTCAACCAAAGCGTGCGTTTGTTTCCGTTCTAAATTGGCCCTTATTTAATTCTATTTACAATAAGAAGAATAGAGGGGTGGGCAGTGACTGGTATTCTTCCTCTTGTGCTGTTGCAGAAAGAGAACTGCTGCAGATAGAATGAAGACACAGCTTTGTGCTCTCATCTTTTGACATGAATAGACTTTTAAGGAATCTTGTCTTATTCCATATATGTCATATGTTTTCAATCTTGAGAGGTATGTGACAACAGTGAGATGGCCACATATTTTTGAGGACAGTGGCCTAAGAACATCTTGCACAGTACTAAGACGGTAACCCATCATAACATAATGTCATCCTTTCTATTCAAAACTATATTAAACAAATATACCTCTATGCTTGGAAGGGTTTGCTCATTGGAGGTGCAGTCTTTATAAACAATGCCTAACTCAGTAAGTATTGGACATGGCTGAAGTCAGCAGTTCTGAATGAATATTATAAAGAATTGAAATGTGAAATCAAGGAATACAAACAAGTGCTTAATCATGTCATCTACAATTATTACATGTTTAGGAGCAGGTCCTTCTCCATCTAAAGCTTATGACAAAACATAAATATCTTATGACAAAACATTAATATTTTAAAGCTAGTTTTTAACTCTCCCTAAATACTTTTGTTCTTCTAAGTATAGCTGCTTGTATTTACAGAAGTTTAAGGGGCTGATGACAACACTTGATTTAATAAATTCTTTTTATGCAACAATATGCAGAACAACTGTTTCTTTGAGTAGACCTTACTCCAACTTCCCTGTTCCAGGGGATCTTTATGAGAGCTGGTTTAGAAGCCTTGGTAACTGTTGTTAAACAGTTGTAATCTTGGGCTGCAAGTGTGATTAGTTGTCTGCCTCTTCCACTGGCTGGAAGATACTGCTATTGAGGCATCACTTCCAGTTCATGGATTTGACATCACCATTGCAGCTTTCTCCTAGTCTACTCGGTGTCTGTAGAAGTTTGGTTGTACTGCAAGAAGGCCAGGTCCTTTGTTCCAAATGGAGGATCTAAATCATTTAATATTTCAAAAACATGTCTAGAAATCAATAGAGGAGATTGCTAAATCAAATCTATTCAAGTTCAATGTAGAATCACAAGGGTGGAGAAAAAGCATCAAAGTATTCTCTGAGTCAAACCTGGTGATGAAGGCTAAGAGCAAACCTTAGCAAAAGCACAAAGCACGAGCCAGAGCCTTGCTGGTGTGAGCCTGTTTTGTTCTCAGTTAGATGAACAGTTCAGATTAACACCAGCTAAAATCTGAACAAAAGGCTTAGCTTTTCAGAATGATGCAGTGTTCAAATTATTAAGCTATAAAGCCCAAATCCAACCAAACCTGCACCTCCATGCAGAAAAAGAAAACCTTTTTCTGGAAACCTCTCAGATAGCTCCAGATTTGAACTTTTTCTTTACTTTCTATCCATTCCTGTAAGTCTTAAATCCCATAAATTCCTCATATGGGAAGAATGGGAGGAATGGTAGTTAGAAAGACGGGAGGCAGGTACTCCAAGCAGAAACCAGGTCATTGATTTCTCCAAGTCATTACCAAAGACAGTTGAAATTCAACAGACACACATGTGAACCTGTTACCTTCTAGAACAGCAACAGAGTTTTAAAACAAACAAACAAAAACTTTCTCAAGATGGAGATCATGGTAAAGGAAGTATGTGAACCTGGGCAAACCTGTTAGTAGCGATAGAGTTGAACAAGTGAGGAGCATTTCTCAATTCGGAACAAGTTGTTATCAACATTCTCAAAGGAAAGTTCTGGCTTGGTTTCTGAATCTGAGGTCCAGTTTCTAAGGCTGGGCTGGAGACAACTGAGAGAGGTGGAATTGGAGAGGAGGAAGGATGGGGTTGGTCTGTGTCGTGTTTTGGGGTTTTGTTGTTTCTTTTTTATGAACTCCCAACTTGGTCAGAAATATCATTTTTCTCCTGTCTCCTAAAAGATTCACTGAACAGGAAGATAATAACTTTCAGACTGAAAACAAAGGAAGAGAAATGCTTGGTTGGGAATAGCTCATAGCCCAGTGCTTTCAGCACCAGCCTTGAATGTGATTCTGCTCCACTGGTCGGTATGTCTTTAGTTTTGCCCTCTGTGCTAAGTTCTTTTGGAACGGGGACTCTTGTTTGGAAACGCTTTCAGGGCAACTTCTTCAGAGCTATTCCACTCTTCTAGTCTGAGCTTAAACCTTTGTCTCCCACCTTGCAGGGAAACATACCTAAGTAATAAGGATGTCCTTGGAGAGGCAAGGGACTCTGACCAGAACAGCTCCAGGTTTCCTGGGGGAAAGTGAGGGGGGGAGGTATACTGGCTATTTCCTAACTGCTTTAGGTATTCTTTCAGAATACTACTTAGATCTATTTTAGATCAAAGAAGTGAAAACAGACTTAAAGGGCTTTTTCCATTTTCTTTTTTTCCCCTCCTTCAGTTAGTGTGTGGTCAACCTTGACAAGCTTTTAATGCTTTGCCAATAATCTCTGGGAACTGCAGAGACCATCTTTCTAATGGATATATGATGTAATTATATTTCAGAATCCTATAAATTCATCCCTTCTACTACAGCTCTAGCATGTACCAGCAGTTGAACATTTTGCATTGTGCATATATAGGTAACAAGGATATGGCCCTAAACTATCACAGAGGGCCACGACAGACTGCTGTACAAGACCTGGTGATACTCAGAGCCGACTGTGATGAACGATGAATGTTTTTCATTTGTCCTGTTAAATAATTTCTCCAAATCAAAACGTCTTGTTTTCATTATTCTACTATAGTACAAAGTGACCAGATATATGAAGAAAAGGCAAGGAAAAAAAACACTATAGGACTTTAAGAGTTGGCCTTTTAACGCAGGTTTTCAACACCTAGCTTTAGTAAGGCTTTGGTGCAGCAAAGGCTGATGACTGATCCTTGTGCTGTGTGGTGCTGATCTCCACCTACCCGTCAGCAAGCTACTGTTATATAAAAGCAAAAAAGCTTTACGAACATGCCTGTTTTTGAAACTATGAACACATTTGTTTTACTCTCAGTTTACAAACTTCAGCTTGGCATTGGTCATGGTGTATGTGGAAGGGTGTATGTGGAAGGGTGTATGTGGAAGGGTGTATGTGGAAGGGTGTATGTGGAAGGGTGTATGTGGAAGGGTGTATGTGGAAGGGTGTATGTGGAAGGGTGTATGTGGAAGGGTGTATGTGGAAGGGTGTATGTGGAAGGGTGTATGTGGAAGGGTGTATGTGGAAGGGTGTATGTGGAAGGGTGTATGTGGAAGGGTGTATGTGGAAGGGTGTATGTGGAAGGGTGTATGTGGAAGGGTGTATGTGGAACACTTGACACTGCAAACTGCAAGACCTGGAAGCTGTAATTCTGTTGGAAGTTTTGCTGCATTTTCCTTGTCTGAACGCATGGAGGGTTTTCATGCCATGATTGGCTGGGAAGCAGGAATCGGGGTCATATATTCAACTTGGTTTGGGTGCTTTTTGGTAGCACTTTGTGTTGCTCGATATGCTTGGATCATGATACTTGGATTTCCAAAATGTGGGGAATCTGCGAGCTGGGCTTAAACTCAGTCTTTCTTGATTTAAGGTCGGTTTACAGTTCATAACTTTCCCTTGTTTAGAAGCAGTTTTTAGGACATACATGGGGGCAGCTCACCCCAATGCTAAAATACGAATGTGTTGTTTTGAACAAACGAGGTGTTTTCTTCAAGAATATGTCCTCTTCACTAAGTAGCATTACTGTAGGAAGGGGAAAAATATATGGAGCCAGATGTTACTTACTGTCACTGTTTAGTGGGACACAAGTCATTCAGTAGCACCTCTGGCTGTTTGAGTGGAAAAAACTCACCTTTAACAGAGTTGGTTCCATGTTTTATAAAATACCCAGTGAATCCAGTGCTGTAATCTGCCTGCTTAAACAAATCTCATTAAGGTAATTGTTAATTTTCCTTGGACAAAGAGCAGAGAAGACCCAACTTTTAAATGGTAGTTTTAAGAATATCATTTAAATATTAGATAACAATGACTTCATTCTGCAATTGGTATGCTCAGAATAGCTTGGATTGGTTTTGATCCTTTTTTTTTCCGCCCAGACTCAGTCTTCAAAGTGGAAACTGAAAAATAAAATCATTGTGTGTTGGGGTAAAATAAGAGACAAGAAAATTATTCAAGCTGAAATAAAAATAAATTTTTAATTGCTTAAAAAAAATAAAATCTTATTTCCAGCAGTAGGAATTATGGAATGGACTACTAGAACATGACTCAGGGCATAGTAATAGCAAGAAAAGGAACTCGGATGTTTTTTGGTTTCTTCAGTCCCTGTCTAGGGTTATGAGAGGGTTTTCTGCAAGAGCAATAAACTGGACTTTGCTCTTCTGGGGCTCCTTGCAGTCTTATGGTTTTGAACCAGAGAATAAGTTGCAAAGACCCATGTGTTAAAAGAACGCTGTAAATATGCAATTATCTACAGAGTCTGTTACTCACAGTTGTGCTTTATGTTTTTGTTTTTTTTGTTTGTTTTTTTTTTTTTTCAAAGCAGCTTCCTGTGTTTTGGGCATGTAGAATTATACATGATTTAAAGCCCAGGTTGAGCTATTCAGGTATGTCACTGTTCAAAGAAATGCAGGACTTTAAAATGCTGAAAAAATATGTATTACTTCTATATGCTGTATTTCTATGCCACATTTTAACTTTTGCAATAACTTAGTAGAAATAAACTCTTCCTAATATGAAATTTCAGTGATCAAAATAAATAAATCTTGAATTGTTTCTCGTGATTAAAGAGGCCATAAATCAAAGCGTGTAGGTAGCTTTCTATATCTTGGCTTTCCGTGTTAGTTCTTTGATCTTCAAATGCAGATGTTCAGTCCAGCATCAGCTGATCCGTGAACCCCGGTGTCACCTCCCGCCCGTGCGTCGGCTCGGGCAGCGGCAGCCTCTGCCCTGAGCGCCGGGGAGCTGCCCACCTCCTGCCGCCTAGGAGAGCGGTGGTAGCAGCCCTGGCTTAACCTGGCAGCGGGGCGGAGGAAATTCTGCTTTTACAGGGGTGAGGTTGTGTGCGACTTCTGTGGCTTCTTACTCGATGCGAGCTGGTTTTGTCTCATGAGGTGTATCGTACTCTCTGATCTCAGAAAAACCGATTAGCCGAGGGGAGCAGTTTCTGAATTTCGGTGGCCTCCATAGTTAGAAAAAGGAATAAAGCGTTTTGGTCATATAGCTCATATAGCTCATATAGCTCCTGTTGACCTAAGTGCCTATCGCTGCTTATAACTAAGCAATAGAAACTGAGGGAACAGGGCTGAACGACTGTAATATGTTTTGCACTGCACCAAAGTAAAATAAATAACGCTTATTGTGCAAACAGGTAGTAACATTCTCCAAACAGGGAAGAGTTCCTGTGTTAGTCAGGTGACTCTTCTAACCGGCTTGCTTGCTCGTACTGACCAAGAAAAGAGATTGTTGACACTGTGACAAATGTTTGCACACTTCATGAAATAAAAATGGCATTTAATCCCTCCACCGCTGAGCCAAGAACACTTCTGATGAGGAGTATGGCCATGTTTGTAGGCTTCCTCAATCTCAACTTTTTAATGGAATCCCATTTAAACTTGCCTCTAATACGTGTCATGTTTATGCTCTTTTCTTTGCACAGTATAATGGATTCTTTAAGCTTTGAAAGTGAGTTGTTGTGGCCTAAAGTAACAAATCAGTTTTGGAATGCATGCTGTCTGTTGTAAATGATTTGGTGGTAATAAATTTTCTGGTACAAAGCAATAGGCAGAGTTTTCATAATGTTGAACAGTTTAGACTTGTCTCGAAGGGAACAATGTCGCTAAAGCAATGCACTGGTTCCAACTATTTGTTATTACAAAAGACAATTTTTTTTTCCTTAAGGTAGAATCCTCATCAGATTTCATGCTTTGCTGAAACTTGTTTTATTTCATATGTTACACAAATAAAAATATTTGAGTGGAGTTGTGTATCTGTTCCATCCATCTTCTTAATGTAAACTTTTTTAGGCTGCTTAGGAAAATTTACTCATGTTACCCCTTATATTAAAGGCCCATTAAAGTGGATTTGATTTACATTTTAGACCTTCTGATTTACTACAGTTGAATCTTAAGAAACAAAAATTAAAGTAACAGTACAGAGTTGTGTGTGTTGCCTTAAATTTAACTCTTTTTTTTAGCACTGTCATTAGATTCCCTCTCTGAACCATACACAGACGGCAGCTTCTAGAACTTGCCCTTCTACAGACAAACATACTAAATTAAATGTTGGGTGCTCCAGAAAGTTCTTGAGTTAGAACTGGATTTTAATTAAAACTAGATGTGAAAGAACTATCGATGGGCAAGACTTCCCCTTTTCCATGCCGCTGTATGTCTTGCGTTTTTCCTGGGTGCTGTGCAAGCTGCATGAAGGCTGGAGTCTTCATCTGCATATCTGGCGTTTCATGACTACAGGGCAGGAGACAGGACCTTCTTCATACCCGGCAGCCACGAGACTGAGTAATATTGCTTTACTAATGCCTTCTCCCCCCACTGCTTGCTACAGTGCTGCAGGTAACACAGTCTGGGGGGAGATGGGCATTACAAACAAGACAAAATGAGGTTAAAATTCTTCTGTGTTAGGTGCTTGCATTACAAGTCTCAGTGTTGTTCTTAGTCTTGGACTTCTTCCCTTCTGTATCAAAAACCTTAATGGGGCTAGTTCCACAAAGAGAAAAGTTCCTGTAGGCCAAATCCATGGGGAGAAAGCACGCATTTGAACAGAAAAATACAAGTAATAGCTGGGAGCTGTTTAACAATATTTTAGCAGATGTTGATAAAGCCACAAATTTGCTATTGAGAGAAAAGACTGAGTTTGAGACTGGGCTTTGCTTGAAAGTAAGGAGACTTCCTATGTTGGAAGGGAAACGAAAGCGAGTGCGAAGAAGCTGGTATCAGTGACTTGCTCTTTGGAAGTACAGATAATTGGCACAGGAAGCAAAAAGAGGCAAGGAGAAATCTGAGACCAGTGGAACTGAAGTCAACTTTTTTTCCCTGAGAGCAGTAGGAACAAAATGGATCCTGACCATACTTCAGTCTGATATACTACAGTGATACTATTGAATTGCTAAGAATCCATGCAGGGCAGAAGTGTGCAGTCATATTTCTGAGCAGGCAAAATAAATGATGTGTTCATGCATGGTACCAGTGGAGTACTTACTTCCCAAACAGGAAACACCAGTAGTGCTAAAAAGCAGGTATAACACAGTATCTTTAGATGATAGATATCCAAGAGTTTTCAGAGAGGCACATGAGAAACTTTGTGGACTGTGGTTACTGGGGAAAGGGATGTAGTTTCCTGATTCCCAGCCCCATCCCAACTCTTGGAAAACTGGAAAGTTCTGGAGTTGGGCCAGGACTTGACATTAAATATAGGCAAACTGAATGATGTAAGAAGTTGTAGACCTGCTAGATGGAGCATGTCACACCCAAAATGAATGATTTATGCATTTGAATAAATAATCAGTGCCTCTTTGTTAGCCAATCAGCATGGTTTCAAAGAAAACAAAATCTAGGCATAACTTCTGTATGGCATAACAAGTTTTGTTAATCATGGTAATAGTAGGAAATACCAGTTCATTGTGGCTAGGGTGTTCCATGATTAAATTGGAACGAAGAGGAAGGAATTTGTGCATTGCAGGTGGATTAAAATCTGCTCTAATGAGACCTCTGACTATAAATGAGGAAATAGTCATTGAGTGACTGGCTTTCTAATGAGACCTTACTAGATTTGACCCTTGCTACTAAATTTCTATCATTGATCTGGCAAGAAAAGGAACGCTACCAAGAGAAGTGTGATGTGGAGAACAGAGCCAGTCACTAAGAGCCATCTGAGTCAAGCTGAGACCAAGTCTTTATAAGTGAAAGGCACTAAGAATTTGCTAGCAGTTACATTAGATTCTCTATGTTTGAACATTAATGTATATATAGCTCTGTTGACATCATATCTTCTGAAAATGAAACTGAATTTTTTGTGTAGGAAACTGACAATTGGAATAGTGGGATACCTGTTCAGGGGCATGGTCATGCAACTAATGTCTTCTATCGGGTGATAGTTGTGTATGGAAGTAGTGTTTAGTTAGCCAGACAACAGTGATAGCATAGACACGCTGAAGACAGACAGTAAAAGCACTTCAGCTGTAAAAGCTGTTTGTACAGCCACTGCCATCTGTAATGCATGTAGTAGCCAGGGCTGCCCTCCTGTGAGTCAAGGGTCGAGAACAGGTAGGCAGGCGGTATTGGTTAGGCACAAAAGAGGTCTCGTGCTCTGCTGTTTGAGAACAGTGTGGAGTTCACAAGTAGGGATGTGTTGGCTGCTCTTCACCGTTGGTCCTAGTCCAGTTTTCAAGTGAGCAGGACCCAGCTGGAGTCTGCCATTTAAGGGTTGCAAAACTAGGCTCTTAGCTGAGGATGAACAAGAGAAGCTGTTTTTGTAGAGAATACCTTCATAAAAAGGATTTGATAATCTTCCCTTCTTCAGTGAGCTTACCTGTATATGCCTATCTGTGGCCCAGCATGAGGATACAGGGGTGACTGCCCAAGAGAGTCATCTTTCCCCTTCTCGGTGATCAGTTTTGTTTTCTGCATGGCTGGTTATTCCTGGGAGAGAAAATGAGCGCCCGTGAGGGTGGGAGTGGTCAGTCTGAGTGATGGGGGTCCGGCTGCTATGTGCTGCAGGTGAGGTGGTGTTGCATTAGCCCATGCCATGGGCAAAACCACTACAGTTGGCTTTTCCTCACCTGCCACCCTTCTCTCTTCTACCCCTCTTCCCCCTCTAGACCCCAAGAAATTATTCCAGGAATGGGACACTTGCTTTTCCTTTCTAGGAGAGATGTGGGTATGTCTTTGGGTGAAGGGAGGAGGGACTCTACCTAGCATGAACATAATAAGTGTCTATATTTGCAGGGGATTAGATTTGCTGTGTGAGCTGTCTCTTTCCAGGCCAATATTTCTGTGTCCCTTAGTCCTTTTTCCTCTCTTAGAAACCAGAAGCTGTACGGCCACTCAGGAAATTAACTTATTTATTGATCTTTCTGAGGGCTTAGGGATGTAATTCTGTCTTTATTGCATCAGATTTTAGAAGATATTTTTGAACAGTGGCAACAGCATAAAAGTTTCAGGAAAAAAAAAAGAAAAATCAGTTTAAAAAATAAAAAATCCCTCTCTCACATCTCAGCCCAGGTTTGTACAGATAACTAATTCAGTATACAAGAGTAAGGGAGAAAGGGAAGATTTTAAAGAGCTTGCCTTCTATGGAAAAGCTGATATTGGATTCAGTTTACAAGCCTCAAAAATTTTCCTTATTCTGCCTTGTCAGAAGGAGATGTATTGGGTTTGCTGTGCAGTCCTGTGTTTCTGCAGCATATTTCAGAACTACTAATCTTTATCATTTACCTTTGTAGCCTAAAACTTGGCTTGACAGTTCATGAGGTTTTTCATGAAATTGCTTAAGGTGTTCACATAAGAGCCTACATTAATTTTCACACAGCAAATGTCATATCTCCTTTTCCATAGAACACCAGTGGAATATGTGACTTCTATGAAAAGTTTCAACAAAATGTTCCCCCAATCTACAGTGTTCAAATCTAAAACTGTTAAAATAGACCAGTTGAACTATATTATGGGAAAAATAAGAATGCATTACAGTACCATAGAATTGCAATGTTAATTGCCATCTGTGCTCTTGACCTTTTTTTCCACATTTTCAATACACTATAGTGAGAATTTCTAATATTTAAAAGTGTTCACATATAGTACAGATATATATGATTCTGTCTGTGTACATATAATAGAAATGTATTATTTTGCTGAGACAAATATTACTAGGATGCTATAAAAATTAGCTATATGTAAGTGAAGCTGGATTTTATGGGTTAAAAATAACAGCAGTAGCACACAAAAAGATAAATGAGTGCTTTGCTTGGGTATCCTATTGACTTCTAGGTAAACCCAGGTAATCATGTAATCGCATAAAAAGATGAAGACAGTCCAAACTGAGAGGTTTTGTTGGGTTATTTTCTTTCAAACTTACTCCAGGTTTCTCACTGTAACCTACTTCTGTGTGCTAGACCTGGAGTTAGGGCTGGCTGAGAAAAAGGTGGCACCATAATTTTCGTCATATAGCAATTAAAACTTAGTTTGGCAAGACAGAAAATGTTGATGAGGCTCACAAGAAGTGAAAGATCAAAAAGCAGTGCTGGTGATGAGAGTTTTTCCGTATTAAAGCACCGACAAATACATATAGTACATTCCCCAAAGGTACTGGATTCTGCCCTTATTATACTGTAGCTTCAATTTGAAGCTGTCAGATCCCCACAGTGAGAAAAAGCAGAAGATAGTCTGTCACACTGGCATTTCTGTTTCCACATTTTTCTTATCACCAAGTAAAGAATGTATTTTTTCATTTACACCTACCTGTAACTTTCTGTAGCACAAGCAACCTTTCATGCATTTAAGAGGAGTAGAAGTGTCATGCTAATGATATGTTCCTTTTTCTGCCTTTTGAAGGGCAATTTAAATTGTCTTCCTGAAGCATGGTTTGCATTAGTGATGCTAAAATGTATGCGTGTAAGTAGCGTAAATGGATACAGTGTAGGAGTGAAGGTATTTCTTTCTTTAAGATTTAGCAGTGAATTTTTTTTGTCTTATTGAAATACAAATTGCCATGTCTGCTTAGATCTCAAGTGTGTGGTGTTCTTATTAGCACCTCTAGCCTGAAGTCTTTTCATATTCAAATGACTGCTAATTGTAACTAGGATTACACATTAGAGTCACATTTTAAAAGAATGGGCTGAAGAGCTTGTTTCGGCTGTTTATTGTTCATTTTAGAATACATTAAATATGCTCATTTTTTTAAACCTTATTTCATCCTTTTCTGATACTTTGGGAGAGAAATAGGAAAAGGCAGGTAAAATTTGAGTCTTGTGTTAGCTTGTATAGATTATCCTGTATTTCAGTCTTGTCTTTTCCTAAATCAGCTAAATATTTAAAGAATAGTTGAACAGGAATGGCTGACTGCTTCATTTAAGGACCTTTTTTTTTATTGATGCATCCTTTTGGCTTTAGAAAAGAGGCTAACTGCAAATGGATAGTTGATGCTTGAGCGGCATTTTTATAGGTTTTTTTTTTTTTTTTGGTAAGTATATTTTCACATAGTAAATGATAAAGTTTTTCCCTCTTCTCAAAATACACTCAGTGAAGCTTTAGAAGACTAAACTTAAAAACTGCACTCAGCATATGATTCTAGAGGCCATCAACAGCGCTTGGACTAAGTATTTGGTAAAATATTTTCAAGAAAGCTTTTAAATGTTGGAAGCTGTGCTATAGCTTCAAGCATTACCTTGGTATGTAGTCTACGTACAGTTCAGAAAACGTATGCTCTCAGAGTGGCTACAGAAGCCTCTAAAAATGTCAGACTACCTAACATTTTTGGCTGCTGCAAATCATCATGGCCTCCTGATTTAAGGGATCTATGAACATCGGAGTCTCCTCAGAGCTTCTGGGGCAAAAAGGAGTATCCACAGAGCAGCTGTGCAATGTGCCAGCTGCGGATTGCTTTCAATGCTGACATGAAGATCCGTCCAACTGTGCAATAGGACCAGCTCTCATACTTCCCTACAACTAAGCTGCTTAGTGCATCTACTACTAACTGTTATCTAAACTGTTCATGAAGGCTCTAGGTAGCCAAGCTGTGTCCTGTCAACGCCAAGTTCTCCTCCCGTTCAGTTGTTTAATCTTTCTGAGATGACTGAAAAGGATGTTTTCAAAGGCACGCTTTACATGCAGAGAGCTTTCATTTGTATCTTTTTTTCCACCTCAATCTATTTATCATTTATCCATCTTTCATCTTCATATTTCAAAATTTGCATACCTATTAGAGATGTTTGTAATTAATCAGTCCTCTCGCATCGTGCTCAACATTTGGTACTCACAAGACTTTTGAAAAAGTAGCTCTGTCATGCTAATTGCATTAATTACAAAGTAGTCAAAGAAAACTGGGTGGATGAGAGGAGAAACTTCTTAAGAAATAGTGCATTCCTTTTGGCATGCAAGTCCCCCCACCCCAATACAATAATTTTAGAGTATATGCTGGGTGGGGGGAGGGCCTGCTGTTTTCTTCCTTTTTAAGAAGGGCCTGCAGATGTTATTCAAACAAAACTCTCCTGGAAATGAGTTTGGCTGTTAAGTGTGGAGTGGATTGGTTTTTTGCTGATGTTTGAAATCATTCACCAAATACCTTTCAAGAAACCATAAAACATCATTTTACCATAGTGACTCTGAGCCAAGATAGAGAAAAGAGATACGAACCTTTGAAAATCAGCCTGCAGCATTACCATTCTCTCCCTGAATGGTCTCTTATTTCTTATTTTCTTCTTTCTTTCTTCTAAAAATGTTTATTACTCATGGTGGCATCCCCACTGATGAGACTTCACCACTCCCCTCAGCCTTATCAACTTGTGCAGACAGCTCTAACAGCTGCTGCACATCTCAGCCCATCACCCTGCTTTGGCTGCACAGCAGTACTGCCCTTCTGCTCCGTGGCTGCCTGGTCTGGCCAGTGCAGTACAGAGCAAGAAGAGACTGGGGAGCAAGCGGTGAGGAGGAAGGTCTCCTAATGAAGGGAACCCAGGTAAAAAGCAGCTTCCTTCTGTCAGCCATACGTTGCAGTCTTGCTCTTGTCACATGCCTGGATCTGTGTCCATCGCATGACCCGATGTACTAGTGCTGCCGTCATGTGGCATCAGGCACTACGTATGTGCTCCTCTTCATCCGACAGTCTCCTGCTTGCTGAGAGTTTGGGAGGGCTGCATAATTGGTCTCCCATATAATGAACACTACTGTTTTGAACAGTGGACTTGCCACATAGAAAATCTGAGATAATAAAGATAAAAGATAAAAAAATCATATTTTTCTAACAGTGAGGTGATCTGTCTTGGGAAGATGGGGTACACAGATGAAAGATTTGGTAGATGAGTTCCTGAAAAGCTGGTCCACTTCAGGTGGTTTAACCAGAGCAGTGTGGATGAACCTTTGGCACAGGCTATCTCAAAAATGCAAGTTGCTAGAGATGAGGATGTATTGGATAACAATCCTAAAGAAATTGTCTTTTCCTAGTACCTCCACTCCTCAAATTACTTAATTGGCTTTGGGCCACTTTTGAGGACTGAATAATGCGCTACATGGACTTACAGCGTGACAAAGTATGGTCAGAAAGTAGCAGGAGTATGTGGAGAGGTAGGATTTGCATCACCCCTTCATGCACTGGCACACTGAGTTAACTAAGAGGAGAATTTGGAGAATAGGCTTACAGCAGAAATATGCTTTTCTGTCATTCAAAAAAAATCCTCACAAAAATTATTGTTATTCTGGGAACAGTTATGGGATTTAAATGCTGAAAAATCTGTCATTATCTCTTCGCCAAAAGCATTTGTTTTAATACTGCAAAATTGGAGGTACTTGGACCTTTCACATGTTATAAACTTTTTGCTGCTTAAAGGATGGGCCTTTGCCAGGTTGGAAGGACTTCTGGAAGGAAAAATAAATAAATAAATATGTATTTATAGAGAGAAATGGACGAGAAAACCACATCTTTTAGCTGGCTTGAAGTCACAACATGCAGCCTTGAGAGTGAGAGCAGTGGCTGTATATATACAGAGCAGCTGACATCAAAATGAGTTTTCTTATCTGATATTGCCTAGGTCTCCTCCTTAATATGTTTTGAAAACTTTTATTTTCTTCCCACCTTTTATGTCATGTAGTAATCTTATCCAAAGATTCCTTGGTGATAAAGTCTGAAATACCGCTAGCTGGTTACAGAAGCAGCAGAACAAGAGGAGACAGAGGTGGCATTGTGATTTGGGTCCAGTGACTTCGAGCAGTGCGGTTAGGCTCTCCTCACAGCCAGAGCTCTCAAATCTGGAAAAACAGGAGACGGGAAAGAAGCTACAGGATTTACAGGACTGTCAGATCAAAGAAAAAGGTTTCTTGGCTTGCAAAATTCTAGACTAGCTTTTGATTTCACCAGGAATGGAAAAGAGCAAGCTTTGGAGTGGGAGACCAAGGATAAACTGAAAAAGGGGGAGGGGGGACCCACTCCTGGGTTCAAACCTTGGGCAGAGGTTCAGATCAGTTCTTTGTCTAAACCAGCTCACCTACCCTAGTTATCAGCTTTCTCCTCTGTTGTAAGCACGAGTTCTTATATAGCCGAAGGGAAGAATCTTTCCGGTTAAGAAATACCAAGGAACTTGCCTCAGCTAGTTACAGTAGTTGAAAGAATTCTTTTTTTTTTTTTCCTTCTTTTTTTTTTTTTAATTTCTTTGACATTTTTCATTGAAAAGTCCTTTTTATATATATGTGCATCTTAAAGTTTTTATGGGACCCTTGAGGCTTTCAGCCTTTCTAGCTTCTTCTTTGTGAGCAGGACTCCCACAACTTGTGCTTAGTGCTATATATATATATATTCCCTGGAAAGGCACATACCTTGTATATTTTAGTGATCTTGCAATTCATTCAAGGACTGTAGTAAGCTGTTACTTGTGGAATTTGTGGGAAGTACTAAAAGAAAAAGGTGTTATAGATTTATTTCCAGCATAGCACCCTACCCTGAAAAAACAATAGAAGTAAAATGAAGCATTTGTAGAAAAACTAGCCATCTGTCCAAACACTGTCCAGCTTTTTGTCCAAAGGCTATTTTACTGAATTAAGTGTTGAGTGTTTGTCTGTGCACCTGTGGTTGCACACAAGGACACTTTTTCCTCCATAGATAAACATTATACAGGAGATACTTGCACTTAATACTGTTTATTTTCACTAAAACAAAATGAAAATATTACTATTAAAATAGACTAGGACAGAAATGTGATGCAACTCATCTTACACATAGCAGGTCCATCTGCTTCTTGAGACTAACATGCTGCACTGATTATTTGGTGCAGGACTTTGCGAACAGCAACAATCTAGACAAGACTGCAGCTTCAGGCTACTGGCACAGCCTAACTGTGGGGCAGGGTTGGCCTCCGGGGACCTGCGAAACAGCAAGACTTTTGCCTCTTCCCTTCCTGGGGAGGTCAGGCATGCAGCAGCCCTTGCTGTAAGCCCTCATTCAGTACATTTGTTGCACTTGAACCACTCGATAGATTTGAAGGAGCTTGAATTCCTGGAGGTCAAACATATTTCAGCCCAGATACCTCGTGATGTCACATCTCTCTGCAAACACTGCTGGGGGATTCAAACTGGGTACTGATGTTTGCCTCGGATACTTACTCGCACTGATTGCGTTTCTGGAGTGGCAGGGCTTGGTTTAGGCTCTTGGACCCACGTGTTGCAAAGCGGGCTCTGCGGGGCTCTGCTTGCCACCCTTGCTGTTTGCTCCCGCAGTACTGCAGCGAGAGCGTGTCGGGATGCAGGACGCAGCCTTGGGAATCACCGAATAGATGAGTGCTCCTTGCCGACGGTTCCTTCAGCACTGCCGCGTTGTCGAAAACTGAAAAACAAGTGTTTCTTCCCTTGACTGTTTCAATTACACAAAGTCTGTTAGGGTTCTTCTAAGGCCAAGGGACAGATATCCTTAAAGCAAATGAGCTGAAGACAAAGCTTGCCTCACTTTTTTTTATGAAGGATGATTAACAACGAAGTGAAAGGATGGGAAGCTGCTTTAGTGTTCTAAAGGTGAATTGCTGAACTAAAAGAAATGCTGCACTGGAAGAAACTTTAAATTGTTTTCTTTGCAGTTTAGAAAGTTTTTCATTTGCAATTTATCTATCGTGTAATTTATCAAAATGTAAGTGTTCTTTCTCACACCACTTTTCTAACTGTGGGGTTCTCTGGTTCTGCAGAATTATTAAATGTATTGCAAATAGTATGATTCCTTTTTATTGCAGTACAGTGTTCATTCTTGAAAATGCAGAATAAATGCATCTAATAGTATAATAATTATACTGGGAATAAAGCAACCTTTGTAAAGTATCAGTGCTTAATGATTATTTCTTTTATGCTCCCAGAATTTCTAATTTTTTGTTGCTGCTTGAGCCTATTTGCAGTTCCGTCCAAATATCTAACCTGCTGTTCCCGTATAGGAGTCCGATTATAAGCAATTCTTAATCTTTCCTTTTCCCTTGCTGTCATCTCTGAGTGCTCTTCCTGCAATGATTAGAAACCTTCTTCACCCTTTAAGAATGGCACACGGTCACAAACAATATATTCAGATGAAAGGGAAATACTTGACCAGCATGTCTTAGCAGCTCTTTGATCTCCTTGCGGAAGGCTGGTGCATCTTCCAGCCATCCCTTTCGGAAGGTGAACAAGTGAAACATTGTCTTGTTTGGGCAGACAGATCTGCATACTTCACATAGAAACACTGATCACCTTCCCTATGCTGCACTGGAAGGAAAATTTAAAAAATAATTAACTGAAGATGTCCTAGGAACAAAAAAGAAAAGAGAGGAGAAAGGCGTACTAGCCAAGAATCTGTTAATTAATTGGCAAGCCAATTCTTGGGGGAGTGTGTAAGGTGTGTGTAAATATACGTATGCAGAGAGAAAGACAGAAAAGGAGAGGACAATAACATAAGGTTATAGGCGCACATTTTGACGGGAAAAGCGTATTGTTTTTCTTGAAATAGACCCTTAGAGAACAGGACATTCAGAGTGTAATTTGAGACCGCAACACAGTGAAATAATGGAAGGGCTTCATCTTCAAGTGGTATTTGGCTTCATTTTGAACAGTATCATTGGAAATGTGCTGTCTGTCTGCTTTTAACTTTATCTAACAACCTGAGATTCATTGTTTGACTCTACGACAAAGCAGAAGGCCCTAGTGGTCAGTCTGCCCCAAAGACAAAAATCTATTTGTTCAGGTTAGGCTGAATTCATGCTGGGATAGTTTCTGTATTAAGTGATTGCAGAGTGTTTTATAAACAATTATTCTTTAAGTTGTATGACATGTCAAGAAGGACTTGAATACTGTTTCACTTGGCAGTTGGGTGCTCAGCACAAAGAGCTGATGTCTTGTCACAGCCTCCCAAAATTGAAAACCTTAAAATGGCTGAACTTTGAATTTAAGCCTGAGTGGTATGGTCAAGGTCACAGAGCAAAGCTCGTGGTAAGATGGCAGCGGACCAGGAATCTTGATTCCAGGTTCTTAATCTACAATGCCAGCTCACACTTTGAGAGGGATTTGTGATAATGCTTAAAAATTGTAGCCGGTCAAATGCATAAAACAAAGGGACCCTGTCAAAAGCGTTTGGCAAGCAAGTTACTAACACCCTTTTTGTGATGTCCTGTAATACCATGTGAAAAAACATGGCCCCATGCCCCGTCCAGCCTGTAGACTGTGGACTTCTCTTTTGCTTCTATTCCTTGTTATGAAGGGGGGAGAGTGGTGAACAGACTTCTTGGTTTTCCCTAAATCTACTTGTTAGAGGCTGTCTGGTTTCTATACGTGGTGAAGTGTTGGTCATGCTGATAGTGAGCAAAAAATAATTTTATTGTAATGAATACATGCCAATAGATAGCTAAATCTTTTCCTTGGATTTTTGCATACTTAAGAATCTGGCCCTGCTCCCATTCCTTTGAGAGCAGATGAGATGCCTATAAGATTAGTCCCGTTTTAATGACTACAGAACATTATGTCAAATGGAAATATAACAAAAGATTGTGTCATATAGATTCTAAAAAATACATGGTTACCTTCATAAGGCAGCATTTAAGAACCTGTTGGTTCAGCAAATCTCATACTAGCATAAATAATTTTTTCTGCTCTTTAAAACATTTACATTACTGAAATGCCAATTGATTTCTCCTGTGCTATTGTGCAGTGCACAACCTTCTGAAAATACTGTGCGATATTGTTTTCCCTCTACTTCTTTTGAAGTACCGACAAAACATAGAGATGAAACAAGATATAGTAAAATGCAGTTTAGATAGATTCTGCCTGACCCCCAGGTAATGAAAGGGACACTGTTTATGGTTTCAAAAGAGACAGAAATGTTTGGGCTAGTACAGTTTGTAAGGAATATCCGAAGCATCCAATACCCGAAAGCTAGTCAAGAGTGACTCAGCCTATTGGTGATTATTCCAGCCCTACACACAACAGATATCCAAAAGCAAAGTGTATATGTTAACATTTTATGTGCACTTAGGCACACAAAAGAGAAGATTGATTTCTAGAAAGGCTTCAATGTATAGTTAATACATAAGATTAGTATTCATGATGGATGTCTTCAGAATATTCCTATCATGTTACTCTCCCAATCAATCATATCATTTTTGCAACTACTTTGAAAACAAAGGTCTACCAATTAAAATGACAAAAAGGGGGTAAACAAGTCTTAGGGGGAAATTGCTGTAGAGCTGGTCTGTAAGAGCACTGGTTGCTCCCTTTCAGGGAGATCCCTCCATTGAGCTGCTCCTGCAGCAGAGTTTTTTCTGTATTGGTGCAATCCTGACTGCAAACACGTCCAGCATGAAACTGCCAAGAACACATGAATTTGGAAGTACAGGGACTCTTCTCTTGAATTTAAGGTACTGCATCTATGAACTAAGCATCAAACAGTAGAAGCGAGGGGACTTTATTGCTTGCAAAACCTTTAGTCCATTTTTTAAAATAATGCAGAAGGTGGTTCAAAGTATTAAACCATTTAATTTTTGCAATAAATTCTCTCAAATCAAATCCTGTTTAGCTCCTTTGTTGTGTAAATGATCAGAGACTGGTTCCTTGGAATCATCCAAACAGCTGCTGGCAACTGCCAATCTTCTCTTGCAAAGTTGATATTAGCAAGAAGTAATTGAATTTCATATCTTTTACTACTTAATTGCAACAACAGCACCTACAAAGAACCAAAAAACCCAATCTACCTTAAAAGGTGGGGGAGGGCAGAGCAGGATGCATAATTGAAGAGACAATCCCTGTCTCACACATGTAGCGACAGGCTTTACGTGATTTTATTGCAATAATTGCTGTATCCTGCTGATCAAGAGTAATTATCATTACCATGGCAACTTCATATGGAACGAGTGATTGGGGGTGGGACAGAGTAGAAGAGTTCTTTGAGAGCAGTGCTCAGCGTGCTCGTCGGTTTGGTTGGTTGGTTGGTTTGTTTTTTGTCTTGAAACAGTTCATCCTCTGCATTTGTTCTAGTTTCCATATAAAGTAAGAAAATGAGGGATGTCACATCAGCATAAAACTCAATTACTGGGAATGCCTGTCTACTTTAATGCTGGTCGTTCTTTGACTTAGGCGTTGGAAGCACAGTGTCTGGAACAACTACGTTCACAGAGCCGCATCTTCTCTGCTGCCCTTCCGCTCTTTGCGGCAGTCGGAATGAAATTCCACCCACGTTACTAACCGAGGGGATGGGGGAAACTGGACTTCTGCTTGCTGTGCATTCATACTCGATCCCTTAGTAAAGAGATGCATATACATGTGTTTGGCCAGTGTTTGCTTTTCTGAAATCTTCTGTCCTCATGCTTCCCCATTTCCCCACCCCCCCACCCCCCAGCCCAGCATTCTGTGCGTGTTGGGGTTTTCATTTCTTCCTTCATAACGTTTCACCTATGTGGAGATGCTACAGTTACAAAAACACTCTTCAGACTATTTTAGAATAAAATAGAACATTTTCAAGGAATATGAGATAACTAGATTTGTGATTTTCAAAGATTTTCAAAAATTACTTACTCTTCAATTTTACTCTTTATCATATAATAAATACAGCAGCCATTTTTAAAAAGGCTTAAATAGATTATGAAAATAATTCATAAAACTATGATTATGCTATATGATTTCATAAAGGGGGATTATGCCGTTCTGAAACTTCAGTATATCTTCACTGGTGTTTCTGAATTCCTGGAATCAAGAGCTAAGGCAACACAGACCAGTATTTTGGAGAAACTAGGAAAATAGCTTTAAGATATGTGGCAAGTTTACAGCGTGATGCTAAGTCTTTCCACTACCGAGGGCATAGTCAGTTGGACTAGTTCTCTCTGGGCATTGTCGAAATAACTACTTGTGAGGAAGGACTAAGCTGAAGTCAGTGTTTGGCATTCTGCAAATCCGAATTTCAATATTTTGTCTCCATAACTTCTAGGTTCCTGGTGTTACCTTTATTGCACCATATTACATGGTGGAGTGACTTGGTGGGGTGAAGGAGCTTATCCACTCTTGCTCTGAGAGGGGCTTTCGCTCTAGGTACTTGGATACACCGTCTTTCAATTCCAAATTAAATTGCATCAGTTATGATGCTATGGATGGTAAATGAAGGCAATGTCTCAGAAGCCTTATGGTAGATAATGGAGAGCATCATCTTGCTGATCTGAAAATGGGGACTGTTTGTAGATAGCTCTTGTCCAGGCTGGTTCGTCACTGGAAAAGGAGCGAAGCCCCGTCCTTCGCTGCTCCTGGGTTCTATTTTGAAGCCTCCACACGTGAGAGCAGAGTACTAGTGAACGCGCTGGCTGTGCTGAGGCACGCCTCAAAGGCATGGATTAGGGTGACACTGCAGGAACAGCTTTACCTTCAGTTTTTTCTGCCTTGTTTCTTCACTCTTTCAATTCTGTAAAGAAAGATGTGAGGTGAGGTGCGCATCTACCCTGAGAGATCAAGTGTATCTTATTTCAGGACTGAATTTCAGAGCCTGTCTCAGGAAAGGTGCAATAACAGTATGCAACTCAGCCCACTAACTGATAAGTGAAGGGAATGTTTTAGAAGGAGTTTTTGCAGCAGTAGCTTTCAGGAGGGAGAACAGGCCAGCTGTTAGCAGTCCTTCTTTATCACGCTGCCAGGAACAGGACTGAACTACAGTCAATGAAGGCCAAGTGCTTGAGAGGGTAGATGGGGTATTTTTTCTCAACACTTTGGAAGATCATGTTAGATACTGACCTTTTGCTTTGTCTCAAAGCATCTGTGTATTTATGGCCCAGTATTCTCCTGCTTCCCCTGGTTCCTTGGCAATGCCCGTATCTGTCAAGGGGGAGACTCAGTACCTGGAGCTGTTTCACTGCTTGCCTCCTCTTTGTCCCCAGGCTCTCTCTGCTTGTTTAAGACTAAGTTCTCTTTTCCCCTAACGAAGGGGCAGGCATTAGTGAAGGCTCTTGCAAGCTGAGAAATGGGCAGTGAATGCAGGGACTGAGAGGGATGTCCCCAGGAGCAAAAATGTGAAGCAGAGGGAGAGGGAGTGTAGTAAAGCTCAGATGAAAGTGAAGGGGCAGAGCTGCTGTATCCATCATTTCTCAGCTTTTGTTTCCTTCCTTCCTTCCTTCCTTCCCCCCCCCCCAACCCCTTCTTCAGTCCTGTAGAAGTAATGGTATCAGAATTATGGTATTTCACAGCCCCAGGGAGTGATGATTACCAAAAGGATGGCACCAGCCCACCCCAGTAGCCCTTCAACTCCTTGTGTCCACATACACTTTCACCACTGCTGTTACCAGCCCATCTTCCCTCACTCTGTTTTCAGAGATTAATTTGCCAGTGTCAGGGGTCTGATGGGCACTCAGGCTTCAGGCTCCTGTTCTTTTTCTCTCCCCCAGTTCCCTTGGTTAAGAAATGACGGAGGCGACTGATTCAAAGTTATCCTGCTCTAAATGCTTATTAAAATCTTTCATCTCCCCTTCATTTAATTTTTATTGTAATGATTTTAGGTTTGAGCATGTGGGGGGCTTTTAGAGTACTTTAAAGTATTATTCTTAATCTGTAAGTTTGATTCTTGGGGTATAACTTCAGAGTGAAGCCCCAGCAGTGCTAGAGCAGGCAGCGGCGTGCAGCTCGGCGTCATCCCCGCGCTGTCAGGGCTGGGCACTCGCGTGCTGCTCGGAGCCGCTGCTCGCTGCCCGCAGCCCTTCCCCGTGGCAGCCGGTCCTAAGCACCCTGGTGATGGCATGCTGCTCTTTGTGGTCATCTGCTGAGCCAGCTCAAAAAATTGAGTATCTAGGATAGTGCTGCTCTTTTCCCCATTTCAAACAGCAAAATAGCTCTCAACTTGTATCTTAGTAGAGGTCCTCCCTATTAAATGAAAGTTTTGCAAGCTTGCAGAACTTGAGACAAACACAATTTTCATCAGAAAATGTGAAAGGAATTTCTTCTTCTAAGAGCTGTTTTCCTTTCAAATGTAAATATGTAGCTACTGGGAAAGGATGAGCCTAGGGCTGTTTTCTTAATGTTAAAAGGTCTTATTCATATATGAAATACTTCCCTACAGAAGATTATGTACTCTGGAGATAGAGTTGCGTAAAGTAAAACAGGCTGTCTTTTCAGTTTTGACAAAGCAGTAGTTCTTATACATAAAACAATTATCTCTGTAGTCCAGCAAAATATCTAGGAGGAGAAGACTGGGATCACTTATTTCCAGTATTACTGATTACAGGAGCATCTACTGTTGTGGTGCATCAAGTTAGATATATAAAGGTTTATGCTTACCGATGCTGATGTTACATCACTAGAGACGCCTCTCATGATGGGTTGTACTAGTTTCTCTGGCACATGAAGTTATTTAATCAAGTGTGAATGACTTTGAAATGAGATGCATTTATGTAGCCAGAAGTTGTGGGCTTTGGGGAGAAAGGAAAGGGGTGGAGTTGTGGGCCCGTGGGGTACGAGGGGTTAGGATACGGGATCAGATCAGTCCCTCCTGCTCTCCATCTGTGAATCACAGAGGGCAGCCTCTAGTTTTAGCTACTGTTTCCCTGATAAACCATTTATGATTTTGCTTCTAGATTTTTTTAGGTAATACAGTTATGGATTGATAACATTTTGGATTGAAATAATTCCGATTTCTGTAAGTAACCTGTGTTTCCCATCTGTTGTCCTATTTACTGGGCAGTAGAATGACAGCAAGAGATGTTTGGAGAGTGTGACCAAGTATCACGTAATTAAGCAATTTGACATTGGAATGTAGAAAACAAAATGTAACAGTTAAAGGCTGGTCTAGATTTCATCTGCTCAAAGTAATAATAAAGACATCAGCAGGGAAATCAGTCATGCACATATATTATTTGTGCGCACTTAAGTTGGACAGATAGGATAATGGATGTGGTATACACCAGATGTTACATTTCCTGAAAATAGATATGTTAAAGGAGCTCACAAGTGGTTGTCAATGCCCCTTTCATTACCCTATCAGTCTAAATTTATCCAGTTGAAATAAACATCTTAGTTAGTCTGAACTTGGGCTTCACCTTAAAATTTGCGTATGCTACTTTTACGTGCCCAAGATAATAGTTAATGAACTTTGCCATGCTGTATTATACAGTTACTCAAATCCCCTAGCAGATTAGAAAGATACTTTGTTGATGCCTCAGTTTAAAACAAGAGGGACAGCCCAGCCCACACACCAGTGCTGAAACGGAGTCAAGGCCGGTTTTCAGTACAACTTTATCTTGTGCATTAACACAAGTAGAAATTACTTTCTCACCTGCATAGGTGCTGTAAGTCACTACACAGAAATGACTGTTGCAAGTCATTTATAGATACTTCTACCATAAAAATACATGTATTTGTAGCAGTTATATATATATAATCTTTTTCTTTTTTTTCGTGGAACTCGTAATGGAAAATTTCAGTAAAGTCTTTAATACTGTGCATTAGAATAAATTTCCTGCTAAGGTGCTCCGTACATGCCTTTATATATATTGTAAAGCAAGTGCAGGCTTCACAGTGGAATAGGGATGGTGTAGCGGCTGAAATGGGCTTTAGTGTTGGCTGGCACGGTACTTCATTTCGTGTCATGTTCACAAGACTAGATAGTCCCTTTCCATCCCTGCTAGGTCGGGGCTGCATCTGCCTTTTACAGGTCCGTAGGGTCATTCAGAATATACCAGGTTGTTAAGGTGTTATCTTCTCTGGCTCTTTGCCTAATAGTTCATACACACAGCAAAATTCTTAGAGGAAGACGGACAAAAAGAGAGAAAACTTCTGGGGACTGAGCTGGAGAGTAACTGGGCATTCACATGAATATCTTTCTGAAGAAAACTCTCAGAGTCCATTAATAAGAATTCAGGAACTGTATTCTGCAATATAGCAGTGTTGTGGCAGTTGAAAGAGACTTTATGAAACTACACAGTTTTTTGTTGAGGCTTAGCACATGCAAAAATTGGAATTGTTTTTAGAGAAAACTTAAAAAACGTTAAGGAATTGTACATTGTGGTTTTTAGCTTTTAGATTGCCTGTGCTTTCATCAATCATGTTGTGGTTACCAAGGTAGTAGTTGACAATGCTTTTACATGCAATTAAAAAAACCTCTGTAATTAAAGAAGAAATAAAAAGTTATACACTCCTTCAGTATTGTGTAAAAATGGTAGGTCAGCAGCCCAGTTTGTAGAAAGCTAAAAGCGCACGCTACTGTTTATGCAGTGAGCTGTGGAAAAAAATGGTTCTTAAACTGTGTAGTTGCTTCTCTATATAACTAACTCTGTAAAAGTGAATTTCAAGCATTCACAACTGAGCATACTTATTTCCTATGGGGACAGTTTCTCCACTGAACATAATGGGACCATATTAACTTATATGGACTCAAAGTCTGAGTCTTAATGTAGAGTCTTATCTGGGGGAGGGAAGGAGTCTGCATTTCTGTTGACCACTGTTTTCAACACCAGGAATCCTTTATTGGAAATGCTGGGCAAGGGGGGCAATGAGCTTAGGTTATTCGACCTTCTGAGCAATCATCTTCTCGTTTTAGCATTTAATCTGATAAGAAATAGCCTGCTGTTGACATTAGATTGATAAGGGATGCAGTACTTCGACGTTACTTCCATGTGTTTGATGTCCGGGTGGCGTTCAGCCTTAGCCCAAGGAAAGAGATGCCTTGGGCAGCTGGATAATACTGATGTTGGTGATATCAGGGTCTTTTGGGATGCTGAGAAGTACTTCCTTGAAATGAGGAATAAGACCTCAATAAAGGAGAGCCCTGAAAAAGGAAGTACATTTGAGCTGGACAGGGCCTTTGGAGTGTGTGGAATGCACTTGTCAGCAGTTATTTTTGTGCCAACAGGTTAGATAAGTGTTACTGTTTACATACCAATTTGCTCTGTTATTGAATAATTTGTGTAGTAACCAGGGTAACCTTTCCACCACGTGATACATTCATTGCTCCAAAAATACAAATCTTCATAAAGGAACTTCATACCAACAGGTTACGTAGAAGCTTAGAGAATTTACAGCATTTCTCAGACAGAAAACAGGTCCGGTAAACAGAGTTGTTCCAGGCTTGAGCCTCCGTCCAAGCCTGGGCAAGTAGAAGTCTTCCCATTGACCAGACAGGGTTTCGGGTCAAGTTTTAAGGCACACTTAAAAAAACAAAGCTCATGAGCTTGTTCTGCCTGCTTCCATTCGTATGTATCTGAACAGAAGCACCTGGGCAAGATGCAGCTTTGCATTGGATGGGCAGAATGAAACAGTCGCATGAAGATTTTTCTTTTAATCCCATGTAAAGCACGTGATGCAGGATGAGGGGAAAGAGGGAAGGATATCTGAACTTTAGCTTCTCATGGTGGTTTTCCTTGGAATATATAATCTCCAGTGTCAGTAAAAGGCAACTTTTGTTACTTGTCTTTGAGGCCTCTAAAATTGCATTATCAGTTGAATCTGATTGTATAGAAGAGTGGTGGGTTCAAGAGATGAACCTTGAATCTTGGATTACAATCTCCTGCCAGAGCTGCAGATTTTACCTCTGATTCATTTCTAAAGCAAAACCCAGAAGTTTGGCATAATTTTTTTCATGCTAACTTGACAATTTTAGGTCTTTAGAAGGGGAAGGAAAGCTGAAAACATGTCAGGAGAGCAGAATATTTGGCCTGAGGAGTATTAATAAGGCTCAGTGTGTGCAGCTGGAATAAAATTGTCTGTGCAAGTCCAGGTGAGAAGCACTGCAGTTGGAGAAGCTTATGTGTCAGGAGATTGATTTTTATCTTAATTCAAGCCAGCCATAAAGGGTGGACATGGAACTGTCAAGTTAGGTAGGAATGGCCTACCAAGAGGGCTTGCAAAAGTGTCCAAACCAAAAGGTCCTGACCACTGCTGGACCTTCCAGCTGTGATGGAATGTCTTTCTGTAAGTTGTATTTGAAGGAAAAATACAAACTATTGGTCTCAATGCATGAATCAGTTAGTGAAAATCTGTAACCATACCTATGGAAGGGTCTGTTTTATTATTGTATGCTTCTATTTGGATTTTGTATTCTAGTTTTTGTGTGCTGATGCAAGACCTGTCTAAAAATGTGTTCTGTAGCAGCTATAGCTGTGTTTGCAGGTTCTTGCTAAATTACTTGCTGACATACCATAGATAGATATCTCCCAGACAGTTAAAACTTGATTAGAGTATATCAAAGCAAATTAGCTAACTACTTATATTAAAGAGATAAGCCACTTAATAGGTTTAAACTTTTCTTTTTCCTTTTTGCTACAGGGTGTCATAAGCTTTTATATATTTAGTGAGAGGACTTCATAACTATTGAAAGCAAGGACTTTTTGTTGTATGTTCAGTGCGTAGCACAATGGGGCTCTGACACTATTGCAGTAGGTTACCTCACATACACATACATTTTACAGTAGTATAGATCACTTTGACAATTACATAGAAAATACTTATGTCCATAGGAGAAGAGATAGGAAAGAGGAACATAAAAGCTAAAATCAAGAGATTCAGGATGCTAAATTCTATGCAATCTGTGAAGAAATACGTCTCCAAAATCTTCAGAGCAAAAGAGAAGTGGGGAAGCAGCTCTATAATTACTCCAATCAGATAGTATGCCAACAAAAAAGGAACAATTAGTGATGTTTCCCAGTCAGTAGGTATTTCTCCTCAACTGAGTGATCTATTGCAAAGATATGTAATTAGGACCAAGTAATAATAGGTTTGGAAACTCTATCCCTGTCAAAAAGGGAAGCAAATCCATCCTATTGATAATTGCAGGTTTCTCTGTGTCTCACTTTTTTCCATCCTCCTTTTCCCCTCATCAGAGCCCTTAAACGTGTCTGTCTTTTTGCCTCACCATACTTGACTTTGGGTCAGTGGTCATATTTACAGATGACATTCAAAGAGTTAACAGAGAGAGTGAACGACATAACTCAGAGAAAGAAGCTCCTACCTTGTAAAGTGCTTGGAGCTTCTCCTCAGTCACAAAACTGGGATAATTTTAAGACCTGTTTGATGTCCTTTAATTTTGTTATTTTTCCAATACAGAAATTACTTTTTGAGAAGCCAGTTGGTGCTACAGGAAGCAGTGTGGCCTAAAGGAAGATGTACTCAGTCCGAGCTGTTTGCCTGTGCGCCGTGTAGGGAATGCCACGGGGAAATGATATGAGAGTTCAGACTGCAAGTTCTCTTGCTAATATGGAAATGACATTTATATCCAGGACTCTGTCTCTAATGGATTTCAAAATCAAAGCCTCAGGGTAAAAGCCCAGAAAGAACAGGTTGCCAGTCTGTGGGCAGCATTTAAAACTGTTGCTCCCGGGAAGAATAACTGTTTTGCTGTGCAGGATCTGGTGACGGGGATTGGCAACACCACATCTTGTTCCAGATCAGCCAGACACTCTGAAAAACTTGACTTAAGGAAGAAAATTTTCTTCCTTAAGAAGAAATCTCACTGCATCTCACTGCAAAAATACTTACTGGAAAAAAAGTGTTACACAGCCTGATATTAACTCCTTTTTTTTTTTTGAGGAAACTGTTCCTACTGTGAGCTGCTGAGTACTTGATTGGCGTCAGTTGTAACTAGGCAAGTTTACCACTCGCTCATGTTGAAGTTCTTGGCACCTCTTTTTCTTTTAGTGGTTTGCAATAACTGTCATTTTATTTGTTTCAGCATCCTGATTTTGTCTGCTCTCTGTAAGTGTAAGAGCAACTCAAGTACAACTGGGCTGGTAGGGCCACGGCCTGGGTGGTAGGACACGCTCCCAGCTACCACCTGCGGCCCTGGATAGTGATAACGGTGAGGGTGGGCTACTGACTACATGTTGTCTACACTCATGCTGGTGAAACAGTGTCTGTAGGCTTGTGATTCATGGACAAGTTGTCAGAGGCAGCCATTTGTGGTACAGATGTCGTACCAACACCACGAATCACCTGAGCTGTGCTGCGTATTCTTGAGCACCATCTGCTGGTGTTTTGGCTATTATGGGAATATTTATAGATAACAAGCTTTCTTGTGAAGAGTGTATGTTGTTTGCCTGTATCTAAAATCTTAACTGTATGGCATCTGCAGCTTTCTTAAGCAAAGCCAGGTCAGTAAAAACAAAATCTGATGCTCTTTACATTATAAACTAGAAATGTGACTTCACTGCTTGGAGGGAGGAGACACCCTCCCTTTGTATTGCTCTTGCCACTGAGTTTCTTCCTCTCCCAGGAATGATAACTTTGTGTCCTCTTTATAAAACGAAAATGAGATGGCTTAAAAAAAAAAAAATCAGGTTTATAGCAAAACTCAGATTTCACCTTTGCAAAGTCACAGACAATTGGTAATGAAAGGGACCTCAGGAGATCATCTACTTCAGCCTTTCCTTTCAAAGTAGGATTGGTCTTCAGCGCTTTTCAGTTTGACTGTTTGCAAGACTGTGAACAAGAAGCAAGGAGTTTCATGCATGACCTACTGTGATTAGAAGCAAAAACTAGCTGTTACAGCACCTGCAAGTTCCGCCAGACTGGCGGCTGGTGGGTTTGCCTGTTCGGTTCTGTAGCTGCATCACACATCCGTACAAGTCCCTTCGTAACACTGTTTGCAATACGTGCCGCATTCTCCATTGTATTTATTCACGTTGTCTCATTTATTTTACAGCTGTTGTGCAATCATTTTACTAAAGAATAACAACTGACATTGCACTTCTGCATATCAAAAACAGAGGTAAAAGAGGTACAGGCTGATATATCCAAAGGATATTATTGGCCAGTTAAGACTTGCTTCACTGTCTTTACATGATGGGAATAGTAATATCTGCTTAAAGGGAATAGATATTTTCAGTCTTCTAATCTGCCATTGACTTGGGTTTACACCAATAAGTTCTTTCAACTCTAAGTGTCATCTGTCAACATCTAAAGGGTTTTTTGCTTTACAGAACAAGCAAGTAAGTGTGCTTCCTAATGCTAAAATAGGAAAACTTGTTAAACAAGATGCACGGTAACACTAGCTTTAAAACAGAAATCAGAACTTTTCAAAAATGTAAAGAACAGATGGACTTCTGTCTATATGAAATCCTTCCTGAAAAGATCTATTACTGATAAAAGAGATTTTAAAGTGGCTTCTGAAATAAATTACCTAAAGTTAACAAAAATTGTGCTCACATTATATAAAGAGGCAGATAAAAGAAAAAAAAAGACCAAGTTTTTTTTTTTTTTTTTTTTTAATTCAAAAAGGCTTTTTCAGTTTCCATCTCTTAGCTTACCTTTACATCAGCAGAGTGTTAGGACTCCAAACCCAGGAGCTGCCAGCTGTCTCCAGGAGAGGTGTTAGACCTCCTGTCACATGACCCAGCAGCTAGGGTTTTTCTTGGCAAGAGCTCTATTCCCAGAGACATTCCTGGTTGTCTGGCATCTTCGGAATATGATTTCAGATATGTGTGGCAATGAATATTCAACTGAACTCACTAATATGCAATAGCATGGTGATCTTAGCTGCATGAAAGCAGTTTAGGACTTCCTAAATTTGTTCAAATAAGTAAGCATCATCTTTCAGAAAATTACGTACAGAATTCAATATAGATAATTAGAAGACAGATCATATAAGCAGTATAATAGTGTACCTTTGATCCCCATAATCTTTGTCTGTCCACTGTTCATAGATAACTGACTCAAAAGGACCATAACTGACTAAAATCTTTTCAGAGAGAACCAGGATCTTCATTCCTTTGTTCCTGTGTTATTTCTTTCTTTGTTTTCCCTTTTGTCACCAAAAAAGTAAGGCAAGTATAATATTCTTCTGAATTCCCAAACTCCTTGCTAAGAATAATAATTCCTTCTATTACTACAAAGATAACAATCTATACTTGGTCTCCTACTGTCAGCGGTAGCGGTCACCTCTGAAGTATTGTAGCCTGCAGAGAAAAAACTTTGTCATCTTGCTTCATAATTTGTGCTTCTTCAAACGAGGAATTGGCTTATCTGAAGACACTATATCTTCAAATTTATTCAGTTTGGCATTGGCTTTTTTCCTTCTTAATTATTTGTGACCTAAGAAAAACAGTTAGGCCAGTAGTTCTGCTCGCAACCTCACTTCAACCTGTAGGCAGCTTGGGAACTAATGATGTACATTCATCTTTCATTTTTCTGTATATCTCCATGTTTAACTCTTGTAAAAATTGGCCCACGCTGTTCTCTAACTTTGGGATCCCATTTGGTAGGTTAGTTTCAGTGGCTGTTTCTGAGTGGAGGACGTTGCACTGACTGTGCCTCCTAGCAGCTCTTCAGCTTGACACTGAAATTCCGGGAGTAGTATTTGGCAATGCATACAGCATGAAAGGGAGGGGAAAGATCCGGTAGAGTTCAAAGAAGGAATAAAGTGTTTACAACTCATTCAAGTTCAGATTGAACTGTCTGTCAGCCTCTGGTTACTGTTTGTCTATTGCCTCTCTTTTCCTATTTTGCTTTCCTTGATTTTTAGTCTAAAATTGCATTGCTTACAGAAAATAATGCAGAGACATTTATAGAGAGGATACATTCATAAGAATCTGATTAACAGAATCTGATCACTGTTTCCTTGAGGTCTTAAGCCATACAAATACAGTCCAAGTAAAACATGCTGTGCTATGTTCTTTTCTGATGCACCATCATAATGTTTGGTTAGTTGTAACATCAAGGAAATGTTTAAGAAATATATAGGACAACATATAATTTTGAACTATGGGGGAAATACTTTTGAACACTTACAGAGATAGGTTTACTACCTGTTTTCACATCTCTGCACTAGAAGAAACTGAGTTAACGTGAACATTGCTTTTTAAAGTGGAGCTCGTGCATCAGATCTAGCCGTGGCATGACAGGGCAAAGCATCTTTTGACTGAAGTGAGTGCATCTACACTCTTGTGGCTTAGCTGAGTTTAGTCATGTGGGCTGTCAAGTGTTCTCATGTATTGAAAGTTTCTGGGGAGAAACAGGAGAAAAATGTTAACATTTCTAATAGAGACCTAATTCAAAGCAATGCTGAAAGCCTCAAGGCAGACAGCAGCAGCTGTGAAAAAGCCTGTAACTTTGTTGGTTGTTCTGCTCTTTCTATTCTTGCTTTATGCTTGCTCTTCCACTTTTACTCATACTTTTTTACTGCTGAAATCCCAAGACAAACTCTGGAAGGTCCCTGATCATTTTGTGACTGGAAGGCTTTTTTTTTTTTTTTTTTTTTTTTTTTGGTGTGTCATTAATGCATAGTAACAACTATATGGAATGACTTGCAATGTGAAAAGGAAACCATCAGTGTGCATGTGAGCTGTAGGGAAAGCTACTGAGGAAAGAGAAGGGTTGCCAGGCTGCAAGTGCTGCAGTGCAAACATCTTTGTACTTTTGCTTCTGGGTATAACCTGTGAGCACGTCCTGGAGTTCTCACCAGAAACAGCTGCCTGCTGTGTGCAACGTCCCCAAGTATTTAAGGCTTGTCCTAACTGCAGAGTTAGTTGCACGTGCTTTGAGGCTCCTCAAGAATTAGGTGTACTCCCTACTACTTTGCTACAAAGAAGCACCTGTAGCTATTGATAGTCTTCCCTAACCATTGGAAGTCTTTAAAAGATAGTCTTCTTTCCTGCATTACTAGCTTTTAAGCTAGCCTAGGCAGCTTCTAAGGGAACAAGATGTGCTTCTTGGGGTGCATATGCTGAGAAACTGGACCCTTCTTAGCAGCTGGGTACACCTTACGTTGCACCTTACCTTATGGTAAAGGGGTAGGTTTATTAGTAGAAAACATTTAGGCGTAAAAGAAAAACAACTTATAAACACAGATTTGCAATGAAGTAGAAAAAAAAAAAAGTCTCTTAGATCATGCTGGAATCTCCTTATAACCTTAAGCTGGAATTCCTGTTTTGCCCCTCTCTACCCATTAAAAACCAAAACTTTCTTGCTATCCGAAGTTGTCTAGTCTTCCTCACTGCAAATGTGCAAGATAGGGATTAACTTACTATTACACCCGTATTTTTCTCCAGTCCTTTGATTAACATTTCCATTGTGTTTTTAATTAACACTTTCTTGAGCTCAGTTTGCACATCTCTGTTAGTCTTTCAAAATCATTCTAGTAAAGCCTTATGCAGCAAATCATGAGGGACATTTAACGGATAATTTTCTCTAGAACATCTATCACTAGCTTTCTCGTGTATGTGTGTGAGTGCTCTGTAAAAATCACATTTACTGTTGCAGTTGGTGAATTTGAGAAAATGAGGTTAGTGTGAGAATATAGCTTTGCTCTTGGTTTGATGGGGTTTGCTTCTGGAGGACCCCTTCGTGGTTAGACTCAGTCAAGTGGGGACAGTCCCATCGCAATGCCAAAGACTAGAGTTGCAGAGAGACTGAATTACCAGCAGCAGCTGCCAGAGTCCACCGTCAGTACGAGCAACGCGCTCAGCCTTGAGCTTTCACCGGCATCACCTGCCGAAGGGGCGACCGGCTGGGGTTCAGAGCACCACTTCACGCGAGCTAGAAAACCTTGTCTGCAGACAGTGTCAGATTAAGGTAATGCCTGCGTACGTTGTGGGACTAAAGCTGCCAGATGACCTTTACGAGAAACAGCGGCTGTGATCTGCCTGCTCCTGAGGAGGGAGCATGCAGACCCTTGTCTACGAGGTGCTGAGGCTGGTAGAGCGCAACCTTTGTGCAGTGGGCTTTAACTCTTCATAACCCAGACTGGGTTACAAATGCAGGAAGGGAAGTCCAATCACTCGGTAGGCAACAGCTTTCTTATTTTAGTCAGAAGATGGCTGTTAGAGTGAATTATGGCTGTTTTCAGTAATGAAAATATCCAGCCCTCCCACAGAGGGTAAAAATATGAAGAATGCTATTGCACTTGCCACCCCAACCTTTCTTAAAGGTTAAAACATTCACTACAAAGTGAACGTAAGTTTAGGCTCTCTCCCACCACTTATACGCAGCTATGAACAAAATAACTACAAGTAGAATAATGGGCTGCTGGTATATTGGAGGCTGTCAGGTGCCAGCTACAAAGTTGTCAATGCCAAACTTTTTGTTTATACAAAAAAGGAAACAAATAAAGAAATATTTGTGTGAATTTTAAACCGAACCTCTGAAACAATTAAGTGGAGCTGAACAAGTTCATAAAACAAAGACTAATGACATGTCCCCCACGCTGCTTGGCTGCGTGCCCCCATTGATTGACTCGCAGAACGTTACAGGCGTTAAGTTGGTATTTTTCATTAGTCGCAATGAAATATGAGAGTCTCTTACCATTCCCTCTGTTCAGTTCTGCCTTATTCATGTAGCTAAAGCTACCCAGTCATTACAAGAAATCGTTATTTATTTGTGAGTAGGAAAGAATCAAGGCTACTTTACCAGTTCTCGTCCTCCCATAATAGCCGGATTCCTTTCACCAGCCACCTTTTCAGTATTTGTTACTGAAGTTTGTCCTAACCATACAGGAAAGGCTAAACATGCAAACAGTGCACTTGTACGTAAGGGGAAAATACCAGCTTTGTTTGCAACAAAGTTTTTAAAGCATTGCATTTCGTTCCGTGTTTTTCTTCCCTGCGTGAATTAAATGTAGGTTGCGTTCAAGTGCCAGCTATGACATTAGGTTTCAGCAAGTCAGGTTCTGATGTCCACCTTAAATTTTATTTAGAATAACGTGAAACAATGCTGAGGATATAACCCTGAAGGCAACTGCATGTGAAGTCATTTATCAACAAAAAAAATGTGAGGAATGCTGAAAATAAAGTTAACGTTCATAGTCATATTTTCTTTTTCTTTTTTTTTTAACCTGTAGTGATAGGAGGCATTTTGCTTCATTCTCTAACCATTTTCCTTTCCTTTTGTTTGTTATTTGTTTGATACTAAATCTGTTCTTGTATCATAAAGTAGCTAGAAATTACCCATCAAAATGTGAGACGTGTAAACATAAGAATTGGAAGAACTAGTTATCTTGCCCATTTCCCCTTGTCTTCCTCAATGCAGAGGTTTTGCTGCTGCCTCACAGTGCATCAGAAATAAGCTTATTAAAAGGTCTAAATGACAAGAGCACGCCCACTCTTGTCACTTACCGCGGCATGAGTACAGACAGCGGGGTGTCCGTGCAGCCGCAGCAGTCCCAAGCGGACACGTGATGGGACAATAACACAGCCACCGTCTGAGACCAGTTTGGTAGCCACAGCTGGCAGCCGTCTCAGTAAGCTGTAGGTTTTTGATATTGTTGTTAGCACCAATAATGGGATGATTCCTTCAGGACAAGGAATGGGGGTTTTTTAATGTGGTTTTGGTTATAAAAAAAATTGTGCTATGAGTGGCTATTTATTGATATACATTACATTCTCTGTGAGTGTGCATGTCTCTAGTTGTGCAGCCTAGTGTACTGATAAAACGCTTTTCCTTTGGTGTCCCAAATTAACCCTTCACTAAATTGGAGAGAACTACTTTTTAATCTATTTTATCTGTGTTGTTGCCAGGTATATTCCAAGCAGTATTTGCAGGGTTAGCATGAGCACAAATAAAATCCGTGGGGTTGTGATACCAAGCTGAGTGCAGCATGAAGGAAGTGGGAAGAGTAACCATAGGCACCAAGCCGCTTTTTAGAAATCACAGCTGTTCTGGCCAGGCGTGTGCTTCCAGAGCGCGATTCCTGTCGTGCGTCCCCCGCTGCCGTGCGGCTGGCGTGGGAGATGCCGCGGCCGAAGAGGCCAAACGGGCCGCGAGGGCGGCATCGCGGATCGGGAAGTCTCGGGCTGAGACCCCGGGGCGGCAGCGCCGGGCTGCACGGAGCGCTCTCGGGCTAGCAGGCTGCCGCACGGCTTGTCCTGCCCTTGGGCGAGGCAGCGTTGGGAGCGCGTTTGCCGGCGGAGCTGCCCGTCCAGGGGCCAGTCGAGAGCAGGCTTTACGCGGCTCGGAGGGCTCTTGGTCTGACTAGGGCTCTTAGTCGTCACGTAGTGCAGCTCGTTAGCAGCAGAGGCTGAAGAGCTGTTTAACTGTTTCCCTGTGGGTTTACCAGGTGTGTCGGAAAGCGCAGAAGCGGTGGCTGAGCGCTGGCGGCTCACCGAGCGCCTGCCCCGCCTGCCTGCCTGCCTGCCTCGCCGGTCAGGCGCAGCGCGCCCTCAGCCCCGGGAATGTGGAAGAAATCCCTGCCTTAGTGAAGCATAAACAGAATCACAGATGATAGAATTTAATCAAAATGCAACATTGCCTTCGGGATTCAGACCCAGTGCCTTTTGATGATTAGCAGGATTATCAAATGTAGACGCTCTGCTGAATACCATAGTGTTGTAATATTGCGCTCTATGGAACATCAATGCCAGAAATAATTTAACACCTGCACATAAATCATTTTGCAATTATCTTTTGGGAATTATTTTATCTTAATCTTTTTATTTTGTTCCAAATAAAATTAGAGAGGAACACTGAAAGATGACACTAGGTGAAACAGAGGAAGGATAGGAGCACTGTCAGGTTATATAAACTCAGCTAAATGTCTGTTTTCCATTATTTAATTTTTAGATTGACATGCAGCTTTGGCGAAGGTTTGTAAAATAGAATTGGTTTCTGTGTATGTGCGTATATTTAATCAAATTAAACTTTTAGCAACAGTTATATCAAAAATATATATTCCATACTCTTTAGCATTAAGAAGAGTGATATTAAGGGGTGGAAAATCTTGAGCCTGTTGATCCTCCTTTCCCTAAAGCAAAACAGCCATCTAATTTGGGGACTTAGAAAATTATCAGTCAGAAGTTACAAAAAACTGTTCTCTGATCGTGGAACAGAAGAGAGACAAACTTAATTCTCCGAACATTAAGAGGAGCTGGGGGTATAAAGCCCCCGTGCAGTAAGAGCGGGATAACCGCCCCGGGTAACCTTTCAAAGTGGTGCTGAGTGACTCATTGACGTTAATGGAAACTTTGCGGCTAAATCCCCTGTGTAGCGCTTTGAAAGCCTAACCCCGGCTTCTGGAAGTGTGTAATGATGGACTGTACTTACAGAACTGTATAGGATGGAAATAAACTATTACACTTCAGTGAGCCTTGGTTGTGTGTTGGGATGTGATCAGCTCGGTTCTAACACCGTTTGGAAAGCTGATTCCAGAAACACTGTTGCAAACAACTTTATCTATTTTCTGTTCTGAATAATCACTTTGTGTTAAAACCTATGAGCATTTAATAGCGTCATTAATGGAAAGAAAGAAGACTTAAACAGGACAACATAGATGCCACTTTATATTGGGCTGAAAGAGTGACAAAATGTCTCGCTTGGAAAGTATCATTAAATAGCAGGCCAAACCCTGCCCTCACTTCTTTTCATGCATGCTTGTGCAAACACATCAAATGCCGACAGCTAGCTTTACGCTGATGTAAATTCCTTGTACCTTTCGGTAGGTGCTTTTCACAGCGAGGTTTTCCCCGCGGCGCAGTGCCCGTGGGCGTTAGCGAGGGCAGGGCACCTGCTGCCGTTCCTGCCTGGGAGCAGAAGGTAAAAGCTGAGCCTTGCCCATCGTTGCCCTTTTTAAAAACGGAAAAAACTTCTCCAGCCTATTTACTAAGTTCCAAATAGTGGAGTGGTAACATCAAGTTGGTTGTTTGAGAAATGCCCTCAATACTTAAAAACAGTAATTAAATAATCCTAGTTTGCTCTCAAGCTCTTTGCCTTCACCATATAACATGGCGTATGGAAGCAGTAAAACTCAGTGTAGGAAAAGGAGTGAATGTATTAATATAGCTTATAACAGTCATAGAAAAAAGGTGGAGAAATTCCACATTACTTTAGAAAAAACTGTTTTGATAAAATTTCCTTTTAAAGCTATGCCTAGGGGGTAGCAAGGACAAATATTTAAATATATGATCTTTTATACATTGATAAGAAATTGAAAATAATGCCCGCAGTACAAAACAAACTTTATTCAATAGCCTGTGGTTCTCTTTTGCAAGGCTGTCGTTCTCCTGAGGTGTTAACTCACTGGTTTTTTATGGTTATGAGAATTATATCCCTTCTTAGGAATTCATTAGAGTCATTTGAAGAGAAAGAGGTGGCCTTCAGGCTTCGTGGAGCTTGCAGTGTGTTTTCTTCTGGAAGTGCTGTCCTTAAGTTCTCTGGTAATGGAAGCATGGAGATAGGGAAAGTAGTAGGTGAGGATTTAAAACACCAGTCTTACAGGTTACTCTCGAGTTGAGATAATGTAGTGACGTGCGGTCGCGCGCTCAGCTGTATGCGTGTGTGCACCTTCACTGGTCAGTGGTGCTTTTTGCATTGTGACTTTTACAACCTGCTAAACTGTCACTCTCTGATGAACTGCAGATTTTAAAATGAAGCAAGTAACAGTAGTCTAACTGCCCTTAACACAGCGTCTGCAAATCTACCATCAGCTAGGGAAAGGGGAACAGATTGTACCGCATTCAGTATAAAGCAAGAGCAGAGAAACGTCTCTCTAATTTGGAAGAGTTATGTTGCTTCACATTTTTTTGTATCTATCTCACTAGGGTTATGATTGTTTCTTAGTTTACTATAAAATGCCTATACTAGATTTCCGCTGTTGATTTAGATCCAACCGAGATTTGGTTTCCACGCTGTCATTGCCATTTTGAATGAACTTTAGGGGCACTATAGCATGGAAAAGTTTGTCATTTAAGTTTCAAGGGTGTCTGACTGCCCTCTGAAACATCTTTGAGCAGTACTTGAGGGAGCCGGCCGAGGGAGTTAAGAACAGGATCGACACTCCCCAAATTCCTCTATCTGCCGTTTTCTCAGGTTAGTCGCTCACGATCCAAGTTTCCTCCAAGCCTTGACGTGACTTCTGTTCCCCGAAGGGGCTCTGGGGCTCTGGCAGAGGCCTCCTGGCCATCCCGGGGTTTGCAGCGTGAGGCAGTACCAGCCCCGGTGAGGGTGCTCTCCCACCGCTCCCGCTCACGGTCCCGTGGCCTGGCTGAGGTGGGTGACGCAGTGGGTGTGATTTAACGTGCCAGGAGAAACTGGAAGGCCTGAGGCACTAGTGCATGCTCTCTTACTTATGGCACGGCAGTAGTTTTGATGAACCGATGGCAACAAATAGCTGAGGGGTCCTCTTGACCTCATACTTCCATGCAGAATTGCAGTCCTGATTCAAGTTTTCTGTTATTGAGGGTGCAGACACTTCTCATGATAACTGCAGCTGGAACTGTGTATGCTCCACACTGGACGGAAATTACAAGCGGGGGGGACGAAGGGACCCTTTTCACAGGAAACTGAAAGTTCAAAATTTAAAGCCAGTTCTGAAAAATGTTGATCTAGGTCTTTTGTCTGTAAAACGGACATAATACACAACTGATTCATGAGGTTCTCTGTAAGCGATAAGAAAGGCTTTCTCAAAGTCTTTTTTTTTTTTTTTTTTTTTTAATTTGGGGGGTGCTGGTTATTAGAACAAAGTAAATTAGACAGAAAAATCATGCAAAATGGTGACCATGCTGTTTCTTCTTGTAATGCAGTTCTTGACAGAAGTTCTAATTAAATAATATCCAAGTTTGTTGCCAGGGTTCTAGACAAATAATCAATATTCTTTGTTTTGGACTAGTATGTGCCTATTTTATCGCTGAATTATTTTTTCCTGTTGAATAGGAGGCAAACTCATACTGAAATATTAATATGAAACAAGTCAAAATTTGAATTGTGACTTGCAAGGTTTCAGCAGCCAATTATTCTTACTTGACAGTGTTTAGTTCAGAGTGGTAGGTGAGTAGCTGCTTAGGGTATTCTCAGAAGTTCCAGATGCCTAGAAGTTTGCTGGAAATGACTACTGGTCATGTTCAAACTCTTCACAGAGGTGGTATTCCTGTTGCTGGGGACCAATGATATCCTTCATTGAAATCAGCAGATGGAGAAAATCCATTTCCCCAGTGCCATTTAGGACATGGTTATTCAAGGCAGGGTATTTCACTGTTCTTGTAATGGCAGTAGTACTTATCACACGCAGCCAGAGCTAGGGAAAGTTTCTCAACACGTGTTTAGATTTCATGGACTTTAATAGACAAATTATTCTTATTTTACACATGGAAATGAAGGAATAGGGATATCACTTAACATCATTCTTAGAAATTATTCTTGTTAACGAGAAAAAATACCAAGGAAGGAAATTCACCCATCGCAGCAAAAGCAGAGCTCTCCATGTCTGCACTTAGGGGTGTGTGTGCATGTGCGTTCGTGCGATACACTTATATCCAGCCAGTGGTTTGTGGTCAAGTTCATAGGTTAATGCAGCGTAACAGTTTGTTCTTATTCCACTTTCTGCAATGTGGCGGAAGGCAGCAGAGCTCCTCTTGAAATACCAGCCCTCCGAGTGATGTACTTGGACGGCACTGGAGTGTGTTTATACTGATTTAGCAAGTATGTGAGGCAGCAGCATAGCCGTGAAGAGCCCTACAGAGGGGAGACGGGGGAACTGTACTTCACAGTTCATCCATATGCCATGTTGAACGCAGGGCTGTCATTTCAGACTTCCTAGAAAACAGTATACTTTGTTTGCAGAAACCTTCTGGAGACCTACCACATAGCAGGAACTTGTTTTTGTTGGTGGTACTGTGCCCCCTGAGATGACCGTCTAAATACTTCCCTGCTCTTCTATAGAACAGCGTCTTTTGACAACTCATACTGGATCCTCCAGTTAAGATTTTTGGTGGGGCTGAAGATGGGGAAAGGAAAAGATGTCAGAAAACAAGAATGAATTGAAAGCTTTAAAACTAATAACGATCCTCTCCCTGTGCTATCTGCTACCTAAACAAAGGTATATCAGTTTATGCACAGGCCATGAAAAGAAAGTGTGACAGAATACTGTTTGGGCTTTGTGTTGTCCCATGTTTTCTGTGTTTGAGGCAAGTGGATACATTAAGAGAACCACAGAAAGTTATACATAGGAAGTAGAATTCTGTAGATTCTCAAATCCTTAACACTGAAGACATTTTAAAGTGTTAGCTTTCAATTTAAGCAAAAGTTTAAGTAAATTGTACGAAAAAGATCCCCGTGTTTATTCTACAGTGAAGTGTTGCCTCACTTTATTCTGTAAAAATGCATTCCTTGAAAAGAGAGCTAAACTGAACTAGTTTCATTTGCCACATCTATGAAAGTATATTGCATTTCTTTCTTTCTTTCTTTCTCTTTTCTTCAGAGAAAACAGAGAGAAAAGCCTTGATTATGAGTTAAACAGCATATACACTCTAACTGTTGCACCAAATTGTTTCTTACGTGCTTAATGCATTTGCTTTGAATCCAAAGCCTGGAGGTTTAACTCTGGATGCCTTGAAATGAAAGTACACTTTGGTGATGAAGAAGGCATTTGCCTTCAGGTTGGGAAAAACTTAAACTAACGTCATCTCGGCATGATTAGAGCTCATATGTACTACTGACCTAGGGGCATGCATCAACAGGCAAGAGTCGGCAAAGACAATAAATTCATTCTCTTGCTTTGGAGAATGCAGTTATAATAAGGTGAAAATCCCTCCAACAAGAATACTTATGTGCATAATAAGGGCCATAATTGTTAAGAAAGCAAAGGATAAGAATACTGGGGAGTGTCATGACAGTATAGGGTGTGTGTATTGATATAAAAATTTATTATTTTTAATCAATACAAAATTAAAGGTCAGCCCTAGGGATGAGGTCAAATTTAAGTAAATGGTACAGTGCTTATAGGCTTGGCTTGCAGAGTTCAGACTCAAATTAACCAGTGTAAGTCTTCTAAGACTACCACTGCAGAATCAGGCTTTTAAACTGCAAAATCTATATACTAGTGCCAATTATTAAAGTACTATGCATGCCAGTGAGTTCAAATTTTCAGCTCTTCAAGGAGGAATCACCTCTCATTTTGTGGCTGTGTGGTGTTTACACCTGGGTCTTCCACATGGCTGTACTCGCAAGCAAAATAGTAACACATCCTGCTCTTTCCACAATTATTCCACAGAGGTATTACAATACCTCTAGAATAGTAATATTTTCTAGGCCTGTAGCAATTTCTAGGCCTGACTCCATTATCATACTGGAAATGTATCTATGTACAGCTTTCATATTCTTTTTCTCCTCCTTTCCCTTCTTTCCCTTCCCACCCTTCCCAGTAGCTTTTAGCAAACATATTCAAACAGCTGGAGGTGGATGACAATGCATCTGGTTTCTGTTAGTAGAATTAAGGCGATTCCTTGACCTTAAACATCTCCTACACCAGCTATGTAGACCAGTGAGGTCTCGTAGAAATGTTGCCCTACATATGTAAACTTCAACTGATTTTCCTGTATCTAGTTTCTGTTGGTGTATGCTGGCATATTTCCTTTTTGCATGAGTAAGATATGCAGATCTCCCTCATGACTACTGTAGTGAAAGGCACTAATGTCCACAGAGAATTTTCTAAAGAGTTCGCTTTGCGCAGAAGTGGCTAGGAAATTTGAGGGCTAGGATGGCTGGAAGGGAGAGGCTGGCTCTGTTAGAGTTCAGGCTCCTGCAGACTCCAGGCACCTGCTCAAAAGCCACCGCAAAGCTTGCGTAGGTCACAGCAGCTTCATTCCCTCAGTAGCTGGCACAGAGGGGCCAATGGGATGTGTCGGCAGGTTCAGCAGGACCTTCTCTCCTTGTAATATAGGCTGCTCCTGCTTTCGTGAATTTGGCAATTAAAAGGCCTCACGTCTGCCCGGCGCCAGGCTGCCTCTCTTGGCAGCGTTCTCGCTCATCGGTTACTTGATGGGAGCCCCGTTTCCCAGCTTGTCTCCCGCAAGACTCCCTAGAACCAGGAATGGGAAGACTTGTCCCTAGCCAAACTGCATTTAATCTCTTCAGGCTCTTTTAAGGGCATGATGTGATATGAACTCCTTAAGTCACTACACCAAAAGCTTTTAGAAAATGGTTTGGGATTGAGAAGTGCTGTTCAGGTAGAATGCAATTGTCTTTGCTGCAACTAAGAAGCAACTGCGTGATTCCATGCATTAAATACACTAACAGATCTGCATAATACCTTCAACAGCTGTATGTTTTTCCGCTCAGTAATTAGAACTTGGCCTTTATATTTTGGATGCCTCTATAAATGAAAGCATACAGTTTACAACTTCTAAAACTTCCTTTAGCACAGATTAAGAATGTCTTATCAACAACTTTACAGTTAAGAAAACACATCACTGATTTGATCTGCTGTTTAAAAGTTTAAGAGCTGGCCTTCCTACCAGAAGAATGATGGGGATAAAAGAATTTTAAAGAAATTAGTGCAATGATATACATACCTACCTTTCAACAAACTGGAATATGCCAGCCTCCAAGTTTATCTGTGCAAAGCCAGTAAAGGTAGTGGTTTATTATTGTAAAATAAATACCCTACAGGTTGTTCTTTGTGTATGGAAAACTGACGATGAAACTATAACAGTGGCAGTCTGAATGGCGAAGGGATGATGGCTCAGCATAAAATTTAACAAGATGCAACAAACGAGAGCAATAATGCTGATCCTTTGTAATCCAGTCTTAAAATTTCCAGAACTTGTAAACATTTGAGGCTTGAATACTCTTTAAACTGTTGTGCAGAGTGCCTTAGCAATATTGCCGTAGTGGATTTCCACAGAAAATATCCTTATATGCTCTATTATTGAAAGCTAAATCTGCTGTGATAAAATGTTTTACTATGCTTTCCTCCTGGAGGATCAATGTGGAAAAAATGCATAACCCTATCAGTGCTGTTGAACACGAATTGAACTTAGTGCAGACAGTCTATTTACGCCTTCCTCATCAGGAGCCCGTTCTATTACCTCCGTGACTAGAAGTGCAGGCAAATGTGGTGTAGAGGCATCTTAGCACAGAGGTCGCCTAAACGCTTATTAGCTCCAGTGCCAAATACGGACCCTGTGCGTTGCTGCGCTGTGTCAGTCTGTGAGCTTGGGGATCTCTAGAGATCTCGCCAAGTTCCACTTTAAAGGGGAAAAAGAAATGCCTATTAGATGCTCTACCTGTATTTTCTCTGGGTAATTTGTGAGCATTTGCACTTGTGGATTGTCTAGTTAGGGTTTGCAAAGGCATAAGCTGGTTGAAGTAGTAAATTAGTAGTAAATTAACATGAGCTCAAACTCACGCTTAGCAGTATATTTGAAGAAGTGATGAAAAGGGAGTAAGCCTTGAATCTTCTCTGTGGGACAAATATCACCAAAGGAAAACAATCCTGAAGCTTGAGAGCTTAAACATTCTCTGTAGAAGAAATAGCAGCTGTAGCCAGGAATGGTCTCTTTGGAGAAAAATGCAACACTAGTTGTGCAATCCTTCAGTAATCAGTAGTCCTGGGGTTAATTTCCATGGCAAATACATTTGTATATTGTACTGTGGACATTTTTGTCATACCAGCGTGTCTCATCTGTTTTTGCCTTGTTAAGCAGTTGGCCTTAGCAGCACCATGTGACTGAACTCCATTCTCTCATGTGCTACACCAGAAAGTGTTGCTTTCAACATCTTTAGATCAGAGCTGTTTATGTGGTTAGCTGTGAGAGCCTCTGCCAAGTTGCAGAACTGTTTGAATGTTAGCTGGCTTCTTTTTTGGCTAGGCTTCATAAATGCTTACTTCCAGGGTATATTAATTTTTTTAAGTCAAACATTGCCCTCACTTTTGAGGTTCTATCCCTTGGAATTCCTGAACCCCTTCCAAAAATTTCAACCCCAGCCCAGCCCAGCCAGATATATCTTATAAGCTCCTTTCTCTGTAAGAGTTTGTGAAGTCCTACCATAAACCAAGAGTGGATTTGTTTTCCTGTGCACTCTGTTAAAAGAGACTACTCTTATGATAACCTGTTCAGATGTTGATTTCCTGGTCTTTCTAAATAACGTATTAAAGGTCTTATGCTTGCTGTCACTGCAGGTATTTAATTCTGCAAATAGAGCATACAGTCATTTTCTCGCAGATGCAATAGATGGTCTAAGTTGGTATTAAATTTCTGCGTTTGAAAGATGCCTAAACTCTTTGCTCTTGAAGAGCACTTCAGATAAACTAGTAAATCTCATTAAAATCTTTAGTATCTTGGCACCCACCTCTGATGATCGATTGTCTGACACTGTGTCTCGTTTATTGGTGGCGTTGTGGCCATTCTCTAGCAGGAAGAGTTTTGTTTGTGTCAGTAGGGTATGTTTAGCTCTTGCTTTTGCCAGGTGAAGAGAACCTTTGAGGAGGATTGTGTACAATTGGCCTTGACTAGACAAGCAAAAAGAAAAATAAGCTTCTGCTTTGCATTCACTAGGATGGTACAATGAGTGACCTACACCGAAGACAGCTAATAGTGCCTTTACTAGAGTAGATGAGGTGGGCGTTTTCTTTGCCAGCAAGAATGAACTGATACAGAGTTTTCTCTTTGAGAAATGTCTTGTTTCATAACTTACCCAAGAGTCTTGAATGTGCCCCTGTTATTTTTCCTTCGGTTCAGTGTCACGCAGAGGTCTCTCGCCCCGTACCTGTTCTTAGCCCCACATGACTTCAGCAGCATGCGGTGGCACCCAGCTGGCCAAGCTGACAGGCCATCCTTCCTAGGAGTGACACTGGTGCAGGGCATGGAAATATGGAAATACTGACAATTATCTGTAAAATCTATATAGAAAATAAATCCCATAAATACGGATGTTTCCTATTACCTTTAACTAGTAAAAATGTGTCAGATCAAACTTGAGACACAAATCTGTTGATATGCAGTAATGTTCTGTGTATTTCAGCAGAGTTTTTATTTGAGATCTGGAAAGATTAATGGCATATCTCTGCATCTTTACCTCTGTGAGGGATAGGAGCCTTAAACGGGCTGAAGAAATGAATAGTGGAGATGTGACGAGAAGGTGGGTTTTGGTGGCCTCTTCCGATTTCTACTCTGATAACCCAGTGTGCTCAGATGCCAAGACTTTCGTTGATTATTTTGCCATCCTTTGACATAGCAAACGTTTCTTGCCACAAAATCACGCTCTGCCCCATTTTTAGCCAAATACAAAAAATTGCCAGCAGGTGGCATGCAAAGGGTGCTATTTCTGATGGCTTTTTGCTTTGGTGGGGTTTTCCCTTAAAGATAAAATAGAAATTGGAGCTCCACAGATTGTGAAGTGAAAATGCCCTCTTTGCTGAAAGACTGGTGATTAGTGCTTCAGTATGAATAAGAAAAACAGAGCTTCCTTACTTCTCTCTCCAAAAAAGTGTTACAGAACATTTTCACCTTTCAGGAACTCGCCGCGGAGTTCTGGAGCCAGCATCTGTCTTGGAGAAGTTTGAAATGCACCGTGCCATCAGGACGCGGGGTCCCGGCCTTTTCAGTGCTTTGCGAATTGACAGCAGTGCTTCATTTCTGCATGATGGCTGGCAAGAGCGAGGAAAAAAATACAAGGCACTTTGTTTTGCAGTGCCATTCCAAATTTTTGTGTGACAACAGGTCAACAGGCTGGCCTACTGCCATTGGGAAACTACGTTTGGATGAAAGAAATACTATTTTTTGTTTGTAGCTTTATTACAAATGTCTGGGTTTAAGAAACTTCTGCTTCTCCCACATTAGCGCTCTAGACAAATCTTGAACTACCTTTGTGGCAAGCCCTAACAAACGCTGTCACTTTGACCTAATCCACTTTTCTGCACAGCTGTGCTAAAGTCACCTTTAGTTTTATCACATTTTAATGCAAACAAGGCCGGAAGGGTGCTTGTTTGGATTGAAGAAGCTGTGACAATTCATCTGAATGGGAACTTCAGTAACTGGGAAGAAAAATGTGACAGGGAGCTTTATCACTGCATTGTACACAACAATCTGAAAATTATTGCTTCTTTAGGGGCCTATTCTCTTCTTGAGGCCTAGCACAGTCTATGCTAAGCAGCTAGACAGAACTTTGAATGGTTTGCCAGGCCTAAAGACAGATTTTAATTCTATTGTTTGTGGGTATCCCTGACTTTCCTAAGAGGATTCAAAGACAGGCTGCAGAACAAGGGGGCTAACACAAGACTTCGGTCAACCTTTAAAATTCAAATAGCAAAGAACGCTTTCCTCAGTACTTTGAAATTGGTCAAACTCCAGTGACGCTTGCTTTCAAAATTTGCGGAGTTCATTCAGAACTAAATGAACATGCAAAAAATGCTTTGTTAAGCTGTTTTGAAGAAGTTTGCTTAACTGCTAATTTCCTGTCAGAGTGTGAATAAAGCAGGGAGGAAAGATTTTCTTTCTAAAACGTTGAAATGACCATAGTTAGAGGAGCTTTTCCAGAAATTTTATATATAAACATTTACTAAATATGGGCAAATATTTGTATAGGCACAGATCACGTTTGTACTAATTTTTTTTTATACTTCAATTAAATTCCAAGTGAAGCTGGACAAGTGTTTAAATGTTTAAAAAAACTTTATCGCAGACTTGGATTAAGCTATTGCAAACTGAATATGTAAAGTGTTTGCAGAACAGTGTTGAATGAATCCTCCTGGAAGCTGCAGAGTAAAACCTAGGTACCGGGAAAGAAGGGATTCGGTCTCCTAGGAGACAGTAAATCGCGGTGCGGTGGGATCGCAGAAGCTCAGAAGCGCCTGGCTGCCCGACTCCGCTGTCTCATGGCTGCGACCGAATTGGCAGAGTGGGACGCTGTGCAAAGCCCACCGCCTAATACAGCGGCATAAAGTGCCTCTCCGGGAACTAGCCTACCTGTCTGCCCTGCTGGAAGTGTTCAGTGAAATTCATAGTAGCTACACGTATTCGGTTCATGGTGTTGTTTTATCCAGATATGAAAATACCACTTTAATGGCGCGAATTTTGGCAGTATGCTTGTATTTACCTCATACTAACCTCCCGCAGCTAGAAACACCCTCAGGATACTTCATAACAGCGTGGACAAATAAACACAGTAGAGGAGTACCTCCTCTTGATGCAAGCAGGTACAGGCAGGCAGGAGAGGAAGAACCCCGCAGCCCACCATCGCCTGACACCTCAGCACTCGCCCGTGGCCGAAATGACTGGAGAGTATGATTCGTGCACGCTCTCCCCCTGCCACCCAGCTGCGAGGATTGCAAACCATGGTGAATAGTGGCAGTACCAAAGCCAAAAGGGATCTGGGGAATTCTGCTGTCAGATGGAAAGGGTGGAATCTGCTTAGACTGCTTTTGAAGACCATATCTAATTGGAAATGAATATTTACCAAATTCTTTCACTTTTCTTAAAAGGGAAGCTTCAGATTATGCAGAGACTGGCAAATATTTCCATGTGAAGAAGTGATTTCTTGAAAGGAAAATGTATTTTATCTTTTATAGTCTTTAATGATGACAGCGGTTTAGAGCAGCATGATTATTCTGCTTGTGTAGAGAAGCCATCTCTGATGTATGAGGGATTGTGGCCTGGTGCTGAAGGCCTTGGGGGACAGGCAGCATTCTCGTTAGGAACTAGAGTGAAATCCAGCAGCTGCTTTTCTAGCAGAAACCTGCAGGTTTTATCATGATGGCTTGAGGGAAACAGTCCAGAGTTGTTGGAGAGGGGAGATAAGTCACCATCTTTTCTTCAGAGAATTGCAAGCAAGCATAAAAAGCACCTCAGCCCTACATACTGTATATGTTAGCCTGCAAAACTGTTTTCACTATATTTGAAATACAATTAAAATTAGCTCCAGTTGTTATGATTTCTATCCCAAGGTTTATCTGGAGCATTGCAATTGCTACTTCATAAATTTCTTTCACTTTTCTCGATTGTACCTTTGCACCTTCTTACCACTTTCGCCATTTCTCATCACCTTGCTGAAATAGCACATCTTTAAATTCCCAACTCTTAAAAAAAAAAAAAAAAAAAAAGAAAAAAAAAATCTGTGATCCACTAATCACTTGCAAGTTAACTTAGGTATTTATTAAGTAGCAAGTAGGAAGGAGAAGTTGAAGGTTGGGGACAGGTAGGACTAAAGAATTGGTCACGGTCTCTTCCAAAAAATAATAATAATACAAATCCTAGCATTTCTTGTATGGGAATTTTAGGTTGTCGTTACCTTAGGACTGCCATCCATTTATAATTGGGCGCTTTCCAGGGAAGGAAAGAAATGATCTTTCTCTTCCTCCTCCCATACCTGCTTGCCTCATGCTGACAGTAATTATATTGGTTAAGTTGGTAAATACTTACGTTTGGGTCTGCTCCCATGCTCAGTGAGACTCTAATGGATCTGGTTATACCCACAATACCTCTGCACTCAAACCACTGTCAAGGACTCCAGCGCAAGATAATTAACCACAAAGTGAGTTATGAGTCCCAAGCTGAAAACATAATGAAAATCAAGGTCAATTACCTTGTTGTAGGAGACTGGGAGGAGTCTCCTGCATGGGAGTCCGTGTTAGGCGTCCCACTCTCTTTGAGACTACTGTTTTTAATATTTAGGCGGATTACGTCTTAAATCAGGAAGCTTTAAATCTGTTGACTTATTATGATATTGAGTGGTGGTCGTGTTAATTTCTTAATACATTATGTTTTTTAACATGAGTTAGAGCCTGCCAGAGCTAGACTACAGAGGAAGAAAGAATAAAATTCTTTTAATTCATTACTAAAGAGTATTCCAGCAACTGGAACTTATTCCCAGGTTTCTAGGGACATAGAGGTAATTTGTGGCAAACATCAGCAATTCATGGGAGTTGGCTTTGAAGGACTAGTTCTTTGGACAGTGCCAGAGCTCTTCCAGAAAGTTTTTCTTTGATTTCTTGTAAACAAAGCCTACGGGTTTGGGCCAAAACCAGGAGGATAATAAAAGTTGTATTCAATGATATTTGAGATTTTCATATAAAGGTAGATCAGATAAGATGAGCATCTGTGTGTGCTATATCAACAAGAAAATTTCATATAATTAGAGATTATGATCTTTTTATTTGGGTTTTTTTAGGGATTACTTTTTAGATTTTTATTGTGCTAACATCAGCATGAAAAAATAGCCACTGTCTATGTAGTTCCAATCTAATATGTGTAAACACATGATTTTTCAACATACTGGTCCTGTCTATAGATCAGGTCGTTACATTCCTGGAAGTGACAAGTGACAGGCTCTACAACTCTTCCTGGAATACTAGAAACAAATATCTTGTTTGGGATCAGGCAAAATTAAATGGCTGAGATCTTGTTAGGTTTCTGCAAAGCATAACGTGGTGCATTTGAAAAGTCAACTTTGTGCTAGCTGATGCCTGAAACTTGGTGGCAAAATGGGCTTTTCTGGAGTATTAGCAGTACTGTACTATACTGTATACTCCTGCATAGTGTTGCATGCCTAAGATGTGCTCTGATTATCTGAACGATTTTTGGGGAAGATAACTGTATTCAATCAGCATCATCCTGGGATGACAAAGCCTCTCAGTTGCTGGACTTCTTACATACCTGTCTGAATATGCATAGCTCTTTGACTCTTGCTTCTAAATTACATTTTAGTTACAAGTTTTTCTTCTTTTCATAGTCTTTGTGCTCTCTTCTTTCTCATAGCTCTTTCCTGCAGCAGTTTAGATGAGTTATATTTTAGCTTTATTGGCTATGGCTGGGAAGGAGCATGAAAGAAAACTTGGCCATCTCTCTAGATGCTACAGTTCAAAGAGAGTCTTCTCAAATGAACCGCAGGAGTTGGCCTATTTGAGAACAACCACCAATCCAAGAGGCTTCTTAGTTGAAAGACATGATTTAAAGAAGTTATTGCTTGAAAGAATCAGTTAAAGCACATTTGTGACAGCCCTAATTTCTAGGTGAAGTTTTCCCAGCTATTTTAACTGCTTGTTAGCTGGCTCTGCAAGCACAGCCTATGCTCTGCTGTTCCCGATTGTTCCTGCCTTTGTTCATCACTCTTGGTGATGAGCTCTGCCGATGGCTACACTGATCCTGCTCTGCCCTTTTTCCCACCTGGTGCCCTTGTGTATGTATAAATGGGGACAAAATTGGATCTCCTGTTCAAGTTTGCATAGCAATTTGGTTGCTAAGTACAAGCTAAAGTTCAGCTTGTTCTCTTGATTTTGTGAGCTGCCTGGAGGGAAGTACATGGTTTTCTCTGTAAAGTAAACGAGATGTGAGCTTTCTGTATGTTTGGAAGAGATCTAATATGTAGGAAGTTAGTGTTCAGTGCTTTTCAATACCGTGCTTTTCAAAGTTAGCGATAGCATATAAGTATGGTTCCATCTGCTGCATATCTGAAGGTCCATTAAGATTTTGAAGTTATTGGTGGAAACTCCACCGAAGAAGAGAGTGGAGAAGGAGCACAAGTGGATGATGGCAGAACCTCCAAAACAATGAACAGGGCAGTAGGAGGAATGAATGTTGTCTGGGTCATTAATGCGTTGTGTATGAATGGGCTGTGTAGTGGAACATTATGCAAGCACTAAGGGTATAAATACGGTTAAAATCTCTAATGCCATATGTCTTGTATGGTTTTGTCAGTGTGTTAAAGATGCTATGAAGAGAAAGCAGCAGCCTGAACATAAAAATGTGAGCTAATTAAGGCATATAATAGAAATGTATGTTAGGACAGGTTAAGAGGAAAGGAAACCTTTGTAGACTTTCATTTCGATTGCAGAGCTCAGTACTGTGCCTGTTCTGATGTTTTCAGCTTTCTTTCCTCCTCAGCAGATCAAGAACATTAACAATTTCTTGGCTCATGTTTACTCTTCTGTTACTGCTATGACACTACTATACTCTGAGTTTCATGCCTTTGTCCTTTCACCTCTTACAGCCTTTCTCACTATTTGTACTTTATCTCCAGTATCTCCTTCCTTCAGTTCCACACTACTAGAAAGAGTTACTGGATTTGCTTCACTCTTTGCTTGTTTCCTCTGTCCAGGGTAGGCTCTCTTCCTCATAAAACGTTCACACTCATCTCCTGTGACAGTCCCACGTGCCAATCGGCCGGATCATGTCCCTCACTCACAACCTAAGTGCTGGCTCTTGTTAATTTTTCCCACACCAGGATCCAACCTTACAGCCTTACTGTGCCTGCTTATTTGTTAAGCCCATGTTTTTCACTGCCTGAACTTCCTTATCTGTATCATATTCTCCATATCTCCAAACATTTCAGTTAAGTCTGTCGCTTCCTGCCCACTTTTCCATTGTTCATATTTTAGATTTCCACTGTTCTCCATCTTCTTGCAGCAGAAGTACACGTTTTTCTCTGTCATTACAAAGCAATCTACATTTGACTTCTCTTGCTTTGAAGTCCTTCTCTTACCCCAGGTTTTCTCCAGCGCTTCAAGGTCAAGTTAATTTTATAAAAACTGGTGGTCAACAAAAAATTATCATCTTCACACCACCATCGGTGTTGCTTTCCAACGACAATATGACTAGTTCTTCAGTAAGCACCTCTGCACCTGTCTGCTCTTCATTTTGGAAAACACATGACACGCACAAGCTGCACAGCTTGTCGTCTTCTAGGAGCCTCTTTCCAGCTGCTTCTGCAGAAAGGCCTGTGAGAACATGCTGACGTGACGACTGTAGGCAGCTGGGAGTATTCACATTGCTCATCATAAATGTGAATCCAGCTGCTCAATTCAGATCTTCCTTGCGCTTATATCCAAGTTAGACATTTTTAAACTGTTCTGACCGGAAGCTATATCCGTGTGTGTTTAGAATGGGGGGGCTGTCAGGTACGTTGTAACCCACTGGCTTGTTCGGTGGAGTTCTATCATGTCAAATATTTTACAACACACAAGCAGATGGAAATAGAAGTTTTAGCTGACTTTTCCTTCAGCTTCGGTTCAGTTCAGCACCACTGCATTGTCCAGCCGGATGGAGGATCTCTTAGTAAGCAAGATGTTCCCTGCTCACGCAATAGTGCACTCTCTGGAGAGCAAGGACATAAGCTCAGCGTATTCTCCGTCAGCCTGCAGCTATGCGCTTTGCTCGTCTCTCATGTAACTGCAGAATTCAGGGAAGCAACAGAGAGTATTTTGAATAGAAATGAAACTGTGACTTTGCATGTTGCCTTTATTCCGTATTTTGGCTTTTACAAGTGAAAGTATGAAGTTGTTGCAATTGGGGTGGTCCTGGATATTCTTAGTGATAAATAGTGCACTGGGACCAGCCCTGGCAGGTAGCTCAGTGGTAGTCAGGGAGGTTTTTGGAAGCATCTCTGCAGAAGTGAATTTTAAGTGTTTGAAAAATCAGACACAACCTCTCTGCTAAACTGGCCAGGGACTCTTGTGGGAAACTTTTTCTTAATATACTCTGCAAAGATGCTATTGTGTAGTTACTTATTTCAACTCTGGATGTTTATGTTGAACATAAAACCTGTGCTTTCCCCACAGTTTTGAAATTTAGTTCCATCTAGTATTTCCTAGTGTTACTTCACTGATTCATGGTCTGGTGAAATCCATGTGCCAGAACTTTTCCCTTCAATAAATAATGTAATTTAGCTTTCATAAGCAGATTGATATAAGTCACAGCAGTGATTAATACAAATTTTCACACCATTTTCCTTTATTTAGTTTGCTTAATATGTTACAGTGTGGTTAAATCTTCTTCCCATTAGTGGGACATAACTAAATCATAGCTGAATAACCTTCTGTATGGTGTACTGACAGGGCTTGTGTTTAAAGCTCGATTTAGTGGTTTAACAAGAAATTTAATAGACATACAGCACTTTCGTCTCAGAAAATGGTACTATGTTCTTCAATTATCTGTTTAATTTTTAAAATACAATTATGATATATATAGCTATATAAAAGTTTATATAGCCTATATATGTGTGTGTATATATATATAGGATATATATATGCATATATATATACACACTTCATGTGAACCTTCTTTTTAAAACGTAAGGATTTAAGTTTCAGAAAATGACTAGCACTCCTGTGATATTTTTAATGGAAAAATCAAGTTTTTCACGCATGTCATGAAAGTTGATTTAAAATTCCAGTTAAACTCAGATGTGTGCTTCAATATTTATATCTAGTTTCATTGCATTGTTATCTCTAAGCACTAGGAAATTGGAATAAATCTGCTTTGCTGAAGATACCCTGTCTTAACAAGTGAACGATCCACATTGTACTTGTCGTTTCCATTACAATACAATTTGTAGTTCAGGTGAAAGATGATTTTAAGTTTTTTTTCTATATGAAATATAGCAAATAAATGGAAAATTGTTCTTATAAAAAGTCTAGTAAATGGGGCATGAAGAAGTGGGTAATCGGGGCCACTTTCTCCAGGATACCACTGAGTCTGACCAATAACAAGATGACACTTTCCTTTCTTTCTCTGTTTTGTCACATATAAAATGTGAATTTGTAAAGTGGACCCATGGACTAGAGGAGTAGTGTAAAGCAGAGAAGTTTAGTTTTGGACAAATGTAACTGCTAGCATCATTTCCTATTTTTAAAAGATGAGAGCCTAGAACCTAGCAAGCAGTGCGAACGGCTTTATCGGTGTTACCCGTAGGAGGCATGAGTCTTTATTCAGTCGTGCACTCAGTCTGGGAAGATCTTTCTTTCCATCGAGGGGGTTTCACCATGTTATGAAATCTAGTATTTGGCCTTCTCGGGCTGAATTGCTAGGCCTATACCATCTACACCAAGTGAAAATTGCTGTTTTATCCTGTTGTTACTTTGTTTTGTACTTTTTGTTTTTAACTTTTGAAAGCTCAAAGGAAAGCCATGATTGCGGGGTGGGGGGGTGATTTTGAGGGTGTTTTCTTTTTTTTTCTTTTTTTTTTCTTTTTTTTCCCAGATTGCTGCCTGTCTCTGTGCTGCACACTTGTGTGGTAGCTGCATAGCGTAACCGGAGATTAATATTCTAGAAACCACAATTTATGATAGCTGCGATCGCACAAGTATCAGCTGACGATAGTGTGTCACGTTTTATTTCAAAGAAGTAGCGGTAACAATGGCTCATAGTAATAACAGTAATGCTCCTTCCCCTCGGGGAAAGGCCGAGAATGCTATCTTGCCACATGATCTCATTTCTTTTAAGCTTTGCACTAACCGCTGACATATCGCATAAATGCCTCCTTTATTACCTGCCAGTGATTGTCTTCTGTGCGGGGAGTAGCCCCCGGAACCACGTCCACATGCCAGCAAAGTGCTTCGCTTACTCCATGTGAATTTGCCTCTGTCTGGGGCTCCGTGAGGCCCCGTCGTGCACCTGAGCATCCTGCCCAACTCAGGTAGCCTCGATTACAGCGCTGAGAGGGGCCTTTGTTCGCGCGCCTCCGCGGAGCTGGGACCGGGAGCTGGCACCCGCCTGGGCCCTGTGTCCGTATTTGCCAAGGGAGTAATTTGCCATTTTAGTTAGGGGTTGGGGGTTCTTTAAGTCGTGTCCAGCTAGTAATGTAGCCTGGCCACACATCTCTGCGAGGATTTTGGTTCTTATCATTTCAGTTGCTGTTAAACAAAAGCAGCATTCAGTCACATCACTTCACTTATCAGCTTGCTGGCAGATAAAATAGTTATTTTCCAAATTGCTTCTCTATCCTGTCTTAAACAGACCTATATAGATACTTTTCAGTCATTTTAGCTCATAGATATTTGTTTCACATAAAAATATACTTTCCATTTTATACGACTGTTCATGCAAACTCCATTTCCATTTGGACAAAGCCCATTCTGTGTCCTTCAGTACAAAATGCCTTAACCTCTTCTGTCCAGCCCTACTTAGAGGAAACGCAGGGGAGAAAGTTGAGCACAAGTCAGAGTGACTATTTCTCCCCAGTGGTGAATTTTAGCCAATTACACATCCACTCAAACTAGCGCATCACTTGTGGAACTCACAAATAGTACCATTTACCCTCAAATATTTTTCTTTATTTCTATGCACTGTACCAGTTTTACATGAGTGGTAATTATTAGGTACTATGACTATGGCAGATGAGTAAGATTGATTTTGCACTTGGCAAATAGATATTTTGATCAATCATAATAAATATAGCTATCTATATAAATATAGCTACCTATAGCTCCATTGTGTGATTATTCAAAATTAGTGATAATAACAAACTGGTGCGTCTGTTAGCTGTTTCTGTGTGCCTTGCATTTATATAGCTTTCTCCCTAGCACCCAGCCTCCACTCCTCCAGAGGTCTGCTGAGCCCTGCTCTCCTAGTGCTGTTCCAGCCAAGCCTGGGCGCTGGCTTGCCCGAGTCTGTCAGCACAGCTTTCCAAGCGCTGGGAGAGAAATTGGTCATTCACAACAGTCTCAATTTTGATCCCTTTGGGGCTCCTGCCAGTTTTGCCTCTGGCTTGCATAACATTTGTGTCGGACCATGCACAGTCCCTGTTGGTGGTTAAATGTGATGCCTTTCAGGCCCTTGTGTCCCAGAGCTGGGTACCAGGTGCGTGATTCACGTACGGCTTCTCGCTGCTTTACCAGCAGAGCAATGCAAACCATCCCGAATGCCACCTTATTTCTTCTCCCTGCACTCAGACACACATTGTAACTCACAAATAGGCCTTTTATGAACTGATACCAAAATATCGTTAGCAAGGCTGGAGTTCCACAGTCTTTTCTCCAGGCTGCAATTTTGTGTGAGCTGTTTGGACTCTAGATGACGACGATGCAACCTGAACAGTGAGGTACCATTACAAGAGTACATTGTTCAAATACTGCTTTTAATTTTCTGGGACAAAGCTTTCAAGGACTTATTTTTCCCTCAAAGTTACATCCGTTTTAACTCTCTCTGTATAATCTCTTCCTGCTGAAATTAGGACCAAGGATGCACTTGTATGCTATAGTTTCAACTGCATAAATATCTACTTCACTTCTGTTGCCACTGCTCAAGCTGTCTAAACAAGGGCTGTGAAAGATGGTAACAACTAACATGGAATAGCCCTGGGAAAGTACAATAATGCAAACTTAGGATGGGGGTGAGGGAAATTGTCTTATTTTCTTTTCTTCAGAAACATGAACTTACTTCCCACATTTGTTTGCTTTAGTTTGCTGATTTGCCAGGTGCACGGATCCAGTAGGCCAGGGCGCACCCAAGACATTTGCCTGGATGGTTTTCTTTCCTTTTACACTGCTCTTCAGATCCTGTTGCATAAATTAACACGTCATTTTCCCACATTTGGCAATATACGGTTGGTGGTTTAACATTGTTTCATTCTCTTTTGCACTTGTGTTGAATCAACAGTGTGCAGGGTTGGGTAGGAAGCTGGTCTCAAGTACCTGAGTTTCATCAAAGAGTAACTGAGTTTCCATGTTCTGCTGTGTATAAAACAATCTCTGCTTGTTGCTGTCTGCTCCTAACTGCAGTGGTGGGGAACGGCTAAGCCTGGAATTTGTACTCCTGTTTGGTAGTATCATAAATTTAGAAATAAAATGTTTGTTTGCTTTTAGTAAATCTCAGTTTTGCACTTACCAACTTATAAGTTTTTTATTTGGTCCAAGTTCTGTGAAGAGTAAATACCACAAGTTATCCCCACAATAAGGGGATTGTTCTGTCTTTCATTCTGGGTAGAAAGAGAGGTGAGCATAAATCATTAAGAATGCTACCGCTGAAATTAGCATCAACAGGGCCAGCTATAGAGAAGGAGTTTTGGTTGAATGATTAAAGAAAGGAGCTGAAAGTCAGGATTTCTGATTGACGCGCTGAACTGCAGTTTTATTTTTGGAAAAGAGACTGAACTTCTTTCGTTTGTCTAAGATTCTGCCAGTTGCAGTCTGAAGGCTATATGAAGTTTGACAGATTTTTATGAAGCTGATCTTTTCAGTCCTTAGTGCTGTTTTGCATTTATACCGTTAACTGATGTAAGTATTGTCAGCATCACAGTTTTAAGTGATTGTCAAGTAGTCCTCCCGTCACTGAAGAACACATTCCTTCCCTGAGCATTGCCAGTGCTTTTGGTTGACTTGCAGTGGAGGATGAAGAGCTGGAAGATTAGAGTGTCTGTTCCTTTTGCTTTCAAAACGAATTTTCATTCAGTAGTGGCTAAAGCTGGTGGACAGATGGCTTCAAAAAGCCCTTTAACTAATACGTGTTGCCAGCCCTACATCCTCTCTTCTGTTAAACATTTCATTCATTATGCAGTTTCGAGAAACGGTGAGAGCCAACTCTTTCTGCCAGTGTCACCCCTGCACGTAACTCCCCCTTCATTCCAAAGAGCTGTCAAGAGGCGTTTTTCTTAGAAAGGGGCAGCAATCTAAGTCTTGCTACAATCAGCTTCTGAAGAGGAAGGGCCTTGCATTCAGCCAGAGCGCTAGCATTTGCTGAAATGGAATTAAAAAAGAGAAGGAATAAGGGGAAAGAAAATCTCAAAGGGTGTCAGGGGTATTTACCTCAAACAGCTTCGTTCGATGGAGTGTGTTGCACAGACTTTGTTTTGCAGATCCAGCTCAGTGTGCACGGAGGGTGCCTCAGATGCTGTGTAGGTTACCAACAAGGGAGAAGAGAAATGAAAATAACACCGCAGCTTCTCCACTCTACAAGAGCTTCTTAATGGCTTTAAATAATTAGAGGCTGCAGAGCAAAAGTAGCTATTTTTCATTCCAACTCCTATTTTAATTCAGTTCGAAGTCACCTGTTGGTAGAAGACAAGAGGGGAAACAACACACGGTTGGTTATGCCTCTCAGGTGTCACAACTGTTTCCCTTACAATGCAAAGAACAAGAGCTCACCTGGGGACTGTGGTTTTGTCTAGAAGTGCTCCCAAAATCTTAGCAAATGGCTCGGTAGCTGGATCTGTGGGCACGGCTGCGTGCAGGGGAGAGGGAGCATGGTGTGCTCCCCTACGCTGCCTCACCAGGGCCAGTTACCATGTGCTGAGCTCTGGGCCATGGAGCTAGGCTGTTCTGATGTTGGATGTATCTACAGAAAAACTTTTCATAAGGACATGCTAATTTAAATTAAAGTGCCACAAGACTTTTCTGGTCCAGTATTTTGTTTCTGATCAGCTCTGAAATAACCATGTGCTTAGGACAAAATGCTGGGATGTGGAAGGACTAGTTTCATGGCTCTGTTCTCAGAGCCTGACGTGCAGCCGCATGAAGTTGGGTGTTTCATGTTCTTGGGGAGAGCCACTGGGTTGGGTTGCCCTGGGGCTGAGTGCTGTCATTCATAGGGAGGGAAAAAATCCAGAGATCTTGGTTTTATCCCAATAAGGAATGAGAAACATATCTCCTCTTGTATGTCCCCTTTCCTTTCCCATGTGCATACACCTTCAATTTTGGTGTTCTTCAGACTTTCCTGATAAGATGATGGCCCTACTTCCCTGCTTTTAACTACATAGAAGCAGCTTGGAGAGGGAAGAAAAAAACAGACTCCAAGTCCTAAAATTCTCAATGCTTAATCTGTCTGCATTAATTCTCTGTTAAATATAAACCAAATTTCAGAGTAACAGCAGCCATTGAGAGTAAATGGAGATTGAGAAGGGAAGAGGAAATGCATTTCTCATTTTAAAGCACATCTTAAGCTCTTTTAAATTCAAGGAATTTAAAACATTCAAGTTTTCTTGCTGTCTAGTATGAGGAGGAAGGATAGGACTTTTCCCCAATCATAATAATTTTTTGTTAAGTTGCAAGAATTCTTTAAAGTGTTTACCGATCCAAGTCTGTTAACAACTGCTCACATGAAGAGATCTAAACAGTGCGGTGTTACTGGTGCATAGATTGTGAATACATGCGTAAACTAGTTTGGCAGATTCATTTTGACTCCAGTGATGAATTGCAGTTAACTTCACTGAAATCTTGATGTGTGGGGCTCTGCACACAGAATGAATTATTTTCTGTGGGACTTTTGTGTTTTGCTTGAAGTGAGCACTTCCATTCTTCCAGCAATCAGTGTTCTGTCTTTGGGCACCAAATTCATGCTTCTGTAGGTTTCATGAAATGTAGAAATCGAATCTAAGACTTCATATGCCCCTCATTTATTTTAGTGGAGATGAACTATATATATATATTTGTTTTGGTTTGGTTTTTTTACTGGCAAAATCAAGTTGTCCATCTTGGGACAGAAGTGTCCTGAACAAGCAGGTTGTGAGCACCAACAACAGCAACTGGAAATCAGAATACAATGGCACAATTTGAATAGACTAGTTACCAAGGAGGTATTCTTTGCCCAATCCTAGAACTAGGGAAGCTACAGTATTTTGAGTGGAGACTTTGGGGGACAGAGACACAAGGGGAGAAAGGCTGGAGGGAACCCAGAAATAAGGAGAACTTGAGGGAGTCTGAGGTGACCCCACAATCCTGTACCTAGACTGGGGACCATCTTTTCAACACCAAGAGAACGAGGGGAACTGGAGATGACAGAGGGAAACGGAGGGAACTTGGGACCCCCCACAGCCCTACACCAGGGCTATACCTACCAGGTCTGGAAACGCTAACCTGACCCACCCAACTTTTTTCCTGGACCCTATCATATTTCCTGTAGAAAAGGGAAGTCATGTAATTCATAAAATTGCATGTGTCTGTGATTAAATTGTTTTGTTATCAAAATATGTTTAGCCTTCACGCTGTCATTTGGTCTTAAACCAGGACAGGATTCTGGTGACAAACCAGCTTTAAGTGCGGGAAAAATCCCATGAAGGCTGTAGGTAGCACATCAGAAATATTCCAGATGCTATTGTGCTTTGGCAGAGTTGTTGGCTACTGATGTTCAAGACTTCAAGAAAACAAGTAAGAATGTGCTGTGGAGAAATTTTGAATGTATTTTTAAGGAATTTAAACAAAGGTTAACAAACCATACAACCCACAAAGTTCAAGAAAGACTACTGTGTTTTGTCACAAGCTGTGGGAGTGTTTTTGTTTGTTTGTTTTTGTGGGGGGTTTTTTTTGTCTCTTCAGGAACTCTGAAAATTTTCAGTGTGATCTGTAAAGTTGGAATGAATCATTACTCCTGTCGGTGAGAATTTTCTGAACTGCAAATTGGCTTTAGTCCAGATGTAAGATACAATATGGGGAACAACCAGAAAGAGATTCTTGTTACTGAAATGCATTTGATCATTGAGATCAAAAAAGTTTTTAATAGCTGTCCAAGCAAAAGAATGAGTAGGGAGTGATGTGGCAAAGGAGCCATTGGAAGGGCGGTTCCAGTTCCTGGATTAAATCCGAACAAATGAAAGACAATGAAATCCAAGGAAAGATTGAAATGTTTAAATATTAGGAGATAATCTGCTCTGAGCCAAATCCTGCCTCTGAAACACCCCAGTAGACTCTGAGCTTACTTTGCTTCACAACAGCATTAGTCAAGACTCTGTGTTTTTCAAAGGACCGCTTCAGAATTTGTGCTGAACTGGCTCAGAAAGCTGAGTTTCAAGACAGACCAAAGCAGTGACAGGGCTATCGATGTTAATTTGGTCTGCGAAAATTGGGTTGGGAAGTCCAAAGAGCTCTCTATATATGCTGTTCTGATGTTTCAGCTGATATTCTCAGTCAAATCCAGAAGCGCCAAAGGAGGGTTAACTAAATGTTTTTAAACTTCACGGTGGGACTATATCAAATACACTGGTTTACATCTTAGCAGGGCACAGTCCAGGTCACTGTTCATTAGAAAATAGGACTATGGTGCATATATATGACGGTCCAGTATGAACCTCTTGCTGTTAATTCCCAAGCCGTGTTTAGCTGAACCCAAGTGTCTTGTAGAAAGGAAGTGCCGTGTTTGCTTGTAATGTAGTGTTGGTTCTTCAGTGCTCATCAGAGGTGACCTTAGCCGTTGTAGAGGATACTAATAATTTTCCCGTGCAGTCTTATATTAGATGTGCATTTTGCTGGAGAGTTAGTTAGTTTGTTTGTTTGTTTGTTAAGGCAGGGTTCCTTTATACTAAGGAATTCTGTAACCTGAAAAAACAGCTTAACAGTAGTCAGCTGAGCACGGTTATACTGTACTTCTTTCCACTGCCTGCACAGATGTACAGATCTTCACTTTATTTGCTTCATAGCAAAAAGCTTTCATTTAAAAAACTCAGACACCCTCTTAACAAAACCTATTTATGATGCTTTGTAGCTTAGAGAATGAAACAATGTACTTTAAATCATGAAATAATAGGCCCCCAAGAAAATGCAATTCAACTTTCCCGTATAATATACACCCTGATCTCTCACATTGTAGCTTGGTTTTTAATGCCATGTGTTTTGTAGGACTTTTTTTTTTTTTTTTAGTTCATCCTTGCAATGTTCACTGTAGCAGAGCATCACTTGAATGGGTTCTTTAATTGTTCAAGCTCCTGTGTGATTTCAGTTCACCTAGTTGAGATGATTCACACATGCTTTAATAAGCAATTGTGAGAATGGACTACAGAACTATCCCAATTAACCCACAGAAGAAAGGAGTAGAAGTATTTTTTTTCTCTCCTGTATTGGTAGGGATACTACACTTGAAGGAAATTTATCTCATAATGTAGAAATCCAAAAGGAGAAAGTGCTTGATGTAATACATACATTAATGTACATTATAATAGTTACTCTTGAAAGCTGAGGAATTTTTTGAAGCATATTCTACTTGTGAATACTTAGTCACTCAGTAAACCTATGTATCTTTGACTTTGTTAGTTCATGTTTTTTAATTTCCAAAGCAATACCAGAAAAAGGAGGGGATCAGTCTAACTTAATTACCTCAAAATGTTATGCTGCTAATGTTTTAGAGATAATCCGAGGATATCTAATACGCCTTTCATTTTGAGATGGCTATGGAAAGGAGATGGAGCTAGTCTAGAAACAGTTCAGGATGCTTTGGCATTCAGGAAGCTGGAGAGGGGTAGCCGCGTGCATGGGAGAAGGAGCTGTTAGGGTCTCCCAGGAGTTATGAATGTCATGGCAAGCAAGAGGCCCCTAACTCAAGGATCGCTTTAGAGCAGTACGTGGTTGCAATATCGCTTGCAGCCGAAAGTTAGAAATAAAGACTATGATATTGCCTACTAACTTTACGAGGTGCTCTTGAATGAGCCTTGCACCATGTCCAGTTCATGGAAGCCAGCAGATCTCTCTCTCTCTTCTCTCTCTCTGCTGCATTCTGAAAATGAAGTGACACTTGGCACTGAGAGGCCAGTAAGGGGCCCTGATTTTCTACTAATTTTCAGTCTTTCAGACCTCTCTTTATCTTACTCATTCTACCCTGGTTGTCACCTTCAGCAACTGAGAGAAAAGCGGGGGAGAGAGAGAGATATCTCATCCCTGGTGGGTGGTTACTGCATTCTGTAACGGCCACAGTTCTGCACTTCCCGCGTAGTGTAGCATAGGCCTGAAGATAGACTTAACCTATCCTTGGTCTTACTGCACCTGAGCACTCTGTTTACTGGCAGCCTAATCTGACGCAGCGTGTTTAAAAGCAGAATGCTTTCCTTAACTGTACTGAGTTGATGATGAATGTTTCCAGGTAGTACAAAAAGAAGAAAAATCTTTCCCAAGAGAATCAATCCTTCATTTAAGAGTGTGCATGCACAGTGTAGGTGTGTCGCTGCATAGGTTTAAATATCGTTCTGGACGTGGAAGCTTCCAGCATGTCCATCATACGCTAGTGCCTTATTTTAGTAATGAGAAGGAGATGTATAATTTGCATGATCGTAAATCTCACTGGAAGTGTTAAGAGGTATTTGGATCCTCAGACGTACTATGATATAGCGAAGTTGTACTATTTCTTTCCTTGAAACATTTAGGAACAATTATACATGTTGTGAAAGTTATCTTAATGATTGTCTTATTTAAGCAAGCATGAAAGGCTGATATATGAAATGACCCAATCCCCATTGATCATTTCATTCTGTATAGATCCAGTTCATAACCTCCAACAAGTTACAGGTCAGACAACAGAAATTTCAGAAAACAGAATTTCAACAGCCTTGTCCCTTGCAAACCGAGGACACATCTCGGTAACAAAGTCAAGCTGACTAAGAGTAAACTGCTAATACTTAACAGTCTTTAACAAACTATTGAGGAATTAGATGAATAAGCACATCCGTACTCAATGCAATAATAACTTTTGTTCATGTAACTACATCAGCTATTAGAAGGTCTAAGAAAAATTTGGCATATAATTGAATCACAGATGCAACACACTGGAAACAAGAAACATTTGCCTAGCTGGACGGAATTTGTCTAGCTGTGTATAATCGAGCAGTGCATGGCGAGATGGTACTAGTGAGAATAAAGAAGAGTAAAGGGAAAGGAACTGATGCATGAAAGACAGAGGTAGTGGGACAGAGAATGGAAAGGAATGGATAAGAATCACAGTTGCAAAAGACTTGTCTGCATGGATCACTACCAAATCATTTGGTCCTCTGTTTTTCAGAAGGAGAAACTTAGGCTCAGTAGCTACTTTGCTTGTTAGGCTATACCATGTGTATATTTAAACAAGGTAAATGATCTAGAACTTGGTTATCTGAGAAAGAGTGAGAAGCTGTCTGCTCCTTCTTCTCCTTCTGTAGCTACGCACCAGAGTGAAGAACAGCTCTAGACTGACCCAAGGCATGTAAGAAAATCAGACTAGCTTGAGCTACTGTCATCTTCAGGGTCTTAGATGATCAGTCTTCTGGCACATCTGGCTCAGTGTATTTACACAAAGTGGAAAAGGTTTAAAACGGGCAGTACGACAACATGTAATTGTCATGTAATGAGGCATGGTATTTGCCACTCTGCTTGGATGTCTGGTATGTTCATCAAGTAGCCAGCATATACAGAGGTTTGCAGAAATGTCCTGCTGTTACCCAAAACTGTATTACAGATGAAGTTTTCAAAAGCAGGAATTTGATTCAGAGATCATATGGGACATTCACTAAGACTAAGGTATAGTTCGTAGCTAAGTGGAGAGAGAGGGCTACCAGTAGTCACCTGCTCAGTACCATTTTATGAAATGACTTATGTACTTTGAATTGACAAAATTTTCTAGTGAAAGTGAAAATTTTCTAAAAATTTGGTACTTGATAGGTGGGAAAGAGTCTCTTATACACTCAGACATCAATGGATATAACGATGTTCCCTTTACTACAACTCTGGTTTATACGGGAACACAGTCAAAAGAATAAATCTGATAAACTGATCTATGTTGATTTAAGAAAAAATGATGCAACACACTGTCTGGATTGCAGATCCTGCCATTCTGTATCTCAGAAGAACAACAGCTTCCTGAGATCTAGTACTGTGGATTGGACTCTGATGTCAAATGGGGTTTCTGTTATAAAGAGGATATTAACAACATAGAAGTTGTATGTTCTGTCTTATCACCACCTTAAACAGAAATTTCATTGTCCACTGAAATTCTGTGTGTATTTTGAAGTGGTTATAGGTAAAAGTAGTTATAACTATGACATAGCCATACAAAATAAAATTTAAGAGCTCCTGAATATCTTGTTCTGAGATGGAGTGTCCTTCTGGAGAGCAGAAAAATCTGTTTAACTCTAATTAAACTTTTGCTTTTGGCTGAAACCAATCCTTCTTCTAAGGTGACTAAAAACCCAAGCAAATATCAAGCTGTGGTCAGAAGTACATTTTGTTGACACTGTCAGTTTTGCTCTTGAGAATACCATTTTTGAGCTAAAATCCAGACAAAAAAACTTACTGAAATGCCAAAGACAACAAGAACCCACAGGGGTTAACCTCTTTATCCACTAGGTCTTTATCCATCTAGGTCTGAAGCAGAAGCTGTACTGCTTTGGGGGCTACCTTGCTCCACTGGTGAAAGAAAATTACTACTTTGTTGCTAACGGGTAGGGGAGATGAAGAGATTTTGATTATTTTTTTTTTCTTGTAAAAAACAAGATGTCATTGATTAAGGTAGATTTGCTGGGATAATAGGGAGCAGGCTTTTGGGAGTAGTCCTGAAAAAATGTTGTCTGTAATCCCAGGTTTTTACGGTGGAAGTTATTGCAGGTTTCAGTTTGGTCATCATTGTGTCTAGTATATAGAAGAAACTGTGGTATATTTGAGTCTGCAACATATGAAAAAATGCTAACAAGACTTTGCTTGCTTTCTTACAACCCAAACTCTGCACCTTTCCTGCTTTGTCATTATTTGTCAAGATTAATATAAAAATGATCAGATTTTGTCCCTCAGTAGAGGAAAGCATGTTGGCTTTAAGAGGGGAAGAGCTACCAGTGGACCTTGTGCAAGTTTGCCCATGAGGAAAGCTCCTTGCTGCCTCTGTCACTGCTTCCAGATGTTCTCAGTGAGTGTGGTCTGTAGCAGTTTATTTCATCTGCTGCTAATATGAACTGTCACCATCTCATGACAGATCTCAGGGAGTCTTTGTCACCACCAGCTGACACCGAACGAGGTTCCTTCCCGGGAACCGGCTCAGAAGTGATGAACATATTATGCACTTCCTGAAACATGTTCACCAGTTACCGCCCAATGATGGGACTTTCTAATGGTATCGTCGCAGGGAATCCCTTCTGTGGAGTGTCCAGTAATGCAGTTGGGAGCAGCTGGTGTGTCCATGCTCATGACTGCTAGGAATGAGGTTTCAAGGGTTGTGGCAAAGGTTGCTTGGTGTCAGGCACTGGACTTCGAAAACTCTGTGTGTTTGAGAGTTGGATTCTGACTACAAAATGCAACACCCTAGTCAACTCCACAAAGACATTGCTGTTTAGGAGTCAGGTGTCAGGGATTTTATTAGTACCATAGCAGCATCTCATGTTCTTGAACAAAAATCATGGCCCTGATCTTATTCTTTTGTAAATGGTCTTTAGTTATCTAATAGTCTCACTGGATCTGGTGAATTGGATCAAAATTTATTTGCTGATTCTGTCCACAGATCCTTTCAGAGAATTCAAAAGTGATAGCAGTGATAATTATTACTACAGAGTGCTTCTAATTTTGAAAGCATTTTCCAAAATACCTAGCCTAACCCAGTTAATGTCTCCAGTGCTGCTGGTGTTTCAGAGCATTTGTAACACGCAGCCTGGCAAAAACAGAGCAACCACATGAAGCTCAGTGCTGAAAACTCCGCTTCCAAGAAAGCGATTATTGGCTAGGTTTCCTTGAGAGAAACTCCAAGGTGCCTTTGTAATGTAACCCTTTATAAACGATAGAAACGGAGTCAAAGGAAAGTACTGCAAGCCACTGAGGTTAACCAATATGCCACTTAAATATAACCGTAGTTTGTGTTATCTGTAACTGAAGAAGGTCATGGGATCTATCGTTTGCAGCGGGAGCCTGCAGTGCCAACAAATTAGCATCAGAAGCTGTGGCTCGGCATACAGAACAGGGCGATAACTGCAGCCTCTGAAAACAGCTCGAGAGAGCTGCAAATGGAGGGGAACAGGCTCCCTCAAGCTTGAGATCCTACTGTCATTCGTTACAACAGCCCAGCTCTCGTTGCCAGCCTTAATGTGCTGAGAAAGTGTCAGCTGAGCCGCAGAAAGCGAATGGCCGCGCTAGCGATGCCAAGGCAGCCGGTGGGACCCTGGGCCCGCGGAGGGGCGAGTCGCGTGAGCACGGCGCTGAAGGGCACCCGCGGGCTGGACGCGGCTCCAGGAGCGGGACGCTGCCTCGCTGCTGCTTTTCGCTTTAAGGACGAAGAGGGCAACAACGGGATAAGCCCAGAAGCAAAAGGGCTTCTGAGAGGGGAGAAAAGAAAACGAGATTAACTTGAGTAATGAATTTAAGTGCTTCTGCCCTTTCTTAGCAAGACTGGCTCAGAGGGAGAAAAAAGGGAGAAGGCAAAGTCTGCCTCTTATTCCCCTCCCTTTTGCAAAATCCTACATGCCCTTTTGGCAGAGATCCATCATTCACTTAACGTGTCCTGCTGAAATCAATTCATCCATCAGGATTTGACCAAAACTTCCTTGCTGATCCCTTCCGCTGATCGCTCAGAAAGATTCATAAGGATTAGCAAAAAGAAAAAAAAAGAAAAAAACCCCACCCCCAAACCAAATTCAATTTACTGTCTAATGCAATGCATTAGAAAACGACTGATTCCGATAGGGAAGCAAAGTCTGGTTGCACAAACCAGCCGCCCAGCTGGCTGACGGTCCGCAAACACCTGTGAACAAAACAGGCACAATTACATGGAAAGGGATTCGTCTCCTTTGGGAGCTGAGAGAGCTGCCTTCTTTCAGTGAAATACTGGGCACGGCTGAGCACGCGTGTCGGGGCCGGAGGAGGCGCGTGGCCCCCCGGGTAGCTCGGCCGTGGTGCGGCCCGCGGGGAGCCGGAGCCGCGCTGGCACTGCAGGGGCAGCGCCGTCCACCGCCACGACCAGCCCCATCTCTGCTGCCTGTGGCACTTGGGAGTGCTCCTGCCTCCAGATCTCTTTTGGGATGTGCGTGGAGGAAGGTTGCTGTTACAAACCCCTGTCGGAGCAGGGGTAACGGTCCTCCAGTTGCTCGTCTTCACAGTCCTTTGGAAATCTTGTGAAACTCCTTCTGTTTTAGGGTGCCCTGTTGTGTGGCTGCATTGGCATGTTTGACTAACCTCACGTAAAACTAACCTTTCTGCGTGTCGTAAAACTTGAAGGGGGACAAGGACAGGGGAGAGCGAAACAAGGATTCAGTCGCAGTGCCGTAACTGTCTGCTGAAGAGTTTTCGGCATACAGGTATGAGCTAGCTTGGCAGCAACGTGCTTGTTTGTCTGTTGATGTGCTGAACAGTTTCACTTCTTGTTGTAGCAGTAGATGCAATTAGAACCTTGCTTTTAAAAAATATTTCAATTAAAATGCAATTAAATGCATTAAATATAAAGCAGTTTTCTCTAATCTCATATTTGTAGAAAAAGAATTGCTGTGAATGTTAGTCAGCAGAGTAAGGAGCATGTCATCAGCAGAGTAGGGAACACATAAGCTCAACTAGCAAGACCCTTTTTGCTTTTGTAGGTTCAGACAGGTGTAGCTTCATCCCAAATATAAGATAGGAAGATTAAAATTATACATATTCTACCTGCAGATCACACCAACTATGTTAACCTACTCCCTGACTGATGAGCTACTCCATAGCCTGCGTGTGTAGTTCCTGGGGTAAATAGCGTGGGGCATGGTGTCACATTTGCTTAAAGCCATTTGTTGAGTTGTAAATATCACTAATCAATGTCTGTGACTGGATCCTGTGGCCTTGGGTGTAATCCATGACAGCGCTGACTGTAATGTATTTTCTAGCCTTAGCAGAAGTACTTTGAGCTGCCCTTTCCCATTAACTTCCCATCTCACTAATAAAATACTAAGAGAATTATATTCATCACTTCTGCCAATTTTAACCGGAAACAATTCTGACTAACGAATGTTAAATGTTTCACATTGACAAATTTGATCTAGCCCTTGCCAGGATAGGCAGCCACATCCTTGGCCTTCTTCTAAAGCCAGACATACTTTACAGCCCAGGGTCACTTGACCATAGTTTCAAACTTAAATTTAAGGAGCTTTCTAGTTACACCCAAAGCAGCACAGGGAACATGCTGTCTGTATGTGAGGGGTTTTACTGTGAGACTCTCCTAGCTTGAAAACTTCCTTCTTCAAGTCACAAGTCTCCTTCCCGTCTGTCCTCCCCCACCTCCCCCCAAACTTGCATGGAGGCACTTTTGAAAATGTTGATCGAGTTGCCTTTACACAGTAGATCACAGTTCAGAAATGTGGGCAGAGCAGCTGACCTAGCTGTGTTTCTCTGACTAGAGGCTGTTGAGCTCTGACACTACTACGATGCTATGTACATGCACCCTACATTTTAAACAAGGGCAAGAGCTTAAGAGCAGAATGCGATCCGCCAGAAAATCTCTTTCCGTCTTTCATACGGTATGACATGAAATTTCTCTGCACATTTGGTTTTTCTTCTCATCCCTAATCCTGATGCCTTCACAATATCTTGGTGAGAACTTGGTGCTGCAAACTTACTTTTCATCTTTCCCTGTGCTGCTGGAGTAGCGTCATCTTCCCTAGGCCTCCAAACAGTCTAATTACGGGTGTCTTGGTACTGTAGTTTTCAGCAGATTCATTAGGCTTATTTTTGTGTTGTAAACCTGATGGACAAAACTGCAGCTCTCGGGCTAAGCGCTGGGGATGTGTGGATGGCAAGAAACTGCAAGCAAAGGCTGACAAAATTGTTGGAAAGTTTGTTCGCTGGAGTCTGGACTTGAGACAAATAATACATGCTGGCTGTAATTTAAATTCAATCAATATTCAGTTAAAAAATAAATAGAAAGCTTTTTGGATCGGTGATGTAAGGGAATGTTGGTTCAAGGAAGTAATTACATATTATGTAGAAAAAGTCAATTTAAGTTCTCAATAATTTACTTAAGTGATTTACTTGACTGATGTGTTGTCTTGACCCAGTAGGGCAGGGTGGCAGACACTAAGTTATGGCATAGTTCCAGCAAAAACAGCCGTTGTTACTGTCCAACATAAATCATTAGCTACTGTCTTGTTCCAGGTGTACACAGGTGCCATTTAGGAAAAAAAGTGATAAATTTTATGTTTGTAAACATAACTCTGTCAAAACTAATCCTGTTTCTGGCAGATGAAGATGTTATCCATACCTCTTGGTAAGGCAATATACATTGTCAGGAAATAATGTTCCTAGTATATAATTAGCTTAAGAACGGCAGTCCATAAAGTAGTAGTGATAGTGCTGTTTTTGAGCTGGGTTAGCTGGCTAGCTGCGAAAGACACTGCCCTCTTTGCCGATATCGCGCATACACGTTGGGAACAGCTGAAAAAATGGGTGCTGGTCTGGGCCAGGCGTCGCTGAGCGGGTGCAATACCTGCCGGGGCGGCTGCTGGAGCAGAAAGGCCCCAGGGCTGAGCCAGCGCTCGGCTCCCGCTTCTCGCTGTAGGCCCTGGGCTGCAATCAGATGTTAGTGGCTTTTTAAGGATGCTCTTTGGACTTTTCCCAGATCACATACTGTACATTTGGAAGATAGAGATTTCAATTTGTAGTCATGACAACGCTGCTAGAGAATGCTGTCTTTCTCTTTGCTTGCTGTACCTGTGATACACAGAGTCCTTTTAAAAAATTACCTTTTGTGCTGTGTTTTCTTTAAAGTTGAGAGTGGAATTTTAGCCTCTGAAAAGATGAAGTCCTGAGAGGGTCACTGGTGCCAAAGGCAGATGTGCTGAGCTGCTGAACATAGTTTTGAACTGCATTAAGTCTAGAGGAACAGCACTGAGTTCAATACTCATTCCAGATATACATGAAAACAACCAAAATCTGAATTTAATCTACTGCTTAGTTACCCCAGTATGTCTGCCAATATTCCTAGGTAAAGTTGGGAGGGTATGATGAGACCAACAAATTAAAAAGCTTTGAACCTATTAATCACCTGTTATATGCCTGTTTCCCTATTTGACATTTAGCCTCTCGAGTGCTTATAGCAGCACTGTGAGAGGTGCATCTCTCCTCAGACTCCAGAAGTGTCTTCCCATGGCAATCGGGACAGGCAGCACTTGGAGGAGCAATTTCAGATGTGGGCATTGGGAATTGCTTCCTGCGGCCATCAGTTTATGAATACAATTCGCTACTGGCACTTCTGAAGCTCAGACTGTACTGTGAACTTCAAAAAGCAAAATGTTGCTTTTCCCAGTTGTACTCCCCTGAAAAATAATAGAGAAGGTACACTAAAAAGTAATTCAGCGTGTGTTGGCATCTGAAGGTATCTTCCAGGCTTGTGAGCAGTTACAGGTAAATATTAAGAGTAGGTGACACAGATATCAAGAAGGCCTTTCCCTGAACGCAAAGTCTACAGTTTAACCAGGACTGCCTTGCCCAAGCTATAGGTGGAACAAGGCTATCACCAGCTAGAGCTATTTTATCCCATAGAACCTCCACGTTACCTTGCTCAAGTTACCGATAAATTGCTGTAACTTGACTTCAACTCTTCTGGAAAAAAACATATTTTGCAGAGATAAACAATATTATGGAAGCATTAGTACTAGTGTTCATGATCTCTCTTTAATTTCCGTGGAGTGATGACCCATAGCTCTAGAATGAATCTCTGGAAGAAGCAGAAATCTCAGGACTGAGGAGGAAAAACATTTACGCGGACACATGACAGAGAGGGCTTAAGCAAAAAAAATGTAGGTGCATTCTTCATTTTAAAAACATGGTTTCGCAATCATAACAGAAAAGTGGCTATTACAGAATCAGGCTGGGGGCCCATATGCCCCAGTAAGCTGCTTTGGAAAGGGGTCCATAACAAGTGTTTAGGACATAGTAAAAACATATACTGACAATTTTCCACATATATCCTTCCAGTAATCTTAAAACTTCTTGAACTAGGATATGCAAATGGATCATTAGATTTAATATTTAGGAACTATCTGCTGTGACAGAAAAACAATAAGCCTACTATGGGCTGGTTTTAGATTTCTAAATCCAATGGTAAATGTGATTGGTAAATACGTAGATAAATTAAACTGATAACCCTGAAATAGCAGTATTATATTTGTGTTTTACAGATGAGCATAGGTGTTGAAATTAGTTCTCAAAGAATTAACTTGAATTTCAGTCCTTTCAGGTCTTTGGTCTCTTCATACAGCCTTATAAATACAGCAGACAGGGCTTATGTCATTAGTCTCTTAATGTTATAAACATTTAATGAAGTTAAATTTGAAGTACAACACATTGTAAAATCGATCTGATCTTGCTGGGGAGACAAAGGGAAGAAAATTGTTTGAGTCATTTGGAAAACAAATTAAGAATTATATTCACTTAACTTTGAGGAGGATGAAAAATCACGATCAAGAGAAATAGACCCATTCTATTTGAAAAGAAAGCAGGAATTGGGAACAGAGAAAGCCACTCTCTGTGTTAGGATGTCGTGTTACATATATCAACAACGTCTTCAGTAGCGTGCAGCCCAACATGAATCACTCGGGAGATGACAAGCAGTGCTTTCCCAGAATTTGGAGGAATTTTGCTCTGAATGTTGCATCTTGGTCTTGTCTTCCGTAATGTAGCTACTTTAACAGCTGGAGATTTCAGTGCTTTTGGCCATATGTCTTCACTGTGCCATCCACAGCTAACTCCTCGTGGGAACGTTACCTGCTCCCACCATTGCTCCTGTTTTCTCCGGCACAGCATACGTCGTCTGGCGCTCAAGCATGATAGCTGTGTTCTTTGGCTGGAGGACAAAGCTGTTCCCCCTACAGATGTCTGCGAATACTTGCCTGTGATTGACTTTCTAAGGAATACGTTGGAGTGTAAGGTTCTCTTGCCTTCTGCTGAAGTGGAAGCAAGAGACTTTATTTAGCAGCCAAATCAGTTTCCTAGCATGCTTTAACAGCATCTAGCATCTCCTCAATATGCTAAGTGGAAGAAAAGAAATAAATAAAAATAAATAAAACCCTATTAGCAAAGGATTACTGTGTAAAAATCCAACACAATGAACAGGAAAAGTGAAGGGGCAACGGATATGTTAAAATGCTGCAGACAACAAGCTGCTCAGAGGAAAGTGTATTTGTTCTTTCTTTTTAAAACTCATTATTTATTTTCTCTTTTCTTCAGGCCTAATGTCTCACTAATGAATTCCAGGGGGATTTTTGAATCATGGTGATATCATGGGTTAAACCCCCTCTCTACTTTTTGAATGTAAATTCTTTTTGACATTCTTACTTATTGCAGAGCATTGACTTCTTTTCTACAACAAAACCAAACGCTATTTGGTTTTGCATAGTTAACATTTTGCTAATGGGTAGCCAAGATTCTCTCAGCAGCTCAACAACATTTTCTAAAGCACACTGGCGTTGTTGTAGCAACTGGTGGCTGATCTGTGAATAAAGCAGATGTCATTGTGGCAGGATAAAGAGAGAATAATCTATCACCCAGCCACTACCACTCCTGCCCAAACAAGTCATCAAAATGACAGCTTTGGTGCGTGGTCATCCATTAAGGTCTATGTATCACCTTAACTCATCTTGTTGTTGTATAAATCGATGTTATGTTATAAATGCTAAGAATTTCTCAGCCCCTCACCGCTGCCTTTCTCACGGAAGAAGCACAGCTAAGATGTGCTGAGGCACTGACAGTTTGCCAGCTTCCTTTTAGGCTTTGATTGATTTTGCACTTCCATCCAAGCTGGTTTGGCCTAAATAAACACAATATATATCCTGAGAAGTTTTTCTCTTTACTGTTTAATCTGAACTCAGTTCATGTGGTTTGCAATTAAAGATGGGCAAGCATCAAAATATTCTGACTGGTACCCAACCTGAGTACAAAGGAGAGACAGAAGCAGATAAATTGCCTTTCTAACTTCTCAGAAAGGCTTTAATCCATTTTTTTAGCTTCTATTCCAAGTCTCACAATTTGTACTTAGTGGGCACAACTCATTGACCTGAGTGAGTCACCTCACGTCCCCCTCTTTTGGTGGCAGAGAACACCATGCAGTGCCTGGGTATAGAGATGGGTTTAGCACTGCCCTGTTAAAAATCTTCCATTAGGATGTTTGTTAACTTTTTAATATGCTCTCAATGATGAAGCATCACAGCAACTTGTTCCTATTTTAGAGACCCTCAGAGCTTGCAATGAGTTTCAGCTTGCCAGAGGTTATTTGTTCTCGGTGTGGGACTACTATCCACATTTTCTGCCCTACAAGCCTATTCCCTGCTATCTTCCTTGACTAACATCTTTGCTAATCATTTGACTTATGGAGACAAAACTAGGACCAGGTTACTGTGTTCTCCCTGGTGCAGGACTCGTACTTAATGGGGAGGCTATATTAATTACTCTGTGCTTAGCATTTAATGAGGTGAGAAGAGGAAGGAGTCTCCTGACTTCAGCTATATACTACATGCAGTGAAGCTACTACATGCAATGAACCTATTTCTGAAACACTGAAATCTGGATATGTATTTTATAAATGGAGGCAAATCAGACATTGCTTGAGTTCCTTAAAACAGCATGGCAAAGCTGAGAAATCTGGGCTGTATTCCTAATTTTTGCACAGACTTCCTTTGTGTCCACTCGCTAGCCTTCCTGTGCTTTGTGTGTCCTGATTTCCTGTCTGTATATGGGAATAATAGTGGCTAACCAAGACCGGACTCAGTGCAGAACATTTGTACCTCTAGACTCCACAGCATTATAGAAAGTCCAAAAGAATTATGCTGATAATTTTAAAAAGATAAAAGAAACGATTTCTGTAATGAGAACATGTATCTTACAGACTTGTGTGATGGCATTATGGTCTACTGTATCTGTATTACTGCTACTATCTGTACTGTATCTTTGCTGTCCTTCTCCATTAACTTCTGGCTCAAGATGTCAGGTATTTAATTTCCTCTGTAGTTTAAGATAGGTCTGATCAAATTTAAATCATTGCAATATCAAGCTACATATGGACAGATATGTAGCCCACATCACATATTTCCATAGGCTCACACGTAACAGCAGAGTTGGTAGGAAATAAGCTGAGTGTAAGAAACAATGCACAAAACAGGTTTATTGCTGATAACATGGAGATGTTAGTGGCCAAAAGTGTTTTCCAAGATGTGCAAGCTTTTTCTCCTCCTCCTAGCACAACACACTGAGGAATATTATGAGATTGCACTATGAGCTGTGTATCAAGTAGAGAGCCTTAGCTTGGGCTAAAATGGGCCCATTTAGCCAAGTCCTTTCTCTGTTCTCTGACAGACTCAATAGTCTGCCTTCCACGCATGGAGTTTTTCGATGTTTTTCCTTCTTATGTGGTTCTCCTCTTGGTTTTCCAAAACACTTCTGGGCTGCATCCTATCTCTATTAGGCCATTAGTTTCTTTAAGTCTCTTTTTTTACTGTTTAGTAAGAGTAGTCCTCGTCTGATGAACTGCTTTCTACACTAAAAAGCACATCACTCTGCTGAAGCGTGATAGGAATTGCTTTTCTGCGAGATACTGATGCCATCACTTGGAGAATCTCTACCCTCCACCACTGAGAACAAGCCGTAGTACATGATAGTTTAAAATGTAACCCTGGGGACTATACAGACACCTCTCTAATGGGTTTTGATTTAATTTATTCTGTAAGTTCTGTGGGGCCAGAAATAGATATTTGCTTTGTCACTGAAGTCCCAAAAATGTTACAGCATTTATTGCCTTTTACTGCATAAATACTAAAAGGAATTTCAGGATAGAAGGAAAAATGGCATAAAGGATCCAGGAAGGAATCTGCCAAACTCATTTGTAAAATCTTAACAGTCAAAATAATCAGTTTGCTGACATCATGTGATGGAAGCAAGCTCAGAAATAACATTGAGGGAATAAGAAAAATTAGAGTCCAGAAAAAGGCTGTGAACAATGGGTAAATGTGATTAACGGGTAATATCAGACACTCTCTACTGCACAATCCCTCTGCAGTCCTGTTTAAAGTGATGAGTCTACCTGATGGAGAACAAAATTCAGCACTGTCTCTTTATGGTTTTTTGCTGCAATTTATTATACAAGTTTAGTCAATTAAAGAACATCTGTTCTGGTCCACTGTCTTTAACTTCATGTTAAATAACCATCAGTGTGGCTTTCTTGACAATATTGAAATGTTAAATTAGAGGGGCAGAGTGTATTAAATGACTGAAGTAATTCCAGATGTCTTGTAGTGGGCTGCAGAATTACAGGTACAGCATAGTGAATGTTTTAGGTGCCAAGTGTCCTCCTCCTGTAGTGCTTTGTATCCTCATACGCAGAGAGGAAATCAAGATACACAAGCCATCAGTAGCTGGGAGGAGCGCATTGGGCGCCTTATAAACACTCTGTAGAAAGCCAAAACTCTGAGTGCTTGGAGATAATAAAATAACAAGCATGTACACTGTGCAGGCAGGTACACTGGTGAAAACGGGAAAGTGAAGCACTGCAGTAAAAGAAAGTTGCCTAATGTGTAGTTCCCAAGAGGAATACCTGTCCATAAGTACATAAGAAACAAGGCTTTATGTGCTGGCAGCATTGGGCTTGTGACACAGTGCTAGTGAGCTGTCTGCATCAACAACCACAAAATGAGCTGTGGATCTGATATGTTATATACAACGTGCATTTTGTGGCGTGGGGAAGGGATGCAAGCTAGTATCAGAAACAAAAAAACCTAGGGTTATGCTTTCCGTGCTAAGAGAATTTGGGTGTGTGCTACTAATTGCAGGTAACTGGTGCAATTTTGATAGCGTCCTTTTCACCTTATGTTTGTATTTCGTGCACACAAAAACATTTTCTCAAAGGTCAATATAACCTCATCTTCTCCCAGAGAAATCAAACCTTATTACAAAGCAGGCATCTTAAGTAACAAAAGCATGATACAGTCACTACTGACAAAAATACAGGATCAAGGCGAGGAATTATATGGACTGGAGAGCATAGATAGTAAATATACTGTGCTGTACTTCCAAGTGTGATTTCTCTGGGATGTGTTTTTGACCTCCCAATTCCAAATCACTCAGTATGTGCTATTGATGAATCTGTGAATATGTAACAACAAAATGCAAAAATGAGTACTCTCATAAAACTACAAAGCATCAGAAGAAGCCTTTATAGTTTTAAAACATCGTCTCTGAACTGTTCAAGGCAAGAGGACGGCAAAGTTCTGGTATCCTTCTTTAGACACCTGGTGTCCTTTAGATCCAAGTGCATCTTTTCGTCATTTTAACTTAATCATATGTTATTAACATTTGTTTCCTGAGGAAGGATTCCCTAAGTTTTTGTTCGGGATTAAAATGCTTGCCTGTGAGGAATTACTGGTATGATTTTGCCCAGACGAACATAAATTGGCATAGTGAATTAAGTCACTTTCCGTACCGAGAGCTATCCGAAGTTACCTCGAATTAAGGAAGAGTGTTTTAGAGTCTAGATGAGCTTCATAGTCTGGTGTTCTGCTGTGTGATAAAAGTCCAGTACTTCATTCAATTATGTAAAACTCTGGAATGTTAAAGGCCCTGAATCAGACTGCACACCCGCTGGTTGACAGGCGGGGTATTGGTCAGGGTTTGGCCTCCCCTCTCCAGACGTGTCAATCGCTGCGTCAGCAGTTTAGTCCTGCTACCAACAGTGCAGTTGGAGGGCTTGCTGTTCAGCAGGTCTTCTTGGGATTACAACTTTGGGTGGGCTGTATTAGTCAATACACTTATTTTGGACATCCACAGTGCGTCTTTCCCCATTATAATGATAAATGTGCAAATATTGTCAGAAATACTTTTGCTGAATCTTCTTCTGAATATGTGCACCCTGACTGCAGCCTGTGATGTTTCTGTATTCAAAGAATTGCTTTTTAAGCCTGGTCAGTTAAAACAGGTTTTGTAATCCCCAGGATAGTTCATTAAGCAGTCTGTGTAAGATGGTATATGTTTGTTATTTTCCTTTTCTCAGTAACTATGTACCTTTAGAATAACTTTACTGAATGAGCTACTTAAGATTAGATTTTAAGGATGTTTTCATTCTAATTATCACTGCTGAAAGACATATCTCAGTTAGCTTTGTGTCTACATGGCAAAGAAAACTTAATCATTGTTTGACTTGTGTTTTATGTAGGTACTTCAAGTATTCAAGCTAACTGTAATCAAGTTAGTTGTCCTTTAAAAGAGGCTGAGAGGTAAAATTCTTAAAACTTGCTTAGGAATCCCAGTGCAGAACTGCTTCCTTTCCGTGAATCAGGCTTCCAGGATCAAATGGGAAGTGAGATTTCATACAAAATAGCTTCCCAACTTGCGACCATGTTCGTTGTCTTACTCTTCCTACTCCTCTTACTCATCCTGCCTCTCGAATGTGTGTTTTCTTTAGAAGCCTCAGTTATGGGGACAGCAATCCGGCCCTCCCCTTGTTTAGCAGAGACGAGAAGATGTATTTTCTTTCGAGAGCTGCACTGTTCTGCAGTTGTGCGCGTTTCACTCCATTGCGCGCTTCTTCACCGCGCGACAACAGAACTCCTCTATCCCTGCGGACAAACTGTGGTGTGGGGAGGGGTATCTACAAAACCGTAAATCTTCCTCCTCCTCCTGTTTATTCCTCGTGCCATTGAAGCACATTTAGAGAATGGCCAATTAGCTCCAGATTCTGATGGGCCAGATTCCTCTTATCTAAGAGCACATAGCCAAATTTCCAAATACTTTCTAGCTGAATGCAGCATGTGGCTTTCCTTGCTCCTGAATTCATAAAGCACCTTGTGAAGTTCCCAGAATGATACTTCATTTTATTAGACAAACTGAAATTTTCTCTAGTTAGTGCACAGATCACCGGCAATATTGTAAGCAATAGGGAAAAGGTATATCAGATTCATTTCATTGTGTGTCCAGTTCTTTATTATTGTGAGTAAAACTATTTAAAGATATTTGTTCTTTAAGAATTAATCTGATAGCTGTACATTGTGCATCGCTGTATATTGAAATATATAGGGAGCAGGAGCTTTACAGATTACTTTCCTATCGTAAAAACATACTGCAAAAATAACAATTTGTAAAATACTCTAATCAGGGAAGAAAACACACTGTTGACTGTGATGCAATATCCTCTTAGTAAAAACCCAATACAAACTAGGGGGGAGGAAATTCCAATATTAAATATCTGATCTATTTTACTAAACCATACTGTAATATTGTTATTAACAGCCATACTGTATGTACTTAATTGCATTTTATGTCTTATCAGTTCCTGATACACGGAATTTAGACAACCTAAAAGCATAAACTCCATTACAAAAAAGAAGCTTTTATATTGCTTTATGTTGATGAGTCGTAAGTTTGAAAGTAAATTATGTTAATCATATTTTACTTTGATCCTCATGTTGCTGTTTGAATTGTAGAAAAACTGTATTTTTTTAAGTTGTAGGTCTGCAAAGAAACTTTATAATTTATCCTAATTGTACATTGAGAGGAGCAGGTACTGCATGGATTTGTGTTTTCATGTAAATAACATATATAAACGAGAAGAGAGTTTAGAAAAATGTCATGCCACATTCAGGCAAATTCTAAAAGTTTAGGTTATTATACTAAATTTTTGAAACATTTTTAATGGTACTTCTGTTTACTTTCTCAGCGTAGGCCACAGTTTTCGTAGTCTTAGGTGGGAGTTTTGCCTCAGAAAGATCAATGGACTCAGCACACATCTGTAATCTCTATTCTTTGTAATACTTGCTGTTATCGACAGCAGTCAGTGAAATGCACTGCGTGCTGGAGAGTGGTTTGCTTCCTTTACTGATAACACTCTTCACCTTATTAAAGTCATGAGATCCTGTATCTTGGAACTAGGGAGGAATCTTGCCTGTCCCAGATAGAAGAACAGGCAATGCCACCAGCAGTTCTGGGCCATGTTTTTACCCAATGGAAAATGCTATTAATATCAGGTTACTTTTTATCAGTCACGAACAAATCAAGCAGGAGCAACAGAATGATCCTAAAAGCAGGAATATATTTACCCCACAAATATCTGAAGAAATTAGAAGTGATGAAAAAGGAAATACCAAAAATGGAGCACAAGATGGTTTCACGGGGCTCTCAAAAATAAGTGAGCAGTCTTTATATTTGCCTGGATGTTTTTTTCTGGATTTTTTAGCTCCGTCCTTTTGGGGGAAAAGAATAATGTAAATGCCAAAAAGAGTTGGACAAAAAGTGAGCTTTGTATCCTATCTATGAGAATCAGACGATGTGTGTCATGCTAGTTTTTACAGTCATAGTCTACAGTCTTCCACTGATTAAAATCAAATTTGACAGTAACACAATATAGAGGTTTAACTGACAGCACACACAGCACATTTGCTAGTCATAACGCCACAGTTTAATGACTGACGCATGTGGGAAGCTAATTCGGATATTTTTTCCTGAATGGGATAAATGAGCATCCAGTTAATACCAATCATGAAATCAAGCCATGTGACAAAATTGATGCTACATACCCTGTTCTTGTTTTGCATATTCTGCAAATTGAACGGCAGGAAAAGAGCCAGTTTGTACACACATCCGGAGAGAAAGTTCACTCTGCTTTCTGACACATCCACCAGTTGCAGCCGAATGTCTCCAGCTTGCTGCTGTTGTGTCCACAAACTAATTAGCCTTTCTCTGTTAAATAGCCTAAGAATTACAAATTGCATGTCTGTTTTGAGAAAAAGTACAGGTTGAACAAGCAGACGTAGTATAAATAAAATATTTATATAAAAATAGTCTCTTACAAAATATACTCTCTTATCCTATGGTGGTTTTTCCAAAAGATGGAAGTTTGTCTGGAGTTCCTTATTTCTAGACATATTCCAAACAGGATTTTCTTAATGCTTCTTTCTTTAATTGATGAAAAAAAAATCTGGTAAAGATTTAAAACCCCTACCATTTGATTTTTGTTCCAGACAACTAGCAGCAAACAGAGGGAAAAAAAAAAGTGTTTGTGTATGTACATATATATAAAGATGCCAGCTTTTGTACTTAAACATCTAGTACTGTAGAACATATCCTGCAAGTCCAACTAGTAGAAATATCCCAGTAAAGAATAATATATACAACTCCAGTTTTTCCTTGCTGTTTCTACAAAATTATTCCACAAAGAAAGCAAGCTATCTACTTTAATTGCAGAATAGGTCCAAAAATGGTGGTAGAGTTCTTTTTAATTAAATAAATTAATATTAGTTTTATCTGAATAAATTGTTAAATATTGCTATTATTATGCCCAAATGTCCCAAATCCCTGTGCTAAAATCTGCAGCACACACACGCGCACACACACGCACACACACACAACAGCAGATAAAGCAGTGTCTACAGAAAACTTCCACAGTTCTACTTGCTGTAGCAAATGGTAAGACGTCGAAAGATGGGCAAGACCGGCAGAAGCTTTTCGCAAGTGTAGAAGCCTAAATCCGTATCATCCACACACTGACAGCGGCAATTCACAGTGGGGCACTGTCCGTCCCGTCCTGCGCACAGCCCCGTTCTGAGGACTCTCCCCTGTCCCTGATCCTCATACACTGAAGTTTTTGACCAACTATTTTGAAACCAAGAGAGTCAGTTGCCAAGCTCAGAGTTTTTCCTCTGCCTGGTGTCTCTTCATGAGGCAGTCAACGCTCCATGCTTTAGAGGTGCAGATTAGCTGAGATGATCTTTTTTCTTCTATACGTCAGGTGGTTTGGCGGGGGGGGGGGGGTTGTTTTTGTTTCTTGGCCGACTTTCATAAGAGTCTGAAATGTGTATCCATACAAGCAGTGAAACATGAGAGGGAAAGACAGGGATCCATTCATCAGCATTTCTTCTGGGAGAGGAGGTCTTTGCTACAGTCTTGCGTAGGTACGTTGAGCGCATGTGCAAATGTATTTGTGGCTGGGGATACAGGGTCAGGCTGCCCAGCCCGTGCTCATTTACAGGTGTACACCTCTGTTCTTTCACTGCACGTGTTGCACTTCACATAGCAGCACCAATGAAACTTGCAGTTGCACTGCCACACTCTTGAGTACTGGTGTGTGTTGTAACCGCGACCACAGCACATCAGGTCGCAGCCGTTGGACTGCTGGGCCGTCTTGTTGCACATCCGTCCTTGCGTCCCCACGCTGCCAGTGACAGGGTCTTCTTCACAGTAATTGGGAGACTTCTCGATGTACACTAAATCTGTATCCATGGGTTTGCGATAGGAAAGCGGCTTCTTTATTTTAAGGAAGGTCGGACGCTTGTTACGACTTGCCCTCACCGGTTCAACTTGAACTGCTTCGTTGTATTTGTCCTTAAGGATGTAGCCCAGCTCCCGGAATTTGGGAAGAGTTGTCCAGCATGTTTTAGTGGTACAGGATCCCGAGACCCCGTGGCACTTGCACTCTAACTTCATGTTTTCCTCCAGAATCTAGAACAAAGAATGATGCATTAATACAAACCAATTATATTCAAGACAGGCAGGGTTATTTGATGCATGCTGAATGACAGTCACAGGCTAGACTGTTCTCCTGCGTGAGCTGCTACCACATGCAGGTCAGGTTCACACCAAAACTGTGCATTTTGCTTGCTCGCTCCACTGTTGTGCCAGTGCCAGCTGAGTTCTGCTGTGAGGCTGAGTCCCCATTTGCACTCTGAGTTAAGCAGGGGAGATAACTTTGCCCAATTTCACAGCCTATTGACCACAAGTAAAACGGGATCCTTATTAACCACAACTTGGCTCCACATTGCTTTGCTATAGGATTGTATAGTGCTTCATATTTGTCTGTTTTGCAGTTTTTGGCATATGGCAGTGAAAGTAGGAACGGGCAGCAAATCACATCTTTGCTATGGCACCTGCACGAAATATCGTATGCAGAATGCTTTGAAAGTGCAATAATATGTACTAGAACTTCATTTTTGTAAACTGAGATTGAAAAATAAACTTCATTCCAGTTCTTGGACCTGAAAATGATGTAAGTTGGTGCAAGGTGTAAACAAGCAGATAAACCCTATGAATTCTCATCCTCATGTTGGTCTCTCATTAACCAGCAATGTAGAGCAGATGACTGCTTATTCATACAGATGTCACCTGTTCCAAAATGTTGCAAGTTAATGCTCCAATTTGGAAACCTGAGTATTATTTCACTACACCGTGTATTATGTTCTTTGCACTTTCTGAAGGGTCTAGGCTGTTTTGCCTCCTCTCACATGGATAAAAGAGTATACAAAATGCCCAGGCTACTTTGTAAGCAAACTGGCTTTATCTTGGAGCATAAAGGATAAGAGTGCAGAGGAGGAATTACTTTCATGTTTTGACACCAATTCTTGTTAAAAAACTTTCTGCCACCTCATTAATATTGTAAAAGCTTCTCAAACACACCAACATTATTGCTTGCTCTACCCTGTCGTTCCCTCTCGTTCGCTTCTTTGTCAGGGTCTGTCATGTTTGTGCCTGAGTTGTCACTGCTTTTCTTTTGAAGGTAGCAAGCTTCATATTCCTTTCAACCTCTACATCCCTTGAAACCTTGTATCATCTCTCCTCTGCTGCTTATTTACCAACCCAGTCCTTGACAAGTAAAACTGGAGACCAGCTTAGTTCCTGCTGTCTATCCTGAGCCCTATAGCTGACCTCGCTTAGCAGCAACACTGGGTTGATGCTAGAAAAAAAAAATCTATTTCCAGCACTTAATTTCACCCTGGTATTGGCTTGAAAGAGAACAGAATAATTTTGCTGATTAAATTCTGCTTAACCTGGCAGATACCAGTAGTGGGAAGTCCAGCCAGAGGGATTACCTGGGTTCAAGGAGTGGCCACACAAATTTTTGCCCCGAGAAGCCCCAGCTGATCCATGCAGCACTGAACCCAGGTAGCCTGGCAGGCATGGAGGGAGGTCACTGATATGGAAACGGTAAGTAACCCTTTGCTATGCAGTGTATCTACTGTAGATCCCCCCCTTCAGTTTTGGGCTTTTGGAAAACTTACCATGCAAGCACATGCCCTTCCAGAGGCGTATGGGCTGGCTGCTGCTGGAACTGGCAGTCTGCTTTGGAGGAGCCAAGTCCAGCTTGAACGCTAGAGACATGTTTTCTGGGATTTCAAGTCTAAAATCTCAGCATAAATTGGGGGCGGGGAGGGGTCAGAGCACATGTTAAGTTGTCCAGCCAGCAAGTAGCGCACTGACACTGACAAAATGTAACTGCATTCAGTCCTCAAAAGGCTTAAAATAAATAACTTGGAACAGGTGACATCTGTATGAATAAGCAGTATGAGACTGCACAGTCCCTCACCTATTAGATCTGAGGCTGTTCCCATGTCAGCTGGGCATGGAAGTTGCTATTGCCTAACCTTAGGAGAGTTTGTATTTGCTTTCACTCGTTGTTCTTCCTCTGCTCCCTTTCAATGAAGAACTGGATTTCAAAGGTATCTTGATTTGTATTTTAGTTCATGAACTGTCAGTACATCTGGTCTGAAGAGTGGTTTTAAATGCATAGAAAGTACAGGTCCAAGATTTTGATAGATATCCTTAGGGTACATTAGGTCACAATTTGTATTCCTGTTTTCCTGCTTTTACATTAGTAATGAAATTTTGGTGCAAACTGTCCGCCTAATAATTGCCCTAAAACTCAGATGTGAGAAAGTTTTATATTCAGATTTACATCTGCTCAAACTTTGGCTTACGTTTTGCATTATCTTGTTATCTCAAGTTTCTCTCTCAGCCACTGCATACTTCTTTTATTGCTCACTCATTCATAAGGTAGTACACTTAGAAGATAGATGAGGAGATGGAAAAGGAGTTATAGCGCAGAAACCGGAAAAATAGCATAAATTCTTTTAGCCTCATTTGTACCTTTTTAAAAGCTCTTTTTAATGTGAAACTAGCCAGGAAAACATTTCTTAGATCTAATTCAATCATTGCTCTTGTTCAAGTGGCTGCCCTTATATCCTGGTACGATGTTCAAACTTGCAACAAAATATTTCTAACTCGCCTTCCATCAGGATCCACCAAATTGGCTTGAAACATTAATACAAAACGCATCATGGTTTAGTGTCATCTATCCAGGTAGGGTTTTTTCCTGAAGTGTAGTTAAATAGCCTAAATTGCTTTTTGGTTTATTGCATTAGCATCCCATTTACAGTCAGCGATCTCTGAGGGAATAAGAGCGAGCTGAGCAAGCCGAAGGACTAGAGCAGCGACGGAGAGGCCTCGTGTCATGGGTTGATCTTTCCGTTCTGGGGACACGGTGCCAACCAGAACTAGCTTTCAGGTTTTCTGGTCTCAGCTAAGGCTGGGCACAGGCAGTTAGGGTAAAAAGATCTGGCTTTATCTGAACATAAGTTTGGGCTATACTTGTTGAGCCCAGGTAGTACAGGTCCTTTTCAGAAGCTCACAGATAGTTGGAGGTGTGTGGCAGAGAGATGAAGGGGTAGATGAAGGGGTGAGAAAGCGTGTTGTCTTCTAATGCTGTGCCACATTTATTGTTCTCAATTTTTTGTATCTAAGACTTACTGGCTAACCCTCCCTTTTCTTCTTTTCTTTTTTTTTTCCTTCTTCTTTTTTTTCTTTTTCTAGCTGGGGGAGCATTTCTGATCTATTGAGCTAAAATCACTCCAACACATCTGCCCAATTTGGTCCACTGTACTCTGCAATTGAATTTTTCTTTCCATTTCTGTCTTTCATAGTCAGTTTTTCTACCTTTTGCTCACAAATGCTTTCACTGGTTCTGCCTCTATATCCTCCCTCCCTGTTGCTGTCTTCTAGTGTGGTGTTTTGCAAATTCAGCCAGAGATTAATTGATTCCTATAGCCTTTAGAAAATAGGCTACGTGTAATCTGAACCATCTATCTTCTGCAAAGCAAAGGTCTGCAATGGCGATTTGATAGTTTTATTGTAGTGTGATATCAGGTGCTTGGACTATTTGTCTCGCATCAAAATATGCATATGGTGGTATGTTAATACTGTTATATTACTCCAATAGCTTCTGATAAATCAATGACTTTATAAATTCAAAACAGGAGTTGAAAAAGGAAAGAAGAAAATAAAATAGGGGATTCTCTGGGTAGAGACAGGAGGCCTTGGCCTCACCCTTGGTTTCTATGAGTGAAAAGAAGCATTTTACCCCTTAATAACATTTTCTGTGTTAAAAACAGAAAAAAATCTTCACCTTTGGAGATCAGGATTTGTTTCTTTGAAGGTTTTAGCCAGTAGCTCATATCTTTTACATTAGATTAAAATCTAATATGTGTTATAGACCGATTTTTCCGTAAACATAGGAGTCTGAAGGGCACAAAATTGAAATCCTAGCTCCTCTGTTCCTTACCAAATGACCATATCCAGCTCCGTCAGCCACGGAAAGTAAATCTGTATGCGCCAGTGAATGCTCTGAACTGGATTAGATGCTAACAAAGAGCTGGAGTTCTTTTAGCTTTGTCCACTTTTTCTTTGAGTTCCTACAGCTAACTGTCAGTACTTGTTTCTCTCTCTCTCTCTCCTTTGCCATTAGCCTCTGGGAAATAGTTTGTCTGAAGAGAACTTGCACTCGCTCTCTCTATTGATGTTATCTTCAGATATAGTACCTTTGGGCACTGCCACAGGGAACTTAACATGTTTTTTCTTTGCTTTTAGTTTTGCAGAAAATGCGCAGGGTGCGTCATGTGAAGGTGGCAAGCTTTAGCTCTGGGGAACCTCGCTAACAGCTTAGGAGCTGCCTGCAGCTGGCGCGGGCACAACGGCCCTCCGGCGGGCTGGGCCCAGCAAGGGACGTGGGCGAGCGGGACCCTGGCTGTGGCCTGCTGAGCTGACGTGGCTGGTTTCCCAGGGAGGTGGCAGCAGGCGCTGGCGGGTGCCATTCTGCAGTGGAGGCCATTGCTGTGCGAGCCGCTGCCGCCTCCCGCCCACCGACCGCGTCCGAAGCCTGCCCTCCCTCGGGGGTGGGACGTGCAGCACGGGCGCCGTAGCTCTCGGGCACACGGAGACGTCGTTGCGTGGCTGGTGTGGCCGGAAGGGTTGGTAGCTTTTGTCAGCTCATTTGCCAGAGTTGGTCAGTGCTCCGTACTTCCCTTGGCTTGCTGCTTCTAGGCATGGCTGACCTCCACAAATGCTTCTGCCAGGCTGGGTTTCTCTGACATGGTAGCCTCTGACCATACGCGCCAAGCCACACGGAGACAGGTATCGCCCAGCCCTGCCTCGGTCACCAGGACACCGAACACGCAACGTCAAAGTTACCCTGCAGGTCTTAGAGCATGAAACGCTCTAAGGTGCCCATGGCACCTCCCGTGCGTTCTCCTCCATCAGCAGGACTTCCCATAGAAACTAAACGCTGCCCCTTCAGTCTGTAGTGCCGATGATTCAGCGTTAACACGGCACCAGTCTAACAGGGCCCGAGGTCAAGAACCCGTATTGCATCATCAGAAACCGTCCAGGCTCCAAGCGGCACGCGAGGGAGATGTAATCAGTGAGGCAACAGACACCGATTCCTGTCCCACCAGAGCCGTAATCTTTCCTCGTTTTGTCTGACATCACATCGTCTGGGTCAGGAAATACCTGTCTCCTACAAGTACTTGCAGCTGTACCTTTACTAGATAGGTCAAAGAAAACACAAACATTGGCAAAAACCAGTGTGAATTTCTCACTGCAGAGGAGAACTTGGCGGGGCTTGGAGCGTGGTCACTACGGCTCTGCTGTGCTGAGGAGGCCTTTGGGCGGAGGCAGACCTGCCCCTCTCAGCTTGTGGCAGATGGTGGTTTATGACTTATGTTACCTTCACAAAAGCAATCGTAACTGTAAGATAAAGCCCCTCAAACTTGAGGAATAGCATGAGAGATAGATATATTTTTCTTTCCAAAAAGGATTAATCAAGTAAAAATACTGTTTTAAGCTAATATAATAAAGCTAAATCATGTTTAGTCTTTCAACAAATTAACCTATTTGGAAACCAAATAATAGCTAATGCAACTGCCTGTGAGGTCTGGAGGGAGACATCAAAAAGGGCAGTGGATATATACATGAGATTGATTTGACAAGCAGTAAAATGACTATCTCTGTGTAATTAAAATGCCTTGCACATGACTGCCACTTGTTTTATTCAAGTGTGACAGTAATCTCAAAATGGTGCTATCACTTAGGAACTTCCTTGTAGGATTTCCTTAATACCAGAGTAAAGGTAATACTTGATGTTTTGTGATTCGAAAACAAAAATGAACGTGAGAGAGCATAAAAGAAGAAGTGCTGCTATTAAATATATGCCCTATGAAATCCTTAAGAAGTATGAGAAACAGAATATTTGAAAAGTACCAGAATGGAAGCCTGAAGTTAGCAAAGGTATATCTAAGCAGGAAAGACTATTTCCCATCAGTGGATGTCCACTAACTATTTTAATAGAGCTGTTGCATTAGCAAAGACATATCTAAGCAGGAAAGACTGTTTTCCATCAGTGGATGTCCACTAAGTATTTTAATAGAGCTGTCGCAATATGTGGTCTGTAGACACATAACATATTTTGCATTGATATCTTATGGCAAACTAACTGCAGATGAGTTTGGAACTGATCGTGTCCCATATTAACAGTGACTCACTCCAGTCTTTCATATTTCAGTTTGAAGATACCATGAGGACCTTATTAAGCACAGTCAAATGATGATTTTGCTTATCTTTTTGATTAGTAAATCTGTGCAAAAGAATAAAATCTGAAGTCAGCATCTAACAAATGCCTTATACTGAACACTGTGAGCCCTGACTGTTCGTGTGAACCTTGCTTCCCAGAAGTACTACCACTAGGATACCACTAGGACTACCACCACTCCAATGCTACCACTACCATTTTCATCATTACAAGAAAGCAAGAAACAAATATTACGGGAAATTTTCTGTTTCAAATAAAAAATGGCTGGGAAATCAGCTCAGTACATCACCCTCATTGATCCTGTCACCATTGCATCTTCCAAAGAATAGAAGATTCCTGAAGGAAACCACATGAGATGCCGGTCTGAGGAGTAGTTCTGAGCACAGTCAGGGGAATGTGACAAAAGCCAGAAACATCTCTTGCCATGAGAACACTAGCCATAAGATATGTACCCAGTCATGCATCTACCTTCAATGATGAATATCCTGTTTTAAAGAGCAGGAACATTTCTTCCAGATTCTAACTCATGTTACCCTTAAAAATGGGTTCACACGTTTTTCTCTCTCGTAAGTTTCCTCTTTTGTGTACTATTACTATCTCTGCTGCCTCACAGCAGCAGGTTCCTTACATTTCTTACATATATTTTATAGAGTTTCCAACTTATTTTTACACCTTTTTTTCCTGGCATATTAGTTGCCCTTTACTTGGGTATTATAAAGAAGTCAACCATATGCAGCAGTTTTTCTCCAAACGCTGCTTCTATTTCCACAATATATAAAATGAGTAAAGAAAAAATTACTGGTGTAGCTTTCTTCAGTCACACTACTTCTATATTGTTGTAGCAAAGGCACACTGAATAAGATGTTCTTCTTTTTCCACGGTTAAGTTACATCATTTGAATTAGAGGACAAAAGTCCTAGTACCTTTCATTCAACAACTAGCACTGGGCAGAATAGAGAATGAACAGAGAGGTCTGAGAGCAATATCAGTACAAGCTGAGAGGAATGCAGAAAGAGTATTTTCTCCTGCATATTTTTCTTATAGTTCTCTTAACCTTCATAATGACTTATCATGTTACTAAATCAGTTTTTCACCCCTTCTCGGACCAAGAAACAAACAGCAGTAGAAAGTAAACATTACAGAATACTTTCATAATTGTTATTTTTGAAGAATATTTGGACATGGGATAGAAAGGACATCATTGTTGTAAAAAAAGAGATTAAACAAGACAGATTCTCACGCTATTTAATAACGCTCTTTTCATATTAAACCACAAGGCATGGCCCTCGCCTTCTTCAAACTGTAGGAATCACTATGCATAATAAAACAAAGTGTCATAATACCTTAGCTTTCTGTCACTGAGGGGTTCTTCCCAGGAGAAAACCTTACAGCCCGTTGCAGCTGCTTATAGGATTAGCTTCTGCCAAAACCCCGTCAGCTTTGCAAAAGTAGCTGTGAACGCGGATTCCGTGTATGTGTCTCAGAGTCTGTATCGAGCTTGCTCATTACTCAATATTTTTCTCTGCAAATCTAATCATGGCCCCCGAAAGTCAAATAAGGTTCTTAAGGTTTTATTTATCTTCATCAAGATACTGCTTGCAGAGATATTGGGCACGATGTGGCAACTCCCCATGTTAATAGCTCGGCAAAATCCGATATGGAATTTGAGCGGAATGATGCACATAAATCCACCCTGCCACGTCGGGCAGGCCCTGCTCAGCACAGGTCTCATGCCAGGTATTCTCTTCTCCCTCACCCCCTCCCCTTCCATCATATCTGATAACACAGCTACAAACCAGTCCGTGGGATTCCTTGCCTTTTTATGTCTCTCCTGAACACATTCCAGTTTTCCCCAGAGAAAAAGTACCTGCACCCTCATCTCTCTCTCTGGTCATCAAAATGTAAAATGAAACCATTAATTCATGAGCTGGAACTGTGAGCTTCAGGTTGAATTTCACACGCTCTTCAGGGAAATGGTTGGTGACAAAGTTTTCTGTGTACAATCTAATACAAAATCTTTTTCTCTACCTTTCCTTCTGTTAGTGAAAAGTCCTGTTATAAAAGTTTTTCCCAACTACGTGCTACTAAATTAATGGTTATATAAATTCTTATGTCAGGAAATAGACTGTAAATAATATGATCTTATTGTACTATTGGCAAATAAGTTGTGGGGCTGGGGTTGCTGGCATGGAACTTTTTTTAAGTAAGTTGTGAATCCAAAAGCTCTGTACTTTAAAGTTGGTTTGGTAGTTTTTTAGTTACTGCTGCTCTGACTTCTCGGTACATCTATCTGCAAGACTGATCTAACTTGCATTTTGTTTCTGTAGATTTTTCTATTTAAAAGCAGGCAAATATTTCAACAAAAAATGGAATTAGTTTGAAAACATAACTGTCCATGTGTTTGATAAACTACTTGTTTTTAAAAAATAACTCTGGGGAGACCCGTTATCGCATAGATTAGACTGGATCAATGCAATGCCAAATAAGTGTCATCATGTGGGAAGTGCAAAGATCAGTCATAAAAAGGAGCTTGGAAAAAAAATTAGTTTCTAGAAAAAATCCCAGTTTCCTTTAATGTGCTTTCACCCACAGTTATTGGAAGATAGATGAATTGTCTTACACGCATTCAGTACGTCATTTTATATCCTATATTTGCATAAGCAAAAGTATGATTTCCTATCCCCAGACGGAAAAAGGATTGTGAAATTAGGGAAAAATTTACCTAGGATCATTATTTGCTGCTATCCAAGCAAAACTGACACTGTGGAAATGATGGATTATAGCTTGTGAATTCCTGAACAGTCTTGTTGTCCTAGACTACCTGGGTGCTTTGTACAGTGAAGCTAAAATTGAATGGAAAGGGGGGGTTGTGTTACAAAATTATAGATAGAGTTGCTGGTTTTATTATCTACTTTACCTTCCTATCACTATGGAAGTTCCCTACAGTACATATCTTCCTCTCCAAAAAGATACTGGATAGCATGTTGATGCCAGAAGTGAATAAAAAGACAGTGATAAAGGATTCTTGAAAATGAAGGAACAACATGATGTTCACTGACATTAACACAATTTGCAAAGAAAAGGAGACAGCAATTTTTCTGAGTTTGGACATACTATCAACATAACATTTCTTCTTAAGTCCTATCTACCTTCCTTCTGTTCATAAAAGAAAAATCACTCCAAAATACTGACACTTCTGAAACAGGCCTCTCTAAAATAGTGACCTGTGTAGGATTTTACCATGAATTAGACAGATGATGACTGTCCTCTGTTAAAAATGCCATCTTCCCTAATCCCTACTTCAGTCTAGGAGCTCAGTCCTACAGTCAATATACAGATCAGAGATTAGCGGAGTCAATGAAATCTTGGCGGAGAGATGTCTGCAGGCCTGGGCCTCTTCAAAGTTAATATAATCCTTCTAACACCCCATGTCCACTGTGTTCGATCTTTGGTCTGTGCAGTCCATACAAACTCTGTGCTTCTAAATGGCAGTGCATCAGGCTGCCATTAAACTGGAGGGTGGGGAGCTTTTTTCTTCGTAAAGAAAGAAATTGTGCCCATAGTTCCTATTTTAGTTTCACATAGTTCATACGCTGTGTCTGAAGTAATGGGAGGTACTCCCCGTTCAGATGAAGCGAAACTTATGTACGCTCCTGAGTTTGAGAACAGAAGGAGTTAAGTTTGGGGGCGTCCAGGCTCTGTTGCAGCCTCGCTCTGCCGGGCAGCGACGTCGCTGCTGCCCACAGTTTGGGGCTGACAGTTTTGGCTCAGACACCGGTCATGGTGTCTGAGTCACCCTGCGCGGCTGTGGTGGAAAGGTAGGGAAAACAGGAAATGACACAACTGGAATCCGTCCTCGTCACAGCTCATGTACGCAGAGCGGGGATTGGTACAGAATTGACTCATTCCCACAAAATTTCATCTTCCGTGTAACCCTCTCCACTAGCAGTCAGGCGCTCAAACGAGGTGGTTCTGGCACTGTATAGTAAAGAACTGGGAGCAACCAGGTAGAGCATTTTGACAAATGCTTAAGCTGTCGAGAAAAAAGTTTCCAAAGAATGATAGAAACCAAAAGAACGGTCTTACTCGTTCCAGACAACTCATCAGAAAACACCTCTTGTGCTAAACTAATAAAGCCAGGCACTGGCAAGAATGTTAGTTGCAAAATAATATCACTTCATATTGGTTCCAAACTTTTTTAACCAATAGCCATACACAGTTAACTATGGGTTCATTTAGCTACATACCACATTATGATAGTTAACCCTTAGGTACTCAACAAATAATACTATGCAAAGCATATTTCTCATGCTTAAAAGCAGACATAAATTTTAGTTCTCCAAGCTAGCATTTTTTGTAGACAGTGGATGGGCTTTTTTCCTTTCCATCAAGCATTCCAAGTGATTTCAAAGTGCCTCTACACTAATTTCTCAGTACTGCCTTTATTAAAAACCAGTACTTCCTAGCTTAACTTCTTCATGAACTCCTTTGATTGAGAAAGAAGCACCAGGTAATTTCGTGTTTGATTCACAGAGAGACATCTTTAAGCTTCAATCCTAACATTTAACGTACATTTCTCAACTCCATAAATTACTATTAGAGGTGTATCCCTTGCCTGCTCTGCCGACCTACCATCTATTCAGTAGGAAAGAGCACCCGAGGCATCTTAAACTCACTTCCCTCCCCTTTAGTCACACTACTCTGCAGAGGTAACATGAGCTTCAAGGCCATCACCAAAGGTGGCTGCACCCTGGATGGAAAACAACCATGCCCACACTTTAAGTGACAGCTTCTCACGGAAGTGATAGCTGCGCTTGTTGTTTTAAGAGCAACTTCACGTGATTCCTCCAACTAAATAGTATGCAATTATCTTAATTATCATAAGGCAGAAACTAGATAAAATTAACTTATTGTTCTTTGTGAACATCTTTCCACACACTTTGTGTTTACAATTCAAAATATTCAAAGTATTATAAAATAACATGATTTTGGTTTGTTGACTGTGTTATTCTTGTGGGAATAGTTCTTCCACAAGGATGATCTTCAAATAAAGTTTTATACATAAGACTTTTCCACCTCCAGTTGCAGTTGAGACAATAGATCCATGCTTCCATGTTTTCATATAGCTTCTACTTATCAGAGATAAGATCCTACCAGCAGAGCCTATCTCTGTAACCTAATAGCTGCCAAGATTAGCATGCTCGTATCTAGGCCAAGAATTTTAACAGGGATCTTCTGGCCTGTTGTCAATTAAAATTTTCTCCTATACAGAAGAATGTGGAATTTCCTAATTCTGAGCATGATGCCGAATGCAGTCTAAGCAAACCTCTTTGGACTTCTGTGTTCCTTACGTGGTTTATTAGATTTTCGTCTTTTGATTCTAACAGGTACTTTGTGTAAATAGGTGTAGCTCTCATCTTAAAGATGAGAGATCACATATTAGCAGAAGTTCTCATTTAGGGTGCACCATACTGATGCATATAATTCTTTGTCAGCTTGCTCTTCAGGATGGAAATAGCTGTTCTTACAGCTTACGTGGTTGTACTTATAATTGTGTGTCTTACACTAGATGTAAGACCTAATGTGCTTAAGGCAAGGCTAATTCCCTTAGTTGGCCACCAGCTGACATTGCAAAGAGATCCTAGAGTTCTAGGAATAAATGTTGGCTTGGATCTCATTTAGAGTTTGTGCATACTAAGAGTTTCTGTCTGTCTGTCCTGGTGGATCAGATGTAGTCTGTTAGGTACTTTTAAGTACCAGAAGTCTCAGGGTCATTTCAATAACCAGTTCTAATGGTCTTCTGCTAGTATTAATGCAAATTAATACTTGTGCCATTTGGCACTAATTGGTTATGCAAAGTTAAGCATCCTATCTGCAATTACCTGAAACTCTTATACTTTTACAGACCCACATCACACTCTTTCAATAACAACAGGCCTTGTTCGCATTCTTGGGCTAAAAGATTGATCTTTCTCTTGCCTAATCAATTTTTTTTTATTGTTTGCTTGAAAATACCTGGGAATTATTTCCATTAAAGCAAAAGTCTGTTCCTTTTGCCCACCAAATGCTCGTGCATAGGTTAAAGTGAAAGTTCAGAGCTTCATAACTTCAGAGCTTTCTGCCACCAAGTATCTCATACAGCATTTGGACCAAACATTGGTTTAACTTTCAGGTTTATCGAAACCCCTGTTATGCATTGTTCCAAAAGTCTCTGCATAGCCCAACTGAGTAAGCGAGTTTGCGTTACTGACTCATTGCTGCAAGGCTCTTGGAAATGTTCCTAAAGCTACCTCCAGTTCAGTCTCCGGAGATTTGAGTTTCGAATGCAGAAAGTCCCATGTCCTGTCCATGTTGACACAGTACAGTAGCAGAAACTTAACCACACGCACCTAGAGTTGCATAACGAATGGCTATACTTCGTGAGACAGGTGATGAATGAGACCGTGTAGAGCAAGAGCGATAGTCTAATTCAGTGTAAACTTCATGTGTAGTAGAAATTCTCACTGTGTATTAAAAATAGTGTTACTGAATAGCCAGACCAAACCATTAGTTTCCTGCTAACTTGGCCAATACTTGTCTTCTGTTGGTTTTAATAGATAAAATATCCAAAGGGAAGTGTCTAGTTTTATATAATAAATCAGTATTTGGAAACCTAAATTTGAAGTGTGATGAATGTTATCTGGTAAATATAGGGGAAGCAGATCTGTGTTCATCAGCTATTTCTGAAAATATTGCAGTGACTTAGGCCTAAATTTAGGCACAGAGCTCAAAAATTATGGATTCTGATTTCATTTCTCTTTTGCTTAAGTAAGTGAATAATTAAAATGAAGACATGCCTCAAAAAATAAGCAAAAAGAAAATAAATTTCTCAGTAAAATATCAGAAAATATAGATTGATAGAAATAATACAGGACAAAAAAGCGCCATTATTATAGGTCAAAGTTAAGGTTATTAGATGCTATGTTTTCTCTTTCTTATGACTTTTATTATATGATCAGCGTAAGGTTTATGATACACAAACGTGGCAAGTATTTGCTTTGAAGTGTTTATGCTTTGTGGTACTAGCATTTGTCTCAAACTAGTAATGTTTTTTTTAGAAATGAGGGCTTTTGTTCTGCAGCACAAGAGAGCCACTGAAGTTGCTACCAAGGGTCTCATCCAAATGGGCAGAAAAGGACTGGGAGTCTTTCAGGGAGAACTGAATAACTTACACAGCTACTATTTTTGTCTAGATGATGTTCCCCTATGATTACTGAATGACAGGGCTATGCACTGTGGGCAATGTTGCTCACTGTCCAAGAGAAAGACCGAATTAAATTAGAAAATACCCAAAAGTGTGAGACTCAGCCAGTGGCTTTGCTGAGCAAATTAATCATTATAGCAAGCATCTGATTATTTCAGTTATAAAGGGTGCATGATATTAAATTTGGAATTTGAGATCTTTGTTATTTATTAACAGACCCTGGCCCTCAGTCTCAGCTATCTTTGTCAGCAGTATGACAGATTGTCAGCTCTAGTAATCATATACATGAAATGCATGTTTTGCTCATAATGCCAGAATCCTCTAAAATTGCGACTGCAGGTAAGTGATAGCATTTATCATTCCCTAATCTTCAGCGTAAATCAGGAATTCAGTTTTCAACCACATAAGATATAAGAGGGAGTTGAAAGCCAAAATACAAGTAGGACCGTGTATCACAATTTCTGATGGGCTGAAAGTGGAGGACAAGTGGAATGAAAACTCATTCTTGCAGATTACAAGCTCTTGTGCAGTCCAGTTCCCCCTCATAATTTAGAATAACATTAATATTCCCTTTATCTTCGGTCTGGGCTGTTGAGAAGATGCAGAGCTTGTCTGTCAAGTTTGGTCTTGTTTTAAGACTATTATCTAAAGTAAGTAGGAAAGCCATAAAATAGAACTTCGATAGTTCAAATACAAATGAAACACTGTAAGAGTGCACAGGATGTGTATTTTTTTCGCACCTGGGAAATTGCCCAGCAGAGTCTTGTGCACTGCAAGCATGCAGCAGGGGTGCGATTTGGGAAGCACTCAGCTTTGCCCAGTGTTCCCACTGGCCTCAGTGAGAGTTTTCCCATTGAGGGAACTGGGCTTGCTCCCAAGTCAGTGCTTGGCCATTTCTAGAAATCCACCTGCCCCCTCTCCCCAGTAAAGGTGTAGTGAAGAAGTTGGTAGAAGAGGCTTTGCCACATCTTCTGCTCCCTTTCTGATTGCCTTGGACTACAGCTGTGGTGCCAGGCCTTGAGGCGGGAGCCTCCGTGAGGGAGGTGCTCCAAGCAGGAGCTGTGCTACCCAGGGACCGCAGGCTGTGATGGGATTACCGGGGATAACGTGCTGTAACTAAACTCAGCTCTGCAGGTGGACATCCCTTCTCTTTGCCAGTGCCTTACAGCCATGATAATTTGGAATTAGTCACAAGGTTTTTTTACTTACTGCTTTCTGCTCACAGCAAGGTATGGGCCACATGCATACATCACTAAACCTTCTTCGTCTGCCAAGTTTAATCTGGGTGAGGTACTATACTGCTTGATTAAGAAAGCCAGCTATTAGGACATTCTGCGTAGGGATATTTGGTGCATCTAGCACTAGATTTTCCAGATGTTGCGTGACATTTTAGCAGTAGAGCAGCCATTTGTTGAGACTGCTGTAGCTTTGTGTGTGGAAGTGCTGTGTGTTCCTTTGGCCAAAGATTATTTTCACTGGTGTTTTTGGCATGGTTATCTCCGTTACTATCTGCTTTATTCAGTTCTGCCACCGGTCTGCCCTCCTTCTTTGCTGCTGAGCTCCATGTTAATTTGTGCAACAACCTCATCTATCAGGGGTTTAAACACAGCTACAGTTGAAGTCTGTCAGAAATGCTACTGCCACTGTCAACAAGATACCTGCCAAGAGACTGAGCTCCCCGTCTTCCTATGGGAATGGACATGCATGAGCCCTTATCCTGGTCTTGTATCAGTCAGGAAAGAAACCTTGAAAAGTGCCCACTCCTATGACCAAGTGAATTTTTTACCACATTGTAGCCAAATGCTTTGATATTCTTAGATGATGCCTCATCTCTTGAATAAGCAGGCAGCCCAACTAGTCCTGGGCATGTTTATCTCTTCAGGATCCCTCACAATAGCTCTTGTAACCAGAAGTGGAAAGTTACTCCTGAGAAACTCTTTCCAACTTCAACTTACTCTAAATCAGGAACGTACCACCGCTGTGATTGTTTCAGTAGCAGTGAGTATCCGACAGTAGAGAGGAGAATCATTTGTCAGTTTTGTATTATAAAGAACATCCCTAACACTAAAAACTGGAGGCTTCTGAATATAATCTGGAACGTTTCTGTGGCCATGCCAAAAAAAAAGTGAAAAACTGTTGGAAAATAATAAGTGCAACTTCGGGAGCACTGTTAAGTTCTGAGCTCCAAGAAACACGTGGCTGTGCTGCTGATACCATAATATCACTCGATTGCTGGTGCCAAGAGTATCAGGGCAGCCTCACCCAGTCTTGTGCTCGAAGCTGGTCTCCTAGACTCTCTGGAGTCTATGGTAATTTCCAGCAGCTCCAGACACAGGCGGGCTCTATTCTGGTGTGCGTGCACCATTAGAGACGTTCTTTCTGAGGGAGCCGGGAGACAGCTGAATACAAAAGTACGTGCTTTTGGTTACTCTTAGCTACTCACACGGTGCAGAGATGGCTTAGGGCCGCATTACAGCTGGTCTGTATGTATGGAAAAGGATCTCCTGGCCCTGACATGGGCCCTGCGCCCTCCTGGCATGCTGACTGTCCCATCTAGCACTACGCTTGCCAGGCAATACGCATCCCTGATCACCTTCTGGAAACGGAGCTCCTCCAGGAGCTGGGCTGACCAGGTGGCCGCAGCCACAGCCTTCCTCAGGCACGGCTGCTCCAGTGCAAGGAGGGCACAACCGCCAGTGCAAGCTGCGCTCCCTCCCCACTGCAGGCAGCTGAGCTTAGCCCCAGGCGTAAGCAGGAACAGTGCCACGGTGCCTGGCAGTTCACCTGGCAGTGTTCACAGTGCTCTAAGACTTGGTTCAGGCAGAATTAATAACTCTACAGAATTTCATGCATGTATTCAAAAAAATTATAAATGTTAAATCTCTGTCGTCTTAATTTTTCAGCAGTCTTTTTTCTTAGTCATTTCTCTTTTTTAACAATGCACTAGGTACTGCTTACAACTTTTTTAATGTTTCAGCTGCAACAGCTTGAGTTCTGTGCTGTTCCATGTATTCAGACTAATTAAGAAAAATGTATCTTGATGAAATAGAAGTATCTATCTGCTCTAGGAGACAGTTAAGTTCTTGCAGTGGTGTTGTGGTTTCACACTTTATGCAAGAACTGGAAGACGATCAGGAAAGCTATATGGTGGAATCCCTTCTGAGGGCAGAGATGCTAGCAAGTGAAGGGGAATAGTGTGTCATAAAAGTAGCCTTTACAGAATAGCTTGGGAGAACTCCTGAACTCAGTGTTTTCCAAGTGCTGGTGTTTCACTTCAACATTATTATAGTCCTCCCTAAAGGACAAAATACTACATACTTCAGTTAATTAATTACAGTCATTGCATGATCCACTTTGGAAACACCTTCTGGTTTCTTATAACCTTGCTTGACATTTGCAGCAATTGTTAGACATGTTCTGCCCTACTCCCGTGAACTTTAGAGCCAAAAGGCAAAACTGAAATGCTACTGAATCAGAGGATGAAGATACATTGCAAAGTTAGTGCAGCTAGGTATGCCTCCAAAGAGAAATGTTAAATAAAAATCCACCTTGATATGCTCTTGAATTGCAAAAGCCTTCTAATGCAGCCTGTGCCCATGATTTATAACAATGACTCATAATATTGCATTATACTTAATGTGATGTAACGCTGATGCAAGATGCCATTCGTGGAATTTCAATGTCACAGAGAAAAAGAGAGGAGAGAGCAATCTGGTCATGTACCTTGCCTCGCTGTCAAGATGAAGAGTTTACAGCCAAAATGTATAGAGCCTTTCAATACCTACTTTTCTACTGAAGCAGGTTAACTGGGAGAATAACAGTTTTATTTCCTGGAGCATAAATATCTCTCAGACTTACGTTATTGTGTTACTTTCAGTAATTTAATTAACTTTGTACTTAAGAAGACAAATTTGCTAACAGAAGATTCAGTCTTGCAATTATAACCCCTCACATGGAAGTTCTCAGGGCAAATCAGGATTATGCCTTTAAATTAATCTAGGCTTTATCTCTCTTTTCTGACCCAACCGATATGAATTATTCTCCTTTTCTCCCTGTACTGCTTCCTTCTTGCTGCAGTGAATCAGCACTTCAGGAAACACTAATTCAAAGAGGAAAGACACCCTAACTCAGTTTCTGGAGGTCACAAACAGCTGCTCTCCGAAAGGTTTGACAAATGACGTGAGGCTTCTCAGGCTGCTTGGGGCCAGTTTTACAGGGTGCATGCAAACTCTTTTCTGAGCTCTGCCCCTTCCCCTCCGAGTAGCCTGAGAAGTTCAAAGTCATGCATTTGTCTACAAAAATGAGTCCTAGCCGTCTGGGGAGAATTGCTAGCCCAAGCCAAAGAGAGAGTTAGAGCCCCGACTTTTAAGAATAAGGAAAACTGTTCCTTGCTCCACCCCAGCAGCTGAGGCGCCCGGGGTGCTCTTTCTGCAGGAGCCGGTGTGTCATCACGGGCGGCGTTGTTTTGCAGCACGGGAGCAGCTGGAAATGCAGAGAGCTCGTACAAAGTGAGCTGAGAAGGGAGCACTCTGCCTCACACGCCGGGTGTGCACACGGGTATTCCCTGAGCATTACACTGGCAAGGCTGTTCAGAGCAGGAAATAGCAGCACGGATCTGCTCCGCCTATAACCTCTAAAATCCTCCGTCTTTGATGTGGCCAATTTTCATCTTACTTCTATAGAAGAGCTAACAGGTGCTCATACTATTTGCTTTAACAAAATCACATATTCAGTAGGTTCAGCAGACAGTAGTTGACACCAGAGGCAGCAGAGAAACATCTGCCTAGGTGAGATGAGACTACAAGCAGTCTATAAGGAGACTGTAAGGGCTATATAAGGAAGATCTTGAACTGAGACCTCCAAAATGTCTGGATCAGACTTTTCCCGGTGGCTCTATGTCAGTATATACCATGAGGTCCTACCTATGTTCAGCTTCCTTGTGTAAGTCCAGCGGCCTTGCCTACTTCAGTGCGAAGTCTGCCAGCTCTTGCTCTCTGAGACGGAACGGATGAATTTACCAGTGGAAAGATTTGTAGGAAGAAAACTAGATAACACTATATGTTTGATTTACCATAATCCATCCTGAATCTACTGCCATTGGTGTCATCCTAGAGGACCTTTCATAGGTCAGTCTTGAGAGCCCAGAGGACTGGGGCCCAGCACACAGTTCAGTTTTGCCTTTCAAGAACCAAAGAAATAGAGGGGGCTGTCTTTCCAAAGGTGTAGCGATAGCTACAGGTGAGGATAACAAATCAGTAAGAGTTGAACATCCAGCTTATTTTTGGAAGCTCCACCAGGTGCCAGTCGGTCTCCTAGGTGCATAAGTATCATCAAAAACCTAGCCAGGGGCAAGTAAAACTAGACAAGAATTTGTGGCCCAGAGGGAAGCCACCAAGAATGGATTGTGTGGAGGCTGCTAAGATTCATACTGCTCCAAAAGGGAGAGTATCACCTAAAACAAGACACTCTTTGTTGTGAAAGCATTAGGTTTTGAGAAACCTAGCTTGCCAAATACCCATATAGGCCTCCCTCTGCCAATTGTCTTAAATACTGTGATCTTTCACATAAGAGCAAAGACTGAAAGGGATCTCTCTAGCAAAAACATCATTTATTCATCCTCTACAGATTGGTGGAGTAACATGTCTCTTCTCAGTCATGTTACTCTTTCTTTTCCCTGAAGATTTCAAACAGAGATTTGTTCGAACAAAGATCAGTAATTTTGCTTTGTAAGGGATGCAGGAAGAAGCGTAGAAATATCTCTAGATCAGAACAGTTCCTGAGCCTGCTGGAGAAATGGCAGATCGCCAGAGATAGCGCACACCACCGTGCTCCCAGATAACAATGCATCGAGCTGAATCTTCCAGGCATAATTTTTTAGGATAGCAAATTGTGCGTATATAGGTGAGAAACACAAGGAGCTCATGTCCTCAGGGGAGGCTGCTGCATGTTTTGCCTTCCCACAGGCCAGCTCCAGGACTCATATCCCTCCTCCTCCACCCTAGCTCCACACCTGGGTGATAATGGAGCCAAAAAATATACTGAAGTGCTAAGAGGAACTTCTTTTTTGTCTACATCTTTGAGCTTTGCATTTGAAATAATTTACTAATAGAATAGCCAGTTCTGTCTATATTTGCAGTCCTCTACAGGCTGGTTTGTCATTTGGGGGGAATCTTTTAGTGCTATCACCTACCTAATAAACACGCCTTTCATGCAGTTATCTTTTCCACAAAGATGAGACTCCACTGGGCTAAACTCCTTTGCTATTTTTAATTTCAGTGCATTTGAACTTGTGTAGCAGAGGACACTGTGGACCCTGACGTTCTACCATGCTTTTTAATAAATGCCTTTGTGCTACCAGAAGGCAAATGGTAAAGATCAGTATCTTTACTAAGATAACTCAGATTATTTGATTAACAAATTAATAGTTAGTCCTTGAGCTGTGGTCAGAATTCAGTGTTAATTTTGCTAGTATTTTGAAGTACCGTGTTTGCATTGGAGGGCCAGACCCAGAAATTTAGCATTCTAGGCAGAGAAAAAACAATCTGACCTGTAAAACTACTTCAGCAGCACTAAGTAAGAGTAAGGTTAGGCTTTTGTTTGGGGTTGAAATCGCTTTTCTTCAATACCATATGCTTGTCTCCACCATATGGTGCCTAAGCAGAGATGTCTTAGAGCCTAAATATAATTGTGGCAACAAAATAGTATCCACAAATTAATTGCTGTTTCTAACTTCCTTCTCCCGTTTGCTTCTAAGTCACAATAAGATAGTGCTAAAGTCAGTACTAATACCACAGGAGTACAAATAATGGGGAAGGTAAAATAGCTAAGAAAGCAAGAGGATCTACATCAATTCTGTAAGATCTGATCAGCAAGATGGCAACTCCCATATTCAGCTGCAGAAAGCAGTGCTGCTCTACAGAAAGGTGTTAAATCCCATGCAGTGTGACTACGCAACCCAGAAAAGGCTGGGGAGCGGCAGAGATGTTGCTAAGGGCACTGTACAGAACAGATAATTCTGGTGGGTAGGGCACCTGCAAGGGCAGGTAACTTGTTGTGCCCGCCTTAGCCCTTTAAAGTTTCAAGGGTTAAAAAATGGTAGAAAACGCTTTTTGTTACTAGGCTCAGGAAATAAACTCATGAACAACTGAGTGAGAACATGCCATTTTCCCAGGGACTCCTTTCAAATAGGACTGTACCTGCACACGGTTGTGGCGGGGGTACAGAGACATGCCGGGGCTCTTCCCAGCCGGGCCAGGGGAGAGCCCTCCGCGGCCGACCTGCTCCGCTGCGTGCAGGGCGCAGCCCGGCCGGCGGGGATCTGAAGAGCGCAGATCAGGTTGGGTCTTGCACCCGTAAATGCTGCCACTGCGGATCAGAAAGCTGGCTAGCTACAGCAAACGGCAACGGCAGCAAATCCAGGGCAGTCGGGATTCCCACAATCCCCAAGAAATCTGCATGTTGGAAGCTGCTGAATTCTTGTCTTCCCAAGTGCTGATTCTGCAGTAATTGCTTTCGGCTACCTAGTCCTGAGGAATGGAAAAGAGGGGGCGGGAAGGTTTCTGTGCAAAATGATAAGCCAAATATATATAATGGTGTTACAGTGAGTCAGTCTGCGGTCTTTTTGCAAAAGTATTTTTCTCCCTTTAGATACAGTCCTCACACAAAGAGCAAGGTTTAAACAGTTGGGTTGAAAACGATCCCTTTTCAAACGAGTGAGAAGTTCATGTCTGAACCTGACGGGAATCCCATTCACCCACACGGTAGCAGACGAGCTTTTTATCATAAGTACCATTTGACTTTCCAGGTAAAATGTTTGTTTGCTTTTTCTTTTTACGACTGTAAAGAGTAACATTTAGACGAATATTTGACGGACAGACGGGCCCAACAAGCCTGTATAACTTGCAAAGGTGCCTACCTGTCTCCCGTGCAGTGACGTCGCGTCGCAGCACCCCGCAGCTCCCGTGCACCGTGCGCGGGGCAGCCAGACCTCCCACCCGAGGCGGGAGGTGGCCACGGCCAGGGGAGAGCAGAGCTACTCACCTTCCGCCCGGCCTCGTTGTTGTGCAGGTTCATGAGGGTCCTCGCGTTCTGCTTGATCTCCCTGGCATCCACAAACACCTTGGCGAATCCTATTCCATATCTGATGTCAGCGGAGCAGCCTCCCCATTTCCATCCTTCCTCCTTGTGGTACTGTCCCTGCTTCTCTTTGTCACAGCCGCAGTCGCTGAGGTTCCCCTGCGTGCAGGCGGCCGTGATCGCGTGCGCTACCCCGGCAGCAATGATGGCGTACGTGAACGCTGCCTCTCTGCTACCTGAAATTAAAGCAGTGCTGTAAGTACGTGATGCAACATGGGGACGTTAGTAAGAAAAAGACATGCAAGTTGCTGCAGTGCAAACGTCAGAGGGCTATTCTTAGCAGTGCTGTACATCTGCAGGCATAAGCAGGTCTCTGCTCCTCTAAGGACTGACTTTTGTGGATGTTCAGACACTCTCTAAAGCGACAGCTCTCCATGAGGTCGTCAGAAATAAAGTATTACTTAAGCAACTTCATATATATATTTCTAGATGATGTTAGAAGTAGTCAGAATAAACTATTCGTAGGAAAACCAAGGGACTGGCAAATGTTCTTGTTCAACAAAAAGAAAATGGATGGAATTGAGGGTAGAATTGTTAAAACATCCTTTTTCAACTTTTTTTTAATCAGCTCAGAAACGGGATTCTGTTTAGAAACTTAATTCTTCATTAAAAGGTATTTTTAGAGGGAAACAATTTCTGTTAGAAATCTTGTTTTGAAAATATTTTACCTCAACTGAAACACTTTTTCAGATTATAAGCTTCAGCAAGACTCAAGGCAATAGTTTTCATTTTTAATCTCAAAATTTCTCACAATATGGAAAAAAGTTTCCTGACCTGTAGTAAGTATCATCACAAAAGCAAGTTAAAGGAACAGCTTCACCAGCTGTCTGTGAGGAAGTCGTAAAGCCAGTATTATTCTGTGCAGTGTGAGTATGACAGGCTCCTTTTTGTTTGGTGGGGGTTTTTTTGACTTAAAATCAATGATTTAATTTATCTTCTTGAAACTCTCCTAGATTCTAGTGTGTGAAATTCGAAAGTGTGAATCCTAGGTGATCTGTGAGGCTTTTGCAACCAGTTCTGCTGAAAGAGGGCCCCTTCAAAACGCAGGGAGTTTTGCAGAATATGTCCATGTATATCAAATAGCTCTTTAAAAATTCTTGTCTTCTTCCTTTTATTAAATTAAATCTGGTTTTGGAAGTAGTTCAGTTTGTATAGAAAAAATGTAAAATGTTAGAAAATACATATATACACACACATATATACACATATAAATATATATGAGAATAAATCTGTTACGAATTCTGCACTCTTCATTCATAAAACGGTTGCATTTGATTGATTAAGAACTTCATGTCCTGGATTAAGTACCTGCCCCTACTCTTATTTCTCCAGTGACAAAATGTACCTTCGCATCAATAGGATCCGGATCAGGCTCTTAATTAGGAGAAGGCAGATGGGAAGATCTGCTTCCCTTCTTTAAACATCTGCCAGTTCTGGCAGAACTCAACTGCTGGCAATAGCTTATTCTACAAGAAACAAGCACATTTCTGCTGTTTACTGGATTTCACAAGAAAATAATCACTTAGGAAGAAAATCTTACAAGCACTTCATTCTCAGCTACGTCGCTTTCACATACGTGATTAGATTTCTGTGCATCAGTAAATGATTCTTTTAATGAAAAATACTCACTTCCTTATGAGCAAGGAAGTAAAATGGAAAACAGGATGACATCATCAAAACCTGTTAATAGGCAACTGCAGGCCCTTTTATTGGCATAGGCAACATCCCACTGATATTACTATGCACCGTGTTTGTAAAGGACCTTGTAGTCAAGAATTAGACTTCCTCAAAGGATTTCTTGCTTTCCTTTATTTAAAAAAATAAAAAGAAAAATCTTAAAATGTTGAATTGCTGTGACTGTGGACTTTGTAGATGAGCCTTTTCAGGACTTGTGGCTTTTATGAAAATGTGAACATGGGGTAGAAGTCCTCAGGTTGTAGTTCCCAGTTCACTGTATGTGCACTAACATCAGGGTACCCGACGAAGCCTATGGAGAGCCTCCTCCTGCCCTCCGCACCTGTGGAGGCAACAGGTGATCGTGGACACGGCCACCGCAAGGGCACGTCGTGCAGAGCCAGGGTTCAGACCTGTCTTCGCTAGCAGCCAGCCGCTACTGTCGCACGTAGCCCCAAAACGTGCCGCTGCCGGAGCGAACTGTGAGACCGGTATCTTGCCTCAGTGTCCTCAGACGTAAAAGAGGTAAGAGGAAGCTACTGAGATAAAGCCTAACTCAGTGAGAAAAGGGAGAAAGAAGCACATTCACTTGAAGCACGGATGCAGTTGTGCTCTTGGCGTCCCGGAGTAGCAGCGTGGGAGACCGCAGGCAGCAGGTGCCAAGGGGTCTCCTTGCAGGGCGAGCCCGCAAGGACCAGCCAGGGCACCTTCCTCGTCCTTCCTCCAGTTTATGCTCAACAGCCTCCCTAGTTTAAGCACAGCAGTATGAAAAGTGTACTGATAAACAGGGAGGGTACAGTAAGAAGTCCCATTTTCTCCACTCGGGGTCCCTCCTTGAAGGGGCAACGCATTGTGCCAGATTTCTGTTTCATGATGCGGCGAGAATGGGGCAGCATCAAAAAATGATTTGAGTTGAAGTTTGCATCTGGTTCTGGTTTTGCTTTAGTTGGATCATTTCAAATCTAATACAAGTTGCTTTCAAGAACTAGAATAAAAAAATATTCAAAAATCATTTTAATCTGATGCACACAACATTGTAAAGATGAAGCAGCTCTTCAGCCTCTTCGGGGGGCAAAATGTAATACAAAGGGTATAAAAACAGCACAAGCAGAAGCAGAATCCAGTTTCAAGCTTGCTCTTAAAATCTTTTACACATATTAAGTTATTTTATAGATTTGTCCTGTTTGGGGGAAAAGCAGCTTTTTAAAACTACAGGTTAGGAGATTACAAGGTAAACACAGCAAGTGTCAGGAGGAATTGATCGAGGTAGGAAGTACCGTCAGGAGATGGTTATACAGTGTTGATAAAGCAGTGCACGCTTGTCATACTGACGTCAAACTAACTAGTTTTTGCATAAATGATTCATCTTTTTAAGCTTCAATACCCTTGTTTAGCCCATAGGAATGTCAGCAGGTAAAGGGCGGTATAGGAACACATTCTGGGAGGCATAGTTCATGTTGCGCCTGTTCCATGACCGTGCTTTAGATACCAAAATGATGTTAAAGAGTTTTTGCAACCAAACCAGCAATGCTTGAATGGGATAACATGCAAACGTGTTTTCCTGCCACTTTTAAGTAATGAATGCTACTGCTGCGCTTCTTATTTCAGCAGATAGTTGAAATGCCTGGAAGACCTCAGTTGGAAACGCTGCTTTAACACGGTGCACCCAAACAGCTGCTCCCCACAGGCAACAGTTTGTTTCCTCTGAGTTTGTGCTGATGCTCTAGAGCCGGCCAACGAGGGAGGTACTGCTCCGCATCCGCTCTAATCTCAGCATGGACGTAGGCTGAAAGGCACAACCCGGACTCCCAAAGATGAGCAGCTTGGGAAACGACCTCCTATGATCTGTGGAAGCCAGAACGGTGGGGGAGTAATTGCACCCTCCTTTGTTTTCTTTCTTACTTAGTTTTCAGCCTGTGCGTCTCATGTGCATCTGATCACCAGCTTAGTCCTGCGCCATAATTTCCCTCTGAACATTTAGTAGTACAAAGTTCAAGATCTTACTGCTAAAAAAAAGTCCAGGCTTTGATATCAACATGATACTGCTACTGTTTTGTGTTTGTTTCAAGCTGAGGTGATGGTGCCTCTAGCATCACAAAATGCTTCATACATGGGAACGGCAATACTGCCTCAGGAGGACAAAGAAAGTTAGCAAAGCGGGAGATAAGGTGCAAATAAGTATTTCTGCCAGGTTGTTGTTGGGAGGGAAAATAAGGAATAAAGCAACTAAAGAAAGGGGAAGGGGAGCAGGACTGGCAGCAATGCGTCACACGCTGTGAGACACAGGACCTGCCCCGGCCAAGGACCAGAACAAGCAAAACCCGTCTTCCCTAGGGAAAACAGGTAGTGGCAGTCAGTGGTCTTCAGGGACTTCTGCATAACTGAAAGGCTGTGGAAAACCCTATGGTGCAGTGATTTACCTTCTCCAGGAGGCTAGAAAGATGAGATAGGAGCTGGAAGAATGAACTAGTACGTTTCTAGCAGTGATCACACTGCTAAACATTTGATCACACTTTTCGGAGAAAATTTAAATGAAATGTTCCCATATGCATGAGGTAACAAAACTGTCCCTTGAACAATCTTCCAGCCCTTTGGCTTAGAAGCCCTGGGTTGAGATCCAGGAATTAAGTGCTTTTGCTGTTACTTCCCACTGAATCCATCCTTAAACTGCAGCTGAATTTGAATCTATGCCTTGAAAAAAATAGAAAAAGAATTTTAAAATGCATGTAGCAAACAGTTGATCTTTGTGGAGGATTGGTGCAAATTGTGATCCCAGGAGCTGAGTCAGTTTAAGTGTTTCTTGCGGCGGCTTCTCCAGGCAGCGACACGCGAGGGTGCACACCAAGCCATGGGTGGTGGTTAGGCTGCCCGAGGACTATAGGAGTTGTGGAGAAAGGTGGAGAGTTGCTTATACCTGTATAAAAATTGCGGTTTGTATTTTCCTCGGTATTTGATAGTTGGAAGTGCAACTCATTTGCAGGTGCCCCTTCCACAGCGCTGAAACTCTGCCGTACCCACGGCAAACCCTGCCGACGTTGCCCAGGTTTTGCAGACCGCTGCATCCCCTCGCAGCCGTATTGTGGCTTGCGTCGTCAGAATACTGCCAGAAACTGCTTAAAAACAAAACAAAAGCTGGTGAGATTTTCACAGTCTAAACTGCCAGTGGACGGTCCGGATCTTCCCCTCACCCGCGTTGTCCGCCTTGCAGAGCTTGCCGAGAAACGAGAGTTGTCCACCTTGCAGAGCTTGCCGAAAAACGAGAGAAAGCAAGGGGGAAGCAAATCCCCAAACCGTGGGTCTGGGAGAAAGCCGTCCTCCCAGCTGCCCAGTGCCGGGGGCTTCTCGCTGTGTCTAGAGCAAGCCAAGGCTAAATCCGCACCGGAGCTGGCCTCCGTGTGTTAGAAACGTCGGGAAAGGCTCCGAGTCTTGCCAAGGCTCCTCAGGCCGGTGATCTGAGAGGGCTTTCCAACCCCGGCAGCATCTACAGGCATCGTCGCGGCGCTGCCGTGAGCAAGAGCCAAGCTCGGCGGGGACGTGGAGGGGAGGAGGCGGTGGGAGAAGGCTGGTGCCCACGGCTGACCCGGGCGAGGGCACCCCGTCGCGCCTGGCCCGGCCCCGGGACGTGGGCGCAGGCGTCCGCGCGGCAGCGCTTCCCCCGTTCAGGCCGTGCTCGGTCTAAACAAGCTCCAGCGCCGCACGAAGCCAGCGGGTTTTCTTCGTGTGTCAGACGCAAATATCTCCCTGCTCTTCCTGCTTTTTCCGGGCGCGCTGTGCCTGCTGCAGCGGTGCTGCCCCGCGTAGCAGTGCGTCGCGGCTCCGTTTGCTTTGCTGGAGGAGGCTGCAGCATCCGTGGCTCCCGGGATCTCCACAACTCCCCTGTTACGCTGCCGACAGTCCCCCAGAGCCCCGGGGTCCCGTCCGTAGCCCCTTCGCCGGGGAGCGTACGACACTGCCGAGCGGGCTTTGACCACGTCTCTGAGCTCTGCCCAGGCGCCGACCGCCGCAGGGTCTCGGGTGCCCGAAGGGAAGCGCCGGGCTGGTCACAAGCAGGGGGACACGCAGACAGCAGCAGCGCGGGCGGCCCCGCTGCCGCAGAGCACACTGCGCGCCGCTCACGCACGCCTCCGCGCGCCATCCTGCAACACCCACGCGGGTGCCCTTGCCCTTGTGCGCGAGTGTTTGCAGGACTGCGCCTTGGCTAGTCAGCGAGAGATCTGCTGCAGAGACAGGGCCTCGCTCTGGCACTAATTTGGGCCACTTAACTCTTTATGTGAGCAGTTTATAAAAAGCTTCACTCACATAGGTTAAAAATTTAGAGAACTTGGTTCAAAAAAGAAGCAGAATAGCTCGGTGTTGCAGGGGAAACAAGGCCCGCGCTGCAGGAAGTCGGGCAGTGCTCAGCGGTGCAGGACCTCGCGGTATCTAAGTATGTTTCTAAATAGCTTGGCCACCGTATCAGTCCCCCTCATAAATTGGCTAATCTGGGAAATAAAAAAGACAAATTTCTATTTATCTCACTGGAAAACACAGGTTGTATTTTCTGCTATTTAAAGCCAAAGGGTCAGAGAGGGAGTTATCTGTAGTGACATGAGCTGAAATATATGTTGATTGTGAAAATATAAAGATGGAAAATACAACGTACCTTGCCAATTATGTGCCATAGCTGACATTACTTCACATCTCTCTATAGAGGTCATAATTCATAGCTAGTAAAAATGAAGAACAGAGCTCATCCTCTGCCTGCCTTGGGGTCTGCCTCCTCCTTCTCCTTGGTAGACTATGTTTGGTCTTGGAGTTTTTTTGGTTTTATCTTTCTTTTACCTACCATGTGCAATTAATAAAATAGTAGGTTAAAAAAACATTTAAGTATCCACCTCCTTTTTTTATTCCCCCTCCTGTAATGGCTCGAAGTGCTGAGGGATTGGGTGCCCTTAAAATATTGTACTGACTTGAAATGAAAATGACAGTTCCCTGGTAGTAGGTGCTTTTAAAACAGTAGTACCAATAATTTAAATTAGCAGAGCTGTTCTAAAAGACATTTGAGCCTTTGGGGGGTTTAGTCACTGCCCACTTTATCAAACCAAATTTGTTTCATCAACACATGAAATGAGATTCTTGGACAGGAAACAGCCCAGATATAGTGACTACTTTTGAAAATATCCCATTTTAAGCCTATAAAATAACTACTTAGGCGTGTGCATTGCAAAGATCGCAGCCAGGATTTTGGAGTTCAGAAGACTGAGTGTCCCCCTTTCAGATGGCTTTGATCCCTCCACACCACAGCATTATTTTAGAAAATGCCATGTACTGACCCTGCAATAGGAGATACCTATTTTAGCTTTCCAATGAAATGTAATCTTTTTGTTTCTCTGAAACATGTACTCACAAGACACATCTGAAGGCAGGTATGAAAACCTTCTGGTGGGAATTCCAACTACAGTGACCTTGGGGCAATGTTTTATCTTGCTGTGACAGTCCCTGCTTAGAGAGATTGAGTTTTGGCATAAAGCAGCGTGCTGGGTTTTGGATGTTTGGGCCGTATGTCAGCCTGGCCTCTGTTTTGCCTGCAAATAACTGCTCTTGTGCAATATGCTGACACTAAAATGGGCAGTAAGGGCTGAAAACCTAGCACAGAAATGCAAATCCTGACCCTACTTGAGCAGGTAGCAAGACTCCTGTTAATTACAACCGTATTTCTTCTCTGTTTATCTCCAGGGTTTCATAACACCACTGGTTCAGAAAACAGAGTATTTATCACCCATTCTTCTGAATATTGACAACACTGAATAGTGCAGCAACACGTAGAACCCCAGCTTCCCATGGACACGTGCAGATACTCGTCCATGCAATATAAAAACAGCAGGCATTTTAATGTGGATCTATCTGTGCTTGCTTCCTTGGGCTGTTATTCTGTAATTCAAAGAAGCAGACTGTTTAAAACCTGACCCAAGAGACTACACCAGTGCTGAACATCAAAACTCCCCAGAAAATGGTTGAAGATGGAACCCTTTCTGAACACATCTGTCCTGGGGTGTTTCTGAAAGGTTTTGTCTTTAAAACAGTGGCAAAATGAAGTTTTATTGTATTATTTTTCTTTTAACTCTACCAGACCAGACCAGACAAGCTACAGGAGAACAAACTAGATTTGGGTCCCTTCTGCATGCTAGCAAAAGTGATGGCTACTGAGCGAGCTAGTTACAGTTTGGTGGCTAGGATGCTTGTAATTTCTTTCAATGTCTCTCTTACACTGCTAAGTCATAAAAGAGAAGCTTTTTTAATGTATTAAAAGTAAATTACTGCTAAATTTGCTCCAGTGAGCAGCACAGAGCTAATAGTCTAGCATATAATCCAAAGCTGACGGCCTCGTGTTGTAACCTGTACCTCTGGATGCGTCCGGCGCGACCCCTGAGTCCAAGGCGTTGTGCACAGTGGGTGCTGAGCGAGCCTGCTGCCCTCAAAATTTTTAAGACCACTTTGGTCATGTGGATTCTTCCTTTGATTTCAGCTTCACTACTCACTTGAGCAATGTAAGATGGTGAAGTTACCAGGCTGATTGTACTGGGAAGCTTTTCAGTGTAAAAGAAACCAGACAACTGATGGATTTTAGTAAGACCAGGATGAAAGCTTGGTAGAAATCAGTTTTTCTGTGATGTTCTTCAGGGACCGCCACATCTTCACAGACGTCGGTTGGTTCCCTTTACCCTGTCCCAGGCAGGGCCCGTGACAGCCCTCGGCAAGGCTGTGCTGCCTGTCCTTCCAGAGCTCTGCACTGAAGCCGATTTCCACCTTGCTGTGCCACTTTGTGGAGATGCAGTCAAGCAGTTTGTATTACTTTTGCTTGCAAATTTTTCCTGGGTCGTGTTTAATTATGGCATTGCTGCTCCGTTACGACAAAAGGACATAGCTTTGTCTTTTTACCCTGTGATGCCAGTCAGATGCTGTCCTCTAGATGCCATGAAACGCATGGATATCCTAAAGCAATTACTTGAGATAACTACTCTCTGCTTGTGCCTCGGCTTGCGACTATCCCAAACAGCAAAGCTATGCTGACTACCAGTTCACAGAGCGGACGCTGCAGAACGGGCTACGAAGGCGCCCGATGACAAGCCTTCGCCACAGCACTTGCTCTTTCTGTGATCCCCCAGAGCCCAAATCTGATTTTCAGATTCAATCAAAGGCATCCCTGGCTGCTCAAATGTTTAGGCTTGAATCACGTTTCACCTGAGCAGATGTCGGCATGAGTTTTTTGGACTATCCTACTATAAAACCTTGTTTTTTACAGTGGCTGTCTTCAGGAACAGAAGTGCTGACCGCTCTGACAGATACGTTTGTTTTCAAAAATACCCATAATCGTCTTGTTGCATCATCTCTGTGGTTATTTTAAAAATTCTCTTTGTGACTTTGCATTATTAATGAGGTGTCTATAGAGTTGTCTAGAAAAAAATTTGTTGTGTTAATCTTGATTGTGGCTTTTTCATTTCTTCTTGTAATTGGACCAAGTCCTCAGCCGGACTAAACTGATGTCATTTGTACTCTGTTATATCTCTTCATGTTATTGGCACTATTGTCACCAGCTGTCATGATAAGATATCCACAGTGTGTCAGTAGGGAAGAATCTCTCTTTTCAAGGACAAACTAGACAAAATGACACAAGAAACGGAGTATATATGCTGTGTACTGCTTGGAAGCATGCTGTGAATCTGGAAACTCAGTCTGTGATCACAAATATGCCATATGAAGCACGAGTGAATTTAAATGGTTGCTAACTGTAACTCTGCAACTAAATTATCACTGGGAAATAGGCTAAATGTGATTTCTTTAAAATACGTATACACACGTGCTACAGATGAGAACAGGAAATTTTGGTATGACATTTTCCTTCTGTAGACTTCAAAGAGCTTTGCAGTGGGGCTAGTATCCCTGCTGTCATTTTAAAAATGGGCAAAGGGAAACACAGGGGAGGAGAGGAAAGTGCCAGGGTCGCTCAGCCAGACAGCGCAGAGCTGCTGGGGGAGCTCAGGCCTCCTGCATCACGCTGCAGCGTCAGCAGGAGAACGCAAATAATCTGGGTGCATGGGCATAACGTTCATAAAATAGATAACCCAGTAAAGGTGGAAGTAATGAAGCCTTGTTTTGAGGAGATTCAGCTTGGTGTGGCATCAAAATCATTGGCTGGGAAATAGTTCACGAGACGATGTAGTATCCAAGGCAACTTATTTGTATGGACTAACACACTCAAATCCTATTAGCATAAGAGTTACTTAAGCACATCCTCCCAGACGGATACGAGACTGTCCGTGCGCACTCGTTTCACAGCGCAGTGGCGCGGCGAGTTGCGTTCCTGCCATCCTGAAGTCATCTCCCAAGCAGGGCCAGTCCCTCAGAGCCGCTCCAAGGCCACGCTGAGTGGCCTGATGACTGTATTGCGAGTGCCCTGTGTACTTCCAAGGTAATAACTTTAAAGATGCAATTGGCTGAGAAATATAATCAGTCTCTGAGCACTATAAAAGGTACTCATGTATTAGTTACTCTCTGAATGCTAATTCGTAACGTACATTGTGCCAAAGGACTGAGAATCTAGAGATGCTGCTAGTAATTAAAAAAAGCTACAAGGGTACAATATTTTTGCCCTAATATTAACCTGGATTGTCTTTTGTGCATAATAAATCTCAGATCCATCCTATAAGGTATATGGTTCTTCACGTCACATGTTTTACCCCTCTCTCTTTCCTATTTAGTGTAAGGCACAGGACTTACCCCTTATCTCCTCTTAGCTGTGGGCACCAAATTTGACTTCTGGCTTTACAGCACGTAGGTTTTTACCCTTTTTAACCAGACAGAAAGATTAGCCTGTATTTCTGTGAATGGTAACCTAGACCACGCTCCTACACAGAGATCTTAGGGACAAAGAGAGAAATCTAGGAAATGGTCGCTTTTCCCTTATCAGTGTTGAAAGCTGAGCTGTGTCAGATGTGCAAGGTTTCTGTACATGCTAATAGACAAGAAGCAGAGGAACAAGGAGATGACCTGAACGGCAGTGGTTACATTATAATATTCCATGGTGTTGGAGTTTCCTGCTGTTTTTACTCTCGCAACACAACGTTTTCCTTGCATGTGAAATTCACCATTGCAGATCTCAAGCCCTGAGAGATGATTTTTGTCAAAGTTCATTTTTAAATGTAAATGCATAAGTGGTTTAAATTTGAAGTTTTTGCTTGTTCTTTAAATGAGTTTTATTAATCTGGATGATATTCAACACTTGCCTGGGCTCTGAAACCAGCGGTGAATTTGCCCTATCCGTCTAAGCATCATAATGGGTAGATAGAGTGTATTAAGAGTTATCACCTCAAAGACAGATCAAAGTCTACTTCCTTTGATATTGACTTTCTTTAAAAGGACCTAAATATAACCCACTAGCTAAATAATTCAATTTTTTTTTGGGGGGGGGGGTGGAGGAGCTGAGTGCATGTTTATGCAACAGACCACACAATTTTATGATTTGCTGGAGAAGAAGAAATCCTTCTCACATTTTCTGTTTAAGGAAACGCTACTCTTAGACTAAATGAGCCCAAATCTGTCAGCCGTCCAAATGGTCTCTTCACTGACCAAGTGGCAAACACTTGCATGGATCACCGACAGGGACAGCTCAAGGAACAGAAGCAATGAGCTAATCCTCGTATATGATCCATTTTCAGATGTGCTCCACAATGTTGTGCACTTTGGTTTTTACGTACGTCACTTGACTCACTGTATATGATTATATGAGGCGTTGACAGACCTGTAGTTCACACTGATTTTAAAATTTACTTTTTTGTTCTCTTTTTATTCTTTCCTTAAGTATCTCTAGACATTGGAAAATACACATATCAACATGCACACATATATGAAAATATACGTGAACGTATACGGTCAGTCCATCAGCCTGCGCGTGCCGGGCATCGCCAGGGCGGCCACCTTCCCTCGCTGGAGGCTGCGTGCCCGGGGCCTTTTAGAGACCTAGAGGGTCTCTACCTATCTTGTACAATGCTCCAGTGGGAGCGGTCTCAGGCCTTGCAGAGCAGTGTTAACGCTGCATCTCCGCAGTTTATGCAACTGTGAGGAAACTGGTACTAAGTCTCTATCCTACCACTTGTCCCTGTATGACTAAATGATGCCTGGAGCCAGGCCAGGCCAGAGGGTTTCCCAACAGGCCGGACACAGCTGCCGTACAGCTCTTCTGGCTCCTGTGCTTATTCAGTGCTTCAGTTCTCACTGTTTGACTGGTTTTCTGGCTTTTTACACCTAAATTTTAGATTGGGAGGCAGCAGAGGCCTCAAGGCCAGAAACCACCGTCCCACCTTCTGCTCCGTCCTGTGAGTGATGGGCTTGCAATCATGACTCAAGAAGCGACAGTGCCTGTGTCTGGAAAACGCTCTTCTCTCCCGAACTCCTTGTACCTCGAGCACTGTCCGACCCGCAAACACGAGCAAGCCCCTGCTGCACGCTCTGCACTGCAGGCGTACGGCAGTTTTAACCTCGGCTCTGTTTCCTGAGATACTTGTGTTTATCGTGATTTATGCCATTTTAGTTAAGAATTTTGATACATTTGTACTGTTGCAATAACTGAAAATAATGGAAACTGGAAATGGACTCTTCTGCCTGTTGATTAGAGCCGTCCATTTGGAAACGACCTGACGTCTCAGACTGGAAAGTACCTATTCTTTCTGGTGACGGAGAGGTCACTGGAGATAATTACTAGAGAATAACTGCTTCACGTGGTAGAAATCTCTTAAAATGAGACTGATTCCTCGACCCAAAGACATGAGGCCCAGAGGGTGGAAGCATCAAGCCAGTATCACCTGTGACATTTCTGTGCCCCAGGATTGTACTTCCATCCCTGCTCCGCCTTCCACCTCCGACCACTGCCTTTTACTAGGACCAAACACCTTTTGCTCTTCCCAGGTGTGGGAATAAGGCTGTTGTCCTATGCACACAGAGGAAAAGTCTTTCGGAAGGGTTTTGTGAGACCAGGACAGTGAGACGCTGTAGAGGAAGCTAAAGCACTGCGAAAGCGCTGTCCTGAGCTACCGCAAGGGCCAAGGTCAACGTCTCACTAGGGGGATCTGCAGGTGTCACTCGTGTCCGTGTGACAGCCCCAGCGCCCGGGTGAAAGCACGCTCACGGGGCCGGCGCTGCCTGGCCGGCACGGCCGTGCATGCCCACCGCTCTCTCCCAGCGCCAGCACCGCGCGCCGCGGCGGCCGCCGCTCCCGCAAGGCCTGTCTGCCGCCCCTTCGCGGCCATCGGGCGGGAGCCGGCCGGCAGCCAGCAGAGAGGTAACGTACCCACTTTCAGCTCTTTGCCGAAGACGGTCCTCTCGCCCAGGGCCGAGCAGTTCCAGCGCCCGTTGCGGAACTGGAACTGGCACTCGTTGATGCCCATCTGGGACCCTTCCCCGATGACGATAATAGCGTCGGGCCTGCTCTGGCAGATCGCCCGCTGCCGGGGGGCGAGCCCCGGGATCTTGTTACAGATGATGCTGGCGCCCAGGGCCACCACAGAGGAAAAACCCCTGCAACGACAAGAGCGCGGCGGTGGCTGGGGGGCGGCACGTCCCGGAGCCGGCCGCCGGGCAGGGCGCAGCACCCGCCACCTTCCCGCGCCCCGCTCCCGTGCCGCTGGCCCGGCTTTGGCAGGTGCCCCCGGAAAACACCCGCCTCCCCCCTTCGCCGCGCCGCTTCTCTCTTTCTCTCTCTCCATAAATAAAGCAGAGATAAGGAGCACGTGGGCTCCTGCCAAAACGGGGCTCAACTTCCTCATTCGTAAATTAAAGCACATGCAAGTGCGGTGCGTGCCCGGGCCACGCACAGCCAAGGGGCCGCCGGGGCTTCCAGCGCTCGCACGGAGCAGCGGGGGGGGAGGCGGCCGGCCCCCCCCTGCCCCCGCCGCCCGCCGCCGCCGCGCACACCTGGGCCGCGCCGGGATGCGCCGCGATGCGCCGGGGCCCGGGGGGCTGCGGGACGGCCCCGGCCCCGCTCCGCGCCCCGCCGCCCTCGGCCGTCGCGGCTGCGGCGGGCATCGCCGGGGCGGCCGCCTTCCCCGCTGCGCGCTGCGCCCCCGGGCGCGGGGCTCTACCTGTCTGCCTAAAAAACACGAATCGGGATCGGCACCACCGTTTCTGCAGACTTCCCGGGCTAAACGGTAGCAGGTCTGGGCAGGTCAGGCAGAGAGCGAGAGGCAGCAATTGCTACAGAAGGAGAGAAGTTACTTACCCGATCTTGATGTACACAATCCCGAGGCTCAGGAGGATGTGGAAGATCCAGCGCCTCGTTTTCCTGCTCATATTCCCGCTCGCCGTGTCCCAGACCCGCGCGGAAACGATGCCCGCGGCGCGGGCGCTCCGGGAGGCGCCGCTCAGGGCCGCCGCGGCAGCGCCCGCCGCGCAGCGACCCGCGCGGGGCCGCCGGGCTGCGCTCGCCCGGCCGCGCCGCCGCTCCGCATAGCCCCGCCGGGCCCCGGCCGCCGCTGCGCGCCCCTCACGCGCCGCTCCGCGCCGGCGCTGCGCGGGCTGCGGGGGCCGGCGGCTGCGGGCGCTGCCCGGGCTCGGCGATAACTCTCTGCCCTTTTCTTTTTCTTTTCTTTTTTTTTTTCCCTCCCTTTCGCTCTTCTTCAGCTCCCTGGGCGTGTTCTGCGGGGGAGGGAGTCGTCCGGCCGCGGGGGGGGGAGGCGGGGGCGGTGGGAAGAAGGGCAACCCGAGACCGCAGGCAGAGCACCTGCCCGCCGCGGGGCTGCCCGCGCTCCTGCCCTCTGCGGGCCGGGCGGGCGGCGCGGCTCGACGGGGCGGCAGCGCCTGTCGCCGCGGTGTCCGGGCGGGGTGTCGCTGCGGGCGGCCCCTGCTCGCCGCGGGGCGCCGGGCGGCATGGGGCCGCGCCCGAAGGCCGCCGCGCTCGCCCGGGGCTCCCCGCCCGCCGCCGCCGCCGGGGGCTGCGCTCTCGCCGGGCCCCGTCGCCCTCTTTGCCGGCGCCGCTCCGCACCTCGGGCTGGTTTTATGCGTCTGCACCAGCCCCGACGCTCCTCCCCTCTCTCGCTGCCTCCCCGCATTTACCGTACTTTTTTCGCTCCCTCTCGATTCCCGAGCCGCGATTAACACATCAGCGCGGAGAGCAGCCTCCTCCGCTCCGCACCGCCCCGCGCCGCGCCACACCGCGCAGCACCGCGCAGCACCGCACCGCGCTGCGCAGCATCCTCGCGGCCCGAGCGCGGCGGTGCGGAGCGATGCGGTGCGGAGCGGCTCAGACGGTCCCTGGCGGTGCCAGAGCCCGGCCCGTCTGCGGGGGAGCCGCGGGGAAAGGAAAAGCCCGTCGTTGCCCGACTGCCCCGCCGGGTGCCCGGGCTGCCTTTCCCGCTCGTTTTTCGATTTCGCTCAGCGACACAGACCGGGGCGCTCAGCTGCCCGCCCGGCCGCAGCCGGTGTCCCGCCGGGGCTCCCCGGGGTGAGCGGGCTCCGAGCGGGGGCTGGGGGGCTCCACCGCGCTGGGGCACCTCCCGCACCGCGGGCAGACGCGCACCCGCCGCCCCCTCCCCGCCCGGCCCCGCAGGGGACCCCCGCGCCTCGCTGAGCGGATCCGTGCGGATACGGTGGCTATTTTATTATCCACTTAAAATATTTCGGACAGGGAGGTTGCCTGAGTGATAACAGGGGTGTGGTGCTGGAACTGTTCTGCTGATCGTGTTTTTCTGAAAACAAAACAAAAAAAAACCCAATAAAAGGATTTGTCCTAGAAAGTTGGTTTGAAATACCGCGCGCGGCGCGGGGAGCGCAGGGAGCGCGGAGGCCGCCGCCGGGAGACGCCGGGGGGGCCGCGGTCCCCGCCGGGGCGCGGAGCGGCGCCTCCTCCCCCGCTGCCCCCTCCCGCCCCTCTCCCCGCGCCCCTCTCCGCGCTGCGCGGCGCGGGGGCTGGGTTCGCATCACCTTTTCCCGGCCGCCTCCCACCGCGGGCCGCGCCGCCCTTCCCCGCGGTGCCCGGCCGCGGCCGCCCGCGCAAGACGAGGTAAAGCGCGGGGCGCCGCGGGGCGGCCTTAAACACAGAGGCGCGGAGCGCGGCCGCGGGCAGGTGCGGGCGGGCGCGGAGCCGCGCGGCCGCCGCAAACTCTTTGCCACGGCGCCACCTGGCGGGCGCGGCGCGGCGCAGCAGGGGCGGCCGCGGGGCTCTGCGCGGGGCTCCGCGCGCTCCCGGCCCCAGGGCCGCGCCGTTCCGCGTGCGAGCAGCGCTGTGCACGGGCGCGCGCTGCCGGGGCTCCGCAGGCCTCTCGGGGCCCCTGTGCCCCTAATGCACGGTGGCCTGTTCTATTTAAGAGGAATAAAGGCGGGGTTTAGGGCATCCCCCCCGAAAGCGAAAGCACCATTAAGAGAGAGGCAGAAAGGCGTTACTCCCAGTTGCATCCATCTGTCACCTCCCGGCTCGGCGAGGAGCGCGTGGCGTTGACGCTGAGCGTGAGCTTAGCCCCGGTATCGCTCTGGGACAGGCGCCCCGTGCTGCGTGCCGGCGGGTGTGTGCGTGCAGAGGCGGTGCGAACAGGTGTGTAACAAACCTGAGCGTGTCAGAGAACGCGGTGCCCCGCGCACAGCACCCGCTTCTGCAGCAAACACGTATTTAGGTGCTCACCTAGGCCTTGGGCACCTTAGTGGCCCCTGGTCCAGGCTAGGTGGGGTGGTCTTGCGCGGAGCAGCAGCATGACATATGTTACGCTGGGGCTGTAAGGAGACACCGCTGCGCTCTGTGCACATCCCACTCCCCCCGCCGCACATCAGGCAGAGGTTTCCCAGGTGCCGGACCATGCCCCGTCGTCCCAGCCGGGCGCCAAAGCCTGCAGTTTGCCTGTGCGCTCTACACGGCCTAGTACCATGACGTCCCGGTCCACCGCTGGGGCTCCTAAGCGCTAGGACAGCACAGAAGAGTAGCAAACCACGGCGGGTGAGTAGAGCTGCTGCTGAAGAGGAGCCAGGGACACCCGGTGGAGGGGGAGTTTGTGTCTTTTTTTTTCTTCCAGTGCAGCTGGTCACATTACTGTTCAATAGTCCTTGAACAGAGACGGGCACGAGCAGCGTGCCGTCAGTCCCAGGAGTCTCATCCCGAAACAAAACCAGCTTTCCGAAGAACAAATCTACCCCCAGAGCAAACTTCTGAACGCTAAAAGGACTGGGAAGTCATTTAAATTCGCTTCAGAGCTTCAGTCCCTCTTCCCACTACGGTGATCTGACAAGCAAAGTCCAGGGGCTCCTTCGGCTTCATTTTTGCTTTTTCTGTATTTCCGATGCAGAAGGTAGAGCGAGTTGTTTTGTCTGACTTCTCTCAGCAGGTTGCTGCTTAACACAGCCCGGGGGGGTGGGATAGGTCAAGGCTAAGCAAACTGTTGTCTTACGGTTCTGCAAGAGCAGAAAATGGCAAAAGCTCCTCAGAAAATGAAGACCCTTTACTGGACTAACCAGTGACTTTCCCTTACCCTGTTTGTTCCTAAAATACTTTTGCCTTAGCTATATGTGAGTGTGTGTGTGTGTGTACACACATGTAAGGCATATATAAAATCACACTGCTGTGCAGATTACAGAAGAGTAGTTTGTCTTCTTCCACAAAGTTTCTAAAACATTTAAATTAGCATTTAAAATGCTTGCAGAACTGAAGTGGTCCTTCTAGCCATGTGGTCCTTCCAGTGGTCTGTAGTATCTAGTCTTCACCTACTACCTGTTTTCCAGTGCCTATATACCCAGCTTCTCTTTTTGCACTATATCCTTATATTACTTTCTAATTATTGCATAATAAAGTCAGTCTGAGGCATTATGAAAAATTATTCTACTCCTCTTAACACAGCAGGGCAATAAGTTACAGGCAACACCTGGAAAATTAACACAAAACCTGGAACAGTGATTAGCAAATCCATGGTAGAAAAGTAGGAATCAGTAAATTGCCTATGGCAAAAAAAAAAAAAAAAAAAGGGCTGGAAAGCATGCTCTCAAAAGGGTTAAAAAGAAATCCCAGAGCTCTCAATTCGTAGGAAGGTGTCTGCAGGTGAAAATCCCAATTTTCCTTGTTACTCTGACAGCACCGTGACTCTGAATCTGGACAACCAGAAGACAACCAGAAGCAGCCTGCCTCTTTCTTAATATAAGGACGTAGTAATCGATATTTTTGCTTAGCTGCGGTAACGCCATGACTTTTGCCTTTTGGGCTAACTACAGGCTTGGCTCTGCTTTCAGAAGCCAAGCTAATAAGGCCGTATGGTCCCGTGGTGGTGGCGTAGAAACGAGCCCTTGCCTCGCGCTGCCAGCTGTGCTCCCGGGTAGCGCCCTACTTGTGTGCAGCACCGGGGGGGTCTGCGCCCTCTGCGCAGGCTCTCGCCAGACGGTTTTTGCTGGGCAGCTGCCCGCCTCGCCGGGAAGCGTCAGACCCATTGCACACGCGTTTTTGGGACCCCACGGCATGGGCGTGCGGGGAGCTCGGGGCGGGCCGGACTCGCTGCGCCTCGGGGGGAGCCCTGCCCGCGCGTGGCCGGGAGCTGTGTGCCGGGCGATGGGGCGGCGGGTGCTGGCGAAAGCCGAGGGGCGCCGAGGAACGCGGAGGTCAGGCCGGGCCGAGGGGCTCCGCAGGCCTGGAATGCCCCATCCTAAATACAAGTCCCGAGTGTGAATCCTAGTAGTTACCCCACCTCAGCGCCCGGCGTACGGACAGGAGATGCTGTATTTCTCATACAGCAGCAGAGGGGGAACTGAGAGGGATGGTTTCATCCCAGGCCGTGGCAGAGGCAGGGTTGGAGCACCAACGCTGCTGCCAGCTTAGCCCGCACCGAGCGGTAGCTGCTCCGTCGCTGCTGAGATGCTCCCTGGTCTGGGGAAACACGCACGCTCGGGCAGAGGGTAGTTTTATTCCAGATAGGGATCTGTTCACTCTCACCTTTTACTGCCCATTTCTTTATTTAGCAGCAGCAACGTTCTTCTGAACAAAGCCTAGGCCTAGGCCCAAGTCACACCCCCGGGCCATTCATCACTTGGGGCCACAATGGTGTGGCTATTGTGAAGCGCGTGTCAGGGTTGCTTTGGGGGGTGAGGCAGCGCAGTGATTTAGTACACCAGCTAATCGGCTCTGAAAATAGAGTCTCAAAATAAATTAGATCAAGAAAGAAGCTTGAAAAGTCTGTTGGTCTCAATACAGTCCTCTTGGACTCTCTCGCAAACGCAAAACTTGATCCAACAGCTTCCTCTCGCAGCACAGACTCCCCGCGGCGCTCGGTTTCTGCATCGATGTGCGTTAGCGGAGCTAAGCACGGAAGTTTGCACAATGCCTGTCCACTCAGTGTGTGGTTCTGGTCAAGGTTATTAATGTCTCATTTTTCATAAACATAAAGAAACACAAGAAACATACCCATGTAAAACAAAAAAGAAAGGTTGTCTGTCTTTTTTTTTTTTTTTTTTAAGATGGCCTCTGATAACATGAATTCACAAGGGAGAATGTGGTTAAAAGCCCATTTTGTAACCAGATCCTAGATGCACATACCATCAATACTCCAACTCTGGCTCCCTTTTATCAAGCTAGTCATAGCTGCACTGTTTTGTTGTCAAAACATCTCCTGTAACAGGCAGACTAGAGAGTCTTCAGTAGCAGAAATGAGAGGTTAATATACCGACACTCCCTGGATTAAGAATCCCTAACCTCCTAAAAGGGTGTTTAAAAAATACAATAAATAAATAAATAAGATTCACAAAGCCAGTTAATTTCCTGGGCTCTGCCTTGCCCCTCCTGCAATGTATCATATCATCAGCAACCACAGTAACTTCTCAGTTTACAGATGTATTCAGGGGACTGCAAAATGAGCAATAAATAGCATGCTGCAGAGTTTCATTCTGAGATGAGTAAATTATGTAAGAAGCTGCCGCAGGTCAGAGCTCAGGAAGGGCAAAAGCCGCCTCCCCCGCCTGGCTGCTCTCGGGGCTCCGCTTGGGACGGGGCCAGGGCAAGTTTCCAGAAGAAGTCTCATCTGGTCTCGAACGTTTGTGGCAAGAACACAGAATTTGGGATTGACTTTGTGATGTGAACGGGTGCGTGGCAAGCTGGGACAGAGTCTCGAGAAACCTGGAGGAGGTTTGCCTCCTCTGGGAGGGGAAGCGCTGGTCCCTGGGCTCCTCCGGGTGCTGCAGGTGAGGCCCCGCCAAACCAGCCGGATAGCGCCCCGCAATTGGAGCAGTTAGTGCCAGGCCGGGATGCACAGGTCGTTAAGGCAGGCCCATGCAGCTGGGAGGTAATTAGCTGCAGCTTGAGCTAGTAACTGATGATGAGTTTGGAGCCCTGGAGGAGTTAAATTAGGAGAGGTCCAGCTAGCTGGTTGGATGCCTGGAGAAGGTTTGGGGTTGCTGTGGTTTCTGTGATTTAGGAGCCTACCGACTATGAAGTGACTTGGAAGATGTGCAGCAGGTTACGCCAAGCTGGTAGAGAGCTGTGTCCACACATGAATGCCTAGGTAGGTTTTCCTCTCTGCTGTAGTCTCTAGCGTGTCTGCGGCCTTCTGGAAGTGGGCATGGCCTGAGGAGCTTTTGAAACCAAGATCTGTGAGTCAAGGCTTCCCCCAAGTTTAGTTTTGCTCAGGTGCTTGAATCTGAGTACAGATAAAGCCATATTTTAAATTAAAGTAAAAGTAATGATTTGGTGAAGAACTCCACCTGGTTCTGTTTCTGGCAGACAATTGTGTGTAGATTTTGGGTCTCCAAACCAAGGAAATATTCCCTATGTGAGGATGTGATTGTTGATCCTATCAGGTGTCAGAAAACCAGACTCAGATTCATAGGTTATTTATGTGTTTCTTTGAAAATGTGGTGATTTTTTTTCTGTGCTAGTATGTTCCTTGAGGACCAGGTAACTCACTGTCATCGTGCTTGTAGTGGTTTTGCAGGTTCCTCTAGATAAGTGCTTGCATGCACCAGACCTGATGTTGGGGCTACATTTATGATGTGATCAGCCCTAAACTGCTAAACTTGGCAGATTGCAGCTCTCCCGGTACCATCTTGGCTCCTGGGAGCTGGACCTGCCATTGTTGCATGTACTGTAGAAGAAACTAATGGTTAATATATAGGCAGCACGTTGCTTCCCAAGCAGCAATGCTTAATACTGCTAATAGGAATGTGCAGAGCGAAGCAGACCTCTTTTCAACAGTCATTTTAAACTAACGATATGAATCCCACCAGTCTATCTCAAGCAATGTGAAAATGTCACTAGGTGCCTGCTGCACTGTCACGTATGGGCCTGTAGTTCTGCAATGACTCACTTCTCCTTTGATCTCTTGTCCCCTTGCAAGCCTAAGTATGGCTATTTGTTCACAGGGATGCTGCTCATCTAGACTCTTTCTTTTTTTAACCTTTCCTGCATGGGTTCTTTAGGAGCTTTCTGTGATGCCACTCCATAACAAGTTACTTGTTATAAGCACACTAGGGAATATGTTGTATTTGCAAAAAAATAATATTCCCTAGTTGTCACAATATGCACTTAGGCAAATACTATTTTTGTCTTTTTAAAAAAATGTTTCCTTTACACATTTATTAATGGATGTAGAGGTGAAACGATGAACTGTCAAAGTAGATTATTTGTTGCTGAAAAAAGGTCTTAAGCACCATGGATCTGATCCAGAAAATATGACACAGTCTTCCAGGCAGCATCACAACCAGAGAGCTACAAATGCTGCTAAAAGTAGGGGAGAACTTGTCAGCTTTGGAAATACTAAGTGTATGGTGAGATGGACTAGCAATAGCACATGTGGGGGGGGAAGAGATGTGTTTTAAAACCAGATGCCAAACATGCTTCTTGGTAAGCCTTGGCCAGCTGATGGTGAATAAAGGAATCCTGCCGGTGTGTCTTTCCATAATAAGTGCTGGATCCTAGTGCTTTGCCACAGAGCATGCTGAGCTTGGGCAGCCCGGGCATGATGGGAGGAGGAGGAGCTGTGCTTGATGCTGGTCGTCGCAAAAGCAGCGTGAGCTTTGTGTTGGCCAAACTTACCACGTGGCCGGTGATGTGCAAAGCAGATAGTGTGCGGCTGGGTGGAGAGCGGCAGCGTGGACAACAAGGGTGTTGTCCATTCCCTGCCTGCGCAGGGCGGAGTCACCAAAATTGTGCATGGGAAGGGGTAACAAATAGCATGAGGAAGTCATGTGGAGATCAGGGGAAGCAAACTCATGTTCACGGCAGGAAGGAGAGAAAGGGTGGAGAAAGTGGAATGATGAGGAGGAAGGCACAGAAAGACACAGGTCTACTTTTTGTTCTGATGGAGATTGACCTTGGACTAACATTATATATTTACAAGTATGACAATGAGCAGAATAAATTTTGAGAATATCACTACTGGCAGTCAGATTAATACCACTATCATTCAATTTTATTATTTTAATTATAGCTATAATATCTGTCTTTTCCAAAATGAAGTTTCCCTTTTTTCCTCTAGTCAAAGGGATAACATGCCGCTTTACAAGGCTGATGTCCAGGTGTGCCACCGGAGCTTCAGGAGAGTGTGGTGGTGAGAGGAAGGTGTGGGCATGGCATATAAACTTTATGAAATACTGTAACTTTTCCCTTACTGTTTAGCCATTGCCTAAATGGTAATTATAAAGTTGTTCTTAAAATACCACTTCAGGTTTAAAAAAAAAAAGGAGAAAGTACTGAACTAGATTGGTTTTGTTTTTCAGCCAAATTTGCTCAAAAAGCCTTTGCTAACGAGAAGGCTTTGGGGGAATCCTGTGAGCCCTCGGAAAGGGTATTGTACTGCCGATATCAGGGCCCTTATCAATAATCTCCAATCTCCTCGCAAAGCCAGGAACTTTTCCCCATCTACCTTTGTGGAGATGCATTTTATGTGATGATGTAAGGCAAAATAGGCCTGTATTCAATATTTACTTTTAAATTATATAAACAGTACTAACTAATCTGGCAAAACGTGCATTCTTGGAAAACGCCTGACTAAGCTAATTCCAGTTTTTGGAGACACCGCTTGTCTAGATACCTGAAGCACGTCCGTTTACCGTGGGCCTGCTAATGCCTCCAGAGTGATCCACGCAGCCCTCCAGTTACGCGTTTGTAAACTGTAACCACAGAGTAAATAAATTAAAGGTATCAAGCACATGATTGTAAACTGTGGAGGTCTAATGATACAGAAGGCAACTAATGAAGCGCTAGCATGTACTTTGTACAGTCGAAGATGTAATGTGGAGGCAAATCAGTGCTAGGCCACCAGGGGTTTGGGGGGGGTTAATTTTTGCCTGGGCCGGTGTTGTGGTGGCTGTGGGCTGGTCCACCTTCAGCAGAGCTTGCTGCCTTAGGCCAGGTGAACAGACCTGGCGTCTGCAAACTCGTGTTTCTTGATGCGCCGGCGGGGCTGTATTGGCAGTGCCGGGCTGCCCGTCTGCCGCAGCTCCCACGCTGCTGCTCAGGTGTCACCACCGAGGCCGGAGCTGGATGGGATCGTCTCTCCGAAGGCTGGTTGAGGACACTCGGCAGGTTGAAGCACTGGCTCTAGGGCTTGTCTCCCAGGTTTGCTCCCTTCTCTGGTAAGATTCATTTGTTGGCCCAGGACTGTCAAACAGACATGAAGGGCAAGCAAAATATTTGATTTCCACTCTCTGAGCTGGGAGCAACTTCCAGACCTACCCTTTAGCTTGTGGTTCAGGTTAAAATAGGTTTCCATCCATATCCTCTCTGATCTGTCTCCAGTGAGTGCTCTTAATCAGCAAGGGTGTTTTCTGTGCTGTTCGTAAAAGCGATTGCACTGGGCCTGAAAAGAGATAAACAAATTCAGTCTTTACCAAAGTATTCCTAGAAGCATTCTGGGAGACATGGCCAAGGGGGGTATAAGTGCACACGTACACTCTTTAGACATTTCAGAAGTCTATGTTACTGTGAAATGATTTTAATGTAGCCCAGAGCATAAAAGCTGTTTGAAAGGTGTCAGCACTGTGCGTGGACTGGCTGGAACTGAGCAGGGGTTATGGGCTGAATGGGTGCCAGGGTGGACTTGCACATTTAATAGATAAAAGCCTGTGTGTGATAGCAGGAGATTATAATGGTTTCCATTTCTGCAGATCACCACTCTTTAGAAACCAGGGCTTCTTGATAGCTGTACCTATTTTTGTAGCACTGTCAGACCTATCTATTCAACAGGTTCCCTTTCTATAGTATGTTCTACAAGTGCAGAAGAAAAAGGGGTCCCTATCCCAAAAGCTGCTGTCATCTAAGTAAGAGTGGAAGACAAGGGAGTGCAAAGAAAACCATGTTGATCAGTGTGATGAGCAGCCACTGTCAAGCTCTTGAGGGCATCACAGTGTTAAAAAGAGCATCTGTAGCAGAACAAGGAGGCACCTTTGCAAGTACTTATAGGGAGTTCTCCTAAGCAGGAGTTTACTGTCCAGAAAATATGCTTTCTTGAAAACTTAATAGCGAGTAACAAAGACTGCTGTAGTGGCCCAGCCATTAGAGCTGCTGCTTTTAATAAATGACAGTATGTCATGAAGGACATTGAAAGCAAAGTCAAGCAACTTATGCTTGATGCTGAAGGGGAGGAGATGTCAGAAGAGGCATGCAAAAAGAGGAGTATGTGTCAAAATGCTGGTGAGGAAACTCTGCAGCAGGCTGCTGGCTTGCTGTGAGCAAAGCAAGTAAAGCTGGTCATCTAACCAGGATGTCAGATGGTGAGAGTTCAGCCAAGAGGGAAAGGCTGTCACTTCATGATGCTATGCTGAAAAATTTCAAGAGAATTAAGCCTCTTTTTGGGTGAGGGGAGTCATATACTGGGCATTAGGAGACATTGGAGAACATGATGGGTTGTGGATGTGAGTGACTTACACAGTCATGTTGTCAGTAATGAAAGAGGATGGGGATAAATGGAGGTGTGGTTAGGAAGGAGCTTTGTTTTAGCCAGGAAGAACTTGAATTAAAAGCAGATCTAAATAAGAGATCACATTAGAGAATGATGCAGCGCTTTTTATTTGTATAGAAGAGAGATCTGGAATAGAACAGTGAACAGTACAGTTACCTCTGGTGGCAGTCACTGAGTTGGTGTGTGGAGATTTTTTTGCTGGAAATGAGATGAAAGGAGAAAAGAGGTCCAGAACTGTGCATGTTCAAGGTCTGGTGAGGATAACTCCTTAGAGAGAACATGCTAAAAGCAATTGCTGGGAGATGAGAGAGGGGTCGGGGGATCACAGAGGCCAGAGAACATGATTTCTAGAAGAGTGTGGTCAACCATGCTAAAAGTAAATGAAGAAGGTTTAGATGAAGTGTCTGACTGAAGTCTGGACAAGGTGAAGATAGAAGAGACTTCAGCCAGAGAAGATTCAGTAAGATGTGAGAGAGAAACTGCTGTCTATACTGTCTTGATGTTCCTCTCCAACAATGAGCTACAAGCGGGAGCAGTGGCTGGGAGGGCAAGAGGAGAGTCGCAGACTTTGCACTTTAAAGGAAGGAGCTGCTAAAGGATGTTGGTGAGGGGAAAACTGGAGAAGAATAAGAGCTTAAATAAGGCTTAAGGTAAATCAGAATAAAAGTGGGTGAGGGAAATTGTGAGATGGCACTGAGATGCTGTTGGAAGAAGGAACAAACTGGGGCACTATTGCAGAAATGAGGAAAACTAGCCAGCTTGTGTTTCTTGGGAGAAGCTGCTGAGATCCTGTGCATGGGAGAACAAGGGAGGCTGGAGGAGTCAGAAATTGCATCAGCCAGAGCTGCAGATACACTTTTTCAAACTCAGCTGGATCTTAGAGCTGCTTAGTTGGGAAGCTGATGGGAAAGAGCAGTGGAATGAATGGATCTGTGGTTGTGTTACTAGTTTCAGCAAACAAAATGAGACGAGCAGTCAGCAGGTCGGACTTTGGGAAGGCAGTCTAGACTGGGCTGAAATGAAGCTTGACAGAAAATCGGCAATTTTCAAATAGAAGAAAGGACAGGGAGGAGAGGTTTGCAGAGGAGGAAAAGCCTCGTTGAATTCTCCAGATGAGGTGATCAGAGGGGGGATTTGTGCAATGGAGAGGTGAGAGAGAGAAGTGCTAGCAACATACCCAATTAGCAGTTTTGGAGTGACTGAAAGAGTTGCACAAGGGCTGCAGATCAGCTGCACAAAGATGAGGAAATGCAAGCGTAAGAAACTGGCTGGGCTGTCAAGAGGTCGCCAAGGACAGATGTGGGAATCGCAGAGGAGAAAGAGCTACAACTCAAGTGCCGAGCAGGAGGATGGGAAGAGCCTGGGCAGACCATGGATGAAGCAAATAAGAGGAGAGAAATGATTTGAAAGCAGCAGGGACAGGAGGGAGCCCTGACCTCTTCCACCATGCCTGTCCCAGAGCAGTTCAGTGGAGGAAGGATGCCCCAAAGAGCAAGGGAGCACCGGCGAGGTCCAGGGAGCTGCCAGCTGGACCGGGCTGTGGGCAGCTGGGTGAACATGGAGCCATGAAACAGCCAGGGGTCGGGGAGGGGAGAAATCTAAAGTGGTGGCACCAGAAAGCAGGTAGAGGTGTGGACGGGGATATCTGGGTGGAGCGGGTGGTACGCTGGGAGGACGGGCCTGGATCCAGGGTCGTCAAAGGGAAGGACAGAAGAGCATGGTGGAAAAGGATAGGCTTGGCATGGAAAATAGGAGAGGGCAAGATAACGGGACAGATGCTGCGATGAACAAAGGGTGAGGTCAGAGCGACAGCTAAGTGGCAGACAGACAAATGTACAAAAACAGAAAACAAGAGGCAGCTCCTGCCTGCGGTTTTTAGGTACAGCGTTTGGCTGACTGCAATCACAAGTGATTGATTACAGAATTAGACTTGTGCTATTTTGGCCCTGTGACTTCAGATGCTGTAATCTAAGCCCACTGTGTGTTTATCCTTGCATTGCGGATAACTGTTTAGGCACAGGGATGATTTTGGGGGAGACATGTCAGAAAGCTTTTGCCCAAACTGCGTCTGTAATCCTGCCACTCCTCTCATCAATCATCAAGCTAATATAAAACTGGCAGCGTGCTTCCTGCTCGAGTGTTGTGCATTTCCAAAGGCAAAGTGCACTATTGTTTAATAGCCAATTATTCACTGGCATTGATAAACAGGCTTTGCTCGCGATTACTGCAGCAATTACTCACTTGCCTAATTTAGACATGAGGAAAAATTAATTCAGGCTTCCAGTTGATCATTTATATCTCTGGCTGCTGTAATACACATAGCAGTGTACTGAAAACAGCTCCACCATAAAGGAAACTGATCTGCTCAAATTGATAACAGATTTTACTGTGGCTCTGTCGCTGTGAGAGGCATGACCGAGTCCGGGCTGAAGGCCTGTGGATGAGGGGGGTTTGGGGGCTTTTCTTTTGTGCTTTTGGGGGCATAAAAATATGAAAATCCTTCTCTTATACCTTAAATTGAAAACAGCAGTTCAGAGGGGAGGATGGTGCTGTGGTCAGAAGGCAGCTCAATGTACAGCTAAACAAGCAAATAAAATAGTAGGATGTTTAAGTAAAGCGACCTCACCTTCCCCCAGATGACCCCTCAAGTGCTGATGGACCTGTCTCCAAGCAGCAAAGTCCAAGGCATTCAAGGAGGGCTCGTGGGGCGATGCGGGAGGACCCTGGCTGTCCGGTTCAGAGGGATGCTGCGGAGGAGGTATATAAAATAGCTAACAGCTTTAGTAACGGTGAGTTGCAGGCATCATATTTACTCTTTCTCGTGACTGGGGAGCAGTGAGATGGAAAGGCATCCGTGTGGAACTGGGACAAGGAAAAGCTGCTTTTCTTTTCTTTTTCTTAATTATTATTAAAATAACTCTGCAAACCGGCCTTCTGTTCCAATGGACACACCTCTGTGGTAACTGTAAGCTCAAGTCCTCAGTACCCAAGAGAGAAGCACTGGTGCGTAACCCCTCCAGGTTTTCTCTCCCCCTTCCTGGTGTGGTTTCACTTTCCAGGGCTATCTTGGAGCTTGCTGCTGGCAAGTGTTCAGCTGGTTTCAAAGAACAGCAGGAAGAGCATTTCTTTAAATTACGCCAGCGCGAGCCCGATAGCGCATTCCTCGTCAGCACGGCTCATGCGCAAGGTAAAATCGCCTCCGTATCTGGCGAGGAGCGTGTGCGGGGCGACGGGGCCCGGCGCGGCGCGCTGAAGTGCCCCTTCGCCTCCAAAGCCGGCTCGGGTCACCTGCGGACGCTCGTCTCTCCTCTGAATTCTCGTGTCTTCCCCGAGCTGCCTCGCTGCCGTGACCTTTCCCGGCGCAGGGCTTGCGTGACCAAGGTGCGTCCCTGCAGGCAGCTCTCGCCCGGAGGAGCGCCTTGCGCGGTGCCTGTGCCCTGGCGAGCCCGGAGCGGGGCTGCGGCAGCTCCCTGTGTTCAAAGCAGGCTTCGTGGGTGTAACTTGTAGGAAAACTGAAAACCAGCAAAATCTGTCTCCTTTAGGACTCTGGCTGACATCATGGCAGCCAGGAGCATCTAGCTGAGGTGGTGACATGCCAAGGTGGGAGCGAAGATGATGCTGGTCCCTTACCAAACTTAAGTATTAGTCAAGCGGGGGACAGACCAGGGCTGTTAGCTTGTCTAGAGCGATGCTGGTTTCACCGGGCTGCACTAGCACTGGCGTGCCCGAGCCACACAGTGGGGCAGGACGGGCTCTCGGCGTGTGACAGCTGAAGGTTGGCCCTGGTGACAGCAGCAGGCACAGGGGCTCCACGGGAGCTCCTGCCTGCTAACCCCTGCCCGCATGTCATGGGCGTCTAATGCAGCTATGGGAAATGTGCACTGGGTAGGTGGGAAACTCCACGGTACCCGGGGATCCCCGGACTGGGGTGTTTTGCTCCAGGTGTGGTGGCATCTCCCAGTGCTGACCGCTGCCCCGTAACGGGGCTGACCGCAGGAAAAGAACAAAACTATCATTTGGAGTTCATCTTATCTGGGAGTATCATGCACGCTCAGGAACTGTGTAATTCGGTTGCCCTGCTTAGCCAAAAGCTAAATAGTTTCTAAAGTTTATTTCCTGTCTTTATAGCAACTGTCTGTCTCTGTATTTATTTTCGCTGTGAGCTACTGGTGAGCTAAAAATAAGTTTTGGGGCTATTATTGTTGCGGATTGTACAACAATCGTGGGCTGAAGCCGGGCCGGTTTGGGAGCGAAGAATGTCCCCGGCCAGCCTCCCCGGACGGGCTGCCATAATTCTTGTGTTATACTGAAGCACTTTGTCGCTCGCGGCAGAGAAGAGCTGACGTCTCGCATTGTTGTTACCTTGAGAGGGCAGTTATCGCAGCTAATCCACCCTCCAAGGCTTTTCCTCAGGATAATTATTGTTTCAGTGATTCATCTTGCAGACCCTGCCCTTCCTTATTCGCACAAAATATCCTGCTCCCTGCAATATTTCTGGGTCAGGCTCGTGCCGCACATGTGACTTCCCCCCGGGCCCACGGACAAGCAGCGATGGATTAAAGGTCAGCGGTCCCGGGCGGGCGCATGCCGCGGGGCGCCAGGGGATGCGGTCGGCGGGCGCGGGGCCGTGCTCGGTGGTGTCCCGCGGGGGGAGCGGTGCCGCTGTTGTTATGCTGGAAAATTTCACTGCTCCTGTCTTCAGTGGAAAACATTATCACCGGCACATCCTGGCGTGTAACTTGCCTCATTTATTATTGTCCCGCGCCGGCTTAGTGCTTATGGTGCAGTTCTAAGGTACTTAGAGGGTTGTGGTTTTTCAAGGAAACATAACTCGTGGGGGGGTTTTGGGGGAGAGGAAGAATCCTGGAAGTTTTTGGCACAAATGGAGTCAAATTTTACTGAGCATAAAAAATGTAACGTGCACGGGTCTGCGTGACCTGGGGCCGGTGCGGCCACTCCTGGAGGCGGCTCGGGACTCCCCACCGGGCCGGGCCAGGCTGCTCTGCCCCAAGCCATTTCCAGGCTGAGCCGTGGGCTGCTACCGCCGAGCCTGCTCGATCGTCCTTCAGCCAGTCTGGAGTGCTGCGAAGGAAACCTAGGTCTTGAGTAAATCCTGTCCGGGGGTGGGGAAAATAAGGGAGAAAAGAGCAAGCTTCAGACCCGATGTTGTGCTCACACTGCGAGGGTGCAGCGAAGGTGCCCGCGGCCACGTCTGCTCCAGCAGCCCCTCCGAGGGGCACACGGCTGTGTGCGCGCAGGTGCGGTGAGAAACCCCTCTTGCTGTAGCCAGCCTCTCCTTTGGCATAGACTGGCCAGCCGAGCTGGAGCTTTTCCAGCACTGAAGATCTCCGTGTAGACTCCTCGAGCAACTGAGAAGTCATCGCCCTTCTGGGGCACTTGCTGGTGCGGTTCCCGGTCAGCGTGAAGCTGGGTCTGCGTTAGCTGGCTTCAGCATGTGCCTTTTTCTGTGTCCTTTTAACCAAATTCATCTGGTGAGCTCCAAAGTGATGCCCTGCCACGCACAGCCTTGCATATTAAGGCTCCATTTGACTCTATACTTCTAACTTTTCTTCCTTTCCTCCTATGTTTTAATTCTTTGTGGGTTTTGTGTGTTCTTGGGGGGGGGGGGGGGGTTTGGTTTTCTTGTTTAAGTTGGCAATGTATTTCAGTGTTGCAGTATGAGCATGCTCATGCTGTAGAACACTTCCTGTGAACCTCTGGATCCAGGTGGAGCAGGATCGCTGTCTTCAAACACGGGTGTATAGCTTTCGGTATCAAGAAATGACAGCCAGCACACCCAGTGTTGACACACAAACTGAAAACCGGCATGAGCACCAGCCAAAACAAACTGGTCACGCGCTCCACAGCAAGCCCTGGAGGGCTGTCCTACAGCAAGCGCCGGCCGGGAAATCGGGGCAGGTACAGGGGAAAAATACTAGTGGGTGAAGCCTAGTGGATAGGGCTCAGCTGATAGGATTTGCACACTAAAGGGGACCAACACTTCTATGCTCATTACCCAGTTAATTTTGTGTGGGCTGATAAGTCTAACCATCTTTCATGGTATGGTGTATAGTTAGAAGTGTTGTAACATCTTAACTACTTTCATCTTAAAAAAAGTGTTTTTTCTTTGTTCTCAGAGTTTGTTGGAAAAGCTAATGTAAGCAATGACCAAAATGCATTTTTTTAAAATTCTCCCAGAGGCCTGTACTTGCACTTAGAGTTTCATTGAATGTTTAACCCCAGTTGTTCAAAGAACTGGGGGCTTTAGTGGCAGAACAGATATTCAGTCTGTTACTTTGACACCAAAAAGGATGTCTGGTACTCTGAATCAGCTTTGGTGTGTCTAAAACGCTTTCTCTCCTTTCTGGCACAACAGTTATGGAGCAACACTGCAGAGAGCAGTTCCTGGTGGAAGCAAGTGCTTCTTTCAGCAAACACAGTGTTGACAGCAGTTTCTCTTGGTTGCACAGTGGCTGAAATGAGACCATCCACACTGTGCAGGTACAATGAACTTGTATGAATTGTTAAGACTTTCACTGGTATACAATGAAAATAGCTGAGCAGAGTTCCTGATGCTGGGGTGCTGATGGTAACCTGATGAATGAACAGACCCATGAACTACCCCAGCAATAACGGGCTGGAAAAATACTGTCGTTGACCAGGCACCCCTCTTGCTGCAGCTGCCGTGTCCTTACGGGTTGGTGGCCACCCTGCTGTCTCCCAGGAGGAAGCTGTCCCTCAGAGCACAGGATACGCGCAGACCCACACACTGGAAATCACGATGCTGTGTCTATAATCATTAGACAAGTGAGTCCTGCCTTCATGGGCTAGCAAATAATGGTGATTTTTAGACTTCAAATTCCTAAACCATGATTAGGACTAAGCAGTTCTGTTTGGACGGAGATGAGTTTGGCAGCGTGCGAGTCCCCGTGTTACCATGGGTGGTGCCAGCCCTGCTCCAGGTTGCCCCCACATCACCAGCACCCTCAAAACATCTCTCCTGCATGACATGTAGAAGCAGGCTGGGGTTTATTAGCATTTGCTTGTGCATAATGTGGTGATAAAAATCATAATCCTGTTTTGGCTCCCACAAGTATTAATGAGCGATTAGATTTATCTTGTCATACCTGAGTACAGTGAATTTTTTCTGTCACTGGGCAGAAGTTTTCTTTTGAACTCCATGGTCATACCTTGGACCCTACTTGAATGAATAACAAGTTTCTGGTTTTGTCTGTGGTTTCAACCAAATATTTTTAATATTTCAGTCAAAATATTAAATCAATATAGCTAACTGACTTCCAAATTTAACTTATTGTGCTGTATTATTTTTATTAACTCCTACATGCATGGCAATAATCATCTTTGTTTTTCACAGAAGAATGTGTAAAGATTGTTGGGCCTTTTGCAGTATCTCCAACTTGACTTCAGGAAGACAAACACAATATAAATGTTGTTCCCACTGCTCCCAGTTTGAACATCAAATGGCATCAGGCTGGCTATCAGCTAATTACCCATGTATGCCAATGAGGGGGCATAATGGTAAGGAAAATAGTTTTGTTTGGTTACTTGTCTCGTGGTAACAGTTTTCAGAATGCTTAGCTGGGATGAATTGATTCTGGAGGAAGTTCACATGGATGAATATTCAAAGAAGCTACAGATTAGTTTTATATGTTAGGTATTAGATAAAGCACTTCAGAAGACTTTGCACGCAACTGTTGCATGAATTTAGAGTGCAAATCCATATTTGGATTTCTTTAAAAGCTAAGCTGGCCATAAGCAGAAATGTGGACATTAAGTGAATCAACGTTAGGAAAAAAGGCTTTTGTGTGTTATGTTCTCAGAAGAATAAAAATAGAGCTCTGCCTGGATACTCTTTTTGAAGTGTCTACCTTTTGATATTCCCTTACCAGCCCTAAAAATATTTGCATAAAAGATGGTGACAAAACCAATTGCATATCACTTGCTCACCTATGCTGTCTAAGTAATGGCATCATTTATGAAGACTTCCCCCATCTTCACTGACCATAAGCCAGATTTGTAAAAATATTTAAGTGCTTATCTGCTCACCAACTGTCTTACCTCCCTATAAACATTGCAAGTCTGTTTCTTTTACTTGTAGTAAAATCTAAATTGTTCAACATCCATTATATAATACTGTAAGATGGAAACTGTATTTCACACATGCAGTCATTTAATAATACTTAATAACATGCTTTCTAAAGGGCATGTTATTTTTCTGGATGCACTGAGCTCCACATCCTTAAACACTTTGCTGAATAGGGCCTGTGGAGAATCAAATCCTTTGGTTCTATTTAATTATATTTTGTTGTCTTTTATTTTATTGTAGGAAAAAGTTTGCATGGCAGATATGTCAGATGATGAACGTGTTTGGTGCTGGACAGTTAAGGCCTGTTGCTTGCACTGCATCTGGTGATGGTAGCATTACAGCCTGGAACAAGTAAGACATGAGAAAATGAGTTTGGGTTTTTTTTTCTGTTCAAAATTGAAATTAAAGGCACAAATCTGTCCTGCAAGACTTAGGCCTTCTAGTTTTTGGGTTTTCTCAGAATCTTATTTCACTTCAAAAACAACTGTTAAGATTTGAGAATGTTAGCTTTCAGCTGACAGTGTTTCACACACTGAATGTTTCAATTCAGGTGCAGCAAACTCTGCTAGAAACACAGTTGGCATGGGATTGTTGTGTGAAGGTATGTAAAGGTACCAGTCATTCAGCTTTAATAATGTCTTCATATGATGAAAAATTCTTTTATGCAGAAATCCCAAGATATTTGGGCTGCTGATCACTGTTTTTCAGAGCCTAATTTAAACCACAGCAGGAAAAAAAAATCAAGGATGTAAGAATACTTCATTATTTCTTGATCTGTCTGAAAATAAGACAGAAAGGAACAAAGACGTGTCAGAGCTTGCATGTTCACATTTTTCTTCTGCTATTGAAGGCTCTTTGAGAAGAGAAGTCTTAGTCATTCAGTCAATGAATTTGTACTGAATCTAAGAACAGCATATGGTTATTTTCTGTTGCCAGTTTTGATGGAGGGAATTTTAGTTGGACTGTAGAGGGACTAAACAGTGATCAACCCAGTACAGTCCACTGAGTGAAACAGTGTGCTCAATCTCAAACTTGCTGATTAGCACTTAGGCCTTTGGGGGGTTTTGCTTTTTGTTAACTTTTTTATTACTGTTTTTGGAAATTAGTTCCTGAACACTAGCATTTAAGCTAGTCACCTGCTAGTCAACTGTTAAATACTGTGCAAGAGTAGTTTAGATTTTCTACCATCACAGCTGTGTGTACATGCAGTTTAAAATACCTGGGATTGAGTCAAGAGTCAAACTAATTGACAGAGCATGGCAGAAAAATCTATATACAACTGTGCCACATGTGAATCCAGAAATGGTCCTCAAATTTCATGGGACCATGATGTTGCTCCAAAAACTGAAGTTAAAAGGGAGGAAGGGGGAAAGAATTGAAGAGGGGGGATTTTTTTTGAGAATCTGTCCTGAAAACTCCTGTGTTGCCCCTTCTTGAAATACAACTACCTGCACAGAGTTGCTGAATAAGATATGATAGGCAAGAAATACAGCAGATATTTTTCCCTTTACAAGGTAATCAGTGGAAGGAATCTCTTGGTTGTATTTCAGAATTTTTGAAACAGCAGAGTATGCAGAGTCCTAGTAACCCAGCAGGGACAGAGTTCCAACCAGAATTTAAATGCAAAATAGAAAATAAGTATTTTATTAAAAGTTAAAACTTCATCACCCTAGAAATATTTTAAGTGTCAGTGAGAATTTTATATAGTCTCAATCACTAAGATACAGAAGTGAACAAAGTAACAATATTGTAATGATTAACTCTGTATTAAATGATTACTAACTGGCATCTTACTCTTCTTGATTAAGGTTAGCAGATATGGTAAAGTTCCTCACAGGAACTGCCTCTCCTGGAAGTCATTGCAGTCCTGCAACACTGGCAATCAGTGCAGGTGCCCACAGAGCCATCACGGTCCAGCTTGCTGCATTTTCCACATCATCTTCATGCAGCCTAGCTACTACTCAGTAAACAAGCCTTTCCTAACTGAGTAGAGCTTAGAGATTAATAATAGCTTTTTTCTTTTACCTAATAATTATCCAAATATTTTGCTATATGTAATAATGTTAGCTGCTTACTTTATTCCAATTGCTCATGTAAAAATGTACTTAAGCTCAAAGTGAAACCCTGCCCTGAGATTAATGGAAGGATTTTGGACTTAAGCTGAATCAGGATTTAAACATGTCTGTTCCTGCCAAAGGATAGTTTTCTAAAGCATGTTGTTCATAATTCATCAATTTAAAAGTATCTCCGCAATAGTTTTGCATGTATCATTGTGCACTTTTCTTTTGAATGGTTATCTGAAACTTCTTAGAATTTAAGTAAGAATTGTTCCCTGCATTTGTATTCTTCAGATACTGATATACTCTAGTTGTTTGCCTCTGTAATCATGAGATATTTTGACTTGCTAAGGTACCGGAAATGCCATTTATGACTAAGTGTTGCACTGCTGTATTTAGAACTGCATCTGCAGTGTTACTGTGCAATAAGGGCAGAAGTGGAGAGGGTCTGAGGCAGAGAACAACAGAAATACTGCTCTGTTCCCCACCAACACCACTGGGACACAAGGATGCTGGTTGTGTGTGTTGACTTTGCTTATTTGCACTGCAGTGGTAGCGTTGGCTGCTGGCTCTCCTATACTTGCCACATTAGCTGCCTTTAACTTGAAACTCTTCCAGAAACAGGAAATAGATTCTATTTGTTCAAAGCATGAGTAATTGAAAGAAGTCTGCTTTGTATTATCTCTTTAGCCATTGGTTTCAGCAGCTATGCATCGTTACACCATGTATTACAAGGCAGTTTAGGTGGTATATGCCAGTTGCTGAAGCAACACTTGGGATGGTTATTACCTCGATCTCTAAAAACACTTTTGGGCTTCTTTTGTAAAGTAAGTATGAGGGAAAGTCTTTGACAACTGGTGTGCTTATTTTGGTGTAAAATATGCCTTAGTTCTACAAACCTGGTTCTAACAGCATCAGTCCCAGCTTAATTGGGCAGAATATTCTTAAGAGTCCTGAGTATTAGCTGTTTGTACAGATTTCTCATTGTAAGAGTTGAAGCTCAAAGTACACCTGCCTTGCTCTCTATCTTCCTTATCCTTCCTCTTCTTTCCACCCATCCCCCTCTCATTTTAGGCAGCTATTGGCAGGAGGAGCCATTTACATACAAATGATTCCAAGGCTGAATCAGGTTTCACATGTGACAGCACTTCAGGATACTAGCATTAATATATTACTCTCTTCACCTAGCAATTTATGGCTAGTTGCTGGGAAGGCTGAGAACACAGGTGCATCTCCAAAGGTAATGTATGCTATTTAAATCCCCTCACAGAACTGGGACTTAGAATTGCACAATTTGATTTTTCTCCTTGCTGTTCTTATATTGTGCTGGTTTAATCATCATTTACAACATCATTTATACGGAAGAGCTTTAATGTCAAAGGAGGTAATTTTTCAGTTACCTCCTATTTCAGAAAGAACATTTTCAATCACCAAAAATACAATTCTTACTATCGTTATATGACTTGGAATACTTTATTTTGAAATTATTTTAATACAACAGGCTGAAAGAACAGTGTTTTACTTTCCAATGCATATAAACACTCTTCACTCTAGTGCTTGTAAGTATCTGAAACAAACTTGTATATAATTCAACATGTTAGGACTATATAGGCAATAAAAATAAATGGCACTATTGATTTTTGTGTGTACATTGCAACAAAACATATTGACATCTGATGCTTCTAGTAGTTCCTGTCATAACTCTTCATCTTTACAGAACAATTTCATAAAACTTACCACTAAGCTGTTAGCAGAAATCTGCTTTCTTAACTAAACCCAACTGCTGGGCTGCTTAAAGCTTAGCAGGGGTCTGGAACCAACACTGTGCACTGAGGCCTTTAGAGTTGAGGGACCTTGTTGCTGTTTGGGCGTGTCAGTTGAAACCACCGATTTTCAATTGAACTGGACACTTTTGGTCAGACTTTCTTCTCTTCCTTTCTCCCCTCTGCATATCAGGTATTTTATACAGATTGCTTGGTTAATCCAGAAGATGAACCACCTGTATGCATTTCTCTACCTATTACTGAGTGCAGCAGAGCCTGCTGGTTAGCAAAGGAGATGGCAAGAACAGCCTTTTGGCACAAGAATGATGTGTGTTCCTAATGAACATCATAGCATGAGATCTAGCAGTCAAGAATCAAACATAAAATGGAAATTCTAGTCATGTATTTGCTGACTTCTCTCTAGACACATGTGACAGCTAAGGGTTCACTTTTTTGCATCTGTTCTCAGAGGCTGGATAGAAAAGCACACAGAACTAATGGTTAGGAATATGATAGTTTCTCAACCTAAGAAACTCCAGTAGAGAATATCTTATGAGTTAGGATAAAATTCTAACGTAGGTACCCATGGCTGCAGCTGTTCTCTAGAAGCTCTAGTATCTGCTGCATAGTGCAAACTATAGAAAACAAAGGAAGGAATTCTTGCAGTAAGATTCTTAGTTTTAATAAGCTATCTGCTATAATCCTAGATCTCAAAGTGAGGCAGCACAGGTGACTTTTTTTAGCTGAGAAAGTTCCTATGTTGCAGACTTTTGGCACAAATGCTAGGAGTACTCTTCTGAAGCATAGTGTTATCAAGTACTGTTTTTTCTTATGGAAAAGTTCAAGAGGGCTCAAATTTCACATTACCAGGAAAATTTCAGAGCATACCTTCTTCCAGAGGGGTACAGAACAGAAATAATTCTCATGGGATATTGATCAGAGCTGGAACTGTATTCTATTTTTAGAACTCTCTTGGAATGCTTCCAAGACCACCAGGACACAATTACTTCAAGATGGGTGGTAAACATGTCTGTGTTAGTGCAAACTCTTCTGCACTCTTTGCTGTGCATTCTTTAACCACTGTTTCTTTGCTTGGAAGGATTCTTTGTGTTGTCACCTCATCCTTGGACCTCTGACTACACATATGGGAAAAAAGCAAAATCCTGTGCTTTGCTGAGCAGATGCCATTTACTTGTGGACCCTACAGATGGTCAAGGTAAGAAATAATCTGATCATTAGATGAGATGATTAAACCACAGCATGCTTCCTTTCTAGTTCAAGCCTTATTTCATTAAGTTGCTTCCAGTTACAAGAAAGTAAATGCCTGTACAAATCATAGGTAAGACAGCATTAGTAATGATCAGGTGAAGGTCAATTACAGTTAGCACCCATAGATGAAGAACTAAATAACCATTTAAGAAAAATAAACTGAGCATTACTGCCTTCCTCTACGAAGACATGATCAAGGCCACTTATGGTATCGTGTAGGAGGGACTATATTTGATGTGGTAGAACAGATACTGCAGTAATTCTCCACACTGTCCGCTTATCACCATACACAGTGAAAGTATATGGAGACATTAATCTCACTTTACTCACAATTTAGGTACTTTTGCCTAAGTAGCACTTAGGACTCTGAAGAGGAGGTTTTTTGTAACACTTGAAAAATCTGGCTCTGATACATGTTTAGATGTATACAGCTTCAGTCAGAGACTAATAAATTTAAAGCTGCATCTACTACATGTAGCTAACAGTATTAAATCTTATATTAAAAGAAGGGTAATAATCTGCACATCAATTCTGAAACTTGCATGTGACACCAAACTTAATGTTAAACAACTTTATATAGTTATTTAATTTAGTACCAAAATCCTGTTTATGTGTCTCTCACAACAGAGGCTTTACAAATGTGGCATGTGATAATGGGATCATCACAGGTGTGGTGGCTGGCACTGATTTCTTTTATAAGCATATTCCTTCAACTTATAAAATGCTAAGTACATTAAAGCTTATAAGGAGTTTGCTCTGCTAAAGATCAAACTTATGGGTGTCTGTTTCTCTTCCCAAATCTTGCCTGTTAATGACTTTATCAGCTGCATTTATGCAGAAACCAAGCTGTAATATGACCAGACAGCCCACCCTTTCAAAAAGTCCAGATATTTATGCAGCAGCTTAAACTTAAGTTCACAAACTAGCTCTGGAGTAAGCAGGGTTCCTGACATTTATAGCGACACTAGAATTTTTTTCCTTTACAATGTGTTCTTGATTACTTTCAATAATGTAGGTACTGTTTTCTTGTGAAATCTGCCTCTATTTTGGAGAAAGTAAAGTCCATTCACCATAACAGTTGCATAAAACACTACAGTTTATTAAGTCAGTAACTAAGTCAAACGTGTACAGTTAAATCCATGAAACAGGTTCAATGTAAGCATACTCAATGTTTTTTATAGTATCTAGGGAAGGATTGTGTCTTACTGTCAAAGTACTGGCTAGTGCAGACATAAGACTTCAATGCTGTAACAGGCTTAACCATTAAAATAAGTCTTCATATCCCACAGCATAAGGTATCAAGATGAAGCCCTACAAGAACTAATTATGGACTTTTTCAACCTACAAACCCATGAGAGAGGGCACTAAGCAACCATTCATTTAATCCACGATTGAGAACTTGTTTTATTAGGCCTATATGTTTTATTATGCCTATATGTGTACAGAAACCACTAGCTTTCAAATAAGTTGTCCACTGATCCTTCTGGGAAAGTGAAACTTTAGTTTTTCTGCTTGAAATGCAAAGCCAAAAGGAACATGTATTTTAGTTATCTGTCTCTAGGTACATTGTATTGGTACCTCAAGTGAACTTTTAGATAGGCATCATGCAACTTCAGGGAACTTAAATCTTAGTCTTGAAGGAGTTACCTTCCAAACATAGCCTCTTTCCTGCAAGGTATCACAACACTAATGTCACCAAAATGGCAAGCACACCCTTAAATGCAGCATTTTATCATACTGAATTCCAACTAGTAGTACTAAACTTGAGTTTAGTGCCAAGTCTTCTCATATACCAGTTTCACTAAGCCTCAATATGCTTAGAAATAGTTTGTCATTTCTCTTCACATGTCAAAGCTGCAGAAGTTAAGATGGAGCCAAAATGGTCCTGTTGTTATAGTAAAGCCCTAAGAAAGGCAGCAGGTTGTATAGTTACCTCCTTGTGAGCAAAATCCCTGCCCTAAAACTATGCAACCTACTACCTCTTCCTAGGAGCCCAGTGTTTCCTTTTTGCAGTTCTTACTAAGCAGCTGCTCTCTGAAGTCAGTTTAGCTTACCAGCTGCTTTTGATCTTCTGCATGTTAGGCCTGGGTACATACTACAACTTTACACTGTCACTACTTGTAAGTGGTTAACTAGTTCAACATTCCTGGCTTAAACACTCTTGCAAGGCTCCATTTTCATTCTGACTTACTATGCTGAACTTTCAGCCATGAAAAGCTATTTCATGCTTGTCTGTCACTACAGCAAGGAGCTGTCAATCTACTCTACAAGTAGTTAGACTGAATACACTCTAGCTCTTCAAGAGGAAAAAGCACACAATAAGATTAAACTGTCTTTTTATAAAAACAGTAACTACCTCAGAAAAATTGAAGATCTGGATCTTGGGTGCTCAAATTCTATAGCTTTACACACACACACCCCTCCCAGAAGTATTTTATTTTGTTTCAAAAGGTAGATTTGGCCATTCAAGTCAACATTTTAATGTTGTGTTACATTGCTTAAGTCTCACTTGCTAGAAGAACTAGAAAATAATCAGACAAAGCAGAATTCAAAGTCTTCCTCCAACTTTTACTACTCAGCTGGGGTTGTGGCATTTTAATACCTTACAGAAATTGAGGTCTCAAAACAGTTTAAGGCATAATGTACCAGTCTGAGCCACCTGTATTTTTAGATTCAAAATCAAATTGTTTTAGACTTTCCACTCCACTGAGGCAATTCTGTATCTAGTAACATATGCACTTTGGATATCCAGTCAGCACTGTGCCACTCACCTTGGAAGAAAAGTCACAGCAGTCAAACATAACATTTGGGGGTTGCTCCATTCACACTAATAGTTAATTCTGCAAATTCTGTCACTGATAAATTTGATACTCTACAACCCAAAATCTGACAAATCTATTTTTATTCAATGTAGATATGAATTACTGCAAAGGACCGCAGTTTGTTTTACTCCTCAGGGAAGGCAATAGATTGTATAGTTATCTCCTGAACAGGGTAAAATAACTACCCTACAACTATACAATCTACTACCTCACTCTGACAGAGAAGCATATATTTAAGCTCTTTCCTGAAGTAACTCACTACAGTCTTATTCTGAAGAGTATTTATATCTGATATTTCAGTTAGCAATGGTAAACAACACAACTTATTAGAACATCAATCATTGCATTTGATTAGTCCACCATATGCATATGAAACTTAGTCTATTAACTTTTTTATTCTTTAGAGGAGAAGAAATTAATGTAAAATGATAACCTGAACTTTCCAAGAATGAGAAAAATCTAAATGCAATTATTTTTAGATATTACAAAAATACATTCTCCTAAAATACCTTATCTATAAACATTCCAAGTACAGGAGCTCAGTAGAATCTGCCATTGAACTTAAATTGAAAAGTTTCCGCTGTTGACTTTCTGCTGCTTTAGGAAAGACAGTAGATTGTATAGTTATCTCCCAGTTGTGGGTATGACCCTAAAACTATACAACCTACTACCTCATCCCACAGTGCAGGCATCTTCACAGGTGATGCAGGAAGAATGTGATTTTTAATAAAGTCAAGTTAAGCTAGCTGCAAGACACCATTTACAGCATAAAAAAAAAAACTGATCAAAGAGAAATTCCTTCTCTCCCCAAACATGCAATTACATTTTTACTTTAAAAATAACATTCCTTAATTTCAAAATTCTATGAATTGCTTAGGTCTTAACATATTTCAACTTTACAGAGTTAGCAAGTTGTAGTAGTCATAGCAATTAGTCATTAAACTTTTCTTTAAAAGTACTATTCTTGTCCCACAGATGTAATCTCATCTGAAATTAGAAGAAAAAGTCTATCAGAAACATCATAAGCAAACCTAAATTTCCTCCTCTTTAGAATTAAAAGTAAAACCAAAATCTAAGACCATAACAATGCAAACCATTTACATGGATCATGGGGCCTTGATGTTTATAATTCTGATCAAATATATATTTTTAATAATACATATATGATTTTTTCAGCTACCATAAATGTTAATAGCTCAAAGAAAAATTATCAAAGTATTTTGTGCTTTTCGGTTAGTCTGAAATTACATGAAGTTCTGTGCATAAGGACTGTTTTATTACAGACAAAACTCATCAAGATTAGATCCTACACTCTACACCATTTAACTGTTACACCTGCTTTGCCAAAAAGCCACTTAAAGCATACATGGTTTTTAGATCAGAAACAAATGGGCTTCTCCAACTGATCTTGATAATAACCTTAAAGCCAGTTTCTGCATTAACATAGTTCAACATGATCCTGAAGTTTAAAAAAAAAAATAATAATATATTGAAATCTAAATACTTGCCAGACAGATGTGACTTACAGTCCCCTTCTTAGCAAAGACATCTTGAAAACAGAGCTGGAGAGGAAAACTGATTATTTTGTCAATGCAATTTATAAGATGGCTGAAAATGTTTACAGAAATATGGTTTTTCAAACACTAAATACATGTTTTACTAATACTTCACCCCAATTCTAAATTGAGATTTTTAGACCAGTTTTCAAACAAAGCCTTGATTAGAACAAGAGCTCCTAATGCATGTTAATATCCTTGCCAAAAAACACAACGTGTGATCCAGTGCATTAATATACAAAGGAATGACATTATTCCTTGAATAGTGCAGAAAGAAGTACTTTTCAACCCCCTCAACATTTTACTCTGGAATCCTCTTTGTACAAATATTGATGACAAATTTTAGTGAATCACTCTTAAAAATTTTGCTTGTAATTCATATGAATCCCATTATTTGCTTTTGCTAACTTACATGCCTATCAGAGCATATATTTTACCATGCACAGATGGACACAAGCAGTTGGTGCTAATGCCCAAAACAGAAATAAATTAGAACAGGAGTACTAGGACAAAGTCAAATGACTATGAAGCACTGGCAGACATCACATCCTTTAAATTAGTTCAGGGAGATGTCCTGCTGTCAAACAGATATTCAGTAGGGAAGCTGACAATCCTCTCTGTTCCTTGTTCTTGCATCCAGACCTTCACCAGTTTAGAATGAGAACTGGATAGCATTCACATAAAGATCCCATCTCTAAGCAAAAGAGGTAGCCCACCAAGGCCTCTGTACAGTGAGTCTAGTTGCAGACAGAGCCAAACTGATATCTTCAGTTTGTCACTTCAACTTCATGGAATCGCTAAGTCCAAGGTGTTTAATTTCAGAAGGAACTTTACAATGAAGCTGCTGACTCTCTGATGCACACACTTAAACTATTTTCAGTACTTTGAAAAACCAAATAGGTGTTACTGCACAAAGCAAGAAGGCATACCAAAAATACAAAACAAAATATTTAAAGAGAATACCTGCAAATTTGCAGTTTTATACCAAAGCCTGAGGGATACTAGATTTATAAGCCTAAAAATCAATGTTTTGCATTGCACCACATCTAGATAGGTTATCTAAAAAACTAACCAACTTGACAGGATGTATCAAACAGATCTTATTTTTTTTCTATTGACAGCAAGACTTCCCTGGGAAGTTCTGAAACTTATATAAGAAATTTCAAATTATTTTCTACCACCATGACTTGATTTTTCTGTTAAGTATTTGCTGTTCCTCAACCAATAAGAATCTGCCTGCCTTCAGCTTCTTAAAACAAGAGCCTTTTATCTAACACCACTGTGCATAGGTTATTTATTATTTAAAGTCAAAAATGTCCTTGAAGAAAATATTATGAATGACTTCCAATTTTTATCCTATGACTACATACACTTGTCTGCTCTGAGATCATAAAGTGCTTTAGTACATTAGGAAATCCTCATTCTATAAATATCATACCTTATAAAAGATCATAGTGTATCCCATCTTCTAACTACTTGAGAAAAGCAGTTTTATCAGTATGCTACAGCAACCAGGTAGGTATCTGATAGCAATTTCTGTTCAGTTTTTTTACTAGAATTCTAATAACAAAAGGGCTTAGAATTAGTATTATTAACCTTCTTCTGAAGGAAGTTCAAGTGAACTTTTTTTAACTATGTATTCATGAATAGGCTGCTTAATTTCATGTTCTGCTTTGCAGTAGTTTAGGAGTTTCCTAAGAGATGTACTTGTGGGTTATTTCTTATATTTTCTAACTGTATACTTAAGTTGCAATGTCCTTTCAAAGAATGAGATCTGCTAGGAGGTCTACCTGTATGCTTCTTCCCTGATATTATGTATTAAATCTTCCTGGCACACACCAAAACAGAGCAGCTTTATAAGTTATGCTCCTGGCACAGTCTCTACTGATTTGATAACTGTTACTCACCCAAGTGAGTCTGCTATTGCATACATCCCTGCAACTTAAGTCTGACATCATGCTACAGTAAAGCACAAGGGTTTCAGTGCCATCTGCCTGCGCTTACTCTACTTCAGCAATAAACATTTAGACAATGATGAGATTTTAAGCTCTGAAGCAGTACCTTTGTAATGTGGTTTCCTTATTAACAGCTGTGCTCAAAGCACTATTTTTCGGTCACCCATAGGTCTCTATTTAATAAACCCCAAGGCAGTTAAAGTGAAGGAAAGTGATACTAATTGTACAACTGTAGGACTCTGGCAGAGCACTGAGAACAGAGGAACGAGTTTACTGCCAAACACCTTACCTCACTGGAAGTTGCCTGCCGCAGCCAAGGGCTGAGGCTCTAGCCCATACGCAGCTTTGACCACAAGATGGAGCTCTGGGGCTTAGATGAGCAGCCCTACCGGCAATTCCTCACTGTTTTATCCCTTAACTTCCCTAATGCCACCTCTAATGGCACGGCACTTCCAGGCTCCCCTAGAGTCTTTCAGTGAATGCATTTCAACCACCTTCTCCAGTGACACCTGGAGTACCTACACATCCAGGGTCGCAAATGACCACACGCAGACTTACAAACTCAGGTCTGCTTGGTCAGCGGGTTTTGTTCAAGTGTTAGGGATCTTTTGTTGGGGGAACAGTGTGATAATGCAGACTATTAGTCATCCTTCATATCCTCACTTCACTCAGCTGTCCTATACACTGTCTTTCATCATGAACTATGCACATACCTCCTGACCCCTCTTCCAGTGATATTCAGTAAGATATATCTATATAGTTACTGACAGGAAAATTTTAATTAGTTTGAATGAATAATTCTTCCCATTCTACATTGTTTTGGATTGTACCTTCCTTTTTATCAGTGTTGATCTTGGTGGAGCCTTGCTCCTAATTTGTGTCCAACAGAAATGGCAGTAGTAGAATCTGAATTACCTCTAGCTTTCTGAAGTATGTTTTTTCATGCTTTTTTCTGATTTTTTAAAATCTTCTGAAAGTGTCCTAAACTGTATAGAAAATGAACTCTAGAATTTGTGTGTTTTTGTTTAGTAGCACACAGTGTAACATAAGCACTTTTGATCTGTTCTCCAACCAAAGAGGGGGGGAAAAAATAGCTCAAATGATGGTTACAATTTTTATTCATTACTCTGCTGAGGGAACAAAATGCAAATTTCTGGAAATAACAAAGGTGTTCTGTTTCATCTTAGTGTGATCCTAAAAGAGACAAGTGCTTTATTCTCCCAGCTGATTTTGTCCACTTTGCACAGAACGCAACTGAAGCTGAAGGTGAGTTTGTAAAGGCAGTAGCTCCTACGTTGTCTAACTGTGCTTTACTGACATCAACTACTACCTGTGGGCTGGAGATAGGTACCTTAACTTGAGGTACATTATATTGTCATATATCCTTTTGTTTAAAACAAAAGGAAACAAAAACTATTTGACATTGTAAAATTGTAAACAGGTTGTTATTCAAAAAGATTTTCTTTAATGCTTAAACTCAAAAAATTCAGTGCATGAAATTAAGTATAACAGAGAAGTCAAAGCTGTAAGTTATTAAACAATATATGAAGATTAAGACTAAACAGATTGGAAATCTTGTACTTTCTCCTAGCTAAATGCCAAGGAAACACACCTGCACTGAAGAGCTGCACAGACCAAGAAAACAAAAATTCTTTAGGATGTAAGCCTTGCAATTTGAAGTCCAGGAGACTATTTAAAAAAAACAAAAGCCTCCTGCCAATACCTAAAAACTTGAGATTTAGTACCTCCATATGAACATGGTAGTCCATTTAGCTGAAGTACACTGGAATGTATCTTTGAACTGGCTTTTTTAAAAAAAAAAAAAAAAAAAAAAAAAAAAAAAACAAAGGAGGAGAAAAGGAGTAGAAGCCCATTTCAGCCCACAATGCTGTATGATGTCTGCTTTAACTCTAAGCATGAGCAGTACCAAAGTCCATGCAACTAGGTGGCAATGTATGCGTCCACTCCAGTGTTTACAAGTTCTCAGTATTTTTCACACAATAGAAGATTTATACTTTTGTTTGTCACTAGTAATGTACTTATCTAGTGTCTCAATCCAACATGCCAGAATTTTTTGTAATATCTAAATCTGATTTACATGTAGTTGCTTTAATACAAAGCATTCTGATTCCAAGTAATCACAGCATGAAATAATACTGTTTCATTGCATTTTCAATGAGTATGTTTGATTTATTTTTCTAATCACATAGTATCAGAACAAACTTAAGTATCAAGAAACCATGGCTTGGAAGAAATTAGAAGTCAATACTGCCTGCTCATGCACTGAATGAAGCACATCTCCTGTGGAAAAGCAAAGTATGTGATCATAATTAATAATTTTTAATATGAAGAAAGGACCAAACTAAGGTGAATTCTAGCATGTTCCTGTATGTGAACTTGACTTCACAACCTTACTATTAAGCCAGCTCCATATAATCGATGCATTATCATTGATTACTTCTGGAAGTAGGACTTCAGATGAATGATGCATATTCTAAACTTAATCCTTCCTAAGCTATTCAAAATTATTTCAGTAGTTTATAAGTTAAAGCTTGATTCTCGCTATATCTATTATGAGCAACTTTTCTCCAATGAGATATGCACATTATTTTTAGAAATAGTTTAGTATTTGATATAGACAAAAAACAGATCTGTATTAGTGTCCAAATTAGTGCATAATCAAGGTGTTCAAGAACAGAAACCAGGATGTCTATTACCTACCACTGCATCACTACAGAACAGCAATATACCTACATAATTTCATTTGACAAAGATTTAAAAAAAATACTCTGGAATTTTTTAACCTTTCATAAATACTTGAAGTGTATGTACACACATACACATATAGATACAAAACTTTGGAGGTACAGACTGTTGAAAACGTAGTGCTAAACCTAGTTAGTGTTCAGCATTCAAACCCTAAACTTATCCCTTGCAGACATGTTAGTTCTGAATCCTGTTAATTGAGGTATACCACATAACAGAAGGAACTGATTTTCTAATTTCTGGTTTAGCATACAGTATCAATGCTGGCAAAAAACCCTAGCATTAGATAACACACTGTAGTGAGAAAAATGACTACACTAAAATGCTGTCCAATTCTCACAAAGTCTTTTGAGTATAGGTTTCCATTAGTTCACTGGCAGTATAAATGTATATATAAGCCTATTGCTGTTTAGCTACAATTTCAAATGCCCCAAAGATCTCAATGCCTTTCTCAAAGGAAATCCTCATTTTGGTCACGTGTCCCTGCTTGAAATGTACATTTAACCCCTAGCTCTGTGTCTCTCAGGACATGCTACTAGTAAGTGGGATATGCTGTTTTATTCCTACAAAGGAGTTGAATCTTTCAGAATGTAGATGACTGAGAAAAGTGGAAGAAACATGGGATTTTTTTTTGAAGATGAACAGTTACTGATAACATTTAAATTTACCAAAACGTTTACCAAATTTGTGTTCTTCCATAGAACAGCAGCTGATTATGAAAGCCATCCTACCTATTAGCAGAACATGTTATGCTGACAACTTCTTATGCATGAAGCTTGCATATCTGTATAATTAGTATTTATATAAATTCAGCAAATTATTAAGTTAGTGTTCATAAAAAAGCAATGTTTTCAAGAGTGTTGTTGTTAATTGGCAACATAATTAAACTTCTATTGCCTGTAATAAATACTGGAAGCCTTTTCATATTTTGCAAATAAAATATTTCCACTAGTAACACTAGAGGAAAACAAAGAAGGCTATCAGAGGTAAAGTGAAAATAAAGATATTGCTTTTTATTAGTGGTAAAAAAATAAAGTAACTTGATGTTTTGTCAATGCTTCTTTTTGCAAATTCTCTTATATTACTATGCAATATAAGTTCCTAACACAACCCATATAAATTGAGGCTGCATTTTTAAGTTAGAGTATCACCACTGGAAAAGAAATACCTTCAAGAATTTTACAAAAATAGAAAATATAATATGGCTATTAAGTCCCTCTTCAAGAAGATAAAGTATTATTAAATCTATTACTATTAAAAGTTGACTACACTGACAAAACTGCAGCAAGTTTGGAACAACAACTGTAAATAATTCCTTGGGTAAGTTTAGACTATTTAGCAACTGAGTGTTGCTGTACATGGAACAAATCAAATTTGACCATAGGAGCTTTATTAGTAAACAACTGTTTCAGTGAAGCACTCCAGCAGTTCTCCACTATGGAAACAGAAAGAGGGTGACCTATTTATGAAATACTGTTTTTACACTAATTATGGTAATTTAAAGAAATTTTACTGTTTCTGAAAGAAGAGATTCAATTTCTCAACAATTCTCAGCCATAAATTAAATTTGATCCAATATTACAATTAAGCATCACTCTGCAGGACTTCTATGTACCTTTCTAACTGAAGCATCTTTTCCATGCCAGTTCATTTAAGACTTAGGTCACTGTGAGAAAATCATCTTACTGAAATAGTACTGTTAAGAAAGAGTGGCATAAAACATGCAGAAAAGGCAAATTTGCAAGTGAGGACTATTATTAACCTTGAACATTGGGTTGAGTTTTTACTCCTAGAAGCAGCAAGTCTTAAATGTAATGTGACTGAACAATCTTCCTGTAAAACTCTGCTGTGCCAGACAGAGAACCACCATACACATGCTAATATATATATATATATATATCAATAATGGACTTGAAGCTGTGCTAACCATAATGCAATGTAATGTCAGTGTTTAGAGTTATGATCAGTACAGCATATACTGACAAATAAGAGTTACTTTGTGTGATGTCATCCTTTCCACTGCTGTTATTGACAGCATATTTACTTTTAAAGTGAGAAGTATTTTGTAAAGCGTTTTCTTTCCCTTGCTTTACTTCTTCCTCTTCATTGTTGCACTTAATTCTTATAATTCCTTCATTTGCGATACTGCTTTCTTTCCGATCCCACCAAAAATCTGGACATCTCGGGCCTAACGCCTTTCCCCCTTTTCACAGGGACTTGAGGTCCTACTCACCCCCCTCCACCAGCTCACGCTCGTCCCACAGCGCGTCCCGTCGGCAATTGCTCCCTACGCGCGGGAGCCTAACGCGCACCCCGAGTTGTGGGGAGCGCAGCCCCGTGCAGCGCTGCGGCCACCCGGAGACGCTGCCACCAGCGCTGCCCGCCCGGGGCGTCGGCGCCCCGCTCCTGCACGGGCCGCGGGGCTCCCCCCGCCAGGGCGGCCGGCTCCCCCAGGGGCTCGGCGGGGCCCGGAGCCCGCGGCGGCCCCGGGCGGCGGCCCCGGCCCTGCGGGGCTCCCCCCCGCGGCCAAGGTCTCCTCGGCCCACACACTTGATAGCGGAAGTGACGTACCCAGCCGCTGACGGCATCCGCGGCCTATCCCCGGCGGGCGGCGAGCGTAACCGACCACTCAGGAGCGCCCGGGGGCGGCACTTCCGGGCCTTCAAGTTAGTCTGGAGAAAAGAGGGGGAAGGGGGGGGGAGAAAAAAGGCCTAAATGTAATAAAAACGGGAAAGCGACCGGGGCGGCAGGCAGGATGGCTCGGGGCCGCCTCCGCCGCCCGGCGGCCTGGCCGCATCTCGCCACTGCAGCCGCCCAGCAGTAGCCTGAGCCCCGTCTCCACCGCGCAGGCCGCGGGCTTGCCCGGACGGGACACGCCCGGACCCGGTCCCGGACCCGGCGGCGCCGGGTGGACCGCGGGAGCCGGCAACGCCCCACCGCCCCCGGGGGCTCGCCCCGCCCCGCCCGCCGCGCTTCCCTCCGCGCCCTGGCACCGCCGCAGTCCCCAGGCCCGCGAGACACCGGCGGCCGCGCCCCATAGGGCCGCCCTGCGGCGCGCCGCCTCCCCCATCGAGGATGGCGGGGCCCACCAGGGGCTGCGCCCGCCGCAGCCCCGTTACCTGCCGCAGGGTGACCCGGAGCACCGCGGGACCCGGATGGAGTCGCGGCGGCTACTGCCGCCGCCGGCCGCGCTGCACCACGGGAAGGGGCGACGCGCCCCGCATCGGCCGCCTCATTGGTGGAGCGGCGCCCCGCCCCGCCCGCCAGCGCTGCTGGGCGGGGAGCCTCCTGTCTCTCACGCGGGAGCCCTCCCGCTGATTGGTCTGCGGCCGTGCGGCGCCGCCCCCGCCCGGGACTCTCTGTCCTCACTGGGTGGCGGGAGAAACGGGCCCGCCCCCTCCGCCATTTATTCAGGCTTCACTGCAGGGAGCCCCGAAATGGCGCCCCCCTGTGGCGGCCGCGTGGGGTAGCGGCCCTGCCTCCCGCTGCCTCAAGCCAGGGCCCGGCGCGTGGGGCGGGCGCCCTGGCCCCGAGCCGCTCGTCTTTCCGCGGCCCGAAGCGTCGAGCCGGTGGCGCTCGTTCTGGGCAGCGTGCGCCCGTCAGGCGGTGAAGGCGCTAGCCGGCCTCTCCCAGCACCCCTTGGTTGTGGCCGTAGCGCCCTGTGCTCACAGAGGGGTTGCAGGTCCTGAACCAGGCTGAGTGGTTAGCATCGACTGTGCACGTTAGAGACCTCACTTTCTAATCTTGCAGGCACCAGTGGTTTATTGGTTTCTGTAGAAGAAAAGGACCTGTTTCTCACTAGTACTCTTCTGTAGTTTACTGGCTGAGTTTGCCTCTGTTGCCATTTCAGTTTCACCTGACATCATCAGCTGGCTAGGCTGATGACTGAGACCCAAAAACAAGTGATGAAAGTTTGGCACTAGTGATGATTCATACGCCCTTCATTGCCAGCCCTGGCCACCTGAGCTATGGCAAATGGTCAAGTAGTGCTACAGTGGGTAAATCAGAAACGTCAGCTGTAGCAAAAATAGATTGACTGGCATGATTACTTAGAGTGTCTCCTAGCAAGCTATCCTGAGAGTGTAAAGAATAATAGTTTGGGATAAACGCAGTACACGTACATACAGTTTCCCTCAGGAGCTCTTGTCAGCTTCCCAGATTTACAAGAGTGGCTTTTCACCTTCAGGGCATTGACCTTTTTGTTTTCATCGTGTTTTGTAGTCTATTTAAAAAGATGATTGAATGAGCAACAGAACTGGAGTTTTAATTGCTTTGCTGATAGCTTTCTCTTACAGATGGTAATCTTGTTTAATTGGGAAGCAGCAACTGAAGCACTGTGCATTCGCTCTTTCTCACCTTCCTGCCGCTTCATCCTCTCCTACCACCCCGATGAGTTCTCCAAGGAATGAGTTTGTACTTCTCCTTGCTGGGAACGGGGGTTTCTACCAGCCACCCTTGTAGGTGTTTCTTATTTTCATATTGCTGGTCTTTGTAGTTGGATGAGATGATAACCTTTAGGACGTTTAACACTCTAGGGTATTGTGAAGTTTTGGCGATATTTGTCTGTGTACTTTTCTCTCTACTGCTGAATTTTATATTTGTATTGAATTGTATTTGAGTTTTATCCAGTTCTACTTCAGAAGCAATTTGACTTGCAAGTGTTATACTGGTGTGTTGGTGACTTAATCAAAGTAGCTTTTCTAGTTATGTTCCTGATGGGTTTCTTAATGTTTTGGTGATATACAGAGGGTTTAGTGCATGTGGAAGTCTTTCAGAGTAGGAGTGGTGATCTTTCAGCTTATTCTGTATCTTTTCAATATCAGAGTCTTCTTGAGTAGTAATAGGTCAGGGAGGCAAACTGTGTGTTTAAAAACACTTCAAACATAGATCTCTTTTCTGTGTCTCTTAATTTTCATAAGGTCATTAGGATAGAGCAAACCTGTCCTTAAAAAGTACCGGAATGCGCAGAGAAGTCTTGCCAGGTTTCGTAAATAAGGGTTTTATGTTTTCCTCTTTTGAAAAATTTTAGAAATAATTTTTTTGAGTTCTTAACAATTTTGTAAAAGTTTACAGTCTGGACTCTTTTTGCATGTGGTGTTCTGTCTTATTTCCTGAATAGTGAATTTTTATTACAAATGCTAGAAGGGAGCATATTTTGTTTTCAGTGCTCCGAGCAACAAGCAGATGAAACGGTCTGACCTGACACCTTTCTGAATGAGGCAGCCATTTTGCATGTGGAGCAAATTCAGCAATGGTGCCTGAACAGCCAAAAGGCAACCCCAAATCCAGTTTGCTCCCTGGCACAGGTAAAACTGTGTCACAGAAATACTGCCATCTGCTAAATTACTTTTTAGTCTTTACCTGTAGGTGTAATTTGGCAAATTTTGTGATGAATGCAGAAGTTACAGGCCACGTCAGTGACAGAAACTTCTGTCAGGTGTCTGCCTGGCACGTCTTAAGGGTAGCTCCTGCAGTTCCGCTGCGTGTCACAAGATGGGGTATGAATACCCAGGAAAGAGGCTGTCCAAGAAAACTCAGCAGTGAAATGCCATCTTACCATGCATTTTGCATCGGCACTGTAATAATTCTTACTGGCACAGAGATAAAATTTATTAGAAGTAGTAGTTATTGTATGTTGTTTTTCATGAGTCACATTCAGAAAAGTTCTAAGAGGTATGTGTAACTCTGAGTTCACACTTCTAGCATTTTATAAGTTATAGTGTCTGTAGTGGATATTACTGGAGAGTGTTGCAATGCTCGAATATGCTGATGGAGCAAAGTGCTATAATAAGAAAATTGATTCCAGCTATTAGATAAATGAGTAGGGGTACACAAGCATTCCTCAAAAATGAGGCCTTCTGTAGACGACACATTTATTTGTAAAGCAGGAAATACTTATTCAGTGACAGTGTTCTTCCAGGCCTGCCACTTTGCCAGATGCGCACTGATTCACTGGTGGCCCTTGCTCATTATGCCCATAATTGGAAAGCGATATTGTTTTTGGCTTAGAGAAGAGAACAGTTCCACATTCTGTCCAATCAGACACCAGACAGTTGCTGAAGTGACAATTTGTCTTCAGAAAATGAATCGTTTTATTGCTTTTTGATTAGCTGAAGTCTTGTATTTTAATAAGAAGGCCAGTCCATCTGTTTTACTGGAATGTATACTAAAGGGCCATTTTCAATAGCACTAATTATTTTAAAAGCAGATTGAAGGACGCTGAAATTGTGTGTCTTGAAATGTAATTTCCTAGGAAGAGTCTTTCAAGTTCTGAAGTAGTGCCAAACAGTTCTGCTCTTGTGAGAGGTAAGAACTGGAGAGCCTAATCCTTGTCCTCAGTTAAGAGTGGATCATAGTGCAGTAAAGGTTGAAAGCAAACACTGTGGACAAATGTGGTTGGTGTGAGCTCAGAAAAAGAGAGTTCAGATGTATAAACCACTTTTTATGATTAATCCAGCCAATCAAGTTCTTTGAAAAAGCAGTAATGTAGAAAGTCTGAGTTCTGACCCTAACTAGTAAATAGATGCAAATTGGTAGGTTGCCACTAGCTGCTGAGAATTTCTGCATAACTTACCTGAGCTTCAGTTACACCAAAAGAAAAAAATTAGAAATGCCAGCAAAGCAATGCTGAGCAGTTGACTTGCTAAGCATTGCTCGAGCACAGCAGCAAATGATTACAAGTTGTAACTTTAGTCTTCTGAAGCTCTGCTTACCTTTTGAACGCAATTTTCCTTGCAATTAAAACAGCGTCTTATGGCAGCACCTTAACAGGCTGTAAGGAAGAAGCAATAGATTAAAGGGTGATGGCGTTTGTGGTTGGTCCCAGTTTTACTCATTCTGCATCAGAGTGACATGTGAGGAAAAAAATGCCAATACATATGTGTTTGCAAATGATACAAAATTAGAACATAATCAAAATGATGAAGAGAAAAAAGATATCAGAAGACCTGGCAACATGGCATAGAGGCCCCTCAACTTGATGAATATGGAAATGTATGACCCCATAGCACTGGAACCAGTGAAACCTATATTCCTGTTGTTTTCTGTTTGTTTCTTTTTTTCTGTTATCTAGTAATGTGCAAGTGACAGTTGATGCTTTTTTCACAACTAGGTCATTCATGTTTCTCCACCGTTCCCAAGTGAATCCTATGATATCTTTAAAATATATATAAAAAGAAAGGTTGAACTTACACTGTACTCTCTTTTCACAGGGAGCACTAATAGAAAATCATCATGAAGCTTGTAGGAACTTACTGTCTTTACAGTTGGTATCTTTCAGTTAAAGTGGATCGAAATTGGTCAATCAATTCACAGTGAATTAGAGGAAGATGGATGGACACATACACATACCTTAGAAACCAGACTAAAAGCATCACATGGAATCTGGTACAAGGTCTGTGTTTTCATTGAGCATGTACAATACAGCATCTACTGAGATGTTTGAAAACAAAACTTTTGGTGCATATGACCTCAAAATCATCTTGAGACCAGTCAAGAGAGCAAGTTTTGAGTCAGTTTCATGCATAGCAAGTCAGAGATGCTATATCCATTTCTTTGAGAACTGACTTCTGCATTCCACTGATATAGCTGTCAGCCCACCTCCACACAGGATACAAAGGGGCCGTAGGGAATAACAGCTTTGGACCCGGTCTCTTCTGTTATCCTCATAAGTAGTGTCTGCATTTACATGAGGAGGCTTGGTACCGAGTGTGGCAGCAAGGGTCTGATCCTATAACCTTCACAGTCAGGGCTTTGATTACATACCAACCCTGAGCCTGATTCGAAATGTTATTTTGTAAGGAAAGCCTGCTGTATCATAATAACCCCCCAGGAACCTATAGGTCTCTTCTCATGACTACTATTTGACATTGTCCTTTGTTTGTTTGATTTCCAGAATGGTAGTTGTGATTGGCTCTTGTTCTCTTATTTAAGATAATGAAGTGACAAAGTAAGAGAGGAAGATGAATCGCAGAAATTACTTATATAAAATCGTGAAATGTGAAGAAATAGTCAAACAGCATTTTTGGTGAATGAATGTCTGCTAGTGAATAAAACTCAGTAGCCAAAGGAAAACCAAACTGATAAACTCCATAATGTTTTTTTCTTCCAAAGTTAAAAAGTGCAGAGAGTAAGCAGACATTGCTCTGAGAAACAAATGTATTATTGTATTAGTTAAAAATTTAGAGAAATTGTGTAAAGAAAAAACTGGTAAACAGGCTCTGTACCTGTCAAAAATTTAGAAGATGCATTTGTATCAATGTATTGTTGACTATTTTGTGCTCCAACACTGGAAAAAGATCATCAGGGAGGTAACCAAATATCAGAGGTGTTGTTGCATAGCATTTATGATTTTAAAACAAATTTTCATTATTTTGTAATTTTGTTACAGAATTTATTCATTTACCTCTGTAGGTAAGTTTATATGGAGTTAGCTATGTTTGGACATGGTTTAAGACTCAGATTTAGTGCTTAGGATGTGAATTATGTTTCTTATAGTGAAGAAATCTGAAGCATTTGCAGCAGTTGGAGTCATATGAAAGAAGCTCAGTTGACAGTGCACACTGCACACAATCTCCTTTTGCCCAAGTTCCTCCCAAACCACCCTCTTTAGGTGGTCTGTATTATTCTGTCTTAGGCTATTCTTTTACTGCTGCCTTCCAAACGATTACTGATTTGTGACAGTGCAAAAAAGTATGCAGCAAGGCATATATGTTAGATACGTCTCATTCTGTTTACTTTTTATGGTGGCTTTTAGCTGTTTTATGAACTATATAGGCAACACATATGACTGGGAAATTAAAGCTAAACTTCAGGAGATAGTGCTTTAACTGTCCTTTCAACAAACGTCTAAAAACTAAATTTTCAATGGTAGTGCTTGCATAGTGCTTTCAAATGGTAGTGCTTGCATTAGTGCTGCAGTGTGGTTGGGACTGTATTTTCAAAATGATCTTGGTTTGTGTCGTTTGACTTTTCAAATAATCGCAGTACTTGTTTGCAGAAGAACTGTTTGGGACTCCTACCTGAAAAAACAAAGGCAGGACATTCTGATCTACATGTCTCGTGTAGGTCGGTGGTACTTGCAAAAGTCTGCTCACATGTGGTAGAGAGATAGTCCTTGATATTAATTCCTTTGATCAGTTCTTCAAAATACTGTCTCACTGAAATTTTATACTTTGGTGGGTCCTGATATAAGGCTTTTCCTTCTATCATTTTTTCTATCTTTTCCCTGAGTTTTTTGTCCTGTTGTAGAAATTGTACAGAATTTAAGTGCTGTTCCAGGAGAGTTTTCATTTGCTGATAAAGCTGTCCAGGAGCTTTGATGTCATTTGAGATTACTTGCAGTTTCTCCACTTTTGTAGAATAGTCATTGTGTAACTTTGATTGCAGTTCTGCCATTCTGTACCTTATCCCTTTCAGCAAACTGGTTCCAACTGTGTCAATCATTATTTTGGTGTCTGTAGCACCAGCTGTTAGTTCATTAATCAGCTTTTCGGTTTCCTATGTGAAATTGATTGCAAGTTAGGTATTTCATCATAGTGTCTGTGAGTAGTGTTCAGAAAAATTAAGTGCATGAGATATTTAACTTTCAAAGAAACATGGTACCTAGGTATGCAGTGCAAGCTCTGTACTTTTGAAACTTCAATTTTGGGAGCCATTAGTGCTCAAAACCAAATTAAAATATAAATAATTGTAAGCACATTTTGAAACATTTTGCTATTTTGGCTCTAGGTTAGAAAGTGAATTCAACTGCAGGTCACTTCTCAAAATTGATCTGTTAAAGTGTCTTTTCTTGAATGTGATTTGTTTTCTTTAGGAAGCTCTGAAAACTTCTAGGAGGAAAATGTGTGCTATGCTCAAGCTTCCTTTGCAAGATAGCACTGAGGTGAGCAGAGGAGGGGACCCTGCAGTCAGTTCACTGAAAGAAGCTGTGTAAACTGTTTGGTTTTGCATGGTTTTTTCCCAGGTGAGATGCAGCCTAAATGCCCATCCTGTAATGCAAATGAAAAGCCTGGTGGTATTTCAGTAACCCTTTCATGAAGAGAACTGGGAATGAAACTCAGCTGTGCCTTTGCCAGGGTGAGTGCACCAGTGAAGTCATATGGCAGACAGCAACACTTTTGGGAAAATGGGATATCCTGCCAATGAGCAAGGTGGGAGCAGAGCAGAGCATATTTGTGCTGCCTGAGACATGCCTGTCTCTGGATCCTGTCTGCAGGTCAGGCTTGAAGAAGGTGTGTACCAGAATGTCCCTGTTCCCATCTCCGTTCCTCAGCAGCTAGGTACCTTACTGTGATTTAATGTAGCAGCCAGGGCTATAAACTAGATACTACATTTGATGACAGTAATTTGTAACTGTTGGGATATGCTCCTGAGCATGCTATGCTAACAGAGACTGGAGATGCTCTTCTCAAAGAATAAGCTGATTACCCTGAGACTTAGGGACCGTTCACACACAAGATACCTTTGGATGAAGGTACAGGGGTGGTGAGGTGCCAGCTTTTTCCTCCAGCTGTTCAGTGCCTCCTTCTAAGCCTGCTTAGGTGAGTAGTAAAGACACTGGTTGCCTGGTATTTTACAGGAATATTGGTACTGTGTACATGTGTTAGTACAGGTATTTGGGATGGTGAATTGCATGTACCTCCTTGGCAGAGAGGAGCAATTAAAGTTTGCAAGCCCAGGTTCGGTAATATATCTTAGCATGTTTCATCATCTGCTTAATGAACATTAATTAATTTTGCAAATATTGTAGGTTATATCTAGGTGAACAAAAAGAGCACATGGTTTGGCCAGAGCTATAATACAATCTAGGTGGAGATTGGGATGTTTTCTTATTCTCTTTCTGCTAAGCCATTTTATCATGTATAAACTAACCCTGTTTTGAAAATCTACAAATCGACTATCTACTATCAGAATCAAAATGCAGCTCTAATCTTCTATCAAACATCCATGTAATGTAGTTAGTATAATCTCAAATGAATCGCTTATACTATACCTTCCTAGCATCTTCAGATTTCTTATGTACTAAGTGTAATTTTTTTATAAATGAATTTTTTCTGGTATTGTAAGCTTCTGATACTTTTGCAACATTGTGATGCTCGTGTTTTCCAAAGAGTGTACAGATTGCACATATTGGCTCATCACCAGTCAGGCACATCTGAGAGAAAAAAGAATATGCAAAGGGAGTTAGTATGCGTATATAAGGAATGTCAGCCAAGTAGCTCATTGTTCTGTCTGCTGTTAGATACTGTTAGAACTGCCAAAACTGAGTATTGCTGGTGAAGCTGAAGTGTTTGTCTTCCAAAGAAAGATTGCTATTACACTGTTTGTTCTATTGACATCTGTAGTAGAACTTAGATAATATGAATTTTGCCAAACCATATGCATGTTAGTTGCTGACCAAAAAAAGTGTACTCTCTTCCTTTGTGTTATGTGAATTTTGGTATCAGATGGTATAGGGAAGTTTTGCATTCAATAAATCATATTATTGGGTTCTTCAGCACCTTGTATGTATTACGTATTTTGCATCCTGGTGAATACATAGTGCTAGAAACCCCACTGATGATCAGGGATACACGCATCAGGAAACTGATGCATGACTGCAGATGGAGATACAGTCCTTACCTGGAAGACTTATGAGTGAAGGAGGTAAGTCATATCTATAGGAGGGATAAATACATATTTTTTCCTATATTTGTACAGTATCATCATGTCCATATGCACTAACATGCACAAACCAAGATGTTTTATGGGGAAAACAGAACACTAATTTATGGATTAATTTAGGAAGGGAATTTCATGCCTGGATGATAACGACACAAAAAAATTGTGAGAGAACTGAAGAACAGCTGTTTAAGAGTGGCTCTAGTGGTGGAATAGGAGGACATAGTGGAGTGGCATGGTAAGACAGAAGAGTAGACAACAAGGCATATGTAGTTTTGTAAAAGATTGAGAGTATGTGAATGAGAAGCTTGAGCTAAGTGCAGTGAGATGGGAAGTCAGAGAAGGATTCAAAGATGAGATGTGGTTTTCAAAGATAAGTGGACAATATATGTCTAAAATGTGTCTAACAAGTGATGATTAATGACCATTGTGTCACTGGGTCTTCCAATTCCTAGAGTGAATCGAGGTTTCCTGCATCTTTTAGCTAAACTCTTTATGATTATTTATGATGTCACTTTCTCTAGGGAGTGCTGGTGTGCGAGTGATGGCCTCTGCTTGCTGTGGCAGTGGCAGCAGGCTGATCCAGCTCCTTGACTTCAGAATGAGAACTTGAACCTCTCAGAGGATTAATTTCAGTGGGGCTACTGTACAGATACATGAATGGCTTTTGCAGCTAGCCTCATAAAAACTGTAGATTACTTGGAAATGGAGTATTCAGTATGAATAAGAGAAGGGAACCCTGGCCCTTTTTGATCATTTTAGCATGGTGCTTAAAAAAGGCAAAGCACAGGATGCTTATCTTATACCACTTGGTCATGGTTTTTAGGAATAGTTTTAGTTTTGTAGTTATTCTGTCTAAAAGGCTGAATCTGACTTTTTGTAAAAGTTTACAGTTTTTTTGAAGTTTATGAAGCTGCCTGCTCTGGCTGCAGAAAATCCCCTGTTAGTGGGATGGATAAAATTAACCTGGGTAAGAGATTATTCAAACTCAGTTATTCATTCTTTTTTGTTATAATTTTGGAATAAATTGATGTAGTTTAATTTTGTATAATTTGTTGTTATAAGGACTTTTTATTATATATAAGGACATTAATAATATTGATCTTTCACTAGAATTTCCAGTATGTACTTAATGTTTACAGGAGAGAGACTGTGTAAATTACTAAAAGGAAAAAAGATAAATGAAAATTTCATACCAAATTCATGTTTTCCCCATGTTCTTCACACATTTGGGACAGCTGTTTTTTCTCCTAAGCATGGATTTTTTTCAAGCTCATCTTTAAATTTCTCTAGTATACTTTCAACCAGACTATTTCTTAGCAATCCGACTATTCCTCTGCCTCTTAGGTAAATGACCTGTAAATGAGAAAAATAGTAAAATAGCTTGAGGAATACAGGAATGCTTTGTTTTTCTGACAATTCGGTATAATGTAGAAAAAAGTATCATTTTTAGTTAGTTGGTATTTAAATTGGTGTGATTAGAATTGAGGTGAAATATTGCAGCTGGCTGATCTAAAGAGTGGTTTCATTCAAAAGTGTATTTTGTAACTTTAAGGCTCATGAGTATCAGTTGCTCATACTTTACCTGTGAGTATGAAGAGCTTACCCTAAATCAGTAGAAATTACACAGTTTATTCTGGAGTACAGAATTCAGTGAATTAAGTAGAGACAATCTCAATAGTTTCTGTTAACAGGTAAAAAGTGTATTTTTTAAACTTTCATATTGAGAGGCAAATCCTAAAGGCTTTATGAGAATACGTTCCTGAACCTTCTACTGAAGTCAGTAGATTTACTTGCATGGTAGGGCCAGGAGTATAGATATTTTCAATTCTTACTGAATTGATTTTTGGTCTCCAAAAAGACTATGAGAAGATTTATAACAGTGTGTATTAATGGTTGCAGAATCTATCCCCAAGAAAGGCCCTCATAGTGGATCTTGTTCTCAGTGAAATCTATAAAACGTGGATATTTAAACAAGTATGTTCCAAATTAAGTCACAAGAATCTGCCAATTTGTGTATGTGATAAGCATACACCCTGTAGAACCGGCAAAAAAAAAAAAAAAAAAAAAAAAAGGTAAGCAAATACATTGTTTAGTCAGAATCCAAGGAAATGTTTAATTTAAACAAGATAGTATATAGCATTTGCACATCTTTCCTTGCGTAGGAGTTTGAGAATTGTGAGGCCAGGTTTCTGAGACTGGTAATGTGGATCCCAAGCTGTTCTTAAAAAGGGCAGGCACAATTGCAAACAACTTGTTGCATTCTTTGTAAATATGCTGTGGCACGGTGTTCCTTGCAAGAACGGTGGTCCTCCAATGGAAAGTTGGGGCAGACCTGACACTTCAGATTAAAACACAAGTTTCCTAACTAAAAAATGTCACATCTGCCCAGCTTTTAACTGCAAAGAATATAGGATCATTCCTACTGACCTTTCTGCATAGAGGGCAGTGGAAATGTCCATTGACATGGCTATGGTTTTGGTGGATCAGAACCTTTTCCAAGCATTGCTTACAGAAGTTGTGTGCACAGGACAGGACCGGGACTGGTGGGGTGAACAGGTCTAAACACACAGGGCACGAGAGCACCTCTCTTAAAGCTTCCATCATGCTGTTTCACTGCATGAGGAAGACACTTCTGACCACTATCAGGAACAGTCCTTTGCCGGCAGTCATCAGCACTGGAGCTCTGGAACGCGTCTCCAGTCTCTGTAATAACATCTCCACGGCAGCGGCATCAACAGATCCCTTCTCTGAGATGCTGACAGTCTGACTGGATCTCCTGCATCTCTGATCACACTGAGCACATGTACGAAATCACTGTATTACACCAGAAAGTTCTTACTTCTGTTGAAACACCTTGGTCTTGATTTAAGCACTTTTTTGGGTGTTTAACACTCATAGGTGTTGAAACAGTCCAGTGTCTATGGCTGTAATTAAAATGGGTTTGCATGTCAATTAAAAGTTCCATATGGTGGTAAATTATTTTATCACCTACAATTTTTCATTGTTCACTTATTTCAATTTACATTTTCATTACTGTGTGCTGAGAACCTCTTCAAAAAGTCAGCCTACATCTTTTTAGCAATATTCCTTTTGTTATCATTAACTTCTTTAAAAAGCAGTTTTTAGAGGCATAATTCATGACATTGAAAGCTAACATACCATCTGTATAAGGACCATTCAAATAACAACTTTCTGGAAGTTTACTGCCAAACACTGAAATATATTAAAGGTTTCTGTGTCCACTGTTGAAGGACTCCAACTGACCTCTTGCTGTTAGTAAGACTTGCATATTTACCAAGACAGTAGTTTTTGTCTCACTGCTTTCAGACAAAGATATAGAAGTTAAGACGTTTCTCACCTTCTATTAAATTCCCATAAACTAGACAAATGCTTATTTAAAAGTTCTAAAGCAGAGAGATATACATTTGTTACAGAAATATTTCATGTGTTCTACAGTAGCTAGGAAATTAGTGTAAATAGATTAATGATAAAAAGTAACTTGGATAAGCATAAACACTTGGGGGGGGTAGGGTGATCAGACAGTGCCCTATTGGGATATTAATATGTGGCTGTTATACCAATTATATCTCATCTTTTATTACCGCTAGCCCAACCACAGCTATCTGCAGACTTGACTGCGACTTGGACCGGCTTCAGGTAAACTGATTGGTTCTGTACACTGCTTACTTTGGACATTCCTACTGTGTTAGATTCAAGATTTGGCATTCACATCTCAGACATGCATAGATGTTTTTAGGTTTAATAAAACTATGTGAGTTAGAAATTAGGTGTGCAGCTAGAAAGCCTTGGTATTAATGAGAGTAATGAGTATTAATAATAATTAATGAGAGTTATTTTTCCTATTTCTTTCTGATTCGAGAGCATTCCCAGAGAAAGCAAGAGGAGTAAATAGAAGGGGCAACGCCAGGAACCAAAGACAGAATGTCTACTTGAATCTTTCGTCTGATTGTAGCATAGTCAGAGATTTCTAGTCACTGGTACATTTGGAAAACAATTTGTAACAGCAGCCTGTTGCTGTTGTCACCTTTAATCTTTCTCCTTTTTCCATAATCTTTGTGTCCCGTGACTTGTAGTATGCAGACTAGCATAGGATGTTCTGAGGAGGTGTGCTCTGTAACTGAGATGGGATGCACAGGTGTAAAAATAGGCATATGAAGGGAAGTATCAATAGGAGTGCGTGGAAACCTTATGTGGGAAGTACAATGTTATTTTCAACATTTATTGCAGTCAGCCGGTGTTACTGCCAGCACTGAATGCTTTTTTTCTTTCATTTGATTGTGTGGAACATTCCCTTTGAATTTTCTGTTCTCTGAATTAGTATCTTGTTTCGGAGTATGTTTGCTTCCTCTCAGTAGAAGAAACACTTCTCTTGATGAGTATGCAATGCATGATGATTGATGAGGATGCGATGCAGCCAGGGTCCAAGGAGGTGTTCTGGCTACTTAGGCCGTGGGGACAGCACACTTAGGTTCCACCCTCATTTTGGCTATTGACTTTCTATGGTCATTGTGCATGCATTGGATACCGACTGGCCTCAGTTTATTCATCTGTAGAGTAAATGTGATAAGCTATCAACAAGCAGTTTTTCTTATTACTTTAACTGTTGTAACATTTGAGATATTTGGACATGTATTCCAAGTGCTTTGATCAAAAGCTGTCTGAAGTCAGTGAAAAGATGCATTGATAATATTGTTCGATTCCTAAGTGCAAATAATATTGCTCACAGAAAAAAGTGATATATTCGCTGTTTGTTATTTAATACATTATCTTTCTTGAAATGGAGCAATTAATATGTTTCAAAATGTTTTTTTTCATTGTCTTTACCATTTCAGTCATTGGAAGCCAGTTTCTGCCTGCATGCAAATATGATTACAATTATCAGTTAAACTGGTAGTATAAATTGTATTATGAGGATATCCACCAATTTTTGTTTAATCTTACTGAAGTCAAGTATACAACTTTTTAATTGTTAGCTGACATTGGCTAACTCTTATGAGGGTACAAGGGTCAAATGACTTGGTAAATCAGGCAGAGACAGATACATGTTCTGCCCATTTATGGAGCTAACTCTTGATCATCGCGGCATTTGTATGAAGTCCTTCATTATGTAAATACTGGCTAAAGCACAACACTGAACACACACACTTAGTGTCAGTATGGCAAGGGGAAGACCTGGCTGAGGCTGAGGCTGCCTTGTATGACAAATGGTAGCAGTCTGCAATATGAGTCAAATCTCGGGCATGATATTAACATTTCAGTACAACTGTACAAAACAGCTCTTCAGTAACATAGGTCATAATCCTCCTTAATTGGTGTCTAAAAGTATAAAAGGTAATTTCTGTGGCAAATAAATAAAACCCTGGAAAAAAAATCTTAGCTTTACATGCTGTGACGAGATGTTCATTGAGATACATACTAGATGCTTTAAGACCTTTTGGGTAGTACTCTGTATTTTATTTGGTTTTGTGGTGTGCAGGGTATGTCAAATAAATTGATATGTGCTGGCCTGCAGTCAAAGGAGTGGTTTTATTTGGTTTAGGTAATCTGAGGATAAGGAGGTATGCAAGATCTCTGTTCTCCTGGTACATTTTCAAATATCTTCTTACAAAACAATGCTGATTTTATTGGAGCAGGGGAGAAAAGTGGCCTAATGATTATTTTGCTGAGAAATGTGCTCATATCAGCGCCCACTATTGTAGATCAAGTCGGATATTTGAGATTACTCCAGTGATGCCGCTCCCTCGCTCCCTCCCTCACCCCCTTTTTAAGGTTGAGTGCTGAGTGCTGTTTTGAGCCAGATTAAAGAGCAAGTGAACCTTGTCCTCCTGCATTTTTCTAAGTCTGACTTTCTGGAGCTGAATGGATCTCCTGCAAATCAGATATAGGTATCAGATTTCTCAAGTTTTTTTGTGTATACAGATAATTGGATTCAACATGAAATTATTTATTACTAAAAACACAGCTATAAAACAGCTAAATAGGTGTAGACACTTAAAAGGATTAGTCCAGAACCTTAGGCTGCATTGGAAACTGCAGCTGTAATTTAAGTGTGCTGCAGCTGGCATGTGTCCCTAACCAGCAGAGGGAGCATAGAAATTGTGAGCTTAATTAAGGTAAGAAAAAAGAGAAATAGGTTGGTTTTTTGCCTCCCATGAAGAGACCTCTTCCTACCACTATTTGCAATAGGTCAGTCCCAGTTTATTTTCTTCTAGAAGACAATGGGAGGAGGGTTAATCTCTTCCTGCCAGAAGGTCAGTGGTCCAGACTGGCCACAGGTCTGTCTGAAAATCCCACAACTGTAGATGCTCTGCAAGTGGCAGCTGTATGAGCTGAAGCAAAAGGTTTATGCAGTTGCTAATGAGACTGAAGCATCAGTAGGACTGCAGCATCCCAACCTTGGAGAGCAGAAGAGGTAGTAGGGAAGAGAGCTCTCTTGTATGTGAATCCTGTCTGCTCTCCTTCCTTGCTGTCACCTGGGGTGAGGCTGGTGATGAAATTCTGGAGGGAAAAAGTTCCTCCTTCGCATGAAGGCAGAGGCAGGAGTTAAGCCCAGGAATTGAGCTGTTTTCCTATTGTCCTTAGTGGGAGAGCACATGAAACATGTTTGTATGTGTGCAGGTACGTAGCTTTTCTCTTTGGGACCTCGGAGGAGTGACAGTGCTGGCTGTGCCCAGCTGATAAGATGCAGCAACTGACTGGGGACCTTTCAGCACTGTCATGAAAATCAACTCTTTAATCTGAAGCTCCCACTAATTCTGCTGTGGTAGGTTAGAGGATCTTCTGTGATCTTGTAGTGAAGATATAGGAAAAGCAGGAGTGGGTGGGAACTTGGCCAAGGCGACAACAGGGAAATTCCACAAACTGAACTTGTGGTGTTTGTGAAAGGACTATGGACATTCGTTCCTGTTCTCCCTGTACTTAGCTGAACCTGGGATGTTAGCGGCTCCCTGGTTCTGCGTTTTGATAGCATGAAGTGCTGACACATTACAGTGTTTAGCACTTTCCCACCACTGCAGGTTTTTAGCAGGTTAGCATTTGTTGCTGCTTCCATGGTTTCATATTTCCAGCATAGGGTGTCCTATCTGGCAGTGAGACAGCTCCACAGAGGTTTGTGCTGATATACTTTCTCACATTTCTAAATCACGGCTGCACAGAAAAAGACATCTGTAATATTGCATCTTTCCTTCTACTTTCTTAGATGCAAGACTACTGTCGGGGTGAATTTCATCACTGGTAGATGTAGCAACTAAGAAGAACTTGAGCTTATTTTTGTTTTACTGGTTCATGGGTAATGAAATACCTGTTTCCCAAAATTCCCTCTTAGCCCATTCCCCCCAGTTGGGACCTGTCTCCTATCTAATCTGTCAGCTTCAAATACCCAAACAATGTACATCCTCCTTCAAAATGTTAGGTTCTTTTTCTGATACTTTGATATTTTAATATCTCATTTTGACTGAGAGAATGACCCCTTACAGGTATTCACTGAAGAATATGAAGCCTGAAGTAGGGATCTTACTTCGCTTTCTTAAATTCCACATTCGCTTAAAGGGAATATTCATCAAACAGGAAACAAACATCTTGAAATTTGTCCTGCAGGACATCAACTCTCCAGCCTCCTGTCTGGGGAGCAACTTTTCATTTGGCAAACATGGGGAAAATCTCTTACTAGTTTATTTTGTTGAAAACATGTCCTATCTTTTTTTTTTTTTTAACTAATCTGCTACTCAACCATATGACATAACTACAAAATAAATTGACTGCACTTGCACCTGTGGAAAATAGAAACACAGTGTAGGCCAAGGAGTGCCACTGAATCTCTTGCAGCGTGTCGCTGGAACAAAGTGAATTACTCATTTTAACCTCTGCTGGGAGTTATTTCCTTAGACTGCGCTATGCATCATATTCCATTGGGAACTGCTCTTTTTCACTGTCCATTGTTTCCATTTCGCTCTGTGTAGCATTGCAGGAGAGGGAGAAGCTGGAACAGCAATAAATCTTACTTTATTCTTTCTAGATGGGCTTTTACTGATCAGCCAGCAACCCTAAAGCACAAGAATGAAAAAAATATTACACCATAAAGCCATTAGTCATCAGAGAACTGGCCTTTTTGAAGGGTTTATAAAGTAACTAGATTTGTGTCAATTACTTACACCTCGAATATATCTAGAATAATGCAGGAGAGTTAAACCAGATTATTCTTTATTACCAGAGGCAACTGTGCACAAATGACATGTTGACAGACCCAGGCTGGAAATAGATTTTGACCCAATAGTCACAGGAAAATCTCAGTTCTTCACTCCTGCACTACTCAGTGTGGGCGGAAGAGAGAAAAATTCAAATGCCTCAGAGCAGCACTCTGTTCACGAGAGACAAGTGGAACCAAGTAAAAGAAGTGGCAACAGAAATTTATTTGCTAGTTAAGGACTTACTTACTTTCATTCAAGAGTCAAAATGAAGGAAAAGTCCCTCTATTTTTCACAGGAGCAAACTGTTGAGTGTGAACATTTCTAAGTAAAAAATCTTCTTGAAATTCGCATCTTATCCAAAGTAATGAGTGCTGTCTCCATATGGCAAATCCATAGTTAAAAATAATTTGTGTGTGTGTGTGTGTGTGTGTGTGTGTGTTCCAGGGTGCCAATGTGTAGTCACAAAAATGCCAGTGTCTGTTCAGAACCTCATGATGACTTTCCAGGGATTACTTGCTTGCAGGGGTCGCACCACTCCTTATTGACAGCTGACTTGCTGTTTTCACGGTATATCCATTTCCCCTCTGGAGGGCTGGAGAACAGAGCAAAAACTCCCCAGCAGACCAGGACTTGAACAAAGCCTGTGGAGAAAGCAGTCCTAAGAGTCAGCAAACTTACTGCCGGGAGACCGGGATGAGTGTGCATAACCAGGCAAGTCCTTTATTTTGATTGAATTTGTGGTAGCAGTGGGACTTTCAGACACTCTCAGGCACTAAAATCAATGTAACTCCTGCTGTAGTCTAACATAACCACTCAGACCAATTACATCTTCCTCTGCAACGTGCTTTCAGGGGCCAAAACCATTTGACCTATTCTAACCACATATGTCATGTTCAGATCAATTCACCCTTTGCAATTAATGCGCCCAGCACCCTGAGTCGACTGTAATCCCCTTTGTGCACCACATACCATAATAATTAGCATGATCTTGTCCAGCTATATACCTTCCTTGTCCCCATATTTCATTTTTTGCTGTGTCCCTGTGCTTGGCACTTCCATGCACCAATTTGATTGGCCTCCCTGTATCTGCCACTAACACCTCGCCGTGACCATGTATTAGAAAGCTGGCATCTTCAAGGCTGTCCTCTTCATCCTGTCCGTTGGTCTGTGGAGACAGCAGAGTTTGTACTTGCAATAACAACACAGCCAGGAGAGGTTGCTGTGGGAGCTTATTCAGGTTCTCTCAGTCTCCTTGTATGGATTTAAATTCCTATATCCTTCATCTCTCCTCCTCAACTTCAGTCTGTGCGGGACCTGTGCAGCATCACTTTTGGCAGTGCCTCACAAGGCATTCTTGGTACTTGGAGAGTCAGGACGCTTGAGATCAGAGAAGGAGAAGAGGTAAAAGCATCTGTAGGTATCTGTCAGTATCTTTCTGTAGGGTAGAGAGATAGCTATCTGTAGGAAAATTCCCTACAGATAGCCCTGAAGTGAAAGGTGGAACAGCGTTGGGCTCAGTGAAGCCACATGCAGTTGCCTTTCCTTGGCCGTATTTAAGGGACAGTCTCAGGCACTGACAGTAACTGGATGGATCTAAAAAATCTCCTTCCTTTTCCTTTATCCCCCTGCCTGAACAAAAAAATTCTCAGTACCCTTGGAATTACATGGAAACCTTCCCCAGAACCCATGTAGGCCTGGTCTGGGGACAAATTCCAGCTTCTCTGTCCCAAGTTGCTGAAGGTAAGAGTTTGCTCTTTGGACTGTTGCTGCAGCATGTGAATTTCATGCAGCTTCAATAAGATATAACATCCCAGATAGAGGTGCCTAGCAGATTTGCATGCTGCATTAGCGTATGGGGTGGCAGAGCATGACAGCGGATATTGCAGAAGTAGGAGGCATTTGCCATTGCTTGGGGTCAGAGGAAGCCAGTATTGCTGCTGTCTAAACTGGGGAAGGGGGATAACGCTATAATATTCCATACAGTTTGTGGCAGCTAAGTATCTTGCCCAATGTCTAACAAAAGTTGGAAACTGTGAAGCTAGTGCCTAAGGCAGTCTTCATGACTACTGATGAACAGGGGAGTAGAAGGGCCACAAAGGGCATTGTTTGCAGTTAATTTAATATTGTATTTACTACAAGTTAGGCATGACCTCTCTGGTGGACGAGAGGCAGGACAAGATCAAGGGGGAAGAGTCCTAGTGCTATGGAGGGCAATGCTGCAGCAGCAGAGGAATTTCTCTTGTATGGCTTGGTTTGGGTTTGCAGTTTCCATGCTTCCTATGAGACTTTGTAGTAAGGCTCAGTAAGAGTTATGTGTTTTATTGCAGTAGCTGTGGTAGGGGACTTCATGGCTATGGCTGATACTGCTGTGACCTTCTAATGGGATCTTCTGGAGGACCAGAGAACTCAGTAAATACTAGTTTGGGTCCTCCTGTCCCATCATGTCACTAAATCATGGCCAGTTTGTTGCAGTGAGATTAGGTAGAGTCTTAGCATGACCAGGCACTATTCCTGATGAGCATGAAGAGGTATCTGCCCATGCGTAACCCTACAGCCGCGAGGCTGTTGCACAAAGTTGTGATTCAGGTTTAGTGCACAAGGAGGTGATGGGTTAAAATTTTGCTGATTAAGCATTTATACCACCCAGGTGGGGAATGAATTGAGCTAATCGTTTGTGGGTTTGATTATACATTTAGATGGGCTATTTTTGTTTGTTTCTCATTATGTGTTCAGTCAGAAGTGGTGGCTAGTTTGGAGGTAATTGCAACCACATCAGTCAGTGAATAAAAGAAAAATTACTAAATAAAAAAGTTCTACAATATGCCAGTTCTACAACCTCCATCTATGTGGATAGCCTGTGGGTAATTTTTCAAATACCAACACCTGCCATTAACTACAGAAAGATTATTCTAGCTAGGTTTAATGGTATGTCAAAGCCCTTGTTAATTAATGCAATTTAAACAATTCTGAGTTGGTTTCTAAACTCTTAGTATATAATACCAGGAATTGGTGCTAGCTATTCTGAGTTAACTGTAGTAGATTGAAGTAATTTCTTATGAAACTAAGACACCTGCAAATGTATCTTAGAATTCCCAAGTCTGACTGCTAAGGTATGCTGGCTAAAATTATACTGCATGTTATATTGCCTTTACTCTTTACAAGACTGCTTTTATGTGTGATTCATATGCAATAATTTACTTTCAAGTGTGCTTATTTTAGGCTGATTCTACTGAAGTACTTGTTTTACTCCGAATTTGATATATAATCATCTAACAGTTGAAGCATGCCTAACTTAAGTATTTTTAATTCTGTTTTTAATTCTGTTTGTATTTTTAATTCTGTTTTTAACTCTGAATATTAGTTATTTATACTGCATAACAAAAAAAAATAGAAAAGGACAGATTTTTGTTTAACTACTTAAATATATCAAAGTAGATAAATGGTTTATTCTGAAAACTGGCGCACTAGTCTGCACCTGAAGCCCCTAATCAAAAATTGCAGTTATGATGATATCCCAGTTGTTCCTGTCTCATTAATGAAAATACTTCTATAAAGTGTATTGCAGATAAGATTTTCATCAATTATTTTTGAGTATTATTCTATTACACTTATATAAATAAGTTTTTGCTCAATGTAATTAAGGAGAACAGAATAATACCCTTGTTAAGGTTTGATAATTAAATATTTTTTTCACTTAAAATAAGATGTATAAGAGTTTAGCTAATAAGGTAACATTTTTCTCTTATTCAACGCATTTAAGATGACACAACCAATTTTTCATTAAAAACAACATGTTAGAAGAATTTTTGCCAAAATTTCTAAATTAAGACCTTGCTAATTTGTTTAGTTTATTTCTCTATTGCAGCATCTTTTAGAAACACATCAGTGACCATGATTAAAACATCTATGGGAAATAATTATCATCTGCTGTTAATAGTAAATCTCACAATTCTTTCATTATTACACTTAGTTTTATTTTAAATTTTCTAAAAGGAAAAGGAATTTAAGTACAGTCAATATTTATTTTCTGCGAAGTAAAATCAAATAACTTTAATGTAAACATACTTAATGTTAATACATACATACGAACTCAATACATTGTGTACCATGGCACTGAACTTATGGCAATCAGGTAACTTGAAAATAATGTAGCATGCCAATAACAGAGGATTCCAAATCAATAAATACATTTAAAAAGAAGAGAACAGTTCACAATGTAAAAGCATAGTACTTTAAACCAAATGCTACAGTACAGTCATACAGGCGCTGTTCTTTCGAGCTGTGTAGATAAAACAATTGTCACTAAAACTCCCTTTAAAAAAATAAAATGTTTGTTAATAACTATTATTATCTAAAGTTAGGTAAATCATGCCAAATAGCACAAAATACAGTAGCTGGAGAATGAAAAATAATTTGGTAAGCCCATCTAATTCTTCAGTGTAGCTGTGTAGAAATCAAGAAGGATTCTCTGTTCCTTCTTTGAGCTTTTTTCTTTTTTCTTCCAGTGTTTGTTTAAATACTTTTTTCAGGGTATTGTAAACATATGGTCCATTTTCAGAATCAAAGCTTGTCTAAAAAAGGAAAAAATTAAAGTTCAGTTATTAAATTAGGTGTCATATAGCAAAATACAAAGTAAATGATCAACATTTTAAAATATTTTAATTTTTAGTTTTTCAAACGTACCAAAGAAAGTATGCATTTTATTATGGAGTACTTAATACTTATTTTCAACTTTATGCTAACTAGACAGTAAAATAAACCAGTAAAAGGAGAAATGGTGTGATTGTTTTAACAATCTGTAGATTTACAAGAGTTTATGAAGCAATATGATGAACTTTGTTTTGTTTTCCAAATAATTTCACCTGCTGTATCTGAGAAGAAAGCAGCTTTGAGCTGAGCTACTCAGAGCTTAACCTGTCATCTTTACTAAATGATTCCAAAATCAGAGGTACTAGTTATTTATACATATCCTGTATTACAGGTCCCCAAAATAACTGAATTACAGCATAATTTCAGAAAATGATTTTATTTGATGGAAAGACTCCAAGTAGTAGAAAATCTACGAAAGCCTTTGGTAAGTTTCTCCAATGGCTAATTATTCTCACCATTTAAATATGATCTTTTCCCCAGTTTGAAACAGTCGATGAATTGGAAGTAATCTAGATACAGACAAATGATACTAAAGGATTAAGACATATTGTCCAAGGCTCTAGTGACAGAACTGAATTTTGGGAATATTTCCAATCTTTTATGTAGGCTGATTATTGTAAAATATAAACTCTGAAGTAAATAAGCATCAGTACAATAACTATGAAGGAACTGCTGTAATTTTTAACACAGAATATTGCTCTACCCTTCACAGTTTATAACAAATAAATACAAAGTCATGGACAAGTGGTTACTTGCCTTAGTGAAAGCTTTAATAGCACGAGCAAGTAAGGCCTCCTCCACATCAGCTGGTAGCATTTGCAAGTTCACCACACAATGTAAAACACAAAGGATAGTCTGACACTGTTCCTGGTGGGTAAATGGAACAGCAGCTCATTAGAAGAAATCTTTTCAATAAAAACATTTAACTTGCAATTTCTGTTAATTGTTGTTTAAATATCAGACTGTGCCTTCTTGTATGGAAACCTTCAGGTGTAGGAGTTGGGGAGGGAATTTTCAGAAGCCTGAAGAGCCTCTGCATAATTTTTTCAGTCACGATGGGAGAAAGTCTTCTCTTGTAAAGCACCCCACAGACTGCTCTGGAAATTTCTAGGAGGCCAGGCATTCACCTGGAGATTTGACTTTCAAGGCCTCCCCCATGACACAGCAGCACTCATGTGAAGTTGCACCTTAAGGGTGAGATTAGGCCTCATCAGCCCAGAGCACTATGCATGTTTAAGGCTTTTATCCACAGCTGAGGTAGGATAATCTGCATCTCCTTCTGTCCTAGCAGGTCTCCTTCACCATAAAATGAAGCTTACAGAAAGACACCTGGGCAGTGCTAGAAAGGACACATAAATGGACAACAGTATCTTTCTGATTACTAGTCCCCATCCCTTTTCAGTGGGAGACAGGTCTCCTCACTGGCAGGTAACTTGACAGTAAAGTTAAAAGAACAAATTATTACTTCAGGGACTTCTGGGAAGATAAGCTAAATAATATAGGATAAGATAATGTGAGATAAAATCAGTAATTATTTTAAAATTAAAAAAAACTTTTAATTCCTTTCCCATACATTTATAACAGTTGTCAACAGTTGTCAAGTACTTGACAAAAATGTAAAGATAAAACCATGATAGGGTGGAAGAATGTTGTGTCGTCTTCAGGAAGAAACATGCCATTTTGACATGAAGAATGTCGTGAAAATGGCAAGTGCACAGAAAGTTCTGACTACTTGTTGATTAGAAGCTGTATTATTGGGACTTCAGGAGGCTATTAAAAGGGGCCCTATTTTCTCCATACTTCAGAAGCAAAGAATGCCCAAAGAATTAGGAAGTGAACTTGTGTAATTAAAAGATCTAGAATAGACTTTTTTTTTTATTTATCCTGCATATAGCCCTTTGGAGAAAACACAGTTTAATGGTTTTGGATCAGAAGGACCTGTTTTTCATAAAGATTTCAGAAAACACATGGCCGGAGTTCTGACTTATGTAATGGAATTTGGCCTGGCTTCTGATTCCTTGAATTTGCCAGTTCTTCCTATTCCTTGTCCCAGCTCTGCCAAAGCTGATGGATTAAGATGTTTGCACAGCAAATATGACAACTATTAAGCACAGCTGCCAGATTTGACATTAACAAAAGCCATACATAAAGTTCAATGGAGAAGATCTTGCCTTTGCCTCTGGATCTCAAACTGCAGAATTTGAAGGTAAGCATGGTGACGTTGAGCTTTTACTGAATAGAGTTCAAAGATAGTATCTGAAATTTTTCTTATAATATTCATCATCCTGGCACTGATTACAACTTTTACCACAATAATCATCATTTTGATTTTTTAAAGATTGAAATTGCCTTTTAAAAGAGTGATTTCCTTGCCCAAAGGCCATAAGTGAACAGTTTAACATACATTAACAGAATATATTTGGCAGTAAAATAACGATTTGACATAAATAATACCTACCTTTTTCAGTAAGTTAAGTGCTTCTTGTGATTCTGTGCAATTTTTTGCCAACATGTCAATATCGTCTTTGGATATAACAGGTTCTTTCAGTTGCTCTATCCAGGACCACATCAAGCTGCAGAGGATAAAAGGATCTCTCTCAGTACAGATTTTATCCCAAGCTCCATCTCGAGAATTCAGTTCTTTCTAAAAATAAATAAATAAAATAAATGCATCATCTATTTACTTTTGCTAACATTCTCTTTGATTGTAGCAGTACTTGGCTGCTTATGCTGCAACATAAAAAGAAGACTTAGCACTTATAAAAAAAACATATATATTTCTATTTTTTTCCAAAGCATCAACATTAATCAGCAGTAATACAAGTCATTCTTTAAAACAGAAGGATGACATAAATAGTACAGCTCAAAATCTCCTAATTATCTATTAGAATACATAAAACAGCTTTGGATTCCTACTTCAAAGCAAATGTTACTAGGAGGGTTTGGTTTTGAGGATAAGCGGTTATTAAATTATTTTACTTCTACATGCAGAATCCTCTGATTAACTGTAAGTAAAGCAGCTAATTAAAAACTTAGAGCTATATTGTTTTTAAGCTTTTAAAAGCTTTTAACTTAAAAATCTGTAGTATTTTTATGTTAGCAACAGCCAAGTTAAAACCACAGATAATAGCATTGTCATTAGTTAGTGAAGTGAATGAACATGACCAGAAACAATGTTCTGACCTTCTGTTAGAGACCAAAATGTGTATGTTCATTTTGCTTACTTTTGAAAGAACCAGCCCATAACTGACAATCATTTACTTAATCAGAACATAAATCTGTGTCCCTGTGTCTCATTTCAAAGGTCTCCAAGATTCTTTTCGCTACCTATTGGTGGCATTTTTGCCATTCCAGGGATTAACCTAGGTGAAATATGCAGAACACATAACATTGAATCAAGTTAAAAATTACCTGCCACATTTCTACCTTCTGCTTCACTTCATCCTCTCCCAGAAATTCATTTATATTCGCAAGTGCTTTAGCTGCCAAAACTCTTCGGGCTTCCAAACTTAATTCTGATTGCAAAACAATGTGTGGAATTGCCTCTGACAGATCTTTGCTAGTCTGGCTTTCATATCCCATAGAAAAGTTTGTTTTAGAAGAAGAAGAATCAGAGTCCTGAGAGGCATAGACTCTTCTCTTATACATACTAGTCTCACATTCTGCTTTATGACCAATCTCTTTGGCAAAATTATGCCTTGGTGTTCCAGGTTCCCTGGAATTGTGGATAGATGCCAGACCTGAAGAAAAGGTTCTGCTGCGTTGTACTTCTTTGGTAGATTTCCTTCTGTGATAAAGTGAGGATCCATCTTTTCGTCCATCCAAATTAAATTTACCTTGACTCCAGAATGTACATGTATTATGCACTAAGACTTCTTTGTTTAAATCCAGCTGAGGCTTTTGTCCACCTGCAGCAGAACACTCCTCGCCGCTGTTCTGCTGAAGTTTGTTGTGCAGTAACATCTGCGTAGGTACTGTCCATGCAGTTTCTCCTTGTTCTAAGAGAAACTCGGTTGTCCTTAAATCTGACTCACTATAGCTTAGACGCCTTTTCACATGAGTGAGTGGCTGAAGGCATTCGGCATTCCTCCTTTTCCACAGAGGATCATAGGCATGTGCCAGGGAGAAAAGAGCATCCTGCATCTCAAAAGTAGCTGAGTGGGTTTGGGAGAACGAGTCAGATGTATCACTGTCTTGTCTTTCTAGTTCTTTATCTAGCTGTGTAGACACCAACTGAGAAACAGTCTTTTCAATTTCAGCTGAGAGATCTGGTATATCTAACAGTTCTGCCTCTATCACTTGTCTGTTTTCAGCCAAGTCTAGCAACAGTTTGCAAACTAGATGAATAAGCTTTGGCACGTGTTTGAGATGCCTGCTCTCATAACCATGGAGCAAATGTCTCTGACGGGTCAGGTACTGAGATAGTGTCACTGTGTGTGCCTTGGGCTCACAGCAAGCAAATACATTTCTCAGAGGAATTAAAAACTGAGTGAATTCTCTGATGCATAATAACTGCCCTCTAGTCTGAATAGAATTAGGCCTTTTTGCTCTAACAAAAAGAATTGCTTGATCAGCAGTCATTCTTGTTGCAAAAACTAAATAGCAAGCTATTAGAACACCTGGAAAATATAAAGACAAATATTAGCTGAAGAACTATCAGATTAAAATGAATATTCAGTAAAGATGTACAGAATGAAAATGAATATAGGCAAAGATACAAGTTTTACGTCGTTTGTTATGTGATGCTGTTGTTAAGTCAGTACAGTTGCATTTGTTGGACTGCAAGATAGTAAAGCTATTCTCACTACACTTTTAACGAGAGCTAATTTCTTACCACAGTATCTCTAGCAGTTGCAGCATTTTTGAACACCAGCACGAAACCAGGAGCAATGCTGGCTTCTACAGGAAGGACTCAGGCAAAGAGATAGGTCTTGAAAGGGCCAGAAATAAATTAAATTTCAGCTGCTCCACAAAAATCTACTTGATCTAACAATCAGTGGTAGGTAGGTTTGTAAGGGTAAACATAATAAATATTCAAATTCAAAATGAAAGTGTACTAAGTGAGTTTTTCTCATCAAAAGGAAGCTGTCCCATTTGAATAAAACAGGGAATTATTATACAGATTCAAAGATTTTCTAACCTTATGGGCTGCTGCTTTTTATCTACTAAAACTGATCTCTTCCTCTTTTCACATATAAATTTGCTTAGCTTTTTTAACCACTTTACAGATGCACATCTTGCAATGATACAGAATTTAAACAAATGAATAATACTATACAACCAGAGATTCTTTTGCATCTTTAAAAATACAGTTGTGTTGATTTTTGGAGTAGAGGACACATACCTGTCCGACCAAGTCCTGCGTGACAGTGAACAGCTACCCTCCCTTCCTGTAAGGCAAAAGCCATGACTTTTACCATATCAAGTATAGTAGTGAGAGATGCCACTCCATAATCCTTCCATCCAAAATTATAAAAGTAAACTAAAATAAAAAGACAATTATTTTCAGTTGTACAGAATATGAAATTTTCAATACTGTATACAGAGGAGAGAACACCAATAATAAATGGTAGTACTAAAACAGCATAGAGGATCTTAGAATAATCTGACTACATAATGTTTGAAAGAGATTATTTTCACATTTCACAAAATACTCTTGCTATGAAAATTTGATAAATACATGAACCTAGTAAAGACTTGTCAAACTAAAGTTCAGCTGGAATGTAAACGGTATAACAAAACTGAGTGATTCATACTAAAATTACTGAGCTATATATAGGTAGAGCCTATTTTTTTTAAGAAATAAAAGCACTTCTTCAGTTAAAAGCTGTTTTTTATACAGGGGTAATTCTTCTAATCTCACTGTAATATGGAAATACAAAAATATTGTCAATACAAATATTCTCAAATCAAAGGAATGACCATTTTATAGTCTAGATAAGAAAATATGCATTGTATCAGAATTTGAAATACAATTAATGTTCTATATATTTAGGAACTAAGAAGAAAAAAAAATTAACCAGCTGTCATCCTCTCTTTATTCCAAACACCTGAATATTAACCCTGAATATACATGATCTTAGATAATGCGTTATTCACTCTTGATTATATTTGTCAGGTTTCATTTTTATATCCTTTTTTGTGCTACATTTCTTGTATTGTTTCTTTTAACACACAAGAATTCAAGTCAAAATACCTCTAAGTGCCAGATCAATAATTAATGAGGAACAGCAGCAGGAGCTAACTTACTTCCAGCCTCCATGAAAGCTTCAGGAAGGTAGGTGAAGCCACTTTCTTGTTCCAGTGGATTCCCACAGCTTGCATGCTCCCCAGGACGCTGAAGGTTAATTATGGTTTTTATACCGCATCTTAAGCAAGGAATAGATGAGTCAAAGTATTATATGTAGCCAAAATCTCATTATTCCTTATTTTCTGAAACACACATTTATTCTTAGAGGAGAATATATCTTTACCTGTATTTTGTTAAAATGAAAAGATCTTTACCAACAATCCAAATCTATGTTGAAAGAGAAAATGGATCAAGAATTACATGAGTAATACCTACAATAAATAGTGACTAAATTTTTTACCTTTCAAATTGTTCAATAATGTTGTACTTTTCAATTAATTCTGTTGAGGGTCGGGCCGTAGCCAGTATGTTATCTGTTATCCTGGGAAATTAAAAAGGCAGATAATAATGTCATTATACTAATTTCTTGGGTGTGAGTCTACCAAACTAAGAACACCGTTTCATTTTCAAGAAAGATGGAAACACCTTGCTGATTTAGTAGAAACTTTATTTTCAAAAAATTTTACTATCATATATAGCGTTAGTGATGAATCCTGTTCCACTGATACATATATTATATATCAAAAGACCATTACTGGAAATGTTCAAATGCCAAGCTGATTAACATATTAGAAAACTCCTCTGAAATCTGGACTCTGATCTATGTTCTGTGATATGTCCCTTTAAGATTTGTATGCTTCTGAATAGCAGCCGCTGTTATCAAAAATCAATAATTTAAAGATTAATTTCATATGAATACTACTAATTATGAATATGCTTTTGTTGAATACATACCTTATATTATTTCACCTTCAATAATGTTTTCACTTTTGAGTTCTGTTATGAACATATTTTAATTCATTTGTATTTTAAGTCTTAAGAAGAATTACCTATAACCCAAAATGTTTTTTTTAAATTCATCATAGGTATTTCTTCTTTTGGATCTGAACCAAACTCTTGAAGTAAATACAAGTCTTTCATTGACTTTACAGGGCTATGTACAATGGCCATTATAGTTTACTGCTAAGTGGTAATTCTGAATCAACCTATCTTTCTGTTTTATACTTATTTGAGTTAAAAAGCAGTAAGTAGAAGCTTATTTTAATTGAATTCTCTCTTTCAATAAATATAATGGATGCAGTTACATGTAGTGAAAGTAAATGCTGCATATTACCAAGAAGAGTAGAGCCCTTTAATGGCTTGCTCTTGGTCACTCCATCGAGCTGGATTTTCATACTTGCAAGCACGCCCGCCGCATGCCATTGAACACTGCATATGACCAGGAATGACATGGCGAAGGCGCTCGCCTACTTTCGTGTATTTTGCCGTTGGACGCCTTGAACTTCCTAGAACACAGGCAAAAACAGATTTAGTAAGAAAGCTTACAAATTCATCTCCACCTTGAAAGTTATCAGCTTAATCCTAAATTGATGAAGTTACAAACAGCATAAATATATATAGAATATATATTTAAGGTTCATTTTTCAATACAGACTTAAAGTAAGGACTCTTAGGGAAAAAATATTTGTTTGAATTACTGCAGAACTTGGTTTTTCTCACAGTAACTTTGCCTTCTTCTGATGAACTTACAGGTGTGTGATATCCTTTGCAACAAAACAAATGTCATGATCATCTATCTGAAAACAAAAATACTTAGCACACCTTGACACATACACCACTGGCTTTTATTTTATCTATTCTCTATAACTGAGCTGTTTTAGAGTAAAAAGCATATATTAAACCCTGAATAAAAAATCAATGAACACAATTTAATATAAAATACAGCAAAAAGCATTTAAAATCCATATTTTATGCATATACATAAAATACAGTTGACAGAACAAAAGTATAAGAAATTTAACACACACAGGAAAAACAGAACTGCCTATAGTCTTAATGAAAAGTACTTTACTTTTTTTTTCAGGAAAAGTTGCATTCAGCTCCTCAGGGCTCAGAGATGATACGGCCACCATAACCCGGTGAGTCGATGATGACAGTACCTCTACAACTGAGCTCCGGCGCCTCTGGATTACGCGAAGAAGGGGATCAGAGGAAGAATGCCTCCGGCCCTGGAAAAAGTTGCTAAAAATACTTGCTGCTGACCGCCGCCGGGGTGAGCCCTGCATGACTACCCCACGCCAGCTACAGTTCAGAAGGGCTGCCGAAGACGCTCTGATACGAAATCCAAGTTGCTCAGTGCTGAAGTTGCACAGAGCTGTGCATCTTTCTGTACGGTCTGGCAGCTCTTCAGGATAGGCTGAGCTGTCTCCATAGAAACACACAATGAAGCACTGATGCCAGCTATCCTTGTGGCAGCTAAATTCTATATGAATTGATTCTGTTTGGGACAAACTGTTCCACTGCTGATGAAAATAGTTGCATTTCAAGTAGATAATTTTGAAAATGGACTGGGAACAACCAAAACATTTTCCATAAACAATGTGAGTATGTAAATAACACACATTCAGAATTTGCTAGGACACAAAATACTATATTCAAAAGAACAATCAGAATGTAGTTGGACACTGCTTTCTGAGAAATCCGTAAGTAGGAACATTATACTCCCCCACCTTTTGGTTTAACATTCCACAACCACCTCTCTCCCTCCACTTAGTTGTTCCAAAATGCATCATTAGCTCTGTAATGATTGGGATTAGTGTGTTCCTACTGAAATGGTTCAGTACATGATGAATTGTAGTCTGTTCACTCTGGACCATTCATATCTTCTAACAAAACACAATTCGTTACTCAAAACAAAAGGCTTATTTTTTTCAAGGCCCAGCTTTTTTATTAACCAAAGCTGTTAGCCCTACAGACTGAGATAAAGCAGATTATGGGGAGAAGACGTATCAGTTGAGTGCTTTAAGCTTTTGAAGGTAGATATTAGGTGGCAATTTTCCTCCCACTTTGCTTCCAGTGTGCTAAGAAGGAGAATGAGCTGGCCAGAAAGACTGCAAGGTTCTCAAAAGCACAAAATTCTCATGCTGGCAATTATATGGAGAACAGACTGTAGCAATGTTAAAACAATTAAACATCTAGAAACATCTACGAACATCTAGAATATCTATGTTAGAACATCCCTTGTCTGTACATTAGACTGTGTGTTAAAGATTCTGAGATGAGGAAAAGAAAAAAACTGTAACTTTGTTCAATAAGCAAATTAATCCTGTTGTATTTTCTTAAGTACGTATACTATCCTGAGTCTGCATTTGACATTTCTTTTTGTACTATGAAAGCAGTCCTCTAAAGAGGAATTTGCGTTGTAATAGAAAGCTCTCCTGATTAAAAAATCATCAGGCAAAATTCTACTGTTTCTTCTAGGTACTGAACAGGAATTAAGTGACTGAATTTTGAATACTGCATCCCTGCTATTAAGAAGACATAGTAAGGTCTTCTGTAGATACTAGGCCTGAAACTTAAGTAGCGATGTCACATGAGAAAAGGAAATATTAAAGCTGATACTGTTAGCTGTTGTCTCAAAATTCTGACTATTCTAATTCAACACGAATGATGATACCAGGAGCTGAGGAAATATTTAAATGGGCTTTTATTTTAGGGGTTGGGTAGAAGAGAAAGGAAGATGAAAAAGGCTGTTTCAAGGGCTTCCTATATCCAGTGAACACGAAAAATGTTTTTTAATTAATTATATTGCTTTCTTAGATTTCTTTCTTTCTCTTTCTCTTCCCAGAGTTTTTTTCAGTATATACCAAATGCTAGTGGAGACAGAAATGAGCAAGATAAAATGCTGCACACCATTATTTTCCCACTGAATCTAGTAGGATTTGCAAGTACTCACCCAAAATAGTAAGTCCCATAAGAGTTTAAGTATTTTCTTTGATTTTTGTTGTTGTTGTTGAAGGTTTGTTTGTACCTTCAGAGAGCTAGGCAGCTTCTGAACATGAAAATGACATAGTTCTTTTGCTTAAGAGGTTATACCTGACAATATGAAAGCTACAGAGAAGTTCTGCATGATAACACATCATGGCGATGATTAAGTAATGCAATTCATTTTTATGTTATAGACATTTTGTGCTTATAATTTGGGAATAATATATCTTTAATTATCTATAGAAATGTATTTTTTTCAGAATTTCTCTAAGCACTTTCCATGAATAGCGTATTAGAGAAAATGATTACCTGAATTCATATTTGCAAGATATACACTGCTTTCTAGCAGTGAAGAATACGGTAGTTCATTTTGCAGCAAAACTCCTGCAGCCATTGCAGTACCTGTTGAAACAGTAATATGTTAACTGTAAATCTACAGCAGAAGTTCAAAAATGCAAAATAAGTGCCTGTCACTGATTGTAGATCTGTCCAAAGCTCTTTGGGCAGTCAGACATGGACTGTATTTTTTTTTGGTGTACAGTCATCTTAAAACAGGTTGGCAGCCTGTCCCAGCACAACTGAAGTTTAACAGATTGTGTATTTCTAGCTCTAGAGCTTAGCTGAGCATGGACTTTGTGCTTTATATGGACAGGAGTCACTCAAAGTATTTAAGGTAATGTCACTTTGATTTTCTCAAATTCTTCAAGGTAAACATGTGACTGGAAATCTTGAACCGAAATCCTGGAAAGTGCAGTTTTGATGATGCTAACGATATCATTATGGCAGCACTGTTTCTAGATCAGATCATTTATAGTTTCAGTTTATAATTTCCAAGCGGACCATCCCCAAGTTATATGCCTTCTCTGTTCTCTTTCCTCCACTCCTTGTTTTTAGTATGTTGACAAGTTTGAAAGCACATATATGAAGATCCCCCTGTAATGAGAAATCTGAACACAAGACCTTGTCTAAACACAAAACAGTTCTTCTCATGTTTTAATATGATTTCTAATACAAGGTAAGCCCTGCCCTGAAGACCTTATACCTGACAAAAAGAAAGCTAAAGGAAAGCAGTAGGGGTGAACATATTAATCAGTCACAGTGATGTTTAAATATTTATAAATATTTATATGTTTACACAGGCGTGCATGCACACACACACAAGTCAAATATTTATAAATATAAATAATTTATATGGATCTTGTGTGGAAATTCTTACCCAGCATTTGGTTTATCTTACCTTACTAGAAAAATAGTTGCAATTATTAAAAAAAAAAAAGCATTCTCATACCAAAACAAAATGTCTACACTATATGCATAACTAGTAAAACTTTTCTACATATAAAATCCTCATATCCCAGATTCTGTTAAAACAAGATTAGGATTCAGCAGCATAAATAGCGTTTTAAAGGACAGGAGATTTGCTTAAAAAAAAATGTTTATGGAGATGAGGTGGTATAACAATCCTAAACTGTGTTAAAAATAGTTTTTAATTGCTTGTTGTTCAATATCCAGTTTTTATCTATAATTCTACCCAATTGTTTTGAAAAATAATTTTAAAATAGGTTCAAATAGAATTTCATTTATTCAGATATTACATTATCTGACCACATACTTGAATAAATAGAGATTATTCTTCCAAGAGTGCTAGTGGACTTGATTCCCATTTACATCAAAGACCCTTAGCTCTGTCCTTTCCAAGATGCTTTATGGCAGGAACAGAATAAACATGCATATTAATGACCCTTTAACACTGCTGTATCAGTACAGAGTGGCCTCAAAACAATGAGAATAGTAGGCAGTGCTATTGTTTGTGAAAGCAAGTGATCTTTGAAACTTCAGTGATGCCAAGAAATGCATTTCTAATGTAAATATGTATATTATTAAGAATACTAATTATGTAGATTAAGAAGATTAAAGAGTATCTGGAATGTTTTCTATTCAGCTATTTGACCACCCAACTCTGCACTTTTAAAGTCAATCACTTAATAAATAGGCAGCAACACACAGGCGTGCGCACCCACACACACATGAGTCAAAACAGCAATATCCTGAAAAGTCTCTGTCCAGGATCTTTCCCTACAGTCTGCCAGAATTAAAGCTTCAAGTCAAGTTATAAATCTGGCATTTCTAACATAGCAGTATTTGACTTTACAAACTACCAAAAATTTTTTAACAAAGTTTGAGAGTATGAAGTACGGTGCACTTCTCGGAATACTGAATAAAGAATATAAATTTGGTTCCTTTACTATACAACCAGTACAGTTCCAACTAACTTAAATATTTTGTCTGCGTGCCTTTCAGTTCTTTAAATTTACTGCCTGACAGGTATTTTGAATTCCACAATGTAAGCAGTGTTTCCTTGCATTTATTTCTGGAAAAAAAAAAAAAAAAAGATTGTCACCAAGCACTTCATAGAATAATATTGAGCTCCCTCAGACAGAAGTAAAATACTATAATTTGGGACAGGAAGTACTTTCAGTGTTGATGTTATTGGAGAGGGGTATTACATTTCTATACAGATCAAAACAGTATTAAAATTAAAACTAGTGCTTGAGGAAAAGAAACAACTATTTCTTCTATGTACTGTATATTTTTAGTTTTTTAAAGATCCTCTTCAGCATTTTGTTCATCACATTAACAGTTGATACTCGCAGATGCTACAGAAAAAAGCAAGAATCCTGCGGTGTTATTCTAGGTTGTGTTCCTTATTAGCTCTCTGAGGGAACTGACTCACATACCTGCGGCAGTCACATCACCTTAATCAGATCCACTATGTTATCTGTGTGACATGCATTCCTATTGCCATGACAGCAAAGAAGCTGGTCTCTTAATCTTGGTTTCACAATTTAAAAAAATGGAACAGTATCTTAGGTGATGTTCCATCTCTGCATTTTTTTCCCAGGAAGCAATGTTATTAAGCCTGCACACAGGTAGTGTAACACACAGTAAAAATAATATCTGTGTTATTGGCTGGTTGAAGCAAATAGCAGTATCACATTGCCCAAGGAAAAAGGGGTCTCTTGAAATCATGGTATCAAGCACTAAGGGGATATTTCAAGAAGTTTATTTCTCCCTCCAATGTGTTTTTTGTATTCATTTTGTTGTCCCTCTGTATGTATTTCTGAGGCTTTTTTTTCTCGTTTGAGCAAACCAGTTCCTAACAGAAAGGATATACTGTTTTTGTTGCCCATTAGGTGCACCACTGACTGACATGTTGCATTTGATAACAGATGAGTAGTTGTCAGATCCTACTCACTGCTTCATACATGCAGAGAGGTGGCTTTTTTGCAGAGGAACTAGTGTAGTCATGCTGTGCTGTCACAGGTGAGATTCAGTTTGTTCATCTACCTGCTTTTCAGGAGCGAAGTAGCCTCTTGTCCATGTCATGATTTCCTCTAGAATAAAAGCGCTTCTCTTTGCACAGACATGGATTGAGTAGTAAAATGCCATGTAGCAAGTAGGCCAACTGGGATATCAGTGGTCCACAGTGAAACAGGTTCTGTAACTAACTGTGGTGCAGGTTTACCCAGAAAGAGCATACGGGGGGGCTCTGCTACTGGTTCCCATGGTCAGGCTGCAGTATGGACTGAGCAGACTAGCAGTGGGATAGGAGTAGGTGCTGGTGGTGCCTTTCCTCTACTGCCTGGTAGAGGGAAGGAAGGACCACAGCAGAAACTACTCCACACCCCAGAACTGGCTTAGGCATCACCTTGCCTTGCAAAAAGGAAGATGCCTTTTTAGTATCTCAGGATCTGGAAAGTTTTCCTGGCTTTCAGTGATTGGGCAGGATCTTTGCTTCCGGATGAAATGAGAACAAGAAATAAAATCAAAGATTTTAGCAGTCAGAAAAAGAATTATATAGCCAAAAAGCGATGCAGTAACAAGATGTTGGTCCCACTTGACTGTAGCAATTAGTATGGTTATTTAATATATGTAACTATTATCTTTTTTACTTCAGAACACATTTTCAAAACAGACAGTAGAGCTTGTATTCTCCACTGGAATGATTCCAATTGTGCCAGTTCAGCTGCCAGCACGAGCAGTAATCCCCTTGGAAAGCTTCTCACTGCATTTCTGAGAAACTACTTACTAATAATGAGGTCTCATTTCTCCAGATCTGTGTGCATTTGGATAATTTAGAATACGAGAGCAGATCACACATTTAAAAAGATTACTTTCATGTATGAACATGAAAAAACTTTGGTAAGCAGCCAATTTTAAAGTATCAATGTATAAGAAAAGTTATATTAAACTTCAAGTATATTCATACAATATAGGGAAATGCTGATGACTGCTTTACACCTGTCACATAAAATACGGGCTTTATTTTACTATTTTCTTGCTTTTTAAAGTAATTTGTTCTCTTCCCCGTTGCATATACATATATAGAACAGTTACTTACATATAAGTAACTGCCCAGTGGCCAAATTTTTAAAGGAACATAGTTGACCGCAGATGTAGGTAGGGGCCAAGTTAGCTTAATACCAATCACTCAGCTAGCTCCAAGTATGAGTAAGTTAAAATTTAGTCCATGGCCTGATTCTACAAGTACTTATCTTTATGAGAAACTACTTTCGTGGGTAGTCCCACAGAAGTCAACAGGATATTTATCTAAACAGAAAATCATATGGGACAATGTTTCATTGCCAAAAGGCAAACTTCTGGAAACTGTAGTAATTAAGATGTTTTATTTAATTATTTTAAATTGCTGCTGTTAAATTTAAATTTAGTTGTTTAGTTAGATAACTAAAACTAAGCAAAAGTATGGTAGTGTAATGAGGATTGTTTGCATTTAATGAAATGGTAAAAGGCCATGGTTATTTTAAACAATATGCAAAAATGGTTATTAAATTATAACTTGCTCGCTAAACTCAGGTTTTAAATCTCTTAAGACAGGCAGATAATGAAAGTTTTGACCAAAAAAAAAATATGCTAAGAGGTAGTTAGTCACTTCTACAGGAAGCACTGGTAGATGAAATCATATTTCAAACTACAATAGACTATCTAATTTTAACATTGCCAAAAATAACAAAACATTTATTTCTAAAGTTTTGTAAAAATAGTAGCTAACTATTTTTCCTTAAGCTTGATTAATATGAATAATGAAACAAAGTAGTGTTTCAATGTATATTGCAGTAAAAAGACTCACTGATATAAGATATTTCACAAATATGTATGGTACAATTGGCAAAAGACTCTAAGGCAATATTTAGCATTGAGTGAACGTATCTCAATAGACACACATCTCAATTCCCTCGGCTCACTTGAAACTTGAAATGTTTACTACCTATGAGCTAACACCAAAAAACTGGAAAAAGAAAATAACACATAGATATAGACAAGAGGGAGGATAAGGTTATAATTTAAATACAGACAGTTTAGTTATATGTAATTTACACAGAGGGGTAATCCTACAGCTGTTGTAAAACTCCAGTGATTTCACTGGGAACACAACCAGAACTAATTTGTTATTTCTATACGTGTTTTTTCCTCTTTAGGAAAAAATATTCACCATCTGTTTTAGTAAAAGGTGAATGTCATTTTATCATTAAGCATTATATTTACATAGGACTGCAGCTGCTTACACATTCTAGAGAGACAAAAGAATATAATTCATTAGAAGATTATGTAGGTGTTGGCCTGGTGATGCAGTCTTTGCTATTAATAGATTTTTGACATAAATAATAAGAAATTGCAACCTAAACTGATGGACAGGTCTACCAATTGACTTGATTCATACTGTTTAAGTCACATCAGCTTTCTGTGGTAGTGTTAGCGCAATAGTTAACAGAAGTTATTTTAAACTACGTTGAACAGGCTGGCAACCAGTAATTACTATTGAGAATTATAAAGGAGATGGTGTAAAAATGAATATATTAACTGTTCTACAAACAAAACTGGTGACTCAGATATTCCTGATCATGAATATCATGTTTACTAAGACAGTCTATCTGATTTGTAAGACTGACTACATACAGAAGAGTGAGATATTGTCAGTAATGAATTTTAATAGCATTCAGAAGTGGAAAAGTTTTAAAATGGAACTTCTGCAAGTCAGAGGAATTATTTTTAAATATCAAATAGTCAAAACCATAGTGAGTAAATTTACATGCATTTTAATAGAGATTTTCAATAATTTCAATTTAACCCCTTACCTGTTGCCCAGCAAAAAGAATGAGTGACTGCTGATCCCTTCATTATTGCAGTATCAGCCACAAGAAGTATGTTCTAGGGACATTCACGTTTACAGAAGAGAAGCTGAATGATGTTACCACAGTATTTCCTGTAGTTAATTGGATTCATCATGGTAATCTGGGAGGAGCCAGTAACCATCTTTTCTTTAACTTAAGACTGTATGTGGAATGCCGGACTATGCAGATAATCATCCCATAAACTGCTTTCTATAGCTGTCTAGATTGTAAAGGGATTGAGGCAAACAGGCCACACCAATCTAATGTTTTAATAGCTGAATCCTCCACCTCTTCTTTATGTTCACCTCATTTTCCTATTATTAAGCACAAGTAAATATATATACATGTCTAGATGTGTCAGACAACTAAGCACATGATTACAGAAATAATTTTGTGAAGTTATATTAAACAGGGTTATGCTAATAAATTAATTTTGAAGCACCATGAAAAGAAAAGCATGGATAAATATTTTGTTGTTCATATCTGTGGTTATATCCTGAACGAAACATTTCATTTCTCACCCAATATAGCACAGAATATCACTAAAATATTTACACGTAGTATAAGTTAACTGGATTAAAAGTAATACCTCAAAATACCAAAAATAAATATCTCTAAATGTAGCAGAGGTAATCAAGTAAAAGCTCATCAGTAAAAATTCCTCCCAATTATTTGGAAACAAAATAACAAATATTTGTACAAGCTTCTATGGATGGGATAGTTGTCTTGTTTAAACAAGCAAGGAGCTACAGGAGATAACTCTCTCAAGGCTGATGCCAACAACCTCATTAATGCCAAAGACACTGTCTCAGCTAAACACCTGCCTTAATTTGGCCAGCAGAGAGATGGAGCATGTAGCAGGACTAAACTGTTTGGTTAGTTTTCAGAAACAATTTTATAGTCAGATTGCACTGTGTTTGTGCTGTGTACTGCTAATAAAATTCAGATGGAAGAAGAATCCAAGCACTCCTTTATATGAAAATTAATTTACTGAGATCAGAGACAAATTTACAAAAGTAGTCCTTAAAACTACATGTCTAGCTTCTCAATAATCTTGCAGGGACAAAAAAAAATCCTGTACATGAACTAAACTGCATTCCAGTCATTTTAGTAAACAGTATACATCATATACATGAATGTATGGACATTTGGGCAAAAAAGTGTTACACAAAAATTGGGCTTCAAAAGATTTATGTGCAATTCCAAAAAACATATTAGAATCATGGTTATTCTCAAATTCACTCTTCTACAAGTAGCTGTTTTAGTTTACATCCATTGTTTGCCACGTGCCATGGTAAATATATCCTCTTACAAAGCTAGTAATTGGTCATGGGTGAATGTAAAGTGAGATAAAATTCACACAAAAAAAACTTGCTGTTTTCAAGCTGTTTTCAAGTGAGCTCAATTTTTTTTTTTAAAAAAAGTCTACTCACACAGTTTTGTGCATTAATTACGAAGAGAGAAAATAAATAGTTTCCTTCCCTGAGAGATTGTGTCTCATGAAAAAACAGGAATTTCCATGTTCAATACGTTTGATTTTCAAACACATTCACCACCCTACATGAGTACTGTGTGAACTGTGTGCCAGAGCTATAACATATTTTTATATTTATTTTTCCAAGTGATTATCTTATAGCTGAAAAATGTATTAATAGAAGCATACAATGGAAAAGTTTTTAAAAGCCTGTAAATATTTTGAATTGTATGACAAACTACAGCTATTGCTTTGGATAGTGAGTCTTTGCTGATAAAGGAGGGTTTGAATAGGCTGAAAAAACTTTGTGAGATGCCTTAATAATTGCCCTCTCAGCTGTATATACTTGTAACCCTGTTATTTACAACAGGCAGGTATTAGAGGGCATGTAATTTCATTTTTCTCCACTTCAGTGTTTCTTATAGAACATGCATACTAAAAATCACCTTTAGGACTGGAAGAGTTCTGTAGCTGCAAATATAAGCTGCAGAATAACTTGCTGAGGAACAAACATTTTAACTAAGGTGTATCTAAGTAGCCATATACTCCTGTTTCTATAACCTGTAAAGCAAATATATATTGTTAAAAATCTGACTGAAATCAGGTTCATTATTTTGAACTTTAAGGTTAGAAACTTAGGACTTGCAATACTGCAAATTAAGTTTTGCCATTTAAACAACAACTAATATTAAGAATATATATTATTCCAACTACAAAACAATGTACGTTTTCAAAATTCTGAATATTTTTTCCCTTTTGTTATTTAAAACCTGAACAGATTGTGCAGCTTGAAATATTATGTTGCACTTCTTTCTTTTATGTGTTGATATAAGCTTCAGCTCTAAACGTGCCAATCACCCCATTTTCCCCGACTGCCAGTGGATCAGCAATGCTCAGAACCTCTGCAAAACTGGTCTGTAAGGGTCCGTATGCAACAAGAGCTGGTAAACAGCTTCACTCCCTCGAGGAGTCCTGTTAAACACTAGGCTGTAAGCAGAATTGTGCATACACACGCATCTTAATGAATGAAATCTTAAGAATCTTAATTCTTAATATATTTTGGTAATTTCTAAATGGGTACATTTGAAAGGTGGTCAGTGACATACTTAGTGATTACTTTCATACGGATAATATAACTCTAGGAACCTATCTGACTCCAGAGGGGGTTTAATTTTTGGATGGTTTCGAAACCTGGTGTAAGAGCCTCCTTGTTCTGCTATATTTATTTATAGATATTAGATATTTGGTGGGTTGCCCCTTATTATCTGTTCCTAGATTGGTACTCTTCAGTATTAATGGCAGTTTATTCAGCTAAAGAACTAATTTTTTCTAATAATCTGCCAAGTTTAGCTAGTTCCAGGAAGCTGTGCCAACCGTGGTCGTTCAAACAGGCTATGTCATCGTACTTTCATCAAGACAAGGTTTTGTGCTAACTGAGTATGACTTTTTGGGGGAGTTAACCATTAGGTAAAATAATCTGCCATTTTCAAAGAAAGAATACACAGAGTAGGTGTGATGCCAGTGACTAAACTAATCATCTTTGTATCTTTAGGCTTGGCATTTTCCTACTGAAACAAAATGAAGACACAAAAGCCCTCTGGAAAATTCTATTGAACTATCATTGCTGCTCAGAGATGTTAACAAGCTTTTTAGGCAAGTAGAACGGGATCACTAGGCTTCTGGCAGCTTATTTCCCTAGAACTGTATGGGCTAGCTCATGGCTACCTTACACTGGACTTAGCAAATCTACCTGTCCCATTGCCTTAGGTACTAATTATCAAATTAGGCAGGTAGAAAACTATGTTTCATAATGAGCTGGATGCAATTAAAATGTTTGACCATTGTTAAGACTGCACTCTTTCCGTTGCTGCATAGACAGAATTGGAACATGAAATTACATGACAACTTAAACTTTACTAAAAACTAATTTACTTTAAGGATAATGCTAATTTAGTACAAACTATGTATTTAGATTCCTAGCTGGCTTTGAAGATTTCCATCTTCGCCTTTTGCTTTCTGCACTTCTCATAGTTTGGCTAATAAAAATCTGTTAATGTTGCTCTATATTCAGGACTCTAATGCTTACATTAAAACACTGCAGGGAATGTTGTAGTTTTGTGTAATTTTAAAACTGTACGAAGTTTTATTAAAAACTTTTTACAAGTTTTGCTTTTGGATTAAATTTTTGACATTCTTGTCCCTTAAGTACAATGCAGTATCACACAGCAAATCAATCATAAAAGCAGGATTAAAGTTCATCTTTGGTTCCCAGTCCTAGACTATGCTGACAATTATGTAACTATGTTATAGTTATGCATATAAGGTAATATAACATAGTTAACTGCGTAACTAGTTACATTATATGTAACTATGTTACAATTGTGAGATTAAATGTGTGCTGTTTCTAGATGCCTAATGAGATCCTAGAGCAACGGCCCACCTATGATCCCTCTGCTCATTTGTCATCTGTACTGCCTATATTCCCTCTTTTCATGTTTGTTCCACTGCTAGTTAAAACTGTGAATAAGGGATAAAATAGAAATGTAGTAAAATTTGAGGAGGAGGGAGCATAATTACAAAGATTTCAATTCAAAATACAGTTCTAAAACTGGAGCCATTGTATCAAGTATGACTTGCAAGCTGTTCAGTGGACTTAAGACTTGCACTGCAAGTGACTACAAGCCCAGGAAAATAGCCTAGAACTTCACTTTTTAGCCACAGACCTAGAAATGAAAGAAAATTCCTAACTAAATTTAGATTTAAAAAGGAAAGGAGAGGTGTTGTAGGGCTGTAGCAACCCTATTTCTCTCTACCTTGTCAGATACCTCATTTTCTGACTATATGACACAGTGGTGTCCATGTGGCTGCAAAACCCTTATCCAGTAATGGTCTATTTTGTGCTAGAAGCACTGCCTTAGAGGTAGCCAGCAAATGTGAGGTTTTTGAAAATGGAGAAATTAAGGAGAAATCCTTCTTTCATAAATTTTGTAACTTCTGAAGAGCTACCATGTATTAATCCAATTTGTGATGAACTTTGCAAATGAACTGTTTAATACATGTATAATTTCTAGGAAGCATTGGACCTCCTATGCATATGCAGAACAAACGTGTAGTTTATGCACAATAAAACTTAGATCTTCAAAGAGTGGCAGACTAGGTAAAGAGGAAATGTTAAAAAAATAGAGTGGGTCTAAGGTAACCCAATTCTGTTATGTATTTTATCATTTGCCTTTTGCCAAGGAACAAAATGGCTGAGCTCCATAACACGGGGGACTGTTTGAGTGAAGAACCAAAGAGGTCAAAGGAAGTTAATAAGGTGGCCAGAGACCAAGAGCTGCAGGTAGCTGGTCATTCAGATGGAGTATCTCTCTCTTGCTCCCAAGATAGGATTAAGTCCAGGAAATACTCCAGAGTGGACAGAAAACTGAGGAAATAGGTATGTTTTAAAGTATTTTTCTAATTTATGACAATAACAAACTACTTAAAATCAAGAGTAGACATGCTGAGAAGTTTCTCCATGGTGTTGCAAAGATAACCACAGAATACAAGGTTGGAAATCATTTGCTTTTTGTTGTAAGTGTACTTAAGCCTGAAAGCTGTTTACAGAGAGCCTGAAAGAGTCTGAAGGTTGTTTTCACAAAGAAATAAGGTATGCCTAGGAAACTGTTGCTTTGTAAGGAACAAGGTGTAAGGAACAAGGGTGTGCAGGCCTGGTGCCTGAGGCCAAGGCTGCCGCAGGCAGCACCTGTGCCTCCAAGAGAGGGACGCCCTATGCCTTCAATTTAATGCTTCTAACAAGGCAGTCAGTCTTTAAAAGCACATGTGGACAATGGGAAAGAGAGACTGGCTTTGTTTTGAAATGTAGTTGTTTTAGGGACTGGCAGGTATTACCGTTTACAGGTGAACTGGCTGAGCACCTTGAGGCCGGCAGGCCACAACAGCCCCCCTGCGCTGGGTGCTATCAGCTCAGCTCCTCTCTGCAGCCTGGCCCAGCAGCCCTGGCCCAGGGCTCTGAGAGCTGCTGCTGAGCCGCATGGAGAAGCAAATGAGAAAATTACCTTCCCTAGCCTCAGAATTAGCTGTAGTTTCCAGAGCTAATATTTCTGTATAGCAAGCATCTCTTTAGCTATGGCAAGATTTGGTCTGGCTGCTACTTTAAAAACTCCAATAATAATATTAAAGTAACCCCGTAATTGCATTTACTCATTTATTTTAAAAGAATTAAATGGTTTTATGCTTCATACCTTATTCCTAAAGTCCCTTACCAATGTTTTAATTTAATGCTTTCCATATACACTGCTTAAAGTACCTCTAAGTTCACCTGTGTTGGTAAGCAAACTGACTGGAAAAAAAACCTCCCTGTTGTAACAGCAGTTGTTATCAACTGTAGGTGTTTTTAAAAAATTAGATAAAAATTGGATCTGAATTGAATGTAACTTTAAAAAAATTATCTTAAACTCTGAATGGTATATACTAGCATTAAAATTAAATTAAACCTGCAAACTATACTCTTCATTCAGAAAAGTGGAAATATTTTGCCATCTGTAAAGCAATCTTGTACCTTACCTGAGCATACCTAGTCCATTTAATTTTGTCACAGTATTCGTATAGGCATTGCTTCCCGGTAAGTCATGTCAAATTTCATAATTTCTACTCACAACTCTTCTCACTTGTAATTTTACAATTAAAAAATACTCAAAATGGTCACTGGTTTCACAATAAAGTAAAATATTTACTCAAGCACATGGAATAAACACTTCAAATAGATACTGCCACCCAAGCAACCCCATAACGGGAGAAGATTACATGGCTAATTATAGCTCTGAGGTGACACACTTGCAATATCTGGCCCTGCAGACCGTCTCCTTGCTTTTTGCTTTGTTGTCTGACACATGTGGCTCTATGTATGTTTCACATAAACTAGTGATGAAAAAAGAGAGAGACTGGAAAAAATGCTTTCAAGCAATACGTAATTGCAAATGCTTAAAGTTTATTCTGTGCATATTCTTTGGGGATTAATTACTCCACAGATGCGGTGCTCCGTTTTGCTAGCCGAGGCGCGGGCCTCCTGAGAGCACGCCTCTCTCTAGGAACAGAGGAGCGAGGGAGCCGCGCAAAGGGAAAATGCTTAAGGCCAAATTACTGATATGTTGGGCAACCCTCTACGTTAGCGAAGAGCGTCGTTGCTGTCTGCGGGGAAACCGGCAACAGCCGTATCTAACAATCACTGTCCCGATGAAATGCGCTTAGGTTAAGCGAGGTGCGAGCACGTGTGCCCTCTCTGCTCCGGCAGGGGCTACGGGCGCTGCCCTCTCTCGGAGGCGGGTGCCGCAGGGTGCCGGCGGCTGCAGGCCGGGCACAGGGGTCGGCAGCCCGCTCGCCGCGCTGCCGTCTCCTGCCCGGTGACCGCCGGCTCGGGCGCCCCTCGCGCGGGCCCTGGCAGCCCCGCGGGGCGCGGCGCGGCCGTTACCCGCCGCCGGCTGCGCCCAGCCCCCTCCAGCGCCCCCCGGCGCTGCCGCCCGGCTCGGAAGACCCGGCGCAGCGGCCTGCCGCTCGCCCCGGCCCCGCCGCCGCGGCTCCCGCGCGGAGGCCCCGCGGAGGGCGGCGGCCCGGGCGTGGCGCGCTGCCGTGGCGACGGGGGCGGGCCCGCGCGGTGGGGAGGGGAGGGGGGAGGGAGAGGCGGCCCCGCTGCGCGCTCCGCTGCGGCCGCGGGCAGGGCCCGGGGGGCGCCGCACCCACCTGCCTCCCGCCGCCTGCGCCGCCGCCGCCGCCTGCGCTCTGCGCGCGCGCGCGCGCGTGGGGGGGGGAGGGGTTGGAGGGGTGCGCGCGCATGCGCCGCCGGCGGGGGCCGTTGGGCCGCGAGCAGCCGTGCCGGGCCGTGCCGGGCCGTGCCGTGACGGGGGGCGCGTGGCGTGTGGCGCCCGGGGTGAGGCGGCCGCTGCCCTCAGCTCCTGCCGGGGCAGGGACGCTCTGCTTCCCGCCTCGCAGACACCCCGGGGGTGGGAACATGTCACACACCGCCGCTGAGCTGGATCGGGTCGGAAAGGCGGCGTGTGCGGCGTGCGCCGGGCTGGCGGCGGTACCGGGCTGGCGGCGACGGCGCGCTGCCTACGGCCGCGCTGCAATAAAGCGGGAGCGTGTGGAGAGCAAACTGCGGGGAAGGGAAGGAGTAGATAGGAACCTCCTGATGGCCTGAATCCCCAGGTCGCGGGGTGTAGGAGTGTGCTGGCGTCGGGACTTGGGGTATTTTATAGCTAACGTGCACTTAGAAGCGCAGAAAGAAACCAGGAGTGAACAGACTTTACTGTTGTCATTTTATATCGCGTTGTCATCGTCAACCGCTGATTTTTACTGACAGTTCGACGTCAGGGGCTTCACTCAAAATTCTTGACAGACGGTTTCTTTCCATTCGGGTAAATTAGATCTGTGGCTGATGGATGTTTTTCACATTAACATGCTGAAAGACCTGTATTTCAGCCAGCTGCTTTGTTGATTATGTTGTGGTATATTTTATCTGTATTAAGGCTCCTGGAATTAGTGGTGAAGGGGTGCCAAACAGACATCAGCTAGGGCTTTGCAAGGCTTAGTTACGAGTCTTTTTAGCATCTGTAACAGGCATGAAGATATTTGGATCTTTGGTATAAGAGCAGAATGTGTATATAATGGTTTATTTTAATACTAGAACTGATATGCGGTTCCTGTTTAAAGGAATAATAAAAGCAGTTAATCTTTACAGCACAAGTGTGTTAGGCTGAAACATCTATAGGTAATGAGGATATTTTAGGATGGACTGTCCTTATAAGCCATTTGCAAAGTTCAGCTGTGCTTTTCAAGATATTTTTAAGATAAATTTTTGATAGTATTGTGTATCTCATTAGCCAGTATTAAAATAATTGTAATGTCAGCTAATAGAATTAGTGTCTATGTTACATCTTGGAAGTTACATAAGCAATAGCAGTGTTTATGTTTTTGTAAATTAGGCCCCTTAAAGATAAAACAACAGATGTAAGAAATTAGTGGGAATACTGAAGAAATCTCTGTTGTTCATTTTCCTTCTACTAAGTAAAGGAACTGTGAGTATAACAAAGGCAAGGCTTGCTCCTTAGAGTACGTATGTCACATTAGTACTACGGTGTTGTAAACTTACCTTGTTTTTTCACACCATTAGCATACAGCCTTTCCTAAAATAACTGTAATCTCTAACCAAGCAAAAAAATGGCTATGTAACTCTTACTTCTATCTTTTTCTAAGAGTAAAAAAACTGAGGGCTGTTTTTCGAAGGTCTGCTTGACAGAAACTGTTGTTGAAATTTACCAGTTTCATTTTTAAAATTAACTACAGGACACACATTTAGCGTTCAGCGCTGCTGTGATTTGTGCCTTTGCCATCAATTATAATACTCATGTGTTTAGAATTTTGCAGGCTCAGGGCTGGAATGTGGAGTATGGCTATGAGCGTGCCATGTGATATCTGTTCCTAAAATTTGTGTTTATCATTACATAATTACTTCAATAAACAAACCTCCTGAACGCTTCAGAAAAGAATTTATAAAGTTCATAAAATTCATAAAAGAAAGCGTAAAGTTTACTTTGTTTTGTTGTAAAGCTATAACCACAGACGCACGCCACATTTTTTGAAAATAAACGTTCCGGTTTTGCTTCTTTGTGTCTGAAATAAGGGAAAAGATTAGTTCTTCACCACAGCATGTCCTCGATCCAGCTCGTTGCGCAGCTGCACAAACCCTTGTGCCCACGCAGTGGGCCAGAGCGGGGTGCCCAGCAAAGGGCAGTGGCGGAAGGCAGGCCTGCCACCTTCACCACTCTTTTCAGCATGTAGACCCAGGAGGTGCCCCCGCAGGGCTGTGCCACAAGGAAAGCCATGTTGCAGGAATACTCAGAAATGTCAAATTTTGAAAGATATGTTATTCAGCAGAGAATGAACCAAAGCCAGAGGAAAACTCACTATGAACGAGAATGAAAAACAGGCTTTTGGATACAGCCAAGAAAAGGTTATTTTTATTTAGTCAGAGCAAATCTGACTAAATAGATGATAAGGGACAGCAGGGGAAAGGAAACTTTTCCAGGAAAAAGTGTGAATTCAAGTTTAGTGATATTCCTGGATGCGTAATGAGATCCTCTAGTACTATAGGGCCAAGTTCTAATGTGATGCAAATGGCGTAACTCCGCTGAAGCTGAACCTACTTACTCCAGGTCTGAGTTTTAGTATTTAGATCTTAAAAACCTTACCTGATTGGAACTCATTTTAGATCAGCACATGCCACCTTGTGGCAAATTAACATGGTGCATCTGTTTTTTTCCAGCTATATAAAATACTTCTTTATCAAAATTCTGTCTTCTGTTATGTTTCTTCTATCCTTCAGATTGTTGTGGGGGCAAGATGGATTTCCTTTTAGGGTTCCTGCACTTCATCTCAGTAGTTCCTACATAGCTTGGAAATCCCACTGATTCAATTTTGTGATTTTTTTGCATTTGGGTCACATGTTTTTTCAACATCAAGCATGCTTTTCAGCAAGATGTTCTGAGTGCTTTGCAACTCAAAGCTAGTAGCTAGCTGATAAATAACTGCATTTGGTTAATCTGTGGAGTAAAAAAGCCTTATAAAGAATATTGAAGGTTCACCTTTAACCTTTAGTGTTCATTTCTACGTCTGAATTGTTAACACTCCTTATCTTTCTTGCACGAGTACTGGATTTAAATTCTTTATTCCTGTTTTCATTTTCTTACTTTCCATTTGCTCACTGGGGATAGCAGTGTTCTTTCCCAGCATAAACACAGCCCTTACAAAGATGATTTAGTTTTTCACTGCAAGCCTTTCATTTGCAGTGTTTATGCAGGCACATCACACATTGTACAATATCTGCATTGTTTGAAATGAACATCAGCGTAATGCAAAGGGAACAAAAGGATAGGAGGGATAATCAGCAGATGTAATGAAACAATGCCAACAGCAAGAGAAAATAACTTGACCCGCTGCTTCTGAGGTTAGAAATGTCCTCAGTGGAACGTGGTGTTGCAGTTGTCATTAGTTTGGAGCGTGGATCCTAAGTACGGGCAAGTCTGTATGCAGATTTAGTGGAGCCATCTGAGCTTCTACGTAGTATCTGAGTATCTTGGTAGAGCTCATTCGTCTTTAGCTTTCCACATTTTCCTGGAAAAGACGAGTGATGCCTACTGTCAAAGGTTTTCCAAGACATTTTGCCTCATCCCTCTCTTCCTCTGACATTCAACACTATGTGGATGGAAACTCCCTCCTTCAACCGAGGTCTCGTCTGAAGGCAGGACGAATGCTGTAGATATAGTTCTACTTTCTGTCAGGCCAATTTTGTGTCCTTTCACTTGTTTTCATGTGGATTTTCTTACAGTTCCTTTTAAAAAGATGCAACCATTTCTCTGTCATGTTGCCAGTCCCTTTCCTATTCTGCAGAGGTTTCTCATCCTCACAACTTTTTTTTTTAATTTACTTTTTTATGGAACTGTGTATTGAATTTCTTTCTTCTGATTTTTTTTTATATGCTTTACACTTGTTAGCTTCAACACCTTAAAACTGTGCTTTGGCCTTTACAATCATGATTAATAAGTCAAGTAAGAAATTCTTCAAAGTAAATTTGTTGTTACAAAGGTGTAGATATTTCCGTAGTTTCACTTATCAAAACTTTTCATTAAAGAAATTTTTTAAATAATAACTATAGTTCAGCAGGTAGCTAATAATACCCCCATTTTACAACAGGACAGGAACACTAATGGGGAAAGGTCTGTGTGTCTTGGAATTTGCATGACTATACTTTAAAATAATGATTAAGAAATTTGATAGCCAAAGTCAGTACACAGAATATAGGAACTCTGAGATCCTCTTCTCCCTTCTATGTACAGTGTGCTCTCCTCTCAGAAAGATGTTAAAGAAATAATGTTGCAGTAGGTAAAAGTGTAACCTACTGCATTTATTTCAGTCTTCTGCTTGCTTCATTCATCTTATATGTAATCCTTTTACTTTCTTTAAAAAAAAAAAGCATATATACGTATTTTTCATTTTAAAAAGCCTGTAGTGCTTGAATTCACATGCAGCCCTAAGGCAACAAATTAATATGAACCACAATGGAGGAAAATAAATTTTAGTAGGATAACATAGCAGCTGTAAGTTTGCAAGAGCTAATTTAAACCATACATTCTTACCAGTCTGCCTTGAGCATTAGTCAGAAAGAAACATCTTAAGTGAAATGTAGTTCATTCTGGTGGTAATTCTAGTGGTAATTTTTCTGATGTCAAAGCTTATGAGTCTACAATTTTTATTTGCATCATATGCCTTCAGCTGGAGGGGATTTTCAGTGACTTCTGCATTCAGTTGGATTGGTGCTTCTGACCTATGGGTGATAAATGCCATACCCCCTGTGATTCTTGGTGAAATTTCATGATCATGGCTTTTTGAAATTATATCCGTTTCTTAAAATCAACTGCTGCTAAGGATCTCCATGTGCATTAGAGCAGTCATTTGCCACCAGAATGGGTATTAGCTATCTCTCAGATTAGAAACAATGATTAACTAAAATCTTCCAGTAAAATGAGAACATCTTGGCACAATAGATTGTCTGCTTTGGAAGGGACAAGCCTGAAAGAGGAGGGATCCAAGCAGCAAAAAAATCTTTGTCAGGAAAGAAGGAACAAGGACTAAGAAGTCAGAACGGGGTTTTAACAGCAAAACTTCCGGAATGACCAAGGAGCAAAGTCAGGCTATGAGTCAGCGTGAATCTTTCGGTTGCCAAAACTGAACAACCTGAAGGACAATTACTGTAGGAAGGGAGAAAAAAATTGTAAATCAGGAAGGCTGAGCTGGGGAAGTGAAGTCTTGTGTTTTATGAACTTTAAGGCACTGAACAAAACCCAAACAGATCTCAAGAATAATTAGACTTTGACAAAGAGAATTTCAGGTATTCTTAGGAATTTATTATTACGCCTCGAGCAGTATGTCCGGAGGGAAGGAGACAGCTCTTGGGTAGATAGGGAAATATTGCTAGGCAGACGTATTCCAAATTGCCTTAGAAGCAGGTTATTCCAGCTACAGCTGCCAGGTGTTTTGCATAAGGAGTTTAGTTAGGGGGTTTTATCAAGTGCCATGCAAGTCCCTGAACAAACTCATTCCTACTGGAGGAAATTGAATGTTCCCGAATGATGGTAGTGAGCCAGATGCTTCCTCCCTCCTAAAGTGTTCTCTGTGCAAGAAGAGCAGAAAATGGCATGAACTAGCTTGGTGCCTTCAGTCCCTTCATTCTCTCGTAAGGCTTATCCTATGTTCAGCTGCCGTGGCTTCTGGAGGGCTCTTCAACAAAACCGGTCAAAGGTGCATGCCATCATTCTGCCTTCCTCGACATAATACTGGGATAACACGGAGGGATTTTACCAGCTCTGTGCCACTCAAAAAGACCAAAACCCTTTACAGAAGGAATTGCTTTGCTTCAAGTTCACAGTTTCAGCAGGGTGCTGCAACAGTTTTTACGGGCCATCATAGAAGAAAGCCTTGGCACAGACCTTGTGCCGTGAACACATAGCAGAGCATGCAAGGTTGCAGCAGATTCAGAGAGGCATATTCCAGATACATCTGCACAGTTTGAAGGGAAAATAAGTCACTTCAGTGCATTTATCAGAAATCTGTATGTATTGCAGAAGCGGGCTATTCAGTTAGATTTTAAAGTAGGTTTGCTTTGGCTGTGGTCTTGTCTCCTTTCCATGAAAACCTGTGCCAGTAAAAACAGATTTGGAAGCTGAGTGTTCAGAGTTTAAATTCACAAGCATGTGCATTCATGCTGCAAGGGTATGGATGCTCATTTCTTGGGGGACTTAAACAACATAATGTGATGTGCCTGTGTTGTCACAGCTAACCAGATTGCTGGCAACTTATTCTGAGTATTCCATGGAGTTTAATTGTTTTGTCTTCAGTAAAAAAATAAAATGCTTTAGAATTATAATTAAATTCAAGCAAATTGCATTTGATTCAGAGATATTATGCAAGCAGTAGAAAGAGGTTTAAAAATCAGCAGTTTTCTGGAGATTATTTGCTCGGCTCTACGATTAATATTGTTTTGTTTGCCAGACTGATCAAAAACATTTGGCAGGCAAGACTTGCTCAAGAAAGTGAGCCAGTGAAGCTGAGCTGTCATCTAAGTACGTACAGAAAAACTGTTCTCTTGGCTTAGAAAACAGACTGTTTACAGAAATAATAAACATGCCCTCTAAAATTATGTTCCTTCTCTCTAAAATCACGGAAGGTCGCAAGACTTTGACCCTACAGAAGGAGCATAACACTTTATGAGACTTGTGTCAAAGCACATGATAAAAAATAAATACACTGTAATAAAGAAGTGTCAGTCTGATGGCTCAAATGTGCCTTCCTAACATATTCTGTCTTCTTTCTTAAGATGTGGTATGCATACTGCCACGCAAAGGAAGCCCATCTGGAGGGGATATCAAATCAATCCATTTTCTTGACATATCAGTTGATGTAATTAACTTTTGTTTCATCTCCCAAGTAAACCTTGCAAACAATAAAATGTGTCGAAGTAAAATATAATTTATTGAAAACTGTAATTTGCAAAAGCCGTTATGGTGATTCAGCAGCTGGATAGAGCCCCAGATGCTGAATATCCATTAGGAATAACAGACTGATCTGGCCAAAGCTTGGATTTTTCCTGAGCCCTGACAATAAACTGAGTGAGATACAAGCAGAGGGAGGGCAGTGGCTGGCTACCTCAGCAGCTGCTTGCAGCTGGAGGAGAGGGCTGCATTCACAGCCATCGCCAGCATACCCGGAGGGCAGTCGTCTCACCTTCTGTTAGCTGTTCAGGCCCTTCAGTTTTATTCTTTATTTTGGTTCCTTCTTCCTTCCCTGTAAAGTTCTGTTTGTTTAAATTCCGCTGTGTAAACTCAAGGCGTGGGAGTGAGAAACATCACTCATTCTTGAGCGCCCAAGTAAAACAGTGTTGTTTGCCAGTATCATTTGAGCATCTTTGCTGGGGACCCTCACTCAGCTGTAGCTGACACTTTCTGTTGCAAAGCAGGGGCTGACAGAAAGGGTCTGATTATACTAACCATAAACTAAAACAGTTGAGGATGTTTCCTTCTCAAAGGGTTTGTCTGCTACAGTCTGTCATCACACAGTATTTACGTATGAGAACTGAGATGAAGGAACCACATCTCAGCCTTATTTACTTGGTTCATATTAATCTTCAGCTAAGCACTACCTGCAAGTAAAATTCTGAGTTTCTAAACATAACTGTACCATTGCATCTCTGACTAGGACCTGCTTATCACCAAAGGGAGCCACCACGAAGGGAGAAAGATGGCACAGTACTGATGGAGAACAGCTCATCTGAGTTAGAGGCTGCACAGCACAGGAATCTCTATCTCCATTCACTGCAGAGGGAGCCAAGGGAAATTAGCTTTAGTAGGTTAATCTTTGTTGATAGAGCTTTTCTTTCCTCACCTGATTACTTTCATAGCTATTGCATTATCCTCTTCCCAGCTGCCTTGGCTGGGTTTGCTCACACACTGGCTGCTGCTTACGTAGACACAGCAAAGCTAGCCGTGGACTTGCCAGCTCAGGTGCAGCAGCAGCACCTGTCATTAACTGTGGCTGCGGGGAGGTCAGTGTGCACTGTGAATCCAGCAGAGAGGCAGGGTAAGTGTTAAACACAGGCCTGCGCTGAGCTTTGTGCCATCACAAATATATTGCTAGGTAATATATATAGCTAGGTAATACAAAACGAATCCAAGAAGCTGCAGCTCTGTTTTCGATAGCAGTGTGGACTTACAGCCAGTGCTGCTAGGATGTGTGTGGAATTTATGAACTTACGTGCCCGCATAGCTTGGTGTTGTTACAAATATTAATGATTCCTCTGGCAGCCCTCTAGGTCAGGGGAAAGAGAGGTGTTTCCCCACTGCCTTCCTCCTTTCCCATGGTCTTCCTCTCTGGGACAGTATGAGACCAGTCAGATGATCCCTGTTTCACAACTCCACCAACATAGATTATACATGTGTTGAACATTAAAGATTTCTAAATTTATACAGCTTGAGCTATCAGTTTGCTGAGAGTCAGTATGCAAGTTTTTGGCTTGGGGTGTTTCCCTACACACACAGCAGTTTTACTTTAATCCAGGATAAAAAGAAAAAAATCCTCTCTTTGCTGGTAGTTTAGGTTCTGTTCGGTCATAACTCACAACTCCAAAACATAAGAATTATGTTTAATAGTTCATAAATTATACAGCACACAGCACATACTGTTGTAATCTGCACTACACATAATCCATGTGAAGCATTAACACCAATGTCTAAACAAAATACAAAGTCACGATAGGCGATCTTAAACCCGGGCTTTACAGTTTTTCTGAACTATTTTGGCTATGGATATGATTTTTCACCCCTCTACCCTCATATGGTATCAATTCAATTGTTTTAGATGTTATACATGCATAAGAACTAGAAGGGATTTCCTTAAACAACAAACATTGAGGATGAAAAGGTTGGTGTTTATAAAAACGTCAGATTCAAAGGCTCTTCCGTAAGTTGTTAGAGGATTGCTATCATTTAAAACTCAAAAGCTGGTCATCCAAGAAGTCCTCCAGAGAGAAAAGCTAATCCAGAGTTTCCCTTCTTGAGTTTCGAGCCTGACTCTTCAGAAGAGCATCAACACAAGCGTGCTGAAAGAGGACCAGAGACCCTTGGGCTTGGTTAAACTGATCAGAGAGTGGCTACAGGATCACTCGGCTCTACAGCGCGTAGTTCTCCCTTCGCGTGGGCGTTCGCCTGGCAGCTGCCGTGCACTGGAAGGAAACCTGCCGGAGCACCGGGGTTGCCACGGGCTGGTGGGAGGTGCTGTGGCCGAGCTGCGCCCCGCCGCGGGCATGTCAGCTGCGGGCGAACGGGAAACCAGTAGAGGAACCGAGCGCTGTGGCGGGTCTGTGCCGTTCACCTGCAGCCGTACGTCTGAGCGAGAGGGCGGTGCTCGGTCACAGGGCAGCGTGGGAGAGCTTTAAAGTTGCTGGGTGCAATCCCAGCAGTGACTGGCTTCCTCCCTTGTCATCCAACAAACCATCGGCAAACAGCGTAGCGGGAACGTGGGGTGTGGATTTAGGGAAAACGAGGGTTACGTAGGAGCTTCAGAAGAGAGGTGGCCTCGGTTAAGCATAGGGTCTTGCTGGGAATGCTTGTTGTACAGAGAACTGAGAGTCTTCTGGGGCAGAAGACTTCAACAGGAGTTAGGAGGCCCTAACCCGCTTGTCTTGGCTGACGAAACAGAAAATGAATCCTTTGGAAAGGGAATGATGTGGTAACGCTAGTCTGAGCTTCACCAAGAACTGGTCGTGAGCTGGCCTGCGCGGTAGGCAAGGAAGGGCAGCACAAGCAGGGTCTAGCGTGGCTCTGGGGAGGTCCTGCCGCGTGTCCCTCTGCCTCCTGTTTCCTGCAGTGCCGGAACGGCAGCAGCGTACGCTGGGGTCCGTGAGAGCGAACGGGAGCTTCGCTGCTGGGAGGGGGCACCCAGCGCCACGCGTGCCGTCTCATGGGGCATGCGACTTCTCCTCCGCAGACCTCTCCAGCGCTCAGTAACCGCTTAAAGGCTGAGCCGAGGCGCGTGTCCCCCTCCTGCTCCTCCCGCCCGTGCCGCGGTCCCCTCTTCCGCGTGTTTCAGCGCAGCCCCAGCGCTGCCCCCCGCCCGCCGCCGCCGAGGCGCCGTGACGTCACGCGCGCGGTGTGACGTGTGCGCCGGCCCGTGCGCGCCGCGGCCGGCAGAGGGCGCCGCCCCCGCGGTGGCGTCACGCGGCCGGCGGGAGCGGCGGGAGCGGCCGGGCGCCTCCCCTCAGCGCCGCGTCCGGCCCGGCCCGGCCCCGCGCGCCCTGGCGGGGGAGGCAGCGCCGCCTGGCGGCGGTGCGCAGCCGTGCGCGGCTTGAACCCCCGGCAACAGCAGGCGGAAGCTCGCGTTGCTGAACACGCGAAAGCGGCGCGGGCCCACAGCCGTCCCGCGGCGCTGGTTGGCCTGAGCAAGGCCTGCGGGGCCGCAGCGGGCATGGGAGCCGGCCCGCAGCCTCCCTGCGCGTTTCGGCGAGGACGCGCGGGCCGGTGGAGCGGGGAAACCCGCCATGGGAAAAGGCGTGAAAACGCAGCGCGGCCCCGTACGCGCCCGGCTGTGACGAAGCGCCGCTGCCGGCTTCCCGCCGTGTCTCGGAGTCAGCGGTTCCCTCACACCCAGATCCGGCTCCCCCCGGCCGCTCGGGCTCGTGTGCCTGCTGCGTGGGGCAGGTCGCACCGCGCTGCATGCGTATAAATATTTTAACCCCATCTGCTGATTTATGGCCACGACTCCTAAAACAAAAGTTATGTTTTTAAGAATCTGTTGAATCTCAGCCAAGATATGGAGATTAAAATGGATAAAGACTCTGAGGAATGTAAACAGCGAACAGAAATCCTAATCCACGCAGCACGGTTTTGTTGCAAAAAGTTATTCTAGACTGAGGCGGGAAATGGCACTCCACTTCTGAGCGTCCCTTGTCTGGGGACCAATACATTGATATATATTACACACACATATAAATATCCCATATACATTAATTACCTTCTATTATGAACGCTCCCCGCAGCGGGCAGTGTCCGCCCGACGTGCGAGGAGGGACGCGGGGGTTAATGTTTCCATCGTGGCGGTTTGCAGCCCCACCGGATCGACTGGCCTGTCAGGTGGAATAGCTGCAGCCGTCGCACTGGGAAAGGAAACCGCTAAAAATAGAAGCCATTTGGGAGAGTTCAGACACCTGGTTGCTCATTTTTGGAACATTTTTCTTAAGTATTTTTGATTGGCGTGATTTTCGTTAACGCTTGGTGAACCCCACGCTGCAAACCCTTCTCCTAGGCCAGCGCCATTGATCTCCCTGGGGATGGGAAGAGACTCTGGCCTTAACCTCCACTATAGCAGCATTTTAACATATTTGTGCCTGTATTTTCAAACAAGGCAAACATGCTTATCAAAAGCTTGTTTAACAAATAAGCTAATAGAAAGGAGCCTTTTATCATTTAATCATTTTATACTGTTTGGCATTTAAAGAAAGCTATTTTGTGTAACTGACTCTCTGACTTAGGGCTTTTAACTAGCTGCAGTGGTGCTTATGGGGGACTTGGAAGTCAGCTTTAATATACCTTTAATATGTATAAAACATCTTGTTATTTTTAAAATAAAATGTTTCAGTTAGCCATTATTGTGTTAAATGACTTAAACATCTCTCCCTGCTGATCTATAAACCCAAACCGTCTAGGTCTGATGCAGTGCTGGAGAACCAGAAACCCAAACTGACTGGAGGCGAACTGTAAAACTGAAGAATGACGGGGTTTTATTCTGCTTCTTCACTCTCTTTTAAAAACTGAAGGCCCCAGCTCTGCACAGATGTAGTCATTAACTTAATTTTATGAACTATAAACAGTCCTATTCCAGTCAGTCAACTGTGTACATAGTGAAAACCGAAGCACACATTTAAGTGTTTACAGCACAGGGGCTAATGTGATATCATTAAAGGCATCTTTAATTTTGCAACAGATGTGCTTGTTTCTTGATTTAATCTAATTCCAGAGTGGTGAGGACAAATTCATTGTTTTCTGTATGAAACTACTTCAGCAGCCAGAAATGGTTAGCACAGTCACAGTTGCGGTTTAAGGTTTAGTATATTTATTTACTGAACTAATGCACCCATTTTTTTAACATAGTTTTATGTATATCCCAGTTGCGGTTTGCAAAACCCGTATGTAAGTTGCAGCTGTGGGCGCTCAGCTCTGCAGCCATAACTCTGGCGACGGCAGTCCTGCCCGAGCCCCGTTTGGGTATGATAAAAGCACATCGTCACCTTGGTGCGGTCCAGGGCCTGCTGACTGACGTGGCCGTTCGGGACCTGAGGACGTCCTCTGCAGCCTTCCCACGCCGAACCTGTGCATCCCGAACAGGCGTCGTGGTACCGCTGCCGGTTCAGAGCCAGGCGCGCTTGTGTGCGAGGCGCGGAGCCGCGTGCACAAGACCAGCCCGAGTGGTGACACCGGTGACGCCTGTGCAGACCACAGCATTGCGCAGCACCCGGGTCTTGCAGGAGACTCCTGAAAAACAGCGTAGCTTGCTCCGCTGCGGGTTTCGATAGCAGCTCTGGAGAGGGACCGAAGAGGGTTACATACGCCATCGACCAGGGCCGGCCTGATTGCGCTCGGCTGTTGGCTCTGACGCCATTTCCAGCGGCTGCGGCCATGGTGCTTTCGTCCATGCGCCCTGCGTTGGCAAAGGAAGCAGCCTCCGAACCTGCCTGCCTCCTCATGAGCTTCCTGCTGATCGCATTTGTGTTTAGCCGCTGATTTGCATTTCTGAGCATTGTTTCCCCCTAGAAACTAAGAAAAAGAGACCGTCCTTCACAGTGTGCTGCTTAATCATCATTCGTCACTTATGGCGCTCTGCAAAATACAGGGATGCCAAGGAAAAGGGAATCAGAGCCGTTGTTCGTAGCAGTGGTTCCGGTCAGACGGGCGCGCGGTAAGGGCCTGCGCGTCGCTGCACGTCGCGAGGGTGGACGGTACCGCTCGGACCTATGCTGTACCCGGCGCTGGGGCGCGTACCGGCAGCTTCTGGTTTTGTGGGCCACCGAGTATAAACCCAACGACACACGGACTCTTGTTGGTTTGGGGCTGGCTGCTTTGGGCCGTCGCGTTGTGGACGAAGGGGGGACGCAGGCTGCGCGCGGTTGGCGTCCGCGTGGCGGAGGGCGGCGAGGTGCCTCCGGTCGGGGCACGACGGGGCCCGCGCGGCTCCATGCAGCCCTCGCGCAGGCCTGGTTTCACGGCCTAAGCGTGACTTTCTACGATAATCAAGTAGTCAAACTGTCTGATGAGGCCAGGTGTTTGCAGAAAATCATTTTTAGAGGGATACGTGTTTAAATGCTGATGAAACTCTACTCAGCCATTAAACATAATGTATTACTCAGGCCTGAGCTATTCCCCCAGCCCTCGCGCTCGCTCGCAATTAGCGCGTGATGTCACATTTTCCACTCCGTCCGCACCGCTCGCTGGATTTCCTGAATATTAAGTGCCATGAGAAGTGAGCAAGTTGGGGATTAGCGGGCCTAATTTCTCTGCGCGGCTCGCCTGCGGCCGTGGGAAGGGCCCGGGCTGCGGGATGGTGCAGGTCGCTCCCATCACCCGCAGCTGGCGGCGGGCCGGCATCCCCCTGCCTCCGCGAGACACGCGAGAAGGCCCGGGCAGAGCACTTCCCTTTTATTAGCCTAAAAATGCTGCTGGAAAAGGGACAAGCGTTTGGGCCTGCACATGCACGGACAGCGTGGACACAGAAAAACCAGCTTTTGCTGATGCACCTACGCGTAGCCTCGCTGCGCGGGGAGGGCCTGCGCTGCCGGCACCGCCGGGGCGCCGCGGGATGTCCCTGGGCTAACGCGGTGCCGCTCGGCCCTCCGCAAGGGCCGTGGCTGAGGCTGGGCCTGGGGCTGCGGCGCTCGGCGCTGCGCTCGCGCACGGCGGCACAAGGGCTTCCGAGCCTCGGACGCGACCGACCCCGTCCGGCTGCACGGCAGCCAGTGCGGCTTTGCCCCCTTTACCCGCCCGGGAGCCGCGTGTTTCCTAGGGGATCCGAGAGGCAAAGCGTTTTGATTTTATTATTTTCCTTCTTGCCGTTGTTAGAGGAACAGCGATACTGTGAGAACGTGACCGAAGGGGCTGGTATGCGGAAAATTCAGAAAAAAAATCTTCTTCCATCAAAATGCTAATTAATCAGTGAAGTAAAAGCACTCCTACCCCAGTGAAGAATTTTAAATCCCTGCGTGAACTTGTTTCCTTCTGAATAGCAGTATTCTTGATGTTTTAGCTCTCATCATTTTCTGAGTTCCCCAGCCAAAATAGAGACATCTATCAAGACATTTGAAGTGTAAAAGTAAGCAAAGGAAGCCTTTAAAAATGTTTTCCACTTTTATAGAAAGTAAAGATTAGAAGGGCTGCTGAATGGAATGGATGTATTGATATTTTATGAAACTAATTACATATATTTGTATAAAATTTTTACAAAATTAGATACCTATTTAGAAATAGTCTCTATTTCTAAAAGTTGTACAAACTCTTTGCCTGGTTTAAGCAAAATAAGTACTCCTTAAATGCAGAGAATTTTGCAGGAAAAGGTGATTCCCTTCTATTAGATTCTAGGGAAAAAAGGGTATAAAATTTTGGGCCTGCAGCTCCTTCATTCAGTTCCCCCCTAAAGCCGCCTGTATTTTGCTGCGCTTCCATCCTGCGGCGGTGCTGCTCGCGCAGGAGCACGTGCGTGAGCTGCCCGGGGCCGTCCTCGCCGGCCTGGGGCCAGGCAGGTGATGCAAAACAAGAGCGTGGATTTGGGCGCTGTGCAAGAGTACCGGAATTGGGACAGATTCAGTCACTGTAAGAGACAATTCACAAAATCTTGACTGCTGCGCTGTCAGCTGTGGAATCTGCTTCACATCTAGTTTGCGTTACTGCTTTTGAGTGCGTTGCCTCCCTCCTGTGCAGCGGCAGCAGCTTGCCGCAGCAGCATCTGCCGTAGGTGCTCGTGTCTGCAGAGCTGCCAGGTTGCAGGCCTGGCCCATGGAGGAGGTTTGTCGCACGATGCTCGTGACCCCTGCACCGCCGCTTGCCAGGGCTTCCCCGGCGTGGGGCTCCCTTGGTGTGGGACTCTCCTGGCATGGGGCTCCCCCGGCGTGGGGCTCCCCTGGCATGGGGCTCCCTCGGTGTGGGGCTCCCCTTGCATGGGGCTCCCTCGGCGTGGGGCTTGCCGCCGCAGCGACTTTTCTCAGTCCTGCTCACACAAAGAGCCTCGGGAGGTATTTCAGAAGGTACATAAAGCTCTAAACCTTCAAAGGTGGTTCTTTATCCTGGGAAATGATACCAGATCTATACTGCAGTGAACCAAACCTGCCCAGAGATGAGAGTAGTGGTGAGAAATGCTTACAGTATTCATGAGTTTTGTTTTATTTTAAATAAAAGCAATCAAGGTGTGTGTGGAGGGGAGGCTGGCAGTGTATTTCACGTGTACTAGTTGTTTATGAGCATGCTGCTCTTGCAGGTGAGGTGGTTTAAACAATCTTACATGCCGTTGTCCGCTAGCCTGAGCGCGGGCCAGATTCTTCCCACTTTACTCGTGATTATCCTCCTCGCTCTTCACGACCGTAGCAGCGAAGGCCTCTGCTTGCCTCGGCTCCCCGAGGGCAGCGCCTCGGCGCGGAGCTGCTTGTGGCCCCCGCGGAGAGGACGGGCAGCATGGGGCCGGGCCGGGCCGCGTCCCCGCTGCCCGCGCAGGTAACGCCAGCAGCCCGCGGCCGGGGCGCAGCGGCGGGGCGCGCATCCCCCGCGGGCGCGGGCGGCGCAGGCCGGGCAGGGGCGCGGAAACCGCTTGTTTTCGGCGAAAGCCAGAACAAGGAGCTCGGCGCCCCCCGCTCCGGGGGACGAGCCCGGCCCAGCGCCGCGGCCGGGGGGTCCCGCCCTGGGCTGGGGGGTCCCGCCCGCGGCCGCACAGCCGCGTTGGCCACTTTCGGATTTTGTTTTTGTTTGTTTCCCTTGGAAGTTGCATCGCCCCAAACGCTCCTTCCCTCGGGCAACGGCACGGGCGGCCCCGCTGCGGCCAAACGCCGGCCCGGGGCACCCGGGTACCCCCGGCTTCCTCGCCACCAGCCCCCGCCCGTCCCGTGTCGCCTAAGTTTCCTCCGGGCGCTCGTGGCCGTCGGGGCTCTCCCGCCCGCCCGTCCCGCCCGCGGTGCTGGGGACGTGCCCACACCGCTCGGGAGCTGCCCGCCGTCCTGCGCGACAGAGGCTGCGGGGACGGAACGAATCTCGTTGAACGGGGCAAAACGCTCGTACGACGAGCGCAAAGCCGCGGGCAGCGCTGTGCCCTGCGCTGCGCTTCGCTCCCCCGCCGGCTCCCTGCAGCCGGTCGCAGCGGTTTGCCCGAGGCGTGGGGGCACCGCGGGCCGCGGGCGACGGCCCGGAGCGGCCCCGACGTGCGGCCTCGCTCGGGCCGCCCGGAGCGGCCGCGGAGCCGGGGACCGGGGACCGGGGGCAGGACGCGCCCCGGGGCGGCGGCGCAGGCCGAGGCCGGGGCTGCCCCGAGGGCGCGGGCGGCAGGTGCCGCCGGGGGGGAGCAGCCCGCGGCCGCGGCGCTGCGCCGGGCGGCATCGCCGGGCCGGGCCGGGCCGGGCCCGCCCGCGCGGGCGCCTCCTCCGCGGCGGGGCCACTGGCTTTATATGGCGCGGGATCAGGCGCTCCGCCGTAACCCCTGGCTCGCAGGTACCGGCGGCGCCGGCCCCTTCCCCCGCGGCGCGGCGCAGCACAGCGCGGCGCGGCCCCTCCCGCGCCCTCCCCCGGCGCCGACACCCGCGGGGCCGGCGCTATAATAGGCCGCCGCCCGCCGTCCCGGGCGGAGGAGCCTCCCCGCGGCGCGCCCCGTGTGCAGGCAGCGGTGCCTCCGCGCGGCCGGGCCCGTCCCGTCCCGTCCCGTCCCGTCCCGTCCCGCGGCGGTGCTGAGCCCCCGGGCGCCCAGCCCGGCCCGGGCGGCGCAGGGGCGGCGGGGCGATGGGCCGAGGCGCGGCGGGGCGCCCCGCTGCGCGGCTGCCGGGCGCGGCGGCCGGGGGGCTGCGCTAGGGCGGCGCGGCGGCGCCGGGCCCCGCGGCGGCGAGGATGCAGCACCCGCTGGAGCTGGGCGCCGCGCACTACTTCCCGGCCGAGGCCTTCCCCGACCAGCGCTCGCACCGCTACCGCAGCTTCATGATCGAGGAGATCCTCACGGAGCACCCGGACGCCAAGGGCGCCGCGCCGGCCGGGGAGCTCCTCAAGTTCGGCGTCCAGGCGCTGCTCTCGGCGCGGCCCTACCACAACCACCTCGGTACGTCCCGGCCGCTCGGGGCAGCGCGGCCGCGCTGGAGGGCGCCGGGCCGGGGGGAGGCGGCGGTGCCCGCCGCGGTGCCCGGCCCCGGCTCGGTCCCCGCGTCCCCCGAGCGCGGCGCCCGCTGCGGCCCGTCGGGTTTCCGCGAGCGCGCTCGGCGCCTCGCGTATCCTCCTCGCCGGGCGCCGGCGGCTTCGGGCTCGGCCCGTCTGCGGCTCCGCGGGCCTGCGGCCGGGAGAGCCGCGTCGGGGCCCCGGCGCCGTTTGCAGAAGCTCCCGCCGAATTCCAGGGGAAGGATTTGGTTGGTAGGTTTTTGCGTTTTCGGCTAGGGTGTAAATTACGGGATCCTGGGCGGTAATCAGTCATCCTGTACATGACTGCAAGAACCGACAGTTTACTTCGCAGACATAGAGTTAGCTGGAGGCCCGACATGCGTATATTCATCTTTAGATATATTTATTTGAAAAGAGAGCGAGCGCGCTATTTCTGCCCTGGTACAGCATCTAGAGCAACTGCAGTATCTCAGAAGCATAGCTGGTTATTTAAACGCGAGTATTTAATGCGCGATCGTGAAAGCTTTCATTTCCGAAGCTGCTTTGATCTGCAGAACCGTCGTTCTTTACCCGCAGAAAGGAACGAAATAGAGAGGTCCCAAAGTGTTAGTTCTCTTTTAAAAAGAGAAATAAAAAAGAATCGCGCCCGATAGCACGGCAGCAATATACCCTAGAATATCTGGAAATGAATATGGAAAGAATAATTTTAAAGACGGACAGAACTATTTAAAATACCGGAGCAAACAAACTGATGTGTGTCGCGCTCCGTGGCGGAGCTCCCGCGGGTTGGGTGGAAGCGGGAGCCGGTTCCCGTGCGGCAGCGGCGCGTCCGCGTGCTCCAGCCCCGCGATTTCTGCCTAGGCCGAGCAGAAGGAGCCCGCGGAGACTTCTTAAAAAATCCTTCCAAAATCCGGGTTGTTCCCCCGTTTTCCGAGCGGTGCGAGGCAGGCTCGGCCGTAACCGGTTCCGTTTAAGCTGACATCGCAGCGGCGAGCGGCCCCGTCCCCTCGCCGCCCCGGGGAGCCGCTGCCTCTTTCCGAGCGGCGCGGGGCGGCGGCGGCGCCCTCTGAGCTTCAACAACCTCCCGCAGGACGGCCCTGCTCCTCACCGGCGTTTCGGGACGCTGCCGTGCTCCGGAGACGTTTTAAGAGAAAATCCCTGGGGATCCGCTGCACGGGCAGGGACCGGCATCGCTGCAAACGCAGCGGGGCCGCGGGCGCGCTCGGGCCCGGCCGCCTGCGCGGCAGCGCCGCGGGGTATTAACGGGGATATCGGTTACGTCTTCTGCGGCCAAAATCCCGACGTTTATTAGGTGACGTTACAGGAGACCGTTTTTAAATTATTTTAAGCGATTCCCACTTGTAAACCCCAAATCATTCCGTAGGCATCCACCGCTGCTTTCAGCGCAAAACGTGACCCTGGAAACGTGGCGCCTGGGCCGGCGGAGCTCCGCGGCGGCCCCGCTCCGCTGCCGGGCGAGGAGGGCGAAGACCCCGGCGCCGCTCAGAGCCCGGTGCGGGGGAAGTGCCCCCCGGCCCGGCCGGCCTCGCCCCGGGCGCTGCCCCCGCGCGGGCCGCCCCTCACCGCGGCCGCGGGCGCCGGCGGGCTCTGACGGCGCCTCTCTCCCGCAGCGGTGCTGAAGGCGGAGCCGGCGGCCGTGTTCAAGTTCCCGCTGGCGCCCCTGGGCTGCTCGGGGCTGGGCTCGGCGCTGCTGGCCGCCGGCTCGGCGCTGCCGGGCGGCGCGGCCCCGCCGCACCTCCCGCTGGAGCTGCACCTCCGCGGCAAGCTGGAGCCGGGCGCCGCCGAGCCGGGCGGCAAGGCCAAGAAGGGGCGCCGCAGCCGCACCGTCTTCACCGAGCTGCAGCTCATGGGGCTGGAGAAGCGCTTCGAGAAGCAGAAGTACCTCTCCACGCCCGACAGGTAGGCGAGGGGCGCTGCCGCGGGCCGGGGCGCGCTGGGGCGGGGGGCCACGACGCGTTTTTGCTGCAGAAGGCCCGAAGCTGCGGCCCGGGCGCGGGGCAGCTCAGCGCCGGGCGGGCGGGCGGGCAGCGGCCTCAGCGCCTCTCTCTCGCCCGCAGAATAGACCTGGCCGAATCGCTGGGGCTCAGCCAGCTGCAGGTGAAAACCTGGTACCAGAACAGGCGGATGAAATGGAAGAAAATAGTAAGTTGCGCGCGGCCGCCCCTCGCTGCGCCGGGTGCCGCGGGCCGCGGCCTGGGTCGGGGTCGGCCGCGCCTCCGCCGAGAAGCCGGTCGCTCTCTTGCCGGCTCTCTGCTTCTGCATGTTGCGCTTGATCTGTTTTCTAAAGAAGGGGAGGCCCCAGGCCTGCAGAGGCAGCAGCGATGGGGAGACGCGGCGGTGCCCTGGCGCGGCGCGGCCGGGCGCCCTGCTCCGCTGCATCCCGCGCCCCGCCGGCGCGGAGGGCGACCCGCGCGGGTAGCGAGGGGCGGCAGAGGCGGCCGAGGCGAGCCGGGTCCCGACGGCAGCCGGCTGCGGGCCCTTCTCCTGAGCCGCGCCCCGGCTCGGCGCTGAGATACCGGGGAGCGGGGAGAGGGAGGTTTCTGCGGCTGCAGGGCTGCCGGCCGCGCCGCGGAGCGCGGCGTTGCGCGGGTTTCTTCCTCCTCTGCCCTCCTCCTGGCCCCGCAGGTGTTGCAGGGGGGCGGCCTGGAGTCCCCCACCAAGCCCAAGGGCCGCCCCAAGAAGAACTCCATCCCCAGCAGCGAGCAGCTGTCGGAGCAGGAGCGAGCCCGGGACGCCGAGAAGCCGCCCGAGAGCCTCGGCTCGCCCTGTGAGGTCAGCCAGGAGGAGTGACCGGCCCCGGCCCCGGCCCCGGCCCGGCCCGGCCCGGCCCGGCCCGGCCCGGCCGCCCCCGCCAGCGGCGCCGCCGAGGAGGGGCCGCCCCGGCGCCGCGGCGGCCGGGCCGGCCGGGCCCCCGCGCTGCGACGCCCGGTCCCCGCGGCGGGGTCACTTGTGCCGCGGTGCGGGCAGGAGGCGGCCGGCGGCCCGGCACCGTCCTGCCCCGCGAGGAGCGCCCGGGGGGACGCGGAGGGGCGGCGAGCGCCGAGCGGACTGTTCTTGCGTTTGGTCCCGATGAATTCAACGTCCCGGCCGGCCCCGTGCGCCGCTCCCGCCGCTCCTCCCCGCGCCGGCGGAGCGCTCCGCCGCGGACGCCGGTGTTGTGCGACGGCCCGGGCGGGCCGGGAGGACAGTGGATCCCGTCTTTCACACCTGCTCGCTCTCTAAAACCCTGTGGTGCCCCTAGTTATTCGAAAACTGCATTTTATGATCAGTTTTATTAATGCGAAGATATTTACTTTATTTCAATAAAGTATTTTATGAACTATAACTCCAGGTAATGTAATGCTTTTTAATATTTTTCTTCACGGAAGCAGATTAATCTATCAGGGATTCGAGTACAAGTTCATAGGCAGATCTACGGGAATAGAATAACGCACAGCCCTGTCCCAGGCGCTTTCCCAGGGTTATTTCTTCCATGTGTGGCACAGCAGCCGTTGCTATCGCTATCTGCTGAAGGTTTAGCCCGGCCTGTGACCAGGATCCGCAGTCTTTGCTGGGACTAATTTGGAAGGGAGCAAGGCGATACTTTCGCGTTTTTTAAATACATAATTCGTGACAAGTAAGTTAATTAGCTTCGGCACCGCGCATCCTAAAACGTGCTTTTTTTAATCGCGGTTGAGGCACAGCTTGCCTACGTGCGTCCGATACTACGTGAAAGCGAGCGGCTCGGCTAGCGGGCTTTACTCCTAAAACAAGCAGCTAATTTGCAATACGCGGCCCCTCCGAGCCCGCGACGCGCGGAAGGGGGTGCCGAAGGCGCTGGGGGTAGCACAGTCCGTCGCTGCCTGCGTGGCACTAAGGCCCGCGGGGGCAGCGGCGCGCGGTCCCGCGGAGAGCCCCGGCGCCCGGCCCGGCCCGGCCCGGCCCGGCCGCGACGGCGGACCAGGGTCACCGCCGCAGCCGGCGCTTCCCCGCCGCTCTTTGTTAATTGCTGCGACGTAGCAAGAAATCGTAGATTTTTTTTCCTTCTCTTTTCATTTTTTGAGTCCATGCTGTACTTTTTCCATTGAAATACCAAATTACAGAGCCTCTGCAGAGACATGCAATTATCATCATGCTGCAAAAAACAAAAACACCGCAGGAAGCGGCGAGAAGGCGGAGAGGGAGGGAAGAGAGGAGAAGGACCGAAGGGAGCCGGGCTACGTGTGGCGACGATGCCGGGCCCGGCGCTGCCCCGCGCCCCTCCGCCGAGGCGCAGGGGACCCCGGCCCGGGCGGACCCCTCGGGAGCCGGCGCGGCGCTTCGCGTGCGCGGCGGGATAACCCCCCCGGGGGTGGCAGGCGGGGAGGGGGCCTGGGCCAAGCACCTGGTACTAATTGGCCTTCCAATTAAAGGGAGCAATTAGCACCCTGCTAAAAGGAGGTCCCGCTGCGGGCTGAGGGGCCGGTTGGTGCGTCTCGTCCCGCCAGGAGCTGAGGCTGCTGTCCTCCCGCGCCCGGCCCAGGTGAGCCAGGAAGAGCCCCGCACCTTCTCGGGCCCGGCCCTGCAGGAGGGGCGCCGGGCAGGGCCGGCCCCGGCCCCGGGGACGCGCTAAAGGCCGCTAGCGGCGGCTGGGCCCGTCCCGGCGCGGTGCTGTCCAGAAGCGGCCCCGCGCTGGAAGCTGCCTGTGGGTAAACGCTCTCGGCGCCCGTTAACGGCACGAAGGCAGGGTTTGACGGGAAAGCAGTCGTGCGGACCGCATTTACGGGCTTTAAGTAAGCATAACCCCGGGCCTGCTCCCTGCGAGCCTGTTGCTGGGCCCACTGGTCAGCGGTGAAGCCCTCGGCGGATGCCGACGTGAATCTGTATTGATGCCGCTCAACTTCTGGCTCGTCTGTTCCCATTTCTTCTCACTTGCGGACGGTCTGTTCGTTTCGCAAAATTTGAAAGAATCCGGATTTGTTGCCGCAAGGCGCCCGGGCTCGGGCGGCGGTGGCTCCCGAGGGCGCTGCCGGGAAGGAGCAGCCTGCGCTCCCGCTGCGCCGCGGGTGCGCGCTCGGATGGTAACGAGAGGTGCTTCCTGTTTATGGAGCCGTAGCTGTATCCCAGGTTAAATAAACTCCAGGGATGAGCGATGGAGTGTTTGTAGGCACAGGATATGGCCGTTGCTGAGTAAACAGGAAGCAAGCTCGTATTCTTACACTAAAATGACTAGTATATATTTAAACAAATAACAATTAGATTGAAATGTTTCGTTTAACCTGCGGATAAGGATTAAGGTTTGGCAGGATGACGATGGCGGAGGCTTCACCGACGGCTGTTGGGCGGCGGGGCCGGGCAGAGCCCCGGCAGCGTGCGAGGTTTGCGCTTCCGCGGCCGCGGATCCCGCGGTGCGGCCCCGCGCCGCTCTTGGCGGCCAGGGCGCAGTCACCCTCTTCTGTGCATCAGAGCTCCGCGGATGTTTCGATTCTGTCACTTCTTTGTTACGGCTTATAGTCATTGTTTCTTGCTAGGTTATAGGCTAAGGACTTATCTATCTCGGTGCACTTGAAAACTGCAGCTCTTTATAATTAAAACGCAGATTCAGCGGGGCACTGACCTAAACTAACAATAGAATGGCAAGCTGCGTCCATCACAGATGTTGAACAGGGATTTGGAAATAGACTTCAGTTATCACTATCGCACTTACTCATATGGTGAAAAGAAAATATAAACATTATATCGCAAGTGGTGGACAAGCGATTATTTTTCACACACCATAAAGACATCATAAGGACAGTTCCCCTATACAGGGAGAGGGAAAAGCAGGAGCGTTTTATCCAGTTCGCGTCACTGCTTCGGGCGTACGTTCATCCCCCCGACAGCGGCTACGCCTGGGCGGTGCAGCGGCTGCACGGCGCGCCGGGGCGCTTCCCAGCGCGCTGCCCAGGGGCCGGGCGCTGCCCGGCTGCCGCGAAGCACACAACCGGCGCTGCGCTGCGTCTGCCCGCTCAGCGCCCGGGAGCGCAGCTGCTGCCTCAGGCTCGCACGGCCAGCGCAGCCCGGGGCGCGACAGCTCCCGCTGCCGCCGCCCGCGCTGGGCCCCGGCGGGCGGCTGCGGAGCGGGACCGGACCCATCGGGGGGACCTGGCGTCCGCCGCCCTGCGCTGCCCCGCACAACCTGGGCGAAGGCGCTTCGCCGGGCGAGCGTGAGCCTCGGAGCAGCTCAGGGGGGCCGTCCGAGAGGCGGTGTCAGGCGGGCGCCCCGGGCCGCCTCCGAAGCGACCCGTCCTGCCAGCCTCGCAGCGGAGGAGACCAGAGCCGACAGCCCCGGCAGGTGAATCTCCCTGGCTTTCTAGCAATACCCCCGCCGTCGGCCGCGCTGGGTGCTTCTACCGCAGGGATAACGAGGTCCAAGATCCCCGTCTACGAGCGGCGCCAGGAGGCTGGGCTCTGAGGCGGCGCCGAGCAACCCGAACGAGCAAATAGGACACCACACCTTCCCGGCGCGCCGGGTTAAGGGGACAAGTGAGCGGAGATGCCCTTACGCGATTTGTAAGCAAACAGCAAGAAATATTTTGGGATGTGTAAACATGTTGTGAACGAAAACACTGTATACCTCTAGCAGCATGCCGTTGCTTCTAGGTTAACGGGTTCAACGCTTGCCCAGAAAAGATTTTAAGTAGCAACAACCTTAATTACAAACTTTCATTTCAGAAGGAGCTGTTTACAGCACGGAGGAAACGTGTGCTGAACTGACAGCTTTTCTGAGCTTTTTCACTGTTGCTAGTAAATACCAAATTCTTCTTAATCGTATGAAAAGAGTGCTAGCAGAAATTGATAATGCACTTGACAAGTGTTTTCTTGTAAAATAGTTATTTTTGGTACGAATTATTTTCCCTTTAATTGGTTTATGCATTTATTTTCTGTTAATGTTTTATTTTAGCATGCCACAGGCTAGACTGTCTGCTGAGCAGGCTGGTGCAATATGCTACTTCAGTGATATCAGCATACAGTCAGAGAGCAAAAGGGGTCCCAGCAGGCTGTCATCTTCTATCTGACTGGAAAAACAAAGGCAAGTGCCACCAGCTATTAGTAAAATGCTCCTTCCAGCTGTATTTTGGGAAGATCTGGTACATTTACAAACAAGGCTTTAGGGCTTACCTTAATCAACATCAATAACTTTTGCAGACAGGTGAGTGACCAAGAGGAAGTTACAATAGGTCTGGTCTAAAGACAGGTTTCGTGCCAGTGTATAAATTTCTAGTGGAGCATAACTGTTTCACTTTTAATTACCTTTTACAGCTGTAATGAAACCAATGCAACCTAGAGTATGGATGTTGTTAGGCTACCATGAATGATAACCACGCTCACAACACATCAGCAGCCCAGTTGTGTTGACCAAGACACGGGGCTGTCCAACAAGAGCCCTGGAGAAGTTGTGGGTGAATTTGTTCAGTGCTGTGGTTTCACCCGTGAGACTTGTTCTATCTGCTGGGAATGACCTCTTTGCAGCACTGCAAAGTGCAACTGCTAGAAAAACTGCCCCCTGCTCTGGCAGGTGTCTGCTAGGGCTGTATAAGGGTATTCTGGTGCTAGTAAAGTGTACATTTAGCCAATATACGTGGTGTTTATTCTTTCCTGTATATAAATAAGCGGTATTGGTATAACACATTTATTCTGGCATAAAAGCATCCATGTTTGGGAACACTAGCATTTTAATTACACCAATATAGGTAAAACAGCTTATGTTTTCTCTGTAAACGAAGTAGAAGGATGTAGATTGAAGGCTGGAAAAGCACCACCAAAAGTGGGTTCTTCCCGTGTCTGAATGCTAATCAGGTCACCGTTAAACGGTAAATGTTATGATTATTTTTTAGCAAAAATCCATTTAGGTGAGTTTCCAATTCAAACATCCTAAATTCACTTTTTATGAAGCATCTCGGGGAAATCCGAACAAGTTTTTCATCAACGTCAATCTAAAAATAACTCCACAGAGCCAGAGGACTTTAAGATTAATGGCGCTGCTTCGGGTTTATGCTGAGGTAAAAGCGCAGAACTCGGCGTCCCGCAGGACGCGCCCGCTCTGGCACGAGGCGCGGAGGTGCGCGGGCGGCGCGGCGCAGCGGGCGCTGTAGCAGGCTCCCTGCCGCGGCGGGGCTGCTGGCCGCGCGGGGGGCTCGCACGTGCTCACAGGACTGCGGAGGGGCAGTGGCCGTGCGCTGGTTCTCGGCGCTGACGAAGCCTGGGGTGAGGCGGGCGGGCGTTGCGCCGCTCTGAGAGCACAGCTGTGCCCTAGCGCGGCTGCTCACGGCCGCTCCCCCCGCCAGCCACGAGCGCGGTGCTGAGTGTCCTCGGTTGCTTTTGCTGTTGGTTCCAACAACGCGCTTTGGGGAGTGACTCACTATTCCGGGAAACACCCGTTACCCGTTCTTTCAGCATCATCGTACCTGCTGTAGGAGCCCGCGGCTTTGCGGACACATGCCGATGCGCCGCTTCTCTTCGCTCCTCCAGCTGGTGCAGAGGACCCCGCCTGGCCTCGGGGGCGGTGCCAGCTGGGGCGGCTGCGGGTGTCCGCGGGCCGGCCCGGCGCATGTGGCGGGCCTCGTGCGGGTGCGCCCGGCCCGCGGAAGGGCGGTGGCTGCGGGGCTGCGGCGGCCGGTGAGGTGCCTGGTTCGCGCTCAGGTTGTGCCCCGTGGGTGTGGCCGGCCCCGGACAGTCTCAACAGCTGCGGCTCTCCGGGGAGCCGCTTTGCGGCGGGGCCGGACACTTGACGGGGTTTCACCCCGAGGGGAGTCGCTGGGGCGCGTGGGAGCGGCGGGGCTTGGGCGGGGGAGTCGAGGCGCGCGAGGTTGGCGCGGCCGCGGAGCGGTTGAGGGGGGAACGGCGGGTCTTGGGGGAGTCGTTCGGGCGGGAGCGCCAGAGGGACCGGGGAGCGGTTGAGGTGGGCGCGCGGGAGCGGCGGGGCTTGGGGGAGCCGTTGGGGCGGGCGCGAGAAGCTTCGGAGAGCGGTTGAGGCGGGCGCGCGGGAGCGGCGCGAAGCTTCGGGGAGCCGTTGGGGCGCGAGGGAGGGGCCGGGGAGCCGTTGGGGCGGGCGCGCGGGAGTGGCGCGAGGCTTTGGGGGAGCTGTTAAGGCGCGTGGGAGCGGCTGGGGAGCCGCTGGGGCGGGCGCGCGGGAGCGGCGCGAGGCTTCGGGGAGCCGCTGGGGCGCGAGGGAGCGGTGCGAAGCTTCGGGGAGCCGTTGGGGCGCGCGCGAGAGGCTTCGGAGAGCGGTTGAGGCGGGCGCGCGGGAGAGGCGCGAAGCTTCGGGGAGCCGTTGGGGCGCGAGGGAGGGGCCGGAGAGCCGTTGAGGCGGGCGCGCGGGAGCGGCGCGAGGCTTCGAGGAGCCGTTGGGGCGCGCGGTGGCGGTGGGGCTTCGGGGAGCTGTTGGGGCGGGCGCGCGGGAGCGGCGCGAGGCTTCGAGGAGCCGTTGGGGCGCCCGGGGGTGGCGGGGCTTCGGGGAGCCGTTGGGGCGGGCGCGCGGAGCGGCGCGAGGCTTCACGGAGCCGTTAGGGCGGGAGCGGCAGGCCGGGGTGTCGCTGAGGTGATGCGGTCCCTCATTGCTGTGAGCTGCCGCGGAGCTGGGGTAGGAGGGCTGGGCGGATCGGGCCGAGCGCCTCACGGGCGCGGCCCTGCGGGATCCGTGCGGGTCCGGGCAGAGAGAGGCGCCGTGGGCCTGTGCGCGGCTGCTCGTCCGCGCTGGAGCGGCTCTCCCCGAGCGCCGGGCTCCGGCGGCACGAAAGTCGCCGTGAGCGGGGAAGGGACTACGGCACTTTTCAGGAGAGCGTGTAAAACATTGGTGGATTTTAAAAGCCAGTAACGGTAAATTCAAACGGAGTTACATATTTTTAGAAGAGTTTTTTGTTAAAAATACAACTCCTAGCATGAAGCGTGCAGGCTCTATTGATGCTTTAATGTGGTTAGGCGTTCTTGGACTTCCAGGAGAAAAACGTTAACATCTATCTGGAATTTCTTTTCTCACAATTTTGGATAAAAATACAACATACAGTTTAGTATTACCTATTAGAGTGAGTTCAGTCAAATTCTCTGAAAATGATTAATCAGCATATGAAGTACTGTTGTTAAAGTTTGTCTTAACCCCAAATGTTGGATTGAGATCATTACAAATGTGGTTGTTTCAGCTGATGTTTATGATAGATAACATCTAAGCACTGAATGCCTTATGCCATAAAACTTGGACAAGGAATATGTAAATGAAGTGCAGTTCAAGTTTGCGTTAAACGCGCTATCACAGGTCTTGATGCTATCATCTCTACTTGGCTAAACTTTTCCATGAAGTCTATAGGAAATTTGCCAGCATCAAAGCTCCAGGGTACGGATGGTTACCTTTAATGAAATGAATGATGGCTGCTGCACCAGTAAGCAGCGGTTTTTGTAAGTTATTTAAAAATACGTGCAGCTTAGCTCCTAACTGTGCAACTCTGTGTTGATGGAAAAAGACAAAGTCACAGCCTTTTATGGTTTCATCAGTTTACAAACATAGTCCATTAAAACATGATTATGTATAAAATGAGTTCTTTTTGTGAAGATCCTAAAATCCATTATTTATATTGTACCTATATCAACAAACCACAAAATGAGCTTGTAGCATTTCTAAAACTTTTTGGGGGATGGGAGTGTGGAAACTCTTCAAGAGTGAAATGGCATATAAATTGAATGAATAAAAGAAGGTTTATTTGTGTCTAAAGTTTAAGTATTAGTTGGAATGGGAAGACAATTTTTTTCAACATTTTTTTTCAGGTAATTAAAGAGTGTTAGGCGGTGTAAATTCACTTTCTGAATAGATACTGAAGTCAGTGGATTGTATTTAAATGGAGGGTACTATTCGAGGAAAAAACCCTTGAGTCAGTGTTATAGATTGTTAGCTGAGTTCAAGTACACATATGCTTAAAGTATTATGTTCTTTTTATTCATAGTCAAAAACTATTCAGCCATGGCTTGCAGTGAAAAGTTATGGGTACTGTGCAAAAGAAGACATTTATATGAGAACTATTTCCAGTTTTTTAACTGTTTTATAACTGATAGCTTGAGAACCTGCATGTGCAGTATCCTAGACCTCACAGACATTCCTTGAGGGTGGAGAGAATCAAGAGTAAACAGAGCTGAGAACAGGCAGATGTGTAGTAGTTATTCATACATGGAAAAATTTGTGTGTCCCCAGAACTCTTGAGATCTCTCTGAAGACACAATATTTGATAAATTGGAGAAGGAACTCCCAAACCCTCCTGTAGGCAATCTGTTATACAAATTATGGCATAACAGTTCTCCAGCTCCCAAACCATTGCGCACTTTGCATAGTCTGCATACTGTGTTAGGGAACTGTGCTGTGTCCAAATCTAGATATGGCACTAGATATAGGCAAAATGCAAGTCTGTCTTGGGCTGGCAAGGAAGTTGTGCTCAAAACACAATGCTTTCACAACAGCGAGCTAAATGAGAACCTGGCTGTTTGCTCTGAGCAGTTCCTCCTGATTAGATGCTGATGAGCCTACTTTCTGAGGTATTTACTGAGGATTAAGCATTTAAGATTTTAACATAAACCCCAATTATTTTAAAATCATATTATGTCTTATTTGTATCATTTGCTGAAATGTGGAAGTAAATAACATCTTGTGTTAATTAAAACTGCTTTTAGAAAGGAATTATTTGCATATCTCATCTCCTCCTACTTCCTGTAAATTCATTATGTGAGAATCAGGTTGCTAAATACTTCCATTGCTTAATCAGTTATTCTCATACAGACTGTTCTGCCATTGCAAAGTCCTGGACTTTATGCCAGTCTGTAAAAAATGTTCAGAGTCTCCTGGTATAGTCTCATTTTAGCTCTGTGGTGCTTACTACTGCCATGGGTAAGGTTAAAAGAGCATACAAGATTTTTGAATTCCATAGTGTGCTGTGAGATTTCCACATTAATAGGTGTGGATATATTTCATATTCAAATTTTGTGCCATTAATTATCTAAGTAAGTCACAGAGTACTGCTTGTTTCCTGATTGGATGATATTTCTCCCTGGATAAGTGTTAGTGTATGGACTCTGCATTTTGTAATTGAATATACTGTGTTAAGCTTTGTGGTTATTTGAAATTAAAATTCATTATTCACTAGTACTTGTACTAGTAAAGTACAAGTGCTCAAATATTTGCAGTAAGCAAATATGAAGGAGCTGTAAATATGGCTGAATTTGCTTCTGAATTTTAATGAATATTTGCAGATTTTTGGCTAAGCTGTAATGGTTCTGTATGGGATAGAAGACTTGTAAATTCCAGTGCTTTACACTTACCAGTGTGTAAATTGCAGCTAAGCCCAGTGGATTTAAATTTTATATCCTTAGTTTAAATGGAAAAGTACAGACCAGTTTGAAAAAAAACAAACAAAACCCTTCAAAAATGTATAGAACATCAGAAGCTTTAGATGAATACATAAAATAGTGGTCTGTAGCTTTCACTAGCATGTGGGTAACAACTAAGTAGTGTGTAGTTTAACTCCTTGATTTCCAGCAAGCACAAGCAATACCTAAAGATTGAACAAGAAATGTATTGCCCATTATCCACAGTTTAATGGTAAGTTCCCTAAATCAAGGTCTCTCCCTGTGTTTCCAGAGAACTAGTTCTCTGGATGGAAGTTAAAGAGTTTTTAGCAGGTTTTACAAAATTTTGTCTTAGCCAAATTTCATATTTTCTATATGAAAACAGGCTGTCTGGGAGAATTCTGACTTGAAGTGGGAAAGGAGGAACATACCAAGCTTACCAGACAGTATGTGCCTTCCTTCAAAATTTGTTAGATCGTATTCGGTTTGTGTAGACTGCTTAATTGTAGTGTTGCTAAACTAGGAGCGGGTACAGTATTGTGTTTTGTAACAGTGCTGAATTTCAAGAGGAAAACCCACCATTTATTTGTCCCACTTGGTTTCTCTCTTTGCCGAAGGAGTAAGACAAGTTCAGAGTAGATGGAGAGCTGTGTCTAAGCGGCAGAAGAAAGTTGGTAGGAATCTGAAGAGGTAGGTATGAGGAGCAGAGCTCCAGAAAGAATATTTGGTTTCAAAGGGATATAGTTTGCTAAGACTTGGAAGGTCCAATAATGCAAGTTCTGTTGGGACTGCATGATGATGTGTTCCAGATAAGGAGTGTGTGACACTGGTCAGCCACCTGTCAACGACTTTGATACAGGCAATTTCTCTGTAGTTGTGCTTCTCTCTTATCCCTAGTGAAACAGGAAATATCTGGATGACCAAAATGTCACAGGTTTCCATGAGGATCTTGTGTTTCTTTTCCAAATGCTTAAAGTTCAAGGAAGAGTTGCTACTGTATTCCTGCTCTGGATTTCCAGAACCGTCTTGTGCTTTTGCCATTTTTGCAGTACATGTGTAGCCTAAAGAATCCAGAAGGTGATGGGCTCACTGCATGTGCATTTTAAAGGTAGTTTTACATGCTCAGCTGAGCTTCTGGGTGTCCAGAAATTCTGGACAAATGGCCAAAAACGCTGTACATGAAGTGTAAGAGTGATAGTCTGCTGTCAGAGCAGTTGCATTGGCAAGTGTGTTTGTGGCATTCATGCGGTCAGAAAGTCATACCAACTGTCTGCTCTGCAGACTGACAAATTCCTCTTCTCAAAAGGGATGATATTTTCTGGTTTCCAGGCCTCTCAACACGTAGAAGCATTTGCTTGTTTCCTTGCTTTGGCATGATTTGGCAAGCAGGGTTTTATATATACCTAGTTTTTAAATTGGTGTGCTTTTCTTTTACCCGTTGATCTTTATTCTTCCAGGAGAGCCATTTGCACTACATTGTATGATATATTCTTTAGGTTTTGAAACTACTTTGAATTACTGTTTCAGAAGATAAGTTATTTTTCAGAATGCAAAGCAGATTGTCATGAAGGTAAAGAAGAGATCTTTGCAGTTTGCTCTAAGCCTCTTGTAGCCTCCAGTTTATAAAACCATGTCACCTATTGCATCTTGTTCAACAGGCATGCAGAGAAAGTTTTACACACAGAAATGCTGCCCAGAAACATCTCCAAAAAAAAAAAGGCCTTTTTAAGCCTTGTCTAAGCTCTCGTTACTAAAGCAATCCTGTGTAATATTAGGATATATTTATACTGTGTTAGTATTTTAGGACTCCCAGTCATAGACCATTATTCACTCTTCTGGGTGTAGCCATGTCAGATGCATACTGTCATCCTGTTGTGTGCTCCTCCTTGTGTTTCAGTCTCAATCTCCCCCCCCCCCTTTTTTTTTAATGAAAAGATATATAAAAGCAACAGACATGCTGACAGAACTTTTTGTGAGCATACTGTGATGTGGTCAGGATCAGAAAAAAAAAATTTGGGTGGTTGGGACCAGAAGAAAGAAGTTGGGGAGAAAAGGTATTTGTCTGTAACTAATGTTTTCAATTCTACGCAGTTCCCCCAAGTATCCTTTATTAGATGGGATGAACTCCAGTGGAGATGTTATCCCAGTCTGAATATGGAATAGTTATGTTTGGATTGCAGAAGAAAATAACTTTATAACCAGAGAGCTCATAATTGGAGGTACCCAAAATTGGACCAAAGACTTTGGCACATATTTGTGTTTTCTGCCCTTTTAAAGTGAAAAAAAAATCCTGTTTTCTTAGGCTTGGGTATATGCACTCTACAAGAATTCACTTCTTTGACTTTACGTTTACATATCTCACATTTTCCAGGTGCATTTTCCCTGATGATATTTTTATTGGTGTATTCACAATAAATGTGTCCTTGAGTGTCCCATAAATTCTGTCCAATATACATTCTGTTACACTGCATTCAATGCAGATGGAAGCTTCAGAGCAAAGTGTAATTTCCAGTGTCGAAGATTTTATAGATAGAGCTGCTTTACCTGGGAGACCCATCTGAGGGAGGCAACTTCTCTTCCCAGGAAAGAACTGTAGGTTTAATTCTGGATGCTACAAGGAACTGATTTTATAAAGAAACTTAGTGTGTAGAGAGTCAGAAATGATTGTTCTAAAATGACGTGAACATAGGATGAGTGCTGCTCATTTTTACTCAAAAGTATTTTTTCCTCCCATTGCCCAATTTCTTAAATTGGTTCTGGTAGAATCTTACTTGTTTTACTCCGTTGCCTCTAGTTTCTGTTAGGAACTATACCCTTAGGGGCTGACATTTGACAGAGAAAAATTAGAAGGTGAGTAATGAGATAACTTCAGGGAATTTACGCTCCAGGTTATACTCTCCCTCCACCACTTCAGTATGTGAAGATGTCACTGTGTGCTGAAGGAACCAAGTTTTGCCCCCTCCGACTCCCTGCCCCTCCCCCCCCATCAGGAACATGAAGGGTGACAATGAGAAAGCTGGATTTCCTAAGAAGGTGAGGACTGCTGTACTGATTCAGTTTTAACCCACTGCCTGCCTTTGGTGGCAGTCAGTAGCAGATGCCTGGAGAAAAGTATGAAAGGTAAGCAAATAGTGATGCTTTTCTGGCTTGCAGTCATTTGTGGCTCGAGGATATCCTGAGGCAAAACTGGATTTGAATCTTAGCCTTTAGTAAATATTTCTTCCATTTATTTGTTTTTTTTTTGAACCAAATAGGCTTTGGTATATGCCAGATTCTCTGGCAGTGAGTTCTGTTATCTGTGCAGTATGTGAAGAACTCCTTCTTTTTGTTTGTTTTTTAACTTGCCACTTGATCATTTCATTTGGTATACTTAGGTCTTATGTCTTACAGCCTCTTTTCTTCTTCTCCATGCAACTGTTTTGTAGAGCTCTGACATCTTTTCCCTCAGCCTTTTCCTGCCCTCCATGCATCTCAGTCATACCAGTTAGGTAGTACTGAGTTTCATCGCTGTCTTTGGCCCATGATGTGGTAGTCTTCACTTCTAAGTAAAGGACATCAGTGACTATGTAAGAGCATGGAGTGCTTCTTAAAGTAATAAACATGGCTAGCATGGAACACTTTGGCCCGTGTGTTTATATGTATATATGTATTTATATATGTGTGTATATGTATAATTAATTTCAGAGTTTGGGCTGTAAGTGTATGTCTCTCTGTGGTATCTTAAATCTCCTGTGTCAGTGTCTTTGGAAGCCCAGTCCTTGTGTCAGAATCATCTGTGCTCATGTAATCGGTAATCAGGTTGCCCTCTGTTGGTTGAGTGTTCTTAAGCTTGCTGATTACTAGAGGAACTTTTACTAAGCTTGTATTGACTTTCTTATTGGACTGAAAACAGCTAGAATGAGAACTTTTATCAGTGTAACTGATGTTTCTTTCCCTGTAGATTCCCCATGAAGTCACACAGATGCTCTGTGAAGTTAGATGGTACCAAAAAGCCAAAAGGGAGAGAAGGAGGAAAAAGAAAATATTGATGTTTCTTGCATAGGTAAATATGGCAACCCCCCCCCAAATGCTGGAAGAATGCTTTTATTTAAAACCTAGTTAAAGTGACTAATTAAAATACTGATGAAGATGATGGGAGGGAAGGTTTTGGCAAAGTAGAATATTTTTGTTGTTGACTGCTTAGGCCTGAACTGCTTTGAGTGGTAAGGAATTTCCAGAATCTGTCAGTATCCTTTGTTCTCCGCAAGTATATTCCCACTGCATCCAGGGAATATGTCCAGGTTGATTTTTCTCACAAGAGGTGACTGAGGATCAGAGTTTAAGAAGATTGTGTTAGAGCCAGAAATAGAATTCTCATCTGTTGAAAGGTAAGCTAGAACTCTGTTCAGTGTGTCATAGTGACTTGCATACAAGTTCATTCAAATCTTTGCACCTAAATAGACTATGAATGTGATTAATGCTTATTCCCTTTCTATAATGAAGTATTTGAGATGCGTGGTTGGGAAAAAAGCTCATAGGTGTAAATTATTGTTTTTAATGGTAATGAGTTTAAGATGGCACAGTAGGTCAGAAAGATTTCCTGTGTCTTTCCTGGGAGGCATTGTGGATTAGATACTAAGTATAGAACCAAGTGACCTGTCTGTTCAGTTTATACTGATATTTTATTTAATATAATATAATATATTTATTTATATAATATAATATATTTATTTAATATAAATGCTGGTTTGTGCCAGGAGTGCGTATATAGGTAATTTAGTAATGCAGAGACAGTGTATATTTTAGAATTTTAACACATAGGGCTTATGCAGTAAACAGTCTTCCTGTCCCTTTGGACTTTTCCTTTAATTGGTCACCCATGAACTTCATTGTGCCTAAAAGTCTGAAAATGAAAAAAAATCCATCAACCTATATAAAAGAAAATAAATAAGAAAATTCTGAAGCAATCGTAGCAAAACCTTACCTGAAAAACATTTAGGATTACAAAATGAAGAAGATAGTCTCCTATTCCATTTGCTTATTAAATCTGAGTATTTGCAGGTAATAAAAATAAATAACCCATAAAGACTTATGGCATCTAACTTTGTATCAGGTAGTATGCTAGCATCCTTAAAGTTATTTTCAGTTTTGTCGTGGAGTTCAAGGAGGCTAAGATTTTACCCACCAAATCTTAACACAAAAATCTTAGTCCTGATCCAAAACAAATATAGTTTATTTTCAAACTATGAAGACAAACAAAATTCTTTGGAATAAGAAATAAAGAAATAATATATAAGGACAGTTTTACCTTTCCTTGTTTGTATAGTGTTATACATGCTTTTCCTATTAGTCCCCCCCCCCACACACACACACTCTTTCTATGTGCACTCATGCACATGCACATACAATGTTATTCCTGAAGCAGCAGGAGTAATATAATAACAACAACAGAGTACACTGAATACTAATTAAATTCTTAAATTCTCTTTAACAGTATTTATGAGAAGAGTTCAAATCAAGGTAAAAGCAGTGTAGTTGCTGCAGCATTGTAAAAGGCAAGGTAGGGGTGCAATATGTGCATGTTTATTTGTATTTGATAAGAATATTTTTTGTATGTTTATGTGGAGTGCAAGATTTTCAGAATTACACTTATATATCTTTGCATATTTATACATTATCTGACATGTCTTATTCTCTTGGTAGAACTTGATTTGCCAGATATGAAGCTGTTTGGAGACTATTTCTGTAGTAGTTGAGACACTGTCTGTTCAAACAAGCATACCTCCTGTCCTTGGTAAACCACACTGCATCAGCAGATATTTGGAAAAGTCAGATCTTCATATTAGAAAGAAGAAAGACATCTGGTTTTCTATTATTCTTCATATGTCTCTTTGTTTTTATTAATGCCTAATACATAAGTGGCCAAAACCTGAAACTGAAACTTATTAGATTAACACAGATGCTAAATCCAAAATAGTTCCTGTGTTGCATCTGAAGATTTGAGTTTGGGGTTACCTCCGGGTGGGAGTACAGCTACTTTTTACTCATGGATTCATGAATTGCGCAGTAGCTTAGGGTGTAGCCTGAAGTGGGCACCATGTATACTAAAACTGCAGGGAGAATTTTTGATAGTGCAAGCTGACCTGGAGGCTGGAATGTATGACAGGGCCAAGTAATCCCAATATAGAAAGTGGTGGAAAAGTGGGCTGTTTCTGCAATCCATCCTCAGTCTATACGTGAAAACGTTACCTGAAGAGAATTTGTACCCCTGTCTTTCATAGAGCATAGGCTGGCATCAAACTTGGCAGAGGGTTTGCACAGGGAGGCTGGGTTTGGGACAGCGGCCTGAAAGACTTCAGCTGCAATGAAGCAATGGCAGATCCTGTACTTAGGAGCCATGTTGTGGCACTGAGATTGTGTTTCAGTCCAATAGGTTGCCTTGTATTGCTGTAGTGATTGCTGAAGAACTCTTCCCAGCTGGGTGGTAGGTGGAAGTACTGGGGAAGTACTCCTAATATCCTGTGTTCTGGGGGCAGGCACAAAGACTGAAGTGTTTCATGGGAACTTTGATGTTCTCAAGTACTGAGAGCCTTCGTTTATTTGTGGCTTTCTGTCCTTGTCTAGAAAAATAATAGTGTTGCCTCAAGCTGGTAAGCGTAACCAAAACCATGGACCTGAATGTTGTTTGGAGAATGAAAGAGGTGGAAGGCAGATGTGAAGATAGTAGTGTGGGGCTCCCAAAGAATTTAAAGTGGGAATCTGATTTGTGTTGGTTCTTTGTCGCATAAGCATAGAACACTCAGATCCACCTGAAGGATCAAAAGTGTCCTCAAGCCCTTAAATAGATGACTCGGAAATACTTGAAATGTGTTTCATTTTATGGTGAGTTTAATGTTTCTAATCTCAGTGCAATTTACAATTATAATAAATATCACAAAAAATTAATGTGGCCACTTCAAATACAAAGGAATGACAAAGTGTAATCTGAGAAAATTTTATCAACATGCAATTTCCTTAACAAAAACATCAATGTATCATTTCAGCGTGCTGAGAAATATTTATCTTTTGGGACAGCAAAATCATTTGCAGAACGTTTTAACTGCTAAATAAATATTTTACTGGCAACTTCTGAGGCATCATAAATGCAGTCAATATAAACAAAGCAATGTGGAAACCAGCTTCGGTCTCAGTTCAAATGACTTGGCTAGTTCATGGCAACACAGGACTCTGGGATGCATTTGGCTGAGTCTCAGCATTTGGAAATATCTCATTTCTTCCTGCTATTATAAGCAAGTTTGCTTAGTTTATTTAAAAATTCTGGCAAGGAAAGCCACAGCAAGCTTTCAGTACTAGTGATGCAACTAGTCAGCATTTAAATGAAGTCTGTTTTTTAATAGTTATTTTTTTTTTTAAATTGAATCCAGTGCATATGAAAAATACTGGATTTGCAGCCTTGGAGGCAGGGATTGTCTGCTTGGCTATGGAACAAGGACATTATGGCCATGCTAGTTTGAACTTCCCCACAGGCCCCTGCCAGTGTGCTTCACCTCTGACCTGTAACTATGTTATTTTTCAGTGTCCGTTTTATCCATAGTCTCTTCTCTAACCTTCCAGCTGAAATGGCACTTGTAAGGATGGTTTTAGAAGGTGTGCATCTGTCCACTTGAAATAGAGGAGAGAGATTTATTTCACAGAAGCAGTAGAATAGCATTGGAAGTCTATTCCTTACCAGGACTGTCATTGCAGAACTTATTCCTAAGGACTATTAGTCACACCTCCTAACTGTCAAATCTGAGATTGTGCTTTCTTTATTTTATTGTTATTACTTAGCACTTGCCATCTTTAAAGTGGTAATTGTTATCTGACTAAACTAGAGGATAATTGCCTATATGCCAACAGAGCTGTCCATTTTGATGTGTGCACTTTTTGGGCCTAATACTGAATAGCATCATACCTTTCCTTCATTCAGTATTCTTGATTGAAAAGTGTTTCAAGTATTTGAAGGACTATACACATGGAAATGTCTGTAATATGTTGTTCTTCTAACTGTGTAATTTCTTAAGGGATTTCTGTTGACAGCTGTTAGCTTTGGTGCATTACCAGTTTCTTGTCTGTTTTGTTGGAGTTTTCCCCTGCTCATTCAAATGTTTCTGTTAAGCCAGTAACTTTTCAGTTGCTAATAATTGGATGTCCTTCCTCTGAGTTTAAGAAGTTATTTTCTAAAGCTCTTGCCTTTATTAATTTAGCTTCTCAGATTCATTATATCTGTTTGATATAATCTGTTTGATTTTCTTTTCATCTATGGCACCTTGCAGAAGATTAATTTAAAAATAAAGTTTTGTTTTTAAATGATTTATTGAAGTGTTTTAGAGAATGTGAGTAAGTAAGTATTATTTACGTAGTTTGATATAGTAAAGTTATCCTCAAGCCATCTAGGTACAAGAAATTTACTACTGTGTTTGTTTAATTTTTTTCTGTTGTCTTTGTTTCTCAATACCTTAATCAGTAGTCAAAGGTTTGTTAATTAGCAATAAATTAAATTAAGTGAAATTCCCCTAGCGGAGACTGTTTTGCCTGGTGTCCTAATTCACACATCTAATAAAACTCAGTGTGGGTCTAACTGGAAATTTTTAGCAGCTTCCTCAGAAAAGATGAGGGTAGGTGCTGCACCATCTCCTGTGGCTGGCAATTGGAGCCTTAGTTAAGGCTCATTGGCTGGTGTGAAGAAATTTGTACAATTGCTGCCTGTATATCATTAATAAGTAGAGGGCTTTAGTCCTTATAACTCTAGCATCTTTTCAAGAAAGTCATGTAAAAGGAAGTGGTTAATGATATCTGCATCTGTATAGTTTGAAGGAAGTAAAGATAATAGATGTGAAGCAGCATATGCTTGGAAACTTGTTCTGCATAGGCTCTCTCCAAGATAATGTAATAACATTACGGTGTGAGTATGTCTGTCACTTTCTGACAGACTTGAGAGTTGTGTTTTCTGTATGGATTACTTCTCCATCCAAGGATATGAAACTTCCCTAGATTATCTATCTGTCTACTCTGTATTACATTGCAGAATTCACTGATTAATCTAGCCTTTTAAGTAAGCTGCAGCCTTTTCTACTAAGGAGAGGGGAAGTGAAGAGGATTAATAAACTATTCTTCCCCTTCAAGAATGAGTGAGGACCTCAGCTCCCAAAAGACAAGGATTTTATGCTGGCTGGCTGACAAATGTAAAATGAAACACCTGTGTAGGAGAGATGTGCCACTAGTTACCTGTGTGCCACTGCTGAGCCATCTGCAGCCCACCTGCTAATTGCTATATTTGAGATGAGTTCAGGAAATATGAAATCATCCAGAGTGAGCTAAGGTCCATGAGGTAGGGAGGTGAAAACCAAGATAAAGATACCTAATTGAACAGTCATCCAAAAGAAACCACTGGGTTTAACCACTTCGAATATACTTCTCCATAAATATAGAAGCATCCTCTTCCCCATTCTCGTTGAACCAAATATGAAGTCAGAGGGAAGAAGCTGGTGATACCTAGAAATATCGTGATAGTGGCTGGGGGGAAGATCATAGAATGAGTGCCAAGACACAGAGGTCAACTATATGACATTTCAACTGATCAGTAAAGCAGGCACAGGGGTTGTGCACATTTTGACTCTGACTCCATTTTGTGTCTTTGTATGCGTATGTGTACCTTACAATAGTGGATAACACATTTTTCTACCACTTGAGCAAATATGTATAGTTTTGAGAACTATGAGTGAGTTGGGGTAAGTTTACCTCATGTGAGACATAACTCAGTCTAATACATGTGGCGTTAAATGTCTACCACAGACTCTTATGATTTAGATTTTTTTTTTAGTAGTCTATTCAAAGGGTAAAAAGACCCCCTTCTTTTTAGCAGCACACTTACTTTATGGAGTGAGTAGTTTCCCCCAGCATTTGAAGCATAATTAAAAACATTAGACAATGGCTGTATCATACAGGGAAAGGTGAACGTACATATCGCTTATAATACATCTTTCAGATGTGACTGGGAAATACATTCTTGTGTTCATAATTGGGTATAAAAACAGTCAGAGGCAAAAGTTTATTCAATCAAAAAATCCATTTAAATAGGCTGTGTTACTAAGGTTTCTTGGTAGTAACTGCAATTTAATCCTTGCTTAAAAGGATTTTGTTGATTAATTGAATGCACAGGAAGAAGCCAGCAAAATTATTCCTCACAAAAGAAACAGCTATTTTTAGGCATTTGCTTAAATTTTAGGTTGCTTTGTTCCTGTTAAATCTCAGCCTTTACTTTGGCAAAAATCCCATTTTAAAAGCATGTTCTAAAGTTCTGGGACTTTAGCAGGGCTAAGAATCATGCATATGCTTAAGGGCTTTGCTGAATAAGTTTTAAGAATGGATTTTACAGAATTGGAGCCATCAGTGGATTGTAGAAGGTGATCAAGATTTTTGCCCAAGCAGCATTTAGGATAAGATTAAGAGTTAGCTCTGTTTTATTAAAGAACAGTTGGGAACATGAGTGACTTAGGTTCGATGAAAATTACTACATAGGAGATTCTGATAGCTATGCCTAATTAAATGCTGTTCTGATTGTTTCAGACAATTTGAGTGTTAGTGTTTATTGTAAGTACTTGGAAAAATATGTTTATTTTCTTTAAAAATGGCATTTGCATGTCTTAGCAGCTTGAGTCTCAACTGTTTCTTTTCATACTGTCTTTGTTCTGCAGGAATATAAAATAGGTACAGAAAATGAGATATACATGTGCGCACAGGTTAGCTGATATATTGTTATCTAGACATCTGACTATAGCTTCTGGGAATTAGAGTGACAGAATGCCACATACTTTTCTCTTGAAACACTATTTGCAGAGCTGGAGAGAATGCTGAATAATTTGCATCATTTAAAACTGATGGGTCTGTCTGCTACCCAAATACAGGGAGCTTAAATAGGAGTTATGGGGCATAAATATTGTGTTGCTCTTCTGATATGCCAGGTAATTTTTAAATTTTTTTCTTTTTTTTTTGCCTCCATCCTGTCTTTGGTAATGCGTAGATTGATACCTGTTGACTTCAGCTCCCCCCAAATACAATGGTCTTCAAAATTTTTTATTTTCTTCAGAACAGGGGCCTTAGTTTTTATGTAGCAGGAAAAAAGCAGTGTTGCCATCAGTTAGGGAAGTGTAATTATGTCTAAATGTGACTTGGATGAGTTTCAGTTAGATTTAAGGTTCATCAGCAGTGTAGACTGAAGTGTAACGTGGAATTGTGGGAGGTAGTTTGAAACAAGCTAGCTACTTGTCTAGCTACTGGAGTGTACTAACTTAAGAAGTAAAGTAGTAAATACTAAACAGTGCCAAACTTTTCCTCTGTGGCTACGTTGCTTCTAGTAGTCAAGGTGTCTTCACTGTCTTGTTGCAGCCTTCCATATAGATGATGTAATAAACTTGTTAAGGATGATTGTGCAAATGGGACTGCTGTGTTTAAATTCTAGAGACTTACTAAAATATCATTCTAATTTTGAAATGTTTCCATTATCATGAGGAAATTTTCTGCAATGAAACAGGGGAAGAGTGGGGCTGACGATGAAATCCATGGATCTGCATGAGCTGAGAAGCCACGATAGTTCGCAGATTATGAGTACCCTGAAATAGGAGGGTTGTATAGGAGGACTCCGTGTGTCTTAAAAGCAGTGCTAAAGCAGCCTTCAAATCACAGAAACGTAGCAGGGGACCTCACCCCATTTGATATCTGGTAGTAACAGGAGGAGAGAAAGGTTTGTTTTATTTACTGCTTGGGCTACAATTTTATTTGCTGTATCTGCTCCTGAAGGCCTGACAGACTGAGGGGAGGGAAGAGAGCTTTTTCAGAAATGTCCGGGTTACTTTCATCTGAGTGGCACCGCAAAGGGGAGGGAGGGGGGAGACAGAGAGGGAGGGGGGAGAGAGAGAGAGAGAGAGGGAGAGAGAACTCTAACTTTCTTATCCCACTTGTTTCACAGTAAGTTTGTGCTCATATACCTCAAGTGTGTTCCATATCGGAGGTGCTTATTAGCCTACCCCATCCTCTGGCTCCTACCCAAAAAGAAAGATAATGCTCAGTTCAATTCTGCATTAGCCTTCCTCTGCTATTATTGATATAGGAAATGACTTTTACATGTTCTAAAATAATGTCGGAATCATCCAGATTAAACTTTGACCTAAGGACCAAAATTTGGACGTAATTTGAATTTCTTCTCTTCTTTTTTTTATTTCTTGTGGGACTGGAAGTTTGTGTTGGAGAGTAGGTGGAGGGGAAAATAAACAGGTGGTTCTGAGAATCAGCTCAGTGAGATGAATTGCTGACTGCGCTTTTGTGTAGCATATATAGCTATGTTGGGGACCTGGTTACAGCAAGAATCTCTATTTATTGTTTGTTAACTGAGACAAAAAGGATGTAGTATTTGGACACATCCTTAGTTTCAAGCCTCTTGTTTATGCAGAAGAAAAGAGCCTTTGTCTCCTTAAGGAAGTTTTGCATTGCCATTGAGATTTTAAGGGCAACCACTGAGAAAATGAAGAATTGAGGCAGTTAAGGGAAAGCATGGGACACTTGTCTTTGAGGGTATTATTTAGCCTGTAGGCGGGACTGTTTGGGGGACTTGGCAACAAGCAATTTGCCAAAAGTTTGAGTTTCTTCCAAAATCCCTGTCTGCTGACATGAAAATTGCTGACTTTGTCCACACTCTATCCTACAGAGATTGGACTTTACCTTGCAGCTGCCTTAATTCTGCTCTTAGGTGCATTCATATGTCCAGCTCCCCTTGAAATCCCCAATGTGTATGTAACTTTAGAGGTGTGGAATATGATTCATTTGACGATACTTAAAAATGACTAAGGTGTAAGAACTCAATGGTAGTTTGCTGTGCCCAGGTAGAACTCTTGATAAATAGAAGTTCTGTACGGAATCAGGCAACTGCTGAACTGTTGCCTGAATACTTAAATACTGAATTTAACTCCTCTCTTGGAAAATAGTAGATTGCCTTTTTAATGCCATGTATCATGATAGGGAGAGGCATCCAGCAGTTCAGGGAGAAGCAGGATAATTATGGACATTTCTGTTCTTTCAACCTGTTTTCTAAGAAACGAGATTTACATGATCACACTGTCCTTCAGCCCTCCCACTGTATGGCAGGTCCAGTACCTTTTTAGAAACTGTTATCTGCTCTCAGCAAGACTTGACAGTAGCATGGAGGTCTCAGAAATACCAGTATCCTTTAACTTCCATGAAGATGGATGGCTGGATAGAAGAGATTGGGAGACCTTCTGCATAGTAAGGACACTGTTGTATGCTTAAGGACTATCTGTTTTGTTGGCTTTCTGATTAGGCAATGGACATGTATTTATTGGCTGGTTATTCAGTGAATGTTTGGCTCAGAACTGGGCATGTTATGTGCTGCCTCTTACCTCTAGTCAAATCATGGGAGGGAAATGAGGCTGCTGTGTGGGGGTGTAGGGAACCTGCTGGGAAGCAATGTTGTATTGAAACTGAGGCATAGATTAGAGGCACAGAAGAATATAGAACTTAAACCCACAGGAAAGCAGACTTCATTAGGTCATTAACCAACTTGAGTTTTTTTTTGTGTGGATCTAGAATAAGAAGGAAGAGAATGTGGTTTCCCTCCGGTTTTCTCAAACCCCAAACTTCGTTATTTCTAGCAGATACCAAGTTCAAGAAAACATCCCTGTGCCTCTGGGATTGAATTTCTGAACTGAGAGACTTGGTGCATGTTACCTGATTGTATTTCCTGTTGGTTATAAGTGTGTCAATACCAGTTGTTCAAAATCGGAAGTCAAGCCTTCAAGAATTATGAAAGTGGCTTAAAAAAACCCTCACAAGGTTTAAAGAAGCAGTAATTGGGTTTTTTTTGTGAGTTTAAAGTTGTTGGGCTGTGTTTTTAAAGCTTTCCTCTATAGCAGTGAGGGTTAGAAACATAAAACCTCAACTTTTTTTTTTAATAAAAAATTAAGAAAAAATACTCTCTATCATGAGACTCAAGATAAATGATAACAGGCAATAATGTGACCATCATCAGGGTTAAAACAGCTTCCTAGTTTATCCGTCCTGATATTAAAAAAAAGTAATATGAAAAAGTGTAATTAATCAAATTTTTAACGCTTTCCTTAGTTATGTAGGATGATAGGAAAAATAACTGGAGTTCACTTTTAAAATATGTTCATTATTACTCCAGTGTTATATTTAATTCTTGACTTTCAATGTCCTGCCAGGTTCAGATAAGCCTGCAGTTTTACTGGATGGCTGATCTGATAGGGGAAGTGTGATGGGTTGCACTGAGAGGGAGCATTGGAGAATTCTTTTGTGTCTAAGTTCATGAATCCTCATTTTTTTTCAGATCTGTATAGTTCTACCTGATTTGTGGGAGTGCTATGATGTTTTCTCTCATTAACATTTGCGAAATGTTCTAGGCTTTATTGGTAGGAAGTGCTTTAAAGGTTTGTGGTGGTTTTTAAGCAGTACTCTTTACTGGTCTTGCAGGTGGTGTCAAAAGTGTAGCTTCCCCAAGTGCTTCTGAAATTCTCTTCATAAATTGTCCAGAAAGTTACTCTTAAATATGAGGTAGAAATCTAACATAGTTCTCATCTGCATAAGTTGCAGTGTAGAATATATGGTACGTTTTTGCTGCAGAAATATTGCTTTATTGTGAAAGAAACATTATGTGCACCTGTATTCTGCTACTAAAAAGTACTAAAGGAGGGAATTTGATTATAAGTCAGTTGGAGAAACCAACAGACCAATAATACTAATATTTCATTGAAAGTTTTATGCAAGTATTAACTTAAAGGGCCCTATATGTCTTGACAGGCTAGTTAACACATGGTGTTTTCTGGCTGATATATTCCAAACCTTACACTTTAAACATTGTATTTATCAACCCTTTATTAAATATACAAAACAAGACCGCACTCGCCAAAGTCTGTCACAACCCATTTTGTTGTCACAGTGCATTTTGGTATATGCTGAGGAATGAGAGTCCAAGCCGCAAAGTCGGCTCATTTTAGCCTCAATGGTTTTTTTAAAAAGCCTGAAGCTTAAAATAATACATTATTAAGGTATTCTGACTTGTCAAAATTAATAATTAATATCACATTTATGTTCCCCACGCATACACAGAGTCTTTCATTGACTTCAGTTGCTACACTGAAGCAAAGCTATTTGTATTACAGCCAAGTAGCTATGAATTGTAACCTTTTCACATAGCAGAAGTGCATCTGGGAGTTTGAACTGGCAGCTTGGGGCTGCTGTCTTCTGATTCCTCTGCATACATATGCATGTTTCTGTATAGAAGTTTATCTAATATTAGTTTTCAGTTGCTACTTGGTAAGTTCTCTGAGTTTGTACGCGATCTGGCCTAATATAAAAAGAATGAAAATTTTAAGAGGAAGGAAAAGTTATATGTTTATTTTTAAGATCCTGGAGGTACTTGCTTCTTGGGACTAGGAAGTAATTTAACAGGTGATTGTGAATGTTCTTAAGATTCATTTTTAAGGATGAACAGAGTGTAATCTGATCAAATGCCCTATCAGGTAGCATATCAAAATTTATCTCCTGTTAAGAGTAAAGATTACTTTCCCACTTACAGAACTGCATTCTTGCAGTCAGTGCTCAGAGAGAACAGAGCATGGAATGATGTACTTATGTAGTTTTTATCATGCTCTTTTGTGCAATTCAGACAGTAAAATAATTGTTTCCTTCCTGCATAGGGTTGAGAGAAATCACAGCAAGAATGAAGATAAAAACTTCAGTGTGAAGCTTACTCAAAGGCAGCAGAGGAGTTGGCTTAGATTCTATTTCTAAGTAAGTGTGGGTAGCTTCTTTAAAAAAAAAAAAAAAAGAGAGAGAGAGAGGAAGGAGGTAGGGAAGCTAAGTTCTTATTTCGGTATAATATTTAACAGCAAACTGGTAGGATTAACAGTTGATAGAATATTCACAATACATATATTTTTTATTTTCAGGATCGTTCATTTCCAATTTATTACAGGATTTAGGATTTTAGACAGATTTAAATATTATTTTATATGAACAAAAGGTATAATATTCTGAATGTACTTATATATTATTCTGAATGTACTTATCACTTAAGGTACCATGAAGACGTTTCCCATTTAAAAAAAAAAAAAAAAAGAGAGAGAGAGAGAGAGAGAGAATATCAGGCTTAGTGTTGTTCCTGGGAGTATTAGAAAAAATACTAGGAAAATTGTGAAGGGATACAAGACAAGGGTCAGACTTTCTCCTTTGTGTGGTCAATAACCTCCTTGCACAGGGACCTGTGTCATCAAGAACATCTGCTGTTGGGAAAGATTGCCTGAGAGTTTATTAAATTGATTATTTGGGAATATTGTATCCAGCAACAAATAAGAGTCCTTGTGCACTCTCAGGCTTAGCTGTTATACTTTACACTTTGTTTAGAGATGTAGGACTGAGCAGTGGAGAAAATGGGAAGAGATTTGGGTAAAAATAGCACCAGATCAGGTTCCTGTGCCTTAGTGAATGGACTTTGTCTATAGGAAAAGATGATCTTTTCTGACCCCTTGTGTGTTGGAACCAAGGAATCTATTTATTTGGCTGCTACTTTGGCTACCGAGCGAAGTAATAACATGTCCCTTATCTCCTTTAGGTGGGATTTGTGTTTTTGGATCAGCAGTGTGCAGTGTTTTTTTCCGACGACTCCAGCTTCCTCTTGCATATTTTGTTTTTCCATGGGATGCCAATTAGTCCTGTCCTACAATCGCAGAAAGACACAGATTTATCTAGGCAGCTTTTTATTGCTTCCCCAGCAGCAGTTTTGAGGTAATTGTACTAGTGCTAAAAAGGATGCTCTTATCAAATGAATTAACTTGACAGTGCCTGTGACCACTGCTTCACCTAACATAAAGAAACCACCTTTCAGTATTCAGTCAGTATTTGGATTCTCATAAATGCTGGTTTTCACTTTGCAAAAGCTAATGTGCTTTTAAACACAAAAAAAATCCAAGTTTCCCTACCAGAATATAAGCAGATTTTAAAATCATCTTATTATGATAAAGGAATAAGCAGTTTTATGTAAAAAGTGAATCTTCTAGTCATTTTCTATGATATAACATGGAAACATCTCTCCAGTTTTTAGAAATGAATCAATTATAATGTGAATGCCACATGAAATATTCAGCATTTTATTTTAAGCCAGGCAAGGCAAAATCTATTTTGCTTCACTTTAGTATTTGTACATATGACAATCACGACCATGAAGTGCTTGCTTTAATTGGAAGTGGAATTATTTCACTTGTGCTTTTATGTGGCTTGCCTATTCTTACTGTATTTTTAATTACCATATAAAAATAGAAATGCTAAAATATGATGTTTCTTTTGGTGTGCAGTTCATGATTTTCTGTTTTAAAATTGTATTTTGAGAAGAATTCTCTGTATTTTCTTCCTAAAATACATCCATTATTGGAAAGGAGTATGTATAGTACTACTGAGATCCTATTCTAATGCTAGGAACTACGCAAGTTATGAAGTATAGTAAACTTTCTGAGCAAAATATTGATTTGAATACAATTTACCTTCAGCAATCACTTGTTGGAGGTGAGAGAGATACATATGCAAAGAACAAAGAAAGCTGGGAGAAAGCACTGCAAATAGTACTGACTCATTAACATACAATGCAGTACTTTCTGGAGGAGAGTACGGGAACTTTCACGTCCTCAGGCATATCTGGTCATCACCTGTTGCTAATGGCCATATGTTTGGTAGTGTTCCAAGCATTTAACAGCCCAAGAGAAATATTAATGCCTCTGGGAGCTATTTAAAAGATTAGACTATGTGAGAACTGGCCTTTCATAATGATACGGTTCCTGAAATGATGAAAATTACAAGGCCAGATTGGCCATCATTTTGCCTCTAGGACAAGTCTGTTGTACTACTATAGAAACCCTTGAAAAACTGGACATAATAAAAAGAGAGAGTTTCGTGTGTGTGATTCTCTAAAGCCCATGCACCACCACAACACTTGGGTAGCAAGCAGGAGCACAGCTCTCCAGGTGCTTGGATGCATTCCACAAAGAAAAGGAAAGAGGAGGTCATTTGTTTGTAGTGATCAATTACATCTAGTGCATTCAGGACCAATGTGCTTTGTTTCCCTATTAACACAGCAGCTGATGTTTTCTGTATACAACAGAGCATATGTGTATACTGCAAGTTAAATTAAAACTGAAAATTATATATGTGATGGTGTTGAAGTATTTTGAAGCTAGCCTCCTGAGCATGACGCAAGCAATGCTATGTGGGTAAACCTGATGCTGTGATTTTGGAAGGAACTTTCTATTCATTAGTGTTGGTTTGAAAGGGCTAAAAGCAGGGGACTTACTGGCTCTCTCCAGAAATCTTTCTTGGCTCCAAACCTTTATACTGGTGTGTCTAACTGAGCTTATAAGCCTTACTGTCTTCCCAAGAATTGGTGTAATCTGCTGAAGTAGTGCCAGTCACAGTGGAGATGATTCGCCTTTTTTTTTTTTCTCCTTTTTTTTAAATGCTGTCTGTGCTGAATAATCACTGAAGTGTCTGGAAAATGTGAAATAAGTTCTCCAATCCTCCTTCCCAAAAAGTTAGGAAGCATGCTTGTGAAAGTGAAGTTCTCTGAGTCATCTCTTGTAAACAGTATGATTTCAGAAGTATTTAGCTTGAACCAAAGTACAAATTGCTTCAATGATTTGACACTTCTATTTCAAACTGAGTTGAAAGAGTGGTGTTTTGAAATAGCCTAAAAGTAAAGTAACTGCTAAACATGCAAAACTCTGAAAATATAAGCCGTATGTAAAATGCAAAAACTGAGTGAAACTGTTTTTCTTCGTCTTACATTGGTGCCACTATTTTAACTTCGTGTGAATAAAAATGGTGTTTGATTTGGCAGCGGTCAGGTAAAGTGAAGTAAGCTGGCATAGCAAACAAACCTAGCCATGTATGTGCTGTAATTATTAGACCTGGAGGAAACGAGGAGCCATAAGGCAGTTAGTGGAGGGTCTCGGCAACTGGAAGTAGGAAAGAGAATGCTATAGGGACTTCATACAGAATCGGAGATAAAAAGCATAGAGTAAATACACATTTATATTTAACCTTAATTAGTATATAGTATGAAGATACAGTACTGGTTAGCTCCCACTGAACCAGGGGCTGCTTTAAGAAAAAATATAACTCAATTCTGGCTGAATCTTAGGCTTTCACTTCTTTTCTTCTAAGGCTAAAATCTGGAATGTAGTATTGAGTGCTGGCACGCTGATGTACTGGCCACAGTGAACCCACCAGCTGTGACAAATCCATGGAAAAGCAAAACCATGATTACAGTTTATTTAGGCAGGAAGATAAATGGAGAAATACAGAAGTGGGTAGATAAAATATTAAAAGGAATCAGTAATTTTGTCAAACGCCTAAAGAAGACAGACATCCAACTGAGAATTGTTTCTGGAAGCAAAGTTTAACTGCAGTGATCATGAGTGTGTGGCCTTTTTTCCTTTTTTTTCTTTCTTCTGTAAATTTTTTTCCCTCAGTAAGAAAGGAAAATCACTTAGTGCCACTGGCTGTGATGACTGGATCATCATCTTTCAAATTCTGGGAACTAACTTATACAAGAAATGCTCTGGATATGTCTGGGTGAAGGAAAGTGCACCTCTCCCAAAACCAGGATGTGCCCCTCAAAACCATGTGGTGACTCACTCAGAATCTGGCTTTGGTAGCAAGGAAGACAAGGGAGGTACAAACTCCCTTTCCTCCCCAAACTGCCTGGCCAGATAGAACTTACAGCCACATCTGCAGCCTTTGGCCTAAAATCTTCCTCCAGCAGCCAAGGGGCCACACCAGTCCTTCCTTTGATAGAACTGAACCAGTTGCTGCATCTGGCTACCAAAGCAGCAGCATAGTAAAACCTTAGTCACTGTAATAAAGATTCCAGAAATAGCTGTATGATGCCTAGGTAGAAATTTGTTATAGGTGGGCAAATAACATTTCTTTAGAAAGTGTAGAAAGGTTTAAAAGTGAATTAACATATTGCTTGGATAACATCTATAAAGCATTACTTAGGATGTGCGGCAGCTCTTTCTGCTCAATTCTTGTGTTCATGATAAGATATTTTGCTTGTGGGAAATTGCATCCTTGAAATCTGGAAACCACCTGAAATAGAAATCTTTTTGCATTGCTCAAAGGAGTCAGTGTCATTTCAGAATTTCATTTGGTTGATAGGTATGTCAGTGTGTCCTACCGAAGGAAAAGCAGCATACAAGCAAATTTCTGCAACTCTGAATTTAGCTAAATTGAGCTAAGTAGAGGAAAAACTTGAATGCCTCAAAGTGGTTTCTATGAAAGGCCAGTAATAAACACCCAGAACTGTCTAATGAAGCTTTTCAAAGCTGTGATAGTTACAAGCTAGCTGTTTCCAGCATTGAGAATGTTCAAATATTTTCTGCTGTAAGAGGCAAATGGCAGTGTGAGCCTTGTGTCCTACCTTTGAAATTTTGGTTCAGGTCCATCTCTACTTTAGTTTGATATATGGATTTATCTGAGGTGTTATGTACAGGCAAGAGTGAACACACTCATAAAAAGGGTCTGTTTGTAGGACCCTCTTTGTGTTTGTAGAACCATCTACTAAACTATTCAGATGAAATGAAACATGCGAGTGTCACAGCAGAAATAACAGTTGTGGTGTTCTTGCTTAGAGTTTGTCCAGAAGCAGACTCCTGACCTATCGAAGACATACAAAGCCAGCTAGCAAACATATGTGAGCTGACAAGTCTCAATCTCGGGTTTTGCTTCATTCCTAACTGAAACATGTCCTATTAGCAGGGAGAATGCATGCTGAATTGCATGTGTGCTACAGTCCTTTTGATCATGTGCTAAGGTCTCCCTTGGGATGTACTTTGTTGTTTTAATTGTGACTTCTTCCATGCTGTGTTTTAATCTGTAACTACCCACTTTTTTTTTTCTGAGCCTCCAGAGCTATGGTAGTACTTCAGCAAGACCAGTAATATGTAGGGCATCGTACACGCGGAAAGAAATGGAGAGGCAGAGGTGTGAAACTAAAGCACCAGAGAACGTTTTGAGTTTACAACCTGAATTCTTTGAGGAAGGTTTTTGCTCTCAGCTGATACTTATATTTGCCTCTAAAGTAGTCAATGTTAATGTGTAACTGACATAAGTATTTATGTTGCTGTATAGAATAACGCTGTCGTTTGACCAAGGAAGCACCACATGAACCCTAGAACTGTCCACTGTAATAATTGTGAGCTCCCTATCCGACCCTTGTTCTAGCATACAGTGGGCTAACACCATGTGCGTGTAGTTCATGAACTAGCCTTGTGGATGAGGCTTTGCAGAGAGGGTAGGGTAGTTTACAGATGCTATCTCGGTTGTGCTAAACTAGCTTGTGCTAACATTGTTGTGAAAATATATACCTGTTTTTTGCTGTTGGCTGGAACTGCAAAAATGCAGTGAGATGCAGTACTGCTGTTTACAGTGTAGCATGGGGTACCAGAGGCCTAAGACCTGCAGATGTAATGGGAGGGGTAAGGGGGGTGGGGAAGGGGGAGGAAGAAAAAAAAAAAAGTCAATGGAAGGTTTCTGGCCCAGTCGTACAGTAACCTGGATGAGTTTCTGGTAAGTGTCTGATATTTGGAAGCCTTTCCCAACCAAGCCAATACCCCAAAGCTTTTGAAGTCTGCACAGATCTGTAAGATTGTGCTATTGTGGAAAGAGCTAGTTTCACTGTGGTAACATTTCTGAGTGTCTTTCTCAGTATAATTGTGTGCAGCAACTGATGTGAAAGTGCACCTGAAGCTTAATCTTAATAGGAGTCCAGTGATGTGCTCAAACTTTTTGTCAGTTTGTGCCCCAGGTTTGGGAGAACATTAATTTTTGGATTTCAGATTGTGTAGGGAAAAAGATTCGACAGTTTCGGGTTTTTCATGATTTGATATAAGTGGAAAAAGTTGGGCAGGTTTGACTGCAATTTATGTCACATTTTTGAGTTTCCTTAAAGCTAGAATTCCATGGGTGTCAATCTGAGGGAACTAGATATATTCTGAAACATTTTATAAGCTTTTATAAGACATCATTGGCTAGTCTAATGAAAGCCTACTAAAGAGTATGTATATAAAATAATAATACATACATACATATATATATATACATATAAATACATGCACATAAAATACAAAATAATTAAAAAAAAATCAAAAGCAAGTCGATCCAGTAATGGTTTTTTTTCCCCAGCATCCTGCTTTGATATGTAAGTATTCTTTCTGAAGATTTTATGCACTGCTAATCCTCTTGCCTGATACGTTTCTTCTGATTCATGTCTTAAAAAATTCTTCACCTAAAAAACATAGTTTGTCACACAAGTTCAATAGTAATTTTACTATATATACTACATTACTATATATTTACTATATTTACTATAATCATGTCAGTATCAGAGAAGCAGATCCATAACTTTGACATCAAAAATATTGAATCTATGGAAGAAAAAATTTAGATGGGAAAGGCATTTCTTAATTTACTGTATATTCTTTTTTTGATTGCTTTAGAGCCTACAATATCAATGTTATATGACAAAATGGCTGTGTGTTTTCCAGATGAATTATTATGTAGCTGATGATGAAATAAAAACTCTAGAGACTTTGTTTTTAAATATACCTTCCCTCCCCAAACAATCTGCTCCACATTTCCCCTTAAAAGAGGTGAAAAGGGGGAAAAAAGTTGTATAATTTCATCGGTTTTGCAAATTTATTTAATGAAATGTTTCTGGGAGCTTTTTTGACATGAAAGTTACAGCTGGTTTGAAGCAAGTACACTGCATTAGTCAAGGTATCTCTGCTGCTTGATATCATGCCGAAGAGCCGTAACGATGAGATGAAGGAATTATATTATGTTTTGTTATCAGTAACATTATTTCTGCTGGAAAATAAGGATTAATATTTTATTTTTTTAGACAGTAAGACAAGAGCAATTGTGGTTATTTAACATAGTGAGAAATGAGAATAGTAGAAGATTATTTTTCAAAATGAGTGCCCATTCTACAGAGGGATTAATAGTTGTATTAATTCTCTGCCAATGCCATACACCAGTCTATAATGAGTAACATCTTAATTTGTTTCAAATGCATGGATTGAAGTAAGGCAGTATCAGTGTGGCATTACTATGATCAGTTTTGACCCTGAAGATGATTTGGAAAACCCCCTTTTCTCTGAAGTCGGTTGGCATTTGAGAGTGTTTGCGTCTTAAAACAGTGATGGTATCATGGTTAAGCACATGCATGTCCATTTGCAGAATCAGAACCTTTAAACAACAGATGATGCTTTATAATAGTTACAACTCATAGGTATCACTTCATATTTTGTTCCTGCAGATGTGTGTTTGTAAACAGAATATTTGTGTATATTTTAAGATCAGATTTACCTTGCTCTTTCTGCAGTTCTCTTGCAGAAGAGCCCATTTGGTATCCTACAGATGTATGTACACAAGAACAAACATGCACTATTTTATAATAAAAGTGGATTCAGAAAAATCCTAAAGGAAGATTAAATTTAAACATAAACATCTTTGCTGCTTTTCAAAAAAGAATTGAGGGAAAAGGGATATAGAAAATTACAGGCTTTGGTAAAATTGTGTCTCAAAGTAATGTTTTCTTTCCAAGTCTTAACATAAAGTACCATCATATTTTGAAAAACCAAACAGCTCCCAAAACACTAGAAAATTACCAAGTCTTAGTTAGGCAAAAAAAGGTATTTCTTTATCAAATAATATAAATATGGTGGGAAAATAAATTGGTCTTAACTGGATTTCTAGGCTGCACATCAGTAGCAACAATAAATAGTAGTAAGGAAGATGGGATTCCTGATGCTGTATCAAAACGTGTTCCCAAACAGTGAGCCACTTCAGAGAAAGGAAGAAAATCTGAAATATAGCTAACCCCAAAACATTATAAAGTGAGGAAACACAATTCTTTTGCCAATGTAATTTCTAATTCTCACTTTGTGTCATTATTGGAAATAAAGCACTGAAAATCAGAGCTCTGTATGGAGAAATGCTTTTTGCCTTCAGTGAGGTACGTCTCCATATGAAGTAACAGATTTATCTCCAAATATAATTCAAAACGTGAGTTGGATTTTAAAATTAGCAAAATATACCTGTACATTTCATTAGTTTTGAGCTCAAAACTGTCAGCACGCTTCTGGAAAAGATTTACTGATGAAAATTTGCTTTAAAGTATAAAAGCTAGAACTCAGATGAACATTTTGCAGCAACTATGCTGATTTCTGTGATAATCATCAATAACCCACCAAGATCTGTTTCCTGTTAAGGCTTCTTTAACCTGGTATCTTCCAGACAGTTGAGATTGCAAAGCATCACTGCCATTAGCACAGAAATGGTTCCTGTAGACTCAGTAGCCCTCTGCCTGGTAGGAGTTGTGAATTGTGTAGGCTATTTTGTGATACTGGGAAATTAGTTGCAGGGTGAGTGAGATATACAAAGAGCAGAGCAAATAAGCATAGAGTGAGGTAAGAAGCAGAACTCAAAGCATGCGTGAGCTTTTTACTGCTCAAGGGGTGCATGGAACGTCTGTCGTTTTGTCAGCTGCCAAAAACAGAGTCCAGAATTTGTGCTATGAGAACTTATTCTATAGCTGTGATATGGGCTAGACTTGCTGTCCTAGTTGGTAATTATAGTTGGCTCATACGGTCTGTGTTACAGCATGCAAGCTTGTAATGCTGTAATGGTAAATTATGTGTTCTAACTGATCAGCAAACTACTTTGCTTTTCAGTCTGACATTGAAGAGGATATGTCCTGCCCTTCAGCAGAGACTATGACAGAGAACTTGAGGTGTTGGAGACTGGCTTCAAAATATAAAGTGAATTTAGTGCATTCATCTTTGCTATTTCTTGTGCGTGCTTATATCTCGGAGAAAAGGAGACTGATGTAGTTTGCTATCAGCACTCCACTTTGCTTTACCTTTACTCAGCAATGCAAACACACCAAAATTCCTGACAAGGATATTGAGTAATAAGACATGAGGAAATTTCCTATAAAATTGTTACTGCGTTCCACTAATAGGCTATTGGAATAGAAGAATAGAAATCTTGAGTCCAGTGGGACAGCCCGTGCTCTTATTTCAGTGGGGGTAGGTTTTGATTATGTAGGCTTGGTCTAGGCTTTGGCTGTTACTTACCAGGAAAAAATTGAAATCAGTGATCTATAGGTATAACCACCAATTTTCTAAAGCCTCATAACAGATCTTGCTCTCTGATTCCTGTTACATGGTGCAAAGCATTGATACAGTGTAAATTCATGCTTGCTCAAGTTTATTTAATTTTTTTTTCTTTTTGATGGATTGAATTCATATTGGCAGAGTTTATGCTAGATCAGGTATCATCTGCCAAGGGAGCTTTAAGTTTAAGTAGTATCAGAAGCCATCTTCCTTCCAATGACTTGCATAAAAACATAAAATGGGAATAAATCTCTCATGTACCTCAAATAATTCAGCAGAAATGTGATGATGCCAATGCCTGTTCAGGACTGTATTCTTACTGCTTGGTGATTTGGTATGATGCAGGTTGAGAAAGGATTTCTGTGGAAACACAGTCTGGGCATCTTCAGTGTTGTAGCCTGCTAGCTAAGAAAAATGGCTTCCCTCGACAGTGTAACAGTAATGGATGTTGCTATGAAATTTTGAGAGGCTTGGCAATGAGTAGTATGCATCTTTTTCTCTTAAGTATTGACTGACTCCTTTTTTTTAAAGGAGGCAGTTGATTACCATATGTATGATTAATATGCTTAAAAGATATTACATGCTTCTAGCAGATAGGACTGGCCCATCAGTTGTTTATAAGAGAATGTGGCGCCTGGTCATTGCCTTGGACTTTGGAGGTTAGAGTCTGGCAGACAAGAGGCAAGTAAAACCATTGCTCTGGCACCTGTTGGCCATGATACAAATGAGAACTGAGCGGTATTAGTTGAGTCCAGACCTTGTCTTCCTGTTGTATTTAATCAGCCCAAACTGATTCAATTTCGTTTTGTACAGGAGTGGTAATTTTATTTTACTTGCTCTGGCATTTTTTTTCTTCTATTTAAGAAACCAGATTCTAATGAAATATGATGCAAGTATAATGCGGTAACTTGGTGTCTCAACAGATAGAAATATTTTCCTAATAAAATTAGAAGAGTAATTTTAGGAAGCTAATTTAAATCAGGAATATGTACATGCATACAAAGATCATATAAGTTGAGACATGAGGAACTTTAAGTATATTGTTAACCATCATTAAACAGGAAGGATTATTAAATAGGGAACAGTATTGTTAATTAAGGAAACAGTTGCATTTCTGAAATGGGGGACTTAAGAACAGTTTTCTTCTGAATAACTTTTGTTAATAAATTAGTAATCTTCCCAAATAATGCAGTTTTAAGATTTAACACCCGCTCCAGGTTTAACAGATATATGACCAACAGATTAGTTGAGCCAATACTGACTCCCTATTCAGTGCCAATGGTAAGCTGTTTGGCAAGAACAGGTTTATGTGTGCATGACATACTGTTTCTTATGTTTTGAAATTTTTGACATACTGTTTTGAAGTTTTGTATGAGTGGTAAACTCCTTTCAGGAAGGTTAGCTGGCTTTAACTTTTTGTCTGGGGAATTGTTATAAAATTAAGTATAAATATGAATATAAATGGGAGTCACTTTTGTATGATACTACTGTTAAGTTTTTCTAAAAACATCTATACTTGTGTTCTGCGTGTATTGTAAAACTTAAAAAAAAAATACTGAATTATTTACTTTGCTTAATACTATTTTGTATATGTGATTTTTTTTAATAAACAACTGCACTATATGTCTTACTGTTTGCAGATTCTTATAGTTAGGTTACCTGAGGTTTAAGGGATTTAACTGATGACTTCTCATTTGTTTTCCAGTGTCTAAATGGTCGTGAGAATTGTGCCTTCAGCTACAGCTCCTGTAAACTTCCTGCAGGTTTGCAGTCTGAAGGATCACAGCAAATATAGACACTTCACTTCCACCTCCCTTTAGGTAACCTGATAAATATATTTCATATTGAATTACTTAATTTTGAAGACAGTTGTTGACGAGAATTTAGGGAGAAAGAATAGACAACACATTTTTAAATTACTGTAAGACAAAATTTCTGCATGATACCACTGTGAATAATCATGTCCATGGTGATATACATAATTCACAATTAATAGTTTAGGATATAGTTGTCCTCTAATTGGGAATTAAGTTACTAATAGATCTGTACTTTACTAAAAGTTATTAAAATTTCAGCAATTCCTTCCTATTCCATTCACTGCAGTGGTGGCAAACTCCAGTGAAGAAAGTACAGATAAATAACTGCTGCTTGCTTTGCCTGCAGTTGCAATAGACTGGGAGACCATAAGGGTTTGTTTGTAGCTCATATTTGTCCTGTGCACCCCCTACTCCACATAAAATTTGTGTGTTCTGCAGGGCATGCATAAATCCCAAAGCAACACACCGGAAAGCAAAAGGTTAACTGGTGTATAAGAAGGTTGGATAGAAAAAGTCAAGATGAGCATTCCTAGTCCTCTGACTTCTCCAGAAAACTGTTTGGTAGTTTGCACTAAGGAAAGATGTTTGCCTTTTCTCTTGCTTTATTATGGTCACTATTATAAAGGTGATTTCATTGTAAATCCTCTCCAAATAACCTGGTCAAAGGTCAACCTAACTTCAGTGGAATTGGTTTGGGCCTGGAGTGACACAAAGTGTTTATAAAGATTTTTTTTGGGGGGCAAAATTCCTCCAATATGGAGGCTATAGAACACAAGTGATTAGGGTGCAATATAAGAAGTGCGCCTTTTAAAAAGCCTTTTAAAATTGGATTGTATTTCCTAAATGCTGGGATACTCTTACTGGAAAATGCAGCTTTAATTTGGCCTGCTTTGGGGTTTTAAATTTATACAGTACAGGCTTACTTTGAGAATCTGTAGATGTAAATGCGTGTGTCAGAAAATACAAAAATTGTGGTTGTGGTTGAGCATAAACCAGAATGATAGGCACTTTAACTGGTGTAAATTTATGACTGGAACAATTTACATTGAGAATAAACAGTTTAATGGATAGTTGGAAGGATTAAAGGGTGTTCAATCCATCAGATTGAACATGTCATTCTTGCTGGTGAATGGTGCCATTATCTCACAAGAGATTTGGAAGCTAACATTCTTTCAGAGGAGACATTTTTACTAGTTTACAACAACTACTGACAAAGGCTTCCCTAATTTTCTGAATGATAGCTTGGTCGTGCTGAAATCAGTGGCAAGAATTCCATTGACTTCAATGAGTCAAAGATTTTGCCCTTTATCTTTTTGGTGTATTAAATGTTAAGAAATTACTAATGAGCACAGCTGTCTGTAGCTAGTTCCGCTTTGAATCTGAATGATGAGCTTTGAAATATGACTCTGAAGTTTGATGGCCAATAGTTAGTATGCTGTTATGCTTTGGAGGTTTACATTATCATTTTTGCTAAGTGTTACTAAAAGAAATAGTAAGATAACTAATGCTGACACACACTCAATTTTACCATAAATCAGTGATGTTATATACTTTTCCTATTAGACTTAGATATACAGATAAGAAAAAGCAGTGATAGATTGAAAGGAGGACATGAAGAACAGATTTTCTGTGGATTGTATCTGGAGTGAGATGGCCCTTAGTTTCCTGCTGGTTCCCATTTCCCTAGTTCAAAAATAAAAAGGCCAGCTTATTTTACCTTTTTTCATTAGCTGATGCAATGCAAGAAGACTTTTTTTCTTAGATAAGAAATAGTTTATGGACAGAGTTTTGCTATTTACACAGTGTATTTCTTAAAGTTGGGGAAAAGTGTCATGTTTACAGTAGCTACTAATAAATGGGAAGGGCAGTGTCATGCTACAACTATTCTGTGGAATACATGAGATGTATAAAGCTCTTAAGAAAGAGAATACAGAAATATTTAGTTTGTAAATATGCAAAACAAGCTTCAACAGTCGTAATTTCAGCTTGCACTGTAGAAGACTTCCAAATAGTTATAAAACAAGTATCCATTCATAACTAGATAGCTCCCTGCCCCCTTCCCAAGCATTTTCATGGAGCCTGAACTTCACTAAAAATCAAGCTGGAGTGAGCTCTGGGGGCTAGAGGCTATTTTATTAATGGTTAAAATCCTACCTGATCCATGGCGTGACCTAAAAATTGAATTCAGCATCTGCCAAAGGTAAAGTATCTCACTTCCTGGCTCTAGGAGGAAAAAACAAAAACAAACTATTTTACCACTGTTGCACAGAGGCTTCAGGGTTTACAGCCTGTCATGCAATTACTGTGAGTAAGTGAATTAATGTTTCAGATGATCTGTGATAACAATCAGTCTGTGCATTCTTGTCCCATAGCAAAACATGATGCAATTCAAATAACTCTGTAATTCAGATTTTGCATTTGGTTGCAAGTTACCTTGCATTTCCTGCAAGCCAAGAGACTGTGTATTAGACAGACACCATGACTTGGGTGACAAGAGATAACTTACTAAGCTGAGGTAATTTGATTTTGATTTTTGAGCCCTGACTTTGTTTCTCAGAGTAAGTGAATATACGTGCTAATTGATTGCCTCCGCTCTGTACGCATGGTATTACTAGTCAGCAATTACTCAGGAGAGGTCTCTGCTGTTGAAAGTGATTTTGAGGTGTGCAAAAGGTGAAAGCCCTCTACTTTCCAGGTTATCTGAGACTCTGTTGTGGTTCTCTCTGTTCTCTGCTGTCCTTAAGGGGCTTTTTTACGTTCTCATTACTTTCATGTTTTCTTGAGGAAACTAACTGCTCATGAAGGCAGACTTGCTTGTTATTTCCAGTTGGAGGCTCCTGCCATCAAGAAAAGAATTAAGAGAACATGAAAACCCCATGCCTTTTCCTCAGAATGTCTTGCTTTCCAAGCAAGGACCACAGAAGCCTCTGGTAGTTGATTCACAGCCTGTCTTCCAGTGAAAGGCAGTGATACTTTCAGATGTTTAGAGCACTTTTATTTATTTATTTACTTATTTATATATTTATATATATATATTTACATATATATATATATATATATATATATGAACCTCAGTAATATGTGGGATTTCTTGTAATTCTCCTTGTATTTCCACAAAGCCATAATGAAAATTCTGCTTCAGATGGAAATACTTAATAATTCAGAGGTAAAAGATATAGATTTAGTGGAACTTTAGTGTTCATAAAATCCAAGAATTCCCTCATTGCTTTATCACTGGTGAGTAACTGAAAGTGTCTAGTCGTAGTGTCTGTTTTGTTAGATTTTGTTTTCTTGGAGCTATATTATCTTCCTGAAAGGGCAGTCTTCAGGAAAAAGTCTGAAAAAGTCTTAGTTTTAATTGGAAACCTCATGATAAAATGAGAGCCTTAATTTCCCTGTCCCTACACCACTGGACCTTTTTGCAAAAGTTTACAATATCCTCTATTTGTAACAAGAAGTATTTTTTATTTGAATTGTAAATGTGTTGCTTTTTCAGAAGACAGTGTGGGAGAATGACTAAAATACATGAGATAGTTTTTATGCATCTCGTGGTGCTCATGAAGGTTTAATTTTCCTACATTTCTTTTAAAACAATGCATTATGTTACATATATAAATTATTGGAAAACAGATGTGATATTGAAAATACTAGTAAGAGAGTATATACGCTATTTGGAGATTTCAAAGTCATTTTACCAAAAATTTGATTGTCAGATCTGAAGAATATGTATTTTCTTAATTCATTATGTCTCATTCTATTGAAATGCATGGTAATCCTGACAAGAGCAGAATTATGCCCGTGCCGAATGTTTGTGTAAATCTCTTGAAAATGTAGTTACATAAAGACATGAAAGCAAATAGTAATAAGTGGGTAGTAGAAGACATTTCCTTATGTTTCTCTTGCTCCCCCTATGGTACAAGCCTCTTGGTTCCAAATAAGGCATCTTCTTTCTTAGCAGTAGCTTTTGATTTTCCTTCTTGCCCAGAATGCTTTATAGTGCTAGAGGACAGAACTAAAAGGTTGAAATAAGAAAGAAGAGACAGAATCATCCCTTGCCTGATAAGTATCTGAAAGAAAAGGCACAACCAAAACATCCAGACAGACTTTATGGGAGCTGAAGTCCCTAGTTTTCATTCTTTTTCCCTAGAGTAAGTAGCTTGCAGCTGCCAGTTCCCTAGCTGAGAACCATGCAGAATTTGAATTCCTCCCTCAGAAGCAGAACTCACCTCTAATAAGCCCAATTTGAGAGGAGAAAGGAAGCAAATTATAATTTCTGTGGGCAACGGATAAAAATACATACTTCAACATATTTGAAAAATACCTTGAGTTGATTAGGTGAAGAGATGACATTTGGAATAGCCTTACATGAAGTGCAGGGAGGAAAGTGGATAATAATGTGTAAAGAGAGAAAGAGGATAAATTTTGCTATAGGAGAAGTGTGGGAGTAGAGACACACAAGGTGCATAAGGCAGGCTGGAGCTAGTTAATACAAAGTTGTAGAAACAAGGAGGGGTGTCTGAAGCTGGAAATTTTATAATGGAAAGTCTAGCAGTCGGTGCTATAATAAATTATGGACTTCTGTGCAATGTGTGTGATGTTTCATGGATATGGTATGCTTGAGTAAAGAGGGTTCCCTTTCTCAATCTTTCTTCTTTTCCTTTTAAAAGTTTACATTTTATGCTACAGTAGATTTTTCTTTGTTACTTTAAAATTCCTAGAAGGGTAATTCTGGAGTAGTAATTTTATCTTTCATGGGTGTGATGCTGTTGAATAGCTTAAATATCAGATAGAACACTGGGGACAAAAGCTCATTTAGAATCTGCAGGTGCAGAAATTTGTAGAAAAATCCATTTATTGCAAAAGGCTTCTGCATTATGACAAATCTGAGCTAGGTTTTACAGTTCTATATATGCATTGTGAATATTAAAGTTTCAAGTATATCAACAATGTAATAAAAAGAATGAGTGACATGAGTGATAGTGTGGCATTTTTCAGTAAGAGGAATGCAATTAATTTTGATCACCTGCAAACATAGTTAGCCAACTTTTGGAATAAAATTGTGGATTCCATTGAAGTCATAGTGCATTTCGCTGTTTCGTTCAGCAGGACCAGGGTTTCATCTACCATGTGTGGCATTTTACTGTCTGTTTTGCTATTTCGTTATCCCTTCAGCAAAGGGATGAGAATCCAGTAGATCACTGGCATATTATTAGTTACTCACTCTTCCCGTTAAATCTTAAATGGAATGCAGGAAACGTTTTTGTGTACTTTTTACTCTTTCTGGACTTGGATCGCTGCAGTAGTATAATAACAGTAGATTAAGTGATGCTTAGTGCAGTCATCTTAAATTTTGTACTGTGGCTATTGGATCATCTTCCCTGGTTTTCATCTGTTGTGTACTTCACAGAAAGACAGGCTTGAGTGAGGGCCACTTCCAACACAAATTGTAATCACTAGAAATAGTCACTTCTTTGGAATCTGCACATTTTTATTGCCATGTGAGATGCAATTTAATCATTAAGGGAATTTTTTTAGCTCCAGTGTAGCATACCTTCGTAGGAGGAAGTTGACCCCAATTTTGTAAGCGGGTGTTTGTGAAGTCAAAGGTGCACTCTTAAACAGACTTAGATGCTGGGCCAGCAGCAGAATGCCCAGTCTGGCACACATAGGAGAAATTATGCACGATTAAAGAGTTTCTGATTAATATGGCTCATGTGCCAAAACTGCACATGCAGCGTATGATCTCAATTAGAGTGAAACCTAATTCTTGAAGGCTAAGCTCCAGATTCATTCCGTAATTTCTTCTTTGTTTAACTTGGACATTTTTTGACAACAGGATCTAAAAGAAATGAGGGGGGAAGGGGCAGAACCCCCTCCCCCCATTATAGATTGCAGTTCTGTAGAAAACATCTTTCTCATGGTACTGTTCTGAATACCTTGACTATTTAATTTCTAGAGGGGTTGTTCTGCATTCCTCCAAAGCACTGCCATTTAATGTTGCTAATGGAGCTGTAACAGTTTTTGGGAAAGAATGAATACTCGTGTGCAGGTTTTCTGCTTAAAAAGTAACTCTTGCCAAAGAAAACTGCTTGAAGGTGGAAAGGAATAAGTATATAATCACACCACTGTCATTACCTCTGATATTAAGAAAGTAGGAAATGTCAAAGGCCTGTAAGAAAAATAAGTCCAGGTTTAATGAGTCTGCTGGAGAGGAATTATCAACATTAATCATTTAGCTAGTGGACTAACATAGCTGGCATCAATAGAATAACTTTTTCCATCCTGTTTTAATGCACAGCAGTTGCTCTAGCTTGTTCCTAAGACTTTTTTTTTTTTTTCTTAACCACTAATCCCAAAGCATCCTGGAAATACAAACTCTAATGAACTAGTATCATTGCATTTTAAGTGCTCTTCCAAACCTATATTAGTACTACTTAGAGAGAAATTCGACAGTTAGGCTCCTTGTGTGTGGGAAATGAGGGGTTCTAGGCCCCAGGGAATCTGTGCCTGAGGAATTTCAAAAGCTACTCGGGGTACGCAGTCTTGGTTTGCTATATGTAATGGTGATGCAGGATGCTGGCAAATTTTCATGCCTACACAGAATGTTTTTCAGGAGTAGGGACAAATACAGAACTAATGCTGTATGTAGTGTGAAGTGGCCCTGACTTATGACTGATTAAGGTATTTTCCACTTGCCACTATGAAACCACTGTCCAGGGTTGCTTTAGACTCAGAAATGGTGCTCCTTACAGATTTCCTGTTTCTAAGCACTTGGGAGGCTCACTGGTGTAAAGGGCGTTGCATGAGGGTGCATGGAGAGCAGCAGGCCCAGAGCCGGGGCCGCCTTCTCCCCTGCGGCACTGGCTGGGGAGGGTCGCACAGGCTGTTTAGAGTGCGAGGCTTGGTCTGGAGGGCAGTTGCTGGGAGTCTTACAATTTATCAAGTAATACTTCTAGAAATGTTTAGTAGAAAAGTGCTAGGAGAGAGTAATAGCATAAGAGTAGCAGGAGCACATGGAATATACATCTTTATGTAATTTCCCACTCTTTTTTTTTTAAAAAAGAAACGTTATTCTGTTTTAAGCAGGAGAAGATGTTTGCAACTATAACGAGACAAATTCTAAAGTACAGTCTGGCAGAAGTCATAACTTCAGTGTAGAAAGTTGTTTTGAGGATCTATATCTTTTTGTAAGAGGTATTAGTTGATATATAATATATACATGTATTACAGTGTTTTATAGCTTCCCTATTCCTGCTTTTTATTTAAATAAAAAATGAAAAAGCTAAAGCTAAAAAAAGCAATCCCCCCAAAAGAGAATTTTGAAAATTTCATTGGTTCATATATTTTTGTGCTCCAAAGAGACTATTGCAGTAGTGTGTAATTTGACTCTCCTCATTTTCTTGGTAGGATTTTACATTTAAAGGAATCTGATAGAGTTACAGCTAGATACCATCATGAAGTCCCTCCTAGTGACAGAAATCAACATTTTGCCATTGAACATAGCGTGTGGCTTGAGAACAGCATGTATTCTTCCTTAATAATGTACATGAAGGAAAGCTGCATTTTAACTAATAAAACGTAAAAACAGCACTGACCCATGTTCCTGACAGCACTGGTATATAGCCAGGACACAGATGTACGATACTGCTTCCAAAAACCAGGAGAAAGTGGTTGCCACTTGTGAAATAATTTTATGTCTTGAAATGACTCCTCCTCTCATTCTGATATGCAGTGGCTTCAGTGGACAGCTTTCCATTGACATCAGAGGACAACTATTTACACATGCTGCTTCTCCTGTTGTATTGTAAGATTAGATGCACTCACATTCTGTGGTAACGGAATAACCATTGTGGCTTCTGCGTGGCTTTTCTAGATACTTTCTGTGAAATGGAATCCATATGCTGGGGTGACCCTTAATGAAACCCTTTCTCTAATTGCTATATTAAGCTCACTATCTCCTTGTCATTGTTTACACTTTTGAATCTATAATATATTCCAAATTAAGCATGTTTGAATGATAGCATTCTGATTTAATTATATACATTATCACTGATTAGGCCAGACAATCCAAACAGTGCATAGGCTCTGCTGAAATAATTTTATGAATAAAACCAGGCAATTAAGAGATTCTTATTCTAATAAAGCAAAGATAAATAAAAATAGTCTATTAGAGAAGTTCTGATGCTGTAATGTTGCAAAATAGTAGCAGTGTTCTCTAGATCATGTCCAGCTAAATCATTTTCTGGCTAGTTAATAGCTATTTTCTCATGTAATGCTTGAGTCTTTATGTAATTTAATTTTTCTCATCCTTTTATTCTTTGCTTCCAGTCATTCAGCATGCTCATAAAAATCAATATAGTTAGCATTACCAAGTTTATAATACTGGAGGTGTACTTGGCTTTGTTTAAAAATAAAGCAAACGTTTTGTTAGTACTCAATTTCAAAGTTAGCATAGTCAAGAAAGAAGCAATTAGGAAATTAGAGTAGGGAGGAACATGAAGTGGGAACCGGAGAGAGTGAACTCATGAGAACCTTTGAATGTAACATTGATGATATGAGGATCAGAACAAGGGAGTCTGGAGACAAAAGGAGGAAAGGTGATCCACATGTAGAGGATGATTCATACAAGGCTCAGAATCGTGGAAATGGAGACAAAACAAAAGGACCAGAAAAGTGAGTTGTAGAGAGAATGTGAATGGAGAAGTTGGACAGATGTGAACACCATAATTTGGACCAGAAGAAATTTCAAATGTGAAACAAAATAGTATAAATAAGTAGATTGCAGAGGTAGGGAGGGGAATCAGCAGCCTGTAGTTATGGATGAAGATACTTCTCGACGAGGGATCTTCAGCTGAGAAAGAGGTGAAGTAAAAGTCTGAAAGGTGGGAAAAGAGGAAGTTGCAATGATGTGGAGGCAGTGTGCCAGTAAGCATTTAGTAATGATGACAGAGAAGGAAAGTTGAGTTTTGGAGATGCTGAAGAAGAGCTGACTGCCATGACAGGCTGGATGAAGAAATGTGAGAGGGAGCTGAGAATATTACCTCTGCAGGGGATTTGCACGGTGGAGAGAAATAGTGGAGGAGTAAGAAGTCATAGTGTGAAGAATGACCAGCTCAGTTGTCCCCTTGTTGATGTTGAACTGGAAGCAAAACAAGGGTAAGATGTGGGAGAGAGCCTATGTTCTTTTCAGACCAATGCTGATGGTGGAGAGAGTCTTGGACGAGAAGTTAATTTAAAAATGCTGGCAGATGAGCTCATCCAATTAAAAAGCATAATGAAAATGTGGAATGAAGTGGTATTGGTATGTTCCTACAAGGAAGTGTTCAGTGGATCAGAAAATTGTAAAGTTCAGACTTCCAAGGAAGAACTGAGGAGCTGAAAGATGATGATGGTCAAGCACTATGGGTAGTTTGAAGACTGCCACATGAAGAGGAGGGCTTTGACTTGGCTACTTGTATGGCTGCCTGACTTTCAGTGGGAGAAGGGTTGGAACTGGATCATCCAAGACCAGGAAGGAGTTTTAGCTAGCCAGCAGAATGTGTTACTGCTAAACTTCAGATTAACGAAGAAGGAAGTTGGAGCAGCAATAGAGTGGAAAAGGTCAATAGAAGGATTTATGCAACATTGAATTCAGTGAAAACAGAGAAGGAAATACAAGTGAGACAGCAGGGCAGATAGCATAGACGTGAGAAGTTGTATACAGAGTTGGGTGAGTGTTTCAGAAGTGTTTCCACAGAAGAGGTCATTTTACTGTGTTTGTTTTTTCCATGTCCACACTATTTGGTTTATTTTATAATATTCTAGCGAGTTCAATTTTATATGTAACAATGAGTTAAAGGGCTGACTTGGCATACTAAATTCTGCAGTATCAGTCTCTTAATAGATTTGAAGTTTACATCTATGACTTTAGGTCAGCTCTGAGTTCTGCTATGTGCTGGCATAGTTGCTTCCATAAAGAGCTTGTAGTGCCGTAACAGAATCATTAGATTAGTGTATGTGGCACATGATTTGCTTCTGATGATTCAGTGGCCACATTGGGCAGTTTAAGTTGAGAAGAGTTCTGCTACTAGCCTCCAGACTTGCCAAATGAGGGAGTCCTCTCAGATTATGAACCTCACTTATTGTATGGGACAGGAGGAAGTAGAACAGAATAGCTGGAATAGCTGGAATTCTCACCATAGCACTTTAAAGTTCATTGCCAGAAACTTGGACATGGTTTCTGAATTTCTTCATGCTCATGCAGATTAGAGGTAATTGGACTGGAGATGAAGTGCTGAGCCACACAGTGAGATGTCTGCCACTTGTGGAGAACTGGAGTAATGGTTAGTGCTGCTAATGCACACTTCATTCTGCAGCAGCTGCAGTTTCTAAAGTAGCCCGGTGTAAAATGTGTCGCCTTATTTTATAAGTCTGATATTGCCATGCGCTCACTTAATGCTCTGTACAGCAATTACAGCACAGTTTAATTTACAAATCATTATAGTGTTTAGCTATTACAAGTATATGGTAGTTACTTACACTGTGCAATTGAAGCCAAATTACCATGCCATCTGAAACTTCAGGCATCAGGTAACACTTTATTTTATAAGGCAAAAATAACCATTTATTTAAATTGTAAAATCTGTGTATTTACAGAGTGACTGTTTTTGCTCTTCAGGTTTCATAGCAATTACATTGGAAGCTATTTCTGAAAAACTGGAGTCCTATTTCTGAAAAAATAAGTTATCAGCAATTGCTTCCTATGCTTGAATAACTGCTTGAATAATTGTACTCCAAAAAACAAAGCAAATTATCCTTTAATGCTGCCTAATAATTCTGGTAGTTTGTTAATCCACAAAGAGCACAGAGACTTTAAAAGTTGTGGAATTCAGATATTAAGGCTATAATCTGGAGCATGTTTTTTGTGTGGTTGATCTGAAATGTGTTTATAAGCCAGTGAGACAAAATGGATTTCTAGTTCATTGTGCCTTTAAGTAAAAAGGGGGGGGGAAGCTTTTTGTGTGGATAAAGTCTATACGCTTTTATTACGCCGTTTAAGTACTTAGCTACTGCACCAGTTGTGTATCTGAGTGTTGCGTGTGGTTTTCTAGCTGTCCTGTTGAAGCTGTTGATCTTGTTGCCATTTCTTATATGGAGACTCTCAGTTCGGAATACCTGTAGTATGTTTGCCAGATATGCTGCCATCTCCTTTTGGCCTCAAACTTCTGTCCTCAAAGACTGAAGAGTTAAAGGTGTGGACAAATAGTCAAGTGGTTTTCTTTCTATATGTAGTATTGAAGCTGCAGTCTGCTACATTACTTTCTAAGGTAGACAGCTCAAGGCAGAAGCTATTTGAAAATTGCTGAACACTTTCCATGAGTAGCTCTCGGCAATTTTTTAATGAACTGGCTTCTTCTGTCTGTGTATTTCATTGTGTACATTTCTTTGGGATCGTGTATAGGCGCAAGGTGAAATGTATGCTTGCATGATCTGGTGCCTTGGAGAAAAGAGTGATAAAAGTTTTACAGAATGGAGCTTTGGATGCCTGTTAGTTATAAATCTGTATACACATAAGAGCAGTGGATTCTAGAGTGAATTGTCATGACACGATGGTATGGGGAGAGTAATACCTTACTATGACAAGTAGGTTTCAAATAGACCTGCCGGATGATTTATCTCTTGAAAATTGCTTCCTACTTTATGTTAGGAATAGTTTTATCCTTAATACTGTCTACATGCTTAATATTACACGTTTTATCACATAAAAGACTTGTTTTCTTCATGGTATAGTCTAATTTGTAGGTTCTTAAATAAATAACTAGTAAAAAAGTTAAAGCTTCCTGTGATTTAAACCTGGACTATTAATATATGAGTGACATTCCTGAAAGAGCTTCTGAATATCCATTATTTTTTGCAGTAGCAATAGTTTATTCTTTTGAATCAGCACACTTTTCCTATAAATATCTAAGTCTGCAGTAGGAGCTATAACCTTTACTTCTACATGTAATTTCTACCTTCATGATTTTTTGTACCTAGCATGTGCACTGAGTGCAGTCTGTGTACAGCCTTGGACTTCAGAAACTAACAAAATTTAAATCAGTTTTAAACAAATAGTTTTGGTCAGAGAAACTCAGTTTTGCTGCATTAAGACCATAGACCATAAAAGGTGTTTAATTACAGTATGTCATTAATTACCCCTAACATTCCTGTCAAAAAACCTGCCTTTTTAAGCATCTTAGACTCTATTTATCTAACTAGCAGAAAAAGGTAACTTTTGTTCTTTGTGCCTGATAGATTCCAGTAATGACTGTGCGACTGCAATAACGCCACTATGAATTCATCAGTTTTATATATTCTATGTGTTTTTTTCATCAAAGATAGTCTAAATTGGATGATATTGCTGACAAATTCCAACTCTGGTAGTATATTCCAAATGAAGAACAAATCTAAAATAGGCAGTGCTTGAAAATGAGCTCTGATCTGTATGTTTTCAGCTGAACAGCCCTACTTTCTGCCACAGAAGTTGTATGAAATAAAAACAAAGGAGTATGTGCGTAATTGAAGGCCTCAATGGCCTTTGTTCTTTTCATTGTTCTTGCTCTGTACCTTAATTTGATGTATATCTGACAGTACTATCCACATCAATTTTCAAACTTTTTCTACAATTTCTCCCCCCCCACACACACTACCCATCAAAAATTTTGTTTCTAAGGTTGCTTCTCTGCCCTTATTTTGTATTCCTTTCCATAATATCATGTTCCTGTTTTTTCTCTTGTTTCTTTTATCTTTCTTCCCTTGCACTTCTGTCTCTTACTTCATATTCTTTTGTTTTCTGATTCCACATGCTTCAGTTGCTTGTGCAGGAGAAAACACTGCTGGGATAAGGATACACTTTTGGAGTATACATGTCTGGGTACATCCTGGTACATCCTTCCTTTCTATCGTATAGGCTTCAGCATCTGCTTCAAGGACAGAACTCATGCAGAAAGGCTTGGCATGCATGGCATGGCAGGTCAGAAGTAAAAGTAGTGCGGGGGTTCAGTGTGAAAGCTGCAGATGAAGTTCAGTGAGCATGGGGTCAGGGAGCTGAGCAGCATGATACTCTTGTCATACTATTTTCTGATTGGAATTTTGAGTATAAGCTTTCTGCTATAGGTAGGATGCTTTCATAAGAAAGATCGTCATCTTGGCTGGAGTTTTGTGTTGGTTTTGATGGTAGTAAAATCTCACCCATTGTCTGTGTTACTTTTTTGTCCTGGATCATATAGTAACTTTATGTATTAGGTATCACATTATACTCTATTTTCACTAATAGAGCTAAGTGCTCTGTTATGTTTAATAAGCATCATGTCAAAATGTACTGGAAGGGGGGCATATTCACTGCCTATTAACTGTGGAGATACAATACCCCATTGCCTTGGATTGTAGTTCTGTCCACCAGCAGATGGAGACCCAGATCATGACACAGTTGCACAGGCCTATTTAGTAGTTAACAGACAATAATTGGTTGCCAGTTGATTTCAGTGAAATTTAGCTGTCCAAGTACCTTTGAGTTTTGATTCCAAATCTATGGGCATCTGGAGGCCTCTAATCCCCGCCTAGATTTTGACTGAAAAGTTTGACAACGAAGGCAAGGAAAAGGTAGATAGACACTTGCCTTTAATAACCAGGACCAAGTAACCTGAACATTCCAGTATCTCTGTTTTGAACTTTAATAAAATATATCACTTTTAGCTTGGGATGGCATGGTTCTTGCAGAAGGAAAAATAACTGTGTAGGAAACATCTCCCTTCAGGATTTGATGTATACCATCCCGGTGCTTTCTCAAAGCAGCTACAATACTTCTGCCAAAGGCCGAGTCTGCAGGGCTTGAGCGTTCATCCATGTTGTTTGGCAAAGATGAAGGCTGGGACAGGGATTGTTGCTTCACAAATGTGTTGTAGAGATGTTTCCTCTCTTTTTGTCCATGTAGTTCCTGTTTTTTGGCAAACGTAGTTGCAAAGGATTGCAGTACTACTTGCCCTGCTATAACACAGCCTCTGTTGTTCAGCTCTCTAATCCATATAGATGGCGATTTGTTGGCTGCCTGTCCAGGAAGTATGGTCTCTCTGACTGCTAAAACTCTGCTTGCCTTACTTTGTTGAGTCTTCAGTACTGTGTATATGTTCTTGCTTATTTCAGATTCTTGGGGTTGGGACAGGGTGAGTAGTGTTCCTGGTTTAAAAAAACAAAACAAAACACCAAAACTACTACTACTTTGTGTCTTAATTTTGCCTGTCCTAACTATGACTTTTGGGAAAATCATGCATTTTCTTGCAAGAATTTGCTTAATCTCCAGGCATCTTCTAACCGAACATGCTGCTATATGCAACATTGCTCTTACTGATGGAAATCAAAGTTTATCCTCTGTCAGAGAGGTGAAATGGATGGCCCTGAAAATACCAACACCCAGGATCAATTCCTGTGGGGGGATTTGGAGAGTGCACGCTAGCTTCAGTTGCTTCTTTGCCTTTTGGAACCTCAAACTGGTGTCAGTCCTGTTGGGACCAAATCCAGACCACGCTCGTAAGATTGCTGAGAAGCTCCTGTTCTTGATCTTGAGTGTTAATGGAGAATGGAATGTGCAGCAGTACTCAGCATGGCAAAATGCATGGTAGAGACATGTAATTAAATGTGTTCAGAAATTCGTATGCTTTCAAAGCCTTTCATTTAAGCATTTTGAAGTAGAATTGTGATACTGCCACCTACTTGAAAGAAAAGGCTTAATGATGCTAAAAGGAGCTGAACAGAGTAGTGGTTGGGTGGGTGGTCATGTTTTCCAAAAGGACAGTCATACTTTAAATTCAGTTGCAACTTATCTTTCCACATGCACTTTACTTGAGCACAAGCTCTTTATAAGCATGAGTAGGCCAAAAAGCATAAACAGGTTTTTTTAATGCTTAAATACAATATTTTATAAAATGTTGTAAAGTCTGTTAAACATCTGGTCTTGTGTATATTTAACAGTGATAAAAATGTAAAGAGCTGGATGTGTTGGTAGTGTAGGTAAATGTAGTCTAATTGTGAGGTGCATTTTCAATAACTGAATATTAATGACATTGTGTGCATCTGTAAGCTGAGAATATTCCATGCTTAATTTCAAATAGCAAATATATTTGAGAATTAAGCTGTTTGTTATGGCCCTGTTTGTGAACGGACGAAAAAGAACATAAGAAAATATTTACTCATATCTTCTGAAAATGACAGAGCATTTCTTTTGACATATATACATTACATACAATAATTAAAGATTTTTATACTTTAAATACAAAATAGAGATTTCTGTAAGAGTTAAATGACAAATATACTGGAAGTGACCAGGTATTACCTGCACTTATTAAAGCACAATTTTAATGCCTCTCACAACCCAAACTTCTTAGCATCATCTACTGTTACCTAAGCCATGTTGAATTTTTGTACTTTTTGGCTTTTGACATTGCAGATATTTTCTGACTTCCATGTAATTTACCTTAGAGATTGCATGTTATAGGAGACCTGTCTCTGTGAATGGGTGCAGTCCCAAGACAGCAATACAGAATCAAATGAAGAACTAGATTTCTGAAGGATAAGGCCAATAAGGAAGGATTCCTTAGAAGTGTTTCTTACAACATTTAATGACATGTAATTTTTTATTTTTCTCCAAATATCTTGTTGAGACCATGTTGCAGTGAAACTGTGGTATACATTCCCACTCATGAGGATACAGGTATTCTTTTTTTTCTTACTTGTAGAGCCACACTCCTTCCAGCTACTCCTCCTCCTTCTCTGGCTCATAGCAGCCTTGGCAAGGGTTGCTTAGTTCCTGGAATTCAGGGGAGGGAGGTGTGTTCTGGCAAATCTTGCAAATAGCCTCAAAAGCACTTATTATTGACAAAATTCCTAGTGCAGTTAAGTTAAAAGTGCAAAAACTGAACAGTTTGCTAAATAATGGAGCTGACATGAAATTCTTTACTTGATCATGGCATCTCACTTTCCATTCATTTCTTTAGTAAATAGAATTTAAACTTGTAGGATGGGGTTTGTTTTGATTTTGATTGACCAAACTGTAGGGCTACTTACATGGCACCTGTATTTACAGACTGTGCATGCTACAAGCTTCAGAGCCAATCCGGTAAGATTTATGTGTTTGAATAATTCTGAATTTCCTGATTTCTGGTATATAAGAGAGAGAGGGGAATGATATATAAAGATAGCGTCCAGAAGCCAGCTGTAAGGGCTGTGTAAGACAGCCGCATTTCCTTAGGCTAGCAAACAGAGGACGTGTTGATGATAGTATTGGTTTTCAAACTTCTTGGATTCTTGGGCCACTTTTGCCTTTCCTAATTTCTTGTGGTAAGCCATTCACATTGTCATCAATACTTATTTGAAAATACAGTGAAAAGCATTCTTTGACATGGTTCTGCCATTAAGCTGAGAGCCTGTTAGCGCGGCCTTGCAAATCTCTTTCTTTGGGAATCACAGGATTGGAGAGCAGGGTAGAAAAGGGACAGATCTTATCCCCCAATCCCTGGAATCAACAGGATTCATACACTTCGGTAGTCAGTGTTGGGTCAGAACCCAAAAGCTTCATATACAGTAAGTGTGCTGGTGATCTTTAGGGTAAATGCTACAAAAGATTTTCAGTTAAAATGCTGTTACTTTCTATTCCCCCACCGGAAGGGTGTTGACAACTCTGCAGTTAGTATTCAAAGAACACTGAAAAATTGTTTAGCACCTTCAGTCCTGGTGATTTCACCCAAGGAGTAGACTTTTTACAGACAATTAAAAGTGATTTGTACTTAGCTTTTACAATATTCAATGCACTAAACTTTTTTTTTTTTCTATGATTCTGCATAAAACAATTGTCAGCAATAGCAGCTGTTACCCTCATTCTGCTCTGTGTGCATATGTGCAGACATGAATGCCAGCATAACTAAAATCCAACTGCAAGTTTTGTGTCTGGGGCAGAAACTAACTGCATAGTAAGTAAAGTCATAAACTGGGTATCAGCAGTCAGTACATTTCACCTAGTGTGTAACTTCATACTTGCGCACATATAAGAACTGACAAAAACAAAATTCTGTTTTGGTATGTGTAGAAAATGTTCCCTGTAAGGGGAAATGAAAATTATTTAGATTAAAGTCAAAACAACAATTTAACATCCCTTTGTGTACACAAACACTCTTCTGAAAGTCACAAATCATAGATGCTTCATGTTCACAGTCATTTTAAATGCTACTTACCTAAAGCCAGGAGATGAGAAACATGTGGCAGACCTTTTTTGCAAAAGTTCAGGCAGGGGAGGGGGAAGAAAGAGGATGTTTGCATCTGCAGGAGGAGGGCCTAAAAGTACTCTAAAAGCCGACAGTTCACTTAAATCATTAATCCTGCACTGAAGACATTTCCACGTTTTAATGGACTGCAATTAAACCCAATATTTCTTAATACGAGTGTCAGGTGTTTTCAGCAGTGATGCAAATGACTGCTTAGTGCTATAATTCTGAAGGGGAAGGCATTTAGACCAGGCTCATTTGAACAGCCAAATATAAACAAGAGCACATAATTCCATCTGCTTTTTGGCAATTTGTTGTTCCTTTTAGGTCCTCTTTCCCCGTTTGTCTTGTGGACACAGTTTGCAGGAAATGTCAGCATGCGTGATTGATAGCATGAGATTGGATGTACTGACTTCATGCTTTCATAAAGCAAGACAGCTGTTGGGAGAAACTTTCCTTCAGGAGCTGGAAAGGTTTAAATTTTCCATCTCTTTGACTATTTGGCCTGATGAAGGATTGGGTTTTACCAGACAAGTAAATAAAAAGATGGCTAAGATGTACTAGAAGGTCATTCAAATGATCTTTAAATAGCAATTACTGGAGGGGGGTGGAGGAAAAGTACTCTACATTCTGAATCTGCTTAAGTGAGCCCTAAAAATTTATGCTTGTGTTCTCTCAAAGTTTTTTAACTGCTCTGTAAAAAAAAGACAATGTCTAATAATGTGATCTTACAATGGAAGCTTGTCATAAGCCAGTAGACAGTGAAAATGTTTCAGTTTAATTCCATAGTTGTCAGCTGAGTTTCTGTGGTTCTGAGACTTTGGCTCAATTCCAAAGTTTCTGTATACTGTAGCACACCAGTTTGCAGTTCTTCTTGCTAAAATTAGATATGGTGGTTTAAATTTAATTATGTTTTTGGATAAGTTAGTTGTTTCAAAGTAAATGTGCTTTCCTTCTAGGGCAGAAAGGAAAAAAAGTGGGCTGCTTGTTTTTTGAATTATACCTAGACCTGAAGAATGATATTTTATTTTGGGGAATGTGTATTTTGCAGGTGTTACAAGCGTACTCTTGAGGATTTTTCTTTTCTGAAATGCACTGTGTGATACTTTTTGTCTGTTCTTTTAATGTTGGTTGTTTGTTCGGTGTTTTTTTTAATTGATAATTTTAAGGACTTACAGCTACACTGCTGACTACACTCATTCTGCAAATCTTAGTCAGACCTATGATTCCGCTGGAGATAGGCCAGAAGCAGAACTCAGGAACTGAAACGCCCTTCCCCCAAAATTTTGGTGAAGTCTACGTTTAGATGGTGGTTTTATCGTTTGAGTCAGACTCCAAATTCCTGTGCAGTGTGATCTTTTATAGCCAGACTCATCACCGTGATATGTGACAGTTGCTGCTCAAGAGGTATTAACAGGGTTTTCCAAGCTAGATTGAGTCTTACTATATTTTAGACTCTATTTTTAAACTCTGTTTTGTATAGCAAAAAAGTGTCATAAACCAGTAGCAAATATCACAGTATATTTTCTTTAAGAGCAGAAAACAAGACCAAGATCTAATTGTCAAAGAAACTTGGAACTTGCACCTTCCTAGAAAGAAGCTTGTTGCAAGGCTGCTCAACAGTCCTGTTCGTATGCTGTGTAGACTTTTCAAAAGTAAGGCTTGTCCCACAGAACATCTTCAAGATACGCTGTAGACTTTCAGAAAGGTAAGTGGAATGCTAGATTAGGTTGGGACTGTCCCACCAGTACTGATTCAAGCAGGAGAGACAGTGACTGAACTGAAGAGTACACAGCATTTCTGTGCCCACTCATAGCTCATTAATGCTGTTATGTAGCATGGGCTATTCTATATCCTTTGCCTCATTCTTCTCTGAAGTCATAAGTTCAAGGCAAAATACTTAGGGAAGAAAAATGTGTTTATAAAAAGTCATGATTGCAAGAAAATTTGATATTGCAGCAAATCCTAAAAAACCTCAAATAACTTTTGAAATGCTTTAGGAACCAGGCTGAAATAGCAGCAGTTACTTTGGGCAAACAAAGGGTGACATTAGCTGCTGTGTGGATACATTTTGCAATACTCTGAGGTAAGAGGATACCAAGGAACTATGTGGGTCACTTCATTTAGATCCAGTAAACATTTCCGTAATCAGTAATCATCTGCAGAATTTCTTGACTCTGTGTGGATCTCAGCAACAATCTAATCACTTGCAAAAATATACAGTTTCAACACCACTAATTAGGATTCTATAGAACTGGAAAAAAGCCAGTATATATTCTGCTTACACAACCAGTTTATTGTTAAACATTGAAAGGGCTAGCCATTTGTTCATACCTAACTAAATCTTTTCTTTCTTTATATGCTTGCAAATTGATCATGAGTACCTTTATATACAGGGTGCTGTATTCACTCTTCCAGTAACCCCATTTAAACAGGTAGTGTTTCATCAGAGAGGACTTCAATGCTTTGCGTTGCTTTGGCAGATTGTGGCTGATAAATAAGGTTCTGGCAGGTTGCTACTTACATTTGAACCATTGCTCCACTAAGTTTTCAGAATTCAGTGCGATCAAAGAACTGCTTTACTGTTGTTAGTAATACTTTTATAGCATTAGTGCCTCAAGGTCCCAGTTGAGATGAGGCCCTATACTACCAGACATTGTACAGACACAGAATAAGAGACAATCCATGCCCCAAGAAATTCATAATATAACTAGCAAGAGCAGACAGAAGTGTGACGTACAAAAGAATGACTAAATACTAGTGGCAGAGTCTCTAAGCCATCTTTTTATATTCTTTGCCCTAAATGTTGGAATGTGCTGCCTCTGGAGAATTTAGTTCCATTCATTATGCTGCCTCAACAGAATTTAAAAAATGAAAAGGATGTGAATAATTAAATATACTTGCCATTAGAAACCAAAGCGCCATAAGTTACAAAACAGACAGAAAAAAATTACACATGCTTAGAACTGTCGTGTGGGTTTTTCCTAATGATCATTTTATGTTGTACCTAGTACCATTTATCTGAGAAATCTGTGGAAATTAAAATTATCTAATATAACTAAGCATTTATACCACCTTGCCATGCTGCTGAGTGTTTGCAAGGCACAGGTGTTCAGGTGTTTAGAGCAATTATCAGTGAAAATGAAGTCCTTGCCAGTATGTCTGTGTGAATGAAAATATTTGTTTATCCAGTTAGAGTGACAGTGCAGTGCTCACATCACAGAAGTCCTTGGGAAAAGATGACCAGAATTCGCAGTGCCTCTGAGTCTCTTTTTTTGTTCCCCTCCATCCGTAGTTACCTGCCTGTACAGCAAGTAGGAAAGCCTCAGTGGTAGCTCTCCTGTCATAGCTCCCTCATACCAGCAAAGCAATAATTTTTATATATCCAGTAAGGTTTTCCTTCTCTCTGTTGATAGGCTCATATTGAAACTTATAAATAGGTAGCATTAAACAATTGTTTGAAATATACTTCGGTGTCATTGCTCTATACCTTCATTTTGCAAGAATATACTGAATTCTTAGTCAAGCTTCCAGGTCTCTGAATTAAGAGGAGAGGGTGTTGATGTAAAATTAACTAACCACAGTTACTGTATAGTATATAGCAAGCAGCCACAGTCTTGTGTTAAGGATGTGGTTGTGCTAGGAAGTATGTAAGTACAGACTAGATGTATCCTGTATTTTGGATTTGCTCAGAACTCACTAGAATTGAGGTATAAGATGCTAATCTCTCATTACACCAATGGCAACAAATCTGGACTAAAACCAGGAGGATTGACTGATGAATATTTTGTCGGAATAGAGAATATAATAAAAGAGAGGCTTTGGTTCTGTATATATTCACTTGTGATAATTCCCAGTTACTTTTCATAGCATAAATTTTGGAAAAGCCTGACGTCGACAGGTGATAAAATGCTATGCTTTATTCTTCAAAGTAATTAGAAGTCTTTAATCATGGTGTCCTTTACAAAATGTTTGGAGAGGAAGATCACACATAAAATCAACAAGGATTATTTTGGGTACAGAACAGCCATTATTTGTCAATACAGAGCAGTGTTTAGTGAAATCCACAGCTACAGAAAATGTTAAAATGCATCTACAGTCTGCTTTTTCAGAAAGAAAATATTTTCTTGGATTGTTTCATCATACATTTTAGTAGTATTGTTCTTTTCCCAATGATCCTGTGCTTGCTGTCTAAACATGAAGGACTGATGAGACTCTTCTAAAATGCTGGGATTTGCAACAGAAGCAGCATAACATTTGGAAAAATCTTCAGGAATCTTCACTAAGCCCTGACCCTCAAGGGACTAGAAAATATATTTTGAATTGATAGTATGTTTAAGTTGATTGTGAGCTCTGATGTTGTTTTCCAGCACGAGACTGAGAAAATTGTGGATGCTCGAACTCTTCATATTAGTTAATTCTATTAAAACAATGGAAAACTGTCATTCACGCCAAAGGTTTTGCCTCCTGTCACTGCCAAAACATTAGTAGGCAGTTATGTAACAAAATATATGACAACAGAGAACTCCACCTCACTAGTGTTTGGAGGAATCCACATGCCTTGGAAAGTGTTTGGTTTATTTGGATTAATGGACTTAATGAAGACACATTTCCCTCCCTTCATTTCCCCCAGCCAGCAAATACACACTTAAGCACCATTTGTCTGAAACTCTGTCTTCCTTAATCAAAACTTTTGTTGATGTCAATCATAACTTGCCTAAGCACGTTTTACCTGATTAGTTGAGTCCTATTTGAATTCAATTTCTTACTAAGTAACAGCTTTTCATATTCAATGCTTTTTTAATTCTGTGTATTTAAGGAGACCAATTTTTTCAGGTTGTGCCTGTAATTATAAATTTGACCAAAGTTACCTGTTATTTGCATTAAATGGAAAATGTGATTTTTTGAACAAAATAGCCATGTACAACAGGTTTTTCTGTTTAGAGTAATCAGATACTCTCATGCCTGGCCTGTACTGATAACAAAAATGTTAAAGGCAAAGTTGTTGCTCTTTCTTTTGCTTATCAGTGATAGACAGCTGTATTTTATACTGCGTAGTCAGAGGGAAGAATCTGATTCCTGTCAATGTTCTCTGACCTAGAAGTAGCATATGTTGGCCCATCCCAGCTGTGCTGATTAGAGTAATAGGGGGTGAGCAACTTCTGTGGCTTCCTGTCCACTTTTTATCCATGTATGAGAAGGACGAAGTGCTGAGGAAACAGAGGCTGTGCAAAATAGTGATGAGGAAGAGCAAAATGCTATGCTTTGTCATGTAGCTGTGCCATGAAAGCCAAGGTGTGGCTTTTAGAAAATACAGTACTCTCCAGTCACACAAACTTCTTGATGTGAAAGTTTAGTCCAGAAAAGATAAAGGATTATGTCTTTTGAGAAACAATTAAAATTTCCCAAAGATATCTGATACATTTACTGAAGGTGGAATCAAAGTGTTCATAAGCCCTTGTTTCAGCAAAATATCCTCTACCACTGAATGAATTGCAAGGGCCATAAACTGTATGACTGATAAATCTTTGAATCTTATTGATAGTCTTACTGTTGTAGAAGCATCTTGTAGGAAGCATTTCTTAGGACTCTAGATTTTTCTGGTTTGGACTAGAACCTGTTGATATCTATTATTAGAAAATAATTGGGACCTAAAAATTATACTGAGGACATCTGAAATTAATTCAAGATCTCTGTAACTGTTGTGACCAAACCTGATTTGTGTCAGGGTAGCATAATGTATTTTTCTTCATTTGCATGGAATATCAGGTAAACGTAAGTGACAAAATATTTGTGCACATGCATTTGCAAATGGACAAATAATTGAGAGGAATGTTGTATACCAGGCAAAATGAGAAAGAATTTTTCAAGGTTTTGTAGCCAAAAATGAGACACAGATGTCTGCTAAAATAGTGTCCAAGAAAAAATTGAGTTGATCCGTAGCAATAGTGCTGCTTTGACATCAGGATTTTAGAACTATTCAGGCATTTTCCCAGGAAGTTATTGGAAGTGAACAAAAGAGGAATTCAAGAAACCAATGGCTTGAAGCGCAAGTGTGAAGAGCATGCTGGCTTTCCAATCTATGCATGTTTCTCCTTGTTAGAAAACCAAGAGACTAGTCCTGTCTTATTCTAACCCAACTCCCTATGAATCAGTGAAGCTTTTGCAAAAGAATAAAACAAGTGATATTTGGCCTTTTTCTTGTATATTTGTAGAGTGCTTACTAGAGGCTCCAGTACTGATCAGTACCTTTTGACTGTTACCGTAAATAGGTAATAGTACTGATAGCAATTCCATTTGATTAGCAGAAGAAGGAGGGGAATGTAGGTTGTTATACTCTGCAGCCTTTTCATTGTAACCAAAATATTTGTATAATAGTTCAAGATTTTGAAAACTTACTAGTGTTCATTCATTGTTTTTAGATAGTAAGGCAAATGAAATTCAACACATTGCTGAAATTTAATATTTATTAAAAATTTTAGCAAATTCTATTAACAAAAGCAGAGTCCACAAATCCCATATTCATACTGGCTTGACACTACAGAGTGATTAGTTGGCTTTGACGCATTCTGTGTTGTATAAGAATAAATAGGCTGGATAGGAGCTTAACCAGGATCATGTATTTCCTTACAAACTCAGTTCCTCCATTTTCTTTGGAGGGCTAGATAATATCTTGCATTCTTTACACCATGTGCATCCATTATTTTTCATCTATGGCTATCTTCTGCTCGAGCAGAAATGAACTGGAAGAAAAGCAATAAATTCAGCTATGTTGTACCTTTATTGTATAATTAACAAGAAGTTGAAAGCTCAGTGGCATAGCAGAGGTTTGCTTTTTTTTTCTTTTTTTCCCAAACAAGTCGTACCACAAAAAATATCTCATTCATTTCAGTGCTGTCCTACTTCCTTCTCTGAAGAGTCACACATACCATTTTTATCTGTAAAACTACTTTCCTGTGGTAACAAGAAATATTTTAGAATGTTATGATGGGCACATGATATTTAAAGCAAAACTTTTCATACGGTACTACAGGCCATCTGGGATTAGGATAGCTGCAGGAAACCTTGCAGAAATTGGATTTTGCAGCTTTTCACAGGCCATGTGAAGGAGTAAGAGAGTGTGAGTGTTTCCTGGTGCTCAGTTCCTTCCCCCCTGCTTGAAGTATGGTTCTGCTTAGACTCCTTTGAGCAAATAAAATGGATAGGAAGAAGACTTCGCTGTGAAATGGTGAGCTTGGTAGGGGGACACTAGTGAAGGGACTGTGATTCTTGGGGGCACAGTTTATACTTAGTTCAGTTTCTGGAATTTTATTACTTTGTTCTTTTATTTTAAGTTGTAATTTCTGAAGAAATTTGTGATACTCCTGTGAAACATGACTGAGAGTACAATACATGTGCGCAAATAGTTGAATATCGTGTTGGGTGTGAATGTTGTGTGTGGTAACTCCACTGTAGCTGCTGAATTACACCAGCGTTGAACAAAACTAAGATACACTCTGCCTTTATTCATAATAGTCTTGGGGGGGGGGGGGGGGAAAGTTTGTCTAAACTTGTTTTGTTGTGTTGTTATTTTAAAAAAGTCAGGTCAACTTTTGACAGTATCAAATCACTGAAATGGGTTTCAAAGCAAGTTTGTTTCCTTGCAATGGATCTGTAACTACCAAATGGTTATCATGATAACCAATGTATAACTTAAAGATATCCTGTTGCCAAATCTTGCTCCCTCTGCTGTTAGCTCTTTAACTTACAATCGTACTGAAAAACACCAAAACTGTTAAATTAATCAAAAAGAGATAACTCGTTTAAAAACTTACCTCAATAGCTTGATTGTCATAATGACACAGAAGCTCTTGAAAGGTTAAAATGGTCTTACCAAACAGCTCTGTGTCTGTACAAATGTGCATTAATTCTTGACAGTGACTATGGTGTATGGGAAGTTTGAGACTGTCAAGTATTTAAGAATTTCAGTTAGCAAATTATATTGACTAGGAGCATTTCATTGAATTTTAGAACTCCATTGTTATCAGAGGTGTGCAAAATTTTTTGATGCAATATGAAACCCTGCAAATGCAAATTCCTCTCCCCTAGTTTTATTTAGCATTTGAGGAAAAAATATTATTTTCTGGAATATCTTGTTTATTTCATATGTCTTACAGCCAAAACTAATTAATTTTCCTTTGAAAAATACCTGCTTTCAGACCAAATTTTCATCTCTTACTCAATATTTAAAAGTGCTTGAGAGAATGTAAAATTACCAACTAAAAAAAGAGTAATGTTCACTGCGCGAAAGGCAAACCTGTGAGGTTTACAAAGTGACACCATCACCACAGCCGTAGTGACCTAAGAGAGAATTTGCACTGTGTGGTGTTTGGGCTGTGTTTTATCACAAGTTTTCTGTCTTTCTCCCCTTCTCCCCCCCCCCCCCCCAAAGACACCAATGCTAAAACAACTTGAATAGGTAAAAAAAATTTCCTTGATTAAAAAAAAAAAAAGTGCTGTCCATGAATTTTGTATTGGAATTTCACTGTATCCCATTTTGTGAGCATATGTGTATTTACCTTTACAGTATGTAATCTGGAAGGGCATAGAGTATGTAGCTGTTGAGACATATGTCCTGTTTCCGCTAAATGTAATGCCTTTATTGTTCATGCATCAAGATTATAAAGACTTCTTGTTCATATAACGGATACAGCTGGTTGGGTGGGGGGTAGGGGGCTCTTACAATAAAAAGGCATTTGATTGCTGCTGGGATTCTTGTCAGTAAAATACTCAAAGATGGTTAATTGGACATTAATGTGTCAGATTTTCAACAAAATAACAAGAAATTTGCCAAAAATAAAACCCGAAGGAAACACGCCTCCAAATTTTACAACAAAGCTTTGTTTAAAATAGAAGTTAAAGCAGCTAAGATTTATGACATGTTGACATAACTGATGGTAAAGGAGTTGGCTGAAGCTACGGGTGTGAAGGTCCAAATGAGAACATCTGCATTAAGAAGCTAATTCTCTTAAACATACTGATCAAAATATTAATGCTACATGTAAACACAAGTGCTTTATCTGACAGTGATTTACATTTGGAACGACCTAATCCAACTATGCACTGCATCTTTATTCATTACCAGCAGCCTTTACTTAACACTTCATGCCCGCTTGCACAGGTGGACAATCTACTCAGAGTGACTATTGTGTTTATGTTATTTTTTCATAAGCAGGGTTTGAAATTTGTCAAACTGCATCATTGTTTAACTATGTGCCAGTCAAAGGGAAATTGCCAGATGGAGCGGCTTTCCTCTAACCTTGCTCCAGGCAATGAAATTACACATAGGCCACAGTCTTATGTCAAGTCTTTTTTTTTTTTAAAAAAAAAAAAAAAAAGAAAGTCAAGCCATGAATAGGTATGACTATGTGCATTCACAAAACCTGGCTTTCTTATGCCACTAATTTTATATGAAGGCTCATGCCAATGGTAAATAAAACTTTGTGTCCGTCATGTCACTCATTAACTAGGTGCTCATAATTTATGTATTTAAGGCTTGCTTGTCCGCCAAGCAATCAAACAGTAAACCATGTTTTATAGGTGTTAGTGTTTATAGAAACTGTAAATAACTGTCAAACAAAAAAAATCAGGTTTCAGAAAAATGATCAGGGTTAAGTCATTTATCATTGTTCCAACTGGAAAAATCTGAGAACCTGCCAGTGCCAAAGCAAATGTTTCCCTGGCTTTTTCTAACTTGCAGCTTAAACTACCAGATTGTAGAATTCTATTAACAGGATTTGATGAAATGGAAAACTTGCAGATCATATGTTTTAGTTGAACTTCTCACTCAAAGAATAGGGCAAGCTGGTTCTTTAAGATGGCTGTCTTTTATTGTTATGATTTGCTGCTCCTTCTGTTTGTATTTAAAAGCAATGATTAGTTGAGATGATTTAGGCAGGAGTTAGGCTGCCTCAGAAATGTGGGCAGAGAGGTTCTTTGCAAGTGAAGGCAAGCGTAAATCTCTACCACCGTGACATAGCTGCAGTGGGCATTGTCATGTCTGCTCTGCCTGCTGTGGGACTGTTCCCTCTGAAACACATAAAAGAAAGAAAGGGCATACAGGTACCTACCACCCAACACCTAGTGTTGCCACAGTCCAGCTACACCACTGCTTCAGGAAATCAGACTACAGTTTTTCTGGTATGGTCAGGTATTCACTAGCTTTGGGCCTACATTCATGCACTGCCAGGTAAGAGTATATTCTATCTAGTTGTGTCTGTATCTCTAAACTTGTACACTGTACCTGCTAGTGATATGTAGTTTGCTAGATTTGAAAACCATTGTGTAATCAGATGTTATTGCTGGCATACATTAATAGTAGAGCCAGTAGATGTTGTGGAGGCAGCCTGCTAGTTCCAGAGTAAAGTACAGGATCCACTTTGCCAACAGAGAAGCATGCTTGAGCTTCTCAGTACCATATACATGTGTTTAGCAATTAAAAAAAAAAAATCCAGTATTTGTTAGATTGACTTGTCTCTAGCCTCGCACTTAGACAAAGCTCCTGAACTGAATAGAAGTTAATGGAGAACTGCCTGATAGCATGGAGCAGGAATTCTTTCTGTTTTCCAGAGCAGGGTGAGTCATCTACAGATGAGTAGAGCTCATAGAAAGGAATGGAATGAAGTGCAAAACCAGGTAAGATGATATACCCTATGGGAAAAAGATACAAATAAACAAAATGTAACTGGAGATACTGATATACCTGTTTGTGTAAAACAGTACAGGAATGCTGGTGACTGTGAATGTGAAGGAGGCAATTTGTGCATTAAGAGAGATAGGTGATCTAAATGGTGATTTTTATTATGTTATGGCCCTCAGAATGAAAAAGTTTGACCTTTGCTCCTGAAAATATGTAAAAGAGTTTAGTAGTTTAAAAATGACCTTTTTTGTTGAATAGCCTACACATGGAAATGTGTTAAGTGTTTCATGGATTTTTTTTTTTAATTTTAGTTTTCTGTTAGTCATAGCTGTATGTGTCTGCATCAAGATGTTGACAATGAAAATCAGTCAGATAATGGAGTGGCCTTAGTGCCTTGCTGAAGAACTACCAATGTTTAGAAATGTTAATTAGTTAATTGTGCTCTGATGAGTTTCTGAAGATGTCCATGAGGGGCAGCCCTGTCCTGCTGTGATCTGAATGGGTGACCGACTACTGTATTGCCCTATGTGAGAGTTTCCGGAACAGGGCACTGTTCACATTCCTCTGCGTTGTGTTCCCACAGGCTTAACACGCTTCCTCTTCGTAACTTAGAAGCGTTTATCAAATATTTTTGTAATGTGCAGTCTGTATGTTTTCAATAGCCAAGGAATTATCATAATTCAGCATTACCTTATTCTTGGGCCAGAATTACCTTATTCTTGTCTTAGCTGTATTGGCATTGGTGAGAGTACCGAGGAGCTGTTTGACATATTAAGGACTAAGAATTTTGGTACAAGATGATGATTGTTGCAAGTATAAATAATCTGGGATTGTTGAAGTTGAGATGTTTTCTGTGTTTTATTTGTGAAAGGAAGCTAGATTTTTAGCACTGTACTTAGTTTGCTCTGTATTTGAGCTCAAACTCACCCACAGTTGTATAGTATTAATAACATACAAAAATTGTACTTCATAATGTCCTTTCTGTTTTTCTTTGTCTTCTCCCTGTATGGTAAAAATAACTACATTTTGAGCCTAAATTGATTTTAATATTATCTTTTTAATTTTTATTTATTTATTTATTTTTACAAGCTTTGAATAAACATTCACAGAGAAAATGTGCTTTAGCAGTATGTCTGTATAGCACAGGCCTCTCAGATGTGTTTGAGTTTTATTTCCACAGCTACAGTGCTTCAGTATTTCCTTCATGTTGTTGTGCCTGCCATATATTACTTTAGTTCTGAGTTATTTGAAAACTCATCCAAATTAAACAAATAGATAGACTCTAAAGTTTTTAAGTATGGTAATGTGTGGTATCCAATTTCATGGTATTTCTAGTGAATTTTTAAAGTGATGTTATTTCCACTCACCCGGCCAACTCCTGAGGTCTTCATTCAGGGCTCAGTCTTGAAAGCCATTTTTGAGTGGTACTGTGCACCTGTATTAGAGACAAGCCCCAAAGTTTGTATTTAATTCTTACTCAGCAAAAGTCCCACTGACTGGGCTCAGATTTGTGGCTCATTAAAGTCCACAGAAAAGCTTCTATGATTGTTAAGAGTCCTGCCTGCTAAACAGTTAACATCCAGTGTGTATAAACATGTCAATTTAAATGCTATATTGTTCTTCCAATTGATTTACCAATTTATAAAGGGCATTTTAATATATATAATCAAATACATCTATTTCATGTTTTCTTGCTTTCCAAAGATAGTCTTTGATTCTGTAGCTTTAAAAAAAAAAATGCGGAGAATAAATACCTTCAAATAGCTAAAGACATAATTCATGCCTTGTAATGCATGTTTTAAAAATCAAGCCTTTTTCTGGCTCATTACCCAGCCTGTAGACTCTTTTTTTTTTTTTTTTAATTAATGTAAGAACACCTTCTTTATGGCATGTTCATGTTTACTCAAAAGTCACATAATTTTTCAAATTATACAAGGTGTCAGTACTAAGTGTAATGATCTTTACTGCTAGAATTCCAAAATGAGCACTACTACTTCCCACCCCCCCAAAGTCATTCTAGAAAAAAGAAGAATCAAAAATGTTTTTTGCTGGTAGCACTTGTGTGTTAGTGTGTGTTATAGATGAAATTCTCACAAAGAAGCAATAAGATCTGCTTTTATATGAGTTGTTCATAATAATTAAGCTCTATCAACCAATGCACAGCAAATTCCTGTATATTACTGTCCAGAGTCAGACTCTGTCCTGATGTGGTGCAATGTTTATGTTTCCGATGACAGCTCATGCTGGATAAGCAGGATTCTTCTTCAGTAGTAGTGGAACACACATAATGTGACATAATAGACAGTCTAAGCATAAGCAGACACAGTTTCTGTTACTTTCATGTGTCTGCAGACCTGATTGCTTCCATTACATGTTTCTGATTTTCATTTTATTAGGCAAGATGGTGAAGAGTGGTGTACAGAACTAATCAAGGATTTGGCCCCTTAATGTCTGCTGATGATTACAAGAAACTGTAGTCTTGATAATCTTATGAAAGTTAGAAGCGTTTGGTGGTCCTTCATTTTCTCCTCCTATCTAACGTAGGCCTGGAGGCAGGGGGAGGGAGTCTTTTACATAAATGCTAATATGAGAGACCTGTGTTTCTGCATCTGTTAATTGCCTGATCTAGGACTGGTTTCATCCATGCTGCATTAGCAGAAATACAACAAGGTTGCAAGAAGGAAAATGTAATTACTTTGCAGCAAGACATTAATATAATTGACTGCAGATTTTTCTTGAAAGCATTTGATTTTACTCATTCTGTTTATTTTCCAAGTGTGAAACTTTTTAGATTAGAGATCTTGTTCACCATTATTATACCTGAACACCTAATAGAGTCCATACATTTAAAATTTTGGTTCAGTTTATGTAATAATGTTGCTATAATCAAGTTTGAAAATATGAGGGCTCCTCCTTGCACAATTTGGCTAGATACACGGTTGCGAAAATCGGAAGGACTGTCATAAGAGGGTAGGGAAGCTGAATGGTGTTTTGGCAATCTTCTAGCAGTGCTTGTTTAAGTTTGTCTTTGATGTTGTCAGTATTTGCACAGTGTATCCTAATGGTCATCGGTATCAGTAATATGTATGTTTGCTGATGAAGAAGTCAACATGTGGTTGTATTTTGCGTCTGTCTCGGTACAAATCCTTATTTTTGTTTGTTCCTCTCAGTGATGTTAAAGCTACAGTAAGACTGAAACATTCAGCTCTTACTCTCATATAAAATGATCCTTTTCTGACATGTAGCTAATGCGAACCCTTCTGACAACATTTATATCCACAAATGTCCTGCTTCCCGTCCCAGCTCCATTCCTTAAGTACACTGCAGCCTATGTGATAGGCCATGCTGGGGGAAAGAGGGTATGGCCAAAGCCTTCCTTTTATCTCAGTGATACTCTGTTGCCTTTGTCTGTTTTCAATTCAATTTCCATCAGGACTTGGCAGCCCAAAGAATGGAGAAGTGTGAAGGAGTCTTGGCTCCCAAACAATATTTTTGTAGAGCAGGATCATTGCCTTTGATAGCAGTGGACACTTTAGTAGACCTGCTCTATTTGTGAAGGCTTGGTGAGTTTCTAAGTCCATGTCTCCTACATTAAACCATGTCTCTTTATGATTTACTTGCTCAGTTTTCTCATGCTCTAAAAAATGATTTGTTTTGTGGTTTAAAAATGTGGAATTAGGCTGAGTTTCAGGTGTCTATGGTGTTGAAATAGCATACAACAGTCATTCTCAACTGTGGTAGAAAGTACAGATTTCATCCAGTGTTTCATCTGTAGCTGGATATGGATGCATATCCCTTCTGGACAACATGAGTAAATGTTTATTTGTTATTTTCAGTACCTCTGTCACTGAGACTCTGCCTTCTTTTGTTTTCAAAGAATACCTACCAGTTAATGCTGAGTCTTATTAGTTATGGACTGTAAGTATTCACATTAGTAAGATTGTAACAAACTCCCGTGATGACTTACAGGCTTCAGGCTCTGATAACTCCTGTCTGGTAAGACCAAACAATATTCTCTCTTTCTACTTATAGACCCAGATTTTAGTTCTTATGCTGGATGCTTACAGTTTTTTTACTTAATCATTTAATTATTATGCCCTCTTAGCAATGTAACAGGGTAAGCGTACAACAAAACTTTCTTGATATGCCATACCAATTTCCATTCTGTGACTCAAGTATAAAGCTGGTGTATTTTTCTTCCAGTTTGTCTGATCTCTTTTGAAATTGTTTGTTTGTGTTTTATTTGGGAACAGCCTTCATATTCTGAACAGTGATCATAATCTTAGCTGAGTATTTCAGAAAGGTGAAGCCCATTCCATAGCAATGAATTCACATGTAGTTAAAATGTGAAAAAGTATCTCCTTTTTAGCCAAAAAATTCGTTCCCCCCCATGCTTTTTGTGTTAGAGAATTGGTGAATAATCATACCCTATTCATCTTTTCCATGTAATGCATGATTTGCTAGATCTGTCAGTAGTAGGTCGTGGTATTGCGGCAAGTAGAGTACCAAAAAAGCTCAAATTGGATCTCTGTTGTGATTCTATTTAAACCTCCTCTTTTCTGTGTATTTCTAGTTGCTTTTCTGTGTATTTCTAGTTGCTGAGAACTTCTCTGAAATTCTTCTGTGTTGCCAGCTAACCTAACATCATTGTGTTGGGGCTGAAGCCTCAACATTTTGAATGTTTTTGCAAAAAATGTGATCTTTTTGGCTGTCTTACTAAACTTGTCACATATGCTTACTGATAAACTTTTTCATAGTGGGCCATGAGTGGTACCAAAATTTTATTTTAGGCAAAGTCATTCCATGAGCATCCTGAACATATCTCTGTGAGTATGTGTCATTTGGAAAGCATCTTCATGTCCTCCAGTACTAACTGTATCTTTGATTAGACGAGCTTGGAGAGGTAAGGCTCAAATTCAGGTGTTTTCTTTCTTTGTTCTGTTTGCTATATATAATTCAAGGCCTGGGGCCAACCTCAGGCATTTTTTTTTTAATGGCAGCATTTTCAGGCTTCACTTGAGCAAACCGTATTCCCAAAGACATACATTGTCTCTACAGCATCAGGGTATCTGTTTAAGATGAAAATCCTGCTAATGACTTAACTGATTTGATAATATCCATCCTTAGTATCTGTTCATATTTTTAATGTAGGGTGTGTCAAATATGTCATGAATCAGTTTACAAACTTTTCCATGGTACATTTCCTGAGGAAATCAGACTGTATGCCTGTTCTCTGTAGTGGTGCATGGCACAGTTGGGTACAGTTCTGGAAATAGCCTTTTTTTTTTTTCTTTTTTTCAGCAACCATTCTCTTCTTGATCAGCATACAAGAATGTCATGCGTTTAATGTGGGCTATTTGTAGCTTTTATGAGGGCTTTTAATGTGCTCTTTCATTGCGTCAGTTAAGCTATTGCATTTGTTAGAAAAGTTGCTGATCAATGAACAACATATATGTGCCTTTGGCTGGGAAACAACTAAATGTCGCATAAGAGCCTCTTTCTAAGTAGAGGAAAGCATAATAAGGTTTTTTTGTTCTTCTGCTTTTTTTTTTTGTGCTAGATTGGGTTTTACTGTGAGCTATCTAGATGAATATAAGATAAGTAGTGAAGGGTGGGTTTAACCCTCTTCTCAGTGGGGGCCTGCACAGCTACAGTCCTGTATGGTATACAAATGCATGTAGTAAATTGACTGGTACAAAGGAAGGACAGGCAAAGGGAATGGGGAGAGGACTGTCATAGTCTTCTTTTGAGAAATCCCTCCCTGAGCAAGGAATGAAGAGATTGTCTTGATCACCTTCAGAATCTCAAAACAGGGGTGGAGTCCCTGAGGTGGCAAAGGTTCACCCACATCAATAGCAGACTGAATTATAAACATAATGACCGAGGTAAATTACTGTTGCTGAGTTGCATATGTTCAAGCCATTGATCTGTAGTATTCGTTCTTTTGGGGTTGCATCACCTCTTAAGTGCTGAAATACAGTATTACATACAAGTATGTTGGAAGGCTTGTGGACAGGTGTGAGATTATCTACTTCAAAAAGTTCTAGATACCGTTAGTTATCTGGGAAAGGAAAATCCAAAAATATTTCCTTTTAAAAATCAGTTCATTTCCTGATAAAAAACATCAGTTCATTTGGTGGCAGATTTGTTTTGCTCACCATTTTTTCATCAGCGGAAGGAGTTTGCAGGAGAAGAGAGAATTCTTTCTTACAATCCTGTGATTCACAGAGATGTACTACTTCAAATGACTGGAAGACTAATAGTGCTTATTTAAAAAAAATAATTAAAATCTTTGTTTTTATAGAGTCCTACGTATGATGAAGTTCTGTTTAAATGAATGAACATCAAACTTGGGTTTAAGAACTTGGTTGAATCTCAGCAAAAAGTTTACAGTAAGATGTCTCCTGTTTCCTCCTGCATGTGTCTTGTTTCCTCTTGAACAAAATATTGGTATTTGCAAGTTACGATATGTTTTTCAGGTTAAACTTTTATTTTTAAAAGTGTAACATACAATGAGGGCTGTAAATAAGCATGCAATTATGCATCTCATTACTGAGCTGATAATTACCTAGATTTTTCTCAATTACTCAAGACTAAAAACAGACCTGATCAGCTCAGTTGCAGTGTGTTGAATCTAATGAAAATCTATAGGTAATTCTCACAAGCGATGATGGAAATTCTGACTGTTTTGCATTTTCAGTATCACTTGAAGACTTTCTTTTAAGCTTCCTTCCTTAACTTGTTTGACTCTTGCTTTGTTTAAAACTCAGAAGTCTTTTAATTGTGAGATCATAAAATAAAGTTTGTTTTTTAAAAATAAGTATTTTACAGATAAAACATAAAACCACGGATTATTTCCTATTCCATAGGTCAAATCTACAGGTTGTACAATAAATGTGGATATTATTTTAACTTAGAAAATTTTATAATCTCAATGATACTATTGAGACATACATAGCTTTTTCAAGTTAAAAATCTTCTGATTTGGAGTTATCTCTCTTATAATCAAATTGATAAAATAGTGAATTTTTTCCCTCTTAAATTATTTAGCTAATTAAAAAGTGAGTTGGATTTTGCCAGGCACAGTTTTGCTGAATTTTAGGCCATCGTTTTCTTTCAAATTCTTTCTCCAGTGCTTCTTGCATAATGTAACTTGTCAAAGTACCAATACTGGGGTACTTCACAGGCAGGCAAGACACTCACGTGGACAGGTCTTTTGTTTGTCATGATGGAAAATGGATCTGTGAACGTAGGAGTAAGCTACTGGTGGGGAAGCTAATGTCTTGCATTATTTCACAGGAAATGATGTGGTTCTTATAAATGCATCTGACAGCATATGAGATCAGTTGATAGTGCATTTAATAATGATATTGTTGTCATGATGGATGTGGTAGTGATGTGACTTTTGACAAATGGAATGAAAATTGTTAAGAAACTAGCCTTATTTTGGTATTCTTCTCTCTCCAGAGAACACTGTGAAGAGTTATTAAACAGTTAAAACATTGCTTTTTTTCTGGAGCTTATAGTTGCCTTTGGAACATCATCGATGCCAGCTAAATAGCCAAATATTAACTGGTTTTTTTTTAATTGTACAAAGCCATCTAAACATTAGCATGAACTTGAGCCATTCAGAGCTTAAATTGGATTTTTTAATGGCAGTTTTTTAGAGCTGTTGACCTGGAGAACATTCCATTGTTTCAGTGGAGAGCATACCATTTTTCTCCTCACACATAATGAGCAGTGAACTCCTTGATTATTGTGGTCTGCTCCCTCTACTGAGAGACAACTCTAGCCAACAAATCCAGTGCTTCATTCTGCGATCTAAACAGAGTGATGCATTGCAGGTGCTTTCCTCATCTCCTCACACCTCTCAAAAACATTAGAGGGGATTTTCAACTTCCTATTCAACTTTTACATGGAGAGTAAGGCCAGTCTTTGGATTAGAAAACTAATAAATCTTCTGACTTATTGTGCAAGTATCTAGCTCATATCTGCTGTTATTATGGCTTGCAGTACTATGTCATATTGACCTCTCTTGAAGCAGTTTGAACAATAGCTTAATGAGTATATCTAAAGACCCATCATAAATTGCAAGCAGAGAAAATGTTACCTCTCTGATGTTTGTGTATAAAAATTGGGCCTTAAATTGCTTTCTCTCTTAATCATTCTTTGTTTGAGTTACCCTGTAGGTGGCCATCTGCAAAGATGGGAGCTTCAGTGCCGTAAATAAAGTCCAGCAGGATGCAAGGTGCTGAAAAGAGTGACTTCACTCACTCTGCTGCTCCACTGCTGCAGTGAAATGAATGATTGTTGATTCGTATTTAATGCTCAATTTCCTCTCCATTACTACAAACCATGCAAGGCAGACCTTATTTCAGGCTATTCATATGAAAGCTCAATCTATCCGGTTTCACATCTGCTAAAAGCCCCCATGTCATAGTAATTACAATCTTCCCTGGAAAGAATTCAGATTTTAAGACCAAAGAAAGATCTACTTATTTATAGTTAATGTTCTGATTTATACAGTTTGCTGTTTGCAAGTAAGAGTGACACTTTTGCATTTGTATATATATTCAAAATGGAAGAGAGACGCAGATCAAACGTACAGGAAACAAATGTAATGGTTGTGCATTTTCTAAGCATTTCACTACTACAAGTGTGTTCCAATTTGAAAATACAGTGTTTCTGCTTTACTTTCTATGCCAGAGCAATTACTTCTCCTTGGCCCTTCGCCTATATGCCACCGTTGAGCATAAGGTTATATTGTACTCTTCCTAAGTCAAAGGAGATGAAAGATGAGTCTGACAAATAAGACAAATTCGTGTTATAACAGGAATGGTTCTAGGACCTTGTTTGCTTTTGTCCTACCTCTTGTCATGTCCACCTCTTCTGCTGCCCTCCCCCACCGCCACCACTTTTTTAACACTAAGTCTTTGGTACTTTGATTTGTAGGAACTGATCCTGTAATTTCCCTTGTGTTTATTCTGCCAGCTCTCATTTTGTTGAACTACTGTTCTTTAGTTTTGTGTTGTTAGTGTGTATCTTAGATTCCTCCACCTTCCTGTTTCAGAATGAAACAAAACAAAACAAACTGGGTTCCTGCTTCTGGAACTGTATTTGTTGAGGCCTCAGTTGAGTCAGGGCTCCATTAGCAATGTAAGACTTCAAAGGCTCTTCTGCCTTGTTGAGTCCGATTCACTGCTGTTACAGGAAACTATGGCATTGACATGGTGTGTCAAAGGCATATAATCTCTTTTATCAAATAATCACCCTCAATCTTAAAAATGATAATTAGTTCCACTCTTTCTACTGAAAGCTTATTTCAGTCATTGTTTCAGGGTATTAGAAATGTTCTTCTAAATTTTGAACTAAATGTATTCATCACTAGTTTATACGCATCTTGCATCATTGTCCTATAGCTTACATTTTTCTTCCTCGGCATTTGGTTTGTATGCGAGTGCTCTGGAAGTGAGATGGGGAGGGATTGTAGCTACTAATTCAGCTAGGCAAGAGAACTGATACCTGTAAGTCCTCCCATCTCACTTTCAGAGCAGTTATATATGAAGCTGTATTAGGGTGCATATAGAACATAAGAACGTCTCTGCTGGGATGGATATGTTTAGCCCAGTATTTTGTTTTTGGCAGTGGTCAACAGCAGATGCTTAGAGGAGGCACTGGAGCTTAACGGGCATGAAATTATATTTCTAGGGTGCAGCAGTTTGTAGCCTAGGGACTTTGTGAGCCAGAGGTGATTTCTTGCTGTTTAATAGCTCTTGGTGGATTTTTGCTCCATGAATTTGTCCGGTCACTTTTGAAGCCAGGCAAGCTTTTAGCATTCACAACATTACAGGGTCAGCAGCTCTTCCACAGCTTACTATGAATGACATAAAGAACCACCTTCTTCTGTTTGTTTTGAACCTGCTTCCTCTTAATTTCACATGATGACCATAGTTTTTCCTCCTACAGGAGACAGTGAACAGTTGTTCGCTATTTTCTGTGCTGCTTATAATTTGATAGGTTTCTCCCTCTTCAGTTGTCTCTTGCATTTTTTTTTTTACAATTGCTATAAAACATGGGGATCTGTTATTTTCTTGTCTCAAAAGCTTGTATTTTATCAAGATCTGCTTTTGTTTATGTTGCATTTTATTCTATTTTCCATTTACTTCCGTAACTTGTTTTGGAATCATGCATACTGTCAAAGCCAGCACCACATTGCTGTTCACTGAATACCTGATACCACTTTCAAGTTAATAAAAGTAATAAAAACACTACTGTTATATAGTTAGTGTTCTTTAATCTGGGCTGGGAATGGTTTTGGTTTCCCTCAGCTTGAGTGCGTTAGGCGTCTGGGACTCTGCATCCATTTAATGGAGTTCTCTTTTCCATAGCTTTACGCTGGTTAAGCACCCTGCTTCATGTTCGACATCATTATCCTTATTGATAGAGAGATAATGCCCTTTACTTACTGCATTTTTCCTAGATTGTAGTATTCACCCTGTCCATTACACAGGCGCTTTGCTTTATCTTTCCATGTATCTTTCACTTAGAATCTTGAGACCTTTGCCTTAACATTATTTGCAAGTTCACACTCCCCTTCTGGAAATTCTCACTTCATTCCTGTGCTGCTTGATCTCCTAAGTCATAGTAATCTTTGCTGATCAGTCATTTGCCTGTTATATTTTACTTTCTCTGCTTGCTTATAATAGCCTTTTGAGATGTGTCTTTATCTTGCTAATCTAGAAACTTTCTCAACAGGGTTTTCCTTATGTACTCCATGCAGGTGACAGTTAAGCGCATCTGAACATTAAAAGGTTCCATGCTTTCTCTGTATCCAGGACGCTGAGGTCTTCAGCTACTTTATGTTATCCATATAATGTCCAGTTTCACCACATTCACTAGTAGCTCAGGTTCCTCCAGGTCATTAACTGGATTCTTTGAATCACAGAGCAAATTATCAGTTGTTCCCAATACTTTTTGGAAACTAAAGAGCCATTCAGAATAATAAGTATACACTTTTTTAGTGTTATAAATGACATCTTTCCTCCTCAGTGTCGGGATCCATGTGTTTTATTCAAGGTAATGTTCTGTACTGTAATGATGACTTTCTTTTTTAAAAAGCTGAAAATTGAAAATGAAATCATCTGGCTTTTTGGCTTATAAATCGACAGGATGCAGTCAAGAATTTGCTCCTTCAGGCTTTATTCTCACAGTTAGACCTTCTTGTACAGGTAGTGTTGGTAAAGTGTTTCTGTTGAGCGGTTGTCAGAGTAACCTTATACAGCTACATAAAACCCACATATCTGCCTTAATTGGTACATATGTATATTGTAAGTGGCAATTACTGTATTAAAACCTAAAGATTGAGTGAAAATTTCAGTTTATCTAATTTTGCACTTGACTATGTTTAATGTATGGTCAAGTGTTCATTTCCTCGATATAGTTAGTCATTTAACCTTTTTTGGGTGGATTTTCCTTTGAGATGAGGAAAAAAGGAGTATGCTATTTTTACGCTCAGAAAACAATCAAGGAATTTCAGGGGCAGATTGATTTTTTTTTTGTTTTGTTTTGTTTTGTTTTTAAAGTTCATTCTATTTTAGAAAAATGTTGCGGCATATACTGAATTTCATACAGCAAACATGAAAATTTTCTATTGCAGATAAAACATAGTCTGTTGGAGTTTGGGGACTTTAAAAAAGCATTATATTGCAGGTGTTTTAGGCCAACTCTTAAGTACCCAAAAGAATCCAATTTTAAATTTCTTATGACGTTATGTGATGCATCATTTCCTTGTGCATGCTTCAACTACAGCAAATTATTCAATATATTAAAGACATTTTATTTATTTTTTACTCCCACATGGTCATTTGCCTGTGAAATACACATTACATTTAGTGCTTGTTTATATTATAGTGAAGTGATCCCTGTAAATGGCCTAAACGAACAGCTTCATACTGCTGGGGAAAAGAATTAAAGGTTTAACTCCTTCACAGGCTTGGTGGATTAGTTGTGACCTGTGAAGAGAAGCTGCCGGCGATGAGAGAAAAAGCAACAGCAAAAATCCCAAAGCAGAACCTAACCAGAAACTAACTGGTATTTAATCTTTTAGATATGATGAGTGGGATGGTATGCCTGATCATTGTTGTCATTTCAGTTACCTTAGGATGTACTGTCATACAGGTTTTATGTTTCTGAAGAGGATGTTCTTTTATACTGTTTAGAGTTACTCAAAGTACATCTGTAGGGTTATGTGCATTGCAGATGTGTATGACGATGTTTCTACACCTTTCACATGATCTGTGGTTAACCATTTTTTTCTTTTTACCAGAAAATCAGAGTCTAGTCTGTATAATACTGTGGATTTATTCATATCATGCAGCGATGACGGCAAACAATAATCTGAAGTGATCCAAGGAACTTCAGTGTAAGCTGTTAAAGCTGGTTTGCTTTGTTTTACTTTGGGGGAAATGTAGAATACTGTTGACAGAGAATTTATGCTTCAGCTTAAAAAGATTCCAAAAAGAAAACAATGCTGTAAGGTAATGTGATCAGACACATGCCACAAACTAGGAATTTTGTTGCTCATATAAGAAACATGATGAAAAGCAAGTGTACACTGTTTCAGTCAAAGCCTTTGTCCCTGCAACAACACTGGCAGTTCAATACCATTCAGATTCAGTGTTTAAAAAATTAATTACTGTGCTAAAGAGAACCTGCCAGTGTTAACTTAAGTTCAATGTCAGGTGTCTTGGTTGCTTTACTGATTTCCTTTTATGTAAGAATCATACTTGCTGTGTCGAACACATTGAATCTGTCTGTAAAGAAAGAAAATTTTTTGTAGAGGTACAAACACATCATAAATCATGTCATTTACAATTTCTTGGTACTAAGAGTTTACAGTTTATGAGACACAGCTGTTGAAAAGCTTATGATGAAAAAAATGATACTTAGATATGTCTGCAGAAGTATGAATTTCTGTTTATTATAATTTTTTAAAATACGGCAAAGTTTTCATCCTGGAATTAATTTTGTTGATTCAGTTACATGAGTTTTAAAAACCCATCAGGTAAATATATGTGTCAATAGATGCAATGCATTTCTTCTAAATACTGTTTCTGTCCATTTTACACATGTACTTATAGCAATGGACTTTACAAATGGCATTTCAGAGACATTTTCTCTTAATTAGAGTGAGGTTTTTCCTCTTCTGTATTTGCCCTTTGATACAGAAATCCTGTGAAAATACTCAGCTCAGAAACTTTGGAAATTTGCCTATATTCTGTTGTTTGTTTATTTAAAGTAGGTTGTTTGCATTTATTAGGAGCTCCCTGCTTAATTTTTAAGGACCCATGCTTCATTATGTTACATATACCTGAATTCTGTCTGTTGACAAAACCTTCAGCAAGAATCAATATAAAAATGATTTTAAAAAATTATCATATAGATAAAAGCATTTGGTGTGAGCAATGTGCCACAAGTCAAATACTGCCAGAATTGCTTTGGATTTCTGTGGTTTTCTGTGAAAGGAGGTGAAAAGGTGATGCTAGATGATGTGCTGTCTATGATCTGCTTTCAATGGCATCATACTGATGGTAAAGAAAAAGCAGAACGTTGATGTTTAAAGATTTTATTCTGAAGAACAATGGGAGCAACTACTTCTTGTGTTTTGAAAACCATTTAAATTTTGATGTCTGTATGTCAGTCAAAATGTTCCTCAGACTTCTCTTCCTATTTCATTCCTTTATTTCTAGCTATCATAGGTATTTCTGTGATCCTGATTTATGTAATATCCAGATACTTCATATTCTTAAATGCATTTATCTTCACAACAATCCTGGAAAGTATAAAAGTGTTGCCATTCTTTTTCCTCTTTCTGGATGGGAAATTTAAGCAAAGAGAGAGTGTAGAGAACTTTCTCGTGGCTGCATAAGGCATTTGTGAGAAACTGAATGTGGGGAAGCCGGTTCTAATCTAGTGCTTTTACACTAGCCCATCCAAATGTCTGAAAGCAAGAGTGATGTTATGATCTCACTGAAGTTGATAGGACTCCTTGCATGTGAGGATGAACAGGCTTGCAAGAACTTTACAGGGAGATATGGACTTAGACTACCTGTTTGAAGACCCCCAAAAAAAAGTTTGTATAGAAAGAAAAGATCTCGTATGTCATTTCGTACATTCTTTAGTGTCCTTTTCAAGTCAATTTTGTTCTTTAAAAATATTGGGGGAAAAGTTTGTCAAGGCTTCTCTGACTTCTCTACAGTCTTTTAAGGAATAGATTCCTTCTGGTGAAGCTTCTTTGCTGCTTGAAAGAGGTACTCCTGCAATTCCACTTCCTGAAATCGTGATCTGGCTCAGCTCTGGGTTTTCATAGCTGCAAGTAATTGTGGAATTGCAGTCTAACATAAGTGAAAGGGCTTTTCCCATTCCTTCCTTCCCTCTAGCCACAGGTTTCTACGTTTTCCCTTGTGCAGATTCTAATGCTGGATCTCTGATATGGCTCCCGGAAGAGTTATGCGAGCAGTAGTTCCCACAAAGTAAGGCACAGAAACTTAAGACTAGGGATGAAATCATAGTGAAAGCTGGCATTAGGACTTAAGGGGATCATGGCAGTGCAACTTTACAGTGTTTCTTCTGGTGAGGACAAAAAATGATGAGCTATGTTGAGTTGCGGACTTAGGGTTCTCCAACCAGCAAATGTTTGTGGTGACAGGACAGCCTTTTCAAAACAGGGCAGCTTTTATCAGTGGATGGTATTTTATGATCTTAGGTTAGAATACAGAGGCAGCGCTTATGCAATAACAAAGCTGGAAATTTTGTCTGTGTTTCATACAAGATCTACCACATTGGGCAGCAGGGTCTTCAGGCTGAAGTGAAAGTCACAAATTTTTTTTTAAAATTATTATTATTGTTATTTCTCCTGGCAAGTCCTTAAAGATGACTGTCGAGTGCTTTGTCCTGCATCAGGTTACGCCAGTCTTATATTGATATCTTCATTCATATCAAATGCATATAGACTGTATGATCAATAACCATTTTCTTTTCCTGATGAGGGAGGAAATTAGTCCAGTCCATTCTAGAACATCAGAATACAACAGTGGGTAAGTACTTTGTCATTTTTTTCAGAACGCTAGTACATTGAATTTTACATGCTCTGAACAGTAACATCTGGGGCTTTGGATTTGGATTCGTTGTTCAAGGCCACTACCCTGTATTTAGTTTGTTTCTGCATTCCGAAAATAGAATATTTGTCTTTTCTAAATTTGCCTTGTTCCTGTGCTATGTAAAACGTTTTGTCATTTCACTGGAATGCCATCATATCTTATGGAACATGCCTTATGTACAAATGAAATTTAACAAGATTGGATGGGACTGTAATGGTCAAGATTGAATACAACTTGTGCAAAAAGTTTAGCATAGTCTCATGCAAAATTAGGTTGATGTGAGCAACCATAGCAACTGTCCCATGCAGCACCATAGCAGAGCCTTTGCAGGGCATTGGTTGGTTTCTAGGGATCAAAGCTTGCTCCGCTTTGTAACAGAACAATAGACAGCTGTTAGTAATCTGTTGAAGGTATGGTTGATTTCTAGTATTAAAAGAGCAAGAAGGGCTTAGAAGTTCCCCGAGGATCCCTCTCCTGAAAATTAATGGCTGACTGTGGAAGTATTATTCTGTGTGGAGGGTGTTTTTTCCTGTTGATTAATTCAGGGACAGCAGAAAGGTAAAGGCTTTCTTTTATTTGTTGTGCTGAGCTGTCCTGCTCCTTTTTGTTTTTTTTTTCATAACAGAATGTGACTGAGAGACTTGCACTGATGAGCTGTTGTCCTTAGTAGACAAAAGGCAGTAGCAGCCTTCACCTAGACAAGGGTTAGGTAAAGCTATGTAGTATAAGTCATGTAGTGTGCAGGAGGGAACCTACATCTTACCATTAGCCCACATACACCAAGAGTCTAAATCCAGATCTGAGCTTGCTCAAGTCTCTGTAATCCTGAGAGTACCTTTTAATTTTATCTGAATGCTATTCTTTTTAGAAGAAGAATGCAAGAAAATAGAATATTCACTTTTTTAATTCATTTTTTTTCTCTTCTGATGGTCCCTGTAATAATTGTTGAACTGACATATTGTAGGGATCTCATATGTGGTGAGCTTACGAGTTGGAGGCTGTGGAATAGCACAAAAATACATTTTTTATTTTATTTCAGTGAAGACAGTTTGGTGTGCAGCTTGCCTTTGGCTTTCTTTCTCTCACAGTACTTTAAACAGTTCAGGGTTTTTCCTCCTTTCTTTTTAGTTATGAACACTCACCAAACCCTGCAGTTCAGACATGTTTACAGCATGAGACTTACTGGGGTTTATGGTGTGAGTAGCCTCAAGCAGTCTAATGGCCCAGAAATACATTAGCAGAAAGTCCCTTTAAGTTTTCAAAAAATACAAATAGGAAAATAAAATGGATTACAGGTTTATTTTGACTACTCCAGCCAATTCAGTAGAGAGATTTGATGGGGACTTACTGATCTAAACCTATTGAGCTAAGGGTTTCACGGTATCTAACAGTTTTTAATATCTTTTTTCCCTGGAGAATGCCATTTTTTAGTATATTTTGCAGGAGTCAGTTATCAGTTCTCCTTTGTTTTTATTTTGTTTTGAAATACAGATCTAACCTTGTTTGTACTGAGCTCTGAAAAAAAGAGTTAAATGAAAAGAATGTGTAAGTTTTGCTTCACAACATAAGTAAATACTAGAGTTGCACATTACAGTTACACTTTATCCGAGGCCAAAAGGAAACAAGATCCTCACAACCATGGTGGTAGCTTGACAAAGTCTCTTGGTTAGACATTTTTGTAGAAGGAAATGATTTGTCTTATTTCTTTATTTACTATCCCACGTGATCCTGAGTTCCAATGAACTGTCAGCTTGCTGTGGTTTATTCCTTTTCATTGCAGACAAAAGAAAAAGAAATGTTGAAATTGGAAACAGTCATGTTACATGCATCTCCCTTTTTCAGTGGAGCCAATGGACATTATAATGGAGGGGTGTCACTTTACAAAAAACTCTTCAGTTGGCTTATGCCTTTAAATGTTTTAGCTTTCCATAGGACTTTGAATCAATTTTACACTCAGGCAAAACTTCCTTGGGGAAATGCTGGCTTCATGTGGGAGACTATGCTGTATATGTGTGTGCATATATGTGTTTCCATGTGAACACATCGTGAATGAGATACAGGCCCAGGTATTATGTTTAAAGGGCGCTTGAATGTGTCCTTGTTATGTTTATCTCATTATTCTCTTACATCAGCAAAGTAATGCATGGCCTTTAGAAGCCACTGTGAACTGATTTTTGCTCCATTGTCTTGTGTAAGTAATTCTACACCTTCATGTGACCCAGGAGAGTCTATGTGGAGGAATGTATTAGACAATCCCCTTTGCCTGCAACAAGCAGCAGCAGCACAGAACTGCTTCTGTTGCAAACAATCTCTTTCCTCACTACCCCAGGTAAAGACACAAAATATAGTTCATTTCATCTGGTAAAAATGAAGCAAAATAACCTCTGCCAGCTTCTCCTGCACATGAAATAGATTCAGGCTGTCCTAGAAACCAAGGCAGTGTTGTGTCCTGTGAGTAAGATTCGAATTGACCCAAGCAGTGTGAGAGATGCAAAAATTTGCCACCTGCTTGTTTTCAGATAACAGATAATTAAAATACACATTTTGTACAGTGTCATTATCTGCATTAATTTATGCTGAACACAGAAACAGGCTATTTTAGCGTAAATAAATTCATTGTGTTTGATCTAGCTAGTAATGAGAATAAATGTTGTCCTTAATTCTCATTATTTATGCCATATGATTTCAGTCTTGTTCTTGTCAGTAGCTAGCCTCTTTATCTCTTGGTGACTGCTAGGATAGTCAGAGTGGAGGAGTTCTTCAGTGTGGTACCTCTGTGACAAATAAATGAAGAAACAGGCTTTGTAACTGCCAGTATTTTTCTTGTTACTGTTCTGTGGACTACTCATCAGGACTCTGACTTTTGAGAAAAGCTAAATTGAATTATAAACTCTTTAACATAATTGCTTCTCCTAAACTGAGCCTAAACACCCAATTCTTGTGTGTTTATGGAGCTGACTAAACAAATACGATGTCTGTCTCTGTCTGTCTCTGTCTGTCTCTGTCTGTCTCTGTCTGTCTCTGTCTGTCTCTGTCTGTCTCTGTCTGTCTCTGTCTGTCTCTGTCTGTCTCTGTCTGTCTCTGTCTGTCTCTGTCTGTCTCTGTCTCTCTGTCTGCTCTGTCTCTGTCTGCCTCTGTCTCTGTCTGCCTCTGTCTCTGTCTGCCTCTGTCTCTGTCTGCCTCTGTCTCTGTCTGCCTCTGTCTCTGTCTGCCTCTGTCTCTGTCTGCCTCTGTCTCTGTCTGCCTCTGTCTCTGTCTGCCTCTGTCTCTGTCTGCCTCTGTCTCTGTCTGCCTCTGTCTCTGTCTGCCTCTGTCTCTGTCTGCCTCTGTCTCTGTCTGCCTCTGTCTCTGTCTGCCTCTGTCTCTGTCTGCCTCTGTCTCTGTCTGCCTCTGTCTCTGTCTGCCTCTGTCTCTGTCTGCCTCTGTCTCTGTCTGCCTCTGTCTCTGTCTGCCTCTGTCTCTGTCTGCCTCTGTCTCTGTCTGCCTCTGTCTCTGTCTGCCTCTGTCTCTGTCTGCCTCTGTCTCTGTCTGCCTCTGTCTCTGTCTGCCTCTGTCTCTGTCTGCCTCTGTCTCTGTCTGCCTCTGTCTCTGTCTGCCTCTGTCTCTGTCTGCCTCTGTCTCTGTCTGCCTCTGTCTCTGTCTGCCTCTGTCTCTGTCTGCCTCTGTCTCTGTCTGCCTCTGTCTCTGTCTGCCTCTGTCTCTGTCTGCCTCTGTCTCTGTCTGCCTCTGTCTCTGTCTGCCTCTGTCTCTGTCTGCCTCTGTCTCTGTCTGCCTCTGTCTCTGTCTGCCTCTGTCTCTGTCTGCCTCTGTCTCTGTCTGCCTCTGTCTCTGTCTGCCTCTGTCTCTGTCTGCCTCTGTCTCTGTCTGCCTCTGTCTCTGTCTGCCTCTGTCTCTGTCTGCCTCTGTCTCTGTCTGCCTCTGTCTCTGTCTGCCTCTGTCTCTGTCTGCCTCTGTCTCTGTCTGCCTCTGTCTCTGTCTGCCTCTGTCTCTGTCTGCCTCTGTCTCTGTCTGCCTCTGTCTCTGTCTGCCTCTGTCTCTGTCTGCCTCTGTCTCTGTCTGCCTCTGTCTCTGTCTGCCTCTGTCTCTGTCTGCCTCTGTCTCTGTCTGCCTCTGTCTCTGTCTGCCTCTGTCTCTGTCTGCCTCTGTCTCTGTCTGCCTCTGTCTCTGTCTGCCTCTGTCTCTGTCTGCCTCTGTCTCTGTCTGCCTCTGTCTCTGTCTGCCTCTGTCTCTGTCTGCCTCTGTCTCTGTCTGCCTCTGTCTCTGTCCTCTGCCTCTGTCTGCCTCTGCCTCTGTCTGCCTCTGCCTCTGTCTGCCTCTGCCTCTGTCTGCCTCTGCCTCTGTCTGCCTCTGCCTCTGTCTGCCTCTGCCTCTGTCTGCCTCTGCCTCTGTCTGCCTCTGCCTCTGTCTGCCTCTGCCTCTGTCTGCCTCTGCCTCTGTCTGCCTCTGCCTCTGTCTGCCTCTGCCTCTGTCTGCCTCTGCCTCTGTCTGCCTCTGCCTCTGTCTGCCTCTGCCTCTGTCTGCCTCTGCCTCTGTCTGCCTCTGCCTCTGTCTGCCTCTGCCTCTGTCTGCCTCTGCCTCTGTCTGCCTCTGCCTCTGTCTGCCTCTGCCTCTGTCTGCCTCTGCCTCTGTCTGCCTCTGCCTCTGTCTGCCTCTGCCTCTGTCTGCCTCTGCCTCTGTCTGCCTCTGCCTCTGTCTGCCTCTGCCTCTGTCTGCCTCTGCCTCTGTCTGCCTCTGCCTCTGTCTGCCTCTGCCTCTGTCTGCCTCTGCCTCTGTCTGCCTCTGCCTCTGTCTGCCTCTGCCTCTGTCTGCCTCTGCCTCTGTCTGCCTCTGCCTCTGTCTGCCTCTGCCTCTGTCTGCCTCTGTCTCTGTCTGCCTCTGTCTCTGTCTGCCTCTGTCTCTGTCTGCCTCTGTCTCTGTCTGCCTCTGTCTCTGTCTGCCTCTGTCTCTGTCTGCCTCTGTCTCTGTCTGCCTCTGTCTCTGTCTGCCTCTGTCTCTGTCTGCCTCTGTCTCTGTCTGCCTCTGTCTCTGTCTGCCTCTGTCTCTGTCTGCCTCTGTCTCTGCCTGCCTCTGTCTCTGCCTGCCTCTGTCTCTGCCTGCCTCTGTCTCTGCCTGCCTCTGTCTCTGCCTGCCTCTGTCTCTGCCTGCCTCTGTCTCTGCCTGCCTCTGTCTCTGCCTGCCTCTGTCTCTGCCTGCCTCTGTCTCTGCCTGCCTCTGTCTCTGCCTGCCTCTGTCTCTGCCTGCCTCTGTCTCTGCCTGCCTCTGTCTCTGCCTGCCTCTGTCTCTGCCTGCCTCTGTCTCTGCCTGCCTCTGCCTGCCTGCCTCTGCCTCTGCCTCTGTCTGCCTGTCTGTCTCTGTCTGCCTCTGCCTCTGCCCCCCCGCCTCTCTGTACTTCTACATAATCACTTTGATTTGTAGGCTCTGTCTAAATTTCATATTGGGCTATCCAGCTGCAGCAATGAGCATGTCTTGAGAGACCATCTTTGGATTTGGGTATTGAATAGTCCTCGTTTTAGAAAGTAGGAGCTACAAACCAACAGTGATAAGAGACACAACTATTGAATTCCCATGTTCGTTCCAGTGTAAGAGGCCTCCTGTTGCTTCCTCATAGCCCCAGACACTACAAAACAGATACTGTTGGTAGAGATTATGAATTCCTCTACTCTTTACTGAGTGTATCTACTTTTCTATCTGTATATGTTGCAATAAAACAACATGCATAAGGTTATAAATATAGCCTGGAAGTGATTGACATGCTAATAATGCTCAATCAAGTCAATAATGCTCATGTAACAAGCTCCTGAGAAAATAATGTTTTTGGTCAATAATACACTTTTTAAAAACAAACTGTTTGTTTTTAATTAACCTCATATTTAGCTATTTAGTCATGCCATGTCCATCAACCACAGTTTAAAAAAAAGAAAAAAACGAAAAAAACACGTGCTGTCTTGAAACACTGTGTTGTTGCCTTAAACCTTCGTCTCTTCCTTCTGGGTTTTCTCTTCTGCATTCCACCTTGGCATGTTTTAGAAGATCGAGGCAAATCATGGCTTGTCATGTTACTGTGCTCATCTTTTGTAAAAATGGTGTTAGGTGATTCGTTTGTGACAGAACAGTCCATTATAGTGTGACAGTTTGTCAAGGTGAACCTGCTCTAAGTACTTAGCAACAGTATAGTGCTTCTAATGTGTCACTTGGCACTCTTCATTTTCTTTTCTCCCCCCCCCCCCCCACCTTTTTGGCTATAGGCTGACAGATTTTAATCCATTAAGTGTTCCAAAAAAGCAGTATGTAGAATTGTGTAATGCTCAGTAAAACTGAGCAGGACAGACAGTGCCCACAAATTCCTGATAGAGAGGAAATAGTTCCTGTGGCCTTAAGGCTCCTCTTGTCATATGATGTTGAATAGTATATTGTGAGGTTTGGTTTGGTTTCTTTTTTGTTCGTATTTTTTAAAGGAAAAATTATATGGTATTGGGGAAGAAAATTTTGAAAAGAAAATGGATTCATAACCCCGTTATGAAGCAGATCTGAAATAAGTTGTAACAGTTGCAAGATGACTTTCAGATGCATAATTCCTTGTGCTGTTTTGTTTTTGTGCTTACATAGGTAGAAATTTTTATTTCATTCAGTTAAAAAAAAAAATCCCTGTCCCCAAATCCTGGTAATTTGACGCTGAGAAGATAGGTTTCTTTCTCTGCTTTGTTTGTTTTTGTTTGCATTTTCTGTTTGACTGAATGGCATATCAACACTGGCACTTTTTTACACCTTTGCATGTTATCACTTGCAGAACAGAGTTTCAGAAACAAGTCATTTCATACAGATGAAACAGAAATGAAGGATTGCCTGGGGAGCTGGTTCCTGTCCTCACTGTGGCCCCCAGTGGTGCTGGCTCACTGGTTGTGTTTGGTATAGGCAAATAGGCAAGCCTGATGATGCGAAAAGCAGGAGGAGTTCTGTCATTCTCTGATCGGGGTCAGCAGTCTGTCTCCTGGCTGGTCTAGGGATTTCACAGGAGCACCTTCTCTCTTGCACAAGTGCTTGTGATTACAGCATGGTTCTAGCCCTCTCATTTAAAATAATTTTGTACCTATCAGTGCAATCAGATTGTGTGGGGGTGAACTCATATTAAAAACAGGAGCATAAAGTTGAACTTTAGAATGTAAGCATAACTGATCAAATACGTGAAAGTACCAAGCTGCACAGTAGCTTTTACAGCTTCCTTGGAGACTGGTGGCTGCTCAGAGCTTTTTAAATGAGGTGTCTTAATTATGTGCCTAAATGTGATGTTAGGAGCCTATCATTTTGTCCATTGTTTTGACAACTGTTGTGCGCCCATGTTTGCATATACTCACATAAAGATCATAAAGATATTCTTTTAAGAACACTTACTCTCTTTTCATGCAAAATTCACCTATTTTCCCTGAAGTCAGTAGTACGTTGATGACTTACAAAAGAATCTGGCTCACAGTTTTGAACAGAACTACAGTAGATGGTATCATCAGCATATGATTACTGAGCAACATGTTTGAAATAAACAGTGAATATTAAAATGAAGACTCAGAATGGGAATCTGAAGAATTTTTAAAACAAAAATGAGCCCTGCTTAACCCGTCAGTATTTCTCAGTATCATATTTTTATTTGCACTAATGATGAGAAATGTATACTACCTCTGGTACTGCATAGGATAAAGGTTGCACTGATTTGAATTCCATGTAATCTTGGTTTAACTGAATTTGCATGGCATGTAAAATAGTACCAAGTTTTATGCAATTTTTGCACAGTGCTAATGGCATTTGTTTACACTTCCAAATATTTTTAACTTTTTAAAAAATCTCCAATTTTTGAAGTGGAGAAGTGGTTACACAATAACAATATGCTGTCATTTAAAACTTCGCAGTGAACAAAGATTTCTGTCTGCCGATTTATTCTTTATTAGAAGTCGCTATGGTATAACTGTAATGTCATTGGCTGACCAGGGACAGAGCTAAGAGCTGGAATATCTTCCACACAAAGATCTCTATTTACTTTCTTTGAAAAGGATCTGACTATTTTTGTTCAGATGTTGCATTTTAAGAGTTTGACTGCTAAACCACTGGATATTTTATTTGCTTAGCTTCAGGAAATATGATGTGAAGGAAGAAATGCCTGTAATGCCTGATGCAATGATCTCAGATTATTGTGCACAGAATGGTTATGCCCAGAAGCACACTTTTGATCTATCTGGCCTGCTCCCTTTGCATTTGACTGATGAAACCCAATTGTAAGCTTGAAGTTTGTTGCTCAGTGGTTTAGTCTAATTATTTGGTTGAAAGATAACTACCTTTTGTTAAATCCAACATTCCCATTCTTCCTATGGAAGAGGAGCAGGGAACCAAGCAAAAGGTATAGATATTTCATACAAAAAAGTGATTGTCCTCCCAAATAAAAGAGATGCCGCTAAAATGTTCATTGTCTATTCCATGATATCTGGCAGACTCTACTTTTGAAAGTCTTCCATTTAGTGTATTGGTTAATACCTTGATGGGTAGTTAGCCTATAATTTAACTCTACAGCAAAATGAAGCCAGATAGCGACTAATAGTAATTGACTCTCCTTGTATGACAGTACCTGCAGGTCTGTAGTTGATGCACCGAAAGATACCATTATTTCAGGATACTTAATTATAGTCATAAGGGTAAGGGAAAAGATAGCCATGTCACAACTTGATGTTCATATGCTGACTGTTCAAAGAACAGTAAAACTATCTGCAGCGATCGAGAGGTAGTTCAGAGGTATGTCTGCTACAGGCAGTTGATCCACACGTGCTTTCTTCTCTTTTTCCGCAGTTAAGATACATTGAGACAAAGTTTTTCCATCAGTGGCTGAAAGAACGACTTAGAAAAACTGTTTCAGGCTTGTTCCAAAGCAAACAGATGAAACTGGAGATGAAATTAGGTCCATAAGTTTTGTAAAATAAATAATGGATAAGTGTGTAATTTTTCAGTCCTTTGTAAGAGGGTAAGGTGATGGCACACAAACTGCAGTGCTCTGAGAAGTGAGACCAGCATGTAACTATTAGTCTGTGTTTTCTCTAGAAAGAAGAATAGTGGAAGAATAATTTATCATGTTAACGAATAAGGCACTGCTCTAGAGAAAGCAAAAGAAAATGATTTCAAGAAAACAGTACTCTCTGATGTCTATTCTATTGTGAAAGTAAGAAATTCAGACCTTTTGTTTTTCCCCCCTCTATATAATGTTTGCTTATTGATCTGTGTGCCCTTGCTTCTGAATTCTTTACAAGTTTTTCAACTATTTCTTTAATTTGAGGAAGAGAATTTGATGTTGACATTAAACGATCAGATTTTTTTTTAAACAAGGGTAAAATGATTTTCTTTCTAAAATAGTGCATAAAGTATTAGTGAAGAGAATCCAGCTTTATAAAAAAGATGATTTTCATGTGCTTTGTTTCTTTCCTATATATCTGTAAGCACAGAATCAGGTGAAAGTGTCATTCTGTCAGAATTCTAATGAGAACATCTACGATTGCTTTATTTGTGTTATACTTGGTTTTCTGAGTCAAGAAGAATGTCTTTGCTATCTGGCTTTGGCAGAAACAGTGGAATTATTGTGGTATTTTAATCTTTCATCACAAACTTTTGCTGCTTGTAGGTTTAATATAGTCTCCTTTTTTTTGTTTGACACTTTCTTGCTGTTTTTAATTGCTTCAGTGGTTTATAGATTTGAATACTTATTCTTCCATGCAAAATGTAAGCACCACTTGTATGTAATAACTTTTTAAGGAGTAGAACAGACTCTAGCTCAGGTTGCAGTAGCATTCATTGGGCTAGATTCCCATCTTAAATTGCTTAGTGAAACATCTGATCACAAATTACTTGTGGTTGGGCATCTCACTCATGGACTAGCGCAGTTCTGCTAAAGCCAGGCCTTGACTATCTAAAGGCTCTGACAGCCAGGGACTCAAATTCTGCTATTTGTGAGATGCTCTCTGTGGCAAAACTTTCCTAATACAGACCATAGTCAAATTCCAGAAAAGATATGTAATTTACTATGATTATTGTTCTGTGTAGTTCGAGGCTGGCTTTTGGAATAGGGTGACTACTGGACAAGAATATCTAAAATAAATGATATCATTTAGCAGTATGGTTCTCTTCTTATGTCCTTTTCCTAAAAATAGGAAATACAGCTGATGAAAATGGTTCTCATATTTGATATAAACTCTGCCTCTTTATGGCAGAAGTTCAATTTGCATTCCTAAACCCAAATTTCCATTTACAGGTACTATAAAAATATGGATTTATCACATGAAAAAGGAAAGGAAAGAATCCAAAAAAAGAAAAACCATGATGCAAAGAAAATATCTTAAAGAAATGCTGAGCAGCTGCAGTTACGATTGACTTGAAGTCAAATAAAGCCAGCAAAAGATTGGAAAATGTATTTCACTTTTTTTTCTTTGTTTCTCTCCAAAGTGCGGTGCCTTTCCTTGCTGGAAAAATTTAATTAAAAAAAAAATCTGATCAGCAAGACTTCGACTAACGTTGGACTTTGCAATTTGCAGGAACTGAACACCGGTTGGGAATTGGCCTGTTTTGTTTCTTGGGTTTTTCCTAAACCAGGAAAACAGGCTTCATTTCAAACTCTCTCTAGACATGAGTTGACAATGAATTACAAACATTATGAGATAGTAGCATCTGCTTTGTGTGTCCAATTCACGGAAGGCTTCAGAAGGCCATCTGACCTGTGCTGATTCGTACCAGATGAAGATCTGTCCCCAAATGTCCTTAATTTCTAAACTTTATTTCTGAGGTAGATTACAATAAGTTGCTTTTCTAGGTATTTTATTTGAGCCAGGCTTTTAAGATTGATCCCTTACTTCTAAAATGGAAATATTGTGGAAATCAGTAGTCCCACCCTGTGTCTGTCTAGGTTTTGATGGAGGTGTGAATTGTTGAGAACGCAAAAAAACAGAACTGATCTATATATGGACAAAGGTCAGGTTGAGGGTCCCTGCCCATAGCCTGAGTAAATGGGAAATTAGTAAAGGGTTTTTACAAAGATATAGACAGATACCAGAGTATTTCTATAGTTGCATACTCTTTTGCAGCCGTTTCTTAATCTTTCTCCAATCTTTGTTATGAAAAATGCCTGATCCTTAGCTTTCTGAGCATGCTCTCTCCCCAGGAAAACGGCTCTGCATTCTGTGGCTTAGTCTGTAATATAGCCCTGCTTGTTAACAGCGGTAGCTGAACATGCAGTCCAAATTGCCCGTGGGGTGGTGTTGCACTCAGATGTGACTGTGCAGTCTCTCACATCATGGAAGGACAGAGAGCCTGTGTGTGTGTATGTGCGCGCGTGCGCGTGTGCTGGTGTAACATCCTTCACTTGCTATAGTGTGAAGTGGAGGGGGATAATGACTAAGCAACACTGGTGATCCACAGCTTGTCTCCTTCCCAACCCTCATTTTTGTTTTTGTTTTTTTTTTTTTTTTTTTTTGGTAACTGTTTAGATTTTGCTTGCAAATGCAAGAAACTCACATTTCTTTGAAAAATACAAGATGCAGAGAGAAGGACTAAAGTTTGACAGCTTATACTATGGATAGACCTAACATGAATTCCACAAACAAATTAATTGTGACACTTCTGTAAATTTAGAAAAGCTCCTGCCATACTCAAGTAATCTTTAAAAATATCATATTTTAGTAAACTCAATTTAACTGTCTTGTATTTTTTTTGAATTTGCTTCCCATCACTGCTGATTATCCAGATTTTTGTGCCTAACTGAGCTTTTTTTCTCATTGATTTGCTCCTCTTTCTCAATTATTCATTTTGGTATATAATGTAAAACAGCAATCCATGGTATCTTCAGCTGTAGAATGAAATTTCACCTGTGCACAATGGATCTCCTATTGAAGTAAGTGGAAAACTAACTAGAATTGAATTAAGCAGAAGCAGCAGGTTATAAGGTGGAATGAGCAGTACTAGGAAAAGATAGACTGCAGAAGCACAGGGCAGGCATTTGAAGAGACTGCTAAAATACAGCTTTCTGCATGATGGAAAGGCAGTTTTGCCAAGCCATGAATAAATCATCATAGTACATGGTAATGATTTTAGATTGTTTAATTTTGCATATTATGATTTTCATGTTAACACTGAAGAAGCATGTATTTTTCATATGCATCTGTGAGATCTAAGGGAGTCTTGTTTTCTTCTTGAAAATCAATTGAAAGGAATATAATACTTAGACAAATTACGAAAATATTTTTGTTTAGGTCTTGACTGTGTCTGCTTTTGATCTGTGTAAAAAGGGCTATGGGGCCATGCTGCAACAAGAGTTTATAGATGATTCCTGGTCTGAAATAGCAGCATGGTAGCTGTGCTGTACTTCAAATCTTGTCTATAACCTTTGTCATTAATAAAGGTTTCCTTTAAGTTTGGTGGGTTTGGATCAAGCATGGATCAGAACATCTTCAGGCCTAATGGGTGCCGGTGGGCCTAACCCCTGGGTCCCATCCCTCCTTTCCTCTTTAATAGGCTTGAGTCTTTGTTTGTGAGTGTTTAGTCTCTCTTTTTTATGTCCCTCTCATTTCTTAATTACAAGCAGGACCCAGGAAAGGCTGTAACACAATGTAAGAAAGAGGATGATCTCTTAAAACGTGTCTGCCATAGTCTCTACTAAGAACTGCTGAATAGCTTTAAAAGATGTAGTTTTCAGGCCAAAGAATTTTTTCTAAGTTTGGATAAATTTCCAACAAGTATTTGAACTAAGATTACAAGAGTTAGAAATTTTTTTACAGTCTGTTTAGCTGGAAAATGGGTGCCCTTTGTGTAATGAAATATTTACGTATTGTTGTGGCACCCAGTGACTCTGATCGTCTCCGGTGTTGGCAAATGTTCTGCACTGACTGTGTTTTCAGAGTGCTGTGGAAGGTTCTGTAATAGCAAAATAATCCAACTCTGGAGTGGAGGTGGAGGAACACTATTTTAAAATAACTACAGATTTAAAATGGTTGGAAATGTATTGGCGTATATGGTATTGAGATAGTTTAAGTGGGTGGATGATTTCTTTGTTTTTCAGCATTTCGTGATACTTTTTCTCATCAGAAATAGCAAAATCTAAATTTTTTTTTACCCTTTTATAGCCCAAGATTAATGCTTGCTTAAATCGTATTTTAAAGATTTTTCATTCTTTTGAGATAAGCTGCTGCTTTCAGATTTAGTGCCACGAGTTTCAAATTTTCAGTTATGAACAAGCCATTTGATTCCTATAAAATTGCAAGGACTTCAATGTGTAAACCATATATTCGATTAACAGCAGACTTCAGTGATAACTGAAACACAGAATTCTTTTACATTTGATGCTTCTTGTAGGAATTCAAATTACATAATGTCTCCATTATTGACTAAAACAATTGTTTAAACATCCAATTTTTATATTTCATACAACACTTATCAGTCTGCAGTCGGAGTCTGCTTTATGTTTGTAAGTATATACCAAGAAAAATTTAAAATAAGAGCAAATACACCTTGGCTTCCTCTGTGCAATGAATTTTAAAGCTGAAGAAAATGTTTTGGGCAAGCAGCCTTGGCCCCAATTTTGCAAGGTATTTATGCTACTCTCTGCTTGCAATGCTTGCTAATCCTGTTAGTTTAGAACACTGTATTGGACTGACAGTTTAGAGCTCAGCTACACTTGAATACATATTACAGAGATACCACTTTCTAAATCAATGTATTTCTATGACAATGACTTTACATTAAAAATTTAATCCTAAGGCATTTTTTACAGTCATATAAGATGAAATGGTATCATGCACATTTAATTGGTTTAAATATGTTGCAGCCATATGACATAGGCATTAGCAAAGCACATTTCAGTATTCTTACAGCTTTTTTACTCCTTTGGACTGAAGAGCTTACTTAATGATAATAATAAATAAAACAATCATGTTAGTTTTGATTGAAACATGTTAGTTGGCCTTGAGATTCCTTTCAAATGCGCTTGAGGCTTAACTTTGACAGTGGAGTGGAAATAAGTTTTGGTTGATAGTACATTATTTATACAGTCAATTCATTGTGTACCCAGAGATGAGATCACAGCCTTTTGGGGGTGCTACCCAGGTGGTACAGCTACAATGCTCAGATTTCGGTGGGTCTAACTGACAAAAAAGATTGCTTGGAAGGGTTAAAAAAAAGAGTCAGGATCCTGCTCTCCATTCTCCTAGCATTCTGCAAGTGACAACCTAATTGCTGTGTTACTCATAGGCACCTGTCACGGTAGCATTATAAACTAACTAACTAAAATGAGCTTTACAGGTCACTATGTTTTACAGTGATTTGTAACACAATAGCAGGAGAGGGAAAAAGCTGGAGTAGAGGTTGTGGAAATGTCTTCAGAGCGTGTCTGCCTGTGTGTGAAGAATTGTATTGTTAACAGTGTCTTGACTGTGGTTGAAGCTCAGGGAATTTTCTTCTTTTTAGCAGATGCATTTGTGGAATCTGGAGCCATGGAAGTGTGCAAATCATGGACAGTTTGATTAATTTTGACTACCACACTAAGTAACTGAGTAGAGCTCCCCTCATGGTGAAATACTGTACTTTTATGTTGTAAACTAGATTAACTGAACCTGAAACTAGCTTGACAGCTTTTGTGGGAAGAGGCATTGGCACAAGAGGTATTAATATGTAGTATTAGGGTTTCAACTTACTTTGCTAACTAAGTACTGAGGCAATGCAGCCCTTTTGAGTGGAATACATTCATGTTCTACCTGTGAGGTCAAACATAAGGTTCGACTATTAGATCTAATATAGACAAGGGTGGCTGAAAGATAGGCTAGATTTCTTTCTTTGTTTGTTTGTTTCTTTTTTTTTTTTTTTAAGGCACAGTTGCCCATATGGACAAGTCTATGTGCTGCAATGACCTAGTAGTACTTCACTGTCAAATTAGTACAGTATTTGGTAAATGCTACATTCTTTTTGATACTGTAAACACTCTAGACTGTTTTTTGCGTGTATGCTATGATAGAGCTGGAGACATTCCACATGATATTTAGCTCTGTATCTTTAAACTGGGATTTCTAAAAGGGCCTAAATGAAGATGCATGATTTTCAATGGGATATGAGCAGGCTAACTCAGGCTGAAATTTCTGAAATGGTTCAACTTTGAATCTGAGGGAACAAGAACTTTTTTTCAGTGATGTTTGTTTCATGACTGGTGCTGAATGCCAGGACCTGGATGACAAAAGATGATTTCTCAACCACAAAATATACCATCCTTTTACTAATGAATGCTAAAGTAACGTGTTTTTAAAAAATACATAAGCAAGTAATATGTTTCTCTTTAGCTGTGTTATGATTGTATCATAGGAAGATACCTCTGCTTTTTCCAAAAAGTGGATGCATATTCAAGTTTTGAGGGAGTGTTTCTCTAGAGATAATAAAGTTTTGAATGTTCTAAAATAAAATGTTACTTTAGAAAAAAAGGTTTTGATCTTACCTCTATGTATACACAAGAAATCTGCATATAACCAGCTTCTGCAAGATGAGGGTTTAATCACTAGATTTAAACTTTTTATGTCCTCTAGTGGAGGCTTTTACTAAAATGTTTAAATCTTAGAATGCCAAGTAGCAAAATGAATAAACTTCAAATAAAGCCTTCTTCAGCTGTATGTGAGAAGGAAAACCTGAAAATGTGTTTTTTCTGTTTTTCCTATTTGATGGCTAGTGATGTACTTTTTTGGCTCATCTTTGAATTGCTCATAATCCAGTTTTATAACTACTTCCTTTTTAAATGGAACTTTCCTTGCTTGAATTTCCTTTAAGAATTCTCTCCTCATTGCAATGCTGACTTATGTTACCTTATACACTCTTCAGCAGAAACGTTATTCAGAGAACCACTAAATTTGTCTCTCTTTCATGCAACAGTTTGATGATTAGTAAGTTTAGTAAACAGTTTGAAAAGGTATCAAACAGTCTTAGTTTCTCACTAGTGGTATATTTTCTGTGAAAGGGAGAGTCAAATGAATATTTTTGTGTGTCTTTAGAACCTGAGAACAAAGCATAATAATGTAACTCAGATGATTGAGATCATGTTAGATGTAATATGGCTTGGAATATTGTAATGCAGTTATACTCCAATGTGGGATCCTACGGATATGTTAGTCATAAAAGTCCCACAAACTCCCTCTTGGTCAGAGGGAAAGTGCAAGCTGAATATTGAGTGGCATAGTATTCAAGATTCCTGGGTCTTTTACTGGAGCCTAGGCTGGGGCCAAATGAAGTGGAGCTGTGATGGTATCTTTTAGTAGATGAAATGATATTTTAGGGGGAAAAGAATAGACTGGCTTTTGGGAATACAAGCTTCCCTTCAGGTCTGGGTTAGCAGGAGCAAACCTCAGGTTGAATACTGGTTTAACTGCACATCCATCTGCATTCAGTAGTTTTCAGTTCTTGCCTCTCTGGTGTTCTTACAGCAGAAATGAACATTTTAGCTAAATTGTTTTGAACTTACAGCTGATGTCATGTATCTTGGCTTTATTAAGGCTAATGAGATAATTTGATATGTTATTTTTATAGGCACTTAAATGATATTACTATAGAAAATGTTGGAGGGGGAAGCTTTTTGGAAAACTATTCTCAGAGAATAGCTATTAATTCTTTGTCACAGTGGAAGGGTGTACTGTGTGGGCCATGTCAAGTTGATTTATTAGAATTTTATTTGAACGTGAAAGAGATTTGAAAAAAACACTGGAAATCTGCAACTACATTGGAGGAGAAGCTTAGAATTTCAAATGATCTTGACAGATAGGATGTAGGGGCTTTTTTGTCTTTATTGAATAGAGACAAATATGTCAAATGCATCATGGCTATCAACTGGCTGAGCAGCAGTCTTTTTTTTTTTTTTTTTAAAAAAAAGCAATTTGGAATTACTGTGAGCTGTGAAGTAGCAATGTCACATTGTTGTGAAAATACAAGCATTGTGATAAAATGTGTAAGCAGAATTATGGCCTGTGAGACACATATAATAATCTTTCCTCTCTTCTTGGCAGTTAAAGACTTTAGCTTGAATATCATGTCCAGTTTTGGATACCAAACTTCAAGAAAGATGTTGAGTCTAAAAGGGATCAGTGGAAGTGATTAGCAGTCTAGAAACTTGAAGTACAAGGAAAGAGCTGGGGTTGTTTAAAGAAGAAAATACTTGACAGGAAGTGATAACATGAAATATATAAAGACTGCTGCAAGGAAGAACAGAATAACCTTTTTTCCATGTCTTTGATGGATACGATGAACTAAACAGTCTTAAGTTGCTGCAGAGAAGATTCATGTTCCCAAAATAGTGTAGTAGTTAAAATAATTGTTTGGGGAGGGAGAGGACTGGGAAATCTCTACCATTTGAGGTAATTAACAGCAGGCTAGACAGGAGTCTGTTAGGAGTGATGCAGGCAAAGTTGATTCTGTTCTTAAGACCAGTGATAGGTAGACTAAGAAATCTCTTGCTGTACCTTTCAGCTGTGTAATCCAGTGATTTTAAACCAGTAAAACAATTGGAGATCTTTTAAAACTAAACTAATACTTACAATCCTGCAAATTCAGTGCGTTGGGCCGGGTTACATTTGGTACAATTCATTACCAGAAAATTATCACTGAACAATATCATGCAAAAGGCATTATGCATACAGCACCCATGACACAGTGTTGCTGTTTTTACCTACTTTGCTATGAAGCAAAACTTAGGTCTTTGTGTGTATATGTCCTTTTTTTCCTTCAGCAAGTACTAGCTGAAGAGGAGAGAGATAATGTAAGTACCTCAGCTGAACAAAGTATCGTAATGTGAGTGCACTACTTGTTTAGCACCCGAGAACCCAAACAGGAAAGAGTCCATCTACAGACATTAGTTCAATGTTTGTGAAACAAATGTCTGTTTTCTTAAGGAATGTTTAATATGGATGACTGAGTCCTTTATCATAGCAAAATATGAGCATTATTAAGGAATTTATTAATTGTTTTTATCTCACAGATAATAGGCATAGTCTTCATTATCAATTTTAATGAAGTCAGGCCTGAAAGCTTTCAGAAAATAGAAAATGCAAAAGTATCCATTAAGTGTCCTTGGTCTTTTTAACCTTTATTTTGGAAAGTGGACTAGCTATGAGATGTGAATCACTTGATTACAACCCTCCTGTTCAGCCATTCACCCATAGCATTTCTTGAATCTTCCAGTAACAACTCCTTAGGAATTTCACATGATTGTTACTTAATGTATGTGTAGGTAAGGATGTGGTTTAAACTGACAGGGGAAAGTTTTCACTCACTCAAATTCCAGTTCATTGAGATGAATGCACCTCAGATGGAACTAAACATCTAATCTATGTTTGCATCAAGCCAGTCAACTGCATAAATTATGTGTTGTTATAAGCATTCCATAATGCCTATCACTGCAAGTGAATGATATGAATGATATGTAAACACTAATTCCATTCTATAGGAAGGGAGACCAAGGGAGGCCAAGTGGGACTGCATGACCTATCCATGTCCTGCAGAGTGAAGAACCCAAATTCACTCTTTAACCGGAAAGAGAGTCCTTTCTCTGTTGATACCTGTGCCCTTGACTAATTGAGGAATAAAATATGTTTCTGTGTAAAGCTTAGAAAACAAAAATATTTCACACAGAGACCTGGTGAGAAATAGAGTCCAGCACCACTCTCCTAAGATGATGCTTCTGGGATCTCCATGATTCCCAGTGCCACGATTAACCACAAGCATTGCTTGACACAGTATTGAAGAATGCCAGAAGGGCAACAGCCCTTTCTGTATCTGGGAGCAGTCACACTGCTGTCTATTGTTATCCATTCTGCAATTTTCTGAATCATAAGCCTGAAGGTCGGTGATTGCCCTGATTCTTATACCTCTGTTGTGAGCAATTTAGCTGCCACTTGATCTGCTGTGAGATTCTCATGAAGGCCAGCCCTGCATGATAGTTGTCTACAGCAATTTATAAGTAAGGCATTTCCTCCTCTGCTGCTGCCTCCTGGCAAAAGGAATAAGTAAATATATTCCCAGGCCTCATGGCCATATGCAAGCCCTTCCTTCCTTAACAAAAATGGTGTTGCTCGTTAGAGAGTGCCTTTCTAGCCCCACTGTAGTCTAGAAAAGGAAAAAAGACTCGATTGCGTTCTACTGGAAACAAAGCTGCCTTGCGTTTAAAGGGCAGGGGCATCTTGGGTGTCCAAAATTAGATTTTTTTTTTCTTTAAATTCCTGAATATATTTTGAATGCTGCTGGCAGCTCTTTTGTTGGCAACAGAGAACACTTATGGGATCAAGCACAACTTGATTGCCCTGTAAAACACGAAGACAACTGCTTTCTAGCTCATGGTCTGAGTTATCCTATTTTTGAAGTGGATTGGTGTTACAAGATGATGAGGAAGAAGAACTTGTCAGGTTCGGATGTCACACCTATGCTGATTGTCCTAATTACTGCTGCACTTGGTCAGACTTTGGACAACGGATTGCTGAATTGTCTGGAATACTTATGTCATTGCAGTCCCAGAGGCCCAGTGTGTGGTACGCTCTGTATGTAAATATTTTGTTTATGCACGTACATCTCTGGTTTCCCAAGTTTGTGATGTTTGTTTTGATTTGACTAGAATCTTACTTTTACTTGTGGTCATGTATTAACATAAAAGGGGAACTGGGAATGGTAAGAGCTGCAATTTAGAATGTATATGTTAAAATGCATGAGGAATAGGAGCATTAAGTTTCTGTTTTTCTCTAAAGATAGCATATTTGGTATGTCAGATGTGCACAGGGAATGCTTACATCATTACTTTTAATACTTGATGTGTAAATTACACACCATATATTTTAATTCAGCTATAATTTCAGCATGCAGCAAATGCTGCAAATATATTGAGGTTATACTTGTTCAGTCAGGACAAGGTTTTAAGCACCAGAAGATTCCTATTGTTATGAGTGTTCTGTATTTTTCTAAGATCTCTTTTTACAGGTGCAGCTTAGAGTGAGCTGCTTAGAGTACTCAGACTCAGTTTGTACCAATTTGATGCAGGTACGGTAAAGCTAGTACTCAAATCAGTGACCCATTCCTTCTGAATAAGTGACTGGAAAGCAGTCACTATGATTGCTGACAGTTGCCATGTTTCTGGATGAGCTCACCATCCTTTGTTCCAAAGTAAATATTCTTTCTCTATGAAAAGATGAGGCTCCCTGAAGTGACATTCCTTTTGGCTCACTGAAGAGGCATGTACTTGAACACCAAGTATGTGGCTGATGCAGATACGATGCTGACTGGTTATTCTCAATTTTGCCCTGCTGCCCTGACAATTCCTCCAGCAGCCTTGTTCTATCCTTACCCTCACAGGAACAGAGGAAAAAAGACTTGGTTTAACATGTTATCCAGTATGGCTGCAGGTTTAACCCATTTTTTAGGTGGGCAAAAGTTGGGCAACCCCAGTGGACTGGGGTCATCTCAGAATGTGCAGAAGTGTCTAAATATAGCTTACTCAACTGACTTTGTTATGGGAACCCCTTCCCACTGTATTTGCTTTCTGAGAATATTCTAGCCAGTGAGCTTTGTTGTGTTCAGCAGAACAGGAAGCTTTATTTCAACTTGTTTCTGTGAAAATTTTGAGTTTATTGTTTTTAGTGTGATACAAGAAACCTGATTCCAAGAATTGTGCACATCTGACTGACATATTTTGAATGCAAATGCTTTCAAGAAACTACTCCAGAAATTATTTGACAGAAGTGTATATATGGTGTTCATAGACAGATTTGAAATGGAAAGGAGCTCTAAATGGATGAAATGGATTATTCATTAGCTGTTACTCATGTAGTTCTATTAGGTGACTGCTGGTTCTTCCCAGTTAAGCTTTGGATTTTTTTCATTAGGCCTGGAAAGCTTTCTTGCTGTAGATGGTAAATGAAGCTAATTGCATTGCTGGTTCTCTGGTTTGTTTTCTGGAGTGCATAAATACCTTTGGTTTTAAAGGCAATATTGAGGTAAACATTTGTGCTGCTGTTAAATACCATTGTGGCACCAGAGAAATACTTCATGCTTTAGCACTGGCTGGCTGTGTCTTTTTTTATTTTTATTTTTTGGTTGATTATGCTTTAGAGCACAGACTTGCTGAGTGTTAACTCTTGAAATAAGTACATCTCTATGACTGGGTTTAATCTACTCTCCTCCATACACACAACCCTGCTTTTTTTTTTGGTTTTTTTTTTTTTTTTTTTTTTTGGTTCAAGTAACTACTCAGTATCTGGGCAGATATCCGTAGCAGAGCTGGGCTTTATCCATCCTGGCGTTTTTTCTTAGTGCAACTGCTGGAAGCCAAAGGATTTAGGGGAAGGGGGAAAGGGGGTCCGCAGGGGGTTGGGCAAAAGCCAGTATGGTTCATACTAGCCAGCAGCATTATTCAACTATTGCAGTCAATGTAGAGTACTGCTGCCCTGTGAGCCCGCTGCCATGTAAGTAAGGCATGTGGAGTAAAAGAGAGGGAAGAAGATAAAAACAGGTGGATTCCTGTGGGTGAACTTTTCTTGGAGCAGCTCCACAATGACTATTTTTGGCTAGAGAGACCGGCCCTTGTAGTGGAAAATGGCTACTGAAAGTAAGCCTAGAATAATCAGCAGTAGCAGTTGAATTTTAAGGATGATGATACCACTTTCTGATCAGCCTGAAGCTGCCAGAACCGCTTCAGCAAGCAGCTGTCTCAGTTCTCAGCAGCTATCCAAAGTTAGCCAGTTTGGTATTGGCAGATTAATATTCAGGCTTTCGTCACAGAGATGTTCAGTGGTACATCTCCATAATGCTTAGCAATTAGATCACAAAGCTTAGTGAAGCAGAGGAAGATACTTTTTGTGATCCTTAAACTGTGCTGACACTCTTCTTGGGTCTCAGGGATCATAAATAGAGACATGTCTCTTATGCTTCAAGACCTGGTTCATCATTGTATGTTCAATGATACTGGCTTTGAAAAAACGGTTGTCTTATGAGACTTAAAAATCCATCTTCTTCAAGGAATAGACCTTGGGCTTTCACGGCTATGCTCTGTGTCACAGTGCGATTCCTACTGATGTATTAGGTGGTGATTTTATCTTCTGCTTTTCTGTCTTACTAAACTTTTTACTGGACTCTTGGGTTTGGAGGATGGACCTATTTAACTCGGTGAAACAGCTGCTCAATAACAGGGTTATGTGCATGTCTAGAGCTATAAAGGGTGGTAGAATTTCTCATGAAGAGGCTAAGAAGTGCAGGACAACCTCTAATATTTTGCTGTCAGGGAAAGGTCTCTCATCCATCAATGATGATGGAGAATGGAGATAGAAGAGCAGAGGGTTAAGAACATAGTGGTAGCCAGAAAGAACTGCTCTGCAGACTGTAGCAAATGGTCTTGGCCAAAGCATCAGGGAACTGTAGGCTCATTCCTTGAGATTATAAGATGCAGCGCTGAAAAGTGATTATACTATTCATTTTGTCCATGTTTGGATTTCACCTGGTGGCTTTTTGAAGGAACGTTTTACTGTGTTTATGAAGCAGATCTAATTCTAAGGAAATTAGGTTTCTATAGCAAAAACGTTAGTGAATGTCCTTGAATAGAAGACAAGCGCTTGAATCATTGCAGGTGTTTGTACACAGAACTTTCTGTTTTATTTTCTTCCTTAGAAATACATAATGATAAGGAAAAAGAAAACATTAGTTAGAGTTCTAAAATGAAGGTGTGTTCAGTCTGAGTCGGGAGTGCATGCGTTCCTCAGGGTCTACCTCTGATATTTGCAGAGGCTCATCTTGTGCTTACTGGAGAACTGGGGGACTCTGATGTCACGGTCTCTTTGGACCCCTTGTGCCGGTGAGCAAACCCACTCATTGGTATGTTGTTATTAAAAAAAATGGGAGGGGGAGGTGATTTTTTTTGGACGTTATACCAGCAATATCCAGTCAGCAGAGTCTGAGTAGAGGGTTCATAAGTAAATAGGTGATTCAGCTGGATGAGAAGCATCACAGTTTGAGATAACAATGAGAAGCCTTCCAGAGGAAGAAAATTAATGTGATGATGTGACACATCCATGTGAAGCTTTCTCTGCTATTTCAAGGAGCTTAATCCGCCTTGAAAACACATTATCTACCCTGGAAAAAGAGAACAGCTTGAAAGAAGAATGCTGTGCAATTATTTTCTAAAATTTCTGCTTCTTTTCTAATTGCAAAACCTTGAGAGTGTTTTAAGATAGAGAAAAACTTCATCCTTATAACACTTGAGTATGATCACATTTTACAGACAAAGTAGCTGAAGAATTTTGTGTCTTATCCATGATTACAGAGCAAGGCAGTTTTCACAGGCTTTCACAAGAGACAGAGGCTGTCATATGCTTATTACACATTGAATATTCCTGAGAGCTCAGTGCATAATCTTCTCCCTTTTGTGTCTATGGATACCTTGTGCTGAATTAACTGCAATATTGCATTTCTTCTCTTTTTGGGGGTAATATATACTCTGTTTGTGCTGAAGATCAATAGTATTCTGAACCAAAATAAGTGCTCCTCTTTCCTGACCAGTTTAGGTAACCTGAACAAACTGCACAGTAGCTTTAAAATTGAGAGCAGCCAAGAAGAGCTCAATACCAGAAGGTGATGAGAGTCCTCAAGTCCCACTGAAGTTGTTCCATGACTTCATCTGACCATAAAGGCATGTTTACTCATTAACATTAAAAGCAAAAAATCCCACTGCATTTCTGGTTAACAGGATTTTTTTTTCCTAGTAAGCTCCACACAGACATCTCGTTAAGGCCGCAAAAAGGTCTGTAATGGCTGTACCTTGATTAAAACTTTGGCATCGATAATGGCACAAGCCTGTGGGATTTATTACTGACCGTGTGGATGCTGTTTGCTTTTTCCTATGGAAATCCAAGTTTATACAAGGGCCATCAGATGGAACCTGCACGCCTTTATTATTACTAATAGTGGTTAGGACTGCAGCTCCAAATGATGCATAACATTTTTTTAAAAGTAAACCATAAGCCAAGTTAAATGAACTTTAAAAGTGAACATGATTCATAACAGATACGCTTTTAAAACTGACCAGACACAGCAAATGTAAATTCTGTCCTTTTAACTGTAAAATGTTTAAGCTTATTTGCAAAAGAGTTTGAAAAATTAAAACCATACCTTCTCTCTGTTTCTCCAGCCATGAAGAAACATCAGAGTTTGCATTTGAAAGGATGGCAATACAAACTGTATAGACAGACTAGATGTCTACTTGAATTATCTTGCTTCTTGAGGGGAAGTCTTAAACTGATGATCACATATAATCTGTAATGTATTAAAAGCATATTCTTTATTGGAGTCCCCATATTACATTTCAAATACATTTCCATGGAATGTTTCAAAATGTCATCTAAAATTATTACTTTTTTCATTGAAATGGCATGTGTCCCCTCAACACTCATCTAGAACTTTATTATTATGATTCTTTGGACAGTTTAAAGACATGAGATCACTTTTTGTGGTTTTGTGTGCCTCACACTACCTCTGTTCCTTCTTCAGTGCTAGTGCCAGCTTCACATTCTCTCTAACAGTTTAGCTCTAGCTTCTTGGCCTGTGTAGGTTTTGTTTCAGTTGATCAGGGGTTTGGCTAACTTAAATATTTAGGCAATATATAATAACTGTATCTCAAACAAACACTTATAATGATCACTTGCAGTGATTGCTGTTGTTAAGAAATAGAGTTTCAGCTTCCATTCTAGCTCTTTTTTTTTTCAGTTGCTTTGTTTTTCATACACACAGTTACTTCTCTCACCTGGAGTACAATTTTGCCATAGGATGTATTTTGAAGAACTTGTGTTTAAAAAACAAAATTTCATGAAAAGCTAGAAGTCAAAGATGTATTCAGTATTTGTGAGCACAACTAAATGAGAACACTGAATATATATAGAATTATGCTGAGTGTTTATAGACTAATTACAAAACTGTAGAGTCAGCTGGAGCTGTATATATACCAGCAACAGTCCGTGAGAAAAGTTCAGGGTAGTTTCAGTACTTAAGATAGGCCAGCCACCTGTGCTTCCTGAAGTCAGTGGGATCATGAGATGTCATTAAAGTGCTTAAAATCTGAAGCCTGCTGTGCTGAAATTAGAGACTTCAAGAGAATATCACTTCAGCTGGTTTAAATCACTTTATACTGTTAAACCCCTGAGCTAACTTAAGCCTGACTTTGGTTGGCTTAAATGTACCCTGTCGAATGGAAGCACTTTAGCTTAGGACATGCTTCAGCTATTTTAACAGACGTAAGCCACCTTACGTTCTTAAAGAGCATGCTTCAAGACCACGTGACGATTATTTTCCTCCTCTTTCACCTAGGAAGGTGGAATTTAGTAGAAATATTCTCCATATTAAATAGACAAAAAAAGAAGCTGGAAATGTATTTTACCGCAACTGTAATCATTAATAGACTTAAAATGATGTTCTCCTTTAAGTGATGACTTTTTCTGTGTTCTCCAGAAGACTGGCTTGATGGATACACTTAAATCCAACTCTGGCAAATTTGTTAAGTAGTATGATTCAGTGTGCAGCTGCAGTAGTAGCTTGTGGAGATGTGTTTGTGTAAACTTTGTCTTTTGCTTGCACTTGAGGGCTTTAGGCAGGCTCCTAAGGCTACATCTTCTTAGCTAGTGGATCCTCAGTTTCTTCTGTTTCTAAAGAGGAAGAGCCTCCATTGTTGAACAGTGCATCAAAACGATGAATTTTCTGGTGCTAAAAGTGATAAAAAGAGTAATAGGAATATAGATCTTTCCTTTCTGTCTATTGTCCCTTAAAAATGTCTGTAAGTTAAGACCTCAGTTGTGTGTGTGCTTGACCATTTCATTTCAAACTGGGAGATAAGAATTCCTTATCCTTCTGCAACTGTAAGCCTTGCTCTGTAATTTTTCCCTTAAGCTTCTGTCCTTGTCATCTGGCACAATTGTTTTTCTGCCTAACTCGGAACTTCATACCTCTCTTATTTCTCCATATTCATCTTCTCTGATGATATAAACTGGGCAGTAGTTTGGGTTTATGAACAACGCTTTCCTAATTAGACCATAAGCTTATGAGGACAGAGATGGTCTCCCATGGCATTTGTACAGTGCTAACTCAATGCTCTTCTTGCATTGACTCCTGTAGGTACTGCTGTAGTGAGAACAGTAAACAGTAGGTCTCTACTTCCTCCAGTATCTAGCTGGGGCCTGTATCTTTGTTATCCACATGGACAGCTTATTGGACTTCTGACAGATCAGAGAATAGCTTCTTTCTGTTTGATTCATTGACTGTTGAAGCAAAAGGCTGATCTTAATTAGTAAAAAATTATCAGAGAGGAATCACTTGGAAATTTCCCAGACAAATGGAACACTGTCATGTTAATTAATAATATAAAGTTACCTTTAATTTTTTGTGTGTTTCTTTATGAAAGAGATAATATTTGAAGTTGTTACTTGTATCTTTTCTTCCAGTAATGTAACATCCATCCAAGGTGACAAAGCTGTAAATGCTTCAGATTTTCCGCAACTTACACATATTTAAAATAGTCAATACATCTATGGCTTACAAGGCCTTCTACTTTTCATTAAGTTACTTGCATTTCTTGTATTTCAGCATGCCATCTCAGGTGTTTTTTTCTCAAGAAACGTTTGTTCCAGATCATCTGAGTGTTTCAGGAGCGCTTGAACAAGAAGAAAAACATGACAGCCAATTAAAAAACAATTTTTTTGCTCTGGTATCATTAATCAAATGCACAAGCAGCCCAAGCACTGACACCTGGCAGGGTTAATGTTTAAGACCTGTGGCAATTATAGCTCCCCTGAAAATCACTTGGCCAGCAAGTCACATAAAAGCCTGTGATTATGAAGGAAATGGGAATTAGCGGAAAAATTTAGGGAAACCAGTTGAAATACATTGGTAGCAAAGAAGGCAGAGTAAAATCTGACTGATTGGTGCTCCCCTGGGGAGAAGAAATAGGGTCTAGGGGTCACTCTTTCACTAAATTAGTAGTGTCTGTCATTTGAAACCAAAATAAAGCAGGAACAGAAGTAAAAGATTTTCTGTAGAGAAATTGGACTCTGTTCTCTTGCACCTACATCTCAGGGAGGCCAAGTGCAATTAGTGAGTTGGATTTTTACTGATGCTAATTTGGCTTAATTCTTCTCCCTCAAATATATTTCTTAGTAAAGTACATGATGCCCAGGAAATTTGACATATTATTATTTTTTGCAATGAGCAATTCAAAAATTATATGTGACATTGTTTCCATCAGCTCCTTATGTGTTACATACTCTGTTTTGCATCTTTGCAATCCCTAAAAGTTAGTCAACTAGAATAAACACAGCTTTAATGAAAACTAAGCCTGTTGTGGTCAGAGCACACTATAGTGCATATGCTTTCCCTATTTGAAGAATGTTAGCTGAATGCTTTTTGTGCCAGACACAATCATACCCAAAGAAAAAAATCTAATAAGTAAACAGTAGCTTAAGGAAGGAATGATGACTATTTGGAGCCAATTTCTTAATATTAATTGCTATAAAAAAAAGCACTAGCTGGAACTACTGAAGAATCTCTTAATGTGAAGCATGGCATCATAACCTTAGTCTTATGAGCTTCATTCAGTCTTAAGAAAATATAGGGAGAAAGTGAATGGCCTTGCTTCCTTCTTGGCAAAAGATCTGTTTCACCTGAAAGTACTTCTCTACTATGGCAACTTGGTGACTGCATCTGTGAAACTGGCAGTTTGTCATGTGCTTTATTATAAACACTTTTAGCTATATCACACAAGTGGAAAGTGTAATTGGCCTCTGATTTAATTTTAAATTACTTGGAATTGTGACATACCCAAAGAACAAGTAATTGATTTCGAATTGTTGGACTAATTCAGTAGTGATTAAGAAAAACAATTGATGAAAATGACAAGCCATGCCAGGCCGTGAGAAGTGAAACCCTGAAAAAGCTCTGTAGCAGTGCCAAATTACTGTGAAAATTCTGGAGTTTGGATCCAAACCACTATTTCCTGATTAAATGCCCCAGCTTACTGCTTCAGTGCTGCAGGACAGAAAGTAACTTAAAGCAGCACAAATATCAATAGGCCAGAACCTACCAAAAAAACCCAAAAGACATCCCAGGTATTTGAATAGGGTATTGATCATCATCCAGCATTCATGATGCAACAAAGTAAAATACGAAGTTGTTTTGGGCTCTTTCTTTTTTTACTGTTCCATAGCTCTTTTTCACCATCATTTCTTCGTGTTTCATGAACGTTAACTGACGTATGGTTTGAATTGAGTTTTACTGTAAAAATGCCAATATGGAAAGTTGTGGTCATCTGTCACTTACTTCTAGTGAAAAATCTTTGTTTTACTAGAAAAAATTAATTCCGGTCAACCTGTACATTGCTAGTATTTATGACTTATTTATAAAAGTTAATGATTAACTTCTTGTTAAGACATCTACAAATCAATTTTTGTAGAGTACAGCAGGTTAATAATAATATTATTTTATTAACTTTCTGTAATATCATCCATCAAGATGCATTTTTTTGTGTGAAACAGCATGTTAGATGTGTCAAAGCATAACTGCTGGTTACTGTTTACTAATTCTTATAAATTGTTGGTTATACCACCATATAAGATAACTTTGGGTTTTTTTCTTCTTGTTGCCATGTCTACAAACTCAGCCCAAAACTTGAAAGTCATTCTGATGCTTTTCCATCACTAATAACACATATTTTAGCTCTATGTTTTGTTAATATTTGTTCTGTTGGCTGAAGTTGAATGTTCTCAGTGTGCCAGTTGTTGTTAATGAGTAATACTGATCAGAATTTTAAAATAGTAGCAAAACTGTTCAATAAGAAGGCACTACTTTTACATTAGCATTTTCTAGTATAAAACTCTACTCTTGAAATAAGAGTGATTACAGAAAAACTGCCACTATGTGTAATACACTTAACAAAAATTAGAATAGAAAGCAAAGATGGTAATGCAGTCTAAATGAAAATACGTTTGTGATTTTTCTAAGAAAGTTTCCAAAATGAAAACCATTATTCCTGTTACTTGTAATTATTAAAGTACTATCTCTGCTTTGTCTCATTGTAAAGATAACTTTTCAAAAAGTTCAGAATCACTGAGATAGCAGGTTAGGGAGCATTACTGGTAGCTAGGTATGAGTAGAACATTCACACAGAAAAGAGGTGCAGGAGTGAGTGAGTGTGGTTGCAGTTGGATAAGGCAGTTTAGTATACATGGTCACTCACTGCTCTGTGCAATGAGGAAAAGTGGAGAGTCTCTGTAGGATTGCCGCAAGGTCCCAATCCTGCAAAACTTGCAGTTCATGCTGAACGTTATATTCTTTGAACTCACTTGCGTAAAGATAAGCATGTTCTTTATAACCATATAAAGTTACTTTTTAATGATCAAGGAGAAAAATTGTGTGTTTTCAAATAATGAAATGGCAGAGTCAGTAAGAAGAAACTACTCTGTGGTTTTAAACATTTCTATGAAATAAATATTGCTTTCAAAACAAAGAATAGTAAAGAGAGAGGGAAATAAGGAGCAAGGTCTGTATGTATATATGTGACAGGCTTTGCAAGCTCTAGAGTGGGACCATGTGACAACATTCAGATGCTCAGAAGGAGCAGTTCCCATGAGTTCCCTCCCACCATGAGGTGGGGAACCAGATAAGGAATAAACACATCAGAAACTGAAGCAATCAAGAAAGGAAGAAGTAAAGTTATTGAAAAATGTCCTGTATCTGAGGAAGCTACAGTGATGTAAGGGGCTTTTCTAGCTTTTCAAAATAATTAGTGTGTTTAAAATAGTGCTATGAACAAAGCACTGGTAATGCAATTGCTAGTGAAATCCCAATGTTCCAACTGCAGAAACATATGAATGTTTATATATGAAGAAAATATATTGTACTGTGCATTATGAGAAGTATGAATCAGTGTACAAAAGACATTTAAATTGTCCCCAAATTGGCTATTATCTTGTATATTTAAAACATCTGGTATAGAGCAATGCCATATTGTGCATTTTGGGTATCTTAAAATGTGGACTGTTTTTCACATTTCAGTTGAATGTTACTCCAATAAGCACAGTTCGTTTTGGAACGGGGAGGTTGTTTGTTTTTCCAATTTATACTGATACTAAAATTATGTGGGGAGACTTAGATAATAGGTGAAATATTGAAAAAACACAATAAAAGTAAACTGCCTTAATTAAGATCTTTCCCATTCTTAGTCTTTCACGTTTAAATAGATATTTTAATACCAATGTTTCAATTGAAATCATGTATCATGTGATTTGATTAGATGAGATATATGTAGCAAACTAATAATGACAGTGAAACAAACTTAATGAATCCTTTATATTAAGTGGATTGAGGACTCCATGATGCAGTACTTTGAAGTGTTGCTTCCACTCTTTTATTTCTGTGATATTTCTGCTGGAATCTTTGTTTGCTTTTCAAATGCATTGTTGAGCTTTATGTTGATATCTATTCCAGATGTTTTCAAGTTCTGCTAATTTTTTTTCCATATGATACCCGCTTACAGAAACATTTCATATGTAGTTATAGCAACTGTATCTGCTAGCAGCTTTCCTTTTCGAATGTAAGATTTTTCTTCCATGAGGATAGGTTTCCCTGCTGCTTCTGCAATTTATTTGTCTATTTCCATAGTAGTGTCCAGGTGCATTTAAAGTCTGGTTTGTGTACGTAAGAGTTTACAGGTTGAGATTTGGAACTTGCAAGCAGGTTGGTACTTCAGTCCATGTGAGTAGCTCATGAATTAGAAATGATATTAGTGAACTAAATCAAAATTAGAACTCAGTTTTAGAAATAAGATACTGTAAGACTCTAGCCTTTTGGTTCTAGTACTCATGCCTGATCTCAAGCATATTACAATAAGGGAATTAAATATTATTTTAAATTCTATGCAATTAATAGGATTTAAACATACACTTACAGACTTTCCTGTACTGGACCTTAATGTTTTATGTGGTTATACAAAATATCTGACCCTTTTCCGATAGATTATGAAAATGAGCAGAATCTTCTTGCTTTCCAAGTCTTTCTCTATTTGCAGTTTCTGTTCTATTTTTGGACTTGTTTTTGCTCTGAATTTCACTTTTCTTCTTTCAGTTTGCTTCTTCGTTATCAGAATTTAAGTTTCTGGGAATGTAAGTAAAGCACCGGTTCGGCCCAATCAGTCCTTACTATTCTGGCATCCTGCAAAATATATTTTAAATGAAGAGGTCTGCACTAGTTAGCTGGTCATGTATTGAGTAGCCTGATACTCAAAAGCATAGAGTGTGTACCTCTCTGAATATTGGACGACAGAAACTTGAACTGAATTTATATTTCTAGCTGAATCTGTAGACATTTTCCAAAGAGATAAGCATGAGCTAAATTCAGCATCTTTACCTGAAAAATTTAATATGGATTTTAGATGTGATAATTCTAGAATTTCCTATCCTAGGGCTCAATTCTCAGTTCCTTGCAATACTGCTTCTACTTGCTGAAGCACTTAGTACAAGTTTTACAGTGCACTATATAAGCCAAGTAGGAGTAATTGGTTTAACAGAAAGCCCAGCGATGAGAGTGAACAAAAATACATGAAGCTTTGTAAGATGAGAAACTCCCAGCATTACTAATTATCTGCTGATAAAGTGGGATGCTGTTTACTAATTCTGTTAATTCTTAATTTGCAAACTTTTGGTGATAACAGAAATAACAGAGAAACAATGTGAATTGAAGTAGATTTGGTTCCTCCTTTACTTAATTAGAGCCCTTCTAGTTTATAAGTGAAGGTTACCAGGCACTTCTAGTGCATCTCCCTTCAGCTAGCTTGCTTCTGTTTTGTCCCAGGTATGATGAGCATTTTGAGACAACCTGTAGGATTACTTTGTCAAAAAAAAATACTGCACTGTTAGTTCAACTTTTTCTTAACAGTTGCCAGTGAATGAAATTTGAGAACTGTATATGGCATACAGACAGTGATAATGTCTTGTTTTAAGTTCATAATGACTAATAGGCTTTTTAATAATACTTACTATTGTCCTTAAGAAAAAAGCTTTATTTAGTTGTTATTTTCTTGATAGGAGTGGCACTTGATTATTTTCATGCTTGTACTAAGCAGAGGTACTGATCTGCATGGGGCTTGTTAGCAGGTGACAGTCAAGGTTGGGGGGATTACAGTGATAGATACAGGACATGGTTGAACCTTTGGCTTCTGTAATGCTACCAGGGGTACATGTTTTCTAGTGTGAGAGAGGTTTTTTTAATGATACCATTTTAACATTTTGTCTTTGTTTTCATTTATTTAAAATGCCGGATTAGTAATGCAATTTTTTTTTTGAGTTCGTGATACATCATGTGTATATATGATTCTCTGAGTAATAGCTAGAAATGTGACAGCTTTGATGTTCCTGCTAATATTCAGAACTTTCAACAGCAATTAATGCTCTCAATTGTGAAAATTAGGAAAGGAGGCACTCAAAATCCAGTCCCTTCTTTGCGGAGTTTGTTTTCCTTTCTAGCCACATGACCAGAAGAAAAATGGTAGTGTTTCTGATTTCCAGATGCAGTAGTGTAAAAAGAAGGTATCAAGTTAAACAAAAATGAGAAAACCTGTAAAATCTGAGATGTGGAGATTGTAGTGAGCAGTAGGAATGGAGAGGAATTAGTTTGGTGGCCTTGTAAGGGGCCTGGATTGTGATTTTTAAAATCCATTATTGTGTTAGAATTTGGCATAAATGCCACATGTGAGCCATATCAAATAAATAGCAATTGATATACTCTTTTAAGTGGATGTTGGATTTAGTAATAAAGTGTTTGATCCCGCTGAGTTCTGAGTCCTTGACAATTCTGAGGAACCAGACTAGTTTATGTTTTTATGAAAATGTTATGTTTGTGTGTCTGGGTTTTGTTAGCTGGTTTAGTCTCATTTTTTCTTACATTTTTATAGGATTTTTTTTAATGTGTAGATGAAAATTAATGTGAAAGGAGATTTTTTTCAAGGTTCTTTTAGGAGCTGAGTTCTTATGCCATATAACCAGCCATTTATGCCATGCAGAGTATCACCCTGCATTTTTATGTCAAGTTTTCCTGGCATTTTTGATATATATTTGCAAGCACTTTAGGCTATCTATGACTCTGTTAAATGTACAGCACCTGAACAGGTACTCTACAGAGTAGTAATTTATTCAGCCAAAGTCAACAGATAGAATGAAGCTGTTTTTTTTCCTGTCCACTGGGGATATTACCCTCAGCATCCATAAGAAATGTAAAATATACTTGAAATGTTCTGGCAGTAGTGGCTATCCTAATGCCAGTATCATACTTGAAACATCGAACCAATGGTAATTCTGCAAATAACCTGCTCAATCTCTGGTATATCATATCGAGATGACTTTGTAGGGCTGTATGAGGGAGGACCTAAAGGGTCAGTAATGATGACTTAAGAATGTCAGAAATTCTAAAGCTTCTCCTTTCCCTTCCCTCATGCACATTCTAGTCTCTTATGTGCTTAGATCATGTACTAGGATAATAATGCAGACAGTGTATCAGAAAAGGCTAAGTCACTAATGTGAAAATTGGTCTCAAAGATAAAATTCTGTCCGAGAAACACATTTAGTAATTAACTGGAGCAGGCAGCAGTTTTCTTGGCAAAACTCAGTGTGGTTTCTGGTTGCTGTGGTCTCTGCTAAAGAAAACTTTTCTGTAATTACAAGTTAAGCCAGTATGCAATGTAAATAACATAAATAAAGCTACCTCTTTTTTATAGTTTTCAACCCTGTTAGGTCCTATTATCTGGTATACAAACTAATCCTGAGCCTATTGAAATTCTTCAGGAAATCAGTATAATTAGGTAATATAAAAATATATTTTTAAGCTTAGACTTAACGGCAGGGTCTTAATATTTAGCTGAATATACATCTTTAACGACATTTGGTATGGCTTTCTAAAATTGCACATGAAACAACAAATAACTACAAATAAAAATAACAGCTGAAACACGGAAATGAAGTCCCTAATGGAGATATGAAATTTAATGAATTTCTCCCTTTGGTAACTGTTTAGGAAGCTTTTCAGAAATAAAATCTTTGTTTCCTGTTTTTTAAGCATTGCGCTTTGTGTCACTATTCTGAATACTACCAATATTTCAGAAAGGTTTATTTGAAGAAAAACTATTTTTAAAGAACCATTCTGTTCTATTCTGTATCTTTATATCTCCTTCCATAATATTCTTAATATTCTCCCTTTGAATAAATTATTGCAATTGCTGGGTTACTCTACACAGTGTATTCTTATTAGAGAATTATAGAATATGCAATATGAGTGGCAGAGATGAACTGCTGCACCTGTACAGATCTCCAGGGACATCAGTGAGGCTCTACACTGGGGAAAATATCAACCTAGCCATTATTAGCTCAGGACTAGGTCCAAAAATACTTTTTTGATATGGTAAGTCCATGATAATCTGGCATGCTGTATTGGAAATGTTCATATAATTGGTCTTCAAAAAGTAGTTTATAATTCTTTGCTATTTATCTTATTTTAATGATCTTCAATGATTGGTACTTGTGCACTTTGGAATACTTGCATGTGCCAAAAATCATGAAATCGTCACGTTGCATATGACTACATCACAAGTACATACTTGCGCTTGCCTGTTTTCACATTTGGGTTAAAGCACTGAGTAGAAAAACTATTGAAGCAGCTCAGTATTTGTGTGGAAGTCTTTGTTGGATTTGGCCCAGTTTAGAAGAGCTGAAAAGAAAAAAGTATTTTAATTAAACATGGTGGATGGTTTGAAAATTATCAGGTTTTGAATAAAATTAATTCCATTATCCAGCAAAGATGTATATATCTTCATACTTCATCCTTCAGACCATTAAAGATCAGTAAGAATAGTCACATGTCCAAAATTAAGTTTGTGTATAAGTGCTTTCTTGATATATCCAGTTTCTAAATCTCTGTAAGATGGGAATGAAATCAGGTGCTATAATTTTTTTTCAAGCAGAAAAAAATGTGCATTAGAAGTAAGGGCAAACTTATATTTCATTATGAAAATAATTTGGATATTTCAGATTTTTTTTCAGTTATATAGTGATATTTTTCTAATAGGTAAATAGTTGTACAATATTTAGAGAACAAACAAGATACCCAGTACTGATCAGGTTTTTTTAACTACTAAAGAAAACATTTCATTTCAAGGTTTGCAAAACATTCATAAATGGGCTGGACATAGTCACAAATTGCTTTTCAGTTGTGATCAGTCTTTCCTAATGAATTTGGATTTCCTAAAACTTCTCAAATTGAATTTGTATGTGTAATGTTTCTATGAACTTTTCAGATGTTCACAAATAATTGCACTTGGCAATGGATCCTTTGAAAAAGGATTGTATTACCTTTTGGAAAAACTTGACTTGAAATATGCAAACTTATTGGTGAAATAAGTATCGGTCCTACAGAAGATTATGTTACTTAAGAATCTTGGCCTTTTCATGTTCAAATTTGTGATGTAGCTTTTCACTTTGTGTACCTTGCTGCAGCTAGCATTTTTGGAATCAATGCTGTTTTTTAATTTAGAGAAGTTTGAAAATCATAGAAAATGTTTTTATCACTACATTTCAGATTCTTTATTATATACTACTGTTAGGTGAGTTATATGGAAAACTGTGAAAAATGAGTCAGTATCAGCCTTTTCTCTGTTTTAAAGGCTGGGTTACTACTTACCTTACTGCTTTCAAAATAGCATCTGTGTGTGCTGTGACACTTCAGATTATTGTGCTCTGGGTCTCTCCTTTTCATAACTCACTATGTGAATAAAAACAAAAGTAGTGAAATAACAGAATGGAATAAATATACTCTCTGTTACTCTGCCATCTTTTAGGAGAGTGTAGCATGGATGATTTGAGTAGGCTGACTTTCTTACAGACCACCAGTTAGGTTCTCTGTGTTTTGTGGACTGATTTGGAAACTCTGCCTGTGAGGCATATTCCTCTAATAGATTGACTTAAAATATACTAGATTAAGTGTTGAGTAAGTTGGTTTTAAATCCCTGCTGTATATTCGCTATATTGAAGACTATAACCTCACTTCTGGGGGTTTAACAAACTTAGTGGCTTCAGCTAAATACATTTTGTAAATACAACCCATAAATTACACATTATTTGAGAATAATCCAGACTGCACTATGGGACATGCACACATCTAGGCTACAAAGTAAGTCAGGGTGGCCAACATGGGGCTTTTCCATCGCATGTGGTTCTCAAGAATGTTCTCAGGTATGTTTCCGAGGCTGGGGCTTTGCCAGCCTGTGAACATTTTGCACTGGGTTGTGGATTGTGGGAGGAAGTGAAGCAGGAAGGGCTGAGGAAGACAGTATCGCAGGTCATGCTGAGATCCAGACTTATCTCAGGGTGGAGAGGTGGCACTGCTGTGGGGCCACTGTCACTTCCTGGCTGCAGGCATGTTAGAGAAGCTCCGTGCTCAAGGAGGAGAGTTACAGGCACCTCAGCCGTGTCAGGATCCTTGTGTAAATCTAGGAGGGTCAAGAGGCCATCCTGAGTTCTCTTTCTTCTGCCTGTTCTATACAGCCTTCTTTATATTGCCATATAGTAGCAAAAGCAAAATCTATTTCCTCTCTACCATTAGTCCTGAAGCTGCATTTCTTAATATGGAGCAACTTGATTCTCTAGTGCTAACAGCTTGGTATATCTTTTCTACGTTTAGTTGCATCATCACACATTGTGTACTACCAAGTACAGTCAGGAAAGAAGAAGCAGTTTTCAATATTAAATTGGGATAGCCTGCACTAGTGAAGAAGCATGTATTTCCCCCCCCCCCCCCCCCAATATAACTAAATTCAAATTAATGCTCTCAACTTACTGTGTGTTGGCCTAACTTACATCATGGATAAATCTCATATTTCATTCAGTGCTGTGATCTGATATACATTGCCACATGCATGTGCTACATATTATGAATAAAGCTTTAAAAAGCCTCCTTTTATAGCTGTTTATGTTATGTGATTGAGTTCTTGTAGAGAGAGAATTTGCCAGGACTAAAGGTTATTACTGGCTGTTCTGTAACTAATATTGCCCAGAACTAAAGCAATTAGGCTCGACAAAATATGAGCTGCTTGAAAAAATGTGCTTTTGAGAGTTAGACCTGTAATGAAACTTGATTTAATACATGCTACTGACATGAATATTTTAATTAGAGAAAAATAGCTGCACTATTAAAATGGGAAGTGAAGGGATATTGTTTTGCAGGTGACCAGAGCAGAGTTCTTTTTGTAGAGGAAAGCAATATAAAACCTCTAAGGGGATGGATGACAGGGTGGATGTATTCTGACTTGTACAGCAATGATTAACATAAAACTGTGCAAAAACTGTGCAGAAAGCTTATAACTGTTTCATCATTGTGTCTTTCCCTCTTAGGACCCCCAAAATGTTGGGTACTCTCTGATATTTTTCAATGGATTGCCTTTACTATGTATAGCAAACCCTAGAGGTTTTGGCTGTGCATCAGGAAGTACTAATTTCCATGCTTTATTACGCTGTTCTCAAAAAGAAGGTGAAAAAATGCTATAAAGTTGTCTTTAAGATTCCCACTCCTCCTTCTACAAGTGAGCCTTATCTGAGACCTATTGGTTTACAGCAGCTGTATCTAAAATATGATGAATTCTTTATTCTTTTTATTTCTCTGGCCAATAGCCAAAAATTTTGGGCTTAGTGAATCATTCTGAAATGAAAACTATTTGGCTTTCTCAAAAAAAAAAAATCCTTAAAACCCTGAACCAAAATGCTTAGTTCAAAAAATAAAACTTTTAATTGGATTATTTTTGCAGTTTTAATTTTAAATTAAGTAAGTTTGAAATGTCTTGAAATGGTGTTTAAACAAAAAAAAAGTATTTAAGTAAGACTGTTTTTTTTTTTCCAGAATTATGGACATTTTTTAAATTTTATTTTTAGCTCAAACTCTTTCCTGAATTTGGCATTCATTATCTCTGGCTCAGCTCTTGGAAGAGGAAGCATAGCCATTTCCATTTACCTGAGCAGATGGTACTCCCCCATGAATCTCTTTCCTATTGGTGTTAGTATTTTTTAAATTGTATTTTACCAATACTGTTGTCTCATTTGATTGTCTCAGTCTCCTTGGATTTAATTTTCAGTCATCAATCACTGATAAACTGAGATGGATATTATACTTACAATTCTCTATTGTTTTCTATACTGTGAATAAACCGAGTGTCATCTTAGAAATAAATATTATGCTTAGTGCCTTGAGTGCTACATTCTCCATTAGTTAGTAATTTAGCACTATTTCAAACAGCTAGACTGAATACAGTTGTAATATAGTGGTACCTTATACATAGTGTTTTAAATCAAATGCTATTTTCTAAGAAAGATTTAGCTTAAAATTAACCATTTCTTAGGTAAGCAAAATGCACATACAGAAGACTGTTGGCTGCTTTGTTGGAACTGGCACACGTGTATGTCCTCTAGCTTAAGTTCTTTCAGACAGTTTCATTCAAGGCGTTATGACAGTTGTATTCTTGTAATCTTCCTGGATTTTTCATCAGTCTTTATAAATAGGACTTCAGGCAGAGGAATTCATAGAATGCTTGTTCGTGACAAGCTGCAAGTAGTGATAAGGCAGGACCTTCTCTCAACAGGTACTCAGCTGCAGTCCTGTGGCCCCAGCCAGGTGTTTTGACTGAGCATTTTGCACATTACCCCTGGGTTGTGCTGCATGGTTCCTCCTCTTAAGAGGCTGTGCTATGTCTGTGTACCTGGTGAAGAAGTGAGCTACTCAATGAGGAGTGAGCTGTGGTCCTTCTCCTTACCCAGTGTGGCTCTTTAACGTTTTCCTTCCGAGCAGGTTGCATTGGAGAATGGAGCAGGTAGACTCAGAGGTGCAGTGCAGGAAGTGATACCCTTCGGTGTGTTCAGGACTTTTGCATAGTTGTTCTGGCAGGTGAGTGGTGAACAGAAGAGCCTGGCTGATTATACATCAGCACTATCACTTCTGGACAAACCTTCGTATCCTCCTTTCATTCCTTACCACAAGCATTCAAAGCTACTTTGGACATGGAGGAAACAGGATATACACAACAGGAGTTGTTTTAATGTGGTTGGACATAGCTCATTTAAGTTAATTGGATACAGAAGGAAGTGTGCACCTGTGCATCTCGCTTTTGTTAACTGCAAGGTGGTATCTAAGATCCAGCCTGAGCTGAAAAGATGCGTTCAGCCTTGCATCCAAAACCTGTCCCTAAGAAGGTGAATGAGTCCTGCTGTGACTAACTTGAACTGTGGAAGATGGAAGACCATATTATTTTAAATCTGTGCAAAGTGATGCCACCCACTGCTTCTTTTCTCTAGTTAGGTTTTTATCACAAGAACTGATTAATTATGTAGGTAGAAGTCTGTTTGTTAATTTACTGACCAAAAGTTTTATGTGGAAGTGTAAGTTTCTATCCAGTGAGAAAACAGTACTATAACTGATCATTCCCAAGCGAGAAAAACAGCTTAATGTTGATATTTGTGATTAAATCATAAAGAAAAAATAATGAAAGGTTGATTTCTTTTTTTTTATGCATCTTTGAAACCTCATTGGAAAAATGATATTCAGCTTAATAATATTAGACTAGACAAATAGTTAAAAAAACATTTAAAAATATGTGCATACAATAATAACAGGCATTAATAATTGCTAACCTGGGTGAGAAAGCAATGGACTGAGAGCAACTAAACTGCATGTAACACTGAGTAAAATTTAGGCATAGTGACAGTAGTCTTTAGAGTAATGTAGCCAAGAGAAACTGTATAATCTCAAAGTGATTCTTTTAGAAGCTTTATAAAATTTTCTGTTGTGATATATTTTGTGATTTTTGAAATTTAAGGGTTTTCAATCAAAAGTAGCCATTTAGCATAAAAGTATCATATATGTGCTGTTAAATAATATTGCTGTGAGATGTATCTAGGAAGAGCTTTATTTGCAATATCTGTCACAAGTGCCTATGGAGATTGCCCATATAATGAACCAAAAATCTAGTTTATTGAATGTATTTTAAAGTGTTTGACAGTTGAAACAGAAAATAATGTGAATTACTTTATATGCAGAAGGCCGTAGAAACCTTCAAGTTTTTTTCAATTTAGAATCCTAGTGAATCATAAAAGGAGTATAATTATTTTTATTTTGCCGTGTTTTCTAAACTGCATAATACAGTCATTCTTCTGGATCTTAAAGTTGTCATTTTACAGTACAGTTCAGGACTGCAGTGGTAACATATTTTCCAAAGGTCAGTTTTCCAATTATAATCCAAAATTTGACGTTAATATTTTTTCTTATAGCCATGTTGTAACCGCATTCTGTTAATTTCATAAAGATACCATTTAGCTGAGGTAGGTGGTATTCTGGGCATACGAACAGTCACCTAATGTCAACAGTAAGCAGTAACTGTAACTACTGACTTCCCATCATTTGCAAAAAAATATTTTCCCAAAAATTATAGCATGTAGAACTAGACAGCATCCAAGTCTTTTGGTGGGAAATTACAAAGATTTTCTTATTGCTTCATGTAGTCTAGGTTACTTTTAAGTTTCATTAGATTTTGCAGGCTACCTCATATGCTCTTCAATTAATATCCGAGATAGACTTGTTTTAAAAGTGCTAAAAATTGTAGCTAATAACAACTGTTTAATATTTTTATCTAATTCCTTTAGATCTTCCTCAACTAAAACATACCTTTAGTAACTTTCAGATAAGACTTGAAATAACTAATGTAAATATTAGAATTGAAATAAAAGATAGTACTTCTTTACTAATTGCTGTTTTTCAGGTTCCTATATTTTCTTTACCTTGTTCACAGTAAACTTACTATTTATACACTTAGGCATATTTAATGTAAGCTTCCATGCTAAAAATTCAAAAGTGCTGAGATGTAACCTCAGTGTAACAGCTGCCATAGAAATTCTGTAATTTGCTTTGGCCTCAGATATCCAAAAGCTCTTCTCTTCACCTTGTTTTATACTTGGTTTTACAATGGGAGCTATAAGATCCTGCTCTTTCACATTCTTCTAAAGCCAGTATGCATAAACTGCATACAGGTGGGCAAAGTTTTATTTCATGATAAAGCGGGGAAAGACAGCTGACATCTCAGTAGTCTAGACGACATGGCTTTTACCCGTTTTCGTATCTGTCAAATGGAAAAATTTTACTGACTTTTTTAATGTATAACTAACTTCAACTTGGCACAATTTGAACTTTAATTCAGCAGTGGTTTTCTAATCCGTGTACATGTAAGTAATTAGCATTTTACAGTCAGAATTTCAGTGTTATGTCACATAATTCTCCTCCATAAATGTTGTCTCTGTTCTAAATTGAGCTAATAAGTGAGGTGTGTGCTCTCCGAAACAGATAATTATCTGATGGCAAAGGCACTGGTTCATGGTCAGATCCAGCAGCCAATTTAAGAAAATCCAGTTGCTGAAAGGAACAAAATTCCCTCCAATAAATGGTAAAAGATTACTTCTCTTCCCATTCTGATAACAACTTACTTCATTCATGCTGATGTAGAATGTTAGCGTTTTATGTTAAGGAAATACATCATAGCACGTTTCAGTCACTGTAAACAAGCGGATAGTTTCTGATGCAGTTGTGCAAACACATTCCAGATGAAAATGGTGAAGGGCTGAGAAACCCTTATGGATTTTGTCCTATTGGTCATTTACTTATGCATATTCTAAATGTGCCACTTGGGATCTGAAAATCTCTTACTGGAAGGGCTCAGGAAAATTTATGTGCATTCATTCTGCAAGCGAGACAAATACCTCTCTGGCACTTTCATGTTCTGGGTCTAGAAGCAGAATTTTCAAAAATGAAATATTTAAAACAAATTCAGTGTTGGCCTTTTTCTTGACCTTTACATCATTTCTTTTAATAATTTATATAAATTACTGAATTCTGGGAGAAGTAATTACTTTCTGGTAATTTTGTTTGATGTTTCAGATATAGTTAGTGTGTGATAAAGAACAAAAAACTTTCAGTGTTGTCCAGTTATCCGATATTTAAGTTATTTTATAGAAATGTATTTTCAATAGATATGTGACATAATATATTTGGTACTATTTTTTAAGAATTACTGTAATGTTTCTTGAAACACTTTTAAATCAAAAGTGACTGGTTTCCTGTTTCCTCTTTGTATCTATTTGGAATAACTCAGACTCTGCAGGGAAAATGTGGCAAAGCAAAATGACTATAATGAAATTCCAAGTTCATTGAAATTAATGAAAAAGGTCTGAGTGAAATCAATGGAGTCAGAACTTCATCTTTCAGTTTTTTAAGTATTTTTAATTACTTTACAAAAGTTATCTGAAAAACTTCAGATTTCAGCTGCTAGAACATTTCTAAAGTCTTTTGAAATCAAACAATCTTACAAAAAACAAAATTTCTTCTGCATTACACGTATAAAAGGATAATGTCTTTTGCTGCTAATCATTAGTTTAGAGGTTCATGGTGAAATGAATGATATGCATGAGGCTGTTACCTCTACAAGATCTATTCATAGAGCAGGCAAGCAATAATGTTTTCCCACATACTTCTGTCGGCATACCGCAAAGCCAACCTGCAGCATTCCAGCTATTTCAGCTCTGGTCTTCTGAGCAAAAATATTCAATTGAGTAGATGTGTGCCAAATTATGTGGTGGTTTTGTAGCATATGGACAAATGTGTTTTGCCTTGAGACCACCAAACTCATTTTCACTTGTGACTTGAACTAAATTTGAACCCGGGACTCCAGAAAGAAAGGACTAATATATTAACCTTCTCAGCCCCCATTACATTTAATGTCCAAGGCTATGTGCAGCCATAAACAAACAAATATCATACATGTCTGCCACAAGTGATAATGTATTCCAGGTAATATTTTTATATGTAAAATTACCTTAATATAATATTAAACTGCTAAAATGCCAGATTAACATTCATTTTACTTCACAGTTTGTTTCATTTCTCATTTTAAACCTGTAGGTACATTTTGGTTTCAAGTAGTATTTGGAGAAACAGTTATACATGGATATGCTAATTCCTTGCTTTTGATATGCACTAACAGAGCTGCTCTTATGTGTTAACACTTTCTACATTGAATTTGGGAAATAAATATTTGATTCAGCAGGCCAAATTCCATTTTCAACCATACTCTGCATTTTCATTTATCTACAGGAAAATGGATGTAACAAGTAACTACCCTGAAATAGTAATTATTGGAAGGAAGTATATCTGGTGCAGGAAAGAGGTATGGAATTCTTTTATTTTTGCAGTGCATGATAAATCATCCACATAAATGCAGAAATCGTGGATAAATAAATGACTTGTTTTAAGAAAGGAACAGTGTATTTCATAGTGGAATATTGAATATTATGCCTAAAAGTCTTTCCGAAAAAAGTCTTATTCAACACGTGATTGTTAGAGAAATTTTTAAAGGTACTGTAGCCTGGTTTTTTTATAAGTCAGTCCTTCCTATCTTTACACAGTCATGTCATAAAACACAATGTTCGTTTAATTTCTGCTGGATATCCAGCTGTGGCTTCCACAAACTGTTAAAAAGTTTTTTATAAAATAAATTACCAAGTGCTTTCTGCATCATTGATACTCACTCTTCCATGACTGTTAAATGCAATCCTGGGTAAGTGAATTTTAAGTAGAGGAGAGCTTTCTTAAGGACCTAATTTTATACCTTTACTCCCACAATCCTAGAGCTTTGTCTCTGAATCAGAGTCAAAAAAAATGGCACTTGTATTTTAGTTTTTGATTATCTTGGTCATATGATTGTTTCTGAGTGGTTGTACTACCTGAGATAATGAAACATTTTAGAGTTGTAATTTCTAAAAGGCCTTGCTATTGCAAGAATTGTTGTTTAGCATCCAGTTTATGTGATTCAGTATTCATTACATGTAGGAATTACCTTTTTATTCACTAGGACATGTCCGTTGCTTGAAACACTGTGACTTGGAGGAATTAATTACCATTGTTTTTATGTAGTGGGCTCAGTGGCTCAAATCTGAAGTGAGATTTACATCTTCCTTGATAGGACAAAAAAGGAAAAACATGCTGGAAGTTTGTGTTCAATGCTTGCAGGCTGATTGTTACTTTTTCCCCTTAGGTTATATCCAAATAACCCTGCATCTAACACACCAGTGCAGATAGAGTCTTCCAGAGGAATGAACAGGGTAGTTCACCTACTATTAGTAAGTTGTGCAATCCTGGAAGAGGATGTTGAGAAATTTAGTGGAAATAGAAATGTTCTCCTAGGTATGAAGACTTGAAGTTGTGTGAAAGTGCATCTGTGGAGAAAACTTATGAGCAGGTTAGCTGAGGGAAGAAAAATTTGGTCTGAAATTTGTCCTTCTGTTGTTTTGAGTTATAAATTCAGTCAAATCTGAAGAAGTGTTTTTGGATTAAGCACACTGGAGACAACATTATTTTGCTGATCCCTTACTAAGGCAAATCTGACAATGTAAGAGGCCTTGAAAGGGTTGAAATTGTTCCCTTCACTATTATCCTTGTTTACATAAAACTGGCAAAAAGTATCCCTCCTTAGCTAGTAAGGCTAGTGGAAGGGGCACAGGTAGAGGGCAGCTCTCCCTGGCTGCTCTGGGCTCCTGAAAGGGCTGTCTGTAGCCACTGTTCACTAAAACAGCTCTGAAGATGCTCTGACTTGCATGACTTGGGGTGCCTGAAGTGTTCATGAAGATTATTCTGTGAAAAAGTCACATGCAGAAAGTTGCTGAAGGGGGGCGAATGAGGTTGGACCTTAGGAGGAAGTGTGACTGAGGCATGACTGCGTGACTCTCAGATCTGTATCATCCTTGTGATGGTTGAATGAGTGGTTGAGAGCAGAGGAGTGACAACTGTATTACTAGGTTAGCAGTTGCTTCTTTGCTTGTCTGGCTTTGGGTTAGGCAAAACCTGTTCTCTGGATAGCAGCCCTACCTCTCACTGCAAGCACTGGTTTCATGCATAGCTGGGATTAAGCACTGCAAATGAAGATGGTAGATGTGTGGTAGCAAGAGTGGAGTTGGGAAGTATTTAATCCTGTAGCAGCTGTGCGTGAATGTGCCTGTGTCAGCAAGCTGTCTAAGAGCCCTCCTTTACTATCAAATCAAATGTGACAGAAAACAACAGCTCCCAACGAAAAAGATTCTCCCCTCCTTTCAACCCCCATCAATTATGCTCTCAAGTTCTTTTACCTATCAGTCAAGCTTGTGTTTGCTCTCTGCCCTTTCCATTAACGATTCAGCCTTGTGTATGTTTCTGATTCCCCCTAGGTCCTCTGTGTAGGCATCATCCAGCCAGCCTGCTCCCATTCTGCAGTCCATGCCCATTGAGCAGACTTGCCATCCACTTCTGATATTTGAAGTAGTGGTGAGCAATGCCATTCAAATCTTCCACAATATTGATCCTAAAAAAAGTATTGTAATATCACTGGAAAACTTGTTACACTGGTGAGTGTCCCTGGCATAATATATTGCAGTGTCAAACTGAAAAGTTTTGGTAAAAACTGAGTGTAACCACCCCATGAAAATTAAATATAGAGATGACACTTCCTTTTTTTCTCCTCAAAATTGTGAAATTTGAAGATTTATTGACAGCTCCAAAAAAAAGGGAGGTGGACACAGTATTCAATCACTACAAGTGCCAGTGAGCCCAGAATTTTCCACAGAAAAATGTTTTTTCTACCCAAAAAGAAGGGTGAAGCATAAGAGAAGTTCCTGATGGTAACTCACAGAGTACTGACAGAGAAGAATGTTGGTGGGAAGATGTACTCAGACTAAATTTTTCAAGGATGTTTTTTAAATGGTGCCTGTCCTGTCCTGTTTGACTGTTGCTTAATTTGAGAATGAGAGGACTCCTAGTGCAGATGGCCCCTTCACCAGAAGGGTTATAAATCGCAGTATTGGCACCTGATGATGATCCCATGTTCTTACATAAAACTTAAAAACTGGCTGTAAGTATTGTGCAATGCAGTAACATAGGAATAACTCACACCTCATTTGTATGTGCTTAGCCACAAAATATAAGCCTGGCTTCTATCCTGCCAGTTTGCATATTGCTAATTAATGAAGCCTGTATAGGTATTGCCAATCAATTTAGTTTGCAGCTGGTTGCTGTCCATCAGGTTTATGTGCACAGCACATGTATTTTAAATGATAATAATTAAAATAGACTCTCATAGACTCTAAGGCAACATTGTTTATTGGTTGCTGTTGTATTGTTTGTTAACACTGCTTTATTGTACGTGTTGTCACTTGCTTATGAGTTAGGCAGTTAGACCTATATGTGTTTATGGATTTATGTCTGTAAGTTAGTCCCAATTAAAATATTCCTAAATGCAGATGTTATTTTTGAGAAATACAACAAACTTACCTAGCTAAATATTCTCTACATGTGTTGTCAGATAATTTGAAAATCACATACACTGTATATTAGGTAAAAGATATCTTCACTATACTTAATTATGGGAGTTAGAACTAAGACACTTGGGGAATCTGAAAATTTGAACAGCATATTTTATATTTGCACATGGGAAACTAAACTGGGTTTAACAACTAACATAATAAATAAGGAAATTAGACACTAAGTTCATCCCTAGTATTTTAATTTGATTATTTCACTATGCATTATATTTTAGGAAGCTGCCTGCTACTCTGCAAAACTAAGGAAAAAACAAAGCCTCTGAGAAGAATCCTTGTAAAGGTAAAAGCATGCAGTGGTATTAATGGAAGGGAAGAAATGACAATACTGTGTTGAAAGATGGCTAGACTGCTAATTTCTTGCTAGCAGAGTGATTTTGGCAAGGCCAAAGGACAATGCACCAAAAGCAGCTGAGCTTTGATTTGCTTTGTTGTTCTGACAAAGTTTATGTTAATTGCTTTTGAATGGATAGTAACACCTGTCAAAAGATGAATGCATTTGTCACAGGTCTGTTAACAAATAGAAATTCATGAGCAAACACAGGTGTAAACTCCTAAATAGATTTCTTTGGCTTATTTCTTTCATAAGGATCATTATCCTTATAAAAGCCAAAATATGTACATTCCTTTTGCCTTAGCTGCTAATAAAGAACTATTTGGATATTCCAGAGCATATTATACGCAGTTTGAAATAAGAGCTGATGCACTTTTCCTAGCAATAGTTCAGGAGTGCAAATATCTGTGCAAATTTTAATATAGTTAAATTTTCATTCTTGACTAACAGTCCTACATTTCCTTTGAGTTTTATTCAAAATAATCTTCAAGTTCCATTCATCACTGAAGTGAACCAATTTTGAGTTAAATTTGAAGTAATTTATAACATGCACTAAATTGAGAATAACTGTAAATAACAAAGGTAAGACACTGTAAGAAAAGCAGAGGGCAGAAGTAAGGGTGGCTGTAAAAGCATGTTAGTCTTCCAATTTTTTGTACTTAATGGCACAGTGCATTTGATATAGTTACATTGATTATTAATGTAGTAATACGATTAATTTGAGTGATATTCATTACATTAATAAATACATCAAATAATTACAGTAGACACAAGTTTTAATTGAATGTATCCCTTGAATGAAAATGATTCTCTGCATTGAGAGTTGATGGAAGATCCCGTATATAAGTAGAATATCTCCCGCTCTGCAGAGCATGTCGGCTGTTTTTGTACAAAATTTGTACCTTTATAACTGAATGTTCTCCAGGCGTTACAGTACAGTGGTAGGAACAGGAACACAAAGAAAGGCAGCTGGGATCATGTACATTTACAGCTTTTGTCAACTGCCGTATGACTGTACTGATACAGATGACACAGAAACATCGTGTGTTCCTTTCATTGCCAAAACATAGTAAATAAATAACTGACATTACCAAATCCAACTGAGAGTTATAAGCCTATCCTTTGAGTAGACAAATGAAAAGTATTGTTTTTTCTCCACTGAAAAATTGTACAGAAAGCCTATTTCCACAAACTGTGAATCAGTATTAGCATTTTAGTAAATATAGATTAAGAAGTGAAACAACAGCAACAACAGAAGCAGCAGCAGCATCACACACGTACTGCATCAGTATACATTTGTCTTTTCTTATTTTTGTCATAGGCTTGCACATTCTGTTGTGTGAGCAGTCTGGCAGATTTCTAAGTGACCAAAACTTTGTATAGTACAGTCTTTCCTTGCTGCAGTTCTGGGAGACATCTGGATTTGTATGCTGGGGAAGTTTATGTTAAGTTTGCAAAGAACGGCTAGGCAAATTATTGCCACAGCCTTCTTTGCAGGAAAACAACTTGCAAAGGACCTTTCAAAATCTTGTTAAAACATTCTCTTTATGCATTGGTTTAATGACAGTAGATGGAAGAATGTCTGTAACTAATAATTCTCTTATTTGGAAATTCATCAGATTCCACAGATGTAAATTTGTGTCTATTGTCAAAGACTAATTCATTTGGATTTCCTTCATGACTGAAAATGAGGCCTTGATTACTATTCTGGAAGTAACCTGGGAAGTAAATGCTTCTCTAGCCATTTATTTAAGTAATCAGTTGCAGTAATAGCATAATAGTGGCCTGCTGGTAGTTTCAAAACGTTCTGCTGAAGTTCTGTCCACTCCAATTTTTTTTTCCCTGCCAGTTGAATTCCAATGCATATCACTAAGTTACAGAATAGAAAAACAAGACCTAACATTGCAGATAGCACCAATTTTATATGAGCAGGATATTCTTCACAATTTCTTCTCCCATACCTTCAAGATGTTCAATGAATTCCAAAACAGTTATTTTGGTTTTTAGATTTCACTGACCTCTTGTGTAGTTAAGGTTTCTTTATTGGAGTAAGTTGTCCATGTAGTGACAGACTCACTAGACCATTTCATAGCCTGTAAAACTTCTTCCTCATGTTGTCTGGGACATGGACTACTTTGGGGGAGCAAGGGAGTCCATTTGGACATGTGAAATCAAGGCAGCCATATTCAAGAAAATGATTTGTAAAGCCAATTTGAAGCAAGTTCAGCAAGCTGTGCAGAGCTGCAATGACAATAGTATTTCACATAGGACTGTTATAAAAGCATCCCATGAGAATGATTTTCTGTTACTGCTGGCTGCTGATAGATTTGACCTTGTGATTTAAAGCTGAAAAAGTCAGTATCTTCTTACAAATTGTTTGAGTCATTCAAAGTCTTAGGGATTTCTTTTTTTAATTGGGAGAGCTATAGTAATGTTTGATTTTTACTAGCATTTGAAGACATTTTAAAAAAATTACATCAGGAATAATTTATTGATTGATTTAGTGGTAGTCATTCCATTCATCTAAAAGACTGATGAATATGAATGGCCAAACCATGCAGAATATTGCTACTATGTGTGGGTAGTGGTCTTGAATAAACTTTAGGCCAAATCTACTTCCAGTAAAAATATTTTCAGTTTATAAAAAGAAAATTCCTGTTTGAAGCTACAAACTTCAGCTGGACTGATAAAGCTTGACTCAACAACATGTTGGATTAAAAAAATAAGAGTCTGCAGAAATCTCCAACGGAGAGCTAATTACTGCTGAGTATATGCTGTAATAATATAAACAGTGGAGTGGAATGGGTGGAGAGGTGCACAGTTGGCTCTTGGTTTTCTTGATTGAGAAACAACATAATGACGCAGCCAAATTCTGCAGCGCCTGACCACTAGTGAAGACCAAGAGCAGCCCAGAAAGCTTAACTAGAGCACCAGAAGAGCGCTCATGATTCTGTATTAGATTCTGTGACCTAATTCCAGATCTAAAATCATGAAGCATCATTTCCACACTTAGAAGGCGAAAAACAGATATATGAATATAGAGATTTTTTGAGACAGAGGTAGAAGAGAGTTGTCCCTCTGTTTGTCTCTTGCTTTTTTGTAACAAAATTCCAAAATGATGGTCTGCGGCCGCAGATTTTTTTAAGAGTCTCCCCCAGAGTCAGTTGCAGTTCTCCCAGAGAATACCTCCTCATCTGGGATGAATCACTGAAATACCATTCAGCCAGTACTGTTCACATTAGCTGAGAATCTGGTCCATAAAAAAAATCTGTGAATGAATTCTGCAGTTCCACTGGGAAATAGGAGAAGGGACCCTTTACAGTAGCATGCCATTATACATCGTAGTTACCTTTTCTACTCATTTCACAGGAAAAATACTGATTAAAATTATTAATGGTGTTATTTTGGTGCTTAAGAATCCTGGCCATGTGCCATGAGCCTACCATGGAAAGCAATATGAAAACAGAAAACAAAAGGAAAACTTCTTTACTGTCAGCTCGTTTTAAAAAAAAACAAATGGTGAATAGATATACGTCAGTGATTTGTGTTATTCAGGTGTAAAGCCTGATCTTGACTATGAGTTAGCTGAAAGAACGCACACATATTAAAATGTGTGCATTAAAATGACATACTAAGTTTTAGAAATCTTTGCATGATGTCTCTCCCCTTTGTCTGCAGGCAAATAGGGTTTTGGCCTTCAGTGGCTTAAGAAGGGGAAACGTATGTGGCAGGCATGTAGAGCGAAGATGGTTCATCTGAAGCAATGCCTCTTTTGCTTACTTTCCTGCAGAAGCCCCAAAACAGCTCCCCCCCCGCCACTGGAGACAGGAAAAGACACAGGTTGGTGTGGCAAGTAGATCATGTGGAAGTACTGCTTAAAACATGTTGCAGTGGATCCTGTAGCTGGTTCATGTGCTGACAAGTGCCACTTAAACAGAAGGCTGATCTGGGGGTAGTTTCTCCCTCCCTGTCTCTGTCTCATTAGTCTCATAAAAGAAGTTCACTGTCTTAACTGGATAGCGTTCCTTGTCCTTCATGTATAAATAATGAGAGTACAGGACAAATTGTCCCCATTTCCAATAGTTTAGTTGTAAACTGATGCTTTGTACCTTGTTTATTAACTTGGAATGATGTTGTCAGGATTAGAGAGGATTTTGTGGAGTATTTCAAATTAAACTGTTTGGTGCATTCATAGTTGATTCAGCTGGCTTTGCTAAAACTGCTTTAATTCATGCATATAGTATATCTGAAGTTTCCACAATGTTAGTATTTAGAGTTAATATCATATATGCTATACTAGCATCAAAACTGCTTTAGTAATGCCAGTGTGAACACTTGCATTTCATTTTTTAAAATTTATGTGAGCTATAGCTTTCTGGTTGCTTTTTCTTAAAATAAGTAAAAAGCCCTTCATCACCCATGCAACACTGAAAACAAATCAAGGATTGCTTGATTGGCTTTTAGTCACCACCATATGCTTTTTCCCTTAGCAAAGGCCAGTAGGAAATTATTGCATTACACAAGTGGAATTTAAAATGTTGCTGATGTACTTAAGGATGCTCTTTCCTGAGAAGAATCATTATGTATGACCATGCTCTTTAAAAATGTGATTACAACAGTTCAGCAGATGGTAGACACTTGGGGTCAGCTCTAAGGAGATCTGTATTTACAGTGTATTAATAATGGTTTAAACTTTCTCATAAATAGATGTTGATTAATTTTAAATCCATTTGTAGAAACCTAGCATTGCCAGACTATTTCCTGAAACCACAATACAAAGTATGATAAACACCATCCATTAATCCAGACTAATGTACTCCACACGTTAAAAAAATTCACTAAAAGGATTAATGTAATTTTTCAAACATGAAAAAAACCAGATTGTATATTTCATATGTACTTTGTGTGTTGAATTTTTGACAGTCAACTTTTTGCTGATAGAATTATGTGTTTTTATCCTTTGCTGTAACATACTTTCAAATAATTTATATTTAATTTTATATTCTGTTTGGGATTTCTTTTTCACTTTGTCTCACAGCTATTTCATACCATTGAATGGAAAATAGATTAATCCAATCAGGTGAAACAGCAGGAGGAAAATTTAGGAAAAGCTTATTTTAAAGGCAGTCTGGCAAAAATTTGCTGGAAATAAATAGCATTAAACAGTAATCCTTAACCTTTGGCCTATTGTGACCCTGTATTCTGTTTTTGGACCATCTAACAGTATAGGAAGTTTCTACAACCCTGACACCTGTTTGGAAGCCCCAACCTGAAAATCATTTGGTCGAAATATTGATCAATTTATGTCAGTTGTCAGTTTTGCCATGCTTTCAAAGGAGTGAAAATTTCATCCCTGAGATGCAGTGTTCATAGATACCTAAAATAGCTATGTACATGCATACATACATACATAGTATTTTGAATATAGCGCATAAAAATACACACAGAGACATATATATGTCTGTATGCATACTTATGTGCATATATAGTAAGTGTGCAAGCAAACAAATGCAGGAGCACATGCTCAGTGACTTTTAAATAACTTTCCTGAAATTTTAAGATCGGATTCAAAGTTAAACTAGTAGCTGATATCACAGTCAACAAAAATATAAAAAACAAATTTAGGTTTACAATAGGGGTTTTTTTAATCTTCTTCCTGAAAGTTTGGTTAAGAGACAAGCTTTCATCTTAGTTTTAAGCAGTGGGGAATTTATAGGCCAAAAAGAAAAAATAAGTTGATCTTATTTGATTTGACTCAGTTACCGTGTTCTTGAAACTGCATGAGGTGATGACATGTCTTAATTTTGGAGCTAGATGGTGGAGAATTGATGTTGAGCTTTCAGCTTAACTTGAATTTACAAACTTTTGTGCATTTGATTTTTAAAATGTATAATTGCAGTAACTATTTATTCATAAAGTTCCCTTCCTTTTTCATTGTTTGTCTGTTTCAGAAAGATACAGGCAGAAGCTGCCCACACAGCAATAGCTGTAGGAGCTCAGAATTTTGACAAAGGCCGTAGAATTCAGACGTCCTTACCAAGATCTCTTTCGCAACCAGAAATTATTCTCTTTAATCTTTGGTTGGCATCTTGTTTATTGTGGATTTAATGCTGCAGACTTGCATGTAAAGCTCATACTCTGTGTGTGCTCTTCTACTGAACCAAATAAAGCCTAAGAATGAGGGAAAGCTCAAAATGTGTGCAAGTATCACAGCATAATCAAAAAAAAGCAGTGAGAGATGCCAAAAAAGTCTAAAAGACACCTAAAGACAGAGTCTTTGCCATTGTTAAAATTGTTGCTTTTACACTGTAAAATTTATTAATCCCAATTAGTAAGACATTTAAGGCACATTTTTGAAATCACATGAAGTTTAAGAACATGGTTGGTTCAAATAGGAGACAACTTCAGAATACACTTACATCCTTTGCTTCTTTGGAAGAAGGGAATGATTATATTGTTCACATGAGGTAACTCATCTTTATGCCCATTCTCAGTCTCTTTTCCAGCCCAGCAAGCAATAGCTTTCTACTCTGATCTTTGTCTTCAATTCCCACATGCTTATGCATACGCTATTTTGGATGGTTAACATAACTCATCATAGAATTTGAATGGTTTCTACTATTTTTCAATTTCTTTAATTCAACAATATTGTGGCAATCCTGGCACCCTGCACCTCAAAATATAAATGATCTGTGTACCCCATATTTTAATGGAGTTCTCCTTTCTAAAGCATGAATTAGAAGCTTTATAAGAGATGTATGATGCTCCTGTATTCACCCTTATGTCTTAGCAGTATTTTTTCACTAATGTCTTTGTGCCACAAATAACACTTCAGTGTCTTTCTCACTTGTATATTGCTAGCATAGAAGCACATTCACTGTCCGTCTGTTCACTATCCAGTTGTCTTTTCTCAAATTTTTTTCCTACATTGTTGCTGAAAATTCCCTTCTGGTTTCTGGCCATTGCCCTTCGTCTGTTCTATGTTCTGTGTCTATAATTGAGAATCTTCCAGCCAACCAGCTTCTGAAGCCATGGCTCCATAGCGAAAATGGACTGCTTCCTGTATCAATAAGCTTTTCAGAACAGACAAGCAGGCACAGGCAGCCCCTTGAGGGTACTGACTGCATTTAAGGTTTTCCAAGTTCTTTTTATAATGGGTAAATTTAACTTCTTCTGTCTCCTTTCTCCTCATCATCAGACTTTTAGTCTTTTAAAATAATTTCTCCAAATTGGAAACTAGAACTGTGAATCACCTTGCACATCTAATAAATGCCTTTCCCATTATTAGTTTTATATACATATATACACATATACGTGTGTGTACATGTATATAAAAATACAAATATATATACATACGAGTTCTTTGAGATATATGCAAGAGGAGGATTGCTTTGGTTTCATTCCCAGGCATGCCGTATGTAAATAGCTAGAACTCCTGTTTACCTAGATATGCTATTTCCTAGTAGTCCTAACATCATTTTTTCCCCCAGACCTGTGCTTGCTTAGCAGTGTGATTTTTCGTTTATTAAACTATTGCTTAACTCATACATAGAAATCACTGGTCTAATCGTTTTAGGTTAAATTCAAGTAGATAAGTTGATAGCCATTTTTTCTGTCCTTTAAAAACCTAAATGAATTTTACATTTTATGAAAATATTCATTTCCTATCAAGTATTTTCTAAAATACTTAGAACAGCAGTAGCAGTAATATTTCTTGAAACTTCTTATTTTGAATGCTTTTTCTTAAGTGATCGTACTCCTTTTTTAACCAATTACTAAGCAGCAGGCTGGCCTTTCTGTTTGGTTTCTTTATCAAGTGACATGCTAAAATACATTCCAATACTTTAATTTCCACAGAATGTTTTGCTGTTCTGTACAGTATCTTCATTGCTCTTTGATATTACTTAGTTCATTACTACATAAACCAACTATGTTAAAACAGTGTGAATTTATTTTTGGAAGCAAAGAAAAAGAGCATCAAGTATGATAGTGAGATATTTCATAATGACTTCTGTTATAAAACTTTTGGATCCTTTAAAACTGTTTGTGCACAGTAAGTGCCATAATCATAGAATAATAGGCAGCTCATGGTAGCCCAGAATATGCTTGATGCTAAGGAAACACATTTGCATGTGTCCTTGAACCTTGACTGTTTATTATCAGTGGTGCTAAATAGTCCTTGACTGAAGTGTCCCTTTGTTGTTCATGTCTATAATATGGATGTTTTAGCAGTGCTTGGGAGTATTTGTTGTTTGCTGTGTTAATGTGAGACGGTAGCGAGAGCGTGAGAAGTTTCAGCAGTTTGCATCTGCTGCAGTAAAAAGGAAATGTTTGACTTTCTGCCCAGCATTGCTAAATACAGAAACTTGGAAAAAAGGAGTGTAAAAATACCCTTTCCCTTGAAAATGCTATGTGAGGCTATTTCCCAGGATATGTGGGTTGTTTTTCTTTTTTTTAATAACATAAAGATGGGATTTTTTGAGCTAAAATACATGTTGTCAAATTCGTTGTGTAATTTAGTCAGATGTAAATTGTAACAAGGAAGTGCAAAGACTTGGGTAACTTCCAGGAGATCTAGCAATTAGAGAGTCCATACTGTGACATAATGGTACTTTGATCTTAGCTTGTGTTCCTTACTTTCTTACCTCACAAAAATTTGATGAAGTTTTCTTTCTAGAACTTTTAAAAGTTGAACATTATAGAAATCCTGGGTATTATCTTATGCTGTTCAATAATTCAGTAATCAAAAATGAAGTCTTATATTGCCTGTGGATACTGGTCTAGGCCTCAGTTGAGCAAAACGCCTGAGTTCCTACTTAACTGGATTTGCACGATTAAATCCTGACTACATCAAATAAAGAGTGAGGGAAATTTTCAGGGAATGCACAGTGACTTAATTACCTGTGTAAATTATTTCTGCATTTCGGCTGGTAATAAGGTTATCAAAACAGTTTAGTTAATTTTAAACATTTGTGAGTCACACTGTAATCGCAAGTCATAATGCTGTGTGTAAGTGTGGTGGTTTGGTGTTATCACACTAAACCAGTCCCTGAGAATGATCAATGAGTGAGTGCCCCATAAGAAAGGTGAAAATGCCACTGTCCAAGTAAAGGACAGTTGGGAATAACCAGACCTTAAGTGTTCTGCTTCTGCCCAGGCATTAAAGTTTTGTATCTTTTGTGTTTTAATCCTGTTCGGTCCTATGAGCATTCTTCTTAAACCCTGTAAGTATCTAAGTCATTTTAGAGTCCTGTTAAACTGCTCAGTTTGGTCATAGGATTTTGCCATGGAGTTGCTTGACCACATATGTTGAGTGATGTGATACGTGCATGCTGCACGTTGTGTTTTGAGATGATGTTAGGACTGTGGCATAAAGCTGTATTTCTTTGAGCCCTGGAACTGTGAGCTGAGAGGTCCCCCCCACAGTTCAATCCTGCAGCCTCCCTTACGCCCCAGGATCCTGCAGTGTGGGCCGGGCTGCCTGGAGCATTGCACACCCCAGGCCAGGTATGTGTGTTGGGCAGTCTGTTGCCTCAGAAGATGCAGTGTGTCTGCAGCTGGTTTGGACTGCCAAAGTGTGAATGACAGGCATTGTGTTGGGAAATCTACGGCTACTAGTGAATTTGGAGCTGAATATGTGAATCACCACATTCTACATTTTCATTGCTTATTTTTGTATGGTTATTGCATTTTCATTACAAGACAAAAACTCTGTAATTATTTCTGCTACTATTCATGGTGAAATGTGCCACTAACTTCCAACAGGGGTGTGTCTGCATTTGGTTATGTGTTAGTGAATCTTTCTTCATAGGCATCTTTCAAAGGTGGCTTTTGGAGTCAGAAAAGTTAGAGCATTTAAGCACTTCTCATCTCTAGAGACCTAAGCTCAAATTTATCACAGCTTATTTTGTTTTGATGCTTGTTCATTGTGGGTATGCTTCCACATCACAACATCACTGGTTTGGTTGAAAGGATCATTTTTGCTTAGGAGGGTCTATAGACTGGAACAGTAATAATGTTGCAGGCCTGGAAAGCCTACAGGGTACAAGTAGCAACTCTCTCTATCTAATGCCTGGCTGTGTTTGGTGCCGCCTTTGTGTTTTATAGCAAATAACCTCTGGCAGAATAAAGTTGGTGGTTACGTGGTAGTATACAGACATACCATACATAGCACAGTTCTTTTAGTTGCTCATTACTAATTTCCTGCATGATGGATGCAGCATTATGCTAAGAAACATAAATCTGTGGCACTCTGGTCATTCACTTTACTAGCATAGGAAAAAAACTTAGTATGCTGCAGCAGAAATTCAGCCTAATGCAAGCAGCAGCTGAAACTGTTCCTTAAACTCCATGAAGATTTGGCTTTTAGAACAATTTTGGGGGGATCAGAGTGCTACTCAGTGCGAAAGCAAAGGCAGAGTACATGAGTGGCTTCATTGTTGGCCCAGATGGCATGACTTAATTAAATAAAATATCTGTGCTGCTTATGTGTTGATGTCTGACACTAGCCCTGGGCCAGGCTTGCAAATAACTGTGGTTTGCTAATGTGTGGCTTTTCAAATAAAATCTGTATTAGCACTCGTGAACCGTGAGTAGTAATGTGGCCTGGGCTTGAGGCACAAGCTGGGTACAGAGAGATGAACAGAGTGAGGCTTGAAGAAGGAATTTAGCAATATTTAAAAAATGGTACATTTATGATGGAATGTACTTACCATGAAATCCTAGAAAACAGTCTGATGAAAAAATTGAACATCTTCAGTAATTGTTTTTAATTTCTTTTAGATATAGTAAGACCTTGGTTGTCAGTTGTTCTATTTCAGTGAGAAACACGGGGAAAAGGGGAGTATAAACTAAAGTTGTGTTTCAGCAGTCTCAGTGGGTAGGATGCAAAGGAGGCACAAGGCACCCTTCCACCTCCAGGCTCCAAGTTTGCCTCAAACTTTCTCCGATTCTCAGTATGCTACCGCAGCTCCCAACAGGACGCTGCTGTAACTTGGAAAAAGTGTTCTAGCCTCTTTCCCTTCCTGATGTCAGTGAGAGCTGTGGATGGGATTACTAAGGAAATTTCTCTGCTCCACAGCAAAAACATGTCATCTTCCCTATAGTGGCACCCTTCACTGGTGAATCTGCTGTCTCTGTGGCCCCTATTCACCATCAGAATCTGGGTAGAGGATACCTAGGGAAACAGACGTGGGGCTGCCAAAGTGGTGGTGTTTTTTCCTCTGTTTCCCCAGTGGTAAATATCGAGGTTCCACTTTCAGCTATAATGTGTGAAGTTACTGTGAAAAGATGCTGTCTGAGAACCGAAAACAGACAGTGTATTCATGTCTAGACTAAAGCATGTGCAAGTTTCCAGTTTGGAAAAAAGGTCCAAAGAAAAGTGCTGAAAGAAGACTAAGTAAAAGTTACCCTTGCCACCTGTAGCTGATTGAGAATGTGAATAATTTAGCTAAAAGAGGGAAAGTACTCAGGATAGGGAAGCAAAGAGTGGGAAGAAGTCCATGGAGAACAGGAGGGTCAGGTGAAGTGAGTTGCCATAGACAGTTACCAGGATTCAACTGTGATTGTTAGAGGGGTTTGTTTTTCTACAGAACTGTCATATCTACGTTTTTGTTAGAACAAATAATTTTAGATAATACATTTGTAGTTGAATCTTGAGTTAGTAAAGATGCATTTTCTGTTCCTTTAACTAGCTTTTGGCTGTGCAAATGAATGATGTCAGGCGTACGTGTGCTTTGTAGAAACAAGTCCTTTGTGTCCTGTTTGGTGTGTTTTTTTGACATTTTAGTTTCCTTCATATAATGTCCAAGAAAGGCTTATTTTTCACGTCTTAAGATTCAGTTTCTAGAACTGAAACTTAGCCTATCAGTACTTGTAGATGCATCCTCACAAACTGCAAGCACAAACATAGTTGTGTTTTAGAATGTATCCTCTTGTTAATAGATCTGACCTAAATACTACATCTGTTTATTAGATGGTTTTCCAGACCTCTTGTGGAATATGAGTAAGCAGATATCAGGCTGGTCCAAACTGAGTTTAAAGTCTAAAAACACCCTTTTAATGAAAACAATCTAACATAAAGTGCTGATGCATACTGTTTCAAGGGTAACCTTTAAGGAATGTCTCTGAAATTTAATTCCTACTTTAAAATTGTACATATCTTGCATTAAGCAGAGGTGATTGCCAGTATGCCATCTGGAAATTGAGACATTATTCTTTGGTATTCTAAAATTTCGTATCATTGGTAAAGCATATTGAAAAATCTAGAACATTTCATCCTGCAGTACATTTCCTTTTTAACTACCACTGCCCTTTTATGTAGCCAGATAAATCAATATCTGGTCACATTTTGTATTTGATAAAAGATTAAAACAAAAACAAAAAAAAACAAAAAAACTTCATCTGGGAAGGAAAACAGGATTCATAATGGACATTCTTGTAAGTATGTGCTCTTTCTAGCTTCCTCCAGTTTCACTGAGGGTGACTTGGTTTGTGATCTCTGATTCAGTAAAGCATGGAGCACATGCCTAGCTTAACATATTTGCCTAAGTTGCATTTACTCAAATATAATTTAACGTAGACTTAAGGGACCAATACAGTTTCTTTTAACAATATAATTCTAACCTCAGAATCAATTAGAGAAGAAATGGGTTATGCTTCAGTGCTCAAACTGTGTGGATTAAAATCAAATTCTGACATAGAGGAAAGCATGCAAGTGAAGGCTACCCTGAGGCTACCTTAATTTGAAAGCTGACAAGCCAATGCATACTTTCTTGCTTACTAATTTACTTTTTTTCAACAAAAAGGTGAACTGATCATGGCAACTCCCTCATCACACAGCACACATGGATAATCCTGTGAATACAATAAAATATGCCTTGGCCTCCTGCACTTTTTATCAACTCTGGTTCATGAAAAATTGATAAATGAAGTAGTTTATTGCAGTGCATATCTTCTTATCATTAGTTCATGTCTGTAAAATGAAATTTAGTTTAGCAATGTAGAAAAGGTAGTGCAAATATCCTGTGGTGATATGTACTATGTTAAAGAATATTCTATTCTGAAGATATAATAGTAGCATATATAGAATGTACTCTATAAATAACTTCAAAAGGACCCATGCATCCAAAATATTACCCATTTTTTCCATTTGTCTGAGCTGATTTACTCTCCTCTCTACAAATTCTGCCCCTACCATTCTTTTCTAACTGTTACAACTACAGCATTCACTATCTATTTCATTCTGGTCCCAATAGTATTAAAGGTTGGTGGAAGGACAAAAACAACAGGGTTTGCATAGATTGTTAGCCACTTACTCTCTTCCTTTTAAGTGTGTTGATAATACTACTCTGATCATTTCAAAAACTGAAGAGAAAAGAAATGGCTAAAAAAATAGTGGTTTGTTAGCAGGAAAAAACCCTGCACTTCACATTTTATAATATTGAATTTGTAACATAATATTGCGTAATTCAGCCAAGACAGAACAGTATCTTGTTTCTGCTATGAGTCTTTGACTGTAATTACAATACTGTCGTACCTCTTCATGTCTTTCTGTCTAAGAATAAGCAAGCTCCTGAGAGCTGTGACACTGTTCTGGGCTGTTTTTGCAGAGAAGGAAGCTGCTCGTATCAGATGCAGAGCATTAGGCCACTGTTAGAACCTTGGCTTCAGAAGACAACCAGTGAATTTCTTAAACAATTATCAGCAAAGACTCTGCAATCTGGGAGCACAGAAACTGGCTTTTTTTCTGAGATATCCTATACAGTCATTACGGTTGTTTTTGCTTAAGCACTGGGGAGTGGAGACTGGCAGACAAAAATTGCTGAACAGCAGTTTCATATGTGGTAATCCCCAGAATTTTGTCTGCAAAAAAGGTAGATTTCTTCATGCTTCTGAAGTGGCTGCCTGTTGTCCATGGCACTAAGACACAGACATCTTCAAATATTCAGTAAGTGAGGGTAGGTGTCACATTGTGTGTAACTGGTAGTGAAACAATTCTGTACAGCTTGGGAAGTGTTGATTTTTATTTGTCTAGTCAGCTTTGATATTTAATAGGGAAGACTGAAAAGAGAGGCTGCATTAACCAGAAGATTACTGTAGAAGAATTGTAAGGAACAAACAGAAGCATGCAGCATGGAAACAAATATGGAAGAGAAGAAATAGAAGCACTGAACCTGGAAGTAGTTTTCTTTTTTTTTTTTAGACTAAAACAATAACTAATGAAATACTTGTAATTTGGAAAATGGGATAACTGCTCAGATTTGGATCTGCTTTGAGAGTGCAGTTTTAGTGCGCGTAGCTAGATAGCTCATCTGAGCCAACTTGGGCAATTTTGTGTGGCAGCATAAGGTTGGGTGCAGACTGTACAAATCCCAGTCAGATTAAAGCTGGCTTGATACAAGATTAAAGGAAGCTTGGATCTGTTGCAGTTGCACAATTTATTTCAGTATGGACATATCCCATGTTCAGGCTGGTTTCTTAAGCCAATTCTGAGATGGCTTATCAATTTAGAATCAGCTTGTGAGAGTCTTACAGTTTATTAAACTTTACAAGCAGCTTTATTGACTTTAGTGGAATTGTTTCCCCCTTTGGAGTAAGTAAGGCTATCTCAGATCCATACTGACAGAAATTATTAAAGTGCTTCTAAAGCTTTAATAGGCTTGGTGGGGACTTCCTGTTTTCTTTCTTAGCTTGCCAGCTTAGACCTGGCGATGGCATTTTAATCACACGTACCCACCAACACCACCACCTTGTTTAGCCAGACCAAGAGGCTACAGCTCTGGTCATTATATTCACAATAAAACAGTTGTACTTGAGCTGTCAGTAAATGTTTCTATTTAACTAGTGATTTAGTGTCCTGGATTATGCTGAAAATACTTTGAACTGATGGTTTTCTTAAAAGGCCAAACCGCTTCTTATATTGCATCCAATATTACTTTGAATACACTGGGAAGACTTATCCAGCACTGAATGTTTCTGCAGACTTCTAATATGCTCGGAACAAATTCAGAGGATGAAAAATTGCTTTGAAGGTTCTCAAAGTTCTCACATTTGATGGAAGACACAGTAGATCTTAGTATTTTTCCCTAGGTTTAACAGTGCCTTTAATATCAGTGGATTTCCCTATGTAAAAGCAAGAAGAGTCTGTCCCATAGCAGATATTTATTTGCTACAGTGGGTATATTTTCCAGGTGATTTGTGGAGATTTCACAGTGTGCTTTCCCTTATCTCAGGATGAGTGCTATGTAAATCCCTAGTCAGCACTTAGAATATGTACATATTATTAAAAAAATTGGAATTCTTTATAACTGGAGTCACAATATTTATACTTATTATTGATATTCTTTAAAGATAAATATTCTGCAAATTATTAAATGTTTTGAGGTGAACTGTTGTCATTAGCATGCTAATGCTGGGAGCCAGGTTTTCTGAATGTGAAGGTGCTATTAAAAGGAAAATGCTAGTAAGGTTTAAAAGTACCAAAAAGTCCAAGTTTTAGATACATTAGAGAATAGGTCCAAGCTATCCAAAGATGCAGGTTGGTGCCTTGTGGGATACTTGGAAATGACTGTGTTTGACCAGACTTCAAAAAATTCAGTTAAGTGATGAAAGTACTTAGGCATTTCAGAAAAATCCCACTATGCCTCAGTCTACAACTTCAGGTGTGTGTGTGGTATTTAGGCCTAAATACTCTGGAAATCTCCCCTTCCACCTGAGGCCTTGATTTTTGTACTGTTCTATAAAAAATCAATCCACGTAGTGAAGACAAATTTGATATGCTTCAGATGACTGGAAAAAAAAACTAATTAAATAAGCAGAGTAGCTGATTATGGTTCCTGGGTATGAGTGTTTAATAGTTTTTGGGTCTGTCTAAAGGCTGTTGAAATGGATAAGTCTTTCTATTGAGCTTGCTGTGCTTTAGATAGAGTTCTTAATCTCTCCATGGATGTGCATGTTCATCGAAAAGTTCTGCTACAGTCCCAAAACTACAGCTCTAAAGTTGTTTTTAGAAAGGCTTTAAAATGCTGCTGTTTATGTTGTAGCTTAAGGTTTCATCACAAAACTGAAGATATGTACCCTGAAGGTGAACTGTACACTGTTAGAGTAAAGAACTCCCTCAGGAAGAGATTCCTGGCACTATTTGCAAAAATGATAGATAATAAAAGATATTTCAAATACAAATGATTATAAAAACTCATTTTTAGGAACAGTTAGTGAATGCAACATACTTCTTTTTTCTTCTGAATGATTTTAGACATGTAGTTTTAGTACCATTAGAAGATGTTATTTGTGACATGTTTGCATGTGTAGGTGTAATCCCAAGATAATTTTCAGCAGTAATAGAAATAAAAATAGAAATAAGCTATGCGCTAATTCTAACTAAAATTTTTTTAAAAATTGTATCTTGTATAACACAGCCAGTTTATTAGTCTTTCCTTTATATTTTTTGGTGTACAGCTTTATACGTAGATTAATTGGTTGTTCATAGTGTAAACTGCAGTGATAAAAGCACAGAATTTAGAATTCTGATAGCAACTCTGAAGCAGATGCTCTGTCACTTAAGTCCTGTTCTGCTGGTTTGGAGATGATAATAGGGCTCCTAATAATAGAACCGCACAGAAATCAAAGAATGAATTATTCTAAACTTATCATGAAGATGAAAACCACCAAGTAGCTTGCAGTTTCTACTGTGAGTATTTTACTGCTCCTTCTCCCCAGTTGCTTACACTTAAGAAATTTTTATGGTTCCCAAATTATAATAAATCCTTACTGTATCGTGCAATACTATTTCTAACTCCTTTTCAAAAAGTGAGTGCAGTACGGTAGAAAGAAACAACATAGTTTTTGTTACTGTTTGAAGGAACGCTTCACCGACACAGCATGTGTAAAACTCAAGAAATTATTTCTTTTTCACTATGCAATGCCATCTAGTGGTGTAGTGTCCCCCCTCCTGTCCCTGCCGGCAGGAGCTAGCCGTAGAAGTCTATCAGCAGACTCGGGCTAGCCGTTTGTCCTGATTGCATTTTTATTGATTACTTGCTCTATAGAGAGGAGAGGTCCTGTTGCAAGAATCTGATAATTGCATTGGCTGTCATGTGCATACACTCTAGCACTTTGTTTTACATTATTTTGAATGAAGATTCATGGGGGACAAAGGATGTCAGGAATAGCTGGGCTGGAGTATGAGCAGAGCCATTTGCTTTCACTTGCCATATGGTAACCCGCTCAGCTCAATCAATCCCTCTCTAAAGAGGGAGAAATAATTGATGCTAGGTTGGAATATTGGCATGATTTGCTCCCAAATGCAGTAAAAGATGATAAAGAATTGGATGGTAACTGGTCAAAATTCTTTCTACCCCAAAGTCAGATGATGCCGTGATTTAGTCATTATTAGTGCTGATTGAAATATCCCTGTAAGCTGTGGAGCCATGGTAGCCATTTTTTCCTGGGAGTTACTGTTTGTGTTTTCATGGACCAAATCATGCTTCCTTGCCCTGATGAAAATGCAACACAATTACACCAACCTTGATGGAATTCCCCTGGATTTATATTGGTATCACCAAGAAGTGACTGTTTAATTTCCCCTGTACCTACTTTGTACCCCAATTTTCATATCTTCCAATAAGGAGAAGTTAAATCAATAGCAGCTGCAGCCATACTCCAAGGGAGTGCCATTCATCAGTGATTGGGCAAGCTGAATACCCCCTGCCAACTCCGTGGGTAGCTGGACAGATTTTTTTCAAAACTCTCCAACATTTCCTCCAATATAGGTCAGCAATGAAGTCCTTCAGTCGTTTATAAAGAAGTCATTGTGCCAAATTATTTCTCACAAAGCTGCATTTGGACTTATGGTTACATTTAATTATTACACATATCTTAGGGAAAGAAAAAGCCATTGAACTGGATTTTTCTTAAGCTCAGTAAATATCATTGTTACGAAGGTTGTTCAAAAATATTTCTGAAACAAGTTTATTTAAAAGAGGAACCACACACAGTGGTCCTACCTTTGTACCATTACAAAAGCTGTTCAAAAAAAAAGAAAAAAAAAAAAACCTAAGCAAATGTTTAAATGTTTGTCATCTTATTATACTGAAATAATAGTGTGAAAATCCTCTTTATGTTTTCTATCATAATAGGGCATGCTTTTCTATCCCTATATTGCATGCTTCATACCTTGCCAGGTGGTTCTTGAGAAAGAAGTGCGAATGCTGTTCCTCTCAGTAGTGTTTTCTGTGTCTCCAGGAGGATTTCGCTGTAAGATTTCGGTGTGGGTGGGATGAAGGAAAAAAAAATGCAGCTTTACAAGCATTAAATGGCAAATTCTGGACAGTTTTAGAGCTGCACATTGTATTGGTTTGTGGTAACAAGGTGTATATGTAGAATCTCAATGGAGATCAGCACAAGAACTTTAGAAAAAAGATAGTAAAGCTAGTATTAATGGAAGAGAAATATAGTAGAAACATACAAATTTAGTTTTCTGTTATATTAGCACTAATTTTAGGTGGTTTTTTTTTTCTTAAATTCAATTTTATTTGGTCACTAAGCAGGGAAAAGAAAGGAAAAACTATATATACAGAATAGACTTGAAGAACTCATTAGTAAACTATACCTGTCCATACAGAATATCATTCTGGCAATGAAAATATAGAAATTGTTTCCAATAGAAACCATTAGAAACCACAAAAATAGACTTCATTGCCATCAAAACAAAACTCTGATCTGATTCTTACATGTAGAGCAGCATCTATTTGCTCTAGCTGAGGTTTTTTATTTTCTAGTTACCTAAAGAACTCCTTTGTAATGAGTATTCTGCAGGTTTCGTGTTGACAAAGTGAGTGAATATTGAGCATCTGTGACTAATAGAAGAAAAATCTAACTGTTGAAGATCGGTAATAGAGATGTCATTAATAAATCTAGCTTCTATATGTTGAGCATATTTTAAGAATAGGTATTATATATCAGCTCTTGAACTGTTCTTGCTGAGGGTCTCATATTTTAAATTCTTATTTTCAGAAATGTTATAAAGAATTGCTGATAACTTTCTTTTTGCTTAAAGTTGCACTGTGTGTTATCAGCAAAGTCAGAAATCTGAGCATTAAGGTTTGAGGTAGGTTTTGAAAATGTAAAATTGCAAAGCTGTTCAAAGCATCTGTCATTTAAAAATGCTTAAAAAAAATTCTACAACTGTTTATATGTTGGAATTGGATCTTATGTGGAAAACCTCACTACTTTGAAGTGGTAGTATCTAGTAAACGTTCTACTTTAAATCAGTTGGTCGATGAGCTCTGATTTCTTTAAAATTTAACTACTCACTTAATTGTTTCATCATACAAACTAAAGCATCATAACTTTATCATTTAAGTTTATATAAGTTAAGAATTTCTGGGTGTTGCACTGATGAAGTAACATGCATATTTGTAAGAGTATCAGCTTGTAAAAACAGTTGGCATGTTTAAATAGATGATACAGTAGATTTCTGTTTGCACAACAGGATGTAAACTGGGCTAATCTTGTTGAAAGTTTAAAATTTTTTGTTATTTTTGTGTTACTCTTTCAGCACTGTTCATGTAAATAAAAATTGCAGCTCTTGGAGAATAACCTTGATCTTACTCTTCAGCTGCTTGCACTTAGAAAAAGAAACATTTGTCACTCTTACTTAGGTAATTGCTTAAATTGCATTTTAATTTTAGCAGCTTAAGTATGTTGGATGGAAAAAAATGTTTTCTGAATGAAAATTTGATCAAAAGCCCAGGCAGCCAGTGCAAGCCTTTCCATTGACTAGAGAGATGTTGTTTCAGGTTTTTATTTGAACAATACTCCTCTGAACTCTAACTAAGCAAAGCTACATGTTTTGAAAAAATATCTGAACAAAAAATTTCAAATAGCAATATTTAATGTTTTTGAGGAAAAATACTGAAAATAAAATCTTTCCACTTTGTTTTTAATGAATTTTAAAATATACAGAAACCTGCATTTAGATTTTTAAAAAAAGAACATATCTGTTTGAGTATTACAAAACTCAATTTCTTCTTGTTAAAATGGAAATTGGATTAGATTCCACTGGAGTAAACTCAGCAATTGCTTAACTTCTTCTGTGTTATTCTTCATTCACATTAATAGGAATAATGTGATACCTATAGTCAGCAATTCCCATCACTGTGCGCTTTTAAATAAACATTAGGAAATATTAGTCTCAAAGTTAAAGACTCCATTTAGCGCGTTGCCCAGCTATGCATTTTATATTTGCAAATAGGAATGGCAGTCTGGATTTTTTTTGACCGCTCATTACACTAATACTCACAGGCTTTCCTGGCAAGACTCTTTACAGAGCAGAGCAGGTTCAAAATGTATCAGCAGGCCTTATCACTCAAAGTAAACATTCGCAGCATATTTCCCCTTTGCTGAAAGATTTACATTAGTTCCCTGTTAGACAGCATATCAATTACGACGCTGCATTTCCTACATTTCATAGGTATGAAGTTCCCCTTTCCTGTCACCCCAGCGAAAGTTTAATGTACAGATGTTATAAAAGCGGGATCTGGCTACATTTATTTAACAAAAGTCTTTCAAACCATTTAGGTGGAATCTTGAAGGCATTAAGTCACACCTATGTTTACATCCTAGGATCCAGGCTTTGATGCTGCTAATTGTGCCAAACAGCACAATATGCTGCAGACTTCCAAAGACTTCATCAGTGCTACTGTGTAAACAGTACTTAGGTCATCTGATAAAGCTTATCTGCTTTGCCTGTCCCCAAGATACGCGATCCTGAGCTAATCTGAGTGATAATTCAGGCAATATGTTTACTGATGAGCAAATGTGGAGTAATGTTACATTTTAGATATTTGATTCTTCAAAGAGAGTAAGATTCAGCAGTAATTCCCCTGCTGAATGTATCAGTGAGAATTGCTTCACAGCATCTGCAATGCAGCGCTCAGGCTATAATCACGGGCCAGAAGTCCTCTGAAGTGACATGTGCAGCTGGGGTGCAGTCTGCTTGGGAATGTTCAGGAAGGGTCATTCACAAGAATGTGAAAATGTGAATCAGGATAAATCTATTTTAATCTCTGCAGATCCAGCATGGGTGCTCTCCTTTATGCGTGAAGTAGCCCTAGATCATTGGAACCTAATGTCTCTTTCTCAAACGCATTTCAGGTAAATTCACATCACCCAGCAAACGCACAAAGATTTGTAACTTCTAGTGATATTAGATCAGATCAGATTTTTTGGAGCATCAGATATTTTTGGTTAGTTTTACAGGTGAAAAAGCACTACAAATAAAACAACTAAACTTATAACTAACACGAAGAGCTAATGGTAACAAAAAGTTGCCAGCATTCCATACTTATATTCCATACTTTCTAGGAAAGCCTTCCTTTTTACAAAATCTTTTTATGAATCATGATTTTGATATTTTTTATTTAGATAAGTTGTAACAGGAACTATATTAACATAGACATCATGAAAAATTAAACACAATTAAGAATGGGAAAACAAAATAGGCTGGAAATAAGTTGCTGGGGGGGGATGTAAGTTCAGTTCTCCTCAGGAAAGGAAAATTGTGTATTTGGTTTAGTAAGGGGCTCAATTCTGTTCCCTTTTTCAAAAATTGTTTTTTGTTCTAAAGTGGATCTAAAAGTGGTTCTAAAATCCATTGCCTGTATATATGATCTCTTTATTTGAAATTTTTGCAGGAAGTCTGTATGTTTTTCTAAAAGATATGT